>NC_083522.1:6359642-7623571 GCF_032362555.1 Amyelois transitella | reverse complement strand
CATCATTGATATTCACACTCATTCAAATTCACTTATTTCGGGTTCAAAGGTTATATAAATCTAAATATAGTGAACAATCCTAGCTAATTAAAATCATGATCGTATTCGTAACATATTCCTTATATGTGCAATCCACAGAATTTGTAATAATATAAGATTAAAGAAATCGAAGGTACTGAAAACTACTGCTTTGGAAGCGGCACTAAACTTAGTTTTAAGCAATTTATTCGACGTCATTTAATGTTGTGAAACCATAGGATATGACAATTATGAGGTGATGTCCGAGATACAAGAAACTTGTAAATATACCGTCGCAACTAATAGCAATGAAACTTTGATTTCTAGACCATAAACCTAATTATAAATGATGGCAATGAAACTATGATTTCTAGTAGCACGATGCCTACAATTGCAATTCGCTCAATATCCAATTATTTTAAAACAATCGAATCGAATTCGATTATAATAGCCCATGAAAGATCAAAGGTTTTTACATGTTATTTAATAGTTTTACAAGTGCACATAATTAAGTCATTCAAGTATTATACGCCATTTCTATTGTCTTATAATATTCCAATGTCTATGGTGGTACCTCTTGACATTAAACGGAATGTGACAACAGGATATTACAGCTTCCAATCGTCTGTGATTGAGTAAATTCTCAGAAATGAAATGTAAAACTGTTGAAAAGTTATTTAGGATCCATGATCAAGCATTATAATTTATTCTGATTATGATTAGACTGTAAGATTTCCTCAAATAAATTTATAGAAAGGCAGATATAGACAGAGGTATATTAGTAACGATATATTTTATCTAGAAATATTCACGTCTGTCGACTAACGACATACATACAATTATTGATTCCCTACAGATTCCAATAGAAGTTAGGTCGGCGGTACGGCTAAATGCTTATCAATAGGGCTTACAATTTGCGATACTACTTCATAATATAACGATAAGCTGACGAACGAATATTATCATTAGGTTTAGGGATAAACGTGAGATAACTGTTACTGCCAAATGTGAAAGAGATACTGAATGCTCTACTTAGTGAGTGAGATAAAGGATCATCGCTGGACGTCGTTGAAGATGATATGCGAGCCAATGGACTGAAATCCCAGGACGCCGAAAACCGGACCAAGGAAAAGGGAACAGTCAGAAGGCGGACCCTGGGCCCCGAATTACTTCTGTGGCCGCAACCGGGAACACGCAGAGATGAGAGAGATACAATAAAGGACGTTTACAAACGACTTTAAAATCTTTGTAATCTTTGTAAATCGTTGTTTGAATAATTTGAACAGAAGTGTAGTCTAAATTCTCTTGGACATTTGCGATGCGCTAAAGTACAGTAATATTTTAGTTATCATTGATATAATATCCTTTATTCAGACTTATTAATTTATAATTTACGTAGATACGTCTTCAAGACAAGTGAGAGTTATAAACGAAATAAATATATGTATGACCAGAGATCGAACGCGGGACCTGTGTTTCAAAAGCAGGAGCACTTCCACTACGCCTATTATTTTTTTCGTCAAAACATCGTTAGATAATCTGCTCAAGGAAGCTAGATAACCACATTGCCATTTATCAAATTAAACCCACGATAAAGCCGAGGCATCAAATAATAAGCGCTACTTAAGTGTATGTTATGTGTATTTATGCTAGAACCTTTATCAAAAGTCATATTTCATATTAATTAAGAGTCAAGTTTAATACTACTCTTTACGAAGGTCCCTTGGCAACTAAGGGATAAAATAAATGGTGTAGGTAGTTTACATAATGCCAAATTTTAGCTAGTGTTAGTAACACATATAGGCAATTATTTAAGTTGTAAAATATTAATCAGTTAGTTTTTATAATAAGTGAATGGAGTACGGTTGTGAATCCGCGTAAAACAAAAAATCCCACGGGAATTTCGGGAATCCTCTCTTAGTGCACCTCTAGACCACATAAAGAATCTACATTATTCTACTCGTATATGCCTTATTTCAAACCTCTACACTCAGCGGTTTAGCCTGTATTGATGTCAGTCAATAATGAATAAAATTTTTGTATTTTGAATGTGTTCTCCTCCTTTCGGTAGGTTTAATGGGAAGATAAATCCCAGTAGTTCAACTAGTAAGACCACACGGTAGCACTACAGGTAAAAATGCAAATAACAATGAATAACATTTGATAGACCTTCATTTCTTCCAGCGTCGTTGTAAAAATCTCTTTTAATATTAGCGTAGTTTGACCTTTATTAGTTAGGTAGTCTCAGTTCATCAGATGTTTATTATCTCAGAGTTTTGTCATCAAAAATGCCATAGGTAGGTTATATATAGTTCATGTGGCACCAAAGCTCGACACATATTTGACCGAATTCATCTTTTTATGACGTGTCGCATCATTAAAAGCAATCTCAAATTTTGTTGGCTACAGAGTTTCACAGATGTGGTACCAATAGACATAAAGAAATTAGGGGGTAGTTACTTCCAATTGCAAACTTTCTATAGAAAAACATAGGTAATTAAATTAAGCAAAAGTTCTTTTCGACCTAAGTGCAATTAACAGATGTGTCTCTAAATTTTATAAAGGCATATCTCATGATAATAGCTTAGTGTAAGTAATTAACATAGTCTCAGAGACACAGAAACCATTTTAGGACATTAGTTAATGTTCACGTTTGAATTAAGCTTACTAAAGTATCCGAACCCAATATTAGGTTTAACTATTTTCTAACTACAAATTAACGTGACACATACCTACTCGCTAATTGCTAATTAAGTAAGAATATTAGTTTGTTTAATTCATATAAGACTAGCTTTGCCCGTTTACATGCGCCTAATCTAGTGATCCTATACCCTTTAGAATTTTCGGAAATCTCCAAATTCTCGTCTATTTCTAAGCAATATCCCACATGACAACATTATTTTATGTCAGTTTGTATGTTCAAAATAACAAAAGCATTTTTTTAAATGAATACGTTATAATTTTTTTACGATGTAAATTTAAAAACAGAACAATATGTCTAAATTTGAATAACTTCATAAAATATACCTACATCACTACGTTTTTTTAAAAGACATTCTTTTAAAATATTCAAGGCTATACCTCTACATTCGGAGAACAGATTATCCTCTATCTTGAAGTGACAGCTGTTAATACGAACACTCCAACGAAATAAAAATGTTTTCAAAGAATATTGTTTAGTAATAATAAGAAGATTAAATTACGTACGTACACACCGCACAAACAAATATTATATTTCAATCGCAAGAATATGTTAATTAACAGATAAACATATCAAGTAGGTACTCAGGATTTCTCATCATCTAATTTTGAGGTTAGACAATTATATAGGTATCTATATTTTATATGAGTAGAATAGAACTGCTATGAGGCTATCTGTGATTTTAGATATAATTAGAATAAGAGGACTGGTTGAACTATTCATTGCCAGGAAAACATAATTAAAAAGAAAATGTTTTTCAGAAAACATATTTTTTTTCTTTTTAATTATGTTTTGGACAATTATGGACAATTTTGGAATAATGACAATGGTGTTAACCATAAATTAAATAATATTAAAAAAAACTTTGTCAATAATTTGTTTCTTGTATATTTGCAGCACTGGAATAAAGTGATTTTAACTCGCAATTTAACTGACTCAATAAGAAGTCTTATGTTAAGTCAATCGAGTCTGAAGGTCGAGTTAATCAAGAGAACTGTCATAAATCATCACATACGATGATATCAGACATCAGTGTTATTAACTCAGCAATTTGATAAAACACTTTATTATGTACTTAAGATTTTAATTACAAAATTACCTACTAGAAATAAAAAAAGGATTTTGATTTGCGTCTCCAAATTATTTGTAATACCAATATTCCTTTCTAGTATTCGTTTTTTTCTCTATTGATTGCTTTTTATAGCTGAAAATCAATATATATCTATATATGCTATTTAATTATTAAAAAAAAAACAATATTTTTTACATACTGACAACAACAAAATCACACACGCCGTACATAATCATAATAAAATGGTTTCCAAGCGTTACATTGTCCATTACATTGTATGCACACCAAACACGCTAATCGATATTCAATTTTAATTGTTTAAATAAAAAAAAAACCTATCCAATCCCACATATCAAGTACAAAATGACAAGGTACACGTTGCAAAGCGTGACTAAATCTGTACAGCTGAATTATCTGACCCGCATCAGACTTTGTTCCGCGCCCTCTCTTATCTTCTCCGGACAAATTTAATTAACGGCCAATTAACAAGCCGTCCGTAAAAGACGAAACCCAAGTTTATTAACGTTTGGGAATAATGATATATCTAACTCATTGTGTTACAAGATATTGAATACCAGGGAACTCAAATATTTGCACAAAAATAGTTACGGAAGCTCAGGTCAGGCCCGGCCTCGCCTGTAATGAGATAACGGAAAGGTACGCTAGGGGATCCCATAACCGAAGAGCAGGTATAATGAAAGCATATTCCACATATATGTATATTCATACATACATTCATAAGACTTTATGCCTTTCGGAACACTGAACTAATACTCAAAGACCACGTTTAGCTGAATTAAGATAGACAAGACAGGTTGCTAGCACGGCACATTTACGAGTATGATGACGGAAAACATTGTGAGAAAACCTGCATTTTCAGGCAACTGGATGTGTAACCATGGAATCAATATGGGTTAGGTTTACCTGCAAAGGTTGCGTAGGTCAGATGGGAGTCGCTGCGTGTAAAAGCCTGACTCACCCAATCCAGGATCCATTGTCAAAGGCATACCACGGGCTCCTCTCCAGAGAAGTGAGGATGCAACAGGGACTAAAGCCAGGAGGAAGAAGAAAGGTTGCTTACTCATCCTGCAAAAGAATTGTCTCAAGTTTTAAAACAGTACCCTTGCCTTACAATCTGCACGAAAAGCATGCACACACTCTATATTTTTTACTACCAGACGCAAAGACGCAGTTTTTGTATGTAGCCTTTAAAAACACATTAAGTCACGTGTCACGCTTAGGTCTGCCTGGGCGTGAGACGTAACTGTATGTGACCACATCTTTTCTTTTTCCACGATCTTTCGCTTCATCCACATTTTTAAGGACGTGAGAAATGAATACAAGAATATCGAGGGAAATTCTACAGGCCATTGTAAATTCAAATCCATTATCTGACAACTCCCTAAAGGAAACAGGCGTAATAAATGTGCATAATACGAGTATGAAGATATATTATACTATACATTTATTACACACGTGTATTTTATACAGGGAAAAAGGCGGTGCCTACGACGGTATTATTTCCGGGATTTCATAAAAGTTTCAACCAGGTTTTAGATTAATAATTGAATGTTTTAGTCCGTGAAAAACAACTTTTTAATGTAAATAAACCTACCAAAGTAAACAAACAATAGGTAAACAATTATACAATACAATATCACTTACATAACTTACGTATATAATGCACTTATTACGTTAGTAAGTATAGTATCTTATAGAATCTTATCTATCCGTATCTTTGATTTACATTTGAAAAATCGCGAATACGCCATAGCGACGCTCACCGGAATACCAATGTGATGTCACATTATTGCGTTACGCAGGGATCAAACGGGATCTTTCTACCCCTTCGGGAAAATATTGTGTCGTCTCCTCGAAAATAGCTGCGGTCTCCCCTGCGCCTCTAGTGACAGCCCGGAAGCCCTATATAAGAGCGCGCGCGCCCCGGGCCTTCGCCTCTGGATTACCACAGCGCTCTTCAAGTTAAGTAGCTCGCTACCCTCTGGCGGCTACTTGCTGGATCTCATTTCTATAACTAAACCCATGCCCTCTTAAATATTGTAAAACTAGTCCAAATATAGATTGTAGTTATTCTTTGGATCTTTAAGTATCTCTCATCTGCAGGTAAGAGCCTGCAACGTTTTACCTTAACGTCACAACGACCCAAAGGATGACTGGTAGATAATGCATTTTGCATGAAGTCCGTTTAATAATGACCTGTTGAAAGTGGGTGTAACTTGAAATTAATGGAGAAAAATTAAAACTGGTACTTGTGGCGAAGAAAAGAACTGTAATAATGCACCGTTTTAAAAATTCCTAAAGGTATGCACTTTTAAAAAAAATTAAATTTTTCACCAACATTCCACCAATTTAAAAAGAAATATCGTTTTTACAACTGACCAGCACTTGGCTAGCAACAAACACAAGCAGTAACAAAGAGGTTTAATGTTTCATTCATAGAAGTTTGAACAAAGTCGGCCCATTGTATCAATGTTGTTTGTAAAATAAAGTTTTAATAGGAAGTATAAAAATTATATATGTACTTATTGGCTACTTCTTTACGTGTATCTTTCATACAAAGAATCTTCGCCTCATCGTATCTCTCTATACCTTTAAACACTGCCTATTACATAACCGACAAGACTCTCGCCAAAAAAAATGCGTATTTATAGGATTTCAGTAATCTTCATGTTCGGAAGCCTTTTAAAAAAATGTCAGATCCATCAGCCATATTCAAGTGCCCCAGTGGCTCGTGGCTCCATTGATTTACATTTCACTAACTTGATTACCCTCCTCTGTTTGTGGACAAACGGGTATTCAGGAGATGTATTTTGATCACGTAGGCTGTTTTTTCTTATTTTAATGAATATTGATTATTTGCATTATGAAGAATCTTGTTAAATACCTAGAAAGCGAGAGATGTTAGGAAGGGATCGTGGCGCGCGGTTAGATTTAGGTTCTGTCTGCCCTGTCCGGGAAAGAAATGAAATTTTATGTAAATTAAAAAAAAGTTATTATTTTTTTTTTAAATCATAGTTTAGGTACCTACATCGATTAATAATAGTTTATTTTTATCTGATTAAAGTTGTATGAATACAATGGGAATAAAATAGAAATTCGTACATATTCTTCAATGTGGCAACACTAAAAGACTTCATTTTGCTTGTGTTGGCTCGAATCATACGCATCTTTGATATTACCAAGTTCCTTCAGCTACTACCTCTCAAAGTTTTTTCAGTTGTTTGACAAAAGGTAGGCAGGTCAACAGTTGCAAAGGTAATTTGCCAATTTTTTCCCGTCCAAACTAGGGATATATTATTTATCTTAACGTCGCCGTCTAGGGAGGCTTATTCCTGGCCATGACCTACAAGACAAGTTTCACATTAAACACATGGTTACGTCGCAAATTTCAATTTTCGTCACACAACTCCTATGCTACAATTTGGTAAAATTCCACAACCGCTTATTGAAATTCCATGGAAATTTCGCGTTGTATCGACTCCCAGCTCATTTTGGTTTTGAAAAGTTACAATTACTTTTGAGAATGTGTAATATAAATATGCTGTTGCGTATTTTGCTTATGAAATTTTCATAATAAATTTAATTTTGGATAAGGAAGAATTCAGAGAACCCAGTTTTTGATAGGTTATATATATCATGGTTATGTATAATCTGGTGTTATATTGTTGTCATTATTAGTTGGCAATTAAAACATTATTTTTTTCAAGGAATTGACTAATCAGTTTCTGATAGTTTGTCACACGCACATCCTTCTTTCTTTCGCATTTATAATATTAGTAGTATATTCATTTAAAAATTAAGAATCCAAAAAATGTGTCATCACAATCTGTTTGTTAAGCTTTTGCCTTATATATTGTAATTTCATTTAACATTAGAAAAATTAAAAAAACGTTAGAAATTTCTCTTCAAAATCTTTGTCTCAAGTTTTTATTAGTTATAATTATAGGCCAATAATTACTTGGCGGTGTTTATAATACCTACATTTAAATGATTTTAACACACATCGTCAAAACTTTTAACGATCTAATTTAAAACTTATGAGATCTTCATTACTCGTATATTACTCGTAGAAAACTGCGAAAACAACTCTATTTTACGCAAAGCTGCTAAACCACTTATGATGAATGGTTATTTTGATGGTAGACGGTTCAATGAAGAGTAACTTATTTTGAATAGACTGTAAAGGTGAGCTCTCTGAATCAGCTCTTTTTAACCGCCTTCAAAAAAGGTTGGTTCTCAGTTTGACCTGTACGTAATCGTATGTATTATATAAAGTGTTTTTTACACTTAGGTTTTAGAAAATTTAACCGACTTCCTAAAAAGAGGGATATCAATTGGAGTCAGTTCTCTTTTTACAAAAGTTATCTGCAATACTTATTTTTAGTTTTTTAACCTCTCCCGTATTACTAATGCTTTCAATTAACCTGTGATTCAGAAAGTGATCAACTAAGCGACAGTGCCATATAAAGAGACAGACTTTTATTCTCCAAATATTCGAATTAAACTAGCTTTTGCCCGCTGCTACGCCCGCGTGGTACCCTGTGTCCTTCTCCTTACTCCACAATATTGTATGCAATTTTATGGAGAGTTCAGTGGTTTTAACGAGATAGACGGACAAACAAACAATTCACATTTATAATATAAGTATGGATGATAATAAGTTTGATAAACCTGCCAAAATTCTATGAATACTAGATACTAATTGTGCCCCTCTCCATACCAAGAAAATACAATTGATATCAAATTCAATTCACGATATAAAGATTCAATTGGGAATTGTATACAAATAGATGAAAAATGTTCAAATAAAAAATATTGTGTGATTTTTTTTCACCATTTCACATCCATTTGTATACACCGTATCAATTTCAATTACGCTAATAAAATGTATTTGGTATTAAAGAATGTACAGTTGGCTTCATATTTTAATGTTTATTTTATTATTAAAGTATAATCGGCCTAACTTTGAATCGTTACTAAACTACTAAGTAGTTTTTGCGTTATGCTATCATACACAGCTAGACAGACAGACAAGGAAAATAATAATATTTTTTTTTTGTTTCGGTATCGATCGTATAAGACACTGCTATTTGCTTTAATTTTCAATGTATAGGTGGAATTGGGAATGAAGGACCCTCATTACTCCACCGATATGAGTTAGCTCTTAAATTGAAGAAGATGAAGAAGAAAAAGTGGATTTGATCCTTCTATAGATTTATTACATACTATTACTATGTTGAGGACTAAGCGATAGGCTTATAAACCTGGGATTATTCTCTTTGGCGACAGGCTAGGAACCTGTCGTGCTAACACAGCCGAACGTGGCCTATTGGTCTTTTCCAGACTGTTGGCTCTGTCCAGCCCGCAAGGAATATATACGTGATTGCATGCATGTATCTTTAATGACACAGACAAAACACATAGGTACGATCGCGTTCATATCTGCAGTCATAGTTTTAAAATTCTTACGGGTTAAAATAGCGTGCACTGTGGTTCCACTAGATACACACACACATGCATATTTAAAAAGAATAAATATTCCTTCAAATGAATACGGTCTTTAATACCAATGATTACTAAGTAAAACAGTTTATTATTCTATGACATATAACATAACAAAACAGAAAGAGAGGGTAATCAACGATGTCCGAACTGGGCCCGATAATTGTCGATCGAGATATCGTCGTCTCTCATTATTTGCATAAGATTTGCCTATAGAGGGAAGCCTGCGACTGCCAGACTTATGTCATTTCAATAAAGTTGAAAGTTTGTCTGCACACGACCCTAACATAGGTAGTGGTTCCTTTGAAAGTTATTGGGTAGCAATTTTATTACTTCGTTTGTGCAAGTGAGATCTAAGATATATTAGATATTAGATAATCTCGCTTGCTCACACTCGCTTGTTCTAGTTACTAGCGGATTCCGAAGTTATTCAAGGAATTTCTGTCTATTAAAAAAAAATATATTGTTACTGACAATTTTTAATGTTTCAAGGTGCCATTTGAACTAAGTAACTGACTGACTAACTAACTAACTGATATCTAAGAATTACGATACCCGTGTCTTCAAACACGGAAATCAGCAAGAAATATTAAACAAGAGGGAGCAAAATAAAACACTCAATAATTAAAATTAGTAAATTTTATTGAAACAGTTTACCTATAGTTTTGTTTACATATTGATGATTGTATAAAGGTATACATACAGCATATTACACTAATTTACCTATCTCCTGTTATTAAGGTTACAGCTTAATTATTCGTTTTCATAAAGAAAAGATATTGAAGCTGTCCTTAAAATACTATCTAAGTAGTAGTTTTAATATAAACTGGCAGAACCTTTTACGCACTATATGGACTCGATACACAGGGTAGTTGTCTTGCACAAATGATATTGCATATCATCAATCGGATAAATACACCGCACAGTTGGTAACATGGTTTCTTGCAGCACTTGCACATAATGAGCAGCTGTAGCGCATCCTGCTATCTACACCTGTTCCCCAGGTCCAGCAGCACTCATCCAGCCCCACATATTTACAGATATGCGTCCAGACTCCATATTTGGCACAATATTTTTTTCTTCATACCGAGTTGCATTCCTTCGCCATAAATGAAGCCTACCGTGTTGCGATGACGTAAACGAACTTTTTGTCCGTAAATATCGCCGTGTTCCAGTCAAAATCCAAATACTGCCGAGCAAATTCTAAATGTTTTTGCTTATTTATTTCGGATAAATACGGCTTTCTTGCTGGCTGACTGTGGAATAGTCCCTCACGGTGCAAACTCGACGAACAGTAACCACTGATGTGTCGAACTGTTCCGCAAATGTTCTGCTCGGTATGAAGCCATTATTTTCGTACTGTTCCACCATGGATCTCCGCTGTGTGGCGTGTCGCTGTGTTGATTAGCGGACGACGGTCGCTGAGCGGTCGACTTTTTACACTACCCTCTTCTTGATGGCGCATTACCCAACGCTTAACCGCTTGTTGTTTATTGTGTTATTTGTGTGAATGTGTGAGTGACAGCGGTGACTGCAAGCTATAAAGTTTTGCGAACTATGACTGCAATTATGAACGCGACCGTACAATTTTATTATGTAAACTGATGATGTACAGTCAACCTTACATTAAGTTTAACACGATCCGATATTATGTCGGAATAGAAATTCTTTAATTTGTATAGACGGGGAGCTTGACATCACCTTTCTCAGTTTCCTTGAAGTGATTCCACTCTTGTTTAATATTATTCAATAATGAACATTATGCGGCATCATTACTCAAATGAAAATTAATTAGGACCAATATTATGGATATGTGTTTGTATAGATTTACGTCACAAAGAAAATTGTATGTTATTATTTATTTAATATCTCTTAATAGTTTGGTCTTTTTCCCGAAACTGCCGCGTGCAAGAAAATTACCGGGATTTTAATCATTATACTGAGCAACGCAATCTTTTACACATATACAAAGATATCGTCACATCTTCACAATAGATATCTGCTGTCCGTAAAACATTATTTATTACGTAATTTTCATAAGATCAAAAGACTTTCTGATGGAAATCGAAATCGTAAGATGATGTCGATTGATTCTCAGAAAGTTCCCTTTATAAATTTTCAACTTGGAACACTGGAATCTGTGTTTGATTTCCAATATAATTTATGACTTTAAATGGCAACACTTTTTATTGAAAAGGAGCAATTTTCTGGGTAAATGTAGTATCCAATAATCTAATACGAGGGTGCGCTTTTTAAGATTTATATTTACAAAAAAACATTGTTCATTTTTAAGTAAGTAGCGCATCGTCTTGTCGGCGTCACTGGCCAACACTGTTTTTGATGACTTCACGATGGAACTGAGATTTAGACACAATGACTGGTAAGTTGTTTTTTAGTTAAAAGTCATATTCCCATAATAAATCCCATATTCTACCTTTGTCCTTGACTGACTTTTAAAATCTACGCGGCAAGAAAAATTGTGTGACAACTGCACTTTGATTTTATAGATTTGATTTTATATCAGCCCAGTATGATAGCACAAAAATACCTTTTTTATGTTGTTTACACTGGTTTCGTTCGCCTTGCACTTGAATTTTATCAAGAACAGGACAGTGACATTCATTTATTTATAAACAACTTACAAGAATAGGCTTCCTGGTCTCATACACACATCTCTCAATTAAATTTCAACATGTTTCAAATATTTTTTTCTTATTTAACCTTAATAGATAAAGTCTCCTCCTCCTGGCTTTAGTCTCGATTGCATCTTCACCACTCTGGAGAGGAGCCCGGGGTATGCCTTTGACCACGGATCCTTGATTGAGTGAGTCAGGATTTTTCACGAAGCGATTCCCGTCTGATCTCCGTAATCTTTTCAGGTAAACTTAACCCGTATTGGTTCATAGGTTACAGTCCAGTTTCCTGTCCATGTTTTATTTGTATCCTAGGGTTGACACAACCCGGATTAAAGGGTATTTTTTTTTAAAAGGGGTACTTAGGTAAATATTCCATCTGTCTACTTGCCGCGATCCCTGCATACTTTTATTGTATCATACACATTTAACAATTTTTTCATGCAAGCTTCCTGATTTAGGGTACTCTGTCCTAAAGTATCGTCCCTGATTTGATCAAGGTGCATTGTATCCTGTTTTCAAGTTCTCTTCCTTCATTATAGCTTTTTTGTGCAAATTAACAAACGAATTTATACCATTAAAATTCCTGTTAATGTTGAAAACATGACTTTATTTTTTCGAGTTGACTTTTACCACCCTAGAATTACGAAAGTCGACTAATAACGGAAACTTTCGAGGATAAAAAATGTGAGCTCAGACGTTTGCCTTTGAAAGGACCTCCAAACATTAGTGACACGGACACCACATCAAATAAAGTAAGAATAAGAACCAACTTTGCCACAAGACCACGGTTAAGTCATACTCATTTTGGTATTAAGCCCTTAGTTGACCTAATTTTATTTTGATTTTACCAATAACTGTTTCTAGTTTTTCCTGGCGATTACTCATCGTAAGCATTGTATAATTAGCTGTAAGCTTAACATACCTACTACTACTTACTTCTTAAAACAGTTTAATTACGAATAATAAGAAGTTACGAACAATACTCAATTTTAAAGAGTTAACCAGTCAAGTTGATAATTAATGTTATAGACTTATTTATTTGTTGAAAATAAGAACAAAGAAACGGCGCTATTTCTCAGTAGTCCTTTCACGGCCGGAGCTCTTCATCATCATCATATCATCAATGTTCTCAACAGTCACAATGTATTATTTTGTAGTACTATCTTGTTTGGTAGCTGTGGCCTCTGCTGGGGCCTTAATCTCCGGATTTGGTCCGCTAGCATACTCGACGCCATACGCGTTTTCTCCATTTGCATACTCTTTGCCAATCTATTATCCTTTCAACTATCGTGGACCTCTGTCTCTTGCGCCAGGTCAGCCTGCTAACATCCTGAGCTCTGATGGTAGACCCTTGAACACTTTGGACGTCAACTTGGACCGCTCTGCGCATCTTGCTGCGAAGACTTTCGACCACGTTTTGAAGAAGCGCTCAGCTGCGGCTCCTTGGCGTCGACTGTACAGGGAGTGGGTTATGCGGGTCCCCACTTTGCCCCCGCCCCTGTTGTAAACCATGGATACGCCGAAGCCCGTATCCGCACATTCCTTTATGATTACTTTCAGTAATAAACTGTAGTGTTATATGGCAATGAAATGAAATAAAATTGGATTTTTTTTACCGTGAATACATTAAAAGCCTTTATAAAAAGTAAAATTATAAAATAGCTTTTTCAATGGAGGATCTACATTCTTTATTCATTTTTTACATTATTTTAAATACTTTCTCATTTATATTGAATAGTTAATTGCGCTTATGCAACGCAACCTTACCTACGTGGTAATCTGGCTTTAAAACTATACTTGAGGTTATAATGCCATTTCATATGCTCCTATTCTCAAAACGTTTAAACCTGAGTATTTTCCCCTTAAAATATAACTGTTGTAATAAGGTTTAACGATAATTTAACAGCAATAGCTCCCAAATAAAACCCTTATATAAAATCTTGTCACAACAGTCTGTTATTGAATTTGGATTCTGCTGCAAATACATTCTTAGAATAGCTGAAACTAGTTTATTCAGTTAATTGAAGTGGTTGCTCATCTGAAGCGGTGTAAAGTAATATGTTCAGGGTTAACTTCAGCAATTTCACATGATTAATACTATTTTTGAAAAAGAAATTTTCCTTCGTCTTTCAAAGTATTTATACTCGTACCTACCTAAAATTTTTTAATAGTTTGTAGAGGATGAAGCTTATCAATTTCATATTATCTATATTGGTATTTTCATT
Organism: Amyelois transitella; assembly: GCF_032362555.1. NCBI lineage: Eukaryota > Metazoa > Arthropoda > Insecta > Lepidoptera > Pyralidae > Amyelois > Amyelois transitella. The sequence continues at coordinate 7,609,396 of NC_083522.1, read as the reverse complement.
AAGATTTTTTCCTTTATCGCTTGCAACATAATTATACCTAAAGTGTATTCACTTTTAAATTTAAAAATACCTTTTAAGTATATATTTTTTCTTAAGATGCCTCTTCGTATATATTGCCATGGAAATTGGGGTAAAATAAGAAAATACAAATACCATAAATATACTCGAAACTATAAGAATGATGTGCCGGTCACCAATACCGTTCAATATCAATAATTTCCCTTATATTTGTCCGAAAAATATTATTGGAATCATTGATATTTGTAGTCAGCTTCTAAAAACAAATGTATTTCCGTATTTTGGTCTAATTGCTCGACATCAAACCCACATTAAAAGAAAGGTTAATGAAGGGATAGTGAATGAACTTTGATAGATACGTTAATAAGTTATTTGCGTTATTTTCGTATCTCTTCCTCATATAAATATATTTTACAAAAAATAAATATAAGGTTCTAGTAAATTACAGTAGGGTCACCTTTCACCATCACTTTTTTTGATGTCATTATAGACGACTACAACAAAAAATTTCAAAAGTATCAGAGACAGCCCACAGCCAGAATTTTCCCAAATCTTTTAAGCAAAGCATCTAATCATGTTAAATGCTATGAAAAGGCAGCATTTCAGCTTCGACAAACTGCTGAATATAAAACACATTTTGTATAAGTAATAAGAATGGGGTGTTAACTCATTTGAACAAAAAACTAAATAATTATTGGCTAGTTTAACTGTAGTATAGATCAAACTAAAATATACCTTTTTTGGTACCAAGTACAATATAACATGAAATATGAAGACAAGGAATAACATGAAGGGTATTAATTCCTCATTTCTCTGAACAGGAGCTCTATGTCCGCCTGTTCCCTCGATGCTAGAGTGGATAAAGTAAGTTTTTCACATGAGGCGATTCTTGTGTAACTAACATAACCCTAAATTATATACATACATACATATAGACACGTCTATATCCCTTGCGGGGTGGCAGAGGCAACAGTCTTGAAGAGACTCTTATGCCTAAATTATATGTATCGGGAAAAATAATTTATTTATAATGGAGTTGAAAACTGAGTGAGATGAGCGGTCCTGAATATTGGATGGGTTGAACTACATACGTTTGCGTGAATGCCCCGGCTTACAAAGGCTTAGCACAGTGATGGAAGTGGATCAACTAGCTGCTCACCTAAATACGGCCCTGATTCCCCAAATGGGTGTCTATTAGAATATGACACCTACATTTCTGATTAGGTAGGTACATCCGAATTTCAGCTTTTATTTTTGTCTTTAGAAGCAGTCAAGCAGAATTTTTGTATTTAGAAGCAGTCAAGCTGAATTTTTGTTTTTAGAAGCAGTCAAGCAGAATTTTTGTCTTTAAGAGCAGTCAAGCAAAATTTTTGTCTTAGAAGCTTAGAGGAACACCAAATGAAGATATTTGGGTAATTTCTACGGAAACGAAATTTTTCGCCTTATACGTGCGACGCCGCGGTCTTATTCTAGTTACAATAAATTCCTAGAAACAATTTAGTACTCGTAATAAATCTAAATAGAAACTCAAAGCTCTCATTTCAGCTTGTTTTGATTCCATTTAGTTTGTATCCATACATCATAATATCTATTTCCCTTGCAATCGTTATTATGTTACTGTAATCTCTTGTGTTATGATAAAATATGTTTGAAAACATTCGTTGATAACAATAAGGTCTATTCGAATACATTTAGTAAGCCGTTATCAATTTGCCATGAACCATTTTGTAAGTTCAAAATAATAATACAACCTTTTTATGTGTAATAATTACTTGACCTATAAAGCTTGTGTCTTTTGGGATTGCGTAAGGTAAAATACCATATAAAATAATAGCATCAGGATTCATTCATTCATATAATTACGTTTATATCCCTTGCGGGGAAGCCAGAGCCAGCATTCTGGAAAGACTGATAGGCCACGTTCAGTTTTTAGGATTAATGATAGAATTGATAATCATAAAGTGACAGGCTGTTTTAGGATAGTATTAATAAATATGAGACCCAGGTGTTAACGATGCTAGCGTTCTCTCTCCCTCCCTCAGAATAGAATAAGTAATGTCGTGAGGAAGAGGTTATGACCTGACCTTCCACCAAGCCTTTTCTGATTTGATCATGATATTTCCCTTGGCTTTTGGCTTTCCCCTTCTAACATGCACACATTTTCTTCTGAAAAATGCGTTCATGTCTATTCTTAAGTTAACGCGTTCTTTCACATAAGTGATTTATTTGATTACTAGTATACGCCCACGGCTTCGCCCGTGTAAAGTGAAATATCCTACTTTTTCCTTTCTCGTCTGAATTCCTAGAGATCATCTCGTAATGAACCCCAAGACCGCCTACGAAACCTACAAACAAGTAGTAACATGTTTTATAATAGTAACAACCTTGCGATCGCACCTATTAATTCCGGGATCAGTGCCCTGCGGAATATATTTATTAGCCGTAAATAACCAATAACCACAGCAAGATCGTCAAATTTATATAATAATTTACTGGTAGAAGCATATTTTATTACTAAACTAAAAGAATTTCGAGCAGATAAGAATATAGTGCTATTTGTTGCTCGCAAAAATATTGACAAAGGGATGATTTTCTATACATCAAAGGTAGAGCTAATATTGTTATTGTAAAGAGAATACTCATAATAAAGATTTCTTTATAAAAACAATATACTAACTTAAGTAGAAAATCGTAAGATCTCGAAATAGTGATTATTCTCATGGGAATTCCTGGAAAACTACTCTTTCTTTAGCACTAATCTCTATGGCCATATAATTCAACAGTGCGTTGTCTGTGATTCACTCAAGTCATCATCAACGGAAGTTTCGTGGGTATGACGCGATGAAAACTTAGGCTTAAAACTTTACGTGAACAACATCATCACGAATGCCTGCTTGGTGCTGTTGTCGGATTATCGCCTCTGAACGGAAAGGTCCCGGGTTAGACCTCCGGTCAGGTCCGGGTGAAAACAAACTTTAGTCTCGGTTGGGTTCTCGCTTCTAGAGAGGCTTGCGGGAGAGCCCGGATTCTTAATGACCTGGAATAAGTGAGTCAGGTTTTTACAAGTAGCGACTCTGACCTTGCAGGAGTACCTAACCAACACACGAGGTGCCTGAATAAACGATATTTTCCCACTAGAACGGTAAGCCATAAAAAAGCTGTAAAAAAATCGCAAAATTGTTTGTTAGAACTCTTAGGCTTTTATCAACACGTGAATGATTTGATTTGCTCGCGTGGGTACGATAAGTCTCATTATAAAATATATATGTTTTTCCTAATTCTTGTTTTTATCTGCAGCTCTCCCTATCAGTGTGAACTCTTTATTAATGTGGTCAATGGTCATGGTTAAGAGGTAATGGCGACCACCAGAAATGGATTGTGGCTTATGTTTGTATCTCTAGAAAAAATATTATCTTTAGCCAAAAAATTCCACTGCATACTGAGAAGCATTCGATTTTTTTTAATTGCTTTAATTGAAATGTTTAATTGAAATATTAGATAATGTGAAACAACGGGTATCCAAAATATAACTGTCAATCATAGCAAAGAAAATGACGCGCTCAGCCAATAGCAGCGAAGAGTCTACATCGCGCAAACAAAGATTTGATTTCACGAATTGGAGCATAAGTACAATCTCCGACTCAACATCGTCGGAGCCGCGGTTCCCCGGGCACCACATCTCGACCCGAACCATCGCTCCCGCTACATATCTTTCAAAAATGTATTATTTTTTCATTCTCGTTTCAAGTAAGCAAATGTCCAAATTCTGTTTCAGTAAATTAATTCTCTGTAGCCGCAGAGATATTATCTTTGAATTATCCTTTTGTTCTAAAATTTTAATGGTATCATTGTAATCATACCATTTAAATAATGAAAGGACCGCGGTTCGTTTCCATTGTCTGATACCATAGAATGGATGAAACATTTCACATTGATACACGGAAAAATGTCTTTTATTTTCGTTCACAATAACATTGAATAAGAATGTTTGGTTGCTATAAAGAGATTAAAACCCTAAGTATTTATAAGCACAATAAGCAAAATAAATTAGTTTTTTATTATGAACATTTTTTTATTTTTTTTCGCTAAAATGAACAAAATAAATTAATAATTAATTAAAAGAAAAAAAATGGAAAAAAAGAGAAGCCAATTTTTTCTGTTATTTTATTTTTCATTTGCACCGTGGCGTTAATATCATATAGGTAATGTTAGCGCATTGAACTCTAAACATATTTTCTCTATACGAATGTGAAAATCATTCTGAAAAAGCGGCAGAATTATAGATAGATTTATCATAATTATAACTAAAGTAAGCTGGCTTGAATACTTACTTTAACTTAACGGTCTTGTTGTTGTTATGAACTTAGCAGAATTAATGCACAAATCTGCGTTTACACATGTCTAGAGATCTTATCGTCGGTAATGGGCAGGTGGCGCCGGTGACCTCGGAAGGTCACACCGACCCCGCATGGGGTTCGTCACAACAAACAATTACTGAGCTTCACACGTCTGATTACTGATAAGGATTGACAGATTCTGATAAGAATCTTACGAGACTCCAATAACGCGTAATTGTCTGAAAACTTACACAGAGCACTGAACACGAAAGTGAATTTGTACCTGGCATTGAATAGCGCGACTTTGCCGTACTCATCATATTCTAAGAGTTTCAGTTGCGTAATCATCCATACACTGGACTATTACATAAGAATCACGTCTTCATCAATTACGGAGCAAACAGAGCCAAAAGTCTTGAAAAAACTGTAAGGCCACCTTTATACTCAAATATGGAACTCACGGGTCCACCCGTGACTACGATCCTGGGTAAGTCAGGCTTTACACGCAGGGACTCCCGGTCTGACTTCTGCATCTTTACAAGGGAAACTAACATTGCATGATGATTGGGTCATGCATCAATGTACAGGTTTCCTCACGATGTTTTCCCACACCGTTAGATGAGTTAGTAATTAAAAAACTTACATCAGTATTTTGTAATTACAAACTGTTACAATTCCTAGCTCAATGCTTTAGCGATAAGTCCGCCTTTGTACCTCATAATCTGTTTTTATTTCAGTTTTTTGTTTTTATTTTTGTGCAATATAGAGTTTTTCTATCTATCTATCTATCTAGAAATATCTAAATAGAGGCAAGCTGAGGATAAATATGAGCACTATTCTATCTGAAATTAATGCAGATGTGTTCAACAGCACGCAGTAATTACTTGTTTTGAATAGAAATATTAACTTTTGCATGATATTACAGAAGCATAGCAATATTCTGAAAAACAATGGATTTTAATTTAAACCCCTTAGTTTAAAATTACTTGTTATCTTCGAGATAGCACAATTAAACCCGCATTAGCTTTGTAAGGCTGAAAATATATTTGTAAAGATTGTCTTCATAATCCTCAATTAATTCCACCAAAACGATTGGTCAAAACCCTTTAAATTAATCAACTACCTAACCGTTCTAAATCGAGATGCAGAATTTTCCAGTGATTTTCTGGTAATCGATTCTTTTGTAAATAAATTGAGCGGATGTTTACTTTATCACCGCAGACAAATGATGTTGAGTGAAAATTCGCAAATACGAGTACTTAAATCACAAGCAACTAGTAGGTACCTAACTGCCATAGAAATTGTAATAATGTACCTAATGATTAGACTTATGGTTTGTTATGTCTGAAATTCAGTCTGTTACTTTCTCTTTATGCACGGTTAAGAGAAAGTATTCAATTTGCCTTGTCGTTTTGAATTAAGAATAGCATTTGAGATTTAATACCATACCATTATAGCTTAAACTAGGTACCTAATTTTAACAACAATTTTATTTTAGCGTGTGGAGGCAGCACACTCTTTTTGGGTTTATAAAAAGTCACTATAATCAAATGTACTAGTGTAATTCGTCTTTCTTTTGCTTCGTAATTAAAGAATTCAAGCATTTTGCAACTTAGCCATCCATATTTTCAGACGTCGCGGTCATACGCTAAAGTAATTAGTTAACATCAATAGTATAATTGAAAAACAAAACTCTTCATCAAATTGCTTATTCATGAAGAATAATGTAATTATATCTTGGCTCATCAATTTGAAAAATGATTGTACTAAATTGATTGGACGGATTGGACCGCATTAATTTTCGATTCTGGAAAACGATTTCACTGTTGAAGTGGGCAATTTTATGTCTGCCTCTCGAAAAATCATAACACGAAAAGTTACAAACAATTTGGGCCAATGAGAAATACAATCTTATCTAATTTTTGACAGAAAACTTTCATTACTACTATTTATTTGATTACTTTTATTGTAACTTATTTGTTTACAAATAAAAAAGTAGACAAAGAGGCAATATTGCTCATTTGGAGCAGAAAAATGATCATTAAAGAATCTTACCTCAGCACGTGCGAATACCCACGAAGCTATATAGTGTTGTAGGCCAACTTATCGATAGTTCAAACGTTGAAAAAAAAATACACTTTCGCTCCTGTCGGATTTCAAAATGAGGATTTTTGGGAATTCCATTCCCAAGGGGGTGAAATATGGGATGCAAGTCTGTTGTTACATACTTAAAATTTATATATTAAAATTGGCAAGTAATTAGTAAAATATCATAATATAAGTGGTTGGTTTGTATAAAACTTCGTCATTTTAGAACAAGTTCAAAGTTCTGTACCCGTGGGATTTTCGATAAAGGACACAAAAGCTATTGGTAAATAATATAAATCGACATAGATATATTTGGTTTACCAACGAACCCTAAAGGTCCTTTGGCGTGATTTTTTCATTTCCTAAACGAGAAAACGAATTTGTTTATTGCCTGGAATCGCTAAATCCCTATTCCACGGTAAATTTCCTTTCCCAGTGATTCAATATATTAAAACTCGTTCTGTTTGGTCTTAGGTATTACAAATTTTCTATTTCTTTGTTCTGCTGTTGTTTACCAACATAAAAAAGAGATTTCAATTTATTAACAAATAAATATGAAACAAATGTGTGTTGTCTCTTCCCGCGCACATTGTAAACGTCCATGGGTTTAATCTTTTAGGGTATCACTATCTGAATATCAATTGTATCATTGAGCTATTCATCTGAACGTGCTCTTTGAGTCTTGCGATTATTAGCACTGATTCCACGGTATAAGGGGTTATTTTAAATCAAGTTAAGAAAATTGATGAAGGTTTATCTGCTCCTCTTTTGGACGAAAAAATTAATGTAATCATTGAACCGAATAAGCGTTTTTTATTGAATAATATTCATAAAATTTATCCACTCATTATGGAAAAATATTAGAGGCTGTTACAACGAAGATAATTCTACGCTGAATTACCGCAGCCTTGTAACTGCTGAAAGCTTGCGTATGAAACAATTTCCACTCAATTTAACTGAACTAGTGGTTCGAACGTAGATCTCGCGATTATTTTCAGTGCCACCTTTTTCGAAAAACCGGTACAACAGTCAACAAGGAGGGAGGAAGGAGGAGGACATAGAGGTCAGAGATAAATAGGTCGAATGCACATTTCATTCGAAAGATTTGTACCTCTTTTGTGCCGTACTGAAACTATAAATTTCTTTTAGCTTTTCCCGTAAAGTAATGATGTTAGTTAGTATCTATTATTTGTTTCTTTTGACAATTCATCGTTTTACCGTATAGAAACAAAAAAGAAGATCAACAAAGTCTAAGAGAAAATATTTTCACACCCTCCCTGAGGGAGGATGATCTGTATTTTCCAATTATGTCAGCCTTATAAAGAATAGACAGGTATATTATATGATCCCAGACTTCAGACATGACACCCAATTTTTAAAACAAATATTGGAACCTTGAAAGGGAAACCTTATTTGGTAAACAAAAAGCCTTTATCCCGAATAAACGGCTCCCGAGAAGGTGCCGTTATATTATTTTTTCCTCACTGATTTTTTGTGACAATTTCATTTCTTAGACGAATTCTTTCGTAGCTTACCTAAGTTACTTTTACCTAGAACAGAGTAGGCACTTTACATTTTTTACGGTTCTATGTGACATTGTTTTACAGGTGTTATCAAAAAGAGCTTTTGTTTTACAAGAGAAATATTTATCTTCTTTGAAACTACGTGGTTCAATAATTGCTATTAGGAATTTACCTACAGACGGATCCCGCTTTCAACAAAAACTTATTTTTTGTACCTTTTTGTATTTATAAGCAGTTATATTTTTATTTGTATTTTTAATATAATGCGAGCGATGATCTATCATCGCTTACTTCATTATCGTACTTTAAGCAGTTTGTTTGAATCCGTTTTCCTTAAAATGTGAATATCGAGATGGTGGAGCCAGATCCTCAAATACATATCCATATTGTTACATGTTATAATAAAAGTGTAACTGAATTTCTTTCTGTCTCTCTGTATGTTTGCACTCGCATCTCGCGAAAACTGTTTCTCTGATGTGAATGGATTTTCGCAGATGTGTTTTGCCTGGTTCAACTTAAAAACTGATATACAAAATATTTTTACCCCATCCCTTTAAGAAGGCAAAACAGAGGATCAGCATTATGTCAGATTTCGTTTTGATATCAGAAACGTATTTACCTTCAAGAATTGAAAAAAAGAACGTAATTAGTGGTTCCTATATCTTGGCGTCAAAATGGAGGAGCCACCTACGTTTCTTACCATTAAATTGATATGTCCTTGTCTTTTTATTCAAGATTTGTTTTGTCTTCCATCTCACCTAATGGTAAGTGACGATGAAGACAAAGATTTTACACACGTTTCCAAGAGATACCCGGAATGTGAATCAGCAGGCACTGGTACACACCAATATATATAGATACATCTATAAATATGTAGCATAAATATACCTTTATTAATAAATGTGTTTTATACAGCAGCAAAGATAGGAAGCAGTTAAATATTATATTAGTTATTTTGATAACGTCGATGCTCGCAACAAATATGTTTGGTCGATGTTCAAAAATATTTTGTTGATAAACATGTTTCTACGCAAAACAATCTGAGTCTATATATGATATCTACCTATATATCTATTTCAGTAACCTTTTTGAAGAATAAGATTTAAAAAGTAACCCTTCTTTTGTAGGGGGTTAAAAATAAATTCTCACCCTGCATGCAAGGCAGTCATTTGCAAATGTCATTAGAGGTTAGTTCTGCAGTTGCTTACGAACTAGCTTTACCCGCGACTTCATTCACACATTGGGCCGTTTTTCCTATTCCCATTCCCGTAAGAATTTAAGGATATCTTCTACGTGGACTACTACTAAGAAACATTCCAAGTCCATTCCAATCACCAACGGAAATATTTGCAATGACTAGAAGTCATATTTATAAACATTTCCATAAAAGATTATCCCAGATGCGGCCCCACAAAGGAAGGAGCCCAGGGTACGCCTATGACTACAGAACAATCAACAGATCAATTACTTATACATTTGTGATTAACTTATAAACTTATTTTATTTATAAAACCACTCAATCAACGGAGATACTAAACTAATGTAACTAATATACTTAATTCTTTTAGACGATGTGCTAGCAACCTGTCACTATCTGAAAGCGACACGTGGCCTTTCAGTCTTCTCAAGATTTCTGTCTCTGTCTGTGAGTACGCCGGAAGGGATAAAGATGTGATGTAAATTTATATAATTAAACCTATCCCCGTTACAACTTTAAAGTCCTGTCAAAATGCGAAGATACCACAAAACACCTAATAGCACATATTAATAACATAGTAACCCACCTAAAGCAGGTCAATGGCACCTGATTTTTCATACTAGTTCCAAATTTTTTGCGACGATGAGGTATCTGTATCAAATAGCAGATACCCATCGACGCTACTCATTCTATATTATAAAATCAGTATACCCTTTAACCTAATAATATATTTCCCACAAAACAATTTAGCGTATAAAAAAAACCTACCTAGTAAAGTAAAGGGTTTCTTTGTCTTTTTCCGTACTTCACACTATATGTATGAATTCATGGAGATCAGTTAAGTGGTTAATCTGTGAAATTAACTCAAAATTAGTCTCGCATCTATAAAGTTGGTATGAATGATTAATTCTTGTTTAATGATGTTATTCCGGGAAATTTGTGAAAACAAAAAATGTTCTTTGTTTATATTCAATTAAAACACTAAGTTCAAGTACGTACATGAATCTTTAGGGTGAAAACTAAATTTAATTGAAATTTTCTTTCTACAGCGATAGATATACCGTAGGTATTTATCTAGATAAAAAACGGATCGGGAAAAAGTTAAAGAAAAAACTGATTTGAATAGGACTTTATTGGGTCCACGATATTGTATCCGAATTCTTGGGTTTATAAATAATGAAAGTATAGAAGTAAATCTTCATAAATAGTAGAAAATAATACATACAAACTAATGAACGAATGCTGAACGTAGTCTTTGTCTTTTCAAGACTCTTGGCTCTGTATACTTCGCAAGGGATATAGACGTGATTATTTGTATGTATGTTAACCATTCACAATGTTCGTGGAAAGGCAGCTGGGCACACACAATAAATAAATAAATATATACGGGACAAATTACACTTATTGAGTTAGCCTCGAAGTAAGTTCGAAACTTGTGTTACGAGATGCTAACTCAACGATACTTTATTTTATAATAAATACTTATATAGATAAACATTCAAGACCCAGGCCAATCAGAAAAAGTATATTTCTCATCATGCCCTGGCCGGGATTCGAACCCGGGACCTCCGATGTCACAGACAAGCGTACTGCCGCTGCGCCACAGAGGTCGACAATGTTCTTACTTTGCTACCAAACCAGCATGGGATAAGGAAAAAACGTTTCAAATGTGTATTCACTGCACTTAATGCTAGTGTAGTGAATATCAGCATAAAACGAACTTTACATATAAGTTTCTATATAAACACGCAAAACAAACCCTGTCCTCATAATTTTTATTCACGGGCAATCGACAATTTTTTGTTTCCAAATGTTTTGGGTAACTCATCCGTGACCACCATCTTAATGGATTTCAAATGTTAACGTTCCAAGGACTTATCCTAAACCGAGTTATTACAATAATTATTTGCACCAATCACGTCTCTTTATTTCCATGACAAGGTATTAAAGCCCCCATCATTCCGGTTTAAAAGAAAAGTTAGGCGAGGTCAAAGGTAAATCTGTTTGTCAGAGGTCAATTTGTGTGTCTATTTTAAACGAAAACACGAATACAATCTCTTTATAATATTAGTATGGTTAAAAATTATTATTATATCCTCAATTCGTGGTCACAAAAAGCACGCAGCCGAAGCAAACAATCCTGAATCAAGAAAACGTGTTCACGGATAAAATATCTTTTGTACCAGCCTAAGCAATTTTGATCAGTTTCTATATAAATGATTATGAAATTTCAGAAATATCTTGTCTGTTATTTTAGATACAGAAATTAATTCCAAATTAAAGACCAACAAACCAAATTACATCCCCTTAATCGTCACGTGCCAGTTTTGTGGTCTCATTTGTTACAATTTGGAGATTAAACCTACAGAGTTGTCCGGGTAATTTTCTTAACATGTCACGTCTTCGTTCTTTACGGAAGAGGCAATAAATTAAATGGTCACATTTAGCAGTAATTATTGAATGGAATTGGTTGATATTAAGAGAAAGTAGCAAAATGCTAGACCATGACTTAAAAAAAACTTCACAGCTTTCCCTTTTATTGACTTTTTGAAGTAGAGTATCTCATCTTTGTATGATCTTACATACAAAGATGAGATCATTAAATATGTCACTCGTTTACTAAGCTGCTAGCTGCCGTGCGTTTATAACATTTCTAGAAGACACTTAACTTATTCCACATTATTTTTGTGTTTATAGAGATTGTGATTAATTATTTGTGACCTACGTTTATTATTTTGAATTTGCCTTAACACAATCCTTTTTAGCACGCCTACTTACAAAAATAAAAATCTGTTCACTGGTTGGTTCGGGGTAAACAAAAGTACCTACGTACAGAAATAAGAATCTTTTCTTTTTAAAAAAGTAATCGTATCTAGGTACATAATGCCTAGGCATTATTCTCCAGACATGACAATTGAGTTGCTATGACAACTTCGATTTGTGATATAATTTGTACATTTCGGATTCCTAAAAGGAAGATTTGAAAGGCAACAAATATGTAGGCACAGAGTGATAAATGATTGAGGGTCGTAGTAAGAGAAATATATATATATGTATAGTAAATGTACTCAAGTTTTAAAGAAGTTAATTATCAGTTACAAGTCTAATAAGAATCAAATTACCTGTCGAGTATTTTTCAAGAATGTTTAAAACAACTTTGAAATTTATATGGTTCGAATAACCATTGTAATTAAATAACCCAAATGCCGTCGTTTTTGGAAATTCTTGTAGGAAAATATCCAAATAAACTTTGGTGCCGTGTGGCTCCTAGCATTTTACACTAATATCATCCATGATTATCGACATCCATATAATAGGATATGATGATAGACATTCATGGATGTCGTAGAAGGAGTGGTACTAGTCTAAAGACTAAGTGAGAGGCTTAAACTTGGGATGTTCTTGTAGGCGATGGGCTAATGTTATATGTACTTAAACATTAATTCACTAATTAATTACAAGGCGGCTGCTAAACTATTCTAAACCGACCCTACCCCAAACTGCTGTCAATGACATACTTCGTCATAATTGAGCTACCCTTAAATCGTTTAGAGTTGGGCTGAATATCGTTACTTGCAGATTACTGATGTATCCGGATCTGATAAAGACCTCTTTAAATACAAAATTGCGAAGAAGCGATCACAAACTTCAAAATTTCAATAACATATAATTTCTTTATTTCTCACATTCAAACATCGTTCAAATTGTTGAAAGTTGAATGGAAATAACTATCGTTTCAAGTTTCCACGGACCGATAATGAATGAACATATATATTATCACGTCTAAATCCCTTGCGGGGTAGACAGAGCCATCGATCTTGCAAAGACAGAAAGTCCACGTTCAGTTGTATAATGAATACCTCTATACCAAATCCAAATCCAGTCTTTATCCCTTACGAGGTAACCAGAGCTAATAATCGTTAGACTCCAAGCTCGCATTAAATGATTCATAGACTATTTGCGGGAATTAAAACAGTTTGTATTTCGCTACCATAGAACAACACGATAGATCTTAATATCTGTACTTGGATCCGTATAAACAGATAAATAGATTGTCAATGGGTCTACACATAATCGTTTCCTGACCGGCTGAAATCCCGCACGTACTGTCCCTTGACGTAACTCGATTGCGGCGCTAAAATTGAATAAACGTCTTTATTGTCTATGGATTCACAATGACAACCATCGTAGGTTCGGTAGAATTCAATTTGAAAACGGGACTGAAAGCACTTCAAAGACAATGAGTATGAATGTAGTGATCATTGAAATTATGCTTCAATTAAATTATTTAACGTAAATAATAAGGTTTGAAGAAAGGTTTGTAAGAATCATATTTTCCTTATTTTATGGGATACTATCCCAATGATACAAATTTAACATAACCCAATTTTTCGTGCTATTTTCATCATGGGCATTTCCAATTGGATATTAGAAAACTTGCTCTGTAATACTGGTTACCATGATATGAAAATAAATACGATTGTTATTTTTCCTCTAAATTAGCGCCTTTGCTTGGTATTATCAAGCGAAAGAAAGGCTTTGTTGATGAATTTTATAAATTGCTCGCTTACCTACTTGTTAATGCCAATATAATAATCTATTTATTAGCAAAGAAAAACATAGCTTGTGCTTGCTGCTTCTTTTCCAGTAGGTACAAATCGCAAAATTCAATCGAAAGAAAGGCTTATACAATAAAATATTTATGATTCTTCTTTTAGGCGATGGTCTAGCATTATTGTACTTTCTATAAATCTCAATTTGATCGCTAAGCCGCCTAGTTGAATGAGTCACATGACTATTGGCTCTGTCTGCCCCGTAAGGGACAAAAGTGTGTTACTGAGAAAACACACACATCTTGTGTGTGTTTTCTCAGTGATTCCAGAAATTCCAGATTGTATTATCACATATAAGTTTCAAAACACTATGTCAGCATAAAACAACATTGTAAGTTGATTCGAAAGTTGTGAGGATGAATGTGTGTGTGTTTTGTTTTTTTTTACTCTTACACACACAAAACTAAGTAACTTATATTTAGAAATTTATGACGGACAAAGTCGCAGGCGACAGTTAGTTAATCACACCTTACAACCTGTATGTACGCAGCGTTTTATCTAAGATTAATTACAAACATAGTTGTAGCATTCCTCTCTTTACCCTGTCATCTCCGGAAAGGGTTTCCCAAAGGCTCTCAAAGTGTAACATGAAACCAAAGAAACGGTGTTACTTGTCATCGTGAGTAAAATATCACGTGACACACAAAGTTTCACTATTTTTAATTTCCGTGGGAATTTGCTGATTTATCTCAGGTTATGGTCGTTAAAATCGGTGCGTCCTTTATCAGAGTAGTTAGGTACCTAATTAATACAAACAAAAGATACGAATTTTAATTTAATACCTACAAGCAGCGTCGTACGCATTACGATTAAAACTATAAATACCTACCTCTACCTATATGAATTTTTGAGAGGGTCTAAGAGTGTTAAAAGAAGCTGCTGAAACGCGTCCGTTTATTGGCATGATTTCCTTAGAGATTTTCCTTGAGTGAAGTGTCAGATGTCACGCAGGGATATTAACAATAATTACTTGTTTACAGGAGAGGCAAGTGGAAACGTAATTAATTTTCATTGATTTTGACAATTAATATAATTCGGACCATAAGTATACAAAATATGCAGGTAATATTTGAATCTTAAAAAAATGTTTTACTTCTATATCCTTCCGTCAGTACCGGTTATATCCGCACGTATCTGGATAAAAAACCTCTGGAGTGGAGCCCAAGATGCAGCGGATCAGACATAGGAAAACATAACCCGTATTGGATCAGACTATTTTTCCCCTCATCGTTACTTCAAAACTTTTCTAAAAATAGGTTCATTAAACAACACTGAAAAAAAATTTTTGTTAACCTTTCATCCTTTATATGTTATTTACATAGGTACATATAGTCTTAACTTTCTGTTATGTTATTTACATACATATAGCCACAGCTATATCTCCTGCGGGGTAGACAGAGTCAGCAGTCTTGGAGAGACTGAAAGGTCATGCTCAGCTTTTTGACTTGATGATACTATTGAGATTCTAATAGTGTTAGGTTGCTAGTCTGTCGCCTAAAAGAAGAATCCCAAGTTTATAAGCCTATCCCATAGTCGCTTTTTACGACATCCATGGGAGAGAGATGTAGTGGTCTTATTCTTTTTTCTATTGGTGCCGGGAACCACACGAGAAATTTATTTACTGCTGTTATATTGTGCAAATCAAATTGGATTATGCATATTAATTAATTAATTTATGCAAAGTTATTTACCGTTTGTAAACTATACCATAGCCTCAAATGTTTTGATATTACAGTACAGCTTATTCACTAAGTTCACTTTCATCGCACCTTAGATTTTATTAAGTTTGACTATATAATCAAAATTTTAGTTGGCTGTTTTTTTTTGTATATCAATGAAAAATTGTTTCATTTACATAGTTAGAATATATAATTTTAGACTTAGACTTCACCTCGCAGAATCTGCTGGCACGTGAAGACTGAACGAAAACTTTTACATAAAAGAAAAACTTTGTAAATTAGGTACTCGTGAAAATTTGGGTCGTTTTAAAATCAACTTTTATTCCAAACAATATAAAGTCAAAATTAAAAAAGTTTACATAGCAAAACATTTGAACGAGTACGAATAAATAAAAAAAATAAAATGACAGATATAGTTACATTCATTTATTTTGAATGTTATTATTTAATTAGCATATGTACATCTATCTTCTACATAAGAAGATATAAGAAGATGCTGACTGACTGACCAAGCTATCAATCAAATATAGCATAAAATTTAATATATAATACATATATTTGCTAAACATTTCAATAAAGTCCATTTCTGATTTAAAAAATATTTATTCAGAATGGATTATCTGTTTAACCCAAAGCCGACTATAAGTCTATTGTATAATGAAGGTTATACAAGCAAAAAGTCGATAAAACAACCTAACTTAGTAATCGGTTAGAAATTATATAATAATCCCAGACACCCAATAGCTATGTTTATTTGCCTATCTAAAACTTTAGGAGCTCTATATCTACAATGGGTTTTGTTGTTTTTAAAAGATTATTCCACTATTATTGTTTAACTAACATTTAAAGGAAAATATTGTATTATACAAATATACAGAAATATAAAAAAAAAAAAAAAACTAATAGATAAAAATATTTAATTTTCAAATACCAAGGTATAATATTTTATGCATATATTATAGATTGCTTATTACAAGGATATTTTGTTTTCGTAGTGTTTAATTTTCAGCAAGAGCGCAACATCCAAATTATCGATTAAAATAGTTACAACTCAGCTTAACATTATATTATTTGCCTAGCCTTAAATCGATACTGATTAATGGCATCATTTTGTATCAAACGCTACTTCATATGAGAGTGCCGGTCTGAGTAGCGGTCATCAATCAACTATATATCAATTGAGTAATAAATACTGTTCGTCCTGCTCAATCAGCTTTGTATTTGTTTTTGTGACATGTAATTTAATGTGTGGACGAACCGACCCCAGTGACGACCCCAGTGAGTGATAAAATTAATTAAAAATATGTTATCATTAGGTTCAGTTTAGACCCTGGCAACATCCCACTTCTACTAATTTATAAATGCGAAAGTTTTGAAAGCATATTATATGGATGTGTGCGTGTTTGTAACTCTTTCACGGAAAAACTAGTGAAAGAAATTTCATGAAACTTTGCAGTAATATTTTTTAGACGTTAATATTACATAACAAGTTAAAATTGATTGAAATTGAGATACGATTTAACAATCTCTATGATTTAAACTGAAATATATAAACTTTTCAAGTATAAACACACGGTTTGTACATTAGCTTGGTGTACATCGTTTTTATGTCACGAAATTTTCTTCGTCGCTTTTCTAATTACCTGTCAATATTTTGTCAACGCAACATGAACATGTTTAGTAACAACGTGACTCGACTTAACATTTCTGAAAACCTTCGAGCAACACGGGCTTCCGTTCTACATGCCAAATTAAAATTTTTAAATCTCTAGTCCCAGCGGTTTGGGTTATATCCGTCAATCAGTCGGTATCCTATTTTATACGACTACATTTAGAAGATTCTAAAGAGTATTTAATTTCCAATATAATATGCAATACGATACTATCAATACTTAAAAATTATTCATAAATCTCTGCTCATTTTGCAGTTGAAAATTCAATAATGAATTGTTGTCTTCGTATAATTTTGGCGTCTTCATAATTTTTCCCCGTTTAATTATATTGGTTTAGGTAAATTCGTTGATTATTTAGGCTCTCACGGTTGCCCGATCAATTTCGTCCCATCAAAATTACAAAATATACAAAGTATATGAAAATGAATGATTACTTTTATCATTAAAATCGACAAAATAATAATGTAGTAACCAAAAATTATTTCTGTAAATAACGTAGGATGCAACTAAAGGACACCGAATGCAATTTCATTTTTGGTTTCATATTTTTTGACGATTTGTCTAAAGCTTCCGCTATATATGTTACGTCAGTCGAACCTTCCATTTACAGAAGTCGAAAAACAGATTTCCAATTAGCTGTTGCCTGGCGGTTTGCTCCCGTAAGAATTGCATATATTAGGTATGAAAAATTTCAGCTGCGTTCAATTGAGTCCACTCTGCATTGGCAGCTATGTTACATAGTCGCTTTTTTCTTTTACATAAAATTTAATTACAACGTAATGACACGAAAACAGGAACAAAAATAGACGCTATAAGATAAAAAATTTGCTAACACCCGTAATAACCTTCGTCAAAGAAAGCCTATTACAAAGAAATCTCACTTGCAATGTTTTATGGCATTTGATGACATTTTTATCTGTGACAGTGCAATCTTTTATCATCCGAATGGCGAGGTAGCCAGTGAAAAAAAGAAGAA
The DNA here is from genome assembly GCF_032362555.1 of Amyelois transitella. Taxonomy (NCBI): domain Eukaryota; kingdom Metazoa; phylum Arthropoda; class Insecta; order Lepidoptera; family Pyralidae; genus Amyelois; species Amyelois transitella. The sequence goes on along the minus strand of NC_083522.1, from coordinate 7,591,291 downwards.
AAAAGGCTTTGAAAAAAAACTTTTTTAAATTATTATTTTTTTTGACAAAAAAACCCCGATTAAGTTCCCCCAAATACTTCTACTTAAAGATAAATATGTAAGGCCCAGGCCAATCAGAAAAGTTCGTATCTCATCTTGCCTCGGCTGGGATTCGAACTCGGGACCTATAGTGTCACAGACAACGCCCACTACCGCTGCACCAAAGTGGTCGTCGAATTGCTACGATCTGGTGAAAGAGTTCCCTAAACCGTGAAGCTTTCACAAAAAGAATGAAGATTATGTGAATGAAGCAAAACAAATATGAGATTTTATGAACTTGACGGAGTTACGATGAGTGACGAAATTGGTATAGTGCAACTTACATATATGCAAACATGCCTGAACAAGTTAATAAAGTGTGTATTTGATAATCAAAAACCGAACTTTTAATGAAATCAGTTCATCCCGTAGAACAATATTCTACCTCCACCAAAATATTAGAACATTTATTCAAAATCTTGAAAATCGAGAGTTAGATTTGCTGGCAAACTAAAAATACAAATTTAACTAGGACTTAGTCTGTGATAAAAAGTTTTCCCATTTATTTAGGCCTGTCCATTCGCTTTCCTCTTTATAATTTTATATCTGGCGAATAACTTAGTTATTCAACTTTGGTAGATATGTAATATTGTTTAAGAGGATGAAATCCCGTGAGAACGTAAATTATAGGGATATCAGTTAACGCGGGCAAAAGCTACAATCAATGTGTGTCAATCTTTGGACAATAAAGGCATCAATGTGTCAATCTTTAGGCATTAAAGGCATTTTCCTGCTTCCAGGGATAAATTGCTTTTGGATAACCGGCCGGCAATTTCAGCCCCATTTGCTGTTTTAAAAGGGGTTATAATGAACGCTAACGCTACAGATATGAAATGAAATGTTCCTTTGACAACTGAACTGCTGAAACCTATTTATTTTACGAATCAAACTTTTAAAGGGTATAAGTAATCAAAATACAGATAGGTACTAGGTACTACAAAAAATTAGAAAACTTATCCGATTTCATCCTAACATTCCCAGCATCCAAACTCCAAAACGTTTTAATTGTATACCTACTTCGAATGTCTAATTATTTACAAAGGTATGTTGAGGAGCGATGATTCGGGCTCGACAGCCACCAAAAGGAAAATCTTCCGCCCGGCTAGATGTTATGCCTGGGGAATCGCGCGACAGACGATGTTGTGTCGGAGGTTGTATATATGCTCAAATCGGTGAAATCTTTGCTAGCGCGATTTACTATCCGCTGTTTTTTTTTCCTGATAGCGTCGCGTGATTGTTTGTTGTGAAATTTGATTCTTATAGCTTCTATGATTTTGTCAAAGTCGGTCTGCCGCCTACCGTAATATATTTATAACAAACAGGTCTTCAATTAGGACATAATATAAGTGTGTAGGTAACGCTAGGTCCAATATTTTTTCACACGTTATAAAATCATATAAGTTTCCTCAAGCGTCGTTCATTAAAAGTTTCTGTAGAGCTGAAGGTATATCGCATTAATATTAAAATGATGAGGAAAATTCATCGCGCCGCGAAATGAACACGAAAACTTAAAACTTCAGGACTTTGAGTAAAATAAGGTTTGACATTGAAAAACACTTTTCGGATTATAAATTTGGGTCAAAAAAATTTATTGTTTAAAAAAAAGAAGAATTCTTAAAGAATATAAGACTTAATGTAAAGCTTTTCATTGCGAAATGTGATATTTTAGTCACAATTATTTCACTTAAAATTTCACAAAGAGGGATAATTTAATTTATTTAAATTCGATTTAGTGTCGAAATCAAAATTAAATTATTCAAGTCAAATTTTTAAGCAACCTGTCACTATCTGATTTTCAATTACATAATTAGACCATTCAGCTAAACTTGTCCTTTGAGACTCTGGTCTTGGCCTACCCCGTAAGAAGACATAGTATTTATGAAGATTTTAAGTTTATTCGTAGCTATAATTGGCTTTATTGGCTTGATAGAAAAGTTCTTGGTGCAATGGCCCACCGCGGCGAGGAGGCATAGACAAGAGACACTCGTCTAGACAAAACCTTTATTTTTGTTTCCATTTACAAGTCTGAAGTGCCTAAACTTCAATTGTATGAGCACGGCAGGGCAGCGAGTCGGAAATAGAATTTATATCAGGAATTGGGAAGTAATACTCTTATTTACATATCAAAAAATCTGTTAGTGTCATTTTTATTAAAAAAAAACTCATGGTTATTCAAATCTCATTTATCACCAACAGGTATACGTTATGATACTAAAATTAAATCAAATGGTATGAAAAAGCCATAAAGCTGCACGTGGTCTTTCAGTCTTTTCAAGACTGTTGACTCTGTATACACAAAGAATAATAGGAACAACAGAAATTTAACAAAACAAAAATTTTGGACAAAAATCTCCCAAAAAATTTTGGGTAAAAACACGAACTGAGCTGGAACACGTGTATCAATCTTGACAATAACATAATCACGTTCGTTAGTGAGATTCCCAGGGGAGCGCTTCGTTTTTCTTCATACATGAGACGGACTAGGCAAAGCCTCCCGTGGGGTTATAAGGTTAATTATGCAATCAGGAATCTATTTGGAGATCGATTTTCACTACAACTGTTATATAGGTATATATTGTTTAGGGGTATTTTGAAATACAAAAGAATTAAATGAAGATGAACCAACCCAGCAACCTGTCACTATTTGAATCTCGATTCTAACATTAAGCCAAACAGCTGAACGATCCGTCTTTTCAAGACTGATCGCTCTGTCTACCCCGTAAGGGTTATAGTCGTAATTATATGTATGTATATGTATGTAATGTAGACGAAGATCAACAAAGGACTGCCATCTGATTCCCGGCTGACGAAAGGGGAATCGGAAATTCTACATTTATCAGCTTTTGTCATTAATGGTTACGCACCCCTGTGAGTATGCACACAAAGATGTAGTCTCTACCTACCTCTCCAAAACACAGGCGTGATTATATGTATAAGTCATTTCTTTTTTGTTTCCAATATTTACAATATCGACACAATAACACTTGGCCAATATTAGCAATATTAAGCACACATCTAATTAAAAGTCTTATTAATAATTGATAAGACAAATGGGCTACCATTAATCATCACCTTACACTTTTAGTGGATGACATTACACGTTATTGAATGAACAAAAAATGGTTAAGTTTTGCCAAAGATAAAATGTATACTTGAGCAATATAACCGAAATTAATAATTTTAGTACTGAAAAGGAAATGAGATGCCATTCTTAGCCGTTCCTGAGTTTACCCTTTTAGTGGTTAACAACCCAATCGGATGTCATTGAATAAAAAAAAATAAGTAAATTTTTTGCCAGTGTATTTCGAATATTAAGATATCTTTCATCTTAATGTAAAAAAAATACGACACCATTTTCAAACAATGGATGTTAAAAACTTTTGCAAAACATGATCTGAAATCAAACTTTTACAAAAAAAAATCTGTTTTATGAGTTACGAAGCCGCATTCTGAAAAACATGGCATTTAACAAACTGCTCGAAATTGCCATTTCTGACTAAAACCAGAATATTAATTAAAATTTTCCATATTAAAATGATGATAAATACGTAGAGTTAAACTCTAACAGGTTAAATATAATTTTATTAAAACCGATGGGTTTATCAAAGGTACTCAACTCAAGTAATGTTTTCCTTCGAATCTCTAAATCTGGCTTGGTATTTTAAGATTAACCGAGGCCCACGAATACGGGTTTTAGTAGAACAACAATACGATGAACGTTTAATCTAAGTCTGCGTAATTTCGGCGTAAATTGTGTTTTGAAAAAAATAGACCTCGTCCGGAGTAGGCCGGAGGGTTGGGAAAATTAAAAAAAAAATTGAAAGTGTAAGCAACCTTCTTTATTCACATTTAATTATTTATAATATTTAAATATTAACAGGCAAAGCCAGCTGGCAAACATATGTATTTGTATACCATAGCAACGGTTGTCATGATTTGTTTGGTTAGCAGAAAACAGATTTTATTGTAAAATATTTTTGTTTGAAATTTGTAACAACTACTTGTACTTAAATATGATTAAATTTATATAATCAATTTAACTTAACTAGTAGAGTTATATTTTCGTCTTTGAAACATTCGTAACGCAACAACCGTGACGTAAGCTCGCGCGCTAAAATTAAAGTGTAACTGTAATAAAAGAGAATTTTTACGCAATGGATATCTAATAGATTTTTTTTAAATAATCCTACCCCATGCGAAAAATAGGCTTGATTTTATGTTACTATGTTTATTTTGCCCAACAAAAAGCAATACTTTATTACTATTAATCCAACGTTGACATTTTATGATGATTCAAGAGTAATAACAAATTCGACAAAGATAACATTAATTCGTTGTTTATATAGAAATATTTTACTAGCGGGAATCCAGCGCTGTTAATCTACTTTCGAGCCTAACTGAACTAAGATGTTTTCAGGGAACTCGGACAACAATTTTAATTTACCTATCCCCGAAGGAATGTATTTTTCTTTCCAACAACTATGTACCTAAAACAAAGATAAGCGTTTTGTAGATGACGACATTATTAATTATTAGGTAAAATAAACCATGAAAACGTTTTTGTCACAGAAATATAGAACAAATAACGAATAGAAATTCACACGGTTAACTCTGGAATGTTTTAGTAACTAAAACTGAAACGTTCTCGTATAAGATATCAGGTGTTTGGCTAATGTAAAACAACAGAAATAGAATGTTTGAATAACACATTTTTATACCGTATCTTGTCAATTCTGAGGTCTATTAATTATTTTGGTAGTTCTGTTTTGGATATCCTTGTGTTTATTTTTTTGTCTCCTAGTAAGTTGAGAGTGTTGAGATGATGAGTACAGGTGAAGGTCTACATTTCATCCCGGATAAAAGTATACTTTGTTCTTAGAAAAAAGAATAGAACCACTCCATCTCTTTCCCATGAATGTCGTAAAAGGTAACTAAGGGATAGGTTTACAAACTTGTGATTCTTCTTCTAGGCGATGGGCTAGCAAACTGTCACTATTTGAATCTCAATTCTATCATTAAGCCAAACAGCTGAACGTGGCCTATTGGGCTTTTCGAGACTATTGGCTGCCTTCCTCGCAAAGATATAGACATGATTATATGTATGTATAAAAAATTTTCTTTATTTTCACTCAAATCGTAGTACGATTCCCTATACCTAAACTGATGCGATTATATTAACTACACAATTAACTCGTTTCTCAATTTTACGAACATACTTTTACAAAAAAAAATATTTTTAAACTGTGACCAGTTTAATAAGACCATTAATAACACGCATCTGTAAAAAGTAAACATAAAATTGTCAGTCGTATAACAGTATCCTATACGATACTATGCGGGTTCAGGCCGCCTATGACCCACTGGCAGATAACCGATGCTATCAGGCAAGGTTATAAAGGTCCGTGCGATGCAGCGTGATTCTCAAAAACAACACCTATGATTGGCTGCGACGAACGAAAATACAATTTTCCTGCTTTCAATCGCATTATTGTAACGCGTTTTACAAAATATGCTTAGCTACTTACTACCGCAGCTTCGCTCGCGACAAATTTGTATGAATTTAATTGAATGGTTCACATTGCATTGCAAATTTAGAATTAAAATTATAAATTAATTAAGTGAATTTTTAGCGAGAGCTACGATTACAGCTCAACCGCCACCAAAGGGAAGATCTTCCGCTAGGCTAGGTGTTATGCCTGGGGAATAGCGCGACAGACGATGTAGAGTTGGCGGTTGTATTTATGCTCCAACCCGTGAAATCTTCGTAATCGCGATTTAGACTCTTTGCTGCTATTGGCTGAGCGCGTCATTTTCTTTGCTATGATTAACAGTTGTTGTGTGACATTTAGTGATGTCGCCACAAATTAATGACTTACCACTCCTCCCGCTCCTATTTTCTTTATTTTTATTGTGTTGGATATTTCAATAACGCTACGAAAGAGTACTAAGAACGACTCCATCATTTGTCTATTGTATTTTTTAATTTAAAGTTATTTATAATTGATTTTATAATAGCGCTTACACTTTTAAACGGGAGTAAACCTTATTTTTTTTTTTACTTGTACCTAATTGCAAGTAAAAAAAATACTGGACAGATCCCAACTGGAATGACACCGCTCTTGCACAATTATAACAATTGTATTAATATTAATAATACAGTCTTGGAAAGAATGTATTGGTTTGTAGCTTTCTTATATGCAATAAATAGTTTACAAATTAACAAACACTCTATCGTAACATCGTGTTCTTGACTAAATTCTCAACTGAGGCATCAATAATCGAGGCAGCTTTTAAGCATGTTACCTAAACAATTTTGTGGCTTTTTTTGAGGCAATAATTAGTAAAATTAATAATCGATCAAAAGAAAAATAAGTATAACAATATGTTGTGTAAAGATCTGGGATATTTACTGCCATCTGCCTTCTTCTCATTAAATAGCCTTGGGTATTATTGATGTGTTAGTTGTTAACGCTTTTGTCCTTTACACATTTTCCACGTCAAAGTTACATACGTACTAGGCAAAATATTTTGAGAAATGCTTACTTTATAAAAAAGAACAGCTTTGTTTTCTAATCAACAAGTTAGATTAGAAAACTCGTAGACAGAAATATGTTTCTTCTGTATCTAGATTGTATTTTTGAGCTAAATTATAGTAGGTAATATTTTGTATTATAGGTAGATAAAACATCACGAAAAATACTTATGAAGGATTATATGGTTAACTAAAAGTAATTACATTAACGATAAGTCTTTGGTCCTCATAGCCTGTTATTTTTTTCTTTCCTTTCCATCTATTCAAGACTGTAGGCTCTGTCTACCTCACAATGGATATAGACTTGATAATGTATAATATGTTAATGTATTATTGTTCATAAAATAAAGAATATATCTATCTATTTATATTTGTTCTGTGGTTTTCATGTCGACTTTATTATGTGGCTATCTTTTGTTCCTCTCGCTATTACGTAAGTATTAGAGGGTACTTTTTTGTAAATTTTCCATAGATGTTTGCAAATTTCAATATTTAAAAATGATAGGTAAAATGCTATAAAATATTACGTTTAAGAGGGCCGAAAATGATTCTAAATATTTTTTATTATTTCTGACAAATATCATCAACAAATATATTTCAATTAAAACATTCGTTCAATGTGTCCTAAATATACAAAACAGAATGAGATAAGACTTAGTATTATAAGTCCCACGATCCATAAAGTTATCCGCTTACATTAATAAAAAAAAAAAGACAACGACCGCGACTACTCTTAAATCCAAAATGCCAAAAGAACTAAATTTGAAATGACGAGATAAAAGTTTGGAAGAACTCACTTTCGATTGTCGCATCCGATTATGAAAGCACAACACTCACTCACTACACTGTCACCGTGAGACGCGTTAGGACCCGAGGCGCGCGTTTTCCACACTGCCGCGACGGGCGCGCCGCCCGCCCAGCGCTATCGTGATAGCGGCCTGCGATTACTGGAGTAGTTTTGGTAGCAATTAAACGTTTTTTAAGATGTTTCGTGAATATTCGGGAAAGAAATACTTATGTAAAACAAATTTTAGTTTACTGAATACATACATATAATCTCGTCTTTGTTTCTTACAAGGACATGTGCCCTCAGTCTGGAAAATAGTGGAAGACCACTATTAGTTGTACAATTTTATTTTGATAAGATTTAAGTCTTAATACATTTATTTAATATTTTAATATAATATAAATATATACAAGACAAATTACATAGATAGAGCTAGCCCCAAACAAAAATTGGGACGTGTTATGGCCAATGAGATAGTAAACAATTAGAATAGAACCACTCCACCTCTTTTCCATGGATATAGTAAAAGGCGACTAAGAGTATATGCACAGTCGTCTATAGCAGCTTTTCATGATCCCTGAATGGAGCCCCCCTGCAAAAAAAGCACTAGGCTACTACACTAAAGGCTCTTATTCTCCACGGCATGAATGCGGCTGTTGTTAAAAAAAGCAAAAAAGATTCATGGCAAATGGAAAATGTGGACTTTGGTTACTTCTCAAAGATAAAAACGTGATTACGTATGGTGTTTAACTTGTGAATATTATTTTAAAGAATTTATCACTGTGCTGACCACATGATTGAAAAAAAAATACAGACGCGAAAAATCACGTCTCCCTTGAATTATATAGCACAATCGCATAATGTTTTCTGAGAAAAAGTAAATAATTTGCAACAGTTTGAGTGACAGCAAAGAAATGAAAATATTAAATTCTTTTTAAATCGATTGCAGATTGTGGAGCGAATTTTCTAAACAAATAAGAAAACTTCATTTATTAAATTCTTCATTCCCATATAGTTATAGGTAAGGGTTCAACACACAGTTTCATCCAGTGGTTGTAACTACAGGTCAATACACGTTTGTCACATTTTCCTTTTAAACAGATATAGATATATATAAAAACTTGCTGTACCCGCAAGGATGAATAATTTTCCCCGTATTTTTCACATATTCCATTATTTATTTGCTCCTTAGTTGTGTCGTGATGTTATATAGCCTAAAGCCTTCTTGGATAAATGGTCTATTCAAAGCAAAAAGAATTTTTCAATACGTACCAGTAGTTCCTGAGATTAGCGCGTTCAAACAAACAAACAAACTCTTCAGCTTTAAAATATTAGTATAAATATTATTAGGTATAATGCTGTATATATGTATGCATGCTTACAATGATAAATGACTTTGAATTTAACTCAAACAAACTCAAACTCAAACGGCAAACTCATGCCTTGAGTTCATGCAAATGACGATAACTTTTTTTAGTGAACCGATTTTGATGAAACAAACTTTAAATATTTAAAACAAAGCAATAGGTGAAAGTTTTAAGAAAATCGGTTCAGGACTTTCGGAGATAAGCGAGATCATACATACAGATAGACAGACAGACAAAAAATTAAAAAAAAAATTGCTTTCTATTATTCATTCTAAATGTCACTCTATCCATTTCAGTCAAAAATACTAAATGTACAGACAAAATATTTTTACTGTTTTATTATATGTATAGATAAAAATATGTCTATTTAAAACCAATTTATAATAGAAAATCTATTCTTGAACTTTTTGAGCTCTATCTAATTAGAGTTCATCAAACGACGGGCGTGAGCACAGAGATGAAGTTGACTCCAATAAAATTTTCAGGAAGCAGTCACACGAACAAATCAAGTTTATCGCCTCATTGCCGCCAATAATTACGAATATTATTGATATTTTTAATATGTTCTTTTTCTTCTAAACAGAATATACAAAAAAAATATTATGTGAAACAATAAATATGGGCTTCTTCAACAGGCAAAATCCAGGACAGAAAAAGGCCTGGATATCGACGAAATTCCTCACTGAAAAATTCTACGCCAATAGTACAAAAAGAGCAAACGGTCTCTATTCCGAGCAGCAGTCCCAAGGTACAGATAGCATCGATGATTGCCGACCTTCAAAATTGAAGATGACACTGCAAGAAGAAGATAGCCAAATCGAAATAAAAAATCTATTCTTGAAATCTGAGCATTTTGTTTGGTAATTTTAGTGCAATGTATTTAATCTCAATCTGCCGAATAGTACGCAAAATGGGTGTAAATTGTTCACGTAAGCTTAATAATGCCTATTCATTATTGCAATGGTGGTTCCCATATACCAAAAAAATGCTTTATTTGTTGGTATTGGGAAACAAATACCAGCGGGGCTATCAGAGCAAGCGCGACGCCTTATTAATCGCGCGAAAAAATTTAAAGACTGTAAGGCCACAATCAGCTGTATGGCTTAATGCTGGAGTTTAGATTCAAATAGTGGCAGGTTGCTAAGAATCCCATGTTTATTATTATATGAAGGGAGGATAAGTCTATGAATATTCATGTGGACATAATACACATACGACGTCAAAACGTGCTCAGTTTAAATGAAATAATAAAAGGGCTGCTATTCATTTGATACTTTTGTTGCCGCCTGAAATAATATTTGTTGTTTTACTAAAGTAAAAAAAATTATACTTTGTAACATTTTAGTAATAAAAGTCGTATGCATATTAAATATTTAACTTCTTATTTTTATTAAAAACTTATGAGTTTAAATGTAGATATTTACTAAATACAACGTACACTCGCCTTTTCGAGCACTTAAAATTCCAAAAGCGATCTTAGACCTCTTGGTAATTTTCGGTAAAAATTGTCACAAAGGTAAATCTTCCCTTAATTACTTCCAACACCATAGTTCGTGAAGTTAATAAAATTTTCAAGGAAATTTGAAGTAAACTTTGTAAAACGTTCAACCAATAAAATTGTGCAATTTGTATTAAATTGCGCGACACTCTGATACCTTTATAGCTTATCAGATATTCTTATTTATTAAAATTAACTGATGTTTAAAAAGTTACTCTATATTAGTAAGTTATAGAGTGACATTCAGTGTAAAAGGGGCCTTACCCTCTAGGCACCCTGCAGTTCTCAATTGTTTACTTGTTAAACTCGTAAACGGCCTTTAACGACGACGTCCGCTGTCGTGACGTAGGCGATTGGATCGGTAGGACGAAATCGACTAACAACTGATTTTTATGCTCTGTATTGAACTTGTAAACTTATTCCTAGAATTGTAAAGAAATTCGTGGGTTCCTAAAAATATGGATCGAAGATTACCGGTTACATTTTCAGCCGTCATCGAAATCAATTTAATGTGTATTTGTTTTTTTTTCACATCCTCTAAAAAGTAGTGACGTGCATTCCTAAAAACAAATATTTACACTAAGTACCTATTTATTTGTTTTTAAGGAAATTTTCTTAATCTTGTCTAGATATCACAGGCGAAGTCCTAAGTTTAAGTTTAAATTGCTATGTTTCACCCAGAGTTAAACTATTTTCTGAATTTCAGAGTTGAATTGTCACGTACCTTCTCTTAATAACGTGATTGCCCTGCTCAATAAGGTTATGGCAAAGTTATTATAGTGGGCTACTTGCTAAACACATTCACGAACTATGACCGATCAACAACACATAACTGAATATATGTTGCTAAAAGTTAGCATATATATATAAAAGTATATATATATAACAATACACTCTTACGATACAAAAGTGATTTATTTATACCAATAAACTACCTTTCCCCACTGTCTTTAATCCTAACTTTATCTTCACCTCTCTCAAGAGGAATCCGGGGTGCGCCAGTGACCCAGATTGTACAAGTCAATGACTCAGTGGACACAGAAATTTAATCTTAGTAAACGTTTACCAGTTTTGGAAATTCCATCGAGAATGTATTTTAGAATCCTTTATTTTGACAAGTCATTCCCTCAAATGTTAACCCTCGGGAAACAGCTCCAGACAGTGACAGTCGTTTAGTGCTCGGCAGAAATATTCTCTGACATTCTGGCCCCTAAGTTAATCCTACTTATCCTAATGCTCTAAGTAGAGCCTCGGGTATTTACCCTTATGTTACATAATCCGGCCCTGTCACCTCCACTCCCATTTAGATAAGCGAGGATAAAAAAATTAATATATGCTTATTATGAGAAGATTTTTTTTAAAGATCTTAAATCCAGAAAACTTCTTTGCTTTTATTCCTTAAATGGTAGGAACCTTATATTTAAGATAGGTACAAATTATTTTTTAATCTTTCTCGTAGTTAATTATGAAAATTGGGTGATACAATTGGGACGAAACTGTGTATACATCATTAAAATAACACACAATTAACTACACGATAAATAAATAAATAGGTAGGTATTATGTAAATTTAAACGATTCTATATTGTAACTATATACAGATACAATCAAATCTCTAAAAGTACCTGCCTAATTAAATTACATAAAACAATGAAATTTCAAAAAATATATCGTATAAACTTTTGGGAAGTTATTTTAAACTATAAATTTTGTAAATGTGTATAACATAAATTAATTTAAACAGTAAATCCATGCTGTACTTATACTAAATACTTTTTGTGTTCTCATATAAGGTTAAATACTTGGGGCATTCAAAAACAGGGTCTACTAATTGTGTACCAAGGCTTCTTGCAAAGTAAATTCGTAAATTCATACAATTTGTTGATTGTCTTTACAAATTGTCAAGTTCTTTACGTGGTATCGTGGAATAATGTTCAGACATTTCATTGTTTATCGGTTGTGTAAACTGGTAAAACTTAGTTTGGTAGCGGTGAAATAAGATTTAATTAGGCCACGATTGTTCGCCAAAATGAAGACTTATTGTTGTATTTTACGTTATTTCGTTTATATAAAACATAAAGGAAAATAAGCGGTTTGTTTGTTCCGCGATACTGTCTTACTTTTCCTTCCTGAAGATTATGTCTTAATTCGTTACAGGATAATAGCCAAAAGACAAAACTCTAATTCCATGTTTAGCTGTAAAGCTGAAAGATGCGACAGGTTGTAATCCAATCGCCTAAAAATCCTATAAATACTTATAAGTCCCTTCTTTGATTGATGTTTATTAATTGCGTGGACTGAAAAGCTAGGCATATAAGTCCTTTGTTTATTCTTCACTACCGCTGCTTCGCTTCTTCGCTTATTATTAGACGTGAAACGAGACAACGATAGTTTTTCGCGCGATAGAAACGGCGTCGCGTGTGCCATACTACGGTGGCAGCATAGACAAGCGCTTCTATGACAAATTTACTCAGGCAGCCGACTGTTAAAACGTTTCGTTCCAAATCATTTAACATCGTGAACACATTATATAAATGTTTTGTTTTATGGACATTTAGCTGTGAAGCCAAAATGTGTGCGGGAGAAAGATTTAGATTTCTTCAATTTTCAAATAAGTTTAAGTTTCCACTGAAAACCAGGGTCATGCATGACATAAAGCTGAGTTTTTGGTAGCTTATAAGTGAGAATAAGATTTTTAAGTAATGATATGTATTTTATATACTCCAATAAAATAATTTCCTTGCTTTTTTGGGATGGACATAGGTACATACAGAGGAGAATTCTTATTCATGTACTAAAACAGCATAGATAATTTTTGTGCTTAAATTCCAATTAAACTCTTTAAAAATACTTATATACTTTCAAATCATTCATGGAAGGGATCAGAAATATATTTTAACATCGTTTATCCCGTATGAATCTTGAAACATGTGCGTTTTCCGTGGTTAATTATAACTACCTCATTACATGCGGGACATACACACATATAATCACGTCTATGTCCCATACCGGGTAGACACAGCCAACAGTCTTGAAAGACTTATAAGGCATGTTCAGCTGTTTGGCTTGATGATAGAATTGAGATTCAAAAAGAGACAGGTTGCTAGCCCATCGCCTAAAAGAAGAATCCCAAGTCAATAATGCGGGAAAATTTCATATTGCTTTATTTCCATTTACAACAGCATTTTTTTTATTATCTGAACGAAAAATATTAGAGCGTGTTATAGGTCTATTTAGATACTTTCTAGGCTACCTAGGTTAAGTAATTAAAGTGTTATTTAACAAATTAATTGCATATTAAATAGACTGTTCCTAGGAATCTGAATATCTAAACTTAACCAAACAACATTTTTTATCAAATTAAATAAAACCTTTACCGACCCTTGAAATAATGTAATTGATAAGCATGATATCTGTTTAACAGTGTTGTCTCCTACATAATTATGACAATATTTTTAATATACTGAGTAGATATGAAAGTAATTTATTTCTTACCTTAGTTAAACTTAACCCTTAGCCTTTAGATAAAACTACACACTGATGATGTTTGTGCGTTCGCTACACAATATGTTTTCCTATTTTCAGCATCTAAAATAAAAGGTTGATAAACCTATTATTATACAAAAGACGATTAATGGACGCGGGATATAATTTCTACATTTTTATTTTGTAAAGCAAAAAATCGCGCGGAAGCTCTTTACAAAATAATTTTGGAAAGAGCTTCCGCGTTATTATTAGACTGTTGTTTTAAACACAAATTTTCAACTTATACATAATATATATACTTATAGTATATATATATATATATATATATATTTTCGTTTTCCAATTTCATTAAACATTACGTTTTCCAACTGAGCTGTCTTGTCGTGAAAAGGTTTTGCGTTAGATTTCTTTTATCACGTTACTGTAACCGTTTCGTGTTAGTTCTAAGTAATACTTACATACTCAAAATATATCAGTTCCTCAAAGTATTCAAACACAATTACCTACATAAGTCTAGAAAGTCTTTAATAAGTGTTTTTTTTATTCATCCATCCAAACTAATAATTCTACTGTCTGTCTGTCTATTCTTTATTATTACGCTTTCAAGGCTAAATGGACAGATTTTAATGAAATGTTGTACGAATGAAATTTATAATCCGAGGTTTTGACTACTTTTTTTAACAAAAATGGAAAATACCAAAATTTTAGTTTAACGTGGTCGAAGCTACGGCCGGAAGCCTGTTTTTCATAAATAAGAATAGCCCGTGTTGTTTTCACTTGAGTCACTAATGTGCAAAGTCTTATTCAATTTTTATGGTTTCCTATGTTTAGAAGGCCTAATCGAGCGTACCCGATAATATTCGGGACGTCCTGAACAAAGGTCATGTCAAACCTAAGGCAAGGAAAGATGTAATCTCCGTCTGCAACTCCGGGAAAAAGGCGTGATTTTATGTAGGTTTATTCTGTTTTCTGTGTTGTTCAGTGCATTAAACCATGAGTTTAAGACAAATAGAATTCATATGTATTGACGTTCAAATAAACAGATGGCCATAACGCAGCGGAAGCCTAATTATAATTGACCCAAATAACGGTTAACATAACTGGGATTGGGATTCGGTAGAACTAAAATTATTGAGGAAAAGATTGTAAAAGGTAAGAATCTTTTCTTAAAAGAGAAAATACTTTTATATAACAAGGGGTAAACTTTGTACATTAGGTATCAGTACCGATAAAATTTAATTACCTAAGTAAGCATTTTAATTACCTAAGTATGTAGTACTTTGTCATTATTTAAGCCTTAGAATTAAGAAGAAAAAATTGTATCTAAGTAAGTATCGGTGATTGTGATTTGGCAAGTTGTGTTTTTTCTTTGAATTTCATCTTTCATTGAAGCAGAAAATTGCGTTAAATGCAAGACGACGACACCTCATCCCATCAACATATAGGTATATAAGTAGTACTTATGTACCTAGTTTAGATCTTTTAGATTTTTATTTAGTGTGCTTAAATATTAGATAAACAAATAGATAGGTTTATTTTATCCAGCACAATACTGGTAAACAACTTTTTTTTGCGATCTGACATGCAACTGTAGGTGGTCCAATCCAACCCTGACCTCGCAAACCAAAGATCCTCCAACGGCCAATTAAACTCCAACAACAAAGCACTAATTAACTGTTTACTTCGGAATCACTAAAATTAAGTAGCTGTATTTGATAAGTCAACCTATTCACGAAAATTTGATAATGCAATTGTTTTATCTTCTCTCTCATTCTTACTATTCAGTTCCGATGACTGTCAGAGTGGGAAAGAATGAAAATTTTCAAAGTTCGTGAATAGCCACTCTGATTGTCTTGTTTGTACCGTGCCAGAGATAACCCTTCTGCTGCAGGTCATTGAAACTGATATGGAGTAGCGGGTACTTTAAGGAAATTGTGCATTTGCCCAAATTACTGTGTAGCTACTAACATTGACATTGTGGCGTGTTGTTTCAGGCACTTTGGAATAGGAGTGAGACCACGCCATCTCTTTCTCTTTTGGTGTCGTCGCTGTTACCGCATGATGCAATACGGTTTAGTGTAAAAGGTTTTCCGGGAAGAAATATTGTGAAGGTCAGACGGAAGAAACTGGATTTTTTTCTCGCTAAAAGTACATATACGTGTACCTAGCTTTGTGTGTGGTTATAATGTGTTATACATACATATATATAATCACGTCTTACGTACTTACTTACGTTATAGGGTAGGCACAGCCAACAATGTTGAAAATACTGATATTCAAATAGTGACAGATTCGCAGCCCATCGCCTTAAAGAAGAATCCCAAGTTTATAAACTTATCCCTTAGTCACCTTTTACGACAACCACGGGAATGAGACGGAGTGGTCCTATTCCATTTTTTATTTTTGCCGGGAACCCGACGGCATACTACCACTGTCTGAATCTTAATTACAAATCATTTAAGCCATCTGAACATCAAATGTAAAATTGGCAGACAGATAACTTATTTACCTACTTATTACCTACGACACATAACTGCCGCGTGAAACACCTACGAATAAGATACGGACAAGAAACAAATCAGTTTTAAACATATCACGCTGCCGCCATGTTAATTACGTAACCTCGCTCCCGGAAGTTCGAGCTTTTGCACTAATTCATATCTTCAATTGTTTTGTATTTGGTATATAACGTAATTGCCTAAATAGAAACGTAAATAAAAGCACTTAGAAGATTTTAATATTTACAGAATTAATTGTATTCGGAAGTAGAAATTAAAGTGTCTTATTTACTTCCATAATTTCCTAATTAAGAGCAAGTTTTAATTTATTTTTGTATCTTCTAATCAGTGGACGTCGTTTTGTTTATTGTTTCTGGTACTTAGTTGAGTTTTCGTGCAGTTAATTTCTCTTTAATTCTTGTTGTACAATTGTAATCTTTATATATCCTGCCATTTAAGATAGGATAGTAATAGGACCTTCGATCCCGCAAATCAGTTCCCAAGTTGATTGAGGGTTAAATAATCAGATTGAGATTATAGCCCGCGATCTGTTTGAATTTTACATAAAACACTTGACTGACGGACAGTCAATGTACAGCAAAACTACTGACTGCGTAACTGAAATTTGCTTTTTAATTATAGGTATGTTTTATAGGTCCAAATGAAGTGTATGTTAGCACTAAGCGACTTCCACGAATTCCGATGGAAAGGGGAAATAGAATTTTTACTTTACTCAGACGTAACTGCGGTCATAATTAATAAACCTTGTAAATCGTACACTTTGCTAGACGTCGCCGTATACATTACTAGGTACAAGACTCTTAAAAACGTATTAAAATGTCTGTTTATAAATTGAACAAATTAAAATTATAAATGTTACATGTGCAAAAATACACAAATTTTCGTAACATAAATGTATTTTTTTTATTTATGTTGTTTCTCTTGGTAATTTAGGTTATATATCGTAGGTAATTTATGAAATGACCAACTACCGTAAATATGTTTTGTATTACACTATAACTAAACAGCCAAAGAATGTAGGTTGATTTATAGGATCATATGGTTTTGTGTTTTTTCCAAAATTACGAACTATAATTAACTTTCATATTTAACCATAAAAGGAAAGAAGTCAGAAAGAAAACAATAAAAACTTTTTAAACCTATTTTATATTAAAGCCATTGCCATTGAATCCTACATTGTTATGCTCGAACATCTTCCCAAACAGTGAGCTATACAATTCATTAGTGCTCTCTTCATTCCACGTGGTACTTTTCTCTGATGCCATAAAATTCACCAGCGGATTATGAACAACATACTTTATTTTGCGGCCTTTACTCGCCTTCATATCAACTTTCCTTTTCATCTTACTCCTCATCTGTTGCAGAGCTATCCATTGCCTACTTAACTGAACCGGATCTGATATATCAGCAGATTTACACTCAATTAATTCCCGAAGCAACTGATGGTAGAAATCACTATCATCAAATATTTCAGGAATATATTCATCATCGTCTTTTCGGCCCCTTGTGACAGGATTCACTTCCACTCCATTTTCATCTTTATTCTCATTGTCTTTAGGTTTCTCATATCCAATTATATCATACTCGGATCTCTTCAACTGAGTTCTCCTAATAAGTTTTTCTCTGTCAGATAGTATGTACGATATTTGCTGTAATATTGTGTTCGTTGGTGCATTTTTAATATTGGCTGCAGTAGCTAACCTTGTTTTGTCATTCCACTTCTGTATTGTTGTGTCTCTAAATGTTTTAAACGATTTGTGTGATGTTGATAATTCTTTTTCGTAATCTTCTAATTTTCTTTTCTTAGCCATACTAGATTTAGCTTTAATTTCTTTTTTAGGAGCTTCTTCTTCAGGAGCATCATCTTCAGGTTCTGTGTCTGATGGTATTTCTTCATTATCTGTGTCACTAGGAATTTCCTCATCACTATCTTGTTTTGTTGCTTGGTTTGATTCAGAATCTTTTTTTGATACAAGTGATTTTGTTTCTGGGAAGTTTTTTAATAACAAGTTCTGTAGAGTTAAAAATCTGCAACAAGAAATAAATGAATATTCATATAACATAACAACAACATATAGTCATGTCTATATCCCATGCAGGGTAGACAGAGCCAACAGTCTTGAAAAGACTGATAGGCCATGTTCAGCTATTTGACTTTATGATAGAATTTAGATTCAAATAGTGACAGGTTGCTAGCCCATCACCTAAAAGAAGCTATCCCTTAGTTGCCTCTTATAACATATTACAAGGATAATAAATAACCTATCAATTCCTTCACATGGACTTGAAATAGGGAATGGATTATACACAAAATTGTCCCTTAGATGACAATTAAATTAAAATGTAAAATAATAAAAACAATACATCAACAAAAAAGAATTACTCAAACACTTACTTATCTAGCATATTAGCAACATTATTTGTGGTTGTTTTATTCTCTTCAATAAAGCTTTCAGTTTTCTTCATTTCAATGAATGTGTCGGGCATTGGCATCTGATTAGCGGTGTTCACACATCTCTGCAAGTGGATTCTCATCTCTAACAAACTTTCCCATATCAAAAGCTCATTGCGCACACATTTCCCTTTCTTGACTTCCTCAGAAACATTCTTTTTCTTCACATGTTCAAATTCCTCTTTCATGGGCTTATCCAACTGACTAATGTCGTAGCCTTCTTCATCACCTTCACCAGACTCTTCATCATCTTCACCAGACTCTTCATCACCTTGATCTGAATCTTCATCAGAAGTTCCCCTTTGGGATTTCTGAAACTTGGTTATGCTATAATCTTCGCTTTCAGCATCACTATCTGAATCAACATCTTCAGAGTCCAAATCATGTTGAATTTTAAGTTTGCCCAATTTGCCACTCGTCTGTTTTTCATTTTCTGACTGCACATCCTCTGAATCGGTCTGCAATGTGTCATTCTGGCGAAAATCATCAGAATTTTCACTACCGCTTTCATCACTTTGATTGTAAAAATCTTTCTTGGATACAACTGTACCCTCATACTTCTTGCTAATTTCACTCAATAAATTTACATTTCTTTTCCTAAAATCACTAATAACTGCTGCATCCTCGCTTTCTGATGAGCTAAAATCGGCACGTGAAAGGGTATGTGGTTTGGTTCCAAATACTTGGTCGTCTTCTATATCAGCTCGGGGTTTAACTGTTAAAGCGTCGGCTATCTTCTCTGATAAAGTTATTTTCGAAGATTTCTTCTGTTTAAACTTCATTTTATTGATAATCTGGAACTCACAAAAATAACCAAACAATTACAACGTGCGTAAGAAATGAAGACTGGAGTGACACTAACATTAACAGACATCAAAATGACAATGACATAAAAAGTTATCACAGAATCTTATTTTTTTAAGGGGGCATACACTGCCAAAGGATATAGAAGTATAGAAGTGTAAAATAAGCGTGGCCTGTTCTCAAAGTTAAGACTCACGCTGAATTTTGTCAAATATATATACTTGCGACGTCGCTGTCTGTTTCAAGTCATAATAAAAGGTTAACAGCGATACTACGTCTCGTGACTTTAATATAGACAGTTTTATATGAACTAAATTGAGGCGCCACTTCTATT
The DNA here is from genome assembly GCF_032362555.1 of Amyelois transitella. NCBI lineage: Eukaryota > Metazoa > Arthropoda > Insecta > Lepidoptera > Pyralidae > Amyelois > Amyelois transitella. Next base: position 7,571,434 of record NC_083522.1, on the reverse strand, counting down.
CGCAATGATATTAAACTCCGTAAAATTGTAATGGTAAAAAAAAGATTTGAATTAATGAATCCACAGCCAAAAACTTTAAAAAGAATATTGCGCGCCAAGAAATGACGTTTGTTTGTGTGTGAGGGACTCTGAAGGTGAGGGAAGAATATGAATTGTTTACATTAATTTTCTTGATATTTATCACATAAACCTACGTTCATATTCAATTAAATTACGACAATTTTAAAATGCCCAGAAAACGACAAACCAGAAATAAAGCTGTTGAGTGGTTAAGCGAAGAAATACCTCACCCTCAAAGACTTTCAAATTTATTCTGTTATTACGAGTAAGTTTCGACGCAATTTTTATAAATGTTCACGTTTTATCAGACTTTTTCTTGATTAAATACATTAATATTGTCACCAGGAAATTTGAATTTGGTGAAATAGTAGCTGGAATTGGCGATTTTGTGTTAATTTCTAATGCTGACGCCCCTGAGCCTGATACGGAAGAAGGCTGCGATGCAGCTCGCATTGTTTCCCTGTACGAAGACGGGTCCAACAATAATGACCCATTCAGAGCCAAAGTGCAGTGGTATTCTAAGCCCGTGGACCTACCGACATCATGCTTCCATAATACGGACCCTATTAGTTTTATTGATAGAGAGGTAAGTTGAAAACTATGGTATATTATATATGCAATAAATTCAAACCTAATTATAGTACCATGTCGTTCCCGGCACCAATGGAAAAAGGAAAAGGACCACTCTTATCTCTTTCCTATGGTTTTCGTAAAAAAAGGCAAATAAGGGATAGGCTTATTAACCTTGGGATTCTTCTTTTAGGTAATGGGCTAACAACCTGTCACTATTTGAATCTCAATTCTATCATTAAGCCAAACAGCTGAATGGGGCCTATTGGTCTTTTTGAGACTGTTGGCTCCATCTATCCCATATGAATATAGACATGATTATATGTATGTATGTATGTATTATAATCTCTGAAAATGAAATTAATTAAAAAATTGAGACCTAGCATCCAATCAGATAGGTTAAACTCTGGGAAATAAAGGTTTCCCATTATACATATAGTTATAATTTTCTGGCATTAGTCCTGCTTGTAACCTCACCTCATATTTAAATGTTAATTTCAGGTAATTGAAGACCATAGGTCATTTGAGACAGATGTGTCAATAGAGACTTTCTTCAAGAAGTGCTCCATAGAATTCAGGTTCACAAAAGATATTCCTGAGAATCAAAATCTTCCCCCATACCACTATATATGTCGCTACAGACTTATTGCTTTAACTAAACGGAAAGTACAATTTGAACCTGTCATGGAACAAGAGAGAGAAGCTCTGCGGTTACTCTCCACGCCCAGCAAGCTGGCATCTACTTCAAAGTCAGCCACACCTAAAACACCAACTAGTCTAGTCAAAAGAATGAGTCGAGTTTCTTTATCTGAACAGAAAAACTGGAGTATATCCAAAGCGAATGGTACCAAATTATTGCTAAAACGGGCTATATTAGCAGACAAAATTGAAAAGGATTCACCAAAAAAGGCTACACCAAAATTAACACTAAAATCAGTAGCTGAGACACCTAAAAGTTCAAGAAAACTGACAAAGGGTAACATTGAAGATATATTGTCTATGGAATTAAAAGAAAATTCTGATGAAGAGCTGCCAACTTTAATAATCAGACAGCATGAACCTACCACACCAAAGAGGAAACAATCTTTATCTAAAACTACAGACGAAACACCTAAAAAGGTGTTAATATTTGATGAAGAAAAAAATATCCAAACCCCCACTACTCGCTCGGGCAGAGTGACAAAAGCTCCTATAAGTTATACTGAAGAAGATGAATCTCCTGTAAAAAGAACACCAAGGAAGGCAGTTCGTAAAATGAGTGTTGATGATGATGATGACTTCAAACCTATGCCGAAGACCCCTAAAACGCCAAGAACTCCTAGGACTCCAAGGTTATCAAAGGCTACTCCTGTCAGAACGCCGAGACGGACCAAGATTACAACTAGCCAGTTAACACCAACTTTGCACACAAGAGCCCATTCAGTAGACAATATTGATGGTGAGATTTTTTAATAAATAAAAATATGTTCTGCAGTTTATGATACACATTTCTTGCATGCTGGCCTAATAGAAAAGAAAAAAAAACAATAGTGTTGGCTTCTCTTTCTTTGTAGATTTATACAAGTTTATGCTTATAGACTTAGCATTCTTTATAATTTGGCTTGAAGTAACTTGTATTTGTGAGTGCTGGCTGTAACTACCCAATCTGGGATATAGACTCGATATAATTTTGAATGAATGCCAAAACACGCACCAAGCACGCCAAAGTCACTAAGCATTTTCCCTCAAGCCATAATTATTGGTAAAATAAGTACTTTTGTATATTGTTGCAATACAAACCAATAACTATATTTCCGTATTATTGACATAATTAGCTTTTCACTCTTCATTATAAAGTATTCTTGTAGCTGTAATTATTAGAAATTAATTGATGATGATTTTTTTTCCAGATTTCACAAATGATAACAAATCTTTACCTGGCAGAGAGTCGCAAATGGATGAAATTCTGTCATTTGTTAGGACAAAACTATTAGATGCCACCAGTGGGTAAGTTTTGTGGACACCTCGTGTCTTATAAGTCCAATAACCTATGTGTACTTCTTACATATTTTACATCTAAAAAACAGTAAGTAGTTCTGATAGTTAATTAACACATTGATTTATCCCAATTTTAAATGCTTAATTACATATAAACTCACGTCTATATCCGGCGGGGTAGACAGAGCCAACAGTCTTGACAGGACTGAAAGGCATGTTCAGCTTAAAGATGGAGTTGAGATTTAAATATTGACAAGTTGCTAGCCCATCGCCTAAAAGAATAATCCTAATTTTAAAAGCCTATCTCTTTATGCGATATCCCTGGAAATGAGAGTGGTCTTATTGTAAATTTCTGGGAACCACACGACATATATGCCCTACTTTATAATATTAACCTTTATCTTCAGATGCATGTACATATCCGGTGTACCTGGAACTGGAAAAACTGCTACTGTGTGCTCTGCTTTGAAAATCCTGAAGGATGAAGCGGACCTCCCGGACTTTCAGCTGGTGGAGGTGAACGGCATGAGGATAGCTGAGCCCAGGCAGGCTTATGTGCAGATTTATAAGCAACTCACTGGTCAGTAAAATGGTGGTACTTCAAGCCCTAGAAAAGGACCACACTGTCTATTTTTTAAAATCTAGTTAAAGAACTTAATTAAAGTAATAAGAACTTTTATTCGATATAACAAATCGAAACTGGTTTATATTCAGCAGGTTGAGGGTAGTCGTTGCATGTTTTTTGCGAGCTCATATAATGTTAAGGCAAAAAAAGTTTTCTTAAGATTTGTTAAGAAATAAGAAAAAGTTTTCTTATATATTTTTTTTTAAGTATGTAAAAATATTATAGAAATTTTATGTTCTGAAATGAAAACGAACCCATTAAACGATAATGTTAACAAAATTGTGTTTAAAGTACTGTTTGCAGTAGATATATTGCTTGATAACTTTATATGTATTGCTGTCTGTACAATAACTTTAAAATTTTCATTTTACAGGTAAGTCCGTTGTTTGGGAGCAGGCATGTTCCTTATTGGAAAAACGATTTACAAATCCAGGCCCGAGGAGGACACCCACGGTTTTATTAGTGGATGAGGTAATATTTTTTTATTGTAGATAAGATATTGTATAACATAAAAACTTTTCTAAGTGATCTTGGCAATTTCATTACATTTATGAAATGAAGATTTATTATTTAAGAAATATGAATATAAAATATGAATGATATTCTGTGATATATTCCTTCTTTTTCTTTCTTTTGAGGTTAACACAGACTAAGAGAGAGAAAAGATAAGAAATATACCTTAACAGCATTCGTGAATCGACCACGTAGAAAAAAAGCCAAAGACAGGGAGGAAAAACTGATTCTGATTTATGATTCCATCTGTTGGCAAATTATTAAGATCTGCTGAGAAAAGCATAAATGATGAATTACATGATGTGATCCTAAAGTTACGGCTGTATGTAGTCATGAGTTCCATAAATACTGATTGATTACCTGTTCCCAGCTGGACGCCCTGTGCACCCGTCGCCAAGACGTCCTGTACAGCATCATGGAGTGGGCCGCACACAACTCCGCACTCCTCACAGTGCTCGCCGTCGCCAACACCATGGACCTCCCGGAGAGGGCGCTGGCGGCGAGGGTGGCCTCACGTCTAGGGCTGACGAGGCTGACATTCCCTCCGTACACTCACACGCAGCTGCAGAAGATAGTGGCCACCAGGTTGGCTGGGGCTAACGTGACGCCTGACGCTGTGCAGTTGATCGCCAGGTGAGGAAATGAGACATAAATATCAGGACCATGTTACTCCACAAAGGAGACATAAGTATAAGTAAGCTGATATTTGAAATGCCTGTTTTTGTATATTGTTTTTTTTTTTCATTTTCGCTTTTTACCTACAATATATTTAAGAGGCCTTACAGTCAAGACCGGCTCAAATTCCCCGTAAAAGATTAAGACGTGATTGTAAATACATTTGGAATCTTCATCACTATACTGCAAAAGATTATATTTTTTAACCATATTCAATAAGACCGAGTTCATTCAAACTCTTTTCAGGAAAGTGGCAGCCGTATCAGGGGACGCTCGTCGGGCGCTCGCGCTGTGTGCGCGGGCGCTCGAGCTGGCCGGCTCCAACGAAGCGGGGCTGAAGGAAGTGCAGCAAGCGTTGGGCGAAGCTGCTTCCAGTGCCGCCGTCAGGGCGATACGGAACTGCTGTCCGGCTGAGAGGCTGATGCTTAGAGCTGTGGCGGCTGAGGTAACTACGAAGTGCTATTTTATAGAATTGTATACTGTGGTATTGCTGAACGATCCATAGGTAGTTACGTATAACAATAGTTAATGGCTATATCCTTAAACTGTAGATGACTTATCGATTGTGGACTATCAAGCGGCAACACTAGAGTACTGCCAACAATAGCGGACCGAGACCCAAAAGCGCATAGCCTGAAGATGCAACTGGGAACTCGCGAAGATCAAACAGACTTTTTGTTTTTCCTATAATTTGAAAACGCGTCTATGGGATTCCATTCCACCAAGCGAAACAATCATGATCCAAGCTGTGGTGAGTTTTCATTTTAACACGATCACGGACCACAATCGACCATAGATGGGTATCTGCCGAAAAACTATCACTGTCCCGTTATGTTTCATAATGCAAGTGTAACAGCGATAGTTCTTCGCGTGACATGCTGCAGGGCAGGTAGTTTTGTTGGTCACTGGCAATGATGACTGTCAGCGAATGAAAGCGCGTCGGTGTCAATTTTGGTCAAGTTTTTCATAATCAAATACATTTTTTCAGGTGGAAAGAACTGGGTCAGACGAAACAACGCTATCCCGGGCTCTAGCCACAGCTGCGGCGATAGTGTCTCTGGATGGACGCCCATACAAGTCGGCTCCTAATATTCGCGCCCCCACTCCTGCGCAAGCGCAAGCTATTTGTTCGAGACTGGCCGCCATTAGACTACTTTTGCTTGAACCAAAGCCTTCTGAACCAAGATTATTGTTGAATGTTAGTGCTGATGATGTACACTACGCAACTAGACAGATTACTGTGTAATTAGTGTCTTCAGTACATTTTTAATTATTTCTTTTATTTTGATGTTAATTTTTGTTGAGACAATCTTGTTATAGTAAAACGGGATGATTTTTTTTCATATTTCATGTTCAAGTCTCACATAATCTTAGTGTATGAGTAAAATTATTCTGACTATAAGCTGTGACAATAAATGAATTTAATAAACAATTTCACTTTTGTTGCAATAAAACATGGTAAGTAGGTAAACACAATGCAATTATTACATTCTCTTTTTTTACCTTAACGTTGAATGTTTTTATTTGATAATGTAATGACTGATGACAATAATTAAAAAATACAATTAAATATTTGAATGTTTTATTTAAGAGTCTCCAACTTGCAGAACTTTTATTAGAGCTTCAATATTGTTATCGCGTACTGCCTTCCTGCTAGCCGTAACCACCGCTTTACTGTATTTGCCAACTAAAATAATAAAAAGGTTGTATGATGTGAGTGACACTAAAAAGAAAAGACTATTTAACGCATTTATAAGACTTAAGGAGAATTTATGTACCTCTTAGTCTAGAAGCTTGCTGCAAAATTGTGTGAAGATTTTTGAGAGAGGCAACGGCTTGTTCCTGCGTGGCCCGACGTATGTGACATCCAGCCAAGAGCTCTTCATTCAGCATCACTACCTCTTTGTAACGGTTTAGCATTTCTTTTCTATAAAAAAGTAAGACATGACATAAGAAGACGAAATACCTTTTGTAAAAAGAGAACCGCCTCAAAACGATGTCCTCCTTATGAAGTCGGTAAATTTTGCTTAAACCTCCTATGTGTAACAGACCCTTTCCTGAAAATCGCATTAAAATTTATTCAGCGGAACGCGAGATAAACGCTGACAAACATACATACAGGTCAAATTGAGAACCACTTTTCTATTCAATCTAGCATTGCGAGATTATTTGGAAGAAATAGGCGTTTAAAATTTCAAATTCAAACTCTTTAATCAGACTAAGTAGGGCCAACATTTATTGTTATAAACTTCTAATATTGTATGATAAAGTACATACAAATCATATGCAGCTGCATCTTGTGCGGCCGGCAACAGAGCTGTTATCAACTGCGCTCGTTCCGCGGTTTCTGCAGCTAGACGTGACCTCATATCTCCTATCTCCGAGGCGATATCCATTTCCTCTCGAAGTTTCTTTTCAGCCTCCGGAAAGTGGGCGACTGACTGTAGATACAAAAACAATAAAAAGAACTACATTAAATGTTTTAATAGCTTATGGTAGCATTTCATGATAATAATATCAGTCTTTTCACTACTAGCTACTATTTAGGTACCAACTACAAAAGTTTGAACATCCGCCGTAAGATTTATAAATCCCGCCCTATGTCCCACCCACCTATGTAAATGTTGCCAACTAAAGAAAAACCAATTCTTGGTTTGATGAACAATTTCTTATAAAAAGAGAATCTGGAAACAGCCAATTAATATTGAAAGAAACACCGGTGAAATGAAAAAAAAATTTTTATAATTATTTTCACCTATACACGACCAATCTAAAATCGGTAATTATCGTAATCGATTGATTCAACTCTATGGATACAACTCAACTTCACTATATTCAAAATGGCGTCGCGTCATAGATTGATAGAGTGACTGATTGCCGGCGTGCGTACATTTTTTCAAGAAGTTGTTTTTAAAAATCTATAATAAATAATGGTGGAAAATAACGATATCGAGCTCTCTGAAGCTGAGGCGGAACAATATGATCGTCAAATTCGCTTGTGGGGTTTAGAGTCTCAAAAGCGGTTACGTGCTTCAAAAGTGTTGATTATCGGTCTGACTGGTCTTGGCGCTGAAACCGCGAAGAATATTATTTTGTCTGGAGTAAAGAGTGTATGTTTACTCGATAATGAAAAACTGAAAGAGATCGATTTGTATTCCCAGTTCCTCACACCTCCTGATAAAGTTGGCGAAAACAGAGCTGAAGCATCTTTACAAAGAGCAAGGGCGTTGAACCCGATGGTGGAAGTTACTGCGGAAACCAAAGCCGTCGATGATTTGCCAGACGAGTATTTTACAACCTTCGACATAGTGTGTGCTACTGGATTGAAACAAGAGCAATTAGAGCGCATCAACAATGTTTGCCGAGACAGCAACAAGAAATTCCTGTGTGGTGACGTGTGGGGCATGTTTGGGTATATGTTTGCGGATCTTGTTGATCACGAGTATTCGGAAGAGATAATACAACACAAAGCCGCGAAACGGGGACCAGATGATAACGAGAAGAGTGCCAGGGAAACTGTCACTATAACAGTAAAGCGTAGAGCCATTTATGTCCCCCTACAGAATGCTTTGTCGGCTGACTGGTCAAAGCCAGAGTTACGTTCGAGATTGCGTCGCGGAGACCCCTCATACTTTGTCATGAAAATACTACTTCGTTTTCGAGATGACTACAACCGTAATCCTGACCCTGCTAAGAGGAAAGCTGATACTGAAATATTGTTAAAGATGCGTGATGAGTTAGTTAAAGAATTATCACTGCCCGTTGGTTTTGTCAGTGATGCTTTGTTAACCGATGTGTTTGGCACAGTTTCGGGAGCAGCGGCAGTGGTTGGAGGCGTCATTGGGCAAGAAGTAGTGAAAGCAGTAAGCCAGAGAGAACCACCTCACAACAACATGTTCTTCTTTAATCCTGTGAAATGTGTTGGTTTCGTAGAACTTTATGGTCAGTGATTAATCTGTTTTGGATGTAAGTTTAGTTTGTGTAAGAAGAGTAAAATAAATTATTTAAGTACAACTTTGGTTTTTCTTAAATGACTTGTAACTTGTTTGGTAATTTAGCACAAACATAGTTGGTGGTATTTAACAATTCACGAAACTTAAATAAGTTTACAAGCTTTATCATCTGCTGCTTTTGCCTCATATCTAGTGAGGGAAACAAAGGATTTATAAATAATATCCTGTTATATTAATATATTTATAAATAATATTAAGTTACCTGTAAATCTGCTAAATTCAAGTAAACAGCCAGACTTTGTATCAAGTCCCCAGCCAACCGTATGTCTGTGGTACTAATCCTGACTTGGCCATCAGCCTTGAAATCCAACTCCAACCTTGACCGATCCCTCAAACATATAAAATTCACATGTAGCTCCTTTGCATCTTCAGTTGCCATCTCCACTTCCTCATCGAGTATGAAGTTTTGATTGATCCAAATGCAAATCCTCTGTATCCTCTCAGTGATCCGGAATGCAACATGACTGCCATATTTAGTACTGGCTAAAGTCTCTGGAGCTACTGTGTACATAGAAAACCTTGGTAGCTGCTTGGTGAGCTCGAAAATGTGAAACTGTTCACTGTCCGGATAACCAATCAGAGCCTAGAAAATAAATAAAGCCGACATTAGTCGTAGAAATTCGTCAATTCGCAAGTTTCTTAAAAATTCACAGGGAACTGGAAAAATACCTTAATTTTGCACGTACTAATGTCGCGGATACCTTAATATGCACATCAACGGGTACATCCCTCGGCGGCTTGATCTGCACATGTAGCAGCGACTTCAGCTGCGCGGGCGCCGGGTGCCGCGCTAACGTCTCTCCAGTCTCGAAGATGCCCTCGGCTAGGATCAGAGCGGCACGCACCACTGTCTCGTTGTTGGTCGCTATCGCCAGTTCTAAGCATCCCTGGTGAAAATTTTGGTTTAAGAAAAATTTTTTACTCTTTAAATGGGTACTCAAATTGATATATATTTTCGTCAGACATTCAGGCACCTAAAAATTGAGGTGGTTTTGCGAACATCGATACCTACACGATGTTGACATGCAGTTAATGCAGTCAATCTTCTGGTGAATACTTAGGTAAGTACCTCATCCGGTGAAGCTGAAACAGCAACTTGAAGCCTGGTATTAGTCGGCATGGCGGTTGTTGGCCTGTCCGTCACCTCGAGGCTGGCTGAACCACTCGCAGAATTAGCCTCGTAATGCTGGAGCTCCACCATCAGAGCCTGCTTCCTATTGAAGAGCTCCGTGATCGCTTGACGGTCCTCTTCTGACGGCAGAATCTTGGATGAGACGAAGCCTGTGTTCTCTTGGTAAGGAGGATAGCCCAGCACTATATGAAAAAAAAAGTAAGATGAAACAACGCTTTATGAAACCGAACGTATCTAATCAGCGTGCACACAGAACACGGAGATTACATCTATGTTCTGTTTGCGTGCTTCTCGCTAAATCAGGCAGCCTCATTATACCATTCCTATTAGGTACCTTACACAGTTGGTCTGTTGCTTAGAAATTCTCTCATCATTATTTAAACCGCTGTCGTGTAGTTCCCGGCACCAATAAAAAAAAGAATAGGACCACTCTATCTCTTTCTCACGGATGTCGTAAAAGGCGACAAAGGGATAGGCTTATAAACTTGGTATTCTTCTTTTAGGCGATGGGCTAGCAACCTGACACTATTTGAATCTCAATTTGTGGCCTATCAGTCTTTTCAAGATTGTTGGATCTGTCTACCCCGCAAGGGTGTATGTAGTATTTATGTAGGTACTAGAGGCCACCCGCGACTTCGCAAGGAAACCCTATCAATCCCGCGGGAACTCCGGGATAAAAAGTAGCCTATATGTTATTCTATCTAGCTACCTACATACCAAATTTCATCGTAATCGGTTCAGTAGTTTTTGCGTGAAAGAGTAACAAACATCCATACTGACATCCTGACATACTCATAAACTTTCGCATTTATAATATTAGTAGGATTATTTAAACCACCTTCGCCTCTATCGGATACACAGACGAGATCCGGCGTTCCTTCAGACCGGTAGTCGACCAGTAACATAGCAGCCGCAGGGCTCCTCATTTGTACTCGCCGGAGCACCCTCCCCGAGTTACCTTCACGCCAGTCTATGCGACCGTTCGCCCAGCAACAGGCCAGGGATTCACCAGACCATTGCAGGGCAACTGTGTTTTGTTTTGACTGGAAAAAGGTAAACATTTAAAAGTACATCTTAACATTCATCTATTCATATAATCAAGTCTATATCCCTTGCGAGGCAGACAAAGCTATACTACATTCAGCTGTTAAGCTTAATGATAAAGTTGAGATCCAAATAGGTTGACAAATTATTTGCCAAACAATTTTAGCTAGGAAGCTAGGCTAGGAAGAATCCCAAGTTTATAACCCAAGTCCTTAGTCGCCTTTTACGACACTCATGGGAAACAGATAGAGTGGTCCTTTTATTTTCTATTGGTGCCGGAATTGATGCTGCTAGTGCTTTTGATTTAATGTAGGTGCAGCTTGGTGTACCTACCACAAGGTACCATTCTATGTCGAATCTTTTTAAATTTCTTATGGGGTGTGAGATAGGTAGGTAGTTAATCAAATGTAAAGAGTTTTGTTTAAGCGACACGGATAATAACTTATATACCTTTACTCTCCATAATCTTATCCCCTCTTCATATATGCCTATAGTTCCATTAGCTAGCCCATATGCGAATTTCACATCTGTTACTGGCGACAGACAAATCACTGGGCCAGTTTCGGCTAGCTCAGTAATAAATTGATTATTCTTCAGAACTCTGATGTAGGAGTCCTCACATCCGATGAGGAGCTAAAAATATTTTGCAGAATTTGAACCAAAGCAATTGGTTAAGAAAACTCGAAAAAGTATACTAGTTTGCCTGGAACTGTGTGTGCGCAAAATTCGCGCGGGAATGTTGAAAAATCCTCTTTTGTATGTGTCCAAAACATGCGAAATCTCAACTTCGTAGTTGGGCTTTTTGCCGTACTTATACTGAGCAATGTAATGTTACCTTTTGCGCCAAATAAAGATTTTTCTTCTTTCTTTCAGTTGCTAACATTGATCAAAATAATTTTCATGGACCCCTGACGTCCCCCCTGCAAACAAGTCCGCAGGTTGTGCCTATCGCTAATCACTTTCTAGGCAAGTCTGTTGCACTTGATTAAACAAGATTTATTACCTCATTTTCACCATCTTTATCGAAATCAAAAGTGATCATTGAACACACTTTGCCTCCAACAACATTCCAGAAGACCTCCTCACCCTGCCAGTTCAGACCCTGGACTGAGCTATTGCCACCAACAATAGCCAGGGTCTCCGGATATCTACCAAAGGTCCCAGTGATTATGACGTTCACGCCATCTTGGACTTCTTTGAAGAAAAGGTCGGTATTGTCGTGGACATCGTAAGCTGAAACATATCTTGATTAAATTTTACTTTGTGAAGTAATTTAACAATTATCTAATCTGGATCATAGGCAGACCCTAAGCAACAGATAGTCGAGTCAGCTATAGTATATAATATAGTTAGCTATAGTTTTTCGCGCGATAAAATGTGCGTCGCACGTGTCGTCATACTATGGGGGCAGAATGACGGAAATTTCTAAATGGATGATGAACTTCAGCTTGGATTTTTAAAAATTATTTTTAAGACATAAACAGATATTACCAAGAATCTGCGTTGGTGATCCAATAAGGAGCATATCTCGCCCAACGTCCGGTCTTAGCGGCCCGGCAGCCAGGGCTATCACTGCTTGGCTCAGGTTCAATTCTGATATTTCTCCATGAGCTTGAGATCTCTGCGCGCGTCCGCTGACCACTCCGCCGTGAGGGTGATGGATTATTATCTAGGAATTTTAATTTTATTATTAGCTTTGCCCAAAGTGTGAATAAAAAAAGTTGAAAGAAGAATTTGAATTTACAAGTGGATTTATGGTATTAAGAGATATGTCTTGATAGTAGAATAAAGGATTATTCTGCTGCTGGTCTACCTTTATGGACTCGTTTCAATCGAAAAGTTAGTAGCTAATGTTTATTGTAATTAAGTGTTCGTACTTTATCATAACCAGCTGAAGCCGTAAGGCATGGATGTGTACCATCATATTTAGCAACGGTTACTATATTAGGGGTAACTTTGTGATTGAGCTCAAGTTTAAACACTGGCTGAATTTTTGATATTTGCATTATGAGGTGTTATCGTAATTGCTTTGTTTTGGTTTGCAAGTAGCAGGTGTTATGATTATGAGGTAAATCTCATTTCACCATATGTTGTGTGGTTACTGTCGCTATGGAAACGGCAATATAAAACGCAAAGATGAAATTAAATTGCCTGAAAACGATTTATTCCACTTTGATCACCTGGGTGATCAAATTCCACACACCATTATAAATCAAAGAATACTTATATTACATACACCAATTAGCGGTGACGGTGATTACTTACGTAGGTACATATTGCTTGCGTCGCCAAAAGTCGAAATAGAACGAAATTGTAGGTAGTGCAATAGTACAAAAAAGTAGTAGTTTTTTAGTGCAAAAAAGTATTTTATTTCCTTTGTTACATACTTATACGAATATAAATATAATTAGTTCAAAATGCATTTTTTTTATAACAACAAGCGGTTGTGAAAATACAGCTGCAAACGAAACGTTAAAGTATTTCCGGTTCCGTTCCGTCAATCATTCTCAACTCAATGTCATTGTGACGGTTCTCGTTGCGTTTTGTATCAGTTTTTTTCAGACAGCAGAAATTGTTTTACGTATTTTTTGTTTGGTTGAGAATAAAATAAATTCTTGAAGTGTATCAAAATACATTTGTAAATTGATCATACGTGATATGTGCTTAGTGAACATTAAGTTTGTGGCCAAATGGGTAGTGAACTAAACATTAATACGTGTGAGACCAGGTATAATTTTCATTATTTACTTATTTCGGCTTTTCTATTGCGCAATTGCTGTATCATTGTATCATGCTGGGCTTAAAATAGCTTCATGTTTAATTTGAAATTATTCTATTTTTCATTTAATGTTTCTCCTTTTGTAGGTTCACAGAAAACTATTTGTTATGCCAAGAATCTTTCTGCCATGTTTCCTTTGGACTAAATATATTATTTTGCCAATCATTTATCATGTCATTATCGGCATCTTGAGGTAATTTTACCGCTCAATAGTTCATTAATTACACTGTTGATTTGGTATCCACTAAGACTAATCAAATGTAGCTTTAAATTGTATTTTCATTTGTAACTAACTATGAACTCAAGTAATGGAATTTATTTAGGTATCTTTAGATTCACTATCATTACATAGGATTGTTGCTTGACGACTAAGGTGGGTCATATATTTATTTTTGAAAACCTAAATATGAAATACTTTTGCAAGTTATGACAAACAGTTACACTTAGTTAGTTTTTGTATTTTATGCTGATGTCTATTCAATACTTATTTTAAGGGAACAAAACTTTGTGGTTACCTACAAAATTAAGGATTTATCATATTTTTTTTGTGGTTTCCTCATATTGCATCATTCACTGGATATAATTATGAATTGAACAAACACATACCTACTGTATCCTTTCAGATATTAGGTGCACCACACAACTCTAATGGGATTCATCAAGCAAGTTGTTGTGTTGTCTTGATGTTGATGTGATGCCTGTTTTTCTTTTTTTTATTTTATTCATTTTTCTGTCATACTTTTTTTGTGATATCTGTGTGTTTTTGTAAGAAATATTGTTTATTTACTGAGTGATGAGTGGTCCCACGTACCCATGTTTAATGTGAATAGCAATTGTAAATAACAAAAATTTAAATAGTATTTTACCTTCCATTTTACATCAATAATATTATTCTGTGAATACAATTTTTTGACATTAATTTTTAACATAAGAACCCAAGTTTCATTATCATATTAAATTAAAATATTCATCTAAATGGGTTTCCAGGTCATAAAGTTTGTTACTTCTTAAACACAAGTTTACAAATCAAACACATACACAAAACTCCAATTTTATAATGTTACCCTTGGATTAACCAAGAGATTTTATAGAAATGTAGGTGTATTCAAACTTAAAAGAAATACAGAATACAGCTATTTTTGAAATTCCTGTTTCAAAATTATATTACCTAGCGACCTATTTATAGATATAAACCTCCCCTCAGAAAACCCTCTTTCCAACGTTTCAAACAGAAACCAAATCTGTCCACAACTTTCTGATATTAGCACATACCTACATACAAAGAAAGAAAATAGGGAGACCTAATAATATAAAATAAATGGTTAATTGAGTATCCTTTATGTTTGGAATTTCAGTGTAGTAAGCAGGACATGGATTGGAAGTATTTTTGCCATTATGTGGAAGTAAGAACTGTTCTAATTTCCAATTAATGTCTTAGTGCTATTTTTATTGCACTGTTATATTTTAATTTGCACTACATGTCACTATTTATTCTAATGACACAGAATTTTTAAATTTGTGCTATTTCTTTTATATGTAATTAACTGTTATGACTAAATAGTTAGTCAATTTGAATTATTGTATTTAATTCTTTCTATAAATATTCAAGCTAAAGTTGTCAATCCATTTTTGACAAGTACAGTGAGAATCAAATATACACTGACTTATTAATTAATGTAAATGTGGTGAAATTTCTTTGCTGTATCATGAATAACTATTCAGAATAATATAGACATTAGAAGTAGTAAATAAAAGAAAATGTGTCGTTTCAACTGCTGGTAAATAAAAACCATTCACCATACAATCTTCATATTGCATTTCAATTTTATTTAGCAGATTTATAAATAAAACGTTAAAGGCGACTAAGGCTTACAAACTTGGGATTTCTTTTGAGGCGATAGGCTAGCAACCTGTCACTATTTTAATCTAAATTCCATCACATATGATATATCTGAATGTGGCCAATCTTTTTGAGACTGTCGGCTCTGTCTACCGCGCAAGTATTATAGACGTGACTATATATATGTATGTTATAACTACGCAGAAAACGCCATACGTTGCAAGACGACGACACATAATTCTTACAGATTTAAATATATATTGTATCTCTATCGTCTTATTATTTTGTTTTTTTTTTTTGCCAATAACAGTCAATCATATTCATGTCCGCCTTGTGCTACTGTTATTAATTTGCATATTCATAGACAATGTGTTAACATGAGGTGACATATTGATGAGATGAGATTTTTTTTTAAATATAATTTAACTGTTTTAGTTGGACCGGGGGATGGTTCAGCTGGACTCGGCAGTCAGATGAGATGTTAAGGAACGTTGAGAAAAAAATATTGTCATGTGAGTATTTTGTTTTTTTTAATAATTTTCAGTATTTCAATGTTTCCGTTCGAAACTATTTGTAAAAGAAAAAAATAAAGGATTCTTTATGTTTTCCTCTTCTGGGCGTTTTGTGAAGCCCAGGGTCTGTGTATAACCACGATCCCAAATTGCGTACATATATACACATACACATAACAGTCACAGTCAGCCAGATTGCATTTATGAAAGAAGAAAGTTTAGTTAGAATGTTAGTCTCGGCATACCCCTCCAGCAAAGAGGCGTAATGTTTGTATAATAGCGGGATGATTTTTTAAAGCTGAACTTGGCTTTTCAGTCTTTCCGAGACTGCTGGCCCTGTCTACCCCGTCAGGGGTATGTATGCGTGATATTATGTATTGTTACGGATTTTGGTGTCAGAAGTGGGATGCGACCTACAGTATGTTTTTTTTTACATTCTTATCATTGGTGCCTAAACAATTTGTGGTTGTACTCGTCGTACAATTTGTGATTTGTCATTTTGGTGAATTAGCACTGGTTATCACGCAATCTACCTCTCATGATATGACATTCAAAATGATGCAATAATGTGTAAGAATACTGAATCATGATAATCTAACTAATTTTGTATTCACGCTTTGTTGACTAGTTAACAATCCTTTAAACCAGATCCAAATTGCAAAGTTTTTGTTATAGTACATTCTACGTGGTTCTATCTATGAATTTTATTTATTAAACATATTTTGCTGAACTTTGCTGCGTAGAGAAGGCCTAAACGATCAAATAAATCATGACATTCTGGTGAAAGCTTATATTAGATCAAAAGTACCGTTAACCGACCCTTCCATTAAATATGTGACCACTGTAGTATGCCGATGCCTTGCGGTGAGAGAAAAACATCGTGAGGTAACCTGCTCAATCTGGCGACTATGTCAACCATGATCTAATATGTGTTAGGTTTCCCTTAGAAGGTTGCGGACGTCAGAAAGTAGTCAAAACCTGACTTTCTCAATACTTGTAATCATGGTCAAGAATGCGCACCTCGGGCTCTTCTCCAGAGCGGTGAGACGCCAGGAGGAAGACGCCAACCAAAGTATGCAGGAATCGTGCTATGTAAAAGTCAGAGAAAAAGATGTGATCTTTAAGTAACTAAAATTTTATAACTAAGTGTGGATCTGTCTAACTAATATTATAGTTGCAAAAGTATGTTTCGTACCTCTAAACATAAAAGTAGTATTATATGAAATTTTTAATACATAAAGTGTGGAGTGGAGTAGGTACCTACATCCACCTAGATACTTTAAACGATTCATTTTAATGATTCTTACTCCTTATTACATCATTTCGAGTTATATCATATCATGCGAAATCGCGAGATAATTCCAAATGCCAATTCACCAAGTTGACATCTACCGCCACATAGGCACCGGCTCCAGAAATTGATGTAGATAGTTAAGATACCAATTTGATACTAATCGCGTACGTACGACGTATTATTATATTAATTTTCAATTATTTAGTATTTTTATAAAAAACAATCCAAATCCAATGTCCAAATCCAAAATTGTGCAAAAGCTAGTTTCCATATACAATGTATATATAGTAGCTGCCATAAATACGTAATATATAAACTCGTGGTTATCCCTTACAGGGTAGACCGAGTAAACAGTCGCGAAATACCTGAAAATCTACGTTCAGCTGTATAGCTTAATGATAGAATTGAGATTCATGACAGTTGTTAACCCATATATATGTTAAATGAAAATGCGGTAATTTTCAGTGGCAGTCCCCCCACATCGCACCGTATAGTTAAACACTGTGGGGCCTTTTATTACTGCTTCCTTTCTTTTAAACCAAATGGTCTAAGTTTGCTTCCCTGCATTAGCTATGTTCTAGTTTGTGTTATTGTGTATTTTAGTAGGGTTCCTCAAGCACGTTAGAACTACCTACACATCGCCTCATCGATTTATAAACGACAATGTAGTGACATGCTTAAGGTTAGGACTTTAGATAATCTCGCTGTAAATTGAACCTTGTACGCTTGTTGTATAATTGTCATTTGAAGTAGCATTTGAAGCAGATCACACACTGAAATATAGTTATTACCCTACCACGTCCCAGTAATTTTACTAATACTATTAAACACATTTTCGCTTAATTGACTGTTGTGATCTGAGCAGTAAAAGAAGCAGCTGGTACACAATTTTCATATGCTTTTTTCAATATTTTTTTCACTTTGTCCCATCTTCGGTATTCTGAGTTGTAGTAATTATATTTTGTTTAATCGTGATCGTTTAATTATGAAACATATGTATGCTATCATAAATTTTATTTGAAAAACGTGACTGCAGAAATAGTGTAGTTATTTTTATTTTCTTACAAAATTATTATCACTTGTACCCGGAAACAACAGTTGCACCATGATTATCTAAGTGTGTCGTCATTCTATATTGATAAAATAATCTGCAATATCTCTTTACATTTTCATTGTTTTATCGGAAACTATTCTTGAAGCGACAGCAGTAGTTCTTATGTTCTGGCGAGTAATCTCAAAATTGCCACGTCATGGCAAAAAAACGTACGTAGATTATGTTGATAAGTTCCATAGATTATTTCGTAGTAGCTACGATTGCGGTGATGTCACATCTCATGTTTCTTACTTAAAATAAAAAACTTCATACAAAAGAGTTTCAAGCGAAACACTTCGTCAAAAACTGAAGAATCTTATTAATCGATGAAAATTCTCTCACAAATTTTTGCGTGTTCCAAGTTGTACTATAGTAGGTATTACAAATACTACTCTGTCAAGAAAGTAGCAGGAAAAGATCAATAATACACAAACTGTTTGTTATTCATCCAAATTTATTTTATCACCTTCAAAATATGCTCCTTTAGAAACGATACACTTACGCAAACGAATAATCCAATCATCAAAACATTTTTTAAACGCTGTTTCCGGAATTGAGGTCAGTTCTCGCCGCGAATTCTCTTTTATGTCTTCTACCGATTGAAAACGGGTGCCACGAAGTGGTAATTTGAGTTTAGGAAAAAGAAAAAAGTCGGCTGGAGCCATATCTGGTGAATATGGTGGTTGCTCGATGGTATTTGTTGAGTGTTTGGTTAAAAATTCGTTCACAATGATGACCTTGTGCGAAGGTGCATTATCATGGTGCAAAATCCAAGAATTTTCTTTCCACAAATCTGGCCTTTTTCGTCGGATTTGCTCTCTTAAACGCCGCATAACACTCAAATAATATTCCTTATTTACCGTTTGACCTTCCGGCAAGAATTCCGAGTGCACAACACCGCGATAGTCAAAGAAAACAGTCAACATGACTTTGACTTTTGAACGACTTTGGCGTGGTTTTTTCGGTTTCGGTTCAGTTGGAAGGCGCCACTCCGAAGCTTGTTGACTAGTTTGCATGTCAAACTCGTAAACCCACGTCTCGTCACCAGTAACAATGCGTTTCATGAATGTTGGGTCGGAATTGACTCGTTCTAGCATGTCCTCAGCGACTCTCATGCGATTGAGTTTTTGAAAAAAATTCAGGTCTTTTGGGACTAGCCGAGCGGCAACATGTTTCATACCCAAATTATTAGTTAAAATGGTACGGATCGACTCGTGAGATACAGAAAGTTCGGTGGCTATCTCTCTCAAAGTTGAATGAGGATTTTCAGTCACTATTTCCTTCACTTTTGCGATGTTAACTTCAGTTGCAGACGTTGATGGCCTACCAGAGCGAGGCAAATCTTCCATCACATCTCGACCGCTTTTGAACGCTTTGTACCACTCATAAGCACGAGTTTTTGATAAAGTCGATTCACCGTAAGCCTTCTGTAACATTTTCAGTGACTCCGAACACGATATTCCATTGGCAATGCAAAATTTAAGACAAACTCTTTGTTCGATGTTTTTATCCATTATGAAATTAGCAATACACACTAGATATGATATAACTAAAAATAGCACTGTATTTAATGTAAACAACAGATGCAACTCAAACTCCGCGCCAAAATGGAAAACAGTTGTGCCAATCTAACAACAACAAAAAAAACAAAAATTTGAATTTGGAACCATAAATAAATAATCCATTCCCGATACTTTTCTGACTGAATGTATATTTTTTAACTGAATAATAAAATTTCATTCCAAATTCAAATTAAAATTTTTATTTGCATTTTAAAATAAATACTAGTTTGATTTGGATTCAGTTTGGCACAGATATACTTTTTGCCCTGAAAAATTCGCACATTAATCGCATTTTGACCTTAAAAATTAGTTAGATAAAATACACAGATTGAAATATTCATTTTGTTATCAAAATATCCGCAACCCGGACTAACATACGGAACGTTCCGTGACGATAACAAACTTTCTACTTAAAAAGATAAATAATTTGACATCGAAGGTACGTTGGGTACAATTGTGAAGGTCGATACTAAATTAGTCATTAATTATTTAATAAACTATAGTTTATAGTAGACGCATTTATGTTTAAGGGCAAAATTCAATAACAAAGTTACAAAACGTGAGTCATCGTGATGACTTTATGTTTCACAAGTTCATAGGATCATTATCATCTTTTGTCTTTATTTTTTAAATGTCGTGACTTGGCATATTTGTAGATATGGATTTTGTCTATTGTTTCGTTTTATACGTATGTACAGCTTTCATACTAGTCTGGCAGTTAACAAAAAGCAGCTTCCCGCACAGATTATAATAGTCAAGAAAAAGACAATCCAGCCCCCGTAGCATGACACGCGCGATACAGTTTTTATCGCACGAAAAACTATCGTTGTCCCGTTTCACGTCATAATAGAAAGCGAAACGGAGATAGTTTATCGCTCGATAAAAACGGTGTCGCGCGTGCCATTCTAGAAGGGCTGGTAGTGTAACACTGTCTTTGTAATTTTATCCCAGGCACAGAAATTAATAATCCAATGCTATAAATAAAATATGTACCTATTGTGTTATAAGCCTATATGGTGTTATAAGCCTACATAGTCGTCACGTAAAATAAAGAATTCTTGTTTAACGTGATGGACTAGCGACCAACTTGGGTTCCTGTCGCTGTCTCTGAATTTCAATTCCATCCTTGGACTTGTACGTTTAACTTCTGGGGTTTAAGCTAAATAAAGGATTGTTTCTTCTATACCTATAAAAATATGGTTTGTTTCAGGTTTGAAAACTGTCTATAAACGTTTTTACGTAGACATCGGGTCCGTAGTGGGCCAGGGCGATAAAATATGGACGATCTCCCTCAACGAAGATTCTCCGAAGACGCCCCTAGTTTTGTTACATGGCATGGGCGCAGGGCTGGCGCTCTGGTGCCCTAACCTCGATTCCCTCGCGGCAACAAGACCTGTTTATGCTATTGATTTACTAGGTAAGATTTAACTTTGCTGCCATCGTGTATTTTATTTCTCTAGCCTTCGTATTCTAGACTTACCGAAGACAATGTTGTCGCTACTTTGCATAGGCGCAGGGCTGGCGCTCTGGTGCCTTTTCTTGCAAAATGACAAAGCATGACCTTAGAGGTTTTAGGAAAGTAATTACACTTGATAAATCCGCCCTTGCACTAAATTCCGTTTCTGTTATCTTGTCCTTACTTCAAAGTTTATATATGACTACTTAGTATAAGATTTTCATAAATGCTTTAATTAACAACAAAGTTTCTTTAATAGGTTTCGGCCGCAGTTCCCGTCCAAAGTTCGGCAAAGACGCCGACAAAGTAGAAGCACAATGGGTCGAGTCCGTCGAGGAATGGCGGCGGGAGGTCAAGCTTAATAAAATCATCTTGCTGGGGCACAGTCTCGGTGGATATATCGCTACCGCTTATGCTTTGAAATACCCTGAAAGGTAAGATTATAAAGACAAGTATCGGTGGTGATGCATTGGATTATCCTGGCGAAAATATAATGGTTAAAAAACAATATGGTTCATTGGATCGTCCTATCGACTGCGCCAAAAGACGATGGGAAGTAGGCATAATGGTTTGGGTCAATTGAAGAGCGGGTCCAACTCAGCCACATCATTTTGCTAGGGCACAGTCTGTCTACTATAGCTCTACTGCCTATGCCTTGAATTCCTATACATACATAAAATCACGCCTCTTTCTCAGAGCGCTAGAAAGATTACATCTTTCCACTCCCATTATAAAAGGAAATTAAATTTGATTGTATATCATGTGACATCATACTACAACAGCTGTTTCATTTGCCCTCATTTACGTATCGTTCAAAGTTTATCAATGATTCATTGTGAGGGCTTATATACATATATTCTCCAGCCACTAATGCCCTACGACATATTTTATTTAGTTTCAAACAGTATTGTCCATTATACTCTCAATACCTTTTTTTCATAGAAAACCTAAAATCACAGACTCGTTAAAGCTTAAGCTTATACCGGCAAAGTAAAAATTAGTAACGAAAAATATTTGCTATTAATCAATCAATAACGCTATTCGAATAACAAAATTTCCTACACAGAGTGCGCCACCTCATCCTGGCGGATCCGTGGGGGTTTCCGGAGAGACCTTCAGACGTGTACGAGAAGTACCAAGTGCCTTTATGGGTGCGCGCTGTCGCCGTAGCGGTCCAGCCTTTGAACCCTTTGTGGCCCGTCCGCGCAGCCGGGCCCGCGGGAAAATGGCTAGTCAGCAAGACAAGGCCTGATATATCCAGGTAAGAGTAATGATTGAAGTGTAATGCTGTATTACTACTTTCCTTGCCTCAATTTTGTATGTGATCCTCTTATTGTCAGGTTGGCTGGAAGAGATCCCACTTAGGGATAACCCCACCTTTGTAATGTAGGTACTCATTTGGTGAACAATAAAGCATTTACTTACTTACTTTTATAAGTTACACCGATGTCCCTACGCAGAAGTGAAATTAGATCAAGTTGCCGTGTGGTACCCAACACTTTACAATATGACCACTCCATATCTTTCCTATGGATGTCGTAAAAGGCGACTTAGGGAAAGGCTAATAAACTTGGGACTAGCAACCTGTCACTATTTAATCCATCCAAATTCCATCATTGGGCCATGCAGCTGAACATGGCCTTCCAGTCTTTTCAAGACTGTTGGCTCTGTCTACCCCGCGAAGGATATATATAGACGTGATTACAAATTATTGTTAATATGTTTATTTTTTACACAGGAAATATGTGAATTACGTAAAGGAAGCTGAGACAGTTATACCGGAGTACATTTACCAGTGCAACTCACAGACGCCCAGGTAAGTCTGTTTTATATTTATATTCTGAAAAAGTAATATTTGTTACCCCACGTACTTTAAAGCATTTATTTTTATAATAATTTGAGTGCGTTTGACCTCAATCTGCCTGGTGGTAATCAAGATGGGCCCTAAGACGGTGCACGCAAGATCAAATAATGCCTATTCACTCTTGCCTTAAAAATAACAACTCCGACGCCTAGTGATAACTAATGCATCATTAAACTTAGTTTTTAAGTAATTTATTTGACGTCAACCAATGTTGTTAAACCATACGTTTTGACAATTATTAAGCGATATATAGTATCCTACAGTAATGAATAAAAATTTTGAATCAAATATCCTAAAGACTTTAAAAAATGACCTTAAATGCCTTCCCTTATCATTTCACATCATGTATAAAATAATATTCATGATGTTATTAACAGTAGGTACCGGAACTTTGAAACCAACAGCTGAGATTAATTTCGGAATTATCCCCGATGATAAGGACTTCAGGAGGGTCCTAAGAATGAATTAAATCAAAATATTTTAGACTGCTTCTGATAAAAATCTATGTCACTCAGATAGAATAGATCTTCTAATTAGGCTACATTTGCATCTGGAAATTCTTACAAGACAGAAGGCCAGGCCAAAAGTTTAAATAAATAGGTAAATATTTATTATCTAAGTGTAAATGGTGCACAAAAAATATTTTTTTAAGGCACTACTGACCTGCGACATGGCTGATAATTAGTAACACGTTATCGATCTCTACCATATTAGCATATACTGCGTTCCTGTGGGAAAGTCTTAGAAAGAAACGAAGGCAACTTTCATCCAAATGGTTAAATATGGAATTAGGATAGGCGATGGACCTCTATTTTGATAATTCTTCCTCTTGACATCAGCTGCCCCCGCGAAAGCATGGCGCACGCGACGCCATTTTCATCGCGCGAAAATCTATTTCGCTTTT
Source organism: Amyelois transitella (assembly GCF_032362555.1). Taxonomy (NCBI): domain Eukaryota; kingdom Metazoa; phylum Arthropoda; class Insecta; order Lepidoptera; family Pyralidae; genus Amyelois; species Amyelois transitella. The sequence goes on along the minus strand of NC_083522.1, from coordinate 7,547,521 downwards.
TATTATGACGTGACACGGGACAACGATAAAATTTTGTTACTTTCCCTCGGGATTTTTGGTAGTCCCTTCTTAGTGCACCCCTAGGGGCGAAATAAGTATTTAGAAAGACAAAGAAACAGTTACCGAGACTACGCGAGCAGAGCCGCCGACAAAAGCTAGTCCTATACATAGGTAATAATAGACACGTTCAATAAGTTACAGTGGCGTCGTCCACACCGTAATTACTATTTCGATAACCGCGAACATTATCTATCTTTATCAGGTCCACGAAATATTAACTAGATATCGAACCGTTGTGACGTACCTACATTATGGTATTAAATGGTCTAATTCCGCGTTGTTATTTGTGTTTTATATGCTTCGATCAACTTTATACTCGTACAAGATTCATCAGAACAAAATCAAACATTTTAAAGACTTTTACTTTTTACTTTTTTTATTGCAATTTTAGAACGGAATGACGATTTTGTTTGATTCAGATATTTTTTCAGTAGGATTTATGAGTGGGGTATATAAGTTCGAGTTTTGTATGAATAACAAAAACAAAAATTATTTATGTCCGCGCTTCGACTCGTGTCCAGTCAACGGCAGAATAACGAGACCCTTTGAGTTTTGGTTTGTATACACAAGGAGGTGATTGATGTTTTTTTTTTCCGTTGAATGAAAAAAAATTAGGGCAAACAGCTGAACGTGGCCTATCACTCTTCTCAAGACTGTTAGAGATTGTCTAAGCTGAAGTGACGCGCCCCACTACTTAATTAGTTTATTTAGATGTGTGAGTGCAAATATTAATGACGACACTTCATCTGTGTGGTAGCGTCGATTGTTCAGTGAACTACGATCTGCACGTGAACAATACGGTCGACTTGTCGGGCGATAAATCCGACCACGCTCGCTCTATGGAGCAGCGACGTCATATTGTATGAAACAAAACGTCCTCTCCTCTCGAACGTTTAAGTTCAACTAAACTAGTTGGGCAACAAAATTCAACAAATTTGAGAAAAACAGTTTGAGCCTAACCGGCAAATGAACGATTGATGTTTAGGTGTATTGCGTCCATATTTGATATTTGCTTGTGTGCGTAAATACGAAGGTGGGGCGCGTCACTTCAGCTTAGACAATCTCTAGCTCTGTTTACCACGCAAGGGCTATATATACATACACACACACATAAAATCACGCCTCTTTCCCGGAGGGGTAGGCAGAGACTACATCTTTCCACTTGCCACGATCTCTGCATACGGGTTTCGGGTACTCTTGACCTGACCCTTTGCCAGGACGTCCTTAATTTGATCAAGATACGTTCGTCTAGGCCTTTCCACTCCGACCTTTCCCTCCACACTCTCCTTGTATATCTGCTTTATCAACCTGCTTTCATTTTCCTTTCCCGCGGGATTTTTGGTTGAAAGCAAGGGCTACAGATGTGATTATATGTATGTATGAATGAAAAGAAGCAGTTGGCACACAATTTGGTTCTTTTTTTTTCACCACCACTATTAGATCCGCCTACCTCGTAAACATTGAAGGCGTAATATAACATTGGGCAAAAATAAAAACGAGTAAATAAAAATAATATTACAGCGGAGAAAGTGCGTTCCACACTCTAATGCACGGGTTCGGCTGGGCGAAGAACCCCATGGTGCGACGCCTGGAGCAGTTGGACCCGTCGCTCCACGTCACCGTGCTGTACGGCTCCCGGTCCTGGGTGGACAACAGCACCAGCCAGGTCTTGTCTGAACATAGACAGTCCAAGAACACATATGTACAGGTATGTCAAGATATAAGTGTAGGAAGTATATTGACAAAGTTAGTTATTCCTACAGAAGATAGAAGGTAAAAAGAGGAGAGAAATAATCAGTTTACAATTATTATATTATTGAACATAAAATATAAATATTTGACGATAAAAATTATATCTGTCATTTTTCTAACTAAACAAAATCGTGGCAACCGTTGCTATGGCGTATATGAAGAAGGTTCCTACATATGTGTAGCTAAAAATGTGATACTGCGGACCACATACCAAGTTACTATGCATGGGGCACTCATCTTTCTTTATCCTCGCGTAAATTTTGGTTACGTATTCACCTCTCCGGAGAGCCCGAGATGTGCCTTTGATCAGATCCTTGGATAAGCGAGTCAGGTTTTTACACAAAGCGACTCCTATCTGACTTCCGCAATTTTTACAGCGTAACCTACATAACCCGTATTAGATAATGGTTACACTTTGATGCAACGCCTAGAGAAGCTGGACAGATAAGGGGTAGACAGAGCCAACAGTCCCGAACAGTCTGAAAGGCCGAGTTCAGCTGTATGGCTTAATGATGGAATTGGGATAAATAATATTTGTTAAAAATTTATAGAAAAGCGATTTACGTCGGATATATGTATGCAAATATCTTTCGTCTCATTAGTAGTCAGACACCGTGTGACTCATAATGTACATAAAACTATGTTAAGTTCAAATGCCACGGCCGTGTCATACATTACACCAACATCTTATGTAACGAACGTCATAGTGTTAAGAATGTGTTGAATAATATATGTCTGTCACTTAATGTGTGATTGACTGAAGAACACTGTATGTATGAAAGATCGACTGAAAGAATATACAAAGCCGTGTGGTTTCTGGCACTTAAAATATAACCTTTCTATATCTTTCCCATGGATTTCGTAAAAGGCGACTAAGGGATAGGCTTGTTAATTTGGCATTCCTCTTGCAGGCGATGGGCTAACAACCTGTTACTTTTTGAAACTCAATTCCATCATAAAGCCATGCAGCTGAACGTAGCCTTTTAGTCTTATCAAGACTGTTGGCTCTGTCCACCCTGCAAGAAATATAGACTATTTCTATTGGAAATCTATCGTTTCAGGTAATCAACGGTGCTGGCCACCACGTGTACCTTGACAAGCCTGATCTTTTCAACAAATACGTTCTCGAGGCGTGCTCCGTAGCGGACAACACCCCCGACGAGCGTCCCACAGGGGAACCAGAAACCACTGAGGAATCCACCACCTCTTGATAGCGCGGAGAGATAAACAAAGGAGTATACGTTTACGTTGCATAGTACGATTCACAGGGTAGGCAAATTCACGATTGATAAACGACTGTGTGTGTGTGGTTTTTACATGATTTTAGAAACGATAAGCACTGTTTAGAATACACGTCCGAATAATGCGTAGAGAGGGGCTTTCAATCAAAAGACAGTTAACGGACGCAAAATCTTATTGAGATTTAATCGCAGACATTTTCACTCGGCTGAGATTATTTTAACTAAAAACAAGTCTTACTCTTTCCTTCACAAAAAAAAGTAATATGCAAGCAAATCTTAACTTTACTACGATGTAATCAATCCTGAATTTTTCTAATTGAAGGTACGCAAACTCACGATTGATAACTTATAATATGTTTAATTACGGGCGTAAATTTTTACTGTGATTTTTATATGTAAGTCATTGTTTGATATCATTCTAGCCAATCAGAGCCTACATTCATCCCCATCAAGAATGGATCAATTGCATGGGAATAATCGGTCTAAAACAAATACATGCTTTGCATGATATTAACTGACAAATGTTCTCCGTATTAAATTCACGACCAAAGAGCGTTTTATACGCGACTGTCCAAAAATGTGTGTTCGTTTTTTCAATAATTAAGTATTGTTAATAAAAGTCCTGACTTTCAAAATGTAAACATGAAAACTTTGTTTCAAAAAACCCCTTTTTTATTGCTAACCTTTTGTAACATTTGTTCGTGTAATGTAACTGCCAGTCGCTTTTATATTTTTGATGTAATGTTATTACTTATTTAAAAAAGAAGTCGCGACAATTTTTTAAGAGGTTGAACAATGATAAACTAAAGTTACGAAGGAGCGTGAATTCAATTGCCTATTTAAATCACGTCAAGCTATTTCGAACCGAATTGAAATTGTTATAAAGTAGATTATACTATACATGCTGTATATTAAGGGGTTATGCTTGTGTAGATAATTACTAAAAGATGTGATTTTATCGTGAGCGTTTTATGGTATAATTTTTTTAGTTCTACACAAATTAAGTACAAATATTTTACGGGAAGGTAAAGAATACTGAATATTTTTTCTTATTTTACATCTTTATTTGTGTTATAAGGATGACAGGTGTGATAAGGAAAAGTCAACAAGTATTTAAAGCAAAACGGTGCTTGAAAATACGTGCACTTAATTTGTTATGTCGGTAGAATTAACACTAATTTATTGAAGGCAAATTTAGTTTACAAAATGGCGTTTTTGAAGTACATCTTTGCTCCTGCGAAGCATCAAATGTGTTTTCTGGTATACATCATAGTTTAAAGCCGGGGACTAATGTAATAGGTAAAACATACTTAATATTAATTGTTCCTGCTAAATTAAAACAGAATGTAAATGAAAGTTAAATTACAAACTTCCATATAAGTAAATTACTTTGACACTTTGGCAAAACAAGACTTTTACCTCTTGCGTATGTCCCAAGATGATTGAATAAATTTATTTATGTATGTACCTTTATTGTACCTGGTCTCACAAATAACCCTTTGGATGTTGCTATCCAAAGATATAATATCTTGAGAATATTTTATCATTCATTATTTATAAGCAGGTTACGGGTAAGTTGTTTAAAGATTTCTTTATGAATCGTTAAGTTTGTAAAGAATTTGGATTTATTACAGAAAATATAAAGGCTTATAAAGGACAGATTATATTTATTTTGTAATATCCATAGAAATATACTTACTTTTTAGACCTGTATTAGATGTTGTAAATATTTTTATTGTTACATAATTTTGAACACATATTCTGTTGCAAGTAAAACTTAAATTCATGTGCCTATACATTTATTGAGTAAGGCGTGAGTTATTGAAAGAGACCTAAATAATGTTCATTCCACACAAAATTTCCTTATAACTATAAATTCTAACCTATATTCCAAGTCGCTTTCCATTTGTCGCACAAATTACATGATATATCCTCATGCTGCACTTGGGCTTAAAGCTTCGTTTTTTAAATTTATATTTTTCTTATACAAACGACTTTACCATTTTCCACTTTCAAGTGTATTCACTTCTCAATAAGCAATACGTCGTCTAAAATTATTCATGTTTCGTTTTAAAACTTTATTTTCAAATTAGGATATTAATATGTGCTACTACATAAATATTTAGAAATGAATTTTTGACATCTTTCAAACAATATACTATTTTATTTTATAGTCCAAGTGTAGCAATAGTATATTAGTAAACAGTTCTAATCTTCTTGGATGTGCCTCAAAACGCACTTTAACATGAGAATTATAGTTCCGTTGTTTATTGTTGAATGGCCATTGGCTTTTTGTACAAGCATTAATGTAAATAAAGATAATTTATTGAAATGTTGTCCTTTTTATTTAAATGACTTACCACGAATTAAAGGGGAGAAATCAGAATAAGACAAAATGAAAATCCCACACTGTACTTGAAACTATAAGAATGAAGTGTCGTCATGCGTCATAGTGTAAAACATGCAAATAAAACTCCGAATTGACGTGTAATATTACGTGTAACTTAACAACTTTGAAGATTCGACTCATTCTGGTGGGTACCAGTAATTACCACTTCTAATATGACAAAGACTTCTATAGTCTATATTATTCTGAATTCTATGTAAGCTGGTACAAGTCGCTAGTAAAATTAAAACACTGTCTAAATGGGTTTTTTTTATTGAAATTTAATAAAGATCAACTTAATTTCAAATGCTTAATTGTTACAACATGTATCATTTCCGAATTCAGTTTCAACACAGTCTGATATGCGTGTGGCTGACCACGGTGACTTTCCCCTCGTCTTGCAGGTCACGCAGCGCCTCGTCCAGTTGTTCACGCGAAACCGTCTGCAAAAACATGAAATTATATTACCCTCCCACCCAAGCTAAATTTTGTATGTACAATGTTTTTCACAGAAAATTTTCAGTGGTTTTTGGAGAAAATATACTAGCACATTGACCCAAAGATTGACTGGAAGAGATTGCATTAGCGATTTTGTACCATCTCTGTCTGTTTTGTATGTTTTACTCTTACATTGCAATTAAGAGTTTTATCTATATTATATTTTATCTATCTAACTACTTGTGTGGGTATGGTATCGACCCACAACACAGAATAGCAGCAGTTAAGTATTGTTCATCGATAGGACTGCTTATTTTGTTTTCTGCTGATACTATTTTAATGTCACACTAGCTTCGAAGTACACTATGACCTTAGACCAAGAAGTCATCGAAGAAACTTACAATTTGCGAAGTAGAATTGATCACCTGCAGACTCTTGGAGTGGGTGATATGAGAGTATGCGGACATAGATCAAGAAGTCGTCAAAGAAACTCACAAATTGCGAAGTAGAGTTGATCTCCTGCAGAATCTTGGAGTGTGTGACAGTATGTGGCTTGTTGTATGGCTTGATGAGTTCCTTGAGAGCGGCCACGAGGTCCGCCCGCCTCCTCCTGGCGGCTGCTCCGAGACCCGTAGTGAGGATTCCCACGTCGATGCGACCTGAAGCCGGGTCCGTCGCCGATTGTTTTAGAGCTTCGCGGTGTAATCTGTAAAAAAAAAACAACTTTCGTTACAGAAATGCACTTGTAGATGCATATAGACTTTTTGGGGAATTCGAAAACGGGGAATGAACCTACGGTCTGCTTAAATTGCCATCTATACAGTACATAGCGATTTTTCAGGAAATCACGCACCACCAAACACTTTGTGCAGTGCAGCTTTTATCAATATTAAATATGGGTTAGGTTTTCCTACAAAGGTAAGGGAGGTCAGACGGGAGTCGCTTCATATATAAATCTGGCTGACATAATCTAGAATCACGATGTAACTGAGATTAACGTTATAACGAAAAAGAATTCATAGCTTAGCAAATTTCCGATACATTTTCTAATCACATTATTTACCTGGCAGCCTCGTTAACGTCGGAGATTTCGACCACAGGGCTGAGTCTCAGTCGCGCGTATGCCTCAGCAAGTCTTATGAGAGACTCCAGCTGACGCGGATAAGCCGAGATCTGACCGCGACCGCTGCCTACCCTTCTGTAATTGCAGAATTAAAAAAAAATAATTAACCCTTTGACCGCCGTGGACACCTTTAGGCGTCCAGCGGAAACTGTCTTGAGACGCCGACGACTTCTTAAGTAGCCGAGATTCGTATCACATTCAAACAAAAAAAAACTTTAATACTAATCTTATTGAAATAATATCGATAGGTAGCTTGATTATTCGTCAAACTTTGGTTTAACCGAGGCGGAATGAAGAAAAAATATAAAAACACCCATTTAAAGCTTAATTTACAATTACCTAAAATTTTATGAAAATACACTATCAAGTAGCGCCAACGACACCTTTAAGTGTCGCGTAGTGATGGGAAATTGTAGTTTTTTTACAAGTACCTACATTTAATGTTCCTTATGTTATTGTAGTGGGTATTCATTGAAGCATGTTTCTATTGCTCTCAGTTATATGAGATCTGAACTAGTCGTAGTACTGTCATTGCCTAAATATGGAAGAAGAGAGGCCATCTTCGCCGTCGATATTATTCGGATTCTCAAGTAGTAAAAGAAAGTATAGAGAAACAGAAAATTCTAATAATAAGCAGACACAAACAGAATACACTATTACAGACACTATGGTGTACAGAAAAACTACAAAAGAAGGAAATATTTCTTATTCTACTCGTCATTTGCCCGATGTTAATTTCGACGATAGAAGACCGTCCGATAAAAGGAATGAAGACTTTGCAAGGTTGGTGGCTTTTGAATTAGAGCGTTTGCCGGAAAACAAACGTTCAAATGCATATCCGCAAATTTTAAATCTTATAAGATTGTTGAGAGGGGACCCTGATTTGGACCAAGTCATAGAATTTGTACCAATCCAAAGTGAAAGTGAAGGAGAAGAAACGGAAGAAGAACAATCAATACCACTCAATATAGATCTGTAATAATTGTTAATCGTCGGTAATAAATAAATATTAATGTTGTTGAAGTTTCGTATACAAGAGTGTTTTATATTAATTAATATTATTATATATAATAATAAATAATAATATATTAATTTCCTAAACCTCTAAATATTTAGCATCATAAATAATTATTAAGTAACGAAATTATTCATCTTTTTCGTAAAATCTCAATATTATAATTATATACCTTCATTTTATCGATAAAAATTACGGACGTTTCTAGATAATTTTACAATTAACGTCCCCTATACGCCACGGACACCTTTAGGCGCCCGCTTGTGACGTCAGAAGCGAAAGCAATTTATCGACTAGTGCTTGCAAGATGTGGGTAGAAAAATAAAAAAAATATATCGAAATACCCGTGAATCATTTGTTGGTTTATATTCATATTGTATGTAGCATTTCCTGTGGATAAAATTAACTTTACGATGGAAAATGACGATCTTATTGCAATTCTGGAAGGAGTGGAGATGTCGAACAATTTATTGCTATTTCTGATGAAGATTCAGATCTATCAGATTTTGAGGTAAGTTTCAGTAATTACTTACACTCGTATTCATAAAACTTGTCAAATGTTTAATAAGCCTTCTTTAGCTAAAGTATGTTTTGTCCTTACCTCACATTTAAAAATTTTACATTGAAAGAAAGTGACAAAACGTACTTTAGTTAAAATAGGCTTATTAAACGTTTGATAATTTTATTGAATAAGGAGGTTATAAATTAATAGCTACATATATGACTTTTACTTTTTTCATTATACCTACTTAATGTAGAAGTGTTTTTTAGGACTAGACTACTGAGGAAAGTCAAAACATTTCTGCTGGGGAATATAGTTTTCAATGGTCGTCCGAAGCCTTCGAAATTAAAAACGAGCCGTTTGATGATTTTTTTAGCGGTATTTCGCCGTCAATGATTTCGTCGGTCTCATCAGAATTGGATATTTTTTTACATTATTGCAATGAAGCTTATGTAGAAAAAATTGTTGAATTTACTAATAGTTACCAGCAATATGTTGTTAGACATATTGATATAAAACTTCATTCAAGATTAAAAAATTGGTATCCTGTAACAGTTCCTGAAATGTATACATTTTTCGCTGTGTGTATGCTAATGACAAGAAACAGCCGGAATACGATTGAAGAACACTGGTCTACTAACCCATACTTGCATTCCGGCATATATGGTAGTCTTATGTCGAGAAACCGGTTTTGTACAATTTTAGGCATGTTGCATTTCTGCCAACTAGGCCCTAGGACTAAGGAAGAAACTATATTGTCAAAAATTATTTACCCAGTAAATCATGCTCGTCAGACATTTAAGAATAGTTTTATACCATACGAAAAAATTTGCATTGACGAAAGTATTGTACCATTTAAAGGGCGACTTCTTATTAAACAGTATCTTCCCAAAAAAAGAAATCGTTTTGGTATCAAGCTCTTCGTTTTATGTGATGTGTTGTCGGGAATAATTTTGGATTTTATTGTATACTGCGGCAAAGACACGGAATTAACACATTTTGATAATTTAGGCGCAAGTGGCTCAGTAGTTGCAACACTTCTAGAAGAATATTACGGTGTTAATAGGAAATTATACATTGACAATTGGTATTCAAGTCCAAAATTGTCTATATTTTTAAAGCAACGAAGTATACATACATGTGGTACAGTAAAGCCGAATAGAAGCGAAATGCCAAAATTTAAGAATTTAAAGAAAGGAGATAGAGAAGCTTTGTATTCTGACCCTATAATGGCTATGAAATGGCGTGATAAAAAAAATATACATATGTTAACAACTATTCATAAAGACGAAATGGGGCCAACAGAAAAAATGGACCTAATGACTGGTTTGCCTAAACTGAAGCCTGAGTGTATCATTGACTATAATAAAAATATGGGTGCCGTGGATGTCTGTGATATGATGTTAAGCGGTCTACAATGCATAAGAAAAACCATTAAATGGTATAAGAAACTATTTTTTCACATCCTAGACTTACATTTGCTGAATTCGTATCATATCTTTAAAATAACTTGCAAAGACGATTTTAGCCCTAGTTTCAGGAAATACCAATTGGTATTAATAGAACAGCTTGTTCAGAAATATGGTGAGCAATCAGTTCATAAAACATTACCGTCTACATCTCGTGCCTTAGAACAACCTACGCGATTCTTGCCCGGAGACGGAGCTCGACATATGCCTTCATACGTTCCCAAACAAAAGAAACTTCTATGTAAACTTTGTGCTCGATCTAAAAAACGACGCACCACCAGATACATGTGTGCAGTGTGTACAGTGGCACTTTGCGTAGTTCCATGTTTCCAGCTTTATCATAAAAAAAAAATAATTATTCATAATTTTTATTTTTTGTTGGTGTTTAGTGGAGTGCCTTAAGCATCTAGAATTGAAAAAGCTCGGAATCCAATTACTGTCAACGAATTATTATGAAACCTGTTGGATTGTATTGTTGATAAGGTATATTAAAATGTTTACCAATTAAAAATCGTTGCTTTTTATTTAATAATAAAATAAATAAATTAAGGCATATAATATAATACATTACGAGCTCAACTAAGTAATGTAGTGTAAAAATCGTGTTATAAATACATTTCTATTATATAATATTAAAGAGTAATAGTATGAAACAATAATTGTAAAAAAAAAAGTTTATAAAAAATATTTATTTAGTTCGCCTCTCATACATGCTTAAAAATGATTAAACTTCAATTATTCCGTTTTCGTCACTTTCTTCTACTTCACTTATTTTTAAGACAGGAGATGCATTAAAACAACTATCACCATTGCACTGTGAACACGCTGAAGTGCAGTATAAACCACTTTTTCGACATCCGCAAGCATTACCACATCCTTTTTTACAATTACAAAATAACATTTTAAGTAAATTATCTGGAGCTGGCGATTGTTTCATCAGTATTGGTTCAAGTTTATCAGAAACGTACCTCCAACCCCAATTTTCAACAGAAATATTATTACCTAACCATATCTGCACTTGTAAATATACTCTTTTCAAATGTTCAAACGCTGCATCAGACGTAGGTGGAAGAGATGCCAATTGAACACCGGTTTTTTTGGCTGTACCCTTTAGAAAAGAATTAAACCTCAATATATTTAAATCTTGGACTTTTTTGGGAGCACTGTATAATTCCAAAATACATGCAACGCCAGCTTCAAAAATTCTGTCAGGATCTGCATCAACATTTTTAAATACTTCAGCAGCCCCATGTAAACTCTTGCATTTTTCGAAATTTTTAGGAACTTGTTTTTGCCTCTATTGAAAAAAGCAGACGTTGTATCGCAACCAGTGAAAGCGTGTACGAAAAGAATATGCTCTTTACATTTCGGTAATGTATTTTCTAAGCTTTTTGATGAAAAAAAATTCTGTACAACATTTCCTCGAGGTGGCTTTTGAAAATAAATTTCACGGTCGTTTGGAGTTAGTGCAGTTAATAGAACTAGTAGGTACATCAATATCTTCAGAAACTATAGTAACATTTGTTGACTGCTCCTTGCTTCTACGGCCCTTTTTGACTACCTGGTATCTATGAAAGATGTTTTCTAAAATGTATTTTACTTAAATTATGAATATTTTATAAAAATATTTTGATTTAAAATGGAAAAAATTGACAATTTCTTGAAATTAGTGTCAAATTAAGAAAAACAAAAAAGCAACGAAAAAAAATTGGTAAACTTTTTAGTAATTTATGTATAAAACATAATGCAGAAGGTCTCACATTAATACATGGACAGTAATTGGAGTCCGAGGTCAAACTCCCCAAGCACTCCACTAGTTGTTAAGTAAGACAATACATTTTTGACTTTTATTTATATATTTATTGATTTGGTTAGCAAAGGCCTACAAATCTATAATGGAACAAAATACTTTTTTTATGTAAGTGGGTACTTATATAGGTAAAATTGGTTTTGTCTTTATTCAAAAAAAGTGTTGCGATGTCAAAATTTGCTGTACCTACTGGTGTAATGTGATCAAATTTTCTGCTGGAACTAATTAGATAAAATTACACTACTAAGTAGGTAATCGAAATTTACCGCTATCATAATTTTATCGTGCTCGTGGACAACACTATCGATTTAATAAATTATCTCCGAAAAGATACACCACTGACGCCACGGACGACTAAAGGAGTCGCCTAGTGATGTGAAAAATCGATGTCATTGAAATCATTTAAAAGGTTTTTTTTATGTGTTTATATATTTGAATTGCATTATTTTTGGTTAAAATCAAGTAATATGTATTGTTTGATGTTTATGTGTGGTAACGGGAAAAATTAAACAAGGAATAAATAAGGTTCGTTTTTTTTTTAATATTTTTTCGATAACTATTTACCCAACCCTATCCTCAAAGTGCCGCCGTTTTCGCAAAAAGTACCCGTGGCGTCGGTGACACGTTTGTCGGTTTTGCTTATGGCGGTCAAAGGGTTAAAGGATATGAAGGCTTAACTTGACTCTCGTTGCGCATGCAAGTATGTTTTGAAAGATTCCTTACTGCCGTTAAAGTAAATACTTCACTCGCCCGCTCAATAATAATGGTCAAAAGGCGCGCCTCTTGCTCCTCCAAAGTGGGGAGAATGTTACCTGATTTAACACCAAGTGAAAGAAAAGAATATAATTTTACTCCCTCCCACCTGAATCAGATCCCTTACTGAATTACCGCTCAAAAAATCGATAATTAAAAGCTGCTGATTCTGGCAGCTGGAATTCTAATGATCCTAAAATTTTTTAGTGATGACAGTTTAATAATCACCTCATATCGACGTAGGCGTCTATGAGCCGCTGTTGCGCAGCTTCGCTGAGAGTGGGCTGCACGTGCTCCTTCGCGAACGCTATGTAGTCGCGCATCAATGCCATGTCCTGAAATATTATATATTAATGCGAAAAATGGAATCAAAGGTACTACAACTACACAGGTACTATACAGCGACTTGCCGCTTTGTTACTTAATTATCTTGTTCCTTTATAGTATACCGGTGGGCTGGATGGGATCCCTTCATGGGATAAGTCCGCGAGTGTAAGTGATTTCTAGACGAACGTATCTTGATCAAATTTAGGACGTCTTGGCAAAGGGTCAGGTCAAGAGTACCCGAAACCGTCGAGCTTGCATGAAGAGAGCTATGAATGTGGATGAAGCGAAGGAAATATGCAGAGATCGTGGCAAGTGGAAAGATGTAGTCTCTGTTTACCCCTCCGGGAAAAAGGCGTGATTTTGTGTATGTTTATACATACGTAAGTGATTAATTTCTTTTAAAACTATGATTTTTGTCTTGTAACTCAAAATTTATGTGCAATAAAGCTATTACAAACAAACTATTAACTCAAGAAATGACAGGTGTTAGCGCTCTAACGGAACGCAATGCCGGGGAATTAACGAAAGGAGCGGGGGGCGCCACAGCGTGCGCACACGCTATAGTATAAGACAATATAGTGTTTTATAATCTACAACGAAGAAGACAAATTGATAGTGTTTTGACAAAAAAAAAGATTTTTTTTTATATTAATAAATTTAAATTACCACAACATCCTCGTCGATGATCTCCATAGGGTCTTTGTAGTACAGTGACACGAGGTGAGAGGCCAGGCGACGGTCGAACATCTCGTCTTGCGGGTCCAACACCAGGAATATCAGATCGAATCTGTCAAACGATAAAACAATTGAATTGATTCTTTCTTCGTCTTTAACCATAGCCTCGTGTCTTATCTTCATAAATAACATCGCGATAAAAAGATCAAATAAGTTTTGAACTGTGAAGAAAACCGAAAAATATAAAAATAGGATCACTCCATCTCTTTCTCATGAAAGTCGTAAAAGGCGACTAAGGGATAGGCTTACATACTTGAGATTCCTCTTTTAGGCGATGGGCTAGCAATCTGTCACTATTTGAATCTCAATACCATCATTAAGTCAAGTGGCTGAGCGTGGCCTTTCAGTCTTTTGGTGACAGTTGGTAAGGCTGCAAAGGTATAAATGTGATTATATGTTATATATATATGTCTGCCACGACCAACATTCACCGCCATTAGTTTTGCTACCAACACGCCTTAACCATTATATATTTGTATGGTCAGTCTTTACTGATATACCTGGACATCAATGTATGTGGCAGTTGGACATTCTCCACAATCGTCTTGTTCTTATTCCACTGGGATTCTGCTGGGTTCGCCGCTGCCAAGATGGAGGTGCGCGCGTTCAGTTGGCAGATGATGCCAGCTTTTGCTATTGAGAGGGTTTGCTGTTCCATCACCTGCAGATAAATGTCGAGGCTGTATCATGACTCACCCAATCCAGGATCATGGTATGTAGCGGGAGCGATGATTCGGCCCGACCGCCACCATAGGGAAGATCTTCCGCCAGGCTAGGTTGTATATATAGCTCCAATCCGTGAAATCTTTGCTTGCGCGATTTAGGGTTTTCGCTGTTTTTTGATTGATAGCGTCGCGTAATTTTATTTTTTACTAGAGGCCGCCCGCTACTTCGTCCGCATGGAAACCCTATCAATCCCGCGGGAACTCTGGGATAAAAAGTCTATGTGTTATTCTGGGTCTTCAGCTACCTACATACCAAATTTCATGGTAATCGGTTCAGTAGTTTTTGCGTGAAAGAGTAACAAACATCCATACATCCATACAAACTTTCGCCTTTATAATAGTAGTAGGATTCTTGTGACCTCCTCTCCAGCAAGGTGAAGATGTAATCTGGACTTACGCCCGGAGAAAGTTATTCAATTATGGCTACAGCATTTAGAGCGTCAGTGGTCGTTTCGGTAAGGTTAAAAGCGTGATAACGTTTGTTACCGCTTCTTCTGCACTGACGCCTTGGAAGCGGCAGTAAAATTAGTTTTAAGTAATTTATTTGACGTGAACCAATGTTGTGAAACCAAAAGATTTGACAATTATTAAGCGATATGATAGTATCCTATAATAATGAATAAAAATTTTGAATTTGAATTTGATATACTGGAAGGGAGTGCTAATGACTGGTAATGAAGGGAGTGCTAATGAATGATGGTTGATCAAAAAGCGTACCTCGGACTTTATATAGAGGTGAGGTTGTCCAATGCTATAGAAGATGTATTCAATTCATTGGCCATGGAATGAATAATACTTACACTATACAACTCTGACGGCCAAAATATTTAAGAAAAGTTAATAGAATGAGAATAACTAACTTCATGCAACACACTGCGAGTTGAGTCATTCATTTTGTCAAACTCGTCGATACAGCAAATCCCGTTGTCGGCCAGTACAAGGGCGCCTCTGTAATAAATGAAATTTTATTTTGATTCGAAATATTCATTATACAGATATAACATTATAGTCACCGATTTTTACCAGTAGACATACATACATATAGTGACGTCTATATCCCTTGCGGGTTAGATAGAACCAACACCTTGAAAAGACTGAAAGGCCACTTTCATCTGCACGGCTCCATGATGGGGTTGCTAGCCTTCAAGAGGAATCCCAAGTTTATAAGCATAATCCCCCTTAATCGCCTTTTACGGCATTCATGGGACAGATATGAGAGTTGTTATAATCTCGAAGTGGCGCAATCATTTGCCACAACTCTTGCATACTTCTGTTGTTTCTTTTAGACATATGCTTTTGAGAGAGCATTTGTAATGAAATATTTTGTTTGGAGGCGCGCAGCATCGTTCTCTCCATTTATTACGAACTAGCTTTGCCGCAGAGCTGCGCTCATGTGGGAACCTCCAAAAAAAAGAAGGCTATCTTACTTCCGACGTTAATTCTATATCTGTGCCAAATTTCGCGAGAATTAATTCAGTAGTTTTTGAGTTTATTCATTAAAAACATACAAATCCATTCTCTTTATAAATAGTGTGGACAAGCTTGGACTTTTTTCTTTTATCTCTGCTGTATCCACATTCATCAATCCTTATTTAAAATCTAGAAATTTCCCTTGACATTTGGCACACACTGCGTTTTTTTCTTTTTTAAATTTCAAAAATTGACGGCCTCTGTGGCGCAGCGGTAGTACGCTTGTCTGTGTCACCGGAGGTCCCGGGTTCGAATCCCGGTCAGGGCATGATGAGGTCTTGGATGTTTATCTATATAAGTATTTATTATAAAATAAAGTATCGTTGAGTTAGTATCTCGTAACACAAGTCTCGAACTTACTTCGAGGCTAACTCAATCTGTGTAATTTGTCCTGTATATATTTAAAAAATTAAAAAAAAAAAAAAAAAAAACAGAACGTACGTCTGCAACACCAGCTGCCTGGTGTCGGGGTCCTTGGTGACGTAGGCGGTGAGCCCCACGGCCGAGGAGCCGCGCCCCGACGTGTACTGCGCGCGCGGCACCAGCGCGTGCACCCAGCGCAGCAGCTGCGACTTGCTGGTGCCCGGGTCGCCGCACAGAAGGATGTTGATTTCTGATCTGTTATACATACATACATACATAATTATAGTCACGTCTATAGCCCTTGCCGGTTACAGAGCAGACGGTCTTATAAGACTGACAGGCCACGTTCAGCTGTTTGGCTTTATGATAGAATTGAGATTCAAATAGTGAAAGGTTGCTAGCCTGTCGCCTTTTTTTAATAGATATAGTGATCTAAGTGAATAAATTCTACCTATGCGAAGTTCTCTCTGTTTGTGCATTAAGTTTGAAATTTAAGTTACCTGAAGTGTGTTCTGCCTGCAGCATTGAAGTTCTTCTTTGTTCCCCCGAGTAATTGCAACAGCACTCCTTTCTTGATATCCAGATTTTCGTAAATGGAGGGTGCTACAGCGCGGGCCAGCCGCTCGTAAGCATCAGGTTGGGACGCCAATGCTTTGAACAGTTCTACACGCTCTGGGGGGAAGCGATGCTCCTTGCTGGAAAACAATATTTGAAATAACATATAGTCATGTCTACATTCCTTGCGGGGCTGGAATCTTGGAAAGACTGAAAGGCCACGTTCAGTTGTATGGTTTAGTGATGATTTTGAGATTCAAATAGTGAGGTTGCTAGCCCATCGCCTATAAAAATTTCAAATTAATAAGCTAGTCCCTAGTCGCCTTTCAGAATATTCATTGGAAAGATATGGAATGGTCCTATTCTAAACCAAGTCTCAGGTTTATTTAACTAAGGCTAATATTTATATTATATTTAAAAACAGGTGTAATATATAGTTTTTTTATTGTAGTGTATGGAAGTATAATCTTGGCTTGTCGGATGTGTAACCATGATGCAAATTCACAAACAAGGTTCCGCTGCGTAAAAACTTAACATACCCAAACCGCTCCTACCAAGCGGCGTAACACATTACACTGCAGTGTTTTCTTCAACAAAATTTTACAGCTATTTTTACAGTTTGAAACACTCACCCCTCCTCAGTTTCCAGCAGCCTGTCGCTATGGACCTTGGCGTAGTGCAGGGCGTCGATATGTGTGCGGTGGAGAGCCTTCAGCGTGGCCTTCCTGGGGTGCAGGCTGGCGGGCGCGGCGCGGAACACGCCCGTGACGGCCACGCGCTCGCCCGCCGCCGCGCCCTCCACCAGCGCCCCGTGCGCCATCACGCTCACCGTGGCCGGCGTGCGGCCCGCCGGCATGTCGTCTGGGGGGGCGTTACATTGTAAATTGTGACGTCAATTAGTGATACCTTGTATCCAATTTTGAAAATAAATCTATTCTATTCTATTCTAATCATAGAAGAGTGGAGAGAGTATTGCCGGAAGGCGGACCGCAGGGCCTGATACACTTTTGTGGAGTGTTGGGGGTGACCAAAAAGGTTGAGTTGGGTTTGGGGTGCTACCGGGAACACGAAAAGATGGGAGAGAGAGAAGTTGTAAATGTTAAGTAGTTCCGTTTTATCCCACACAATTTTTTTTCGTTAACTTCATGAATAAGCGCAGATTCAGAAACTTTTTGACATTTCCTAAACAGAGAGGAGTAATCTGCGAGTAATCTAAGACTGTTTATTTTCACGACATCTATCTAAATGTGGACTAGTTCTGTCACCAGTAAGCCACACAAATCTAATAAGTTTTACCTTATTTGGCGACTCCTGCAGCTTGACCAGCTGTTTGTCAGTAAAATGGGATCTGTTGTGTATCAGTTGGAAGCAGTGAGCCGTGTTGCAATGACCACAATGCGCTAGTTCAAGAACTCATCCTTGTTCTACCAGTTGTTTATTATTCTCACCTGGCGACTCCTGCAGCTTGACCAGCTGTTTGTCAGTAAAATGGGATCTGTTGTGTATCAGTTGGAAGCAGTGAGCCGTGTTGCAATGACCACAATGCGCTAGTTCAAGAACTCATCCTTGTTCTACCAGTTGTTTATTATTCTCACCTGGCGACTCCTGCAGCTTGACCAGCTGTTTGTCAGTAAAATGGGATCTGTTGTGTATCAGTTGGAAGCAGTGAGCCGTGTTGCAATGACCACAATGCGCTAGTTCAAGAACTCATCCTTGTTCTACCAGTTGTTTATTATTCTCACCTGGCGACTCCTGCAGCTTGACCAGCTGTTTGTCAGTAAAATGGGATCTGTTGTGTATCAGTTGGAAGCAGTGAGCCGTGTTGCAATGACCACAATGCGCTAGTTCAAGAACTCATCCTTGTTCTACCAGTTGTTTATTATTCTCACCTGGCGACTCCTGCAGCTTGACCAGCTGTTTGTCAGTAAAATGGGATCTGTTGTGTATCAGTTGGAAGCAGTGAGCCGTGTTGCAATGACCACAATGCGCTAGTTCAAGAACTCATCCTTGTTCTACCAGTTGTTTATTATTCTCACCTGGCGACTCCTGCAGCTTGACCAGCTGTTTGTCAGTAAAATGGGATCTGTTGTGTATCAGTTGGAAGCAGTGAGCCGTGTTGCAATGACCACAATGCGCTAGTTCAAGAACTCATCCTTGTTCTACCAGTTGTTTATTATTCTCACCTGGCGACTCCTGCAGCTTGACCAGCTGTTTGTCAGTAAAATGGGATCTGTTGTGTATCAGTTGGAAGCAGTGAGCCGTGTTGCAATGACCACAATGCGCTAGTTCAAGAACTCATCCTTGTTCTACCAGTTGTTTATTATTCTCACCTGGCGACTCCTGCAGCTTGACCAGCTGTTTGTCAGTAAAATGGGATCTGTTGTGTATCAGTTGGAAGCAGTGAGCCGTGTTGCAATGACCACAATGCGCTAGTTCAAGAACTCATCCTTGTTCTACCAGTTGTTTATTATTCTCACCTGGCGACTCCTGCAGCTTGACCAGCTGTTTGTCAGTAAAATGGGATCTGTTGTGTATCAGTTGGAAGCAGTGAGCCGTGTTGCAATGACCACAATGCGCTAGTTCAAGAACTCATCCTTGTTCTACCAGTTGTTTATTATTCTCACCTGGCGACTCCTGCAGCTTGACCAGCTGTTTGTCAGTAAAATGGGATCTGTTGTGTATCAGTTGGAAGCAGTGAGCCGTGTTGCAATGACCACAATGCGCTAGTTCAAGAACTCATCCTTGTTCTACCAGTTGTTTATTATTCTCACCTGGCGACTCCTGCAGCTTGACCAGCTGTTTGTCAGTAAAATGGGATCTGTTGTGTATCAGTTGGAAGCAGTGAGCCGTGTTGCAATGACCACAATGCGCTAGTTCAAGAACTCATCCTTGTTCTACCAGTTGTTTATTATTCTCACCTGGCGACTCCTGCAGCTTGACCAGCTGTTTGTCAGTAAAATGGGATCTGTTGTGTATCAGTTGGAAGCAGTGAGCCGTGTTGCAATGACCACAATGCGCTAGTTCAAGAACTCATCCTTGTTCTACCAGTTGTTTATTATTCTCACCTGGCGACTCCTGCAGCTTGACCAGCTGTTTGTCAGTAAAATGGGATCTGTTGTGTATCAGTTGGAAGCAGTGAGCCGTGTTGCAATGACCACAATGCGCTAGTTCAAGAACTCATCCTTGTTCTACCAGTTGTTTATTATTCTCACCTGGCGACTCCTGCAGCTTGACCAGCTGTTTGTCAGTAAAATGGGATCTGTTGTGTATCAGTTGGAAGCAGTGAGCCGTGTTGCAATGACCACAATGCGCTAGTTCAAGAACTCATCCTTGTTCTACCAGTTGTTTATTATTCTCACCTGGCGACTCCTGCAGCTTGACCAGCTGTTTGTCAGTAAAATGGGATCTGTTGTGTATCAGTTGGAAGCAGTGAGCCGTGTTGCAATGACCACAATGCGCTAGTTCAAGAACTCATCCTTGTTCTACCAGTTGTTTATTATTCTCACCTGGCGACTCCTGCAGCTTGACCAGCTGTTTGTCAGTAAAATGGGATCTGTTGTGTATCAGTTGGAAGCAGTGAGCCGTGTTGCAATGACCACAATGCGCTAGTTCAAGAACTCATCCTTGTTCTACCAGTTGTTTATTATTCTCACCTGGCGACTCCTGCAGCTTGACCAGCTGTTTGTCAGTAAAATGGGATCTGTTGTGTATCAGTTGGAAGCAGTGAGCCGTGTTGCAATGACCACAATGCGCTAGTTCAAGAACTCATCCTTGTTCTACCAGTTGTTTATTATTCTCACCTGGCGACTCCTGCAGCTTGACCAGCTGTTTGTCAGTAAAATGGGATCTGTTGTGTATCAGTTGGAAGCAGTGAGCCGTGTTGCAATGACCACAATGCGCTAGTTCAAGAACTCATCCTTGTTCTACCAGTTGTTTATTATTCTCACCTGGCGACTCCTGCAGCTTGACCAGCTGTTTGTCAGTAAAATGGGATCTGTTGTGTATCAGTTGGAAGCAGTGAGCCGTGTTGCAATGACCACAATGCGCTAGTTCAAGAACTCATCCTTGTTCTACCAGTTGTTTATTATTCTCACCTGGCGACTCCTGCAGCTTGACCAGCTGTTTGTCAGTAAAATGGGATCTGTTGTGTATCAGTTGGAAGCAGTGAGCCGTGTTGCAATGACCACAATGCGCTAGTTCAAGAACTCATCCTTGTTCTACCAGTTGTTTATTATTCTCACCTGGCGACTCCTGCAGCTTGACCAGCTGTTTGTCAGTAAAATGGGATCTGTTGTGTATCAGTTGGAAGCAGTGAGCCGTGTTGCAATGACCACAATGCGCTAGTTCAAGAACTCATCCTTGTTCTACCAGTTGTTTATTATTCTCACCTGGCGACTCCTGCAGCTTGACCAGCTGTTTGTCAGTAAAATGGGATCTGTTGTGTATCAGTTGGAAGCAGTGAGCCGTGTTGCAATGACCACAATGCGCTAGTTCAAGAACTCATCCTTGTTCTACCAGTTGTTTATTATTCTCACCTGGCGACTCCTGCAGCTTGACCAGCTGTTTGTCAGTAAAATGGGATCTGTTGTGTATCAGTTGGAAGCAGTGAGCCGTGTTGCAGTGGCCGCAATGCGCCGGCTCGGGCACCCGGCCGCGCTCCAGCTCGGCGGTGGCGGCGGCTCCGCAAACGGCGCACTTGAAGAACGCTTCCCGCATTTCCGGCACAATGGCGGATGTGCGGATTACCATGCCCGTAATTGTGACCAGTTGGTCGATGTCTGTAAAAAAGAAATATATATATATATGATGAAAATGTGTGAAATTGCTAAGATATATGTATATAAAAGTAATGTAGTCGATATCAACCAATGTTGTAAAACCAAAAGATATGAATTATAAAGTGATTTCAGAGATTATTTATTCAGAATAATGACAAAAATTTTGTTTTTTTTTAATATGTTAAAAATAATTTAACTGAATATATCTTTTCCAAGGAAGTCGTAAAAGGCGACTAAGGGAATGGGTAATAAACTTGGGACTCTTCTATTAGGTGATGGGTTAGCAACCTGTTACTATTCGAATATCAATTCTATCATTCTCACGATTGAGCGTGGCCTGTCAGGCTTTCAAGACTGCTGGATCTATCTTCACCGCCAGGGATATGGACGTGATTATATGTAACCATTAATGTTTAATCGTTTCAATGCTAGTTTCAACAGTGGGAAATAAAAAACATAGGTACCTTCTGGGTTAAGATCCCTCATGTGTCGTTTGGGCGCATTGAACGGCCGCACTTGTATCTGGTGCTCCAGCACGGCGGCCGGGTACTTCTCGAAGAACATCTCGTTCACGGCCGCGTCGAAAGCTGGTACCACCTGAATTATTGATAAAGTTTGTTACTTGGATGTAATGGAACTCTCTTGAGCTGTATTGCGTCTCTCTTCACACTATGGAGCAACTATTGTAGTACCTCATGTCCTATCCTTTGGAGGTCCTTTCCTCCAATAGGAGCACATTCAACTAGTGCAAGCTTCACACGCTTGTCTACTTTATAAAAAGTCCACGTCTATATCCCTTGCGGAGCAGACAGTGCCAACAATCGTGAATAGACTGAAAGGCCACATTCAGTTTAAGACTAAATGATGGAATTGAGATTCAAATAGTGACAGGTTGTTAGCCCATTGCCTAAGAGAAGAATCCCAAGTTTTTAGCCTTTCTCATAGTTACCTTTTACGACATCATCTTATTAGCCTTTCTCATAGTTACCTTTTACGACATCCATAGAAAAGATATGGAGG
Source organism: Amyelois transitella (assembly GCF_032362555.1). Taxonomy (NCBI): domain Eukaryota; kingdom Metazoa; phylum Arthropoda; class Insecta; order Lepidoptera; family Pyralidae; genus Amyelois; species Amyelois transitella. The sequence continues at coordinate 7,524,999 of NC_083522.1, read as the reverse complement.
GGTCCTTGTCTGGCAGCAAAAAAAAGCAGCTTCACTTTCAAACCAGATTACACGTGATTATATTGTTACTGCATAACACTCTTTTCAAAACGTCTACCCTGCAAGGAGTACCTAAAGATGTGGTAAAACTACTTAGCTGGCTATATTTATTTTTTGACACTTTCTTCCACCTTAAATAATATTAGGACTACAATGTTGATAAATGTTACCTCTTGTGGATAACACACAAGTTGCCTGTGCAGCTTGGCGTCAAAGGTCTTCACATGCTCGCAGTCCACATCCAAGAATGGTTCTTCTAGTGTATGGATCTAAAACACAAATAGTTATACAATGTCATCTGATGACGTCCAATGAAAATGCTGCAGTGTAGATTGTTCCGCCGCTTCTTCTACACATGCGCTTTGGAAGCGGTAGTAGTTATAATTAGATTTAAGTTATGTGACGTCAATAAGTGATACCTTGTATCCAATTTTGAAAATAAATCTATTCTTTTCTATTCTAATGTCTTTAATGTTAGTTATTCTTCTTCCTTCTGGCTTTAGACCCAGATGCATCCTCACCACTCAGGAAAGGAGTATGGGGTATGCCTTCAACCATGAACCCGGCGAGTAAGGTTTTTACACTAAGTGATTTCTGACTTCTGCAACATTTGCAGGGTCTATATTAAGTAACCTTACTCATCCCATTGCCTGAATGTGCAGTTTTTCTAACGATGTTTTCCCTCACCATAAGAGCATTGGCTAATATTAAAAATCACTGCTTACGAAATATCTTTGGAGGTGGCCTGTCTCCTTCTGAGCAGTAGAATGGACTTTTTGTGACTGACATGAATGCCTATTGTTATTTGTAAAAACCTCTTAAAATTATCAAGGTTAAAAGTGGCTCCCAAGCTCGGAAGCAACATTAGTATATACAGTCAACCACGCATGGAACTCTATGACGCGTTAATAGAGGCGAATGTGCAATGGCTTACACACTCATACAATGAATAATTACCTCTTCCAACTTCTGCTCATACAGTGGTTCATTAGTGACTGCATCGGGCTCCACATATCTTTGTATGAATTTGACGAACTTGTCGCGACACTCGGCGATGGCCACATCCGTGCCCCACACCACCAGTTGGGGCTCGCCTGATGATTCAGCAGCTGCTTCTTCCCCCTAAACGAAAAATGAGAACCAATTGGGATCTTTCTCTTTTGTTTCAGACTAATGAAAATGTATAGTTTCCTTCCTTATTAATACTGTTTAAAATCTAATAATTCATGAGGTACAAGCTGCTTAGGGATGTGTTTGTTAACAACTAGCTTTTCCGCGGGGCTTTGCTCCCATCAGAAATTCCAGGAAAAAAGGATTCTATGTCATTCCTGAAGGTCTATTTTATATCTGTGCTGAATTTCGTGAAAATTAGTCCACTAGTTTTTAAGTTTATTTGTTACAAAAATACAAATCTAGTACTAGTGTAAATGTGGATATTTATTTCAGTTAAGTAAAATTAATGAATTTGTTCTGGATAAGATTATGATGCTCATAAATACACAAAGATTAAATATAAATATCTTACATGTCTGGTGGGTGTCGGAGCAGGCACATGTCTCCCTGCAGCTTGACCTCTAAGATCTGCCCTTTGCCTAGCTGGAGTCATGGCTCCCCTCATGAGGGAGCGAGGAGTGCTAAGTGAACTGGGAGTGCCATAGTTCAAAGGCGAACTTAGATCAATGTCAGTCCCTGGTAAAATAAAAAAAAATCATTTTTCAGATAAAATTTTATTTATTTTTTGCTTTTGAGGAAGATGCTAACTAACGCTAAAGAATTATTGATGAAATATGTCCCTGATACTTGGTTGTTTTTTAAATCTACATAAAAATATTTAACAATTTATCATCTGTTTGGTCCAATCCTACTGGCAGAGAAAATTTATAGCATAAAGTTCACTTTATGTACTTTTTTCTAAGGACTTATGATTTGGAGGAATTTATTAAGATTAACATTTATATTTCAAGAGTTATACAGTTAAAAGTATTTTTAATTAAAGGTAATTGTGAAGTTGTTTTTGAAAAAAACAAAATTGAACAGTTTTCTATTTGCTTTCATATTAACTATATATCAAAATGATACATGATTGAAAAGCTTCACAATAATAAAAAACTCTTACCCAGTGGACTGGATGCTAAGGCACGAGCAGGTGATGTGCCAGGAACTTGAGCACCTGGGGTACGTGGAGTGCCACGAGGGGTGCCAGGAGTGCCATCTGAAAGTATAATCAGTACCCTTTTTTCTTCATTATAGCTTTTTGATATACTATTTATTTATTTCATATAAATAAAGTAATAATGAGAAAGATGAAAAAATTAAATATTGTTTATTTGGAACAAAATTTAAAGAAAACAAAATATACAATTTGCAAGGTCTCCACTTAGCAAATGTCACAGTGATGAATGATGTAAAACTTTGTAAGAATCAAGTAGCCAAGTTTACTTCCTGTTTTCCTCATGGACCAACAGATATGCACAACTTGTTGTACTTAAACTAACTCAACCATAGTTTATCTAAACTTTCACATTAATATTATTACTGGATCCATTTTAATAAAATTTTGCACATACATAAAAAAATAATGAAGTTTTATTAGGGAAATTCTAACGGGAGCGAAACTTCATCACAATGCCAGTAATAATAATAATAAATATATAAGACTGTATGATTTTATTATGTAGCACCTAACCTGAAAGAAATTTATATTTATTTCCAAAAGATAGCAGTGTTCTACCTTTACATCATATATGTACATGTAATATTTGATTATCTACGATTAACCTACTATTTGATGGTGTTCCCGTGGACCGTTGTGGAGTTTCCGGGACAACAATTTGTTGCGAAGACCGGGTTCTACGCGAAGGTGTTGGTGCCTCAGATGAGGCACGCGACGACGGCCGTTTTGCAGGAGTTGACATTATCACTGTATAATTATGGTATTAACACTATATAGTTAAGAAACAACAATAATAAACAAAATTAATGATAATTTTAAGTATTTTAAAACAAAAACTAAGATGAAGTTTCCACTTTACAATGTTTTGCTTTTGTTTGCGTCATTGGCGCGAAATTTCCGTTTTCATCTGTCACTTACTGTCATAACAACATTGACGTTTTGTTTTTTTTAAATGCTCTATTTTGACGTGGCCTTTGCTATTGGGCAATAGACAAAGGGGTAAAAAGGGAACTATCATACATAATGCATAAAATTAAATCAATCGATTTCGGATTTTACCGATTAACATCACTAAAGGATGTCAATCGCTGTATTTTTTTTAATCATTGATCGTTCATTCACCGCTGATGTTTTCAGTGTTATTTTGTGATAAAATAAATAAATAAAGAATAATGCGTATGTAATTATAATTAATCTACGTGATTACTGCAATTGAAAGTAGTGCAATAAAATGAACACCTTAAAGAGACTTGTATAAATAATCATCGCCCCAAAAGAAAAGCTAACTTTGTGCAATCTTCGCTACCTGCATTGATCAGGCGTAGCGATTTTCTTGGATATTTAGGGTGACTGGACAAGAAATAATATTGTGTTCTGTACATGAACTAGTAATTGTAAATTCACTGTAATGGAACTAAATAAGTTTAGTTTGTGATTTGGTGTAATTCAAAGTTGGATCTGGCTATTTTCGGTGAGTAACCTGTAGTTATATATATAATTATGACTTACATTATCAATCGACCGCTGTAGAGTAGGATTTGTAAATTTTCAATAATCAACTTCTACGCACTTATGTTTACAACAGTTTTACTATGAGAAACTTCAAATTCCCCTTATTAGTTTGAAGAAATTTATATACATAAAACTAGGAAGATCAAAAAAAAAATATCCATATCTAATAAGGTATTCTCATCACACTGTTGAATCTTATTGGTTTTGATGGTGCTGAACAAAAATCCTAAATATTATATAAGACTAAGTTAATTCCTATCCTCATACATTTTCAGTTGGAAAGTTTATTGTTTTATTTCTTTACTAGAAAATATTTTGTATTGAGGGCAATCTGTAGGGTAATTTTAATAATGTAACACAATATAATATGTTTTTTTTTTTAATTAGAATAAAAGGATAATACCTATCCCAGTTGGCAGAGTTACTCTACCATTACCCATTAGCTTGGATCATGCTTGTATCTCTTGTAAGTTATTGTTCCCTTAGTCACCTAAGATATTCACAAGATTCATAAGATATAAAGTACCAGGAATGAACTCTGGTATTATTTATTCAAATGAAGTATTTTCTGATTCCCAGCACTTCAAAATAGAACCACTCACAGCTTTTTCCTATAGTGATTGTAAAAGACGACTAAGGGTATATTTATCTAGTGTCTGGCTGCTACTCAAGCTGATCTGGTAGTGAAAAATAAACAATGTGTGCCAGTGGCTTTTCTTTGGAGGTCAAGGATTTAAGGGAAGGCTCTATGGGATAGCGGAAAAACAATTATTAAGGTCACTGGATTTTTGGTAAAGAGTGAATACTGTGAAAATTGAAAATCTGAAAGGAAGAAGCGGGAAGGGGGAATGTAAACGCACAACACATACCTTAATTTCTTGTATGTTGGCTTCTTGGGCCCTGGCCAGGGTTCTTCTTGTTTCAAAGATGCGCACTTTTTCTATTTTTATTAATTGTGAGTGGAGCGGTCAATATGCGGCCATATTTTTTCTTCAATCACTAGTTTAAATTTTTGGAATGTTCTATGGCTGCATTTGTAAGCCATTGAGTGTTTTCGAGCTCCGAAGAAACCATATATGCTGTCACTATAGTATTGTGCAGAATAAATAAATAAATAAATAAATATATATGGGACAAATTACACTGATTGAGTTAGCCTCGAAGTAAGTTCGAAACTTGTGTTACGAGATACTAACTCAACGATACTATATTTTATAATAAATACTTATATAGATAAACATCCAAGACCCAGGACAATCAGAAAAAGTTCTTTTCTCATCATGCCTTGACCGGGATTCGAACCCGGGACCTCCGGTGTCACAGACAAGCGTACTACCGCTGAGCCACAGAGGCCGTCACGTCAGAATGAAAAGGGATAGGAACAGTAAAATTAAGCGGCGCGTTCACTCTATGTTCTCAATTCAGTCATGAAGCCTACTTCTATATGCATGTTTATTTAGATACTGAAATGAAGGTAAACAATCTTCATACTTTAGTCTTTTTAGTAATAAATACATTAAAATAGATTGTGGGTAATAACAAAAGTAAGTATTTATCACCTCAGTTATTTTAAATGTATTTTCCAACAAAAAGCAATCAAGCTAAATTCGCGGGGGCGACACTCCCCCGCGAATTTAGCGCCAGCTACAAAAGAAAACAGGTTTTTCATAAAACCCACTGAAACCATAGTTTTTACTGGGATGAAAAATTTGTATTAGTTCAGTAGATAATTTGTGAAGAGAACAAACACATAAACTTACTTTCACATTTATAGATAGTGACAAGATACAAGTAATGTATGTAAACAAAACAGCACAAAATCATGATAATGTAATTCACTGCACCATATAGGATTTCCAAAGTTTTATTTTTAATGTAAGCAATGACAATCTATTTCAGTACCACTTATAGGTCATATTAAAAGTTGGGTGTGGCAAAAGAAGTGAATAAATGCAGTGGTAATGAGAGCATTAAGGAGTATGATGGGTGTGAAATAGAGTGACCGGATAGGGAACAGCGTGATATGGGAATGTTGTGATGTGAAAGAAGATGTAGTTACAGGAATAGAAAAGGGTATGTTAAGATGGTTTGGTCATGTGGAGAGGATGAATGAAAGCAGGTTGACTTAGCATAGGGAGATTTCAATATTGCTATTGGCATTTTATGCCATTCATTTAACCAATTTGCAGTGAATGATCAATCAATGTTTTTTTTATCATACTAGCTTCTACACGCAGCTTTTGCTGTCCGCGCGAATTAAGTGTCATGTACATGCGTGAATGTAGATGATTTATCAGCGCAACCTTCACCATTTCTTTATAATTAAATACTCTTTAAGACCTGGATGCGCGACTTTAGCGCCACCTACAAAAGAATACAAGCTTTCCGCAAATCCCACGGGAACTTTATTTATTTATTTAAACTTCATTGCACAAGATACAAATGTATAGCACAATTGGCGGACTTAATGCTAGAAGCATTATCTATCAGTCAACCATTGGGTCTTACAGAGAACTTCATGTGGGGTTAAACTAAATAAATATATTTATACCTACACAAAATATTAAATAAAATAATTATAATATAGATACATAAAAACTACAATAGATAAACAATATACATACATAAAAACTACAATAGATAAACAATATACATTAATAAATAGGTGCAGCGATTACCGATACGAGTGAAAAGGCGATATTAAATACCCTCGCGACTCAAGAAAAACCCGTATACCCGCGATTTGAAACTAGAACGACTTGGGGATGTCCTGATGGACTCGGGAAGTGAATTCCAGAGCCTAACAGCCATAACAGTGAAAGAATTGGAGGCTTTAGTTTTACCTATATCCTTTTCTAGACTCTTAATTTAACCTTTAACCTTATAGCAAAGGAAGTATGCAGGGATCGTGGCAAGTGGAAAGAGGTAGTCTCTGCCTACCTCTCCGGGAAAGAGGAGTGATTTTATGTATGTATGTTTGTTAACCTTATATTGCGTAAGTATACGCAAAATTTCAAGAATATTGGTTCAGTATATAGATAATATGTTAAGAGGTAACAATCAAACAAGAAAACTTACTGTCGCATTTATAATATGACACATGTATAATTTTACTTTTCACCTTCTGACAATTTCAAAACATAAAACCTGACTCCACTGTATTTTTGTATATTAGTTTTTAAGTTAGACCTAGGACCTTTATTGTATTGTATTATACGGTATCTATGGATATGAATGTATGGATTATTGAATTGAGTGCGTTTTCCTTCAGCGCTCCGCCGACCTCATTTCCTTCAGCGTATCTTGTAGTTATCGCAGCATCTCGGAAGCTGAATCTGTTTTCGAGCCCCACCGACCCGTTAGCTTAATTAATTCCTAGATCCCTTGGTTATTTAATGGAGGACCTAATGTGATTATGTGATCTTAAAGGAATTTCTGGTGTTAAATTTAAGAGGTATTTTGGCGACATCTCTACGCCACAAATCACTAGATACAGCCAATCACGCGACGTTATCAGCCAATAAAATAAAAACTGTTGGCACTGTCTACCCCGCAAGGGATCTAGACGTGATTATAATATGTATGTATGAGTACCATATTGATACTAACAAAAAAGTTGTAGAAAAATCCCAATACACCTACCATGAATATCTATGGTTGTATGTAAGTACAATACCTATTGTTTATGGATTAGATACTTATCGCCCGAAGTCAGAGAAATTTTACCCACTTTTCGAAATAATATCATCAAAGTTCAACTATTATGAATCTTATATTACGTAGGTACTTTAGAATATATGATGTTTCGAAATATTTATAAGCAACAATGATTGTTTCCTTGGAGTTGTAAGCCTTGTTTTCACACCCGACTCCCCCGAGTCGCATGCGCGAAGTCCTTGTTCGAACCCCTCGTTTCTACCATCAAAATATAGGTATACGTACTTAAATGTAATTAAATAAAGTACTCTTACCTGAACGATAGTATCGGTCTAGTTTTGATTAAGGGGTAAATATGAAGATATATGTATAGTATCCTTGAGTTAATATCCCATCAAAAATCTCGGACTTTATTCCTTAAAACTTTTTTCCGTATATATTTATGTATAGCTAGCTGTCACGGCCAACGTATTGCCATATAAATATTTTTTAAGTAGTTTGTAGTTAAAAAAAATGTTAAGGGTGGACTAAGGGGAATGAAAAATATATGCTCACATAATTTAATGAGAATCGGTCAAGCCGTTTTGGAGGAGTACGGGAACGAACATTGTGACACGAGAATTTTATATATATGTATAATGAATATCTTTATTATACCTTTTATATTTTTATATAATGAATATCTTTATCATACCTTTTGTGTAGGTATAGATAAAATTTCGCTCATGGCTGTGTTATTTAAAAATATACCAACATCGAGATGTGTCGTGTGGTTCCCGGCACCAATAGAAAAATAAATCAGCTCACTCTATCCCTTTCCCATTATTTGAATCACAATTCCATCATGAAGCTGAACGTGGCCTTTCAGTCTGTCGAGACTGCTCTGTTTACTCCGCATTGGATATTGAGATGCAAATAAGCCATCAAAAAATTTAAAAAGTGTCAAAGTAATGACACTCATAATTTTCGCAAGTGGATTTCTACACCCAAATGTTTAGCACAGATGGCGAATTTCTTTTATCGATTTTTTTAGGAAAGGGCTATTTAATAAGTATTTTGTTATTCTAAAGGCCGGCACTTCCCTTTGTGCGTAGTTGCTGAGCTGTTCTATCCTATCTTTATTATCTGTTCACTTCCTGCAATAGAAATGACCATTTGGCAGACAAAGAAATGGTTAATACAATAGCGAAATATTTGTGCGTACAAATTTTTTTTTATTTACAAGAAAATTGCATTCTTTGTTTCCACGCTGTGTCATTGCAATTGTACTTACTCATACTACCCAGCCATAAAAGACAGGTAACTAATCGTCGTTAGTAATACCCAAATCAGGTAAAAGCGGCGCCTTTTACTGATAACTGGGCAGTGGCTCAAACTCTTACTTCAACGAATATTTTGACTCATAATAACTTAAAACAATCTGTGATTCATTTGAGCTTCAATTTCATACATTAAATACAGATCGCATATTTTATCAATGCTTATTTATACCATAGAAATTCTTACGGATGATTAAGATTCTGATTACGTTTTTAAAAAGAGTATATATATATATATACCCGTATTATCGATATCGTCTTTTTTATGAAGTGTGTTAAATATCTTAAACCTTATCCTAAGTGAAACAAACACTACCTGTATGTATATATATATATATATACATACATATATACATATATATCTACATACAGGTCAAACTAAGAAACCCTTTTATTTTGAAGACGGTTAAAAACATATTCTTGTTAATAAATCGAATCTTTGGTAGGATGTAAATGGTGGAAGCAATTCAGTTAAGAGAGTCAAAATCTTTTCAGGCCAAGTTCTCACACGTTAATGCAAATTCACTAGCTGATGATCCGGACTCAGTTTTCGTGGTAATTTCTATGATTCTTCAATCGGACATCATCAAGACTAGCTATTTTATTTATTTATTTAAATTTTTTGCACGTAAAATGTAAGTACAACAGGTGCGCTTAATATCGAAATACATACAGTGGTTTCGGCTGTGTATTATATTAAATTTAAATCAGTCACTTTTGCCTTTGACATTTACATACAGATATGTGATTTAAACAGACTTAATAGATCTTTTAGTGTTCGTCTATTAAAATTTCCTCTTTCTCCTCCTCCTTTAATCATTTTAATTTATTTTTGGCCAGTAAAAAAGGCTGCAGCCTTTTTAATGCAGAAAACTCCGCAAATGTGTCCTACTTAGAATCTTAAAAGGTATATACAGACAAAGTACGAGTACTATTGCTAGCAAATTTCAATCACTATATCACGACATATTATAAAGGCCTTCTATATATCTAATCTCGAAAATTTGTGGATTTTGTTCTTGATTTGAACTGCTACCTACCCGTGCGAAGTCGGGGCGGGTCGCTTGTTTACTATAAACACCATGTGGTTTTAAATCTTCTTTACAAAAGTCCGTAAAAGTTTGAGAAGTAAAGGACCAAAGGATGAAAAGGGATGCCCGCAGGGTGCAATAGTGAGGATTAATTAATAACAGTACCAGCTTTCAAACATTTCGTTCTTCTCTCTCTCTCTCTTCATTTTAATTTTAATACCACGCGGTTTTAGTAGGTACCATCATCAATGTATTTTAAGTGTGTATCAATTCAAATCTTTCCCATGGATGTCGTAAAAGGCGACGAAGATATAGCCTATAGGGCTAACTTGAGATTCCTCTGTAGATGATAGGCTGGTAGCCTACTATACTAATGTACTCTGACTATCCCGTAAGGGATAAAGATATGTTTATATGTATGTATTGTTTAATAAAAATCATTTATGCCTAATGGCATTAAGTCCACCAGTTGCACATTTTTCATGCATTAAGTTTAAATATATATTTTTTTATAAAAGATTTCAGTGCCCTTGTCCTCAATCTACCTGGTGGTGAGAAAGATGAACTCTAAGGTGGACGTGTGCACGCAAGCTCAAATAATGACTTGAAATATACCACGTGCTTTATATTTGCAATGCAAAAGCCGCTCGTTTGAGTATCTTTTTGCATCCCTTCAGATTTTAAGACAAGGGTGCAATAGCGGACAAACCCAAACTGCGTCGACCGATTGTTTTTTCCATTCGCACAAAAACGCAAACGCACGAAAAAGTACACAGAGGCTGTGTAATTTTTCATAAAACGCACAATGCGCTCATTACCTGCTCGGGGTGAATGACTCAGTGTAGGTGCGCGCGCGCTAAATATAATGTTACACTTTTGTTAGGCACGTTGTAATAGTCTTTCCTTTTTTTTTAATTATTAAGATATTTTTATATTTGTTCCTAAGAACAAGGAGATGTTATCTGAATCTCAACCTTTCTTCCGTAGGAATTTCTGAGCTACAAATGTGCAGTGATAAACATTCCTTTCAATACAATCTTAACCTATAGAAATTTTTAACAATGCAAATATTGGACTTTGTAATTTCTACGGAAAAAAAGAGATAACGATTCAAGGAAATATCTTTTTTTTTAAGTAATATTAACCTAATCAATAGAAATCTTCATCAATGCACATCGATATATGAGAAGTAATTAATATATACGTGATATGTCGATGCATATTTTAACTTGGAAATTCCTACGGAACAAAACCCCGTTAAAGCTAATATAATGTAATTTAGTAGAAAGTTATCATCATATCATTGTTTAACTAATCACTCGCTAATTGCATTCGATTTGTTTGGTATTTAAGCTTAGTAAACGTAATTAGAATCTTGCTTAATAAATAACTCATTATGTAAATTATCTTGACGTTGTCTAAATGAAACATTTTGGCCCGAGTCGTAAATCAACAAATGATAATAATAATATAAGTATACAAAGAAATCGCAATGATTGAGCTAGTTCCAAAATTGTTTCCTTGTAATATGGGATGCTGACGATTACCTCTCTGTAATGACCATATCTATACTATAACAAAAAAATTGATTTCCCTCTATTTATCCAGGATTCTATTATCAAATCAACCAAAATAAATTTTCAAAATACCTCTCATATTTTCGAGTTCGCGGTCGCACTATCCGGGTCTGGGGTTCGCCTTAATTAAATTAATGCTAAACCATTTCAACGCATACAAGGTATCACTTTTATGCTTTGTTTTATACATTTTCTACAAACTGGTAGTGCTTACCATGTAATTTCCGAAATTGTCTACATAAGTAAGACATACAATCACATCCTTGCGGGGTAGCCAGGGCCAACAGTTTCGACGAGACTGAAACGCCAAATTCAGCTGTTCGGCTTAAGATGGAATTGAGATTCGAATTTGTCTAGCCCGTCGAAAATGACTTAACACATTGCATATCACTATTTACATGCTTCTTTAGCGTATCACGCCTTTGAAGCAAACAGCTGAGAATTCAACATTACCGGAACGCTAAAGAGATTCGAGTCTTCTATTTGTCAATGCACGCGTAGTCGCGTACGCAGCGATGTTAGGCATCCGAACGATGTCGCTTAATTTACTTTTGGTAATACATAACATAAACAACCGATAAGAGGTGTCTGAGATCATTTGAACTATGACAGCTTTTATTGTTTAATAACTATTTCTTGCTATTTTAGGGAGAGGTTCGGGAAAGACTTGATTCAGATTCTTTAAGTATATTTATTACACCTTACTATACTAATAAATAATGTAACTGCAAAAATAACTTGTCAAACTGAGAACCCTTTTTTTTAGGCGGTTAAAAAGAGGTTTTTTTTAAACAGGTTTCATTGTCAGCATGATTTGTCGCATCGAATGTTTGATCTTACTTGTTTGCTACATAGCCTTTGTTGGGGAATAGAGATGGCAAGGGCGCACTCGACCAAAATCGAATTTTATTCAATTCTGCTTTCTAAGGGACCTTCAATATGTAGGTATTCGTAATATAGGTAGGTGAGTACTTTCATCCTTTCCCTTCGTAGGATATAAGGGCAGAAGGGAAAGGCATCGATTTTTGGCACCCTCCAAACTCCGAGGAGGGCGGGGGTGCGGCAGCCAAGATGGCGGCGCTAGGGCTTCGGTTCGCGCCCGGACCTACCTCACGCGTGCTCTCCTACCAAGGTCACGAACGCCGCCGCATGTGGCATCCATTCGCTTCCCGAAATACAGAATCCCGATAAATGGAAACACTGTTTTTGTCCCTTTTTTCTTACACTGTTCCTAATCTTGCATCTCTGTCATTCAGCTCTCTGGTAATGTGGAAGTATGCTACTCAATAGTGATTTGAACTGTGTTAAGGGTTGTCATTCACTAATACTCTCTATCTGGCTTATGCCCGTGGGTCCATTTCCGTGAAAATTTCCAAAAAGTCTTAGCGGATGCCTTCGTCTTTACAAGTATTGTTTTAATACCTATTACTAAATAAATAAAATTTTTCGATGGTAATGATCACTTTTACCCTTTCTTAAGCAAATGTTTAAATATATTTTTAAATGTATATATTTAATTTTCTGTTTTCTAGTCTTTTTATTATAAAATAAGAAATACAAGGTCATTTTCATAAAAGCAGAAATATGGCATTTTTCATATTTCATTGGTCACAATTTGAATCTTAATTCTATCATTGAGCCAAATAGCTGAACGTGGCCTTTCAGCCAGACGTAAGGGATAAAGACGTGATGTATGTATGTGTGTATAGTATTTATTTACTGGAATTTGGGTACAGATAAGGTCTTAATATAGTTTAAACAATGTGAAGTCGCCAAACAATTCTGCCATTAGTATATCGGCATGCAAATATTAAGTTTTACAAGTCACATATATAGGTACATACATTTTTTTAAGTATATCAAAGGTACATATATTGTTAATAAACTCTAAAAATACCTACATATTATTATGACTATTACAATTTCTAAACTATAATATGTATATATGTGTGTGCAATAGCAACCATTAGGTAAATATTTCCTGAAATTACTACGTGATTGGAAATATCAGAATTAGATATTTTTTTCGGCGAATGTCGCAACATTTTGTTTTTAATCATTTCCATTTAATATTTATTTTTATTATTTATATAAAGAATAATAAATATTATTAATTGAAAATTAATTTTTATAGGAAAATAGTACCTTGCTTGACCCAAAAAAAAGAATGCATTTTGCACACTGTAAAAAAGTTATCAATTGACAACCCTAATCATAGCAAACCTTATCTATGTTATGGAAAAATTTGGAATGCCAGAATGGGACGTCTTTGTCGCACCCTAATCATTACACATCGCCCCCTCCCGCTCTAGGACCGTACCTACGGTTGTGAGGGGTAGTGGTAGGGAGCACAAAAGATTTTGGGATACATTTTTTTCGCAAACTGCATCATATTGTATTTGTTGAGTTCCTAGTCCATCACAGTTCTAAACATCAGTTTACCTCGCGCGTTCATCCAAGCAACACGCTCTCAACATTTTCTTCGGTTTTAACTTTTTAGTTTAGTTTGTAACATTATTAGTTTTATTTTGTGCCGGAACCTGCTTTGCCGCTGAGTGTACTTCCAACTTTTCGGTTTATCGCCCTCGTCAGGCATGGCATGTAAGTAACTGCATATCTTAGTATTTTTTTTATATAATTTTCTTTTTTGCTATCCATCAGTCTGTTGGCTTTGAACACCAACAAAAATTCATTTAAAATATTGATTTTATTATTTGTTTCGCCTTCGTTTATGTGTTATGATTTAAGAAACTATTGAAGTCTGCATATCCAAAAATTATTTTTATAAATTTGACAATTTAGAGGCGTGATTTTATGTATGTATGTAAATTTGACAATAATTTAATTTAAGATTTTATTATTTGTTTTGCCTACGTCTATTTATAATATTAGAATAATATATTGATGCCTTCATATATATATAAATATTATTTTTATAAGATCAACAGTCATTGAATGTTAATTTCGGATTATATTATTTGTTTTGTCTACGTCTATTTGTAATGTTTTAATAAAATTTCTAATATCTTCACATCAAAATATATTTTTTATATTATAATAATCTTTGTAAGGAACAGCGTGATAAGGGAATGTTGTGATGAGAAAGAAGATATATGTAGTAACAGGAATAGAAAAGGGTAAAGATGGTTTGGTCATGTGGAAAGGATGAATGAAAGCAGGTAGACTTAGCAGATATATGAGAGTGGAGGGACAGGTCTGAGTGGGAAGGTATCTTGATCAAATTAAGAACGTCCTGGCAAAGGGTCATGTCAAGAGTACCCGAAACCGCCGAATTTGCAAAAAGAGAGTTATGAATGTGGATGAAGTGAAGGAAGTATGCAGAGAGCGTGGCAAGTTGAAAGATGTAGTCTCTGCCTACCCCTCCGAGAAAAAGGCGTGAGTTTATGTATGTATGTTTGTAATAATTTTTGTTTATTGCGTTAATCTGCTATATCGAGTAAATCATATAAAACTTTGATAGTTATTAATTCCCGTTTTTTTTTTATTTCCACGTAGTGTTTTCTATTCATGGAAAAACATCACTTATGACACATAAGAGGTTCAATATATCTAATATTACATATTAAATGTGTTATTTTTAAGTCGACTATTACATAAAAAGTATTAATCGTACCACCCAGTAATGCCGTGACTTTGTATTGTCTAAAACTATCTTACATAATTTCTTGTATGTGTATGACAGAAATAAGTGTAGTTTTCGGCAATTTCGAGTAGAACCACTTCACATTTTCCTATATATAAAATAAAATTTAAAATACCCCCGAAACAAATTCACACATCTCTTTTTTGCACCGGGGGTTAAGCTAGGAACAAGCGCACGTAATCACCTTTAACCCCAAAAAAAAAAACTAAACTGAAATCGTTTCGTTTGTAAGCTATAACGACACCACAGACAGACAGAAATGTCCAACTTATAACACCCCTCTTTTTCCGTCGGTGGTTAAAATGGCGACCGATGGGCTAGTAACCTTTGAATCTCAATGCCATCATTAGGTCATACAGCTGAACATGAAGTTTCAGTCTTTTCATTACTGTTGGCTCTGTCAAACCCGTAAAAGATATAGACGTGACTATTTACATGTGTGTGGACGTGTTGTAAATTACCTCACAAAACATAAAATTACCTAATTATCATCAAATGTAAGTACTTATCATAAGTCTCTCATTAAATAATTGATGAGTACGCCCGTGACGTAACTGCATACTTCGAATAATCAGTAATAGTTAATTTTTGAGAAATTCCCGTGAGGTTCTCAGCACCAATATATAAAAGTATAGGACCACTCCATCTCTTTCCCATAGACGTCAAAAAGTCCACTAAGGGTTAAACTTATAAATTTGGAATTCTTCTTTTAGACGATAGGCTAGCCTATCACTATTTGAATGTAAATTCTAGCATTAAGCCTATCAGCTGAACGTTGCCTATCAGTCTTACAAAACTGCTGGCTTTGTCTACCCCGCAAGGGATATAGACGTGATCATATGAATGAATGAAATTCCCTAAATTCACGCGAGGAATGCTAGCAAGTTGTAACCATCTTTGAATCCCAGCTATGTAACTCGTAGCGAATTGAATTCTATTACTCTGAAAGAAGTACTTACATGTATAGGTAGTAATGCTGTGTGAAGTCAGAGAACTTCAAGAATATTGTATCAAAATCATGCAGTCCAAATAAAGGGTAGTTGTCAATAAGTTTAGATTGTTTTCTGATGTATAAAGCTCATGCTTTATATTAACTTTGTTTAAAATAATTATCCATTGTTTCAGATTAAATGTCGTGAAGTGGCTTATAATGACGTCAATCACTAACTTGACTCACACGATGTCTTCAAACCAGCCATCCACGTCGACCGGTTCCAGCAACTCTTCAGGGTCTAATGACCAAGAAGACCAGTTCTCTATGTCTCAATTGATACGCACCCTTTTGGAGAACATGCACATGCCGTCGCAAGCCACCGGCGCTTCCACATCGGCAGCGGCGTCGTCCTCATCCTCGATGTCCTACGACATATGGGCGATGCCGTCTACCAGCTCCGTTCAGAACTTGTCCGGCACCAATCGTGAGTCTGCTCCAAGCTCTAGCAACCAAGATAACTCTAGCGGCTCCCCCGGGACTTCCTCTAACGCATCGATCACCTGCTACCGCTGTGAGGAGCGCGCTCCTACCAACAGATGCCGCGAATGCAACGACCTTTTCTGTTACGAGTGCTGCCACAAGGTCAACTCTGAATGCCAACTTAGGCAGCACACTCTCCTCCCAATAAACCATATATCCCCTATCGGAGTTGGACGTCGCTCTATGACTCACTCGCCTGAAAAAGAGGTGACGATGTTATGTGAACTTCATAATGATCAGTTAAAGTTCTACTGCGAAGCGTGCATCGTTTTCATCTGTCAGGAATGCACCCTATGGGTACACAAAGACCACGCCTACAGCCCCATAAGAGGAGCTTTAAACTTGTGTCGCTTTGGTGTTATCAGAGTAATGGAAGACACTAAAACTGGTACAAAAGCTATTAAAGCAGCTATTGATCGTGCAGTAGCCATGTCCAAAGCCTATGAAAAGGAGACTGTTGAAGCTAATATGAAAATACGGAAGGCAATGCGTTGTTATGCTCAAGCAATAGAAGATCGGGAGAAGTACTTATTGGACAAAGTGGAGAAAATGCGTCAGGCGAAGTTAGCCGAACTAACTGATCACATGAATACATTGCGTGGCATTTTGGCAGGTCTGGCCCACACCAATGAAACCATGCTGCGTTGTATGGATTCGGACGGCCTGGATTTGTTCATGTGCAAAGAGAAAGGAAGGGCTCAAGTAGATTATTTTTCTACCATGTTTAAAAGCATGAATATAACCGAAGAAAATATATTTTTCACGCCCCCTAATTATGAATTAGTAGACTTTCTAAAAATGCAATGTGAAGTACAGTCTTTGCCAGCAAAGTCTTTTCAAGCGATGACCGCCGCTCTGGCTTCAGGTCAGTTTCGTCAGTTCGGAATGCACCCACATGCAGCTCCAGGCTTCCAGGGACCGGTACCTTTAGGCATGCCAGTACCCAGGTGTTGGTCTGAGCATGGAAATTCTGGGAACTATTACGAACCCGGCTTTTGGCCGTTTTTTCCGGTTGATGGTTGGCCGGCCCGCGGATTCGGTCAAGCTATTCCCGGCTACTGGAATATGATAACAATAAAACCTACAAGACATCGGGTGCCTGGAGTTCCAATGTTTTCATTCGGTCGTGAAGGACAAGATGACGGTCAGGTTTCAAGACCTTGGGGCCTATGTATAGATAGAGAAGGAAACATCATTGTCGCTGATAGAAGGAACAATCGCATTCAGATATTTAATAGTCAAGGATGTTTCAAAACCATGTTTGGGTGTAAGGGAACTGGTCCAGGAGAATTCGACTTGCCTGCCGGCATTACTACAGATTCATATGGTCGTATCATTGTTGTCGACAAGGATAACCACCGCGTTCAAATTTTTACACCCGGGGGCAACTTCATTCTTAAATTCGGAGCTTTTGGCAAAGAATGTGGACAGTTCCAGTATCCTTGGGACGTAGCTGTCAATAGTATTGGAAATATAGTCGTGACTGATACCCGCAATCATCGTATTCAAATGTTCACAGCTGACGGGTCTTATCTAACTAAATTCGTTTTTGAGGGAGCTAATCCATCAAAGATGGTGAAAGGTCCTACGACTCCCAGAGGAGTATGTTTTACCACTACAGGAAATATTATTGTATCTGACTTTGAAAACCATCGTTTAATATTGGTCGACTCTACGCTGTCAAGGGTTTTATATTCAGTTGGTAGAGAGGGCTCTGCCATTGGAGAGCTGAATCGCCCGTCTGGGATCGTGACAGACGACGAAGGTAACATTGTAGTGGCCGACTCCAAGAACCACCGTGTGGTCGTGTACGGCTCCGACCTGCGCATCCTGTGCGCAGTAGATCTGAAGAGCCCAGGTTTAGATGACAAGGATAGACCTAGCGACGTGGCACTAACTCCTGAAGGCTTCCTGGTGGTGTTGTTTGAGACTCTGCCTGATACCGCTCGCGACATATCCTCTCACGGCAAGCAATACATCAAAGTTTATTAGTTAAACTTTGTTAATCTTACGACTTGGGCCTAAGGTCCATTGAAATTATTTTTTTGTTTCGTTATTATAAGTTGTGATTTTTTTATAATGTGCCAATTTATATTTTATTGTTCGGAAATAACTAACGAGCATAGCTTGGACGGAGAGTAAACATTTGCTCAAAAAAGTCAAGCGCGAATCGAACTCTCCATGATGATGAGAGCGTTACCATTGTAATTTGTGTTTTATGCCTATTCGACTAGTCTTTAAGGACCAAACTTTACAGTGTAGCGTCATTATTAAACATAGTAGTAATAGTGAATGTTATAACAGTGACTAATCTAGAATTGTACAAGAATACCAAAATTTCATGTTTTCCTTATCAATCCGTATCCATTTATGATATAATTTTTTGCACAATAAAATACAAGCCTATTAAAAAGAATATTAATAAAAGTGGACATTAGTAATATCATTTTGTGATGTAAAAGATTTAAAAAGTGATATAGAGTAAAAAAGAAACTTGAAAAGTATTTTTCATTAAAAATGTAATATGTTTCGTTTTTAACTTTTTAACACAAGATTTAATGGGAATTTATTGTGAATTTCTATAATAAGTTATTTTGCATATTATTTAAACGCGGACATATTTTTATTGAGCTCCATTTGCGTATTTTTTGCTATTGAGTGAACGATTTGATTGCTAAGAGATTAGAGTTCAATCATTGCGAAGGAAATAAATGCAATAAAACTTTGAGACTGACTTTAGAAGACTGTCTTAAAGATGTGAACGCGGCGTCCGTCCCCGAAGCGGGCGCTCGCTCGGACTGAACCGTTAATTTGATTGTTTTTATATTTTTTTTATTTACTCTTTTTTCGGGATTTCTAAAATAATTTTTGTTCTAATTTAGTATTTCTTAAAAATCTAAATTTGAGAGGTGATATTTTAATTTTAACACTGAAAAATAAACCTTAATGCTGAAAGTTGTTATATTGAAAAATCATTGGGGCATTGGCCAAGACGAACTGAAATGTAATAAGGAGCTGATAGAATATTCTTAACATAGAACCCTATTGTATCACGATTATCACATGCAATATTTATCAATCAATATTCACTTAGGTAATGTATGTTACAGTGTATATCATAAAAAACATAATACATACCTAATATGTCTGTCTTGCTGACTAACTTTAGCTAATTTAGAGATATTCTTCTACATACTAATAATTTTAATTAGTTAATGTTATGGCGTGTTTGTATACAAGTCATTGTATTAGTGAAAATATTGTAGCGAAATTCTTTTCTGGAAATTTATATAACCTGATCAAATCGTTAGTCTATTTTCATGTGTATCGTTAGATTTCGATTTTGTTCAGTATGATAGGTACCCATGTGTTCAGACTGTATGTGTTCACTTATATGTAAGTTTCGTTGCATGCCTCTATATGACGATACGTTTTGTCGTTTTTTATAATGGCGATAACCTAGGTAGATGTAATGCACTTGTATTTTCTATTTAGAACTCATGATATGCTTACATGCAACATGTTTATTAAATGCTAATAAAGTGTTCACAATTAGAATTAGGTAATATTTAAATAATTGTGGAAATTAATATGCCAATTAGTACGGTTTTTAATCAAATTGGCGAGGTTACATAACATATAGAATGTAGCTTGTAGCCGCTCACTCAGTTATTATAAAATAATAAACAAACTAACTTCAAAGAATTATGAACTAGTAATTACATTTATCGTATGCAATCATGCCTATTCCCCAACTTATATCTTAGTTCTACTTAGAACTAATAACTAATGCATAATGTTTGATCTGTAAGTAGCAAGTTCTTAGATTTTCACATTTGTATTTAGAATAGAATTTGCATAATATTTTTAAGGAATAATAAGTAGTCGTGGTACTATGTCATATGCCGCTTCAAACAAAAATTTTCTAGCGAATGAGAGAACTTAGGTGTAACCATGGAACTGACTACGATCGTAGATAAAACACAATGACTGGATTTAATGAGTCTGAATTAAATATAGAGGGAAAATTGTTGTTTGAAGTTTTATGTTTAGGTAGTCATTACTCACTATCGAGATGAATATGAAAGATGATTGTGCCGAATGATGATTTTTGATTGTTGAGCATATCGGGGACGTTCTCGTACTAGCACATTCTTTCTTTGGACAAAATCACGTGCGACACCATCCGAGGTCATAATGTTAATAAAACCTTCGTATTCTAATAATAACTTCTCTTTTAATTTTGTAATTTGCACAAAGTTCTGTTCTTAATTTTTCATCATTTCATTGGCATCTTCATACCAAAAACTTATGACTTTAGTGGTGAAAAGAAAATGTATAGCAAAATCGTCAAGTTTAAAAAAACTGAATATAAGTATGTGTGAGTACGAGAAGATCTTTTTTGCTGTTATGTATGCGTGCAGTATTCTGCGCAAACGGTAATTTACAAATAATAGTATATACTGAATAGATTTTATTTGTTATAGAAATTTTCATAGCATATATTGACGATGAGACTTAGTAGGCTTCCATATAACCATAAAGGAATAAGTACAAAATCTGTTCTCTCCCATACAAAGTGGTCGATCATTTCATCGGTCTTACTAGACTTTTTGCTATATGTTTTTATGGAAACCTACTCAGTTTTATCGTCCAAATTTTAACAGCAGGTATATTTCATTAACCAATTGAAATTTACTCTTTATTAATTTCCAGTTAGAACAATATGAGTAAACCATTTAACATTTTGTTCAGTGCCATTTACGTGAAGTATTACGCTATTATTTTGAATAATTATGTTGCATTAAATGCATTTTAATTAATTTTCTAAAGAATTTTGTCATTACTATATAATTCAAGAAACGTTTTATGCTAACAACGAATCTCATTAATGAAATCAATGAAATGTGGTTTAGATTGTCCGCAAGTTCGGTTTATTTGGATTTGCGAAGCGAAGTCCGCCACCTATTATAGAGTGATGCGTTCTAAGAATGTTACCGCTCATAAGTCCCGTATACTGTGATGAGTAAGAACAATCGAAATGAGAATTAACGAGGACATTCTTCGGTGAATTAAAGTGGATATTTTGGTTTATCAAGAAATTGGCAAGAATGTTCTGGGGAATTCTCATTTCAAATTACATAATTCCGTGTCTAAAATATTTTCAATTGATGTGTTCAAAATGTCGTTCATATTTCTCGATTCCACAATGAAGTGAGAATATAATTAACGAGAACTTAAGACAAGCTGTTTAGACAGCGGTTCGCATTACTTATATATATTTTTACGAATTTGACCCAGTGTCTGTCTGGCGAAGCCCGAGGTTGTCAGATGTCAGAGGACACTAAATTCTGTTTAAAGTTATTTTACCTCCCGACAGAAATATATTTGAATGACCAATAATGGATTGGATTTATCGTTAATTTTAAATCAACGCAATATCGATTTAGAATTTGCGGCACTTCCGAAGGTAAAGTAACTTTAGTACGGAATGTTATGAAATTAGCTGAAAGCTGCTGAATAATTACTTAATTTTTAATCACATTTTATTTCCTATCGTTTGGTTATGTTTTAGTTTTTGTTTGTAATTTTTGGTTTGGTGGTCGTAGTATAATACGCGATCGGAACGTCGCTTGTGGTCGCTAACATAAAATACAATTAAATTATTAAAAGATTTCGTTAGCAACGGTCGCGACCACGTTGCAAAGTTGGGAAACAGAATAGCAAATAGAATTTGGTACGACCACCAAATCCAAAAATTTGGGTCTTGTATGACAATGAAATTGGTAAGCCAGCCCTGCTAGCTGCTAGCAGTAAAATTGTGGTTTTGTGATAGTAATAATAAAATTGAGAACTTATTAACAATAGTTGCTTGATGATAAGATTTTTTTAAACGTTTTTAATATTATGAATATTGAGTCACGATCTCAACGATCGACAATTCAGCAGTTATCAAAACACAAGTTATTTCGTACGATTGGTGAAAAGCGAAACTGCGTATTTGAAAAAAATTGAGATTTTAGCAAATTGTACGGAGCCATTTTTGTGCTATTTTTATAACATTGTCTAGGCGCTTGTGTTGTGTTAGATTTAGGGTAACTCGTTGCTCTTCTCCTTGCTGCGCGCAGGTTCGTTGTTTGTTTGCGAACGCAGCTCTGCCAGTGCAAAGAGGGGATCAATGAAATCGATATCATAATGTAATTGGGATAAGTAGTATTTTTGTACACGCGGTCCGGGCGGCGTGCACGGGCCCTTTGGTCGCTCGTGCTCCCGCGCCGGGCTCGCTCGTTGTGTTCAAATAACCTCATCTACCTCATGTGTAATGCATTGAAGACTGATTGGAATTAACGTAACGGTGGTCAGATCACCGATTTAGAAGTCTGTTGTCTACTAACAAGTTTAGTTTCGACTTAGGCTAGATTTTAGTGCTTAAGTGTCCAGATATAATAACGTCGTAGATCGCATTTTGATACCCTCAGCTCATGGATCGGCTGATAGCGCCTTCATTCAGTGGACAACGGTCTTTTTCTTTTATATCTATATTTTACGTTATTCTGCTGAAATATTATTGAATGAAGACTGAAAATTTATACATGTTCCTATATTTTAATTTAGAATAATTTACTGTCTACTGTATTTCGTTTACATTATTTTTACCCTTCGGTAAAATTATTTTGATTCTTATAATCTTATCAATTGTGTATGACGCTATATATGTCATGAAATTTTTGAAATTTTTAAGAATTTTGTATTGAAAATTAATAAAGTGATTAATAGAAAATGGTTTTTTAACTATTCTTTCCCGCTTAAATTTTAAGTCCAGTTACTTGGACACTTGGGTTTAAGCAAAATGCTAACCTGAAATGAGAAGAGATGATAAGAGACATTTTCATTGGGAATGTAGAGGAGCTGTAACAGAGAGTTTCTTGAAACTCCTTCGGGTTTACTTAAATCACAGGAGAAAGTTGGTGTAACAATATAGACCACCCGGTTTGGGTATATTTGTGCTACCTGCGAACTCGGCAACTTATCCTTAATTTTTTTGTACATAACATAGTAATTTTTTTTTCATAATTCTTTCCGTCTATGTTTGGTGTCCTTCAAGACTGATAAAAATTATCAATGCGGCGCTGTGGTCAAACTCAACCGTCCAACTAGTCGCACATTAGGGGGCAAATCATCTATCGAATTAAAAAATCCTTAAAAATTTATACCTTGGTTTATATCTTCCAAAATATAATAGAATAAATATAAAACCTCCGCAGTACTATGACTCGGGATATTTGACAGTCATTCATCCTGAAGACTTGATAATTTAAAATCAAAATGACATGTAATATGTGTGTGTTGGTTGATTGTAATTATTTAAATGCCTACTTTCCTAAAATATGGGAAACTACATCAGTAACATATATTCCAATTTAGGTCGCTTTTTCGAATACCCAGTGAAAAGAAAACCTATATGTTTTTATCGCCAAGAAGATTTTACGGCTACCGGTAAGATAAGACTATTACTTGAAACGATCATGGTACTTACGAGTATAAGTACCTATATAATGTTCTATAGGTACTTATACTACTCTGTCAAGAAAGTAGCAGGAAAAGATCAATAATACACAAACTGTTTGTTATTCATCCAAATTTATTTTATCACCTTCAAAATATGCTCCTTTAGAAACGATACACTTACGCCAACGAATAATCCAATCATCAAAACATTTTTTAAACGCTGTTTCCGGAATTGAGGTCAGTTCTCGCCGCGAATTCTCTTTTATGTCTTCTACCGATTGAAAACGGGTGCCACGAAGTGGTAATTTGAGTTTAGGAAAAAGAAAAAAGTCGGCTGGAGCCATATCTGGTGAATATGGTGGTTGCTCGATGGTATTTGTTGAGTGTTTGGTTAATAATTCGTTCACAATGATGGCCTTGTGCGAAGGTGCATTATCATGGTGCAAAATCCAAGAATTTTCTTTCCACAAATCTGGCCTTTTTCGTCGGATTTGCTCTCTTAAACGCCGCATAACACTCAAATAATATTCCTTATTTACCGTTTGACCTTCCGGCAAGAATTCCGAGTGCACAACACCGCGATAGTCAAAGAAACAGTCAACATGACTTTGACTTTTGAACGACTTTGGCGTGGTTTTTTCGGTTTCGGTTAAGTTGGAAGGCGCCACTCCGAAGCTTGTTGACTAGTTTGCATGTCAAACTCGTAAACCCACGTCTCGTCACCAGTAACAATGCGTTTCATGAATGTTGGGTCGGAATTGACTCGTTCTAGCATGTCCTCAGAGACTCTCATGCGATTGAGTTTTTGAAAAAAATTCAGGTCTTTTGGGACTAGCCGAGCGGCAACATGTTTCATACCCAAATTATTAGTTAAAATGGTACGGATCGACTCGTGAGATACAGAAAGTTCGGTGGCTATCTCTCTCAAAGTTGAATGAGGATTTTCAGTCACTATTTCCTTCACTTTTGCGATGTTAACTTCAGTTGCAGACGTTGATGGCCTACCAGAGCGAGGCAAATCTTCCATCACATCTCGACCGCTTTTGAACGCTTTGTACCACTCATAAGCACGAGTTTTTGATAAAGTCGATTCACCGTAAGCCTTCTGTAACATTTTCAGTGACTCCGAATACGATATTCCATTGGCAATGCAAAATTTAAGACAAACTCTTTGTTCGATGTTTTTATCCATTATGAAATTAGCAATACACACTAGATATGATATAACTAAAAATAGCACTGTATTTAATGTAAACAACAGATGCAACTCAAACTCCGCGCCAAAATGGAAAACAGTTGTGCCAATCTAACAACAACAAAAAAAAACAAAAATTTGAATTTGGAACCATAAATAAATAATCCATTCCCGATACTTTTCTGACTGAATGTATACTCGTACTTAGAAATTGTGACTGATTGCCAACAAAGGAATTTGGTTATGCGACCACATTTGCTGTAGATACCGTATGAATTAAGAGAAGAAAATTTGAAATTCATCCCGGGCTCAGTGCGAGAGAGACTAGATGCTCATGTTGTTCAGATCAAGAGAAAATTGGTATTAGGTTCTTTATGTGGTCAAGCGGTGCAATAAGATTTTCTGAAATCCCCACGGGAACAGAAATTTTCGTTTATACCTGAGCCGAGCTGCAGGCGTCCTCTTCTCGGCGTCTTTGACAAGATTTTTGATGAACCTGTGGCGACATCTCTACGCCACTCGTCACAACATCCAATCAAACAACTACTGTCAATCATCGCGAAGAAATTGACGCGCTCAACCAATAGCAGCGAAGAATCTAAATCGCGATTTCAAGGATTTCATGGATTGGGGCATAAATACAACCTCCGACACAACATCGTTGGAGCCGCGGTTCCCCAGGCATAACACCTAGCCTGGCAGAAGATCTTCCCTTTGGTGGCGGTCGAGCCGAATCATCGCTCCCGCTACATACCATTGCAATTGATGTTCATCGATAAATCTTTGTATATTATTCGGCTCTATCAGTGTAAGAAAAGTTTATGAATAACAGCTGCAATTTATCATAAAAGCAGTACATAATATAATGACATTGACCACCTCTGTGGCGCAGCGGCAGACCGCTTGTTGGTGACACCGGATGTCCCGGGTTCGAATCCCGGCCAGGGCATGATGAAGAAACGAACGTTCTCTGATTGGCCTGGGTTCTGAATGTTTATATATATCTGTGTAATCTGGATATAATATATAATAAATTATTAATATACGTGGGAGTCGTGCGGTGTGGTAAATACTTCTTAATGCAGATCATCACAACCACGGGACCCGCCCTTAGATAAGTCTGGTTCAAAGGTTCGACTGTCAGTGGCATAAAACACCTTACGTGCTAAGTTTACAATTACAAAAAAAGACACGCTTTATCAACATTCGTGATTAATCTTATTACCTAAGCTATGAGCCTCCTATCCCTACCCATTATTAATCTTCATAAAGTGCAGATGTCACTTGATATTTAACAGGCGAACCTCAAAGGAGAATGACTAATATAATGACCACGCCGATGACCGATTACGACAAACTTGTGGATCAGTTCTACAAGCGGTTGGCCGAGCAGCGACAATTCAACCAGGTAAGGGGCCCAGACTCTTAGAATACCTACGAAAGAAACCTACGGTAGACGTAGGTAACTACAGTTCCCTCTTGACGTAAGTCTCGGTTATGTTCTCACCTCTCTGGACGCTCCCGGGGTGCGCTTTGACCATTATCTTGGATTAGGTAAGTCAAGATTTTACGCAAAGCCTCTTTCGTCTGACTACCGCTTTTGTGGAGCGTAGTAGACATAGACATCTTTTGTTTTGACTACTATCTACCTGCTACTTACACCTACCTATACTGACTACTTAGACCTAGATTGAGCAGAGTAGACAATCAGATGGGGACATCTTGCTCGTGGCCTATTTAGTGTTGATTTGTGAATACTCAACTGAAAACTACATATAATTACATTTCACACCACTAGATCGGACTCGCCGAAGAATAAAATCATAGAGCAAGATATTCTTACAGGATATGAAAGAGAAAGACCGCCGCTGGAGCATGCAGAAGGTGGTGGAACGTTTCCCCGGCTGGAACGAGGTCACCATCGCCAACCTACACAGTCTCTTCTTGTTGTTCGACAACCAGTCCAACGGGATGCTGGGATTCGATGACTTGTTTGTATCCATTCTGAATTTAGACTTTATCTTTTCTTGACGAGAGCACCGCCCAAAAAGTATTTCTTTTACGCGGTAGTTGATGTCCGTTTCCGCGGAAATACCAAATAATTCTTTTTTTTTACTAAATTCCAATCTTTAGACCAAGCAGCAGTGTGGGCTGCACGTCGTCTATTAGTCACTCGGTTACGGAAGAGATTTATAAGTATATTTTATAGATTTTTTTAAGGATTTCGCCCCAGATAGTGGTCCAGATTCAAGTAAATTAACTACCTAATTTTTATTAGTATTATCAGAAACCTTTTCTTGGTTAGTCTTTCTTTATCAATAATATTCACTTGAGCAAATACGTGCATTGTTTCAATTGGCGTATTTACAGATTCCCCTTTTTTGGAATTCTAGGAAAGGGAAACAATTCTTTATTCACCAAATTATTATGGGTCAATACCACTCCCTCCTTTTCTGTCTTTTCTATTGGTGACATTGGGACAAGATCTCAAAGGCCGACCGTTCTTAAAATTCCTCTTAATAGTTACGTATTATTAACATATTCAGCTGTGCAGTACTGGAAAGCCTGGGGGAAGAAAGCGGTATAGAGACTCGGAAAGACAAATTCTTGGAGGCCGACTCCGACAACGACGGCTGGATCACCTACGATGAGTTTTTATCGGTAAATAAGTAGTTAAAGTTACAGTTTGAATAAAATTGGTAAAAATTTAGTAATAACTAAACTCTCTCTCGTTTCGGGTCTCGAACGCCATCATTAATTTATTAATACTTATAATGGCTTGTAAGAATAAATAGCTTACTAATGTAATTAGGTACTTAGAAAAGAAAAAAATCAGATTTATGTAGATATGTACAAGTGAAAAATTATTTTTTCATGTGTTTTTAGTTGGTGTACCATTACGACCCCGTGCCGCCGGGCCAGTCGGGCCTCACTGGTTTAGCCCACCTCTGCAACGAGGTGGCGGAGAACATTCAGTTTGTCAGTAACCTTACAGTTGGCGAACAACTAGAGTACGGGCTGTTTTGATGTGGTAGTTAGTAGTCGCGGATTATACGAGCTCCTTAGATGAGCTCATGATCTACTAAGTTATGGAAATGCTGCGCAGTCAATAAAACTAAGATGAAA
This sequence comes from Amyelois transitella, assembly GCF_032362555.1. NCBI lineage: Eukaryota > Metazoa > Arthropoda > Insecta > Lepidoptera > Pyralidae > Amyelois > Amyelois transitella. The sequence goes on along the minus strand of NC_083522.1, from coordinate 7,496,723 downwards.
TAATAAATATTTTATTTATTTTTGAAAAAAGGTTCCTTCGGAATTTCTTCATTGCACATGTCTTTGTGAACAACACCAATATATTTTTCAAACTTAGTCAAAAGAATCGTCAAGTCAAAGTAGAATTGGCTTACTATATCCTCTTTATATGTCGGAGGATCCGACAAAAGAATAAATTTAATCCCTAATTATCAATCAGCCAAATGCCTAGGCTGCTCATGACCGCTAAAAGAGACAAATTGAGAAACAAGTTGGGATCTCAAGCCGAAGGTCGGGTTTCTACTTTTTCAAGCACTTACTTATACCAAATTGTTCCAAAAGGCTGTTCTGTTCGTCAATTCGTTCAAAGAGTCCATGTCGCTAAGTTCGAAGGCCTGGGCTCCTCTTCCACCAGCACTTATCAAATCAGTCATCATTAGTGCCGAGGCTGTTCATCATCACTCAACGAGTCCATATCGCTTAGTTCTGCGAGACTTGGGTCGCAGGCCAGACATCGGGCTCCCACTTCTCTCCAGCACTCCATACAGTACATAAAGGGGCAGTGTGACGCGACGCAAGCGTGCCACGGTGTGGATTCTTGGTTATCTGTTAAAAAACATAAAAGTAGAGATAAAAAAAATATGATAAAATGGTACCTAGTGCAAAGGTTTTATAAGGTTACAGGAAAACTAGGGCTAGTTTGAAATACCTGTTTGTTGGTTTATGAGATGTTAGTTTCGAAGCCATTAGCTAAGAATGGAATTGTAAATACGCTATGGTGATAAAAGCAAAGCCCGCACCCTTCCTCGTAACTGTTTCTTCTAAGTAATACAGAAAAAATTAAAGAAATAAATAATAGGTAGAATCCTCAGGAACCTTTCCTCGGCTCCGGCTCCCCACAGATGAGGCATGTCATCCTAGCGGCCGGCAGCACGCGCAGCCAACCCAGCAGCTGCGGGAACTTCATCCTCATGCTGACCAGGTTCTCTCCGGAGAGGTAGTGGGCTCGAACCGTTTGTATTGCTTTTCTGAATAATAATGTTATTTTTGTTTATATTCTAGATAATTCCTCTTATCTGGTGCGTAATTATTGTTATCTCTCATCTTATTTGCGCAAATGAGGATACTGCTCGACTAATTCATGACCTTAATTTTTTAAGAGCAATAAAAAATGCGAATTTGAAAATATTGTAAAATGATTAATAATAAGGTCTACCAACTTGCGCAAAGTTTTCTGCATTTTCATGCGCTTCTTGAGTATGTCATTGTAGAGGTGCAATATGCGTTGTTTCTCGCGGCGCGGGTAAAAGTAGCTGCAGATAAGTCTGAAAAAAAAAATCTTTCTACTAATGTTGTGATATGAAATATAAATGTGGATTTTCATGGCCTCAATAATAATTCTTTTGTAAAGATTTAACACAAAAAAGGTCAAAAGGCGCATACTTATAGGCGGATTCACTCCTGGACACTTGGTGTCAAAAGAATGTAAATTGTTAAACATAAAAATGGTAAACCGCATTGGACAGTTACCGATACAATTTAAATTACCTACCTTCGTAAACGCAACGTGTAAGGGTCCAAATATAGCAGTAAAATAATCCAGAGGTATCCACCGTAGATCTTAAAGAAGTAAGCGGGAGGCATGAGTCGCGGGCGAGGAATGCAAGGCCGGTTGGTAATGGGTCGCTGCGCTGGCGACTCCTCGGAGAATCCTTCTAGAATCTTCCTTACCATGTTCGCTAGTATACCGGACCCTTCCACCTGGTTGGCGGTCGTTCAAGTTTATTTTATTAGGAAGACGGACAGCTATATGGCAAAATTAGTTATTGGAGAAACCAATACTCGATTAGGAAGACAAACAAAATTGTGCATACAAATTTTGTTATTTGCTCCAAAAAGAGCTGCAAATCTTTTTTATAATGTCTCTCCTGAAAGGCTTCTAGGCGATGAGCTAGCAATATGTCACTATTTGAATGTCAAGTCCATTCAGTAATCCTATGTAAGTAGGTATTATAGTACCCACGAGGATACATTAAAGCGGTCCTCAGTCCCTGAAGCCCAATGGATGAAGGAGTAACACACGCGAAGATGAAATTGAGAGGGAATGTGTCGCAGTGAGCAACAAATAATGCTAACTAATATGTATCAATCAATAAGAAAAATACCTATTCGAATAATAAAACATTCAGGCGTACAGTCCCTAGAATAGGGGGTGAGTAATGCAGAACTAAAAGGACACTGAAAAGATTTGTAGGGAGTCAAGAAAAGGTGCGCTGTTAAATAAAGTAAGAGAGCAGCGCCTTCCTCCCCATGACTTGGCGACGATAACCAGAAGGTTGGAAAAGCCATCGGTGGTGTTGGAATAGTTCAGTAACCAATTGCTGAATTTAATTTGAAATACGTTATGAGATTCCCTACCGTTATGTCAAGATCATGCATTCCTTGGTCGTTTTCCATCTCAGCATGTTGTCGGACCACGTCCAACGCTTCGAAAAACAGCCGGTCCAGCATTACGAAGGTGGTGGCTGTGACCACTTCCAGGAACACTTTCAGGATATGTGACACCAGCAGACTCTGATCCAGGGGTATGTAGGAGAATGACCGGACGTCCACATATTTTATTCTTTCCATCTGAAATCATTAACCATTCCACAATGGTAGCTTTAACTTTCGTAAGCCCCAGCCCCAATGCGCAATGGCTGAGGATGCAGTTAAGCACGCGTATAAGAGACCCAAAATAGACAAGCTTTTAAAATGTAGTTGAAAGATTTCTTTGTACCAAAGTTGACCGCTTAACCGCTTTGTAGGGAGTTACGCAAAAGGCATGTTGTTACAGAAAGCAAGCACGAGCGGAGCGCACTCCTCTCATGAGTCGGCTCGTATAACCGGAAGGTTGGTATAGCCATGGATAATGGTGGGTTAGTTGGCTGTCTTAAGGAAAGAGATTTGCAACTTCCAGGTACGAGTTCGATCTTCAGCGCAGGTAAATATTAGTAGTTATTGTATCCTATATTCGTCGATTTGGGTCTACGTGTATAGGATACAATACCTGTCAGACTAAGTACATTAGAAAGCATACTTTAATCACCTTTTTCAAGGGCAACAAAGTGTATTTCCTTTTGTCCCGCCTCCGCGCGTCTATCTGCTTGAAGTACCCCGTGACATACGTGTTATCAAACTCAATGTCGGTTAGGTATAGATCATGGTAGGTGGCGCTAGCGGACGGAATGCGCAGGAACAGGATCGCCATACACACGTTGAGGATAGTACTGACAGTTCGCATGATTATGTTCTTCTCTTCAAACGCTTTTATCACTAAATCGCCTGTTTCTTTGGCGTCCTGAGAATGGTTAATTATATCGTTGACGCATACTTAAGACTGAAACTCGTAGTTTGTGTTATGAAATGAATAATTACTTATTTGGTTCTTAAATATAACATACAAAGGATTGTAAATGGGTTTGGTACTATTCTTTCTCATAATGCTGAAGCCAAGCTGTGAAGGAAATATGAATGAAATCGACTTTACTGTTTTGTGTACTGAATGAAATGAAATTTTGAAGTGTAAGTAATTCTAAAACCTGAACATTGTAGATCACTCGTACGTCAGGAGGTTTGTTTTTCAATTTAATGTCTTGCAAATTTGTCAACTTCATCTTGGCCTTTTTTACATAAACGTATCCCTCTCCTAATCCCGGGTCAACCTGTAAATAATTAGCACTAAGTAAAATATCTATTGGTATGTACCCGCAGATTATGTACCTAGAGAACGGTTAAAAATTTGAAAATTCGGCAGAGAACGTCTATAAATGTCTGCAGATTTGGATGTATATTAATTAGTATATAACTTTGTATATAATTTTAGTATAACAAAATCATGTATCAGACCAACAACTCACCTGTTTACTACTATCACATACGCGATCCATATCCATCAAATACTGGATATCACAGACGTGACACAGATCCAAAGGCTCGCAGACCGCCCGCCCATCATGCGTGTTCACCAGCTTACAGTACTTAACCTGCACAGGCCTGAACATGTTCATGCAGACGACCACGCTGCGAGCGAACTGGTTTTGGCAACGGATAGCTATTTTCATAAGGTATTTCTTCTGATAAATTTCGTTCTCTTTATCGCTTTGTATGATTCTGAAGAAGGATGACTGAATTAGGGAATAAGATATGATATGTATGATACAAATAAAATATTGAAATGAGAAAAAAATCATTTTGTTTTTAACGACAAATCTCAAAATCTACTATAATAATTTTAACTCCGTGCCGTGTGGTTCTCGGCACCAATAGAAAAAAGAATAGCACCACTTCGTTGTTTTCTAAAGCGACCACAATATCCATACTCATATTATAAATGTGTTTGTTTGTCCGTTTTTGCGTTCCTACATATTGTGTAAAATACGGAGGACATGCGGGGTGCTCAAGCGGGCGTAGTAGCGCGCGATAGCTATATATTGTTAAAATTGAAATAACACATAGAAAAGTACTTTGTATTATATACATATATCATTTATATATTAGATATATCGAAGGAGGTATAAATTTCTAAGTGGCCCACTACATGTTACCTATACTTGTGTTCAATAACTTGGGTGCGATGCGGCTGTGCAAACAAATTGTCCACGTAATCATTTTGCACGCGACTTTGTTCGACTTCCCTGGTGCCTTCTATTTCATTTTCTATTGGTGAAAGTACGGTGTCAATTGAACTGAAAGAGAGGCAGTATAAAATCAAATAGTATGAAAAAATTCCATCGCGGTTTAAATGAATCTGATACATCTTTTAGGCAATTTTTTTCAGCTTTTGGCTTGGCGTTTTCACATGTTTGTGAACACTCCTCCATCAACAACCTCACATAGTTGCGGAACCTAATGAGAAAATTCTAATGCTATAATTTATGTTTGACATCTGGATCCAGGGCAATCCCTGTCCCGTTCAGGTTAAACGGGAGGATTCACATATAGTTGAGTTTGGAACTTTATAAAACGAACCTGATGGTGCCCTTTATGTGGTCAACATTTGGGCCAAGGCCTGTCAAGGTCTTCCTTACAGGCTGAGCCAGCAAACAGTGTCTGGTCTTCCCCAGGGAGTAAGACAGCTGTGTCGTGCATGCGAACACACGGACCACCTCCCGCGCATTCAAGCACATGTTAGTGATTGGACCTGTAGTATTTATCGAAATATTTAAAAGTTCTGCTAATAATATTCAACAAATGTTGTATTTGTCCGGTTTCAATCCATCACTTTCCCTAATAGATATCGTAAAAGGCGTCTAAGGGAATCGACACATATATCTAGCCAGCTTTTACCATGATCCAATATGAGTTAAGTTTCCCTGCAAAGGTCACGGAAATGAGACGGTAGTCACTTCGTATACAAACCTGACTGACCAAATCCGGAGTTATGGTCAAAAGGCGCAACTCGAGCACGATCACCTCTCCAGAGAGGCGAGGATGTAATCGAGATTGACTGCAGGAGGAAGAAGAAGACTTAATTCATCACTCGATTTTTTTGTTTTGGAAAGTACCTACTTAGTAACAATGTGCCCCCGACCTGCGACCACATACGTGAGCACCACAGCCTTCATGACGCCCCGGCCCGGCTTCCCGCAGTACATGGCTAGCGCCAGCAGCGATATGCAGCGCACTTGGACGGCGAGGGCAGCACACACACCTGAATTATCATCTTCACATTATGTATAGTAATTTCTTCTAGCATTATTAAGAGACCGCAAAAGTTTCGAACAGTACAGACCAATTACATGTAGATTGGAAGCTGTTTATCGACTTTTGATGTTCAAACTTTTTAGCAGTACAAGCGACAAAAGCAAACCACAGCCCCGCAGCATAGCAGCGGAGTGTACTACTAGTTTTAGTGGCCAAAGAGCGATGAAGCGAACGTCTAAGCATGTAATCTAGAATTTAAGTTATAAGATAGGAGATCTTAAAAGTATATAAAGGAGGACTTACCAATCAATGTACTTAATCCCAAACACAACACTTTATCCACACAGTTTGGCAGCATAATCTTCTTTAGAAAGAAATAGCTATAAATTTGCGCGAGACAGAAGCCCCCAGAGAAACTGAGGCATTGTTTCGGACATGGCAATCTGCAGACACAGCATAGCCGTAAAAGCTTGTGGACAGGCCAACATAGTATGTATAGACACTTAAATACATATTGGATAAAAGATTTACACATAATAACAACGTCTGCGACTAATTAAACAAGATTCATTTTAAAAGATTGCTACTTAACCTATCCGGTGAACGATTCTTTGAACAGCGCTTCCTTTTGTGTTTTTGACAAATAGTCAATAGCCGTCATATATGTACAATCGCCTGCACAGAGACATAAATCCTATCATAATAAAAACCACACACATACAAAGGCCCTGGACACGCAATTTTCAAGGAAATAAATCTGTGATACCAACCAAAACCATAGTAGGTATATCAAGATTCCCACAGGCGGCATCGTAAGCAGAAAATTTTATTTAATTAAACATTTTCAGTAAATAAAAAAATATACCAATAAATTTGTAATCAAATTTATTTACCGATCATTCGTATAATTAGTCTTATAAAATTCAATACATCTGTAAGAACTTAGACATTAGCTCCAGCGCGCATTACATTTCCCGCGCGATTTTCAAATACAAAAATTTTCTACGGCAATACGCACATTCAGGCTAAAAAATCTTTTAGAAATTTAATCGTGCAAATCAACGTTGGTACGCGCTAAGCTATTAACAGCAGCATCAAATGCCAATTTACAAGAATAAATAACCAATTAGTGTTCCCACTACACTTGCTTTAAATGCACTGCATTGAGAAAAATACGCGAAGTAAAATATAAATAAAACTATAACGTTTAACATTCGGATTTCACTAAACCAATTGAACAAGGAAATCCTTCTTAAGAGTGAAAATGCCACCATTTGCATTATTTGGGGTGAGTTAACTTAATCAACAACTAGTCAGGATAGAAATAAGTTAGTTTGGTGAATAAACCAAAATGCTCCTATTTTGTACAGTTACAAATTACATATATAACACAACATGTTAAATCATACCAACAAAATTAGTATAAGCAAATCAATTATTTCTTTTGTGCAATTTGAATATTGCGATCGTACTTATATTGTGCTATAGTAAATTATTATTTGATATTAAAATTGCTCGAAAACCAGTGACACCTATGATTATTATATTATTAAAATATAATTAATTCGAGAGACAGCAAGTACAGCGGGATTCTGTTGAAAATCGTAAACATCCGTCGTGAGTGAACAAAAACGTTTTTTGCAAGTATTAAAAATCGTTCAGTCATGGTAAATCTTGTAATAACTTTAATAATATCAAGAACCGTGTTTTAAAAACACATTCTGTATAACCAGTAAAAAATAAGGATGCGAAATATAAATCGAGTCGATTCACTCAAGATGGGTTCAACGACTATGTTATAACCACACGAAGCGCTTCCTGCTATCGTCCTGCGCAAGAGTCGATGGTAGACATATGAACAGTCCGTGTAGAATTAGGATTAATTTACTATACGAAACAAGTTTTGTGGTAAAATTGATAACATGCACATTGGTAAAAAAAAACGGTTTTTTAATTCATTAACAATATCTGTTATTTTTGTTTCACGTTGTCCTACAATCGGTAGGTACTCATCGCACCATTTCCGTTATTAAGTATTTTACTCTTTCTTTGACGTTAAAAATAGAACACAAAAGCATCACAGAAAAATGCTTTAGAAAATCAATACAAAAAAATCCATTCAACGGATCGGAAAACTGCATATAACAAATTTTACCACAAAATCCCATATAGATCGTATAACAAACGGTCAGTCTGTCTGTTGGTATTACGCGAGCGCTGTGGGGGGATCCCCGGCGGGGTCCTCGCTGATGTCCGTCAGCATCGGCTCCTCGGGCTGAGGGATTTCCAGGATGCGAGGCCCGTACAGCAGCAGGTATGCGCAGTGCCAGTCACCTGGGACAAATGTATACATATATTGCTTATAAAGTCAAATGTGGGAAGAGAAGAAACCACTGCATCTTTACTATAGGAAGGAGTAAGTTAGAGTTAAAGTCGTCTTATGGGTGGGCGAGGAAGCTAAAAAAGGCGTAAATTTATAAATTTTATAGCCGTAGCAATATCGTCGCCATAATTCATTTCTATAGAATAGAATAGATTTATTTTCAAAATTGGATACAAGGTATCACTTATAGACGTCACATAACTTAAATCTAATTATAACTACTACCGTTTCCAAAGCGCGTGTGTAGAAGAAGCGGCGTAACGAACAAACTACACTGCAGCATTTTCATCGGACGTCAATTTACAAATATAGATCTCTTAAATCTAAATCATGGACAAATGCACATTGTCTACATTAAAAAACATGAATGAATGTAGAACTAATATCTCTCTATAAGCGTCCGTTTACTATACCTATATAAATTCAATAAAAAATATAAGTGTTGCACTAACCTCCTCCGCTGAGCTTAAGCACTTCCTCCTCGCTGACGGGCGTGACAGTGTCGTCGTCGCACCGCAGCCAGGTGTCCCCGCGCGCGACCCACGCCACGTAATGTCCGGACGAAGATGATCTGCCGCGATGAGTGAGCACAGCTTGGAGGCGATAGTAACCGCTGTTATTGCTGCCTACGTCTGAGAACAAATGAAATGAAATTTACTAATCCATACTCATATTTATAAAGCTGAAGAGTTTGTTTGTTTGTTTGAACGCGCTAATCTCAGTTACGGTTCGAATTGAAAAATTCTTTTTGCAAAGCTTTTGCAAAGTTTTGTTAATAAAATTAAAAAGTAAATTTATTGATAGTTCCTTCCAACTACAAAAGATATAAACAAGATGGCCATATTGACAAGTCCACATGACCCACAATTCGCAACCCATAACCGAGCTAGGAAAAAAAGATATACATATTTTTTATAGTGCCTTGTGGTTTCCGGCATTAATAAAAAAAGAATGGGACCACTCCTTCTCTTTCCCATGGATGTCGTAAAAGGCGACTAAGACTTATAAACTACTACCAGCATTATACTTACCATTCTCAAACCAATATGGCACGGCAGTTTTATTCCCTTTCTCCTTTTTGCTGTCGCCATGGTTCTTATTCCGAGCGGTTAGAGACGATTCTACACTGGCGTCGTCTAATTCCTGTAAACAATAAAATGGTAATTTAAAAAAAAAAATGGATATAGTTGTGATTTCTATTTCGACTTGATTAAAATGCCGTGTGGTTCCTGCCACTTTAGGCCCACCTCCACATCTTTCCCATGGATGTCGAAAAAGGCGACTAAGGGAAAGGCTAATAAACATGGTATTCTTCTTGTAGGGCTAGCAACTTGTCACTATTTAAATCTCAATTCTATCTTAAGCTGAACATGTTCTTTCGGTCTTTTCGTGACTGTTGGCTCTTTCTACCCCATCACTACATAGTATACAACAAAGTCGCTATTTTAGTCTGTTTGTCTGTATGCTTAAATCTTTAAAATTACGCAACGGATTTTGATGCGGTTTTTTGTAACAGGTAGAGTGATTCAAGAGGAAGGTTTTTATGTCATTATGTCATTTTTATTAACATCTAATAAATAATGGAGAAATTTTCCGAATTTTGCACCCGTGCGAAGCCGGGGCGGGTCGCTAGTAAGGTATAAAGACTTGACTGTAACATCTGTATGTTTGAATAAAATGTGATTGCACGCAATGAAATATGTCATTAAGAAGTCAATAAGAAGAAGATCCTACCTTGAACTTGGCCCTCATGGGCGCCAACCTCTCCTGCAGTTCAGGGGAACACAGTTCATAGACATCGAGGTCGAGGGGGAACTTGACATCCTTCAGGATCTTGGCGTTGATGGACTCCTTCTCCTTGAAGTAGAACCGCACGAATTGCACCGTCAGGTATGCAGGCAGACGGCTGATTTTGCTCTAAAAATCAAACAATTTTATTTTAAAAAATTAGGTATGTAATTTTTACATTACATGTATAGTAGAAATAGACATATAAATCAGGCTAGATAATGCATGTTTTGCAATTTGTAGGAAACGTCCGTCAAATTACTGGGCATTGAGTCAATTTTGGATCCCAAGAAATATGAAAGTAATTGTAAGACATGCACATAAATAGAATAATAACAATTTATTTGTTGATAGTGAAAGTAGTTGAAAGCTATCACGAGTTTTTTCCTCATCGTTCTTTTGAAATATACCTTAAATATATGCAAAAGGCAATTTGGATATACATATATATGTATATAAATTAAAACTTACCGTTTTTGTGTAAACAGCATCTCTCCCTAATGTTTGTGACATTTTTGTGATTTGTTCTGACATTTTCTGTAAACAAAAAAAATATATAGATAAAAATGACACAGGATTTTTTTACAATACTCAACCAATAATATATTGCCAAAGATTGATGTTTTAGGGAGCCAGGAAGAAATTATGTTTAATTTCCGGTTCTGTGGACACTTCTCTCTTAGATTCCCCTAGACCAAATAAAGAACCTGCATGTCAAATTTGAACTAGCAATTTGGGTTGTACATGATATATCAGTCAGTGTTCTTTTTTACATATTTAGATATAAATATAGATAACAAATAGACAACTCACAGATCTGAGTCCGGACTGAAGATACTTGACATCCTGAGAGATGAAGCATGACAGCTGCAGGAACGTCTCCTTGCTCTTGGTGGGAGGCTCGTCTGCCTCCGAACAGACCAGTTCCACGTCCAGGGTGCCCCCAAAGTATTGCTCGATCACTGATGTTCTGAAAGTTTTATATTTTGTTATTAACAACTTAATGATGTCTTAACGTGGGTGTTAGAGCAGTTACTATATCGACAAATATCTGGTTTGAATTCTACTGCGGCCATATACAAATAACTTCATTTTAGTATTAAAGTTAAGCCTTAATGGTTTTCAAACAGCCTATTTAGGAAAAAGACTAGGTTCCCTTGTAGGATTGCAAAGGTTTCACGGAAATAGATTTGTATAATCTAGTTTACTCCAGAATCAGTTGTTAAAGACCCCAACCCCTTAGGAAGAATACAATCAGCATTAACGCTCTGAGGATAATAAAAGGAAAAATTTTTTGTTTATTTAAATTATCTCTGAAATGAACACACATATAGTGGGAGCGTTATTAAACCAAGTGTTGTGCAGTGCTGTACACTATCCATGAGAGAGCCTTGGTTCTATCAACTTTCAGTTATCACAATCATGGGAGCGCTGCTCTTGGTCACCCTAGTAGTGCATGTGGAGACAGTCACCGGTCTTGCGCAGCGCTGGCGAGCGGCGCGACGGGCAGCCGCTGCTGCAGCGCGCGCACGATCTCGGCCCAGCACTCGGACGCGTCCTGCTGCGCCAGCGCGCCGCCCGGCCCGCGCTCGGCGAAGCGCGGCGCCGTGCTGTGCAGCGCGCGCAGCAGCCGCGCCGCCGCGCCCGCGCACGCGCCCGCGCCGCCCGCCTCCAGCGCCGACATGGTCTCGCTCAGCGCCGCCGTCAGGTCGCCCGCCGTGCCGCCGCCCGACGCTGACCGAAAAATTCAACAGTTAAATAAATATACATATTAGAAAAGGTGGACAAAGTTTTACTACAAAATTATACACCAATAACATGCAAAAGAGGAACATTAAAACATGTTCAATACTCACATTTGTCATAACTAAGAAGCGCATTCTTCAATTCAGGCACAGTCTTAAGACATTGAACGGTAGCATTCATGTAACAGGTGTTGCCTAAATTGATCAGTCCTTCAGGAAGGTCCAGCTGTAAATAAACCTTAAATTACAATATGCTTAAATAAGCCTAGCCTAGCAATAGAAAAAATTGTAGTCCCATTTTTGTTTTTAATTACTTTTCAATAATAACACTTATATGTGCTTGTGATGAGGTCTTTGTGAACCTACTGCAATAAAAAAAGTTTTATGACATCTTAAAATAGAAGTGCTCAGTTGAGATAAGTTTTTCTAAGTCATTATAATTAAGTAAGAGACAGTTGTTTGTATTGAAAAATAATAAAAGAGATGTGCCATATTCAATCTATGCTACTCACAGCTGAAGCAAGCTCAGACTCGTTCATGTCCTCCACAAACTTGGTCTTCTCGACAGGGGCTGCCGGGACATCCTCCTCTTTGCTGCCCATCACCAGCACCAATGCATTCTAAACCAAAAAGAAACATTATTTGTTATTTCCCATGGATACTTACTATAAGTGAAGCACATAAAATTCAGAATAATATAAGACAATAGAAATGGCATATTGTACTTAAAAGCAAAGGAATGGTGTGTGATTGTCTTTCATTGCACTCAATTTTCTGTGCAGATGTAAAACTGTCAAATAAATTTGCAAGTTGGAAATTGTATGAGGTCACAGTCATCACTTCGTCTTATCGTATTACGTATTATTATGTTATTCTGAATTCCATCATATAGAACCATAGGCATGGTGAGTATAAACATCCTAATAATAAAGAAAAAAATTAACTATACAAGAATAACTGAGTGATATTTAAACTAAAAGAATCAATAAAAGATTTTTTGATTTTGTTTTCTTTTGTGATATCTGATGGAATTAATTAAGCAATCAATGCACTCACAGTTTAAATTCATTTGTTTCTTTAAATAATGTTATTCAGAAAGGCATAAAATGGAGACTGTTAATTTCATGAATAACTTACATTGGTCAATTTAAAATTTCCCCAATCATCATCTTTTAAGGTGATTCCTTTGCAGACAACCTTCTGCCTCTCCGGTTGTACTCCGGTCAAGGCAAAGATCTGCGCTTTAAACAGCACGGGATCATCATCAGTGTTCACCTCCACACCTGGGTAGGTCTCTTTGCCCCATTTCACTTTGACTGGAATTAAAACAAAAATCTCTAGTGACTATCTTGTGAGAAAAAAGGGCAAATATGTAAACATGTTTCCGCCATCCAGCTAAATGTTGCATTTAGTGTCCTGTGACTTTATGTTTGTTTTCCCCATAAACAATAAAAATATGACATATCAAATTTTTATCGTTTATTTATTTTTTCAAAAACATTTGGTAAATGTAGGTATATTTTGAAAAAAAAATTGCAGAATGATTTCAGATATAATTGAAAAAATATAAGAAATAATTTGTAGCATAGATTTCAAACATAATAAAATAAAAACAAAGCAGAATGCATTGATTACATTATTCTGAATGCTGCCTTTTGTTCCCTGACCCAAATTCAGCATTATTGAAAAGCTTTGGATAGTTTTATACCATCATATTAATGTTGATTAAATACACAATAAGACAAATAAATAACTACAATACAGCCGGCGTTCGCGTTCAATGTTTACATACCAGGAGTGACACAGCAATGTTCAATGAAACCTTTGACACAACTTTGACTATATCAAAATCTATAAAATATAGGAGTAACAACGGATCATAGTCTACATCATGAAGGATTAATTAGCAAAGGCTTGATTAAACAAACAGAATTTTACAGGAATTTCGTTGACATTTTAAAACTAGCCTAACCTTAAAACACCATTTAAATTCATAATGAATAAGGTAACGTAACTTACCAGAAACTTTCGGCATCTTTAGGAAAAAAAATATCGTCCAACTGAAAAGAATTAGTCTGAAGTTAAATGAATTTCGTAAAATAGATAAATATTGAAAGTCACGATTCGCATCCGTGGGATTTGGGATCCAGTCAGATTTTATCAATGACTTATCTAAAATTGTGACAGTGACGCTTCTCGTGTCAAGCGTCAGGCAAAAAATGACACTTGAAAGAAAAAAAAACAATTGGACAATTTTATTTTCAAGGCAAATAAATGAATGATACATACATACATAAAATACATATAGTCACGTCTACATCCGTTGCGGGGTAGACAGAGCCAACAGTCTTGACTGCTAAGCCAATGTGGCTTATCAGTCAAGACTGTTGGCTTATCATTCAGACAGCTGTTTGCCATAGTGATAGAATTGAGATACAAATCGTGACAGGTTGCTAGCCCATCGCCTAAAAGAAGAATCCCAAGTTTATAAACCTATCCCTTAGTCGCCTTTTACGACATACATGGGAACGATATGGAGTGGTCCTGCTTTTTTTATTAGTGCCTGGAACCACACAGCACCAATAAAATAAATGATAGGCTTTCGAAAAGTAATTTCGTTACTTGTTTTCTTTCTCTTCCTTCTAGCGTTAATCTTGGTTACGGCCTCACTTCTCGAAAGAGAGAGAGCCCTTACCTACAACATTTCATGAAATACGGACTAAATATCTAGTAGATACCTATTACATACATACCTACTAAGTACTTATCAATTAAATAGCACTATTACTTCGTGACATTTCCAAGTTTCTTACAGCAAAATTGTTTTGACTAAATGTAGTTAAATGGCAAGACATTATTACCATTAGATAAAAATCGATACTAGGTATACTTACTTTCTCGCGAGCTTAATCTAAATTTCCCGAAGGCTCTGCTACAAATTTCCCACGTGATGATCAACGCTTTAGCGCGCTCGTTCGATGAACCCCTGAGCATGCGCGGGCGCAGCGAAGCCCCGCCAGGCCCGCCAGCTCGCTACCGCCAGTCTCTCACTACGTCCCGCGGTGCCCATACGCTGTTCCTCAGCTATACACACGGCCGTGAAATTATACCGGCCGTGAAACAATTTTTTTATAAGTGCCTGTGAAGTTTTGTGCTAAATCAGTGTCAGTTATTATTCTTCAAGACTATTTTCAAAACGGAATGCTTCAAGGACTGCCCAAGCAGAGCTTACTGTAAGTTCACAAGCTTTGTTTTCGATATGAATTATATTTGTTAGAGTTAATCGCAGTAATCTTCTCTCGTAAACTTAATTCAGGTAGTTATTGTAGCTATTAAACTAGATTGTATCATCGTTATGATCAGACTTAATTGAGAGAATAAAGTGCTTAGGAGATACTACAAGTAATAAATTGGGATTCCATTCTCGGTTGCTTTAAACAAGTTGCTTGAGTTTTGCACCTGCGTTCCCGCCTACATTACTTAATTTAAGTACCTACTTCGCCACTTTTTGGTATCGAAGTTCTTCACATCACTACTTCAAGTCACTTTTAATAAACTGTCTTTCGAACAGTAAATATTAATTGTCATTATAATTTCATGAGGATAATACCTACTAGAATTGCTAGATATAAGTATTGTGAAATTGGTCTACCTGCCTCCGGAAGACACCTTCACTCGTCTAAAACATAAATTAATCAATTTCTCTTCGAAACTTTACGTAACGTAATAAGATCATTAATCTGATTCTGCGATATGAAATGATTTTCATAAAATAATAATTAGATGCGCATAACATAATCGTGGATGTAAATCAGCCACCGAATATTTTAAAATACTTAAAGAGTCACGTTTTGAATACGAACTGTATTTGCTATATGCAGAGTTGGAATCCTAAAAACTTGTTCACATTGAATGAGCTTAATGTCGAGTAACAGGCGAGTTGATAAGCAAGTAAAATACTGATCACAAAAAGGTTATGTGGCGTCTTACTACGCCACAGTATCAAATATGATTGAAACAAGGTTTTAATATAACAAAAAAGATTGAAATAAAATATTATCTAAATAGATAATTTTTCTCTATTTCATACAGCCAATCACACCAATACACACGATTACGAGATCAACTTCCTTGCTAGCTTCACTCGACCAATATAAATCCTTTGAGTTGTTTTTGCGGTATGCCGTGAGGAATTCGTAATGGTGGACTAAGGACCATCTACCTGCGTAATGACGTTTCGCAGCCTCCCAGCGCTAATGGTTACATCGGCTATTAGGAAAAGCGGGCTGCATAGGCATGAGATTATGGGATTTCACTTTATAATAGATATTCATGTGAAATCCATCGCAAAGTAATTCAAACATTTTTATTTTTTTACTAGCTGTTGCCCGCGACTTACGACATTCTCTGTAAAAGTTCACTGACAATCTCAATACTTATGTATTTAGCTTTTATAAGCTGATCAGAGCAACAGTTTTCGCCTGATGCGAGAACAAACATACAGACAGAGGGGAAAAACATATTTTGGCTTCTGTTCCTCTTAAACTACTTATTACCCTGATATGGCATTGCATGATGAAGTATAAAAACTTTTCAGTCAAAGAAAGATAACTATACGAAATCCTAAATATAACTTAAACATAGAGTCAGACTGACAGTAATTAGGTACTTCCGATTATATCTTAATTTATGTTATCGTCGCGTAATAAAAATCATATTGTGTCTAGACAAGGCTTTAATTAATCATCTAAACTGAAAGTGTCACGTTTAACATACTAGAAATGGAAATGTTTTGATTTAATTAATAAGTTGCTCGAGATAGTGGCAGCTAACAAACTTTCACTATTCTCTTCCGGCAACTACCGCCTTCACTAAACTTGTTATCTTACATCGATACAAATAATTTCAATCGAATAAACCAATATCGTGAGAATATTCTCGCTGAAATTGGATTTTGTTACTAACGTCTAAAAGAACTCTTCATACTTCCGGCACTGAATATATTATGCTTTACACGCACCTCGTTTTGAGATGTGTTCATTCTAAATAAAACACCATTTAGTCTCATGAAAAAAATTATAATGAGAAGAGATATGTTCGAAGGCGTCATATGGGTATGTGGTCTGTATTTGTTAGCGGTGTTTGTGTTTTGTTTTGTGGTAGTTAGTGGAAGTACTTGTTAAGAATAGAATAGAATTAATTTATTATCAAAATTGGATACAAGATATCACTTATTGACGTCACATCACTTAAATCTAATTATAACTAAGTACTACCGCTTCCAAAGCGCATGTGTAAGGGAGAGAGTATAACTCATTGTTTTACACAAATAAAGAATATAGCGATCATTATCATGTCCACAGACCACGTCCTCATTCCTCGAAGGTCACTCCTTGCATCTGCTCGTCGGTATATTTCCGCCAAGACCCGTTCCGAACTCGACAGGTTTTCAGGCCAAAAAAAAAACGGTAATTACTAAACCGATACTTTCTCACCTATTAACGATACGTATACTGTTTTTACCAGAAATCACTGACAAAATATTCACAGTATAGAAGTAACATCTTTTCGCACGATCTAATTAGTGCACCTGTAGTTTTGATTCGTGGGATCGACTAGAAATTGTAATTAAAATCTTCGTCCAAATTAATTCATTTTGCATACATATAACCACGTCTTTGCTGTTGGGCTTAATGATAGAATTGAGATTCAAATAATGATAGGTTGCTAGCCAATCCCCCAAAAGAATCCCAAGTTAATGAGCCTTTCCCTTAGTCGCCTTTTACGACATCAATGGGAAAGAGGTGGGAGATCCTTTTTTTTTTTCAATTGGTGCCGAGAACCACACGTTCACACACACATTCGCACATGCATTTTTGAAGAGACAATAAGGAAAAATGAACTTTCGGTGACTCCGCTAAGCAACAAATAGACATGTATCTCTACATATATGCATATAATCACGTTGTCATCCCTTACGTGGTAGACAGAGCCAACAGTATCGCAAAAACTGAAAGGCCACGTTTAAGATTAATAAACTTGGGATAATCTTAGTCGTCTTTAACGACATCCATGAGAAAGAAATGGAGTGGTCCTATTCTCAATTGATGGAAACCACATGGCAAATAAAAAAAGTCTAATAAAAAAAAAGATGCTGACTGTCTCATGGTGTCAATAATAAGAACACACAGCTAAATCGCTCTGTCTAAAGATTTGAAATTTGGTATGTAGATTTCTTCTAGTGCCCTAAGAGAGGTATTCGGAATTCCCGAGGTAAACGTGAGCGAACTCCAGTCTCATATAAATCTGGTATCTTTTTAATTTGTGTCTCCATTCTTCGCGACATCGCTAAACGAGGTGAAACTCGTAAATCATGAGACGTTCGGTTTTGCCGGCGAGAAATTAATATTGTCGTCTCCAGCGATTGTTATAATTGAATGTGTGCGCATTAGGTATTTGTGCCGCTGACGGATTGACACATTTTTCTAACGAACACTAAGTACCGTGTGCCGTGTGGTTCCCGGAACCAATACAAAAAAGAATAGAACCACTCCATCTCTTTCCCATGGATGTCGTAAAAGGCGACTAAGGGATAGGCTAACAAACTTGGGATTGTTTTTTAGGCGATGGGCTATCAACCTGTCATTATTTGAATCTCGATTCTATCATTAAGCCAAATAGCTGAACGTGGTCATTCAGTCTTTTCAAGACTGTTGGCTCTGTCTACCCCGCAAGGGATATAGACGTGACCATATGTATGTATATATGTAACACTAAGTACTTACCTACGTATTAAGTTATATATGTAAAGGTTTATCAAGTTGCCTGTTCACGTCATAACTATTAAATACTAAATGCATGAATTTTACAAACATTGTGCGAAGATTTCAACTTTATAGAAAAGAATTTAATCTTATAAAAGAACATAAGAAAAACACGATTCTCAAGGCCGAACTCTCCAGTAATTGCTCGTCTCATACTTCATTGAAACAAGTTTAAACATAGACCGTAGTTTCGACTAATATTTCAACCACGTTACTTCATAATGCCAACAGACAGGTAATTTAACAAAATTACTGGCTATATTCGGATTGCTGCCCCTGACAGCTGAGTACTTGAAAATAGGTACTTACTTAAAGGTTGTCCAGTAGTCATCAGTAAAAACTGCCAAATCTGTTCACGTCTCACTTTGTTACGGACACTAGTTGAAGGCAAGTTGACAAAAAGAATGCGATATGAATAAGTATAATTGAAATATAATAGCGGTAGATACCTATTTATATCTAGACTGGAGTAGGTCGAAAACTCATATCATTGTTCTACGATTCTCGTACAAGCTATTTGTACTACCATATTCTTGACTTGAAGAGATGCACCTCTCATTTTGAAATTGTTTACTTCTTATATCTACTGTTTAATCTGAAAATTACTATATTTATTTAGTTTTCATAAAATAAGTATATTCATGCCTACATATAACATCTTCTTATATATATATAACATCACATCACATATGTATATAACATCTTTATTTCTTACGGAAGACAGAGCCTACATTCTGTGAATACTACTACGGGTAATAAAATAGTTTTTGAAGGTTCTTTAAATCTTCATTGTCCCAAAATTCCCGAAATACTACTTGAACCTGCAGTGAAGTAGTGGGTACTGTTGGATCCTAGTCGGCGCCAGCGACGGCCGGCCGCCTTGAAGCGTGAACCACGTCCGTACAACGACCTGCACAGCCGAATTAATTTCGTTACATGTCGACTCACAAGTTAAACTAAAATTGTTTGCTCTTTATGAATAAATAAAGGAATTTGAACCCGAAAAGAAAAGAAAATTGAAGTGCCGTGTGGCTCCCGGCACCAATACAAAAAAGAATAGGACCACTCCATCTCTTTCCCATGGACGTCGTAAAAGGCGACTAAGGGATAGGCTTACAAACTTGGGATTCTTTTTTAGGTGATGGGCTAGCAACCTGTCACTAGTTGAATCTCAATTCTATCGTTAAGCCAAATAGCTGAACGTGGCCATTCAGTCTTTTCAACACTGTTGGCTCTGTCTACCCCGCAAGGGATATAGACGTGACCATATGTATGTATGTATGTAATTTGAACCCCATTTTGAGAGATGCAAGTTGTAAGATGCACAGACTTCCAATATTTAGGGTATTGTTTTTCCAATTCCGTATAAAATGTATCACATGAGTCTTGCTTTAGAGCCCCGGGTCCTCTGCCTAAATTAGATTAGACATTTTTGTTTTATATTTTTTTTATATTCTTATACATTATTTCCTAATAAAATCAGTTAATAGTTCCAGCCCGTATCGTACCCGGGTCAAAGGTACCCATCGCACTAGCTGCGTTTCCCCTTTGCATGCTATGGATATCCATTGAGCCAGGTACCATCCGGAGCGGTGGTCATATCCCCTGTCACGTAAACGGCGTCCAATATATTATGAGGTAAACGTTTTTTAAAGCCAAGGTAATCCAAATTCAAATTTAAAAATTTTATTCCTATTATTATAGGATACTTCATATCACTTAATAATCACACAATTGGTTTCACAACATTGGTTGACGTCAAATAAATTACTTAAAACTAAGTTCACTGCCGCTTCCAGGCGTTAGTGCAGAATAAATGGTAACAAACTGCACTGCAGCATTTTATTCAACAACGTCTACAACAACGTTCACAACTATCCAAATTTAGAATAAAAATGTGGACGAGGGAATATTCTGGATTCTGGTGTTTTGAATCTGACCTTCACAATAAAAAAAACAGAATTCAGAATAGCATTATTAATTAAAAAATATTTCATTATAGGTAGCTCTTTTTATGTCCATGATTGTTTTAATTTTAATTGAACGGTTATATCTCACCTTACAGAATAAATCGTATTTTGCGTCCATTGTTCTGTTATTCTGCTAACACATTGGCTATACAAAACACCTCGTTATGTAACCCACACGTATATATTGACCATAAAGAACTTTCCGGCCGTCCAGTACTGTGGGAAATTGTGTCAATTTTAATTTTAAACAATGCTGTGCGCTAAATTTTGCGTGTTTTTTTTTATGTAGCAAAACTCAACATTAATGATGTAAAGAAGGGTTTTGTATCTTATTAGATTTGATAAGCGACGAAGGGATAGGCTTATAAACTTGGGATTCTTCTTTAAGGCGATGGTATAGCAAACTGTCACTATTTAAGTTTAAATCTCAATTATTTCATTAAGCCGATCAGTTGAATGTGGCCTAGCAGTCTTTCGAGACTGTTGACTCTGTCTATCCTGCAAGGGATATTGACGTATATGAATGAATGGATTTGATGACTATTCGATTATATTTTATACCTAATTTATATTTAATACCTTATAAAACCTAATAAACGATTAATACCTTATTAACGATTATATTTTATACCTAATTAAATAAGGTATATATATATATATGTTACATATATATTCCTGTTATTATATATATTACAGGAAGGCAATTGATGTACCAAATCTGAGGAATCTGCAGTTTCGAAAAGGTGGAAACATGCAAAGATAAAAAATTCAGAAAGACAATTTTTTTCATATTTCTGCAATGGCCATACAAAAGACATCAACGCGCTCGCAATTTTTCTCTCCAATCTATTAAGATTTTTCTCTATATGGTTTTATGAAAAAGGTGTTTAAAAGAAGCTGTAATAGTTTCTTATTCATAATTGTAATCCTCATGAAAGCAGTTGTGAATGAAACGCTTTACTAAATGTGGAGGTTACAGATTTGACACTTTTGTCGTGCCTAGAAATCTGTACCTCTCGTTGAGTACCTCTTACATAATGTTTTTTTGTATGGTAGTTATGTTAAAAAAATCTGGAAAAAGTTAAGCACAACATACCCAGAATTAATAGTTAGCAATTACCAGTAATTGACAACAAAAAGTTAAGTTTACTAACTTTAGGCCAACTAGCTAACAACGCCGTATTTTTTTCTTATTTTCATGTTATTTTAAAATATATTTTACACCAAGTTTCCCAACACAATATAAATAAGCCTCTATAAAAAGTTCCTCTTCAGTTCTCTCTATATTTTTGTCATCGCGAAGATTTCTCTGCGGAATATATTTACATCGGAACAAACACGCGGAACCGAGCGCGCCGGTTTATGTTTACAGCCACTAAATAAATATGAGAAATGCTCACATTTATTTACAGTTTTGTGCTAAACAGTTTTGCATACTTTCAGTACAATGCCAGTTTGTCTAACATTTGTCTTTTGTTGTTTAACGAGTTTCAAATTTCACAACCAATAATGAGATTGGAAATGTGAATAATAAGGTACTTACTTATTAAAAATATGACAATTTATGTTCAAAGAAATAGGTATGTATAGTTAATCTTTGATATTCACAACAACAAAAATGCTATAGCAGTATATGTATCTAGAAATTATTAGTAATATTGCGTGATAAACGTGAGAAACCCTAAGTATTTCTGTTATCCGTAGTCAAAAAAGACCTAAATGAACCTTTACATAAGCGGAATGGTGGCTAGTGGCTACCCCCAGAAATAAGACGTCATGTTTAAAGAGAACAGCTTTAAAGTCATAACAAACAATTTTACACTTCTCCCTTAACTTGGTTGATAAAATTTCATAGGGATTTATTTTCTTATAAAAAAAAATAAACTTTCTCACGAAATTTCATATTTTGTAGTTCTCGACTTACATAATTCTGTTACCAACCTAACGCGACGACTACATATCAAATGTATTGGCTCTATTGGCAGTTATTAATCGAATCTAAACTAATGCCGAGTCGGTTACGTACGCGGAAACTTTAAATCACGAAGTGTCTCACGCACATACCGTCAGATTTGCCAGGTATGTCGTAAAAGACTTAATAAAAAATCGCCTACTAATTAGATAACAGATTATAGGTTAAATTTTATTTCTTTTAAAGTAATAAATTAATATTATGAAATACTTGTTATGATGTATAAAATCTTTGTCATTGAATTTGTAAAAAAAATATGCAATAAATCGTACGAAAGTGTTTATTGAACTGTGATCTACTATACCTGAAGGTGATTGAAGAAAATGTTTCGAGCATTTAATTAAACTTGTCTTTAGACATGATCTGAAGATCTTGTTCAGAAGTTTTTGTTTATAGCAATAGAAGCAGAAAATGTGAATCCCGGATTGTAATAAGTAGGAATAAGTGTGCTATAACTGGAACAAAAAGTTTGCACTTTTTTAAATATTGGTTAGGTGAAACACAAATATAGCTTGTTATGTTACCCAAGAAAACCAGAAATCTAAATACAAAACTTAAATAATAAGAGTAAAATTAAATTCTTAATTTCAAGTTAATATTTCCTTGATCTAATTTTAGAAATTGCTCGTTAAAATTGCTTATCAGCCTGCTTTTCTAAGTACCTGTTCTTGCTCTCGATACAGCGTTTAAAATACTTACATATTTCAACAATTAAAGTGCAAGTGGTAGCAAAACAAGGCTTTATCGGGCAGTAGTAGAGACCTTAGAAACCAGACCGATGACGTCACAACTAAGGTCCGGATGGCCGGCAGATGTAGCGCCACCTGTCGTTATACCCTTTTCAAATTAATGATTTATTTTATTGCTACATGAATATTTTTATGAAGTGTAAATAAAATGTTTAGATATGTTAGTTATGTATATAGTGTATATGAAACATCTCCGTTGAGGGAAAAGTAGTTATCATATATATTATGTACATAGCTGGGCATTAACTCGTTAATCCGTTAATCGTTAATTAACGAAGTTAACATTTTGATTAACGAATTAACTTTTAAGTTAACTTTTAAAAATGTTAACGGACACGTTAACTTCCGTTAATATGCAGTAGTCCGTTACTCGTTAATCTAATGCCTGCCTGAATGATGAACAGTGCCTACTTGCCGCGGCATTTCACCCAAAGTTACGGTTGATATGGCTGGAAACGTATGACAGCAGTAGAGTGGATGCAGTAAGAAAGGGTATGGAAAAAAAGGTAGAAGATGCTTTAAGACAAGAAGCAGCGGAAATTTCGAAGGACAGAGATAGTTTAACTGGCGGAGGGAGCAATGCGAGTAACAACGATGATGACGAGGAGGAAGACTTTTTCAATTCTCAGTCTATAGAAAAACCAAAGAGCTCCAACTCTTTAAAGAGTAAAACGCAAAGTCTCGTTAAAATGTGGCTGGACATGAAATCAATAGACTCGTTCAACGATGCTGCATTCCTCGGGGAACAGATATTTATAAATCTATTTATTAAATACAATACTGCTATACCCTCAAGCGCTGCAGTTGAACGTCTGTTTTCCACGGGTAAAGACATTTTAACACCAAAACGAGCGTCGCTTTCAGACGAGAACTTCAACATGTTAATGTTCATGAAGGGGAATATGCACCTTATGCCCGACAATTAAATTACACATTTGAATTATACAAGTATTTTGTTTTATTCCTAACCTGTTAACTTCCAGAACCTAAACCAACAAGTTTTATAAGTTCACTAACGCAACGATATAAAAATGCAATTTTACACATATTAACGGATTAACGATTAACGTTAACTTGCGTTAATTCTTCCGAAATGTAACGCTTTAACGTTTAACGAAGCTAACTTTTTTTGTAGCGGATTAACGATTAACGAAGTTAACTATTTGATTAACGGTGCCCAGCTATGATTATGTATATCCACTTCCATTCTAAAACCTTAAAGGAGTTTTCACATGTACTCTTGACTTGTCAAGAAGTTCAGACTTGTCTGAAGCTGCTTCATTATCGTATATAAATTTATGGGTCTTCTTTTAAATGAATTGTATAGGGTATCGATCGTCATTAGATTTCAAATAGGTGAACCCATCCTTGCAACTGTAAGTAGTAAAGTAAGTTCCTAGATACATACATACATACATACATACAATCACGCCTCTTTCCCGGAGGGGTAGGCAGAGACTACCTCTTTCCACTTGCCACGATCTCTGCATACTTCTTTCGCTTCGTCCACATTCATAACTCTCTTCATACAAGCTCGGCGGTTTCGGGTACTTTTGACCTGACCCTTTACCAGGACGTCCTTAATTTGATCAAGATACGTTCGTCTAGGTCTTCCCACTCCGACCTTTCCCTCCACACTCTCCTTGTATATCTGCTTAGTCAACCTGCTTTCATTCATCCTCTCCACATGACCGAACCATCTTAACATACCCTTTTCTATTCCTGTAACTACATCTTCTTTCACATCACAACATTCCCTTATCACGCTGTTCCTTATCCTGTCACTCAATTTCACACCCATCATACTCCTTAACGCTCTCATTTCCACTGCATTTATTCTGCTTTCATGCTTCTTTTGCCATACCCAACTTTCACTCCCATACATTAATGTCGGGACCAACACGCCCCTGTGCACAGCCAGTCGAGCCTTTTTGGATAGTTTCTGACTGCTCATAAAGGCATGCAAAGCTCCATTCACCATGTTCCCCGCGTTCACTCTCCTTTCAATATCACTATCATACTTGCCATCTGATGTAAACTTTGATCCTAGATATACAAACTCTTTCACTTGCTCCACTTTTTCTCCTCCAATCAAAATATTACATGCTGTCATTTCTTTCTCCATTTCAAAAACCAGTGTTTTAGTTTTACTTACGTTCACTTTCATTCCTTTCTCTTTTAAAGCTTCATGCATACAGTTTACCATCTCCTGTAACTCCTCCGCTGATGACGCCAGTATAACCTGATCGTCGGCATAGAGCAGACATTTGACGAGTAACTCATTCATCCTTAATCCACTTTTAGACTCTTTCAAATCTGTCAAACAGCTATCCATAAATAGGTTGAACAGCCACGGTGACGCAACACATCCTTGCCTAACGCCTTTCTCAATCTTAAACCACTCAGTGTGCGCTCCGTTTATCCTGACACAAGCACTCGAATCCTCATATAAGGATTTCAGTGCTCGTATTAAGAGACTGCTCACCCCATGCATAGAAAGTGCTGACCACAATTCATTCCTCTCAACTCTGTCATAGGCCTTTTCCAGATCTACGAATGTGCAATAGACTTTTTGACTCTTGGCCAAAAACTTTTCGGCTATGCACCGCAAGGAAAAGACCTGATCAGTACATCCCATTCCCTTTCGAAATCCCGCTTGAGCATCCCATATTTTGTCATCAGTTTCATTCCTGACTCTATTAATCAATACCTTAGCATACAATTTGCCGACGACGCTAAGCAGGCTTATACCACGATAATTTTTGCAGTCCAGCTGTGACCCTTTTCCTTTGTAAAGTGGCACGATAACAGCCTTACACCAATCTTTTGGTACTCGGCCGCTTCTCCAACACAAATTGAAAAGGCAGTACAACTGACTAGCTACTACGCCTTTTCCTGCTTTAAGCATCTCGACCGACACTCTATCACACCCAGCAGCCTTTCCCGCTTTCATACTCTTAAGTGCTTCCACAATTTCGAACATTTCAATTTCGCCTTCCATCTCATTCTCTTTTTCTTCGCTATAGCAGAAATCTTTCTTATTTCCTTCCTTTTTTTCAAATAAACTTTCAAAATAGTCCTTCCATATCTTTAGTACACATTCTTCTCCTTTCACAACGCTACCATCCTGGCATCTGATCCTAGTCAGCTCTCTGGTTATAGTATTTCCTCGGGCTGACCTTACGGATTTCCAGAATACTTTCAGATTTGACTGAAAGTCTTCTGATAGCCTTTTATCAAAATCCTCTTTATACTCTTCTTTCTTTCTAATCACAGCTTTCTTAACCAAATCTTTCATTTTCTTATATTCCTTACGTGCTTCATTCACATCTTCATCTATAACCTCTTGCATTCTTAAGTTAGCTTTTGCTGCTAACTCCTGCTAGTTCCTAGATACCTACTTAATTCGTTACAAAAATAAAGCACTTAAACAATTGTCATGCAAACGCGCGGTGTTTCGAGTGAAATCATCTCTGAGCGATTCCGAGAAAGATTGACAGAACCAGGTGAGGACTCCCACGAAGCCCTGTTGACAGCAAGGTCACTCACCCGACGTCGGCCAAGGACGCCATGGCCGTCGCCATTCATGTACGGTCTTTGTGTCATGAGAAGCAAATTCTTTTCAATCATTTCGAAATACAAATAATAAGGTCTTATGTCACTGGACAGTGATAACCTTTACTGTCCAGTTTTATGTATACTGTCCAGTTTTATATATGACTATAGATATTTATGGTTTATTTATTAATCTATCTACAAAATAATATTTGCCATTATTTTTTCTATTGATTTCTCTCTTCTGTAAGGTTTAACCAAGGAGATTGGTCCATCTAAGATTTTTTTAGGTAGCCCGGTGCTTTGTTGCATAGATATTTTGAGATTCAGCTACCAAAATTTAAAAAATGACAAAAAAAATAAAATATCCTTTTACACACCTGCGTTAAATTAATCATAAGAAATCTGGTTGCTTGTCTTCATGAAACGATGAAAATGCAGGTATGTTGATACTTTTTATTTCTAGCTTTTTATTATTCGCAAAATCTTATATACCTAAAATAAGATTTGAATATTGCGAATAATAAATGCTGTGCTAAAAAACCAGTCTTTTGAATAGAGTGTCTAATCCTTATAGGTATAAACTTTCTAAACTAAAAGCTTTACCTAAAACTAACAACCTTTCATCAACTTGTAAAAAAGCAAGTGGAGAGACAACATCACAACACAGGAGATGATAATAGATATCAGGTTTGTACCGGGCAGTGGGTTATGGAAAATTACAGACTACTTATGATGAAAATTATGTGACACCACGAAATAAATAAAGTTACTGGAAAGTTTACTAATTTTCTAAAAGCAATTTGTGGTCAGTATTTCAATGAAAATTTATTTTTGTGAAAATTTATTTATATGATTATAATTATTGATTTATATGATTATTAATTTATATGAAAATTTATTTCTACATTACCCTGTATAAACCTTACAGCAAAAGTCTCGAATTAACTTTAGAGCTAGCTCAATCTGTACGTAACTACTTAGCAACTATGTATCTGCAGCAGCTTAATTTCAAATAAGTAAGAAGTATGTAGCCAAAGCGCTCTCAAGTCTCACGCATATGTTCTGATAAAGTAAAATAATTAGTTCAGTTATTTCCCTTTCACTGGTGTTGTTGGAGAGGCCGCCATTGATTGACTAACGGTAAGAAATTGTTTGATGTCTCATTAAGGTAAAAGCTCCTAATACGGCGGTAGTCAAAATCGCTTCCAATTACGGTGGTATTTATATTTCTTAGTTTTATTCCTGTTCTATTCAGTGTAAGTACATCATAACGCAAATGTGTTATTCTAAATTTATTACGTCGCGACTTAACTGACATTTGCAACTACAACACATTGGCAACACAACAAAATCAATCAGTCTGTGTCACGGCATCGACGGGACAGGTGTTTTCATACAAACGCGGAACAACAAAATTAAGTACACTAATATTTACAAAGGCAATTTTTCGTATTAATAAGCCGTTCAAGTTTGTTTATGAATTACTTATAGCATTTCCCTACATTTAAATTTTTAAATTAAATAGCTTGTTTCACGTTTGTAACTCAGTTTTTATCCAAAAAATAAGAAATAAAATACCGCCGTAATAGGATACGAATTTTATAGACTAATCCTAACTCGGTGGTATAACTCCGTAATAGGAAAAATACTGATAAAATTAAATTGTTTATAACTTTCAAATTATTAAGTTTTTGAATCAGTTACAAGTTCAATTGAAATAATTATTAATCTCATAAATTAATAACCATATTCTGAGGTATGTGTTCTCAATTAGAAATCTAGTTAAATAATAAAACTGTTGAGTACAAAATGTTAGTTTCTTAGGAGGGGTAAAAATTGAGAGGTGTGTTTTAATTTATCACAAATAATATCCTGTGTATAACTGTTACTTCAGTTTTACACATCTTAGCCACAAAATAGTTGTCGTTTGATTAAAAATTTACACTCTTTTGTTAATCGGAATTTTGATGGGTCAGAATTAGGATTATTAAAAACACGAGTAGTTTTCCTAATACGGTGGTAGTTATTTCCAGGTAACTCTGTATTAGGTAATATGGTTTCCTATTATGGCTTTATTAATTAAACAGAAAATCACAAGATTTTAGGGTTTCGTAAATAAATAAAAAAATCGTCTTTTTTCTGATTCTTATTTTTTATAAATGTTTTTTTTTTTTTGTAAAATCAAAAACATTGAAAAAATTAAATATTTAAATATCAATTAATGCAATCTACGTAAGTGTTCTTTTCATTTTTTCATAGCTCAATTCAGGCAGCAGTGGCAGCGGGCAGCATTGACGCAAGTTTTAAAAGAGTTTTAAACTTTATTTTCATTATTTTATAGACCAGTAATCGCTCTAAAAAATAAAACTGTTGGTGACTGATGCGGCGTCGGTTGCTGACGACAGCCAGCAGTTTTGAAGCGAAGCTAGTCTAGTAGCGAACGTTTAAAATTCTTCCGAAGCTGTAAATGCTCTTCGGGCTGCTGTCGACCACTGTAACTGCAGCCTGAATTGACCCTAAGCTTTACTTAGGTATCTTATATTAAGTTCACTTACCATTACTAAAGTGATTATTTTTAATATGTAAAACTTTTAGTTACAGTTTACTATCCTCTGCGGAGTGTTAGTTTTTGAAAGACTGATGTTATAAATATTTCATTATTGTTACTTTTTGTTCCTCTACGAAGTGTTGATTTTTGAAAGATTTTAGATGATTGTTATTGTTCGTCATTATTTCTTAGCCAAAGTAACTAATTGTAATAAAAAATAAAACTTAATTCCTAAATGAACCTGCATTTTTAATATTGTTAAATCCGTGAAAGCTGTACACACGCGTGTAGAAAACACTAAATAATAATATATACATATATATACTTTAAATAAATAATATACTTTAAATTCAAAGTCGTCTTTAATTTCAATAAAGTGAAATAATGTAATTAAATAGTCAATGAACGAAAAACTTACAATAAAGGTACTTACACATTTCTATTATTGTTATACATATTATTTGTACGGAACCTAAATTAATGTACTTTCTGACCCTCCGTATTAGGAGCCGTCTACCGCAGTAATAGGCTCTGACCAAAATCATACCTCCGTATTAGGGAAAATCGACCTGCCTTTTTAAATATTTTTTTTAAATAAGAAATCGCATGAAAGGATACTTAGACTCAACAGCAATACAAAATTTAAATTCCATTTTAGATAATAATTTTGTTTGGAACCTTTAAAAATACTTACTTATGCTTATTTTTGCTTCTTACTTTCAAATGTTGCGAAATACCTCCGTAATAGGTGCTTTTACCTTATAATATTTTTTGTTTGAATGAAACTTCTTCGATCCGTATATAGTTTGTGGAATCAAGTTGTTCATTGGTGATCACATTTCTTTTATGAAATTGCTTGACTAGTATTATTGAGGTGATAGGTGAGGAAATAGCAAGTTTTTGTATTTTTAAGTTTATTTAGTTATTTTTAAATGATATCCGCTTCTGCCACTGAGGTGCGAAAATCAATTATAATAAGCTCTTGTGCTATTCGGACCGTTGTTCGAATCCCTTAAGGTTGAATCAACTGAAGAGGGTGTACGAAAGATAAATAGACAAATAAATAACGTTAGTATAAAA
Source organism: Amyelois transitella (assembly GCF_032362555.1). NCBI lineage: Eukaryota > Metazoa > Arthropoda > Insecta > Lepidoptera > Pyralidae > Amyelois > Amyelois transitella. The sequence continues at coordinate 7,466,442 of NC_083522.1, read as the reverse complement.
CAAGATTTGGTTGTTAAGTAGTTTTAGCCCAACAATTTGATGGCAAATTAAACAATAACTTGAACGAAATTGAAGAGAATCATTTGCTTAACGGTAATGAGAAAAAGCCGTCATCCTTATTTGGTCGACCTCGACCTCGGACGCGAAGAGCACAGAACACGGAAGCACAAGAGAACCGCTCTACTTGCTTTTTTTTCTTTTCTTCGTTATGGAAATCAAATTTCTTCAAGAGCTTATTTTTTTCTTTTCTTTGTTCTAGAAATCAAACTTCTTGTCTCACAATGTCGAAGAACCCGTAAAGATAGCCATAACCCAACATGATTGAGGTATTCTTAACGATCGGGCGAAATGTCTAGAGACAAAGAAGAGATTTAATTTCTAGATATATTTTATGATCCTGTTAGATTGTTTATTACGCGCATAACACGTACACGCAACCTTATCCATTTTCAGAGCAAAATCAAACAAGCGCAGAGCAAGTTCAACCATTTAGCTTAGCATTTAACAAACAATATTACTTCCCGACTATATTACACCGGGGAACTACGCATAGCAACAGCTATAATCATAAACAATTATGCGTGATAATGTAGTGTCAGGAAGACAGGAACAATGTCTGCGCCTGCGCTGCGGTGTGGCCGCATTCCGTTATTGCCAGGTTGAACGACCATCAGGCCGCAGGCTCATTTCTGAATATTGAGGTCCTTCCAAGCAAGCATCACTCAACTTTACAGATTATGACATTAGATTCTGAAAGTGACGATTCTAGCACACTCACTAAAACACAAAGAACGTAGTTACTGAACTGAACTGATCCATTCCTCAATTAAAAGAATATCTTGTGGTTTTTACTCTAAGGGTGATTGGTACTGTCCTTTGCTAAACAAAAATAGGAAACATAGTTTGGTTGCTTAAATTTTACATGACATGGCAATCTCAGCGTGTGTCCCACACCTATACTTTGATGGCTAATATGGCTGGTATTGGTTGAACTGTTACAACAGCTGAGGAATGCAACTTTGAAGTTCGAAGAAGTTTTAAATTAATGTCATTGTTGAATTTAAATGAATGTTCGAATATTTATTTTTAAACATCGGCCATAGTTTATGGCGTGCTATCAGATTGTCGTGGAAAGACACCATAATGTATTTCACACGTAACTTGTACGACGAAGAGGTTTCACTGTCATCAATTTATGTTGTTAGTTAACGAGCCCAACAAAAAACAACTTTCACAAAATGACGATCAAAATTGATTTTGTTATCTTGAGACGGATAGATATTGTTGACTATTTTACGTGACAATCTGTAACAGATTGTTAACTTGGCTACGCTAACGTGTGTGATAGTCTGACGTGTAGAATGAAATTACTAAAACAAATACCTTCTAACAACTGTGACCACTCCGTCAGAGAAGTGTTCTTACTACTGAAAAGAAATGCACTTATCACGATTGCATTTGCTTCTAAAGGCCTTTATTTCAAGGTCCATCAAATTGTTATGTCATCAATTGACAGAACAATAAAACAATTCCACGGAAGTTTGGAAACAAGGTCGGTTTTGGTATTGTCTCAATCATTACGAGTTACACGCCAATAATGTTAAGAGCAATAATCCCTACTTATGTAGAGTGAGTAGTAGATATGTCCTGTTTTGATCTTAAAGCGAAAACAACACAGCCAAGTACGCGTGTCCGATCACGCTTGCTCTTGCCTTGTAGGCTTTTGCAAATAAATTGGAATCTCTAAAGACCTATAATGTATATATGTATGTATGTGTATCTATATAAAGCTTGATATACCCACTATGAAAATCTGTTTAATAATATACCTACCTATATGATAAAAACATCATGTGGAAAAAAAGAGTGAATCAACTGCTAAATAAGGGAGTATCCATTACACGGAATTGGAATTTCACATGCGTTTACATGCTCGAGCAAGAAATACAAAGAGGTATCATTGCAAGTTAAAAACAAGATTGTATTCATTCGACACTCGCTTGATAGTTAACTTATGCAAACTCTTGTGATTCTAAGTAAAAGACAATGTAGGTATAACTTACACAATGTATAGTTAAGTTGATGACAGATTTCCGAACCCATCGATCAAATTACACAATCCAGTCCCCGTAGCATTTCACGCGGGACGTCGTTTTTATCGGTCGAAAAACTATCCCTGTCCCGTTCTACGTAATGGTGAATAGCGAAACAGCGATAGTTTTTCGCGCGATAAATCGGCGTCGCGCTTGCTATGCTACTAAGAGTGAGGTCATAGGCGCTCCTTGGGGGAGCCCAAGGAGAGACGTAAGGACGCAATGGGAACTAACGTTATTGAACCGATACAAATCAGTGAGAGCCAGTGAATAAAATGTAAGTAAATGAATACATAACATACATTTAATACTTACATCAACGCTAAGTTATTTCACGGCTGATTTAGCTGAGATATCTAAATCGGAATAACATGCAATTATGCGAGCAAGATTGATGGTAAGCCGCCACCGATCCGACCGGTTACCACAACTCGCACTGCCACGAATATCTGGATTACACACATAAATATAATCATGTCTACAATCCATTGCGGGGTAGACAGAGCCTACAGTCTTGAAAATACTAAAAGGCCACGTGCAACTGTGTGGCTTAATGATGGAAATTCAATTATTCAAATTGTGACAGGTCGCTAGCCCATCGGCTAGAAGTAGAATCCCATGCATATTAGCCGTTCCCTTAGTCGTCTTTTACGACATCCAAGCGAATTCATCCGCTTCTGGATAGTGCGTGGCAAGCAAATGCGCGATTTAATACTACGGCAGATTTCGATGTAATTTTTTTGATTATGAATCTGGCTGATTAAAATCAGGAAATCTTTCATATGGTAAATAGGTAGATGACCATGCAGCCACCTAACAGACCGGTTACAGAAGTGAACACTGACATGAATTCCAGGATCTTACGCTAAATACTCCATTGAAATTCATAACACGTCTGTTACTACGCCACGCGATGTTAATATGACCTAAGGAAAATAAAAATAAATCGCGGGCGACATATTTTCACGTTCAAAAGTTGGCTTAAGGATATTTTAACGACCAGTGATGATGTACCTACTTGTGTAAGGATATGATACTGTCCGTAAGAATAGTTCAAATTTTTGAATAGTCCCGAACTGAGCCGAGAGGTTTCCCGCCGTTTTCCGGAACTATGATCTTCATTCACTCGCATCTTTTTCCCGTAAAGCGCAGACTAATTACTGCAACAACAATCAAACTTTGTGTAGGAATTAAGATCCAAATAGTGACAGGTTGCCAGCCCATCGCCTGCAAGAAGAATCCCAAGTTTATAAGCCTATCCCTTTTATAACATCCATAGGAAAGATATGGAGTGGTCCTATTATTAAGTACCGGAAACCATACGCCACTAATGAAGGCAACAATCAACAAAGCTGGATTAAGGTTCCCCAAACTAAGACGGAATTTGGATCGCTCCGTATCCCGACTGTTTCACTCCTGCCCTGTTTGCCTTGGCGTTGTCGCTTGTGGTACTCTCACTATCAAAACCTCTTTACATTATATTGTGACGCTTTAGTATAACGTCGCAGGTATAGGCAATAGATAAGAAATAATTTAAAAATTGATAAAGATAATCTTTATGAGAACTAGTTTAGCTTTATACACGAGATCCAGCAAGAAGCCGCTAGAGCAGAGAGCCCCAAACTTATTTTGTCTACTGCCCACTTTGAGAATAAATAAGTATTTTTTTAGCGCCCCCATTTTTTCACCTATTTAAAAACCACTTTAACTTCAAATTAGTTTAATTAATTATTGTGACCTATATATGTATATGTATGTATGTATAGTAACGGAGAATTCTTAACGAAACTTTTACTATAACCCGCAACATAAAACCTGAGCGCAGTAGGTAACATACAACGGCGCATAGGTCTCAAGTTAACTCTTACGGGCTCCACCTGCCAATAAGAATGATTATTGAAACTCAATTTTATGGTATTAAAACAGAGTATCTTTTATGTCATCAAACTCTCATCCAACGCCCCCATTTTCTTTCTGGGTCTCTTACCCTTGAGACCTGCAGCGCCCACAAGGGGGCGTTATCGCCCACTTTGGGAAAGACTGCGCTAGAGGATAGCGAGCTACTTAACTTAGTGAACGCTGATAGTTCAAAGGTGGACAAGAAGCGGGGTGATGCGCGCGTTTTCATAAGGCTCCCTAAACTTTGAAGAGGGCCGCCGCGGAGACCGAAGCGGCACGGCGTCACAATATCTATGCAGCAAGCCTAATTTCATAACATCTGCAACTGATCACGTCACAATAGTCTATTTTGTTCTTCCCACTGCTTAACAAGAGGTTAATTACCCCGCCAGACCTATTATTACATTCAATTAGAGAATATACATCACACTGATTTGCATGATGAACAAACGTTAACGACTATTTAAATTATGTTCTTCTATCTGAGATTTAATTTATTATACTGTGTCCAGTCGAAGATACTCTTTCATTATTGTAACGATGAATGGTGTTAATAAAATAGAGCAGAGTAATAAATCAAATCAATTGCCCGGCAATTGATTTGATTTGTTTTTTTTTTTATAAATAAAGATTTAATTCTTGCTTTTATTGGTCACCCAGGTGACCAAAGTAGAGAAAATCACCTTGCCTTAACCCACATCCGAAATATTAATAAAGAGAAAAGGTTTGTAGTTTTGTATGTTTGTAACGAATAAACTCAAAAACCTACTGTTTTTCACGAAATTTGGCAGGAATGTAGAAAACACCTTTAAAATTGAAATAGGCTTTTTTTAGAGCGAAGACCCGTGCAAAACCTAGTTTTAAACTAGGTTTTGCATATTTGGTGTATTTAACGGAGTACGTATATTTTTCTTGCATTTTAATTTTCGAGGCGAATCTCTAGATTTTCTTGTACCACTAACCCGTGTAAAATAACATTTATTTAGTTATTCATGCTAAAAATTAAAGATGTAGTCTCTACCTACCCCTCCGGGAAAGAGGCGTGATTTTATGTAGGTATGTTTGTATATTCATACTATAATAATTTACGCGAACGTTTATTGATTTTACAAATGGACTGGTGCACCGATTTTAATGGGATTTGGAACAAAGGTAGTTAAAGGTTAAACATAATTAACCTTCAGTCAAACATAGATTAAATTTTTAGCGGACAATTCTCGGGTGACACCGGTATAATGTTACAAACCTACATTACATCGAAAACCGATACTTCGATAACTGTACCAGTTATTTGAAACGAATTCGACCGCAGGTATCGCTTACATTAGAGTATGTAGTGTGGCTACAACGGTGTTCGGATACCTTTCCAGTATAATAACTAGGTAATTTAATACACAGCTGTATTTTGTCTGATAAATTGACCGCACATGCTTTTATTTATTACCAGTTTTTTTTTTTATCTCAACTAATATTATAAGTGCGAAAGTAGATAAGTTTGTTTGTTAACTTTTCACGAGTTATCTAAAAAATCTTCTTGAAATTTCGCGTCATTCGTTTTTCATTCCCGATAAATACTATAGTTTTTTTAGAATTTGCGAAAAACCTGTATTCTTTTATAACTGGCACTAAATTTACGCGAGTGAAACAGGGGGTAAAAGCTAGTTTAACCTCTTTAAAGATAATTGAGTATCCAATAAAGATGAGTTTATTTTATTACGGAATTGTTTTATACGATCAACTGATCGACCAAAAGGTCATCTTTTTTCACTTTTTTCAGGAAAATAGAGGAGGCGTTTGCTCGTGTGAAAGAAAAAAAAATGATATTTTAAAATTTTATGGTTGGTAAATATAAATGAAAGAATGAGGTTGGTGCCAGGCATAAAATCTACAGCATATTAAGTCCGATTGTTTCATACTTACATGCTACTTTTAGCCCACCCCGAGACTTGAAGCCAAACACAAATGACAATACAAACGGGGATACGCTATAATGAGAAACATTATCTGCTAGAATAAACTCGAAAGTAATGGTCACTCAGTGAAGTCACATTAACAATTCTAAATAATAGCTAAGGCACCAAATCATTATCATTAGTTGACATACTTCCTAGCGCACGCGCAGGCATGGAAAGCTGCGGCCATTAGTTGCCGAAGGCGGTATACAGTAAAAGAAAACTTAGAACAGAGGAAAGTGCGCTGAAGACTCCCAAAGAATCGGAAATATTTATTATAGAATAAAGTCTATAAAGATCGTAAACTTTTTAGTTCCTAATAGATCTACGGAGCCGCGTCGCTTAAAATAATATCATTTGGGAAAGATCCCATGGATGTCGTAAAGGCCGCTGGAATAGACATATTCATATAGCGCTGATCCAATGTGGGTTACGTTTCTCCACAAAGATTGCGAAGAACAACGGCAGTTGATTCGTGTAAAAACCTGACATAACCAATCAAGGATCGTAGTCATAGGCTTTCCTCCAAAGAGTTAAGGATGTACTGGTATTATTAACACCAGGAGGAAGAATTCAGCTATTATTTAACATTAGAATAAAACAATAAGACTAATATATAGATCACTTAACAGTTGAAATGTTCTTAGATGGCAAAGATGAGTGTGACACACTTATTATTTGCGATTTACTGTCATAACTGTGAGAAAATTATTGTTCTAATAGGAATTGATATGATATTGTGTATCTTATTATTGCCAATAAAATAGTTAATGTGTGAATATGTAAATTATGTAATTATTGCTGATTCTCCTTGTCTCGTCTCTATTTCTTTTGTCTTCGCGTGTCCTCAGTTGCACCCTTCGCACTTACTTACCAAATACTTACAAACATTTTTGGAATAACAATTCATGCCTAAGGTCGCTTAAATCAGCTCGAAACATTTGTAAAACTCATATGTGTAAAAGATTAATCAAATTCAGATTCTTAAATCTACCTCTCTCACTCATCTTTGTGCATCTCCAGTTGCACCCTCCACCATAGTCCTCCACCTTTCGAAATAAATAAAAGGTATCCTATCGTGTAGTTCCCGGCGGACTCCTTCTCTTTTCCAAGAATGTCGTAAAAGGCGGCTAAGGGATAGGATTATATCCATCTTTTAGGCGACGGGATTGCAACCTGTCACTATTTGAATCTCAATTTTATTATCAAGCCAAAAAGCTGAACGTGGCATGTCAGTCTTTTCAAGACTGTTGGTTCTGTCTACCCAGCAAGGGATATAGACGTAACTATATGTATGTATCTACCTGCAAAATAAAAATTGAATACTAGTATACATATAGAGAAATAATAATATATGCAATTTCTCTGTTGACATAATCTAGATGTACAAGCAGGCATGACAAGAGGAATGCTGCCGGAGAAACGCTATCGAAAGTAAAATCACATAACTGGAAGCTGAATTAACGCTTTTGACCAAGCGTACAGTCGGCGTCAAATTACCTAACTCAACCTGCCTCCATTTTACAAATCAATGCAAAAACTGACTTTAATAGAATTAAAGAGTTAAAAAATATTTCAATAAATAAATGCGGAATAACATGTTCTAACGATAACTTTATGTCGACTGGAAGGGAATTCTCCATACCACTACATAACTGAAGTCCATTTGTATAGGTACCTACTGAAATAAAGATAATTATAAAGTTGACAGGTACGTAAATGTTGAAATCTGTTTTTCAACAAAAGTTGAAAAACAGATTTCAACATTTGTTTTTTTGTTTGTTTTTCAACAAAAGTTGAAAAACAGATTTCAACATTTATTCTAAATATAAAGTTATTATTGCTATTTTATTTATACTAAACTTCCTACTAACGTGTTATAGCTTTAAGTATGAATAAAGTATTAGATAAATAAAAATAAGTTTACTAATGGTAGTGCTGGCACGGAGTATACTACCTGCGTTGTCTACAGTCATCATTCGTGCCATTTTGTTATTGTTGCTTATTGGTGCAACAATTACAGCTAGCGGCCATTTACTTTCACGCGTCTCTAAATTGATAATAATTCGGGTCTGCTAGTATATCTCAGTACATGTATTATAAAGTGTTAAAATAAAAAAAAATTACCTCTTACTAAAAACCAGTGACGATATGAGTTTCATAAAAATCAGTTTAAAATTAATTCAACCTTATACGTTTTCGCCATTTTGACGCCTCATACATAAATAACATTAAAGTTATTCAAAACATACCTAGATTTTATGACTACATTTAAATCAGACAGAGCATTTCTAAGGAAATTAGATGTCATAAAAGCCAAACATTTGTAAGGGCGTGGTTATACAGTTTTATACCAACTAACCAACAATTTATACCAACGTGAAATTTTCATTTTTTTTTATAATCACTTTTCCAGTTATATTTTCAGACGATTGAATCGATGTTCATGAAATTCAGCCACAAACATGGAACTACTTACTCTTTGATATCTATATTCATGGAAAATGGGTGGGGAGTATATGTGAAAAATAATTGTTATATATAACAGACTCATGACCTTTATTCACAAATAAAAATATGTATATTAATTGATGACTTGGTTTTTAGATTTCATATACTTCTTATACTTAGTGGAACTGTCTGGCGAGGTATTTCCACTTTTTTTACAAGAAACAATTTTCTTTAAAATATGTAATAGGTAGGTACCTAATAAACGTAAAGCAATCAAAAAGATCAAGTGTCAGTGGATTATTACTTAGTATCGGTCTTCCTTTCCCATTAAAACAGCCGCGGATATTTTGGTCAGTGTAGAAACGCGCTTATTTTATTCTCGTTTTATAACGTAACTATATCGATAATTTTCAAATTTTATATCTATGCAAATGAGACAATGACGTGTTATTAAATTAGAATTTTAAGGATAGGTTTTTATCTTTCTTTATATATATGTTACTTATATTTTTTTAAATATATTTTGTGTAGTGGAACTTACAAGATTTGCTTTATAGGTATTTAAGTGTGCCTACTGTATCTTAGTTTTCTTTTATTACATGGTGCGAAAAGGTTTTAAAAGGGTTGGAAGAGAACCTTTTGAGACGCTCGGCTTATATCTTTTAGTAAATTGTCTTTTATTTAAAATAATTAAATGGTATATACTTAGCCTCAAAGTAAGATCGAGACTTGTGTTACGAGATACTAACTCAACAATACTATGTTTAAGAATAAATACTTATATAGATAATCACCCAAGACCCAGGCCAATCAGAGAAAGTTCGTTTCTCATCATGCCCTGGCCCTCCGGAGTTACAGACAAGCGCCCTACCGTCACCATTGTTGAATAACCACTCTACACTCGGTCAGAAAAAAGTATGTTTTTTTCCGGGAGTTCCAATTTCCAGTCCTGCGAACTAGTTTGTAAGTAATTGTGAGAACTAGACTCCCCTTTTGGAATAAATTATAGAAAGGAAAAAACGTGAATCAACTTATATGGAAGGCTATGAATTCTGAAGTAGGTGCGATATCAGCCAGATCTAGCAACTGCACTTTACCGTATTTTTTATACGATAATAACATTGAAACTGGAGTTTATCTTTAGATCTAAGTATATTAATATTCTAAAGAAATAAAGTTTGTAAGGGCTAATCCTCGAAAATATTAAAATAATTATTATAAATATTATTTCACCGTTAAAAAGGTACCAAGTAAATGGCTGAAGCTCGAAATTATGTTTCACTGTTTTAGGTCGTACCAATAATACGAAACTCGCCGACATTTTCGTGTCAACCCTGATTAGGTTTTATTACTGAAAACTAATTATAACCCTATAATTTTAAGAAGGATTTGTTAATATGGCAAATTTCATCAAAAACATTGAATGAAAGCGAAACCATATTAGTATGGAACCTTCTTAGTAAACATATTTAATTTTTTCGCCTATATATTCGTTCACGCAACACGTCAAAGCTACTACTGAATGATTGCTGGTCTTACGGTCAATGTTTTGCCAAAATTTCTATATTATGAATCAATTCTGGCATAACCACATTATGTGTATCGTAATCTTTGATTTAAAATTCCAGATAGCGCGCAGTAACTAATGTTGGGGCGGCGGCAAATGGTGCGAGGATGCGCGAGGAGGAGCTGGAGGTGGCGCTGAAGGTGGTGATCGTGGGCGACGGCGGCGTCGGCAAGAGCAGCATGATCCAGCGGTACTGCCGGGGCACCTTCACCAGGGACTACAAGAAGACTATAGGCGTGGACTTCTTGGAGCGGCAGATAGAGTGAGTCATGTTTAACTGCTCACACGGAATTATTAAAAGTTATTTATAGCATTGACAAGAGATAACCAGGAATTACAAGAAGACTATTGGAGTGATCTTTTTGGAGGGGTAGATAGAGTGAGTGACGCTTAAAACTACATAGACAATTGCAGCATGATCCAGCGGTACTTACTGCTGGGGAACCATCACCAGGGACTACAAAATTACTCAACCGTTTTAATTAACCGCTGTCACTTTCACGCCGTCATATGTAGGGTGCAAACATCAAATGCCTGATTTATCTTAGTATTTAACTTCAACGAACTATCGTCGGTATTTTACTGCTCGTAACATTTACTAACACAAACGTAGGTACTAAATATACGTTAAACTACGAAGTAAACGAGTTACCAAATGACTTTACACAACTTAAGAATATTTGTTATGCTTTGTGTAAGTATAAAAGATCGCTGACGTTGCCTTTACCTAACTGTTAATTTTACATTGTTAAGAAGATCTACTGACATTTTGTGATAAAGATTCCACTGATCATTTAGATTAACATGTATAAGAACATAGTATCCTTCAAGACAGAGCCAACAGTCTTGAATAGACTGAAATGCCACTTTCAGCCGTAAAGAAAGAAAATTAACTAAAAAAATTAATTTAAATGACTTAATAATAAAATTGAGATTGAAATAGTAGCAGGTTGCTAGCCCATCGCCTATAATAAATCCCTTACGACCTTTCCTATCTATCTTAACTATCCTTTTAAAATAATTTTATGATTATCTTTATTTTGATTTTAATTCTTTCTTTCTAAAATTAAATATTATTTTGCCTTCAGGATCGACGGAGAGGACGTTCGACTGATGCTGTGGGACACGGCAGGGCAGGAGGAATTCGACGCCATCACCAAAGCGTACTACCGCGGCGCACACGCATGCGTGCTCGCTTTCTCCACTACAGACAGAGATTCCTTCTTGGCATTGCACTCCTGGAAACTAAAGGTGGGTCCCATTAAAATTAACGTCAAAAGGATCATTTATTTTTTCTATACTAGCTCAAAAACTGCTGTAAATAGCCTATTTAAATTTTCTGCGTTTTCAAAATGATTAAGTATCATTTTAAATCTATGGATAATATATAGAACAAGGTCATAAAAATCAATTCATATAACGATCTATAATGAATCAGAGCACTGAAGGCCAGCCGGTGCGACTGTAACAAGCCTGTACCTAATTACCTTTCCAAGTCAAAAGTTGCACTTACATCATAGATTGCAATCAAGCGCGGTTTAACATAATCAAGCGAGCATTCGCCTCTATTTCTAGAATCGTTTTTCCGTAATTCGATACGAAACAGGATCATAACGATATCGAGGGGTCATGACATCACCGGCCACATATCACACATACGAGCCGGCAGACGATCTCACACTATCTCATCTACACTGTTTACAATCACGCATTTATATTTGGACATAGGCACATAGCGCATTCATCTCATTAACCTAACCAAAGATGAATTTTAATTGCGCATTATGTCTTCTGTTTGCTTTATTCTGCGGAACAAATGGTTCGTCACCTCCCGATGTAGTGGAACATTGCATCAACTACTACACTAGTGGAGAAAACTTCGACATAAACGATCTGCAAGGAGAACATTACGCCGTGTATTTCTGGCCGCCTAACCAGCGTCAAAGGGACGATTGTGCAATTGTTACTTACAAGAAAATACTGCAGAATGAAGTCTCAAAAGCTAGTGAGTGCAACGATGATCTACCAGACACTGGGCTCATGCAAGGAACGTATATCAACGGCGCTGGAAGAAAAGTGACGCTTCTTGTTTACGGTGAAGAGGAAGTGAAGAAATTAGTCCGTCCATGTAAAAGTGCATCAAAATATATTTACAAGCGAATCAATCATAATTACGTGTTGGGAATCAATTGCTCGTCTAGTGGTCGCGGGATGCTGTTGGCTAGGAATCTGCCTACGTCTTCAGAAGTTCAAGATGTAGTGAACGGAATCGAAATTATGTCAGGGCGTGATGGACAACCAGATTGCAATCTTAAAACGTAATAAAATGTAAAAATCTGTGTTTCGTATCGCTAAATAAATGAGTATATCCGATTGACAGATACGTTTTATCGATATTTTCCAAACCTTACGAGTCTCATCAGGTAATTTAGTAAATGTATTCGCCGTTTGTCGGTTTGAACCCAACTAAATGAAGTATCTTCATTTCAGGTAGAAAATGAATGCGGGGAGATCCCGACCATAATAGTTCAAAATAAAATCGACTTGATGGACCAATGCGTCGTCGGACCGTAAGTATTAAATTATATTTTGAGTATGTAGAAAGTAGTGTGCCGTGTGGTTCCCGGCACCAATACAAAATAGAATAGGACCACTCCATCTCTTTTCCATGAATGTCGTAAAAGGCGGCTAAGGGATAGGCTTACAAACTTGGGATTCTTTTTTAGGCGATGGGCTAGCAACCTGTCACTATTTGAATCTCAATTCTATCATTAAGCCAAATAGCTGAATGTGGCCATTCAGTCTTTTGAAGACTGTTGGCTCTGTCTACCCAGCAAGGGATATAGACGTGACCATATGTATGTAATGTATGTGTGTACAAACACTTTAATTATTACAAGAGATATAGAAATTACCGCTGTCTAGGTTTACATCACTGACCAGAGCCGGATTAACCCTGTCATGGGCCTGTAGGCACTAAAATTTTCGGGCCCCTTTTCTTTACCTATTCTGACTGACTAAATCATGTGATGTATTTTTTTTGCCTTCTACTAGGGTTGCCAACATTTTAGTGTCAAAATATAGTATTTTTTCAGTGGGCGGGGCCCCTGTCGATGCTGGGCCCCTAGACAGTTGCCTACTCTGCCTTAAGGTTAATCCGGCTCTGTCACTGACTGTTTAAAAGGCCTGAGACACAAACCTTTACATAAATAGTTTTCGTGATAATTAAAATACGTAGTTGGTCATAAGAACCACCACAATTAAAGCTATTTTACAGAGCATTTACGAAAATAACCTTTTCAGAGACGAAGCAGAGCTGGTGGCGCGTGCGCTGGGCTGCCGGTTGATGCGCGCGTCGGTGAAGGAGGACGTCAACGTAGGAGCCGTGTTCCGCGCGCTCGCCGCCAGGTGTCTCGCCGACATGCGCCGGGAGGACGCGGAGAACACGCAGCCCTGCATGCCACCTGTTATAGGTAGTTATCAAATCTAAATAAAAAACATGCACTTCGCACAAATTAAGATGTATACACAGCTAGCTAAAGCCAATTAAGTCATAAGCAAAAGCACTCTAAATTTGGTCTGCTTTGCAACAAGCACATTCAAATTCAAATTCAAAATTCATTTATTCCTTTTAACAAGTGCAGTACAAGTGGGTAGCAGGGTCTCACCATTTAAGTTTACAAAAACCTGTGTTAGGTGAGATCCGCTCTTCAAAAATAATGGCATTACATGCAAAGTTTAGATATTTAATTAATTAATATTATTATTATGATTCCTAACATATATTGCAAAGCAATCCTGCCTTACCAATTACATTTTGGATCTAAAGCACGCTATAAGTACTAAAAACAGTCCTACATCTTTCCAGGCACATTCACCAACCAAAATAGTAACGGCACGATTCTCCTCCGGCCAGCGAAGCACCGGCCCGGCGGCAAGAAGAAAAATGTTCTACGCAACGCGTGCAGAATACTGTGAAATGAAAAATGTCCAAATCGCTTAAGTTTAAACGACAAAAAAATACGTTTTAGTTTAATTCTTGTAATCCATGAACACTAGACAGTGAATATTAATGTGCGATCAGTTGTGATTTAAAATCACTGTAGTTGCGCCATAATGATGTGGTGATAAGCAAGTAAGGACATTGTAAATTGAATCGTAGCTGTGAAAAATGCAACATAAAGATCTTATTGTAGATTTAATGAGTGAAGTGGCGCCAATGAGGTGTTGAGGCACTGCCTAATAGCGGTAAAATGGTCTCGCACACCGCATATATACCGATATACTATGTCTGTATCAATAATCAATCCTTTTCGTCCGTCATGCAAGAGATTACAGACAAAAAGGATAATTATAGAAGTATTTCTGAAAGTATCTTCTCCATATCCTACTACTATTATAAAGGCGAAAGTTTGTATGGATGTTTGTTACTCTTTCACGCAAAAACTACTGAACCGATTACCATGAAATTTGGTATGTAGGTAGCTGAAGACCCAGAATAACACATAGGCTACTTTTTATCCCAGAGTTCCCGCGGGATTGATAGGGTTTCCATGCGGACGAAGTCGCGGGCGGCCTCTAGTTTGTCTTAAACCCGTGGTGCTGTCTCACTCTACACTATGCAATAAGTGAGAAATGGCGGTTTTGCGCGATGAACGTTTGTACATTTAACGCACAAGATAATGTAAGCTCAAGTTAAGTACCTTTACAAAGTGTACATATTATTTTGTGTAGGGAGCTATGTAAAAACTTGCGAAGTGCAATTCTATTGTATTGTAATGTATACTTAAGTTCTTTTTACTAATGAATATATTTGTTGTGTAATTAATAAATCAAAAATGTGTTTTAGTGACCGACAGGCTAAAAAAGCGTTGCATAATTATAAAAAACCACTTCCGTAGCACATGGGTAATAAAAAAACCTGATAAAAAAAACATACCTACATACGCGTTTGTTTGTGATAAGTTTTGTGTTCGCAAACTTACTTTAATACCTACATTTGAAATGTTAATCATGGTAGCGAAATATAATCTCATAAAAAAATTGTAACACGTAAGTAAATTGTTTAGCAACGAATATTTATGTTGTAATTATCTTAGACTTGTAACGACCAAGACTGTAATTGTCCTTGATTGATATTTATTATTTTTTAATATTTTACCCTCTTTTAATGAACTTCATTATAATAATGGCATGGCTGTCACTTGTTTGTATAAGATGTTGCCTTTTTATGTAAATCAATAAATAATCAAACTATGTCTATCAACCATTCTAAGGTATTAACCAAATACTTGTAGCATTAGCGATAATACTATCGACAGGCGTATAGATATTTTAGCAACACTTGGTAAAAATTGGTAATAAAAAGTAAAAATACTAACGAAGCGTACATTATAGTCATTTCATATAAGTAGGTAGGTATATAAATATGTCATAACAACGAAGTTATGTAAATACCTGTCTGTGTACCTTAGTTAATCAATAAATTATTCTCTTGTGATAAAACGATGTTATTTTTTACTTCAAAATAGTAATAAAACAATAAAAATTTAGGTTACCTTTTGGGATTTAAAATATTAAAACATAATTAACTTTTGTTGCGAAAAACAATTTATTGTTACGAAAATTATTCATACTACACATTTTAATAACAAAAGTAGCTTCCTTCTTGTTTTTCGACGACCTACAAAAATTCAATTATGTGTATTATCTATCTACATGTTTACAAATAGGTTCGAAAGGCATTGACGAATTTTTACAAATAATAAAAAAGAAGTTTTTCTATACCTAAGTTATTTTGATAGCTCCTTAGCCAATCCTAATTTAGAACTCAGTGTTTGATTTGTGATTGGCCGTATATTTCTGTCAATCACAACGTGACGAATAATTTTAAATTCAAATTTGACATACTGTTTTTGGGTATAGAACCAAAGCGGATACGTGTTTACGGCAGTATCCCCAATATTGAGCAAAAAAATTTAAAGACCTTCTGTATCATATTTTATACAATTGTGAAATATACAAAACAGGAAACATTGTTTACATTAAATAAAGATATTTATTTGAAAATATTTTTAAGTCACTATTATTTAAGTAGGAAGGTATACATAGAGTACACTTATTAACAAAGTTCCAAACCATATGGGTCTGTAAATTATGTATAAGAGGTATAAAAAAAATCACGTTTCCACAGATCAAAATGAAGACTAGCTTCAAAACAACTTTACACTCGAAATTAATATTTCTAAAATCGACTTAGAATCTATCTAGTGATGCTTAAAACTGGTTAATTAGACAACAGTCGATTTAGTTAAAATAATAAATTACAATTAGTTAAAACATTTTAAAAATGTGTTTAGAAACTTTGACAAACTGGGCTTTACAAGCTAAATGCGTGAATACGTATATTTATCCACTAGAATACAATTATACACATATTATATGGAATCACTATAGCTTCCTCTGCTAACTATACATATATCACATTTGCCAAAGCTTGTAACCACCCCTCTGAGCCACAGAACAGATCGTTTGATCATTAATCCATTCGACCACAAGGCCGAAGAACCGACACTACTTTAACAGTGATTATAGTGACTAAATATAACAGTAAAACGCCTTTCAGTCTTTTCGAGACTGTTGGCTCTGTCTGCCTAGTAAGGATTAAAGACGTTATTATATGCATGTATGTACATATTGTTTGCTTATAGAATAGAGGCATTAATTCTGCAAGTAAACAGTATTTACAAACACGAAATAATGACCCGGCGAACCCGCCTGGGAGTCAATGCATGCCCTGGTGATCAAGATTTTGGAGGTAATGTCAAGTAATGGATTTTCTTGTGGCCGAGATGAAAACACGAATCTTTTTTTTCTTACAGTGGAATTTCAAAATCTTTATGTAACACTTCTACTTCCCATCGTATGCTAGACAAGAAGCTCGTATTTAATATTATTATTATAAGTCGAGTCGGAGAGGCAAACATTTTTCATAATGGAAAACGCCTTAAAATATGACATATTCCATGCTTTCTCAGCTATGTTTGCTAAACATTAAAGTAGCCAATAGCTTCGTCCACACGTTGACACAAATTTTCAAAAATTATTATGAATGATAATCAAGAATAATATTCATTACAATTTTTTCTAGCTAAATTTAACCACAATCTATACTAGATAATGTAGACTAAGATGGAATTATGTGGTATTGGAATTACAAATATACCTCCCGCTATGAAACCGCGGGACAAGGTAACATCCTCTTTCTTCAAGAATAGAGCTATCAAATGCAAATTATTTTCATAAAATATGATAGATGATGCATGGTGTCAATATTTTACCAAGAAAAAGCTAAAGTGACCAATTCTATTTCGATTCTAGCTATTGTTTTTAATGTATATTAGGCCTGCATTGATCGACTTAAGTGAATGTGATCTAGCTATACCAGAAATGCTTTATAAAGAACGGACTTTGGCTTAACAACTGTCTTTTATATGCACAACAAAAAATAAACACTCAGACATCATCAGCACTGGAATTCTGTATGACTTATCAAAGCTTCATAACAAAAAGACATAAAAGACACAGATCACTCGCTTCTTCTCCGCACAAACAAAAAGCTGAATCATTTGATGACGAGCTTCTCCCGCATGAATTCCTGGACTCACGAGCAAGTGGTCACGTTCAATTTAGCGAAGTAGTCTAGGAGGCCCTGGAGGCGTTTCTTGACTCGTTTCTGGTCGTCCAGGGTGCAGCCGAGGATGGCAGTCTCGAAGTTCTTGTCCGTCCCGGTGTTGGGGTCGGGCTGGGAGGTGCAGGCGTTCATGTAGGTGAGGCAGCGAGTGTGGGCCACTACCGCGTCAGCTTGCACAGATACTACTAGCTGATCTATATACATGTTCACCTAGAAAAAACAATTCATCAGTCTGGCGATTGTCCATTGTTAATTGTTGCATTCATGTGATTAGAAACGTGGATCAGTGAACACTATCCAGAAATACGAAATTCCGGTAATCGATGTGCACTCAATCTACTAATGAAAATGAAAATAAATGGCTATCATGTTTTCCAACAAAAAAAAGGTGATAAAGAAATCTAATTAAAGTTGTTGCGTTTTGATGTTCAGTGGGAAGTGTTAATTAGCGAATTTAGCATAAATAAGTGATAACATACATAATTTAAGAGAAATTTAGTAAACTTAAGCAAATAAAATTTCGAGTTGGACGTAGCTAACCAACCTCAAGCTGCTGTGTTTTAAGTTAACAACCGGGACCAGTGAGAGTTGTGAACCATGAAAACTATCTGACGACTGCTTGGTTTCTAGATATACCTTGACATACTATAACTACTGGAGTCGTCCAGGTAATATGCACCAAGCTTAGAATTAATCAGTTTTGAAGTGGTAGGTTATTTATCAGGTCTCGCGCGAATCTTACACCGCCAGAGTTAAGACATGGAGCAAAAAATTCTTCATACCATCCCACAGTCATCCTGTGAAGAAATCTCCCTCTTGGGCAATTACCCTCGGTTGTATTCACGATATAAGTTGCATTCTGCCTCCGTAGTAAATGAGGAGCGACGCGGCCTTTTGGTATATTGGCTTATCGCATAATGTAATAGTTATAGTTTTGTTATGAACAGCTGTTGGATATCCTAAATAAATAAAAAAATACCTGGTGCAAAGCCTCCTCTTGTTGCGTATCTCGGTCGGTGCGCACCGCCACCTCTACTGTCATGGCGCGAGACAGGATCCTCTCCGCGTATCTCATTATATCGTCTTTATCACCTGGACAGAAGTAATATTTATCATTGATTGTTCGCCTAATGCCTATATCTGTTGTTTAATTAATGTATGATTGCTGCTGTATACAAACAAAAAAAAACATTCATTCATTCATATAATCACGTCTATATCTCTTGCGGGGTAGATAAAGCAGTATTGAAAGACTGATAGGTCACGTTCATCTGATAGGCTCAATGATAGAATTGAGATTCAAATAATGGTTATATACCTACTATATACAGAAACAAGAACTATAATTTTATATACACTGGGAACCGAATATCGAACCCCTAAAGTAAAGATTGGGTTTTAGTTTATACATACATACATACATACATATAATCACGTCTATATCCCTTGCGGGGTAGACAGAGCCAACAGTCCTGAGCGGACTGATAGGCCACGTTCAGCTATTTGGCTTTAAGATAGAATTGAGATTCGAATAGTGACAAGTTTTAGTTTATGTTTTACCTTTTACTACAAAACTATTGTTGTTTCAATTTTTGTTATGCGGTTAAACGGAACAGGGATAGTTTGTCGCACGTAGCGCGTGCCATGCTCGCCCCGCAAAGAAGATAGAACATATGGCACATTATGTTTGCTATATAAAAAGCTATAAACTGAAAGGGTGGAGTTAACGATTCGCCTGGAGGTCAGAGTAAGGTCGCTGTTGCCACAATTGAGGGTGTTAACAATTTATGAAAAGTGAGGTATGCAATGCTATGTTGCGAAACTAAGAACTTGCTCACTCACTCTCTTTTTCCCCCAGTTCACATTCCTAGTACTTGCAGAGTATTCCAGACTATATTTACAGTTCACACTCGGTACCTTCAGGGAAATGAAGTTTATACGATACTAGCTGTTAACCGCAGCTCCGCTCGCGTTAAATTAAAACACCCATTTTTCTCCCTTCCCGTGAGAATTTTCAGAAAAATAGTACCTATATTACTTCTAAAGGTCATGTGCCAAATTTTATCAAAATCAGTCCATTGGCTGGTATTAGTTAAATTGTTACAAACAAAATTTATTTTTATTTTATTTTATTATTTATCAAGTATGGATTATCTTTTTATTGGTATCTTAAACCCTCTTTAACAGCCAATTCAAATTCGTAGTAACTGTAGAGTATTTCAGAATGCACTCACACTCGGTGACTTCAGCCAACAGCTCCGACTGCTTGATGCTGTCGAGGGTCGAAAGCAGGGAGTCCCGCTCCTCCTCGATGCGCACCGTGTCACGACGCAAGCGCTCCACTCGCATTTCCACCTGGTCCAATACTGCTATCAATCTGTACCACAATATTAGTCAAACTAAAGTTCTTTTGTTCCTAAATTATAATAATTAAATTGGCCTAAATGGCCATCTGAATTGCTTAAACAATGCTAAGCAATAGGTTGTTGTAACAGTATGTCTCACAATTCAAAATGCCTTGTGGCATATGCATTCTCTAAACTTGTCCATTGTATTCTGTCTTTTCCCACTCTTCTCCAAAGTCCATAAATATGTATCAATGACTCTTTTCTGAGTTATGTTCATTAGTATCCAATTATTGTTACTTACTGAATCAATGTTAGAATAATGAGAGAAAAAATTGTAATAAAACCCGCACTCCAACTGCAATGTGCGAAGGTTGTGTCAGTCAAATAGGCATTGTTTTATACAGTAATAGGTAATAGATAGAGATGAGAATGTAAATGGGACTAACATAAAGATAATGATGATTTTAATTGTTGTTAATCTGGAGTACAACACTCCTAAACTGACTCTTAACAGATTTTATCCATCAGCAACAGCTGCAGAATTGGAGCCAAATTTAGCTGAGAATATACTTTATGGCAAAGGAAAAATTTTAATTAAATCATATACATGTGTACCTACTAATATAATTCATAACGTGTGGGCGGTTGATCATTAACTTTTTATAGCTAGGATGTAAACGCTTTAGCCATATAGGGAGAAACATAGGCCTACGCGAATATTTAGGAATATAGAGGATAGCTACCATACTGTTGTACCCTAGCCGGTTGAAAAGGATATAAATACCTGTCTTTTGGCGGCTGTGTCCCCAAAGCCGACGACTCGTCGATAAGGGGCAGTCGAGACCCTTCGCCGGCGTAACTCCATTCATTTGCGAACTGGTCCACTTCCATTTTAAGAGACTTATCCTTATCACTCACTGCCAGTTTAAATGCTAATTAAACACACCGGTGATTTTTGAAGATTGTTTTGTCACTTTATCGAGTAATAATTGATCCGCCTCAATTTCTACAATAAAATTTTCTAGCAGACACCGAGAAACGAAGAAGACAAATGTCAAATTTATGTCAAAGTCAAAATACGAACGAAAAAATATATTTTTTATTAGTGCTGTCACACTTGATCACAATAAATCGGTTTTTACGATTGAACTATTTATTGATTTAAATTTAATAACGTGCACTTACATTTATCATGGAATGTGGCGTCAATGTTGGTGCCGTGTGGTTCCCAGCACCAATAAAAAAAAGAATAGGACAGCTCCATCTCGTTCCCATGGATGTCGTTAAAGGCGACTAAGGGATAGGCTTCTAAACTTGGGATTCTTCTTTTAGGCGATGGGCTAGAAAACTGTCACTATTTGAATCTCAATTCTATTATAAATCCAAACAGCTGAACGTGGCCTATCAGTTGTTTCAAGATTGTTGGCTCTGTCTACCCCGGAAGGGATATAGACGTGATTATATGTATGTATGTTGGGCTATCGCTGTCTACTAGAGACCCCAATTTTAGATGCAACCTATAAATGTCTTTAGGAAAGTTGAACCTATTCCACACAACGATATAAGTCCAATCATAGAAACACTTTGAGTGGACAAAGAAACTAGTGAGATAGGCGGATTCTTTTTTGGCTGATCCATGTATAGAGCCTTTACAGAACGTATCAAATTAATAACTTCTGTAAAAAGAGACCCGCCTCAAATCGCAATCTTCCTTTTTGAAATAGTTCTATAACCGCATCAAAATCGGTTCAACGAAACGCGAGATAATCGCAAACAAATATTATATACGAATAGAAACAGACAAACAGGTCAAAACCAAAACCCTTTTATTAAAGGCGTTAAAAAATAATAAACAACTGACGCACTGAGGTGGTAACTACGCGACTTCTACATCTATAACGACCTATTTCTTTTAGATATAATTAAACTTCAGTTATTTTAGAACAGCTGTATTCCAGAATAACACAAAAAACTATTAAAATCATTATATTATACAACGGAAAATACTTTGGGACGGAGTTAATTGAAAAGACATTACTTTTCTAATCAAAACCTAAAAAATCCATTTGGATCAGTATTAACACTTGTTCAATATGAAGGGTTTCACTTTGGTCAGCATATTTTAACATTATTTTAATAAGAAAACGTCTGTAATGCTCTTATTTTATATCACCGTTATGATAAATCATATCATAATCATAATATAATCTTAGGAGTAAGAGAAAATGACGATTCGAATTCTCATACAAGGAATCTTATAACAATCAAAATGACATATTTACTAGACTTATTTTAGCAAATAAAATTTCCACGGGAGCGAATCCCCGCGCATAGGCTAGTTGATAATAAATATGAATTTACATTTTGTTATAATATAAAAGACCTCCAATCTACCAAGAATACATCTCAATAAAATAAAATCGTTTATTTCTTTTATACACCCAGAATTTTTCTTATCAGTTTATATAAATAAAGAATTAAGGATAAAATAAAAACATATGATCTATGTCGTAACAAAATTAAATCTTTAAAATAAGTAGAACATTCAACGTGTAATTATAATAATTTCTATTTATGACTTAGTAGAAAAATTGTTAAACAAATAACATAATTATGTTTCACAAATACCAATGCACGTTTATAATCATATCTCCCGTTTGCCGGATCTCGGATATAAGGAATTTGTCAATATCATTTAGATTTATTTCTATAGCGCAAGCCACAAACACATGGCTTACTAAATGCGGTGGGAATATTTATCGAAGAAACAAAAATGACGGCTATTTTCCGTGGGAGAAAGAGAGGCAGAGTCTATCTGCCTCCATTCTCATACTCTGCTTTTGTTTCATTCATGTATTTAGTAAAGTTTTCCTGCAAGCTCGTCGGTTTAAGAAGAGGCGTCATATTATGTAAGTATGCATGTTCCGAAAATGTGGACGAAATCAATTAAAATTTTTTTTAGTTTAAAACTGTTTATGTGTTCAAAATCACATGCTCACGAGCCCATTGTCGAGAGGATATTGAAATTCAAACAATATCAACGAATCATTCGCCCTTTAACACTATTTCAGAAAAATACGATATCATTAAAATTTTATCATCTTACTACTTCTTAAAATACACGGAATGTCATAGGCCTCATGTGATTTCACAGATAAAAAAAGGAAAAACTCTGAATATAGCCCAATTATCTCTTTCTCCTGTGAAACTTAAAAGCTGCCTTTTTTTTACTATATTTTTATTTAAATTGTAATGATTTAGATTGCTTAATTAATTTCTATTACGTCTGAGTAACGACGGATTCCGTTTGTATAATTATATACAATATATACAATGCATTTTTTTTACTATATAACGAAGAGTTTATAATACAGAAAACTTGTGCAAAGAGACAAAAAAGTTCAAACACATGAAGGACGAAATGGGTGGTTTTTAAAATATGATACATTTCAATAGTGGGACTACTATATTTCATATAATCTACAGGTAACTACAGAGAGGTTTATTAAAACCCCTTTTAACAACAATTGACAACATCGTGACACCCCTAATACATATTGCGGCTTCTAGATAAAATAAGTTCTTATGAAAATTTCGTAGAGATAAATAAGTCCTAGGCCGCGAGGTAAGAAGGAAGAAAGAACACATATACATTTAATGTCATAGTTAGGGGGGTCATTCCCATCCGGCCCGGTGAAAGGACGGATAGGGAAGAACTGATTACAAAAAAAAGAATACCTCCCTCGTTGGTGACCTGTGCCGGAAGCAACACATTCAAGCGGGCATGACATTACAATCATAGTCTTAAATGTCAATAGACAGTAACCTATATCTACTTCTCTGATGCACTTTCTATACTCTTAAGTCACACTATTTAAAATATGGTTAACGTTGGGTCTTTAAAAAAATTATGCAAGCGTTACGGTTCAATTTATCTTACATGATAACTTTAAAGTCTATTTTTGTTTGCATTACACATTGAATAACAATAATACATGCGTGTATGTTATTTTTTTATCTCATTTCTGAACACTTTGTAAATTTTTTATCTTAATTTAGTACAATATATTAATATAATTTTGCCATAATAATACTTTATTACTTACAATGTTCACATGACAAATTGCTATTGCCTTGATAAACTATAAGTCAAATAACATGTTCGACGCGTGTAGTAAAGCTCAACTTAATCACAAATAATTGCATCTCTTTCTTGCATCGATGGGGAGATATGGCACGTGCGAGCGCGACCGCCTCACTTCCCGTTCCACTCGGTAATCCTTCCATTTTCAAACACAAGGTTCTTCCGGGGCAAAGGTACAAGGCTGCCTCGTTTTACTATACCCATATCTTCACCAGGGTAATACTGAAATTTAGAAAAACGATGAAATGGGGCAAAAGTTTGACAAGATTGCAATAAAATTGTGCATTTTATTACAGTTTGTTGCGATGCGTAAATAGAAACAAATGATGACGACAAATGTAAAGGATAGAATATTGGACACACGTAAATTATAAGTTATGCTAAGAAGTTATGAAATCGAATACTACTATGATAAGTTATTTTTTACACATTGACGACCGATACCTGACATTGTGACACAAATTTGAGGATGTCCGAACGGATGAATTCATTGTCTTCTTTTATTTTCTCTAATCTGCAATGAAATAAATAAAATTAAATGGAATAAAAATGTGTACAAATAAAAATCACACCTCGTTCCCGGAGGGGTGGGGTGATATACTACATCTTTCCACTTGTCATGACCTCTGCATATTTTCGCTTCATCCATATTCTACTACTGTTGAGGGTATTATTGACCGGACGTTTGGTCAAGACGACCTCGTTAGAGGTATGTAAGTCTAGACCTTCCCTTCCAAATTTAAAAATGTGTACAAAATAAAAGATAATAAACTGAGAAAACGTGAGAAGTTCGCTTATACAGTATGCAACCCATTTTCGATTGCATTCTAAACTGTTGCCTGACAATATTGTTTTTTCTCTCTGTAATCTTTATTTGTTCCTAGCCTCTCCGCTTTGGCACTTGGTCACATTATTCTTAGGTGAGAACCAATAAAAAAAACATCTACAGCAACTTCCCAACATGACCTTCGCGAACCGGACTTACGTTAATTATTTTAATATGTTACTGTGAAAGCTCGCCGAATCAAACCTCGTGGTCGTGTAAGCGGGTAGACATCCAATATTCACATCACTCTGAGCCAGATACCTCGTGGTCGCGTGAGTGCTGTCCGAGTGTCGTAGCGGCAGGAAGTGAGCGGTACGTGGGCCGCGCTCTCCCGTGCCCCCGCTGGGTTCCCCGATTCGGAATGGCTCCCAAATGTTGGGGAGCCGTGACAGTTACTCAACTCAGAAGCCTGAATCACCCGATCTGGGCCATAGTCAAAAAGCGCACCCGTGGCTCTTAATCAGAGGAGTGAGGATGTAACATTAATCCCAACGCCAGGAGGTAGAAAATTGTATATCTTTCTCATTCATAAATATGTCATAATGTACATTATGTAAAGTTGCGGATGATGATGACGGTACTTACAGTTCAGGCTTGGCTATCCGGTCCACTAAGCAGTGGCAAATTTGCTCGCACATCGTTTCGTCGAACAGAGGAATACCGAATTGAAGATCCAGTATTGTCCATTTCTGAAACCAAACGAATATACCCATTATATTTTTATATTTTTTAGTCATTCTTTTTTTATAAAAAGATACGTGGAAATGACGAAATGGATATTGACGGCCTCTGTGGCGCAGCAGTAGTACGCATGTCTGTGACACCGGAGGTCCTGGGTTCGAATTCCGACCAAGTCATGATGAGAAAATAACTTTTTTTGATTGGCTTGAGTCTTGGATGTTTATCTATATAAGTATTTATTATTATTATAAAATATAGTATCGTTGAGTTAGTATCGCGTAAGTCTCGAACTTACTTCGAGGCTAATTCAATCTGTGAAATGTGTCTCTTATGTATTTATTTATATTCTTGATAATTTGTTAGTTGATTTGTTGTCTTTTAAAAAATACCTCTGGCTTGCATGTTTCCTCGTCAGAAAAGTTATGCGCTGTGTCGACTCCACTGTCACCCTCAGCTGTCATCTCCGTCAACTTATCCGATAACTGCGTAAACATTGATATCGACTCCTCAGCGGGGCTCAACAAATCGTTCAACTGGTTCATCGATTTCTCGCTCGCCGTCTCACTACCCTTCTTGCTATCAAATTTCAAATTCTCAATACTGACCGACGACGAATGAATTGGAATTAAATCATCGGAAAGTGCGATCGAATCTTTGCTCGTCGAATTGTCTATGGAATGTTTTTTGTTCGTCTCTTTCAAATCTTCAATACTAGTCGAATTGGAATGTATAGGGATTATGTCGTCGGGACAGTCGATCGATTGTGTTTTTATTTTTTCATCTATGGCGAGGTTATCTAGTTCTTCGCAGAGTAACTGGCCACATTCGACGCTCGTAAATCCGTTTGCCGGTGAGCCGTTTTTGCTGTCGGCAGTGGGGGTGACAGCGAAATGTGACTCTATGGGCGACTGTAGTCGTTGTATGGACTTGCTATAATCAGCTTGCGTTTTTTCAGTGGAATCCGTCGAGGAGAGAGACAATTCGCTGACTGGTTTTGCTATGCCACATACTTCTTTCTTTTTTCTTACTGGAACTGAAAATTTAACTAATGAATTACATATTTTGTTGTTCCAGTTCTAAACTCAACTTAGGTGTAATCAAAGTCTTTTTCTTATTGGTCTTTTTGATAGAGATAAAAAGTGAAAAATATGATTCTAGGTAATTTTTTTTCATAGTAATAATTTTCGTGGCAAATGAAAAGATTGATATTAGTATCTGCCTACTGCGATTTTATTGTTATATTTTTGGTTTAGAGTAGGAATACCATTGGTTATATTTCCCATGCGGTAGTTACCTAGTTGTACAGTGGAGGGCGGGCGAGCGCATCCGAGGTCGGGCACGCCGATGTCGGCCAGCGTTACGTAGCCCACTGTACGCGAAAGGCGCAGGCGGTTGTATAGTCTTCGTAATCCTGCGTGCCGCGACCATAATGCTTGCGATTCTGTAATAGACAATATACAATATTTTATGGATGGACTGTGAGTAAACGTAAGAGTAGCGCACTGTTTCGGCTTGTTTAACCGGTTGTTAGAGCCATGGGTTGTTGTGAGATAGAGTCAATTCATCGTCGAAGCCAAAGTAAATTAATAGTAGTTAGTAGAACATTAGATAAATGTTGGTTCCTAACCGCTTCCAACCGATCATGATGGAAATCTCCGGACAGTACCTAAACCTACCAGTGGGCTGACATAATAAGGATCAAAGTGAGTGAACAACCGCTAAAACATACCTAAATCAGCATCAGCCTCCATAGGGAACACCAGGCGGGTCAGGCTCGGCGTCTTCCTCACGGCGACGGCTTGTATCAGGACGGGGGATCCCCTCAGCGCGCTGTTGGCCGCCGCGAGCGCCGCGGCCGCGGGCAGCGCCGCCACGCTGCTCTCCAGCGCGGCCTCGGCGCCCCACCACGACACCGACAGGCGAGCGAACCCGAGCAGCGGCCGGGGCACGCCACGCAATTGGGTTCCTGACAATTGAGGAGTTCTTAGTTCATAATACTACAGAACCTACACTTCAGTTAGAAAATTTAAAAATAGAATTGGCACCATGAACATTTATACAAACATATGGTCACGTCTTTATCCCTTGTGGGGTAGACTGAGCCAACAGTCTTGAAAAGACTGATAAGACTGATAGAATTAAGATTCAAATAGTTACAGGTTGCTAGCCCATCGCCTAAAAAAAGAATCCCAATTTTGTAAGCCTATCCCTTACTCGCACCCAGAAAACACCTCGTAATAGCATATACCCTGTGTAAAAGCATATACGTTTTAAAAAAGGAGGGTGCAGAAGCCACTTGATCGTCTACTGGGACAAGAGAACTATTGGGCAAAACAATACATCAAGTACTTTAATTAGTGTTGCTTGTTGCGAAAAAAATGCATTAAAACAGCTAGTAATAACTGTATCTTCCTCCATGCGGCTTAGTCTTCCCCTTGCAGCTCCTAGCTATTAGGGTCGGAAGTCGGCTGAAAGAAGCATGCTAAACATATTTGCTATGAAAGGTTAAGCATTTTTAACGACCTGCTGTTGTTTTTAATATAATGCCCGTTTTTATTTATACAGCTTATTTAACTTTTTGTTTCGTCAACTTTGCGATACAATAAAATATTAAAGTCACGTTCATTTGTTTAAACAACAGGGAGGGAACAACGCAAAAGCGGAACGATTCGACTTTACTTTAGTTAAAAAATTATGCAAGTTTATTTCTCCATAAAGCCCCGAAAGCAGCATACCAAGCAAACATTGCCTTGAGAGCAGCTGCAAAAATATACCTACGACACTGACAAAAAATATTTTTAAGTTAGATGGCAGGGAATCACTTAATATTCTCACAATGGTTAAAATATTTAAGAAGGACAAATTCACATTCTGGTTGTTAAAGACAATCAAGGTGTGGCATCTCTACGCCACATCATGTTATAATCATCGCTCCAGTTACCAAGAGAAAATCTTATTCCATTAGGATTTCGGAATTTAGGCAATTCTATTTGTAACAAATATTGGTTTGCCTTTTTTAGTCGCTAGTATTTATTTAGAGACTACTTACTTAACGGGTTTTGGCGAAAAAACCTTAAACCAAGTTCGTCAGTTTAAAATTAGTTCTACAGTCAGTTCTACAGTTCTAGTTCTACATAAGTACTTATAATAAGATTTAAGGGATTTGACGTCAATAAGTGATACCATGTATCCAATTTTGAAAATAAATCTATTCTATTCTATTAGCTATTTGTGTATAACAATAAATTATAACATTTTGGATATTTACCAGTAAATTTAACTATTGTGACTGGTTTTATTGCATACCTTCCGGTGATGTGTCATATAACCAGAAAAGCCAATCACTGTACGCAATGAAATCAACAGCTCACAACTAGTTATTGAATCAGTCACGTTATTCATTTGTATTGTTTTATAATCATCGTAACTGCATTCACGGAGAAAGTACAAAACACAAATGAACAATTACATTATTTTTTATTTATTTAAATAGGTATTTATTGGAAATTACAACAGCTCAATTTATTCATTCATTTAGTTTCTGGGTTTACTTTAGGGATAATCTTTGTGCATTTTTTCTTTGTCTTACTCTGATTTTCTTTTAAATTTTACAAACTTTTTAAATTTAAAGGTGCACTTAATACCAATAGTAAAGAACTTAAGCATTTAGTCCACCAATTGAATTTGTATTACACTGATTAAATATATAATCGTAAATAATTTTATATAGGCAATTTTGTGGATACACCACGAGAAACATACAAACAAAAACTTATTTAAAAGTATCTTAAGCGAATTAAAGCCCTCAATTTCGTTAAATGGTTTAAGTATAGTTAGAACGAGGAAAAAAAGATTAGACGACCTTACCTGTATTACGTAGTGTGAAGGCTGCCCGTATCTTGCCACGTGGTACACGGTGATGACGCCGCGCCGGGCCCACATACTAACATATATACATAATGAATGGTCCTACCTTTAGTGAGTAGCAGCGTAGGCGGCCCGTACCCGGCGACGTGGTACAGATATAGCCGCATCCACGGCGTGGAGGCCTCGGGCGGCGCCGGGCCCACGTGCGGCAGACAGCCCGCCGCCAGCCCCGCCCGCGCCACGCGGCACAGGGGCGCCGTAGATATCGCCATTCTGTCACATACATTACAACTCTTTAATTATCCTTTTCGCGTTTTAAAAGCGTCGGTGGGCAAAAAGTTAAGTCGTAGAGCTTTAAATACTCATGACTTATTTCTCAATTGCATACATATGATAAATGATCACTGGACAAAGCCAACAGTCTTGAAAGAATTGAAAGGCCACGTTCAGCTAAGTAGTCTCTCAGTTATGTAGTTTGATTACTAAACCGATGCTTTTACGGTTGGGAAAAAGATTGAAAGATGCGGAGCTTCCCAGGGAAAAGATGCCTTTGGTTTGACCTACTATTAACTGTGTGCTATCAACCTTATTAGCAGTGAAAGCCAACTCAGCTTAGATCTCAGTTGTTGCATTAAGCGATTGTGCTTTTTCTAAATCACCTTTATGACTGGCAACTCCATTTCTTTTCGAATTGCCAAAGGAAATAAATTGACTTATCCGTACGAAAATAACCAAAATGGGAGCTTTCTATTCCCTTTACCAATACACGATTTCTTTCCATCGGTTTATTAGATTGAGAAAGCTCAATACTAAAATGGCCATATACAACGAATTTTAACTAGCATATTTTTAACATAGTCTGTTGTCATGGGCAACTTCTTCTCTTTCTTCTTTTTTATCTATATTTTTATATATACATCAAACTTATAAAAGATGTAATTAATTGACTGACTGATATATCCACACCCAGTTCTAACCGCTGGGTCTAGAGATTTCAAATTAACAGGATTCTTCGCTTTGTGCGACTTCTTTGCTTTTCGCTAGCCGCGGGGTCTAGTTCAACTATTCTCGTTAAATTATACAAATAAGAACAATTTCAAGCGTGTGTGTTTCAACTGCGGACAAAAGTGATTATAGTATAAAAAATATATTAATATTACTTTTTAAAATTTTGGCATATTCGAAACTAAAACAAATTTTATTAATACAAAGTGTATTAACGAATGTAATTGCCGACAGTCGAACAGTTACATTAAATATTGAATTTTTTCGCTTTCCGCAGAAAAATGTTTACTCAAATGTTTAAATTTTTATACACGTTCAAATCTACAGAATGTTTGAAAAATGGCGTTGCGTATATAAAAGGAGCACTCATGATCTGATTTTCGTTCAGTATATATAATTAGGAAAAAAATGGGGTTAAAATTTAACTTAATTATCCTACATAAAACAATAAGTTTGGGGGAACCACGAGTGCGGCGCGCCGATATATGATTTCAGACGAGTCGTAAGCGCGGCGTTGTCCAAACATTCTGAGATTATGTGCACTATATTGATTATTATTTTTTTATCTATTTTTATCCAGCGAACGAGTATTTTGATGGTTTCATATTTAAAAAAGTTAGCGTCTTCATAATTTACTCATATGTCCTTAAATATGAAACGCAATTTACCAGGCACCCTGTAGATCCGTCAAAATTAAAAATATCATTGTTTTTCTTTTCTTTTAATATTTATAAATTATTCAAGTAATATATATAGAATATATTGATGCGTAATAAATTATGTATATTGTATCAAAGCCGATATTTAATTAATGATGAACTAAGTCGTTAAACAGTCATTTCAAGAAAGTAAGCGTAAATTAATTGATTTAGGCATTCGACTGTACAAAATTTTGCGAGTGGCGAAATGTAGGTATTTTTATTAAGAGTGGGTATTGAAAATGTATCAATATTGTAAAAAAAAATGCACGATCAAGTAAATTTTGCGACAGTCAACCAACTAAAGAAATTTTCTCCGAGTAGTGTTGTTCCCGGCACCAATAAAAAAAGAATAGTACCACCCCATCTTTTTCCCATGGATGTCGTAAAAGGCGACTAAGGGACCAAGCGTCAAACAATATAGGTAGAACAATGTATTCTTTCGTCCACATTACTACTCTTATTCTTAGTTTAGTTAATTGTTAAGATGACCTAAATGAAGAAAATGCTGCAGTGCAGTTAGTTGCCGCTTTATCTGCACTGTCACTTTCGGAGCTATTTCTCGTAAACCAATGTTGTAAAACCAAAACAATTATTGAGTGTTGTTTAAAATTATTCTAAATAACGAATAAAATTTTGAATTTGATAATAGTTACTCTATCGCACGTGGCTCAACACGCATTTGACCAGTTGTGTTTGATTGTTTAATATTGGCAGCATATGGTCGTGTACTTTACATTATCAATTATCTGGAATTAACTGGTAGATAATAGAGTTGATCCCCCCTTTCTCTATAAAGCTTTTACACACAGTTTTGAAAATATAAATAACACCATGAAATAAGGTCAGAAATGTCTTTGAATATAGAAAACAACAAAATTAGTAAAAATTTCTAAAAATATTTGCCTACTACCCAAAGGTTGGCGGGAAGAGATTGCTCAGCGATGAGTCCGCCTTTGCTCAACATATTCATAATGTATTTTTTTAACGGGCAATAAAGATAATTTGTATTGTTTTGTATTTTGCCGAACAATATTAGCATTCAAATTTGTAATTTCCTGCTATAAATGTGTTCGCAAATTGACGTCATCCAAAGAAATTATTGTATTATTGTAAAAATTTAACATTTTAGAAATTAATATTAGCTCAAATGTTTTTCGGTAATTACTCCAAGTTTATACACATGATGAATGGTGCTGGAATGTTCTGGCATAATATAGCAAAGGTTTATGTCTTATTGCGGTGAAAAAATAACGTGTTCAACTTAATTAATGTCGATATTTTAGCAATATTTCCATGGGTAGGTATTTCTTTCTTGCGAAACTATGTTGTATGAAAATTAAGTCTTGCAGCCCCCGAAGCATGGCACGCGCGCCGCCGTTTTAATCGCGCAACAAACTACAGCTGCTGTTTCGCTTTTTATATACGTTTTATTAATAAATAGTGCTGTATTTTGTATGTGCAATCAATAAACAATTTTTCATTTCATTTTTATACCTATATTTAGTAGTGAGAAGTCGATTGCGTGCCTGCTCTCCCAGCGCGTGCAGCGCTTCACAGCGCAGCAAATCAAGCGGCCGCAGCGCTGGCCTCAGCGCTCTTAGAGCGATACGCAAACACGCTGCAGCGGCTAAGTAACGACGCGCTTCCCCCTCTATTTCGGGATCTGCTACGACCTGTACGACGGATGAAGAAATATGTCTATTAGAATTGACGTTATTGGACTTAAGAAAACTTTCATTAATATTTAGTTTAATATCTACATTTGAATAAAGGATGTTACCAATGTGAAGTCCACTGATTTGTAACAGCAAATTAGTAGTGTAGTGTAAGTCTGAATTGAAAAATCAAACACCATACTGGTCTGGTGAAGAAAAAACATAATATGTAACTTCTCTTATCGCGCAGATTGTAAAAATTAATCAATCATGGGAACTTGTAAGCTTGGGTTCCTTTTTTAAGGCGACGGGCCAGCAACCTGTACTCTATCTGAACCTCAATTCTACCATTAAATTATCCACCAAAACATGTTAGGGATAACTACCCCTGTATTCCTCGTAAGGAATAAAGATGAGATATTTTTATGTTTCTTCCACTTCTATGTAGAATCCTCATGAATGAGGGTCGTGACCACCACAAACCGCCCATTTCACGAAAGCGCTCCAGGCAGCACGGTCTTGTTTCAAATATTTGCCTGTATGTGATGTGAGTTCACTTACCTTATCCAGCTCCACCAGTAGACTGTCCAGACTTTCATCGCAAAGCTTGCCCACTTCGAACAAAGTCACAGCGTGGCTTTTCAAAGTCTGCCGACAAGATATCGGTGGTGTGATGAAACATATCGTGGTTTTATTTATGCCCTTATTCTTGCGTCTTCGTTACCCAGTGATATAACACACGTATTATATGCGAGTCTTAAACTTTCTCCGTACGTAATTTTTCGTTGTCAGACGTTCAGCCGGCTTTACTACAAATCTTCGAATTTTTTAGTATACAAATTAAACTCCTACTCTTCAATACGAGGTGAATAGTTCTATAGCCTAGTTTCCTTTTTATAAATAAGTCATCGATATATGAACCAGGCGAAACGACCGTCGGAGAACAGCTTTGAACTCAATCCATGTCATACAGACAAAAAAGACTTGAGCGTTTGCAGCTTTTCTGCTATACCTACATATTTTTAATCCATTTTTTATTGTTATTTCTTTTTATATTAAATCTACCGTACCATCCTTTTCTCGAAGCAATTCTTCCCATTCGAAACTTTTACAGACAAATACAAACCTACGAACTCAGGTCTTATAAAGTTATTGGTTCATTATTCATCTGGTGATTCGATAATTTTTAAAACCCTCATCGGCTTAGGAGGATGATAAGAACAGAAGATTATCATACCGGCGATAAGTTCCCCATCATGAGGTAGGCAGCCAGCGTGGAGTCGTACAGAACTGCTACACGCTGAACACCGCTGTTACTGGGATATTCTGTCATCGACTGTTGGTAACTCTATAAAGATAAGATATTATCATCTGGTTGTTATGTGTAAGGACACCATTGAAGTAAAGAAGTTATGAGAGTAGTACCTGGGTGACCGAGCGACGCTTTCACACAATGTGAATGTGTTTTTAGAATAATACTACTCTATCATAATTGATTACATTTTGTCTGAGGAGAAACTTGTTTTTTCTTTATTATATTGTAAAATATAATAAAGAAAAAACAAGTAAACAATTTATTTTTACCTGTTTGGAGGTAGACGGTTCCTGTTTCAACAAGACCGGCTCCATTTGCAAGGCGTCATCGTCCACCGATGGGTCGAAAGTTAACGGGGCTATCTGTCTGTATCTGTCAACAGTATAAATAATATGATATCTATATAGGTGATATTAGTCATTTTCTCTAGGAGGCTAATTCTGTAATCAGAGCGTTTTGATTATGTCAAAGAAGCAACAAATAATATTTAGTAGTTTGTTAATTTTTTAATTAACATGGATTGATTTAAGTGCTTACTCGGTTTCTTTAAGTTCCCATTATTAAATCTTGTCTCGATGACTAAATGATAAGGTATTACTAAAGGACTGACTCTATCGTCTTAATTTCATACTAACGGCTGATGATTGTGCTGAGTCACGGCGTTCCGCCATGATGGATGCTGGGGGTTGACGGGCGGCGGCTGCAGGTTGTTGGCGAAACCCAGCCGGCAGTACAGAGATACCGCTTGCTTTACCAGCTCACAGTCCACCTGCGTGGGTAAATTAGTGTTACAACTTTAATACAAGGGAACTTTTAAGATCTGATCACAACAACATTACCGCTTCTTCTTTACTACATACATTGTAATGTAGTATTATTAGTAGTTAGTAGTAGCTTGGAATCGGTATAGAAGAAGTTAAAATGAGACATTAGACCAGTATTTCAAAGGTATTCTTTAATAGTAAATTCCAGATCATTAAACATATAGTAAAAACCAAACCTAGTTTAGCCACGCTGGTGCGCTCGTTCACAGACACGAACTTCTCTCCTTCTCTATAGAGAAGTGTCTGGTAGTAGACTTTCAGAAAACGAGGTACCTACCTAGATTTTTCGAGAGTAAGCCAAAGGTCAAGATGCTGAAGTTTCTTTAATATATTCTAACCTGTAAGACAGAAGCTAGTTCAGCCACGCTGGTATGCTCGTCCACGGTTACGAACACCTTGTATAGGAGAGTCTCAAAGTAGTCCCCCGCGATGCGGTTCATCACGAACCCCTTCAGCGGCGGCACCGACACCTTGTCCGCCGCCGTGATCGGCACGTCCAGATATATCAGACCCCGTCTGGTAAGAAATTCAGGTATTGTATAAGTCCATAATTTATAATGGTCTCGAGGTGAACCATTTCGAGCGTTCAGAAACTTGGTAGATACTTCTATTAGTATGCAAAATCAAAGATTAGTTAACTTCATAATGTTAAGTATTTATTGAGATGGCAAGCAGTATGTTCGTTTATTATATCTTTACTAGAGGCCGCCCGCGACTTCGTCCGCGTGGAATCAATCCCGCGGGAACGGGTAGCCTATATATTATTCTAGGTCTTCAGGCTACCTACATACCAAATTTCATCATATTCGGTTCAGTAGTTTTTTCGTGAAAGAGTAACAATCATCCATACTGACATCCTGACAATAACAATGACATATACTTTCGCATTTATATTATTAGTAGGAACGCACAGAATAATAACATAATTAAAGGATTAACTACACTATGGATGTAACCCTGAGTAATGTTTATTGAAAAAAGTGATAAAATCTTATCACTATCGCTTTATTGACCAACTAATAAATTAATCTCCTAACATCTTATTATTGAGGTTGCGCAAACAAGCAATAGCACGTGTAGCATTGACAATAACAGTTACGCATTTCGAACTGCGACTAATCTTGGGAGGCCTACGCCAGTTCAGACGGAATAGAACAAAAAAACCTGTTGGGCTATGCACGAAGAATCTAGCCACTTCACCTCCAATCTGCACTAATGCCCAACGCACCTTTTATGTGATTCCAAAATTGTGGAGCCGATAAATTTAATTTTCCTTTTTATATTTTATACATTTATAAATATTTTCTCTTTATGTCTCATGATGACATTATGTTATGGCATTTAGAATACGTTACAATTGCGGTAGTACATCGTAACGTACCTTAAGAAAGTTAATAATATTATTAATTATTGCACGTAGAATGCGTATTCCTAATACCGCTATAATTTCCAAGACCAAACCCTTAAGCTAGAAAGAAACTGTAGACAACAAAATGTTAAATATTAGTGGCTCACCTGTACAAAGTGTTAACGACGTTATAGTCCAATGTGCCGGCGGTTTGGGAGCCTCGGTCAATAAGGAGGTCTATTAGCGCCCTCTCACTCTCACACAGGGGCTAGTGAACAAACAAAGAAACAAACTACATGCTTATTAGGTTCAAAACCACTCAACTTAATTTCTAAAAGTATATGTTAGTATCTCCATAACCACTATTTTATCATTAAGCCAAACAGCTAAACGTGGCCTTATAAGTCTTTCCAAGACTGTTGGCTTTGTTTACCCGGCAAGGGATATGGACGTGATGTATGTATATATGTATATAACCTTTATAATTTTCCTTTTAGACAATAATCCGACATGGGTAAGGTATCGAAACTCAGACGAGAGTTGCTTCGTTTAGAAACCTGAGTAGCTTCGCTTAGAAACCTAACAACTCACCGCGGTCGCGCATCCCGGGCATATCTCTAGAGGTAAAGACGTAACTCGATCTAACGCTCGGAAGATGAAGAAAGAAATGATGAAATAATATTTAGATTGCAGGATTCACCATTATTACATTAATTATCCTGGAATAAAATATATAAAAGAAGACACTGTCTGGTTGACTGACATATCCAAACTGCTAGGTGTAGAGATTGCGAATTTGGCATTAAGGTTCTTTACGTGGTCTGGAGGTGCATTAAGAGAGGATTAACTGATATTCCCACAGGAAACAGAAATAAAAGTTTTATGTAAGCGGAGCCGCAAGCGAACTCTAGTTGTATGAAAAATCGCACCTAGGCAAAATGTTAGGCGGACTTTTCTAAGATATATTGTATCCTCAAACAAAATAATCTATAAACAAGTAGGTAAGTAATTAAATTGTAAATGTTTTAGATAAAGTAGGCCTAGCAATAGCAATAAATTGGATAAAGCAAGACTCAGCTTCGAGTTCAGGGTTCCGTCCCATAAATTCATACATAGGTACCAAAATCATACATATAACAAAAATATTATCACATCTATACCCCTTGCGGAGTAGACACTGGACAGCCAACGATTATTATGGAACTGAAATTCAAATAATGACAGGTTGCTAGCCCATCGCGTACAAGAAGAATCCCAAGTGTCTAAGCCTATCCGCTTTTACGACATTTATGGGAAAGGTATGGAGTGGTTCTATTCTAAAGTGCCGGAAACCACACGGCGCCCGGAAACCACATATTTTAAAAGATTCTCACTGGCGGTGCTCAGTATTTCTAGAATATAAATAAAGGACGTTAGATTAGGTTATTGAATGAATTTAATTTTAAGCGCTGCTTTTGTTTCCTTATAATTCTTACGTATTTATTTATACGCACGTTTGTTATTTTTACTAAAGGAAGTATGAAACAACTTTTGCCTGTCAAGCAAGTTGGATTCAATACAAGCAATTCAATGTTAGCAAGCATTTTTTAGCTATTGTCTTCCAAAACAATTCTTAACACTATTAAATTCTGTTATTACATTTACACTAAAATTTTATTTTATAGATAGAAGTATTGACTCGACAAACCATAAGGTTTCGAAATAGTGTATTGCTCTCTAAGCAATTCCACCACTGAATTCTTGTGTTTTTGCATTGCCACAACACGCGTATAAAACCCTGACATATATGTAATTTTTGTTCATATCGTCCTAATTATGTTTGTACTTATGCATGTTTTGTAACAACAAATAAATGATTTATCTATCTATTTGACCATAAAAAATAGCAATTGTTTATTTTCGATCTTAATTAAAACAAATGTGACACAAAAACAACTCTTAAATGCGTAACAAATATTAAAACCCTTTTTCCGCGTGACTGAGCGGTCAAACTTGTTGTTTAATGAGAATATAATTTCATTCCGCTCAAACTGATCACTACTTCTTTTTGGCCGGTTCAATAGAGTCATATAGTGGTCCCCAAAAATTTAAATAGTTAATTATTTCGTAAAAGTAAATTCCTAACTAAAGTCAATAGCCAAACCACCTGACGCAAAAGCAAATATTACCCATTTAATACTACACAAGAGCTGACAGAAGGTTCTGTTCGTTATCACAGTTACCACTAATTTTTAACGATGGTATTCGTAAAAATATTTAATATCTTTATTTTGATTCTGCTAATGAGCGGTCCCAGTTCAAGTGAGAAAATTTTTTCCGAAGACACAGTCCCACTGACAATTGCAGGTAAAACATTATATGTTCACACTAACCTCCCGAAGGATGCCAGGCTGACCACTACGGAGCTAGTGCGCAAGTCAGGACATGACTGCGAAGAGTTTGACGTCGTCACCGAAGACAATTACATTTTAAACCTAATCCATGTCCTCAATGATAATGTCACTCAAGATCTGCCCATAATTCTGTTGCACGGCTTTATGGACTCATCAGATACATTTTGTGTAAGACGTGAATACTCTCCCGCCGTGCATTTGACAGAATCTGGTTACGACGTCTGGCTCGGCAACATGAGAGGAAACAGGTACAGCAGACGTCACGTCACGTTGGATCCGGATGTGGACAAAGAGTATTGGGACTTCTCATTTCATGAACAGGGTTATTACGACTATGCAGCTTTAATAGACGAAGTCCTGAACAAAACTGGCAAATCGCAACTAATCCTCATCGGCCACTCGCAGGGAACACTGAACTTCTTTGTGTTAGGTTCCACTAGGCCTGAATACAATTCCAAGATTAAAGTAGCATTTGCATTGGGTCCCATATTTTACTCGCAGCACGACCGAGGCTTAGGTGCATTTCTGCCAATAGCATTCAAAGCACTTGGAACTCTCACCGCAATCGGAGAAGTGGAATTCTTGAATCAGAATTCAACAATACGAAGATTTATTCAAGATTTTTGTACGGTATTTAAAGAAGTTAGCCATAATATATGCCTTCATGGAGTTGTTTTTCCGTTATTGGGTGATGACGCGGAACAAATAGAACCAGAATTTGTGCCTAATATCGTGGGACAATACTTCGCCGGGACGGCAACGAAAGTATTTACTCACGCGGGTCAGTTGACAATCAACCATCACTATGGTCAATTTGACTATGGACTTATAGGCAATCTGAAAAAATACAAATCCCCGACAGCTCCGCTGTATAATTTGAATAAAATTTCCACCAAAGTTATCCTGATGGTTGGGAAGAACGACTTCGTCGCCACAGTCCGGGATTCGACCATGCTGCGGGATGCACTCCCTAACGTTGTTTATTATGAATTACCACGAGAGAAATTCTCACACATCGACTTTGTTTGGGGAAGTCAAATGGATAAATACTTTTATCCCTACTTACATGAACTCCTCAACAAGTACAAATAATCCCTAGTAATATTATAAATGCGAAAGTGAGTGCATTTGTTTGTTTGTTACTCTTTACAGGTTATCAACTGAACTAATCTTTTAGAAATATCACGTATATTATAATTAAGAGTCTAGAGAAGCACATTTCACAGTACCTTTTATCCATATATTAAATTACATATATATATATATATATATATATATATATATCTATACAGGGTGACTTTTAATTCAACTGCATAAATTTAACTGTTAATTGTACTCATCTAAAGGATATTTAAAAACGTTGAAAGAAAAATATCGGTTCATATTTCAGAAAGTACGAAAAAAATAAAAGTATCAAAATCCACGATCCTAAATACGTCATATCACCCCGGGCGGCGGAAAAGCGACGCGTAAGATTCAGAGGTCAACGACACAATTCATTCAGAGCTGAGCGATCACGACAACTCTGTACTTTACTTTATCTTGATACTAGAAAAATAATTTATTTTTCAGACATTTATTTACATGTTTAGTTTTAATTTCTTTTTGTAGTATTGGTCTTTAATAAAGCTTGTGACGTAGTTTTTGAGGGTTTTTTTATATGTGAAAATGATGACGTTTAATTTCAATAAAAATAGGCTCAAACGGCTCAGAAGCATGGGTATAGTGTATGTTTAAAAGGATGCAGTTGTTTTAAATTTCACCCTGTATATATGGTAAAAACGACAGTTCCCTTGGGATTAATGAAAAACCTGTATTATGTTGTAGGTGGCGCTAAACTAGTTGCATTTTTGTTAGACGGCGTTAAATTTAAATTCGTCGCTTTTTGTAGATAGCCCCAAATTCACGAAGGTGTGGGTAAAAGCTAGTTGCTTACTATAAAAAGAACTGGTTCCAAGATGATAACAGTAACATTAACAACGACATTTGTAAGTGGAAAAACTTGCATAATTAAGTAGCGGATAAGGAAATAGAATTTTAAATGTGTGCCTTAATGATAGGTTTTATTACTCAACAAGTTTGTGTTATATTCCTCCTCACATACATACACCCGAACAAACACGTGCACACACTTTCACAGTTATAATGTTATGTATTGTGGATTATAGATTTGTGATGTTGTGAAACCCTATAAGCTTTATCTAGGAGGCGGGGACCTGGTGTCTTGTATGACAGGTTATGCAGAATATTACCTGAATAGCTGCTGATAGATCCATATAACATTATATTTTTTATTATTTAAATTTCGTATAAATCAATTAATCATAACAATGTATTCTCTCGTCCACATTTCTATTCTAAGTTTGGATAATTGTGAAGTTGACGTTGTTGAGGAAAATGCTGCAGTGCAGTTTGTTACCACTTATTCTGCACTGACGCTTTGGAACCGACACTAAACTTAGTTTTAAATAATTTATTTGACGTCAACCAATGTTGTGAAACCAAATGAAATGGCAATTATTGAGTGATGTTGAAATGTCCCCTAATAATGTAAAGGTAAACTTTTTTATTGATGTTTAATTAAGGCTAGAATAAATATACAGACAAAGTGCGCGGCGATGTTATGATAGCGACTCATGAAAATGAACAGTTTGATTTAACCTAGTTACACAAAATATACAATAAATCAAATGTGATTGTGCTAAGTGCGGTAAAACTGTACAGGCTGTTTAAGCCTATTACAAGCGCCAATATTTACAAAATTTCGTAGTATAATAAGCACACGAAATTGTGAGCTAGCGTGTACACAATAGTCATTTTGTTAAGAAATAAATATTTTAATGAATGAGTGTAAAATATACTTTCTTGTATTTAAATTCGTTTCGTAAATAAATTTTTGACTTTAATTAATAATCACAATGGTTTTATTAAAACCCTATTAAGTTTAACTTACTGACACTAAGGACTACGGAGCAAAGAACCATTCGGGTGCAGTTTTGGGACATATAAAATTAATGTACAAGTTGTATCACTGAAATTCATAAAACTTGTAAATAAAGATTTTAATTTGTATATTTTAGAAATCATTTCTGGTTACAAAGACCATTAAAAGTCGGAAGGCGGACCCCGGCCCCCGAAACACTTCATTGGAGGGTGCAACCGGGAATACGCAGAGATGAAAGAGAGTCAATGGTTACAAAGATCTCTATTATTAAGATTGTTGAGACAAGCACTTTCATGCTTAGACTGTTGCAAATTGTTGTATTTTCAGAAGAAGGTTCTTGCTGGAAAAATGCTAAGGCGGGCTCCTCAATTTATGTCTTCAATTTCAAGTCTCAGTTTCTCCACTTTAAAATTGTAAATCAAAGTTGCTTAAAAAGGAGCAGACTCATCCATATCAAACTAAGCTTAAAATCTTGCAGTAAACACGAGAAAAACTACCAATTTTTGGTAACAACCACGCGAGTGTGTACGTCCATCTTCTTTCTGCCCCCGTAGTATAGCACGCGTAGCATTTTTATCGTGCGAAAATCCATCCATCTTGATCAACCATCCATGTGAAGACAATTCTGGAGAATCTAAGAACCTTAAGCATATTGTGTTTCTCACAGTTAACTCTACTTACTCTTCCTTTCCTAGGGGAGGCCAGGAGTGTTCGACTGAAAAGGATCAATCTCCTCCGCGTAAAAAGGATCGCCTAAGGGCGGAGAAAGAAAAGTCCGCGGAAGAACTAAGTTGGTGAGCAGGTGGGTAATGAAACTTAGATATTTGGGTAATTTTATGATCCCAATCTGATCTCTGCGATCGTGCACCTAACTCAGCTTGGATCCATGATAAATATTTAGTCACCTGAATTCCAGGCTTCCACGTGTTAAATTGAGGTTCAAAAAGGAGAAAATAATGGCAGAATAATATTGACAAAATATTTGGAACTGCTGTAAATTTCTAATAACGTATTTGTGTTGTGTGCGTCAAACACGACCAAATAAAATGAAAATAATAAAATGTTCCGTTAAAGGGTTCCGTTGTCAATAACAACACTAAAAAGACGTTAAAAAAGCCTAAATCAATCGTGTAAAACCTGACCCACGCAATACAGGATCCATGGTCAAAGGCATACCCTAGGCTCTCTCCAGAGTGATGTGGACGCAACCGAAATTATCCTATATCCATATACTTACCACCTCTTAATTTTTATTGCATAGTTAAAAATGTAAGGTTGCGATTGTTACCATGAGAATTTAACCAAAGCAAAGTTAATTGGCAGGTTGGCGAATATTGCACAAAATATTTGCATAATCAAAAACTGATTTAACAACATTCAACTGTTTTACTGAAAGAGTACTAATAATGATGGTTGTGATATCATAACGTTATCATATCAATTGCACAGGCAACGTATCATTCCCGTTCTTGCGGTATATTTATCGAACCCTAAAAATGCGATGTGATTCAACGTTTCACTCTACTAATAATCCTCAAAATTAAATGGACGTGCAAATTATTTCGGCCAATAAAAGTCTGTTGTTCTACATTTGTTTTGGATCCCTTTAGCAATTTAAATATATAAATCATAATTTTAATTACCAGGTGCTTTCGTTACGTCTGATCAAAGTGAAAAACAATTTTAGCCTTGGGGTGACGGTTCCGTATATTCTTTGAAATATATCAACGTTCTTGCTACAGACACTTTGCATATAAAATATGCGTTATCAGATCGGTAATTTAAAAGATACCGTTTCAACTTACTCAAAAACGGACCCCTAAAATATATATAAAACATTCATATAAAAGATGAACATAGAAAACACATATTTATTTCATCATGGCGTCTGCTAGAATAGTATACTCACTTAGTTTGTATATTCTCTTCCAAAGCAGTTTCTGTTCAAGTAAAACAGATTCGGTCGAAGACACTTTCCCACTAACTATTGCAGGTAACACTTTTAATATTCCTACCGACATCCCGAAGATCGATAGACTGAACACTACGGAACTAGTGCGCAATGAGGGATATGACTGTGACGAGGTAGACGTCACTACCGAGGACGGGTACATCCTCAAGATGTTCCATATTCTCAACGATAATATCACTCAAGAACTACCTATACTTTTGATGCATGGATTTTTGGACTCCTCCGATACATTTTGTCTCAGACACAAATCATCTCCCGCTATCCACTTGACTGTATCTGGTTACGATGTGTGGCTCGGGAATTTTAGAGGAAACCGGTTCAGCAGACGTCACGTCAAATTGGACCCAGATGTAGACAAAGAGTTTTGGGACTTCACATTCGAAGAAAATGGCCTATACGACTATCCGGCACTCATAGACGAAATTCTGGAAAAAACTGGCAAATCTCAACTGATACTGATAGCTCACTCTCAAGGCACCTTGAACTTTTTTGTGACGGGCTCTACCAGGCCCGAGTATAATAATAAGATCAAAGTATTCATTGCTTTGGGGCCGGTATTCTATCAGCAACACTATCGTGGCATAGCCTCGAGTAGTCCAACACTTTTCCCAGAATTGTATACATTTTTTAAAGCTCGTGGAGAGGTTGAATTAATCAATTCGGATTGCGCACTTAGACGATTTATACAAAACATATGTACAGAAAATAAAGAAGAGAGTCATAATTTTTGCCTTGAAGCATTATTCTATCCTTTATTAGGCGGTGACCCAGAGCAACTTGAAGCAGAATTTGTGCCTCTGCTTGTGGCGCAATACTTCGTCGGCACATCGGTTAAGCTTATTGCTCATGCGGATCAATTTGTAAACAGGAAACATTTCGGCAGGTTTGATTATGGACCTGAAGTAAACATGATAAAATACAACTTCTTGACGCCGCCATTGTTCAATTTAACAAACATTTCAACTAAAGTAGTTCTGATGGTGGGTAAGAACGACTTCCTGGCTACTGTTCCGGATGCGCTGA
This sequence comes from Amyelois transitella, assembly GCF_032362555.1. Taxonomy (NCBI): domain Eukaryota; kingdom Metazoa; phylum Arthropoda; class Insecta; order Lepidoptera; family Pyralidae; genus Amyelois; species Amyelois transitella. Next base: position 7,421,741 of record NC_083522.1, on the reverse strand, counting down.
TGCTTAGAGATACGCTACCAAACGTTGAATATTTCGAAATGCCTTTCGAATTATTTTGCCATATTGATTTTACATGGGGAAAGAAAATGTCGGAACACTTTTTCCCGTATTTGGACAACTTTCTGGATAAATACAAATAAAGTTTAATCAAAATGTACTTAAACGTTACATTAATAATGGTAGTCAAAACTCGTCTTATAATATCATGTTCAAACAGGAAATAATTTCGAAACTCCACCTAATTTGTTTCAATTTCAAAACCCCACCATAAACTCTAAAATTGTTACTATATTAGCATGTAGCATCTAAGACTGCGTTTGCCATTAATGGATGTGGTTTATGGTATAGTTTATAAGAATTTACGAAATTTCTAATTTTTTTCAATAACAAAAGTCTTAATTTACATAATTAGTCACACAAAAATAAATAATGTCAAAATAACATATATCTTTATATATCGTATAATTGCTAAATTATATATAGTTACAAAACATTTCAATAATATGGGTTCAGTAGATAACACGTGAAGAATAAATAAAGAAATAAACTTACTTTCGACGTATTCAGTTGAGATTACTTAAATATATTGTATCTAGGTGTTCTATTCATTAAATATAATAGATGTAGCCACTCTATATCCTTAAATGTAATAGCTTCTTTTTACTTAATTATGACTTTAACCAGTTGGGTTTCTTTGTGTTTTTTAAATATATTATTTTATTAAGAAATAATAAAATTAATTTCCTTCTTCTTCCTTTATCTGGTTACAACGTTTTACTAAGCGTTTCCCGAAACTGGCGCGAATAAACTACTTTGATGCATTGATATCCTAAACTTCATATAAATTTTATTGATATTATAAAACCGACCAAGCATGAGTCGACTCGCGATTGAAGGGCACCGTAGATACCAATGTCGAAATTATCTCCAATTTTGTTTGATGTTTCGAACCAATTTAATATTGAAAATTTGAAAGTGAATATGTCAAGGATAATGCAAGGGAAGGGTAGACAAGCAGTGGGACAGAACAGGCTATAGGTTTTAGCTAATGCATGTAAATTGATTTCCCGTTATCCTATGAATTACCAAAATAAATAGCTATGTATTGTTCAAGATATAACTTTACTTCCCGGGTGAAGACCTGGGGGTTGTACGTAGCAAGGATTTCCCCTTCGAAAACAAAAAAGGTATTAAAAAAATAAGTAAATTTCATACAAACCAAATTTCGCAATTATGCGCTGCTTTTGCCAAAAGTATATACATCGTACACCGCGCGTGGAGAAGTAGAAATCTTAAATGTGAATTGTACTTTAAGAAGAATTCTTCAAAACTTATGTACGGAATATGGCTAAGTGAGTTACAAGATTTGCCTTAATGACTTTTTTTCCCATTATTGGGCCCAGACCCAGACCAGCTAGAACCAGAATTTATTCCTCTGCTAGTGGCACAATACTTCGCCGGCACCTCAGTCAAGCTTTTTGCACATGCGAGCCAATTAGTAGACAGAAATTTTCGTAAGTTTAATTATGGACTTGTTAGCAAAAACAATAATTGTAAATTATGTCGTTAACGCGTGAAGAACTAACAAAAACTAACTTTCGCATTCATAATATTGGTTGGCATTAGTGCAGGAATTCCGATAATGGGTTGTAAGAAGTATTCAATATGTTACTTAAAGTAGGCTAGTACTTTATTTATGTAGGAGATTATAATTGATAATTAATTAATTAAATTGTTTTGATCCCCAAAAATTATTTAAATGTTTAAATTGTTTTGTAAATGAATTGTATTGTTTTGGGCCCACTTAACAAATAATAAGAAAAATTATCATTTTAATTGCCAGGTGGCGTCATATTCGCAAGTTATAAAATAGAAAGTCGTAGTTGATCACAATAAAATAATCTCTGCCTTGACCAGTGTAGTGCAGTTATCACGTAAGCTTCATTTCTCATTTTAAACATGGCATCTGATAGAATATTATACTCAATTATTTTAATTCCACTATTAACCTCTTTTTGTGCCTGTCAATTAGAATCTTCTGAAGATACTGTCCCACTCACAATTGAAGGTAAAACATTTTATATTCATACCGATCTCCCTGAGATAGACAGACTGAACACAACAAAACTAATTCGCAATACGGGATATGACTCTGAAGAAATAGACGTCACTACCGAAGACGGGTACATCCTCAAGATGTTCCATATCGTTAACGATAATATCACTCAAGATCTGCCCATAATTATGCTACACGGCTTCTTGGATTCTTCAGATACGTATTGTCTCAGACACAATTCTTCTCCGGCTATACACTTGGCACAATCTGGTTACGATGTTTGGATCGGAAATTTTAGAGGAAACCGATTCAGCAGACATCACGCCACATTGGACCCGGATGTAGACAAAGAGTTTTGGGACTTCTCTTCTTCGAAGAAAATGGTTCTTACGACTATCCTGCCATGATAGATGAAGTTCTGGAAAGAACTGGCAAATCCCAGCTGATAGGGATAGGCCACTCTCAAGGCACCTTAAACTTTTTTGTGATGGGCGCCAACAGACCCGAATATAATAATAAGGTCAAGGTATTTATTGCTTTGGGACCAGTTTTCTTCGTGCAACATTTGCGAGGTATAGCCAGCAACGCTCGAGTGCTTTTGCCAGAAGTATATACAACGTACACCGCGCGTGGAGAAGTAGAAATATTGAATGTGAATTGTACTTTAAGAAGAATTCTTCAAAACTTATGTACGGAATATGGCGATGTGAGTTACAAGATTTGCCTTAATGACTTTTTTTTTCCATTATTGGGCCCAGACCCAGACCAGCTAGAACCAGAATTTATTCCTCTGCTAGTGGCACAATACTTCGCCGGCACCTCAGTCAAGCTTTTTGCACACGCGGGCCAATTAGTAGACAGACATTTTGGTAAGTTTAATTATGGACTTGTTGGAAATTTGATCAAATATAAATCCCCAGTGGCGCCATTATATAATTTGACAAATGTTTCAACTAAAGTAGTTCTGATGGTGGGTAAGAATGACTATCTCGCCACTGTTCCAGATACGCGCATGCTTCGAGATGCTCTCCCAAACGTTGACTATTTCGAAATGCCACTAGAAAAATTTAGCCATATAGACTTCATTTGGGGAAGCAAAATGTCAGAACATTTTTTCCCATATTTGCATAAATTTCTTGATAAATACAAATAATGCTTTTATTCAAATAAATTACTCGTACCTATACGTAACTTACAACGTTCTAAAATGTGTATATAAGATTTCTTAGAAAATTCTATGTTACACAATATTTTACTGAAAATCAACTTAACGCATTGTAGATTATAATATTATAGAAAATTCTTTAAAACAGTGAAATTTCTAATTAAATTTGTTATTTACTATTGTAGTTTCATAAATGAGTAAACGTAAAAGCTTGTTTTACACATTTAAGTTAGATGTTTAATGTTAATAAATCTTTGTTTACTATAGTACCATTGTTTAATTGAATCCATTTTAACCCGAATGCAACAAAAGGAGGTAATGTGTTTATATACTTGTAGATTACTATGTCCTGTGCTACAGCCTGAACGGCTTGGTGGATTTCGAAAACCAGCCACCGTTGCATGGCACGCGCATCGTCAATATTATCGCACGAGAGACGAATTCATGGCCACTTACAATATTTAGTTCTTTATTGCAACGGGTATCTACTAAAGCTTACATGGCCAGACTCGCAATTAGCCAGTTCCTAATAGAACTTTTCAATAAAAAAAAATAAAGCTTACTTGAAAAAACACTAAATAGCTAACAATAATTAAAAATTAAACTAACAAAACTTATACTTAACGTATTCTATTTAAAAGGTGTTAATATTTATATATATCTTTAAGGTGTTCCCTGAAATATCTTCCACATTTATGTGCAGACCTTCACCAAATTTGGGATCATTTGTTTATGGAACCATACGGACATTCTACTTATGGTTTTAAAATACCGGGGATTTGTAGTGACATACAAAGCAAAAATAGTGTCGAATTGAGAACCTCCTGCTTTAAATCGGTTAACAAAATTCAAACATACCCCTCTAACCAAACACTACTTAAATTCACTAATGTGAACTTTGGACTCCACAGAACTCCACAGAACTTAACACGGAACTTAAACATAATGATTTCTTTACATTTAAATTTTTTTTATTTATTTTTTATTGTATTAAAATTTTCCATTTTTCTCACTGTTTGTGTCAATCACTCCATCTGTCTTCTGCGCTGCGGTCAATGACGCAGCGGTATAAAACCTTGTACTAGCAAATGAGCTTTAATGATGAGCGCTATAATAAGATGACATAAAATTCTCATACCAAATGAAGGAGGCAACCAACAGACTACCCCGTTATACATATGTGTGCGCCAGTAAAGATTCGTTACTAAACGAATGACGCCATATTGTAGAACTTGTCACTCAACTTCTGATTGTCAATCACGATCACGCTTGCTTACAGATAGGGTTGCCAGGTCGCCGGACAGACCAGCCAGTTAAAAAAAAAGCCGGACACCCTATATCATCGGTAGTAGCCTCGATTTCCCAAACAAGCGACCACCGCCGCCGCGCCGCAGAGCGCAGGCGACGGCTCTCCCTTGTTTGGGAAATTTAAAAAGCCTAACAAAAGCCGGACAAAACGGACACCGTTTATTTTGGCCGGACATGCGATCAAATAGCCAAACTATGTCCGGCTTTATCCGGATGCCTGGCAACGCTACTTACAGGCGACTAGTTTATCAAATGGCGAAAATAAAATATCAAGTAGATAGACCGCGCTGGTCCTAGCGATAAGAAATATGGCATGTGAAAATTTAAGAGACTCTAAATTTAATTAAATGGATTTAGTATTAAATGTTAGTTGTTACCGACCGTCGCTTTCGCGGGTATTTATATTAACATTTTAGGTATATTTTTCGTTATTATGTATAACAATTTGTATTTGTTCAATACAAGTTTATTAAACGTAAATAAACCTTAACATCTGGCTCGAGCTTGGCACAGGAACTTCGTAATTAATTGTAGTTTAATTTGAACTTAAATCAAAATTTCAGTACACTCTGTACATAAATCTTTTTAAAATTGGCAATCCATAATATATATATATATATATATATATTTTTCTTTTTTCAATATTAAATCTCATAAATATATAAATCTCCCGTGAACAATGTATTCTCCCGTCCACATTCTATTCTAAGTATAATTTAATATTGTGAAGTTGACGTTGTTGATGAAAATGCTGCAGTGCAGTTTGTTACCGCTTCTTCTGCACTGACGCCTTGGAAGCGGCAGTAAACTTAGTTTTTAAGTAATTTATTTGACGTCAACCAAGTTGTTAAACCATACGACAATTATTAAGCGATATAATAATATCCTATAATAATGAATAAAAATTTTGAATTTTGAATTTTGACTAATTAAGGAAAACTGAAAGATAAATCTATTAATATACTTAGGTATACTAAATATATTACTAACACTTATTTGCAAAAATGAAAATCCTGGCAGAACGGAGTCCCGAGGTAAAGTGCCCAAAAGGCTGGCGGCATTGGCATTTATAGCTAGTTGAAGATCTTTGTATTTTACCAAATATCTGCGAAATAATTTCGGTGGTTTTGGCTGTGCATAGATACATATATACATGCATACACTCTTGTCAGAGTGGTCGTGGTTGCGCAGAAGAGGTAAACGGATACATAACATATAATCACGTCTATGCGGGGTAGACAGAGCCAACAATCATCAAAAGACTTAAAGGCAACGCTCAGCCGCTTGGCTTAATGATAGAATTGAGATTCAAATAGTGAGATTCAAATAGTCATACTTTTAGTAAACAATACGGCTCTACGTAAGACTAAAGTAAAAAGATTTTTGTAATAATGAATTACAATACATATTGTTGGTGTCTTGTTCCTGAATGCAAGAATACAAGTATAAAAACACCAGAAAAATTGTGGATTCCACTGCCAAGTGATATTAAAATGAGAAACACTTGGTTGAAATTAGCAAGAAGAGTCTTCCGGACCTGATTACAAAAAATAGGTTATGTTGGATTGGTTGTGTAATAATTTACCTATTATAATTGTGTATTGTAAGAGAATGTTTAATACAATAAATACTTACATCGCTGTTTTAACATTTCTTAACTCAGCAGAACAGAAATCGGGATTGGACGCAAAAAATTTCGCCACCATCAACGTATTAATCCTCGGTAGATTTATATTGTCTGCTTTCACAAAACCGTCTTCCATGTTTCTATTAAATTATTAAAGAGTAAAAACCCAAAAACGTGATAGAAATTTTAAACTAAAATTTTAAACAGATCCTGACATCATCAATATGTTTTCGATTTGATATTTGTTTACTAAAAGTATGACGTCACGTCAGTACCCAACATGGCGGATAGCGTTTTCGACTTTTGAAGAACAGATTAAAAAAGAGGATTTTTTAAATTGAATTATAAAATCCATATTGCACTTTTATGAATAATGATCGATGTTTTTCTTTTATTTTTTACAAAATCTATAAGATACGTGCATTTTTATATTTTTTTTTACATGGTGTAAAATAGCCTATTGGTGGGATACTAACCCAACGATAAAATATTTTACATTAAGCACTTATATGTATAGATTATAATCGTCCATAATCCAGGTCAACCAGTAAAGTTCACTATTCCCTCATGATCTGACGGAGAAAGAACCTAAGACTCGCACTTGGCCAGCTTTTTTTACTATATTTGACCACCTTTGAACACAAACATTGGTCGTTTTTAACGGTCTTTTCATTATGTCATAATGATAGAATCCGTTTTACATCGTAAAATAAAATAAAAAAAAAATACTGGCAACTACGGAACCTTCCCCTGTGAGAAGCGCGGCGTTGTGCGTTTTTCATAAAAAATTACTTTAGTAGCTATATTTAGCCGTTCAGTTATAAATACCCGTCTATGTTCAGAAATAAAGTTAATTTTATCCATATAAGATCTCCTTAAATGTGAAAATTACCAAACATTCGGTTGCTACCCCTCCTAGTGTAATCACGTTTAAAATGGTAGTTAACATAACTTTAATATTGTTTGTCGTTATTCCAATTCTCCCAGTTTTAAATTTCGCTTCGATAGAGTCAGATTCGGGTGGAGCATATGGCCCAGAAATATTAACAGGTAAAATTTTTAACGGTTTCACTAAGCTCCCGAAAGTTGAGAGGCTGAACACAACCGAACTAATACGCAAGTCAGGACATGACTGTGAAGAGTATGACGTCATCACTGAAGACCGGTACATCCTAAAGATGTTCCACATACTGAACGATAACATAACTCAAGATTTGCCCATTATTCTACTCCATGGTCTCATGGACTCCTCGGATACATTTTGTATAAGACGTAAATACTCTCCCGCCGTGCATTTGACAGAATCTGGTTACGACGTTTGGCTCGGCAACATGAGAGGAAACAGGTACAGCAGACGTCACGTAACGTTGGATCCGGATGTGGACAAAGAGTATTGGGACTTCACATTTCATGAAAATGGATATTACGACTACCCAGCCTTCATCGACTACGTTTTGCAAGAAACTGGCAAATCACAGTTAATACTCATCGGGCACTCCCAAGGAACCTGGAACTATTTCGTGATGGGCTCCACCAGACCAGAATATAATCAGAAAATTAAAGTGAGCATTGCTTTAGCTCCTATATTTTACAACCAACATACTCGCGGACTTGGCGCACTCCTGCCAAAAGTTCTCCCAACGGTTTACGAATATTTCAAAAGAACAGGACAAGTGGAACTTTTAAACACAAATTCTACAATAACAAGAATTATTCAATACGTATGTACAGAATTAAAGGAGGTAAGTTATAAACTCTGTCTCGATGAACTTATTTTTCCTGCACTAGGCGCAGACGCAGAACAGATAGAACCAGACTTTGTGCCTAAGATTTTGGGCCAATACCTATCCGGGACCTCAGTAAAGATTATTCCTCACGCATTGCAATTTTGGAACGACCGCCATTATGGGTGGTTTAATTATGGACCAAAAGGCAACATGGTAAAATATAATTCTCCATCGGCGCCATTATACAATTTAACAAATATTTCAACCAAGGTGGTTTTGATGGTGGGGAAGAACGACTACTGCGCCACAGTCAAGGATTCGCTCATGCTGCAGAACGCACTGCCAAATGCTACATATTTTCTGATGCCGTGGAAGAAATTTTCTCATATAGACTTTATTTGGGGCAGCAAAATGTCAAAACACTTTTTCCCTTACCTCGATAAATTTCTTAATGCGTACAAGTAACTTAAAAATACCACTAGAATATTTTTGGATTTTGTTCAGATTTTGTTTAGAGCAGCAAAATGTCAAAATACGTTTTTGCTTACCCTGATAAATAAAAAAAAAATTGAAATATCATTGAAATTCATACAATTTTGTTCATATTTTCTTTTCCGCATGACCGTGCTGTGTGGTTCCTGGCACCAATACAAAAAGAATAGGACCATTCAATCTGTTTCCTATGGATGTCGTGAAAGGCAACTAAGGGATAGGCTTATAAACTTAAGATACTTCTTTTAGGCGATGGGCTAGCAACCCGTTACTATTTAAATCTCAATTCTCTAATTAAGTGAAATAGATGAACGTAGCCTATTAGTTTTTATTTTTGAGACTGTTGGCTATGTCTACCCGGCAAGGGATATAGTCGTGATAATATGTATGTATGTATTATGTATATTTTCCTGTTTTACAGCTTAGGGTATGGAATAATTTGCAATGGTCATTGCACTCTGTGTATGTTCCTATATACATATTCTGTTTTAATCATGTTTTGTAAAGCGTTTGATGTAACTCATAGTTAGGACAATAATACATTGCCGCTCTAATTCGTGATGACGTTTGCAATAAGATTACTTGTCCGTAAAATTAATTTTAAAAATGTATAAGTAATTTAGATTTAATATATTAAATATTTTTTTATGTTAAAAGACGTATTATTTCACAGTAGGTGTACGAGTATAAGTTTCCCAGTAGCTATGTATTGAATGATATTCAACACTTTTTCAAAAATATTCTGAAATATGTATGTTTGAATGATATTTTTTACAAATATCATATACCTAAGTGTCTATTAAATTAATTCATTAAAATGGTATTTTCAAATTCCCGCGAAAATTCCTGAATAGCAAAACTATTGGCGAAATTTGGAAGCTGACATCGTCTACCGAATGCGAATTAATGTTCAACTATTTTAAAAAATATTATAAGATATTTTCCATGGACTTTCTAAGCCACAAAGAGATCTTCCCTACAGGGAAGTACCTACCACGACAGTTTGAATCTGAGAATTATAATTATACTTTAATTTAATCTGGTCCTATATTGCAAATCAGCTTTTTTATATTAGAATAACACATAAATATTGTTTAGTAGCTTCACCTTGACGTCATCTTCTAGCACATATCCAAGCTCCACCCTCCACCACGGCTGCATGGGGATACTGAGCGGCACCCGCGGCAGCAGCGAGCGGAGCGCCTTGGAGCGCGCCCGGCGACCCAGCGAGCGCGCCTTCGCCACCAGTTCTAGGTACTCGTTACGCCCTATGCCGAGCAGCCGGAGACCTGCATATTGATTGACAGAATATACCTATATTAGTACTACGCCTAAACAACATGTATAAGTATAAAAAAGCGTGTGGGAATGGTTTCAATCCAAACATGAGCATGTAACAATGATGCTTTTCAGAGTTATGTACAGTCTACCTACCTAAATTCACTGAAAATTCGCCTTTATTCCCGCGTCATAGAGTCAAGTGCAGGGTAGCTTGATGTGCTGGTTGACTGTATTTTACCGGTATTACTTACTTGATATCAATCAAGTACTCTTATGATACTCTTCTCTCTCTTACGAATAACATCGTAGCTACTATACTAATCATCTGGCGATTTTGTGTAAAAACCCGAATTACCAAATCCAGGATCATTGTCAAAAGCAAACCTGGGGCTCCTCTCCAGAGAAAAGGACGCTACCGGGACTAGCACTAACAAACAATAGTGACAAATCCAAACTAGTGCCAAAGTTATATTTTTTTTTTTTTTTTTTTTTTTTATATACGGGACAAATTACACTGATTGAGTTAGCCTCGAAGTAAGTTCGAAACTTGTGTTACGAGATACCAACTCAACGATACTATATTTTATAATAAATACTTATATAGATAAACATCCAAGACCCAGGACAATCAGAAAAAGTTCTTTTCTCATCATGCCTTGACCGGGATTCGAACCCGGGACCTCCGGTGTCACAGACAAGCGTACTACCGCTGAACCACAGAGGCCGTCTATATTATATCTAAACTAGCTGCGCCCCGGGGAGAATTTCGCGATAGAAAGTACTTATTATAATATTACTACCGGACCCGACAGACTTCGTTCTGTCAAAAATATTTGTAATGTATATTTTTTTGTTCTTACCTTTTTTATAATTGGGGAAAAAATTTTGCTGAACAGAACGGTGACCCTGGTGACAGGGCGCGTCCTTTATACAAAAGCAACAAAGCTCGAATTGACTCTATGTTTTAGTTAGAAAACGTTTTATAGAAAAAAGAAAAGGGCTGTTTTATAAAAAAAATTAGCCATATTGGTCCAGTCTTTGTTGACTTATGCGCTTACCAACAAAATTTGCGATTCATTTTTATATTACAGATTTCAGATCTCTGTCTGGTCTGGGCCAAATATCATTAACATCCATCAAGAAGATTTAGCATGAAAGATAACATCCACACATCTCTTATATAATAGTTGTTGCAAAATTACAGATTGGGCCAGACCCAAAGTAATTTTGAAACATTTCGTTATGGGATGCCAACTCAATGTTACTATAATTTATTAATAAAACTTGATTAGATTAAATCTACAAGACAAATAAAAAAGGTGTACAAACTTACAATCGGCGGCGGTGAAGTTAGGCATGGTATCATAACTCTTCTCCATTTCAATGAGAAGTGCAACCACTTCCACATAATAAATATATGGTGTTATCCTGAGACCTGAAATATTAAGTGTTACATAATTAATTTGTGTTTGTTTCTATCAGGAAAAGAATATAACTTTAAAATTATGATGGGCTCTTGATTATTGTCATATGATTTTTACTAATTATGCCTCTAACAATGACAAGTACAAGGCAAGACTTCTAAAGCATCCATAATGAACTTGCAGGGCAGCTGACAATCCCAAAAAATATAAACTCCCAGAGATTAAGAAAGCAACATGATATATTCAATGATGATAGTCAGCATATATGGACTGACAACACAAACAAAGACTGTAATCCACTGGGAGTAGCACCCTATACTCATATTTCCACCATCCCATCTGCTTATAGTCAAAAGGATTGTATAATTTACTGAGAAAAGAAAAAACTAATTCTGACTACTACTGGTGAATTTGTTTTTGTAATAAAGTGGTATAAATTCTACATATATATGTACATTATATGTATATAATTAAATCAGTATCTCTGACAGGGGAGACAGAGCCACAAGTCTTAAAAAAACTAAAAGGTAGCATTCACCTGTATGGATAGGATTTAGATTCAAATAGAGACGCGTTGCTAACCAATTGTCAAAAAAGAAACCCAAGATAAAAAGGCTTATCCATTGATTTGACTACTACGGGAAGAGACACAGCTGGCAGACACTATGTTTTTTTTTTCACAACCACAAAGTTTTATTCAAATATAGTTATTATTTTGACAAATATATTTTTCTGCTGATAAATTATGAAAATAGATTTATTAAAAGCAACAATTAATATTGAATTACCTTTAACAATCATGTCAGCTAAGTGATAGGGATACAACATAAGCCTCTGTATGCTGGTCTGCACCAGGGTTTCATAATACTTCCTTTCATCTTTTCGAATGGTTCTCACTAAAAACAACAACATGGTAAAAAATTATAAAATCAATAATGCTAATGCTTAACTGCTCACTCTTCTTGGACACAAATTCAACAGACCTCTGAGATCAGGATTAGTATGCAAAATTGGCATTTGATGTAATCAGGAACACAGTAAAATTTTTTTTAATCCACAGATGGGGTATAATTCTCGTACATTTTTCTAGATCAAGTTGTTTTTGTGAACCTTGAAAAGTATGTTTTGGACTTGGGTACTCTATTTTATAAATAGCAAATAAATAATTCAAAGTCAGCCAGGAAAAAACGTTTTCATCATGACCTAACTGGTTTTGAATCTAGGACCAATGGTTCAGACTTTCAGAAACAAGAATCCTACCACAATGGCGAACAATTAGGGAATGACAAATTCAATTTTCTTTACTTTTCTTGCATCATTGTGTATTCCATCTTCAGTAAACGCAAATTAAGTAAAACTTTACATTTTGTAAAATGAATTTGCAAACTTCTATGCTGCTTGCATACATTCAACATTTCAATTAAATTTGATTTTTACATAAATATAATGGGAAGGATCACTTACCAAGACTTCCCCTGAAACGAAGTTGATTTTTAATACTAAATTCGTATATATATCGCTCATACTCTTTTGGGGAATCTCCTAGTAGCTGCAAAAGATTAAGGTAAAACAGTTTTAACAAGTAAATTCACATCTTAATATTATTTACCGATTTTTTTTTATTGTGGTTTGTTGGAGCGTACATCATAATAACTATAATTTGCATTTTTTAAATTCCTATCTATATGTGAGATAGAAAAATAATCTTGTTTACCTTTTTAACAGTAGAAGGCAACTGGGGCCATTGTATTTTTTTCCGAATACATTCCTCAATCTCGTCCTCCATTATTCTAGAGCGTAAATTAACACTTCAAATTTACATGAATGTAGTCAATTATGTTCTTGCATTAAATATATGCTCATTTTAATTCTGTGAAGCGAAAAATTTAAGCAACAATTCACAGTAAATAATTTTTTTCTTCACCCTTAATCCATCTATGAAATGTCAATGTCAAAGTTTTATCTCATATTTTTTTAAATTGCGTTTATTCCCAAACAAACAAGAACTACGACCAAGTCTACGTCGTGAAAAGTTTGTATCAAACATGTGGTTCCTCGGTTCCTCCATGATTCTTTATTATTCTATTATGATTAAAAAGGGTTTAAACAGCTTGGAAATACTATGAAAAAAAGAGTCGTTTTAATCAGAGACGATTACAGCCAGTAGGATGAAATTTTTACCAATATGTTGAGTTTAATAAAATGAATTGACTTTTTTCCGGGCTAAGGTAAGTAAGGTTTTTAATCGAAATAACTCCTATCTGTATAAAAACTATAACATACAAAAAGTTTGGGTAAAGTTACCTACAATCCTAGATAGAGAAAACTATTAAATAGATTTGTCCGAATGTGCAATTTCCACACGATTTTTTCTCTCGACTTATGCGTATCGGTTAGCCGGATAGCAACTAATGAAAGTACAGTCAACGGCAGAGAATGTGGTCTTGGTTTATATGAAATGAGCCCAAAAATAACAATAAATCATAATTTCCAATTTTTATTAAATCTTTATTGGAATTCGTTAAATACAAAAATAGATTAGGATAGGTATGTTTAGTTCAACAACAACTTACTTAATTAGGTATATTATAGGATTTTTTTTATTCTAGTTTAATAAATTGTTAACAGGAAACATACTGTCAAATGCGAAATGTATATAATTCAACATATCTGAAGCAGTTAAACTACGCCCATGCACTTCGAAGGCTTTCGAATTACACTCCCTAGTGAACTTAGCAGCTGCATAAGCAGCGACACTATGTGCAAGATGCACGGATTCGTCGTTTTCACACAATCTAGCCTTCAGAGCCCAGTTGAAGAAAGTTCCCAAAGACCCTGATAAAATGTCACCCTGACCACCAACTCGTCTTCCGGATCCTCCGTTAGATGATGACCAATTCAAAAGAGAATTACAAGTGAAAAGCTTATCTTCTTCTCCTTTTACGAGTACAGACACGTATTCTCCCCAATGATTTAACCAATTACTATTGTTTACTGCTTCTCTCAACATTTTAGCTTCGCGAATATTTGGCGTCAATATTGCTCCAGGGCTAGGGTAATTTTTCAATATAGATAAATTTTTGGATAGAAAATAAAGACCATCAGCATCAACAACTAGGGGCTTAGCTAAATCATTGCAGGTTTTTATAATATCGTTGATCAATTTTGCAGTATTATCCTCTCTTCCCAGACCCGGCCCAATAACTATAACATCCATTTTATTCAACAAGGGGCTGATTTTAGAAACATGGTTTAATGAAAGATAAGGATAAACAATAAGATCTGGACTGTAGGACTTTATGACTGGCGCTGCATTTTCTGTTGTTATAACGAAAACAAGATCAGCTCCAACCTGAAAAAAATGTAGGTAGGTAAATTAAATATAAAGTAGGTATTTTGATGCCTTGATGTTTTTTTTTAATAAAATGAAATCAGAAACACCACATAAACCAACGTGTAAAGTGTGGGCACCCTTACCCTTACCCTACAAGGATACCCTATATGATGAAAAATTATATATACCTAGGTATATGGAAATATAGATTTTTTTTTTATTTATGATTATTTAAATCCTTATCAACCGAAATCATTGCTGATTAAGTTGTTATATTTTTCTGTATCTAATATTTTATTGTCTATACAATAAAGCTTGTTTAACAGAGAGTATAGAATACTATTGTATAGCTACATAATGTAAAAAGTACCTATGTTAATATTAATTAAGTTTAGTTCATAGTTTGTATAAATTATTTAAAAAGACTTTTGTTAAAAACTTAAAATATATTTATTTAATTTTTTAGCTAATAGTTATCCAATTTACATTCTATGACCAGATACTACTTGTAAATAACAAGTAAAGATACGCACCAAAAAAACCATTCAAAAACAATACCATCTTATACCTCACCTTTAATGCAGAAATTGCTGCAAAATATGGGGCCCCAGTATATTCTATAGAACCTCCAATAATTCCTATTTTACCCGCCTCACCTTTAATTTTACCTTTTAGCTCTGGAATGATAGACTTACTGAACTGAGGTAAACTATTCCCAAAAGAGCCGTCTATTTCTGAACATTCTTTCACTAAAACAGCAAAAGCTACATAATTGTAAGAGATCAAGTACCAAATTATATAATTTAAATGGAAATGAATCTTCATTTTTTATTTTTATGAAAATTTAAGAATAGTTTTGCCCTTCTGTATTCTCACACACAAAAATATGCTTCAATACTGTCTATATATACTGAATACTGTTGTTTGTTTAAATTATGTAGGTCTGTCTATCTGATTTGTTTGAGATTAATTTATAGAATGACGTCATGCAATACAATGTGGATGTAATAAAGGTTTTTATTGTATTGTACAACCGCATATCAAGTTGCCCTACATGGAAGTCTATGACAAGGTCATAGAGACGAATTGGTAGTTAATTTGGGCAAGTTGATGTGCTGTTAACTGTACATGTACATGTTTATACGCCTAGTAAAAACTTTTGTTTTACCGATCGAAACATTGATTGAGATTGGGGATCAAAATAAAGAATACCACAACAATATCGCAAAATTTTCTCAGCCGCAAAATACATAGGTTTTAAAACAAATTCGTCGCAAAGATTTATCAGAGAATCTTCGACTAAAAAAAAAGGTTAATTTGTCCATGGTTTTTATTAGGTTTTAATGTCAAATAATAATCTGTGATGTCAACGTCAATTAATTATTTCAGGACAGCCGTTCGGTCTCTGAGGAAATTATATTTAATAATTTGAAAATTAATACAAAATACACATAGTGAAATGGATGAGAAGTATGAAACAGTGAAACTATGTTATACAATACATAAATTTTCTAGCTATTCTGCAAATTTTATACCAGAGTAAGTTAAGTTTTTAATCAAAATAAATCACACGTGAAATTTCTCCCGGTGAATTTTGTAGAATGATAAAAGCCAGAGTACCTACGCACTTCTGTTAGTAAATTTATTTACGTAACAACATTTTATTTATAATAATTTATGCGACCTATCGAAATGCAATTTAATTTTACCTACCACTTTAAAACCAGCCGTAAGTGAATAACTTCTCAGTAAAATCACCGTTTTATTAAAACTTTCTGTCTTATTTTTATTTTGTTTTTTCTTTCTAGGAATATCATGGTGAACAATCCATGGGATCAGCTATCACGTTGGTTTACAGACAGTCCATTGCCTTCACAATATGTCATGCTTAAATTGAAGACTATATCAGTTGTGGAAACTATTAAATTTGGAAAATATGTAAAGGCCCATGTTAGTGATCTTAAAAAGTTCCAAATATTTGGTGGAGTGGATGAAAATAACCTGTCTTTGCTTTTATCTGCGTAAGTATTTTCTAAAATGATCTTGGTCATGATATAGTCTGTGCTTGATTGGTATAGCACCCAGCAAATAAGTATATTTTTTAATTGGACACTGCTGGAATGTGCAGTAGCAGTTTTTCATATAAAGAAATGTGTGTGTTGATACTGAATCAATTGACAGTGCTGTCTTATAGCTGGTAACATCCAATGACTAATATATTTTGCTATTCATAGTGGCCTTAAGAAGGACAGTACCCCAGAAACCTTCAGGTTGCGACACAGAACTACCGAAAGGCTTTACCTTCCTGTCCGTTACTTGAAAATAGTGCCATTACAGTCATGGGGCCCCGCTTACAATTATACTATATGGTACATAGAGATTTTTGGTAAAATACATGAGGAATTCATCAATGATGCAATAGTGACTATTAACTTGGTGAGTTCGAGACTAGAATTATTATAATATATATGTATTTAAATATTGCAAACATTCTAATGATCAACACTAAATAAATACCTACAAATTAAGCTAATAATAATTAATAGAGCCAATTGTAAATCTCAAATAATTAAAATTAATAATCTAGGCCTATCATGATATATTTTTGTTATATAAAATTATATACTTATTACTTTTATACTCAGAAAAAAATGATATGTACTTATATATTATATTTTTGTTTTATAAAATTTAATATTTTTACAATATTTTATCTGTCACTTGAAATAGCGTAAAGAAGAGGAAGCCGTTCGTATCTTGCTAAAGCATCTTCGCAGACGGCGGTACAAAGATGCATTCGAAGCACTTTCACGGGAGAGTGGAGTGAGACTCGAAGGAGACACGCAAGCCAGGCTGTGGAATGCCCTTGTTGAGAATGGAGACTATAAACTGAGTGAGGAAATTATGAAGGAAGCAATTAATGGTGTGTATTTTTATATATATTTCTAGGAATCATGTGGTTCCCGGCACCAATAGAAAAAAGAATAGGCTAACTCCATCTCTTTCCCATGGATGTCGTAAAAGGCAACTAAGGTGTAGAATTTTAAACATGAGATTTTTCTTTTAAGCGATGGGCTAGCAACTATTCGAATCTCCATTCTATCATTAGACTAGCAATCTGTCAGTATTTAAAGTTCCATTATTTACTGTGGATTAGGCGGTAGGTTCTGCCCTGTTCTACCCTGTAAGGGATAAAGACATGATTATATGTCGTGAAGGCCTCTGTGGCACTGTGGTAGTGTGCTTGTCTATGATATGGGTTCGAAACCAGCTCAGGGCATAATGATATTTATTGGCTTGTTAAGTTAGTGTCTTGTAACTCAGTTCTCACATTTACTTCAAAGCTAATTCGATCCGTGTAATTTGTGCCATATACAAATATTTATTTATGTTTGCGTTGCACAGAAGGGGAACTGGATTGGTACATGTCGTGGCAGCCGTACGCCCCGCAGTGGAGGCTGATGTCCCCGTGCTCGGCCGCGGTGGAGGCGCGCCTCAGCTGCGACGCCGCGCAGCCCCCCGCGCCCGCACCCGCCCCCGCGCCCGCCCCCGCCCCCGCGCTCGACCCGCCCGCTGACGAGCAGCCGGTCAGTGCCTTATGCTGGTTTCTCACGACGCTTATAAACCATTTCACGACTTTATGGCGTGTGGTTTTCGGCACAAATAGAAAAAGAATAGGCCAAATACTTATCTTTCCCGTGGATGTCGTAAAAGGCGGCTAAGGGATGGGATTTTAAACTTCCTGTCGCTACTTTGAATCTCAATTCTATATTTAAGCGTAACTCTTATGCGCGTTCCCTTGAGAACTTCCAAAAATTAAGTTTGCATGCCTCTGTGTCGAATGTCATCAAAACCGGTTTAGTAGTTTAGGCGTGAAAGCGTAATATTTTACATTTATGTTAATACTAGCTGTGCCCGCGAATTCGTCCGTGTAGAATAGTTATTTTGAGCATCGTTAAAGCCTAAAGCTTTCCTCGATAAATGGTCTATTCAACGCAGATAGAATTTTTCAATTCGAACCAGGAGTTCTTGAGATTAGCGCGTTCAAACAAACAACTCAGCTTTATAATATTATTGTACATAAATGTGTAATGTTTGTAACGACATTGCGCAGGAGGACTGCGCCGGCGCTGAGTGCTCGTCGTACAGCAAGCCCGGCCCGCGCGGCGGACACCAGTTGGTAGTGGACTCTACCACAGGTAATTAATTAATACCAACCAATATTATAAGTGCGAAAGTATAGGGGAAGACCGAAAAAGAGATGGATGGACGGCGTAAAGGATAGTATGAGGAGAAAGGGAGTGACCAGTGAGATGGCAATTGACAGAAGTAATTGGAAAAAACTAACATACTGTGCCGACCCCACGTAGAAAGTGGGAAAAGGTAACGACGAAGAAGAAGATTATAAGTGCGAAAGTAAGTTTCTTTGTTACCTCTTCATGTTAATAATATAGTGCCGTGTGGTTCCCGGCACCAATACAAAAAAGAATAGGACCACTCCATCTCTTTCCCGTGGACGTCGTAAAAGGCGACTAAGGGATAGGCTTGAAAATTTGGGTTTCTTCTTTCGGCGATGGGCTAGCAACCTGTCACTAGTTGAATCTCAATTCTATGGTTAAGCCAAATAGCTGTATGTGGCCATTCAGGCTTTTCAAGACTGTTGGCTCTGTCTACCCCGCAAGGGATATAGACGTGGCCATATGTATGTATGTATGTATGCAATATTATAAATGCGAAAGTAAGTTTCTTTGTTACCTCTTCATGGGTTATCTACTGAATTTACTTGATATAATCTTCTTAAATGTATAATTAAGATTCTAGAAAAGGACAGAGGTTTATCCCGGTAAAAACTATAGTTCCCGTGGTATTTGCGAGAAACATGCTTTTAAGGTGGCGCTAAATTCATCGCTTTTTGTCAGTGGTGCTAATTACGCCGTTTTTTTTTTGTAGATGACTGGCGTTGATGTGATTATATATGTATGAATAGGAGTAGAAAGTCTACTAAGTAAGTCACAACTCGCCAGCGTAATAACAAATAATGCACAATCGAGTGTAAACTATTTTAAGTTGTGCCAAGTTGAATTTCCATTTTGCGGTATTAGGTACCACTTAAATAAAAGATTGATTTTGTTTAAGAAACATAACATCTTATGACAATAATAGTACGTAACGTACCTGCGCAGACGCTGCCATATTATTATTACATGGAATTGTAATTTGAAACATATCAAAAGTTCACATATTACAATCTGTATGGTACAATTATAAATATATATCTTGTGTTTAGAGGACTTAATGCTAAACACAAGATATATATTCAACTAATATAAAAAAATAAAAAAAAAAAATCCCTTATAGGTACACTCTACTTATTCGGAGGCTGGAATGGCACAGAAGACCTAGACGACCTATGGTGTTTCAACATGGACACCGAACGTTGGACCTTGCTGTGCGCCCACAGCGAGCAGGCCAACGGGCCAACGCCCCGTTCCTGTCACAAAATGGTGTTTGATCCCGTCAAACGGAGACTTTACACTCTAGGGAGGTATTTGGACAATGCTCAGAGAGTAGCAGCTAATATGAATGTGAGTTTGAAATCTAATCTTTATGTATATCCATTTCTACAATAATATTATAAATGTGAAAATGAGTTTGTTTGTTTGTTTGTTACCTCTGCACAGTTAAACCAATGAACCGATCTTCATGAAATCTGTTTGTAATCTTCCTAATATTATAAATGGCAAAATTTTTGAATATGTATGTACGGATGTTTGTTACTCTTTCAAGCAAATACTACTGAATCTGAATAAAGAAGATGAAGACCCAGAAAACATATAGGCATTTCTATCCCCGGAGTTCCCGCGGGATTAATAACCCTACCATGCGGACGAAGTCGCGGGCGGCCTTTAAAGTCGAATATTTTCCTGAATCTCAATTCCATATTACACATAAGCCATATATCTGATCAGTATTTTCAAGACTGTTGGCTCTGACTACCCCACTTTATACGGACGTGATTTCCAGAGCGACCTGTACATGTACGACATAAGCACGAACACCTGGAGCGTCGTGTGCGACAACACGGCGCTGTCGGGCGGGCCGCGGCTCGTGTTCGACCACCAGATGTGCATAGACCCCGACACGCAGACCATATACGTGTTCGGCGGCCGAGTGCTGCCGGCTAACACGTGAGTTTATACTTGTGTCGATTATAGTAAAAAAAAAAAATACAACATTCGATTCATAAACGCATTGAGGTGATGTGACCTCGATGCGTTTTTGAATTGAATTTTGAATTTTAATTTTTTTTTTTTTTTTTGTTTCGTGTTGAGAACTGTTGTCAAAAAATCGATGTAAGTATTTCCGCCATATCGATTTTTGGCAAATTAGAAGCCAATAAATGTGTTTTGTGGAATTTCTGTATGTGAGTCTGTATATATGTATGTATGTTACTCGCCTCACGCAAAAACTATTTGCTCCGATATGAATGCGGTTTTCTATAGACTATGATTTTAAACACCAACCAAGACCAGTGCCACAGATATTAATTATTATAAATGAGAAAGTAACTCTGTCTATCCGTTACACCGTCACGCATAAACCACTGAACCAATTTTGATAAATTCGAGTTGACTCTGAGGAAAAGCATAAGCTATTTTCTATTGCTGAGAGTAGAAGTTAGAACAGGGTATGAAAGAACGTGGTCTCTCTGAGACTATTGGCTCTGTCTACCCCGCAAGGGATAAATACGTGATTACATATATGTATATACCTATATACGAAAGATTACCTGTTTACTTTTACGGCGAACGAAGCCGCGAGCAACAGCTAGAACATACATACATATGGTCACGTCAACACCCGAAATGACTGAATGGCCACGTTCAGCTATTTGGCTTAATGATAGAATTAAGATTCAAATACTGACAGGGTGCTAACCCATCGCCTAAAAAGAATCCCAAGTTTGTAAGCCTATCCCTTAGTCGCCTTTAATGACATCAATGGGAAAGAGCTGGAGTGGTCCTTTTCTTTTTTGTATTGGTGCCGGGAATCACACGGCACATCATCAACAGCTAGTGCTTTATAAAAATCACACGTTTCAGCGAGGAAGTGGTGTGCCCTCAGTACTCGGGACTGTACGCGTATTACATAGCGACGAACTCGTGGCAACAACTGTTGTCCGACCAGCCGCGCGCCGGCGACCCGCCCGCGCCGCTGCCCAGGGTTTCCCACTCCATGCTGTTCCACCCTGTGAGTGTTGCCACTGTATTAAGGAGTCACAAACGGATAATTCGCTGAATCGAGTAAAGCAGTGTTTTGGTAGTTAGATTGTAGCTTGATTATAAGTTCTTCCTAGTTAAATAGTTTTATTACGGCGGTCGTACTTAAAAATAGGGAAAGAATAAGTAATAATGTAGTAAGAGGTCGTTATCCAGATGTATTTTTATTATAAGTAGAGTTGTTATTTGATTGTTACGAATGAGCAATATCTTTCAAACATACATATAATCACGTCTATATCCCTTGCGGGGTAGACAGGGCCAACAGTCTTGAGGACTGACAGGCCACGGTCAGCTGTTTGGCTTAACGATAGAATTGAGATTCAAATAGTGACAGGTTACTAGCCTGTCGCCTAAAAGAAGTATCCCAAGTTTATAAACATATCCCTCAGTCGCCTTTTACGACATCCATGGGAAAGAGATGGAGTGGTCCTATTCTTTTTTCTTATAGTGCCGGGAACGACACGGCACACACATCACAACTAATATAATATTACATACATGCGAAAGTGAGTTTGTTTGCATGTTTCAAACCTCTTCACGGGTTATGGTCTACTGAATTTATCTTTTTGAAATATCACGTATATATAATTAAGCGTCTGGAGAACGATAAAGAATACCTTTCATCCCAGTAAAAGTTATACTTCCCTTGGGATTTGCAAAATTCCTGTATTCTTTTGACGGTCGCCCTAAATTCGTCACTATTTATATAGATGTCGTTAAATTCGTCGCTTTTGAAGATGGCGCTTGCTTGCGATAGGCGAAACTGCGGGTGAAAGCTAGTATTTATATATACAGGGCGTATTACAATGTGAGCACCAAAATAAACTCGTAACTTGTAAAGAGATTCTTACTCAAAGATTCTATATCTTATAATTACTAGTTGTTAGCCGTGAATTTAGACTTCCCAGATACATAATTTTTTTTTGCAAAATAGGAATATCTGAAACTACTTTACCGATATTGATGCCCTACGAACTTAAAAATTCTATTGACAGACCAACCGTTCAAAAGTTATCGCGCTACAAACATATACAAAAATGATTGAATAATTTTCGTCCAAAGGCGATAGGCCTCGCTCACTTCGCTCGTTCTTTCTATTATAGATACTTAAACAATGTTAAATTGAAGAATGAAACTTTAACCATTTACTATAACTCTGTGGCTCAGCGGTAGTACGCTTGTCTGTGACACCGGAGGTCCCGGGTTCGAATCCCGGTCAGGGCATGATGAGAAAAGAACTTTTTCTGATTGGCCTGGGTCTTGGATGTTTATCTATATAAGTATTTATTATAAAATATAGTATCGTTGAGTTAGTATCTCGTAACACAAGTTTCGAACTTACTTCGAGGCTAACTCAATCAGTGTAATTTGTCCCGTATATATTTATTATTTATAACTATTGTTTAACTATTTATACTTTACCAGATCCAACGCCGGCTGTACATGTTCGCCGGGCAGCGGAACAAGGAACACCTGCTGGACATCTGGTGGTGGGACGTGTCCGACAACTCGTGCCGAGCTCTGTGCTCCGCGACCACGTGCCCGCCGCCCGCCGCCGGCTTCACGCAGAGGGCGACACTGGACCCCGACACCGACGAGATGTTTGTGTTGTCTGTGAGTCTGTTTGTCTGTGTATATATGTATGTAGATCCACATGCCGTGTGGTTCCCGGCACCAATACCAAGAAAGAAAGAAGAAAAGAACCACTCCATCTCTTTCCCATGGATGTCGTAAAAGGCGACTGAGGGATAGGCTTACAAACTTGGGATTCTTATTTTTAGGCGATGGGCCAGCAACCTGTCACTATTTGAATCTCAATTCTATCATTAAGCCAAATAGCTGAACGTGGCCATTCAGTCTTTTCAATGACTGTTGGCTCTGTCTACCCCGCAAGGGATATGGACGTGACCATATGTATATGTATGTATGTATGTAGATCCACAAGTGTCAGTTCCAAGGCGCCTCGTAAAAAAATACGCTACCGTTCGGTCGTTCCTTTCGCGCTTCATTTATCTATCATTCCTAGTTTAGGCAGAAGAGAGGCGTGCGAGTCAAACAAGCGTGAATTGAAGACTGGTTTATTAGGATCCCAAAACATATACATGACATATCTATAATTACGTCTTACAATATAGTACACTACCGACGACCGAGTACTTTCAACGGTCTGAGTAATTTCAACGTTCGACCACTGACTCCCTAAAAGTTTATATTGGTATTAGAGCCTGTGACTACGCCTGCATAAAACGAAAATTTGTTAAAATTAGGCATGTAAGTTCCTTGCCAGTGTATGTGATTTAGGGGTGCAATAAGAGAGAATTTCCTAAAATTCTTCCGGTAACGGATATTAACGGAATTATTCGAATAGTATAGGTATACTAGCGACCCGCCCCGTCTTATATCTTCCTCTTGAATCACTCCATCCATTACAAAAACCGCATCAAAATTCATTATGTAGTTTTTAAGATCGCTGCATACAGATATAGGGATAGACGCGGGAAGCTACTTTGCTTTATACTATGTATAGTGATAGATTAATTCAATGTCGTTGTATCTATTGCAGGGCATGAGCAAAGAGAAAGACAAGCGCGTGTACAACACCCTGTGGGTGTTCTCACTGAGGCGGTTGACGTGGACGTGCGTGTACCGCAACGACTGCGTGTCGGCGACCGAGCCGCGCCCCAGGTTCGCGCACCAGCTCGTCTATGACTCTGTCAGGAAGGTATGTATGCAGAAGTGTAAATATAGAGGCTAATATCAATTTTACCACGCATTTTTCACAACATAACCTAAGTGAGACTTCCCAAAAAGGGGATATTGTCATGTAATTTTTTTGTAAAATTCGTTCTTTTTCTGCGCTAGTGATAGTTAGGCAAGTGATTAGTTAGATTTGTATTAGAGATCATACTTTGGTCTTATATATGTATATTTTGCTGTAGTGTAGTAATTTAAAAATGACATGCACGTTTTAAGAATTAATTCAGCTATTGTTATCTACAGATCCATTACCTATTCGGCGGCAACCCGGGCAACCAGATCGCCAGATCGACTCGCCTGGACGACCTGTGGGCCTTGCGCCTGAGCCGCGTGTCGGCGCCCGAGATCTGGCGCAGCACGCGGGCGCAGCTGCGGGAGGCCTGCTACCGCGAGATGGCCGCAGACCGCAACACGGCCGCCAGAGCCCTGGATTATCTGAGACACGATTTGGCTGAAGTTTTGGACCTAAATGATCGTGAACAGGTGCGTATTACATTCGGTATTTTTTTGCCATTGATGTTCCACAAATCCTGCATTCTTCCTATTTCTAGACTTCTAATAAATTATTATTTATTTCTCCATCGAACGTCCTGAAACCATTCGGCCATCTTTTCCTCGGATTTTTTTCTGTACTCTGCCTGTAGAAATTTAATCGCTGGCTATTTTTATTTGACACCAAGACATCAGTTATACAAATGTAAGACAGAGCGTCGGTCTCCAGATGGTCCGGTTCCACAAGCTGGCGACGGCGCTGTTCGAGTGGCCGGGCGAGTGCGCGGCGGCGCGCGCGGCGGCCGGCCTGAGCGCGCGCCGCGTGCGCTGGCTGCGCGCGCGCACGCCCGCCGCGCCCGCGCGCCACGACCTGGCGCACGCGCTGCACGCGGTAACGACATGCTTTTATTTCATATGCCTTGCGAGGTAGACAGAGCCAACTGTCTCTAAAAGACCTCGGACACGTTCAGTTGTTTATTTACATTACTAAAGCTCAAAATATTTCATACCCAACCAATTTTGACACTATAATTCAACATATCTTATAGCAACTACTAAACTAAACATGTAGTGCTATAGATAAATCATATAGGCAACAAACATTTTGGACAACAGATTCATCTCAATTCCGTTATACCTGAAAAAAAATAACTATCCTTTCTTTAAAAAAATTGCAAAAATAATTTAGGTGCTCGGAGCGGAGGACTCCTACCCCGAGCCGCCCGTCCCGTTCGAGGAAGTTTCCCCGCCCGCCCCCGACACGTGGGACGTGGGCGAGGACGCGGACGCGCCCCCCGCCGCCGATAGCTACGCCCGCGCCACGCGGATACAGCTCTACGACAAACTGTGCGCCTACTTCAGGCCCAGCACTGTGCCGCCGAAGGCAGACGTCATGGCCCTGGTGAACTTGTGAGATTCGAATTTCGAATACTTCGGTATTGTGGGCTAGGTATTTTTTTTATTGCCAGCCTGATACGACACTTTTATATAGGAAAAGGACTATTATAAAAAGAAAATTAATATCTGAAATGTGAATATAATATATTTAACTAATTACTAGTTTAATGCCAAAACTTCAAAGACTATTTAACCGCACTATATGTTAATCCGCCTTTTTCTATTGTTACCAAGGCTGCGAAGTATACTTAGCCCGTCACGCTTAAGCCACCCAGTTGAGGACTATCTTCTTGTACAAATATTTTGTTAACTTTACTCTTTGAACTCGTGAAGTATTTTCTCACGTTTTAACTAATAATTATCGCGACTACCCTCCATTAGTCTAAATAACCGTAGTTTGTGAGTTGACGATATCAAACACTAGGTATGTGGCCATTTTGCTTATAAAATATTAAATTACAATAATGGAACTCTTTTGTATTAGAGATCATACTTTGGTCTTATATATATTTTGCTGTAGTGTAGTGATTTAAAAATGACATGCACGTAATATTTAATTGTAAATAAATATTGGTACGAAACTCTTAATTGGCACATTGTAGAAATTATTAATTCTTTAAAATTGTTGAAATTTGTTATATTTTTTGTGGCTTTTTACATAATCACTTAACGCTCAAATTGTAAATTATAAAGATTAGGTTAAGGCATCTGTGTTCGAAATTCGAGAGAACGATTAAATGTTATTATCAATATTAAATAAATTAATTACAAATAATTGTGTTTCTTAAAATATTGTCAAAAAAAAACGTTCTTCATGGATTTCTTGATCGGAATGATGATTTCCTATTTATAATGTTGGACACTATACTCTGTCGTCATTCTACTTGTATACGTGTTTTTAATATTGCTGTTTACCATATTCATTAAATTATCAATTAAATATACTTACGTACATAATAAATAAAAATATATCGTGTTTTAATATATGTAGATGGCTGTATTCTAGTTTAGATAAAATTATCCATTTATTCAATTTCTTGATGATAATACCACTGCCGTTTACAAACTAACCACTATACGTAAAAAACTAAGTATTATGTTATTTTTATAAGAAAAACATGAACATTTAGCTGACGTTAATACTTGTACAATTTACCTTGTTGCTTTTACTGATAACGTTATTATAAATATTTTATTTCTTAATCTCTATATAAACTCTTAAATCGTAATAAATTTAAAATTGTATTGAGATTAGAATTGATAATTTTGGAAGCGGTAAGATTTACATTACTCTTAGTGTTTTTCAAAAGCCAGATAAAATACATTCGATAACCAAATTGCTATGGAGCCAAAAACATAGGTGTCATAAATAGCGACATTTTCGCTGCTACCCTCATTTTGTTTGTAGTCGTATTGCAATATATCTTTCGGATACATTATACTGTCTATTGAAAAACTAGCCCTAAGAAGACTATAGAAATACAAGTATAAGTTCGTCTACTAGAGAAGCTAGGTCTTGTAGTTGTGTAGTATTTATATTAATTGACTATGTAGTTCTTAGCTATTCATTAATAAATTTTATTATTATTATTCATTGTATGTAACAGATTTCAATAACATATTGCCGTAATTTATTTGCATACATTAAAATATATTACATTGGTTTTTTTTTGGAATATAAGTGTTTTAATTAAATTTAATGATATTTTTAATACTTTAAAAAACTGATTAAGGTTTATTTTGTTAAGTTTTGGAAATGAAAGCAAGCATTAAATGCTTATAAAGTAATTTGATGTGATTCAAAAGGATGGCTGTAACTGTAGTTTATTTAGTTTACGGTCAGGACTAGGTTTTTTGGATTGTTAAAATAATTCATAATTGTTATTTGCATTTTACTAAAATATAAAGACTGGGCAATGATATTAGCGCAATAATTAATTCTATTTCGCTCACCATAATTTTAAGAGTGGAAAGTTTCATGCGGTATTTCACTGAGAAATACCGTATATTGAGACAGCACATGTTGCGCGTCATTGTTGCCCAATATATTTCGAATACACGTTAGAGAAATGTGTTTTGCAATATGTATTTGACGCTTGGTAAGCCTCTTCGTTTACCTTCAGACTGTGATACGATATTATAGTCAATAGTGTTAATGATAACTATTTTACTTTGGAATCTCTTTTTCCCGGGTAATGTAAGTACCTACGACTGATCTCGTAAAAGCATAGACGGAAAGTTTGTTGCACTTTATTAATGTAGTGGCATGATTCTGTCTGCTTCCTTATGAGGTAGTATACTTTGTAAATATTCAAGTCTACAGTAGGTATAAGATTTATAGTATATTTTATTGACTTCGTGACACATACCTACGTAATGTATTATCAGTCTGTATGAATATAAATTATTTATCAAAATAACAATCTTTTATTTGTATCCCTTATGTTAATTCTAAATTTAGACTCGTTATATATTATCAACCAAAATTGTATTATGAATTTTGACACAAAAGATGATAAGATTACACTAAAAAGAGACATGCTTCTCACGTGATGTTTGCATTTTGCATGATAGGTAACAGTAAAATAAAACAAGCAGATTTAAATATAATCATTTATTATTCTCATACATGATTCATATCAGTCATTGCGACAACAAGGTGTGCCCTAAACTTTGAAAATAAATCCGCTCTGAGGCATGATATGTTCCCGGCGCTGGCTCACCATCTGACAGTGAATAACTAACTCTATATAATCTGCAAAGCTCGTGGGTTATTATGCAAACACTGAGATTCTATTATGCGAAGACTTGTCATCTGCACGATTACACTACCGAAACGAGTGGCCATCTTGTTACAAAACAAACCAAACGCCCAATAGGGAACCATCAAACTGTGCAATAATCCAAAAAAAATATTATTCAACTACAGCTGAAGTGATCCGCGGTGTTAGCGGGAACAATCATGCGATTCCGACTACAAAGTTCGGGCATCTCATATACTTTACGATCTTTAAACAATAAGAACTCATTGTCAATACATAATCTACTAAAATATAAAATAATATCTATGCCTATGCAAAATAAATGATCTAAAGTGTTATATATGACTGTATAAAGAAAATATTTGGTTAATCTCTGTCTACACCACCACCGCTAGGGGCAGCAGACACCAGCGATCGATGTAAATACTGAACGACGGAATTCATACTGCTATAAAAATATTGCAATACTGATACAATACATTTTAGAACAAAATAATATTCAGTGGAGCGGCTAAACACCGCCCGACCGTACACAGCTAACAATAACAATGTGAAATAAATAGATTATGTGA
The DNA here is from genome assembly GCF_032362555.1 of Amyelois transitella. Lineage (NCBI taxonomy): Eukaryota > Metazoa > Arthropoda > Insecta > Lepidoptera > Pyralidae > Amyelois > Amyelois transitella. The sequence goes on along the minus strand of NC_083522.1, from coordinate 7,392,564 downwards.
AAATTTCATGTCAAAAACAGTCACAAATATGGTAAACATAACAAAGTCAAAAGAGGAAAGAGCGAAGTTAACAATAAATATGTTGTACAACCTTTAATAATTTATTATTTTGATAACGCGACCGACGATACGCTACGGGCTCGTCGCCGAGCTCCGAGCGCACCCGCGGCCGCAACATAGTGACTAGACACAAACAATATATAAACGATGTCTGCTGCTAAACTACAAAAGAAAAATAATACTTAGAAAAGGATTATAAAGCTAACATCGGTAAGTCCATGATTTAAGTACACGAAGAGTGGTCTACGTTAAAAGCTATAATATAATAATTACCTATAAACAATAAATGCAAGGCTATGGTCCTCGGCGGCGCGAACGGCGGCGACAGAGCCGCGGTCGGTCGCTCCGCCACTTTGAGCTATGCAAAACAATTACGCTACCACGTTAAATATTGCAAAACAATTCACTACGCGAGAGAACTCTCGGATATATATACCTACCAAGTATACCTGAAGGCTAACATACTATCTAGGTTACGCCTAAACCAGTAAAAGTACCTACTCGGGCGAGCGCCCACTACATGGAACGGTCGAACTAGCCTAGTCCAGTGAGACACCAGAAGAGATTAACTACGTCACCGGGCACGCTGCGTCAGCTGCCGATATCACATCCCACAACGTAAATAATAAAACACGTAACAATTCAATAATCTTCGTAAATTTCGTCTTACTAATAGACGCCGGCGGCCCGCGTGAGCAACTCGCTTGAGCAAGCCGGTCGTACGGTTCACATAAAAAATCTACAGCTCGTATTTTTGTTTCAAAACATACGGGGCGATAACATTGGAGTGGCGGGCCGCCGGCTTGGACAAGATTGGACGCGTGTGGCGAACCACGGGACGGCAGACAGTGCGCGGCACCGACCGAACGGAAACACTACAGTACTACAACAAGATGGACGAAACTATCCGGCAGAGGGCCACAACAACGCAACGAACGTATAACTAGAGAACAGATTACATAGTCTTTTTGCGCAATCAATGGATGGACGTCGACGATAAATTTACAAATTTTTGGACGTACAGAACGTTCGTAACGATCGGAGTAATCTTACATTTCTAATAGAATCGAATAAATATGTATATAATAAAAAATAACTTAGTGCGGTTTCATAACGATTCCGGTCGATCGCGTACGACGTTATAAATAATTTATAGTAAAATCTGACTCCTCGGTTTAATATCGCGTAGGCGACAACAACTGCGATAAATTCATTTGCGATTGTAAAATACACCGATCCTATTACAAAAATACACATTAACATCAATTTCGTGCAATAGACAATATAATAATAGGAGGAAATCTTATATCAAAATATCGGATCAGTGCGGGGCGAATGGGGGAAAATAGAGCAACATTTAGACTCGAATCGAGTGAGGTCGGCAAGAACCGCTAGCTAGTGAGACAAGCCTAGAGGTAACTAACAATAAGTAGCGGCGCGCGGCCAACAACACAGTTAAAGGTAAAGTCTCACTTCACGAGCGCCCGGCGCGGCGCGCACATTGCACAGTTTGACGGTTCGCGTCGGGACTGCGCGCCGCGCCGCTGCTTACATTCCAATTATATTTAAATTTTATAAAACGTATAAATAATTTAGTTTCCTAAAATCTTATTAAGGGTGCTAGATTCGGTGCGGACGCATTGACCATTATTTAATGAGTTCGCGCCGGATCTGGCGGACTGCTCTCTCGTTATTAATTCAAAGTGGTCGCAGTTTTAAACCACAATTGACGCTTATATAGTCTACAAACAATTAAGAATAAGTCCATTACGGAAGTATTTTAAGTAGAGCCTTTTCTTAATTCAACTCCCTGTCTATTAGAGGGTGATGACGAGTTAAGAAATTCGTTTTAAGAACGTGGTCAACGTCGACACACGATTTGTCAGTAGATACTATGTCATGATGATATACAATGGTTTAAAAATAAACCTGAACGCATTGACAGACAAGAACTAACACTTAAATATAAGCAATATTGACGCACACGTTACCTATAATAATTCAACTACGGTTGATGCCATCTGAAAATATTACGCGGTTTCGTATTGATCGTACGATACCGCGTAGCGTAATTGTTACGGGTGCGTGTAAAAAATCAGCCTTACGTTTTTTTTTAAATTATATCGACATCACTTGGTTGTTATAGTGCGCGTACAGTTAACGCCATGTTATATTACGCAAATTTGTCGCTCAATGCGTTCAGTGTTTTATCATATTTTGTTTCAACGAGCATGTACGGTTAAGGTCGATTTTACTCTCATCGAGCACGTATCGTGTCCATTCAATATAATATCTTGTAGTTGGTTTAGTGCTTGTAAAAATTCGGTTTAACTTTTTTTATTTTTATCGAGTATGAATGGTATGTGATCGCATGTGGTAGTCGCTGGAGCGCGGCGCTACCGGCGCAGCGCGGCGCGCAGGGCGCGCGCGGCCGCCTTGAGCGCGGCGGCGAGGCGCTAGAACTCGCGGCCGCGCGCGCGCGCCGCGCCGCCCGGCTTGGGCACGCGCCGCGTGCGCATCTCGCGGTCCACCTGCAGGGGGCGGAGCTTCACATCATTACCTCTCTCAGCATAGCGTATCATTTACAATTAAATTCTTCGTCTTATTATTATAGTCAGCACAAAAACAGGGTGTCTGCTTAAGATTAAATGCGAAATAATTTAGCAAAATTGTCACTATCGACTTGAAACCAACAGGAATTAAACGATTGGGAAAAAGAAATTGTCTTCATTGTATTGACTTAAATCGATTGTATTTTTTTAGAAAGAAATAACCCTAAATGCGCCTTTGATAAAGTCCACGATCTTACCATCAATATCACGCTTAATCTGACTTCTTAAACAGACTCCTGTGTAAAACAAAATACCTTCTAACATTGGGGATGTTAAAATATGGGAACAGGTGTCAAGTTATACCTCCAGCTCCTCGAGCCGCTGCGTGAGCGCCAGTTTCTGCTGCACGGCGAGCCGCAGCAGCTGGTTGAGGGTCTTCTTCTCCTCCTCGGCGCCGGCCAGGGATTGGGTCAGCTCGTCCACTTGCGTCACATACTCCTCGCAGCGGGCCGCGAACATCGCGCGGAGACCTGAAATATGAATTACATTTTTAATTGAGAAGAACAATAACCATTTCCTTTAGTATTTTATCACGCTACTGAAACGCGATCCCGACGAATCCGGCTCCCAGCATGTTTACTAAAAAAATATGGCAGCGTGAATCTTCCTAATAAACTTTTATTACTACTAATCGTAGGTATCTTTGCCGCCCCAGGTAAGACGCAACAGAGACAAACATCTGAAAAAATTATGATAAAAATAGACAATTAAAGACCACTAGAAACTAAAATACTCACTGGAGAAAGTAGCGGCATCTTCCTTCAGCAGCCTCAACTCATTCCTCAATTTGAGCATGGTCTCCGTTACAATAGTCTTCTCAGTCTCATACTTGGACTTGAGGTTGGCCAGCGCGACTTCCGCCGTGTTCTTGTTGGACTTGAGAACTGTACGGAGGGTGGCGATTTGTTCCCGTTTCGTAGACAACAGAGACTTCAGTTTGATGACTTGCTCTTGGAGTTCCGCCATCTCTGCGCCGCGTTCTTCCGCTTCCATTACTGTTGATGGAAAAGAAACTAATTAATTTTGTGGATTATATATTGGGAGTATAAATATTTTGAAATTGAGACACTTTCTAATTTTTCCGAAAATACTCGAAAGGGCTGACCATGGGCTGACTAGGTAAAAGAGTGACCGCCAGGAGGCTGATAATTTTAGGAAAGTGAAAGATATTGCTCATTCATAACAACCAAATAACTGCTCTACTTATAATAAAAATACGACCACTTACTACATTATTACTTATTCTTTCCCTATTTTTAAGTACGAACGCCGTCGTAAAACTATTTGACTAGGAAGAACTTATAATCAAGCTACAATCTAACTACCAACACACTGCTTTACTCGATTTTGCGAATTATCTTACGTGGGCTCTCAAACTCAATCATATAATGTAGTGCAACATCAGCACACAACTCGACTTTACTGAGTCCTTCAAATTCCTCAGTAGATTGGAATCATTCCGTGTTGCGTTCCTGTAAGGAATCCTATTTTGAAGCAGGCCACCTTTCCATAGTGAGCTCAAATCTATCTCGCTTCTATTGTTATACATGTTAAAGTTCATTTTTCTTGTTACACAAGGAATGCTCGTTTTTGGAAATGAAACAATAGAGTTTTTCTTCCCATAACAATTGATATTAGAGCTCCATTCGTTACTGATACTTCTAGTAGACTTTAAGTCGAATTTATCCAAGATATTAGCAGTATTAAGCTTGGATATATTTTCAAAAAAATCAGTCATTTCTTTGACAGTACGGCCACTGCATATCTGTTCGATTTTATTTTCAGATCTTATTTCAATAGCTTTGAGTTTGCTAATTAGGTTTTGTAGCCTTTTCCTCGTGTCTAACATCTTTTGCCTGGCATTGTTCTGTTCTTTTGCCTTCTTTATCGAGTTGTAAGTGGGATATTTGGGTTTCCATGCAGTGCAATCGTTTTGACTCTGCCCTGGGAATAGGGTTATTAACAACGGTATGATATGCAAAATAATAAAATAAGGTAAGAATGTGTAGAGAAATGGGAAAAAAGCATTAAAGGGATAAAAAGGTAGCATGGTTTTAAATATAACTATCAATGTTTGGCGTGTCTTACGCGGTGTGTCAACTGGTCGAACAACGTGTCGGCCGATCTCGAATGCTCTGTAACAGTGACTACATACCGGGTTGATGTCTGAGTCGCGAGTCCAGCGCGGTGTCGAGCGCGGCCCGCAGGTGCGTCAACTGGTTGAGCAACGTGTCGGCCGATCTCAAATGCTCTATAACAGTGACTACATACCGGGTTGATGTCTGAGTCGCGAGTCCAGCGCGGTGTCGAGCGCGGCCCGCAGGTGCGTCAACTGGTTGAGCAACGTGTCGGCCGATCTCAAATGCTCTATAACAGTGACTACATACCGGGTTGATGTCTGAGTCGCGAGTCCAGCGCGGTGTCGAGCGCGGCCCGCAGGTGCGTCAACTGGTCGAGCAACGTGTCGGCCGATCTCGCCACTACGCCGGCCGCTCGCAATCCCTCCAGTTCTCCGGCCGCCAAAGCTAACGCCTCATCTTCCACCGATCGTCCTACGCCGCCGGCACCTGAAAGCAAAAGTTAATTTTAGTCCGGATATCATTCAGAAATGTTATAGTCATGACTATGTTTTCAAGCAGTTTTGTTTTTGCAAAAAATCGAAGTGTCACCACACTACTGCAAACTCGAGTTTTCTAGTCAAAAGAAAGAATTCATGATAACGTTATTCTTAATTCCTATAAGGTACGGAGATTACAAAGACAACATGGTAACGTGACTTTCCATGTGATATGTTTTGTTTAAGTGATCAGCTAATTGATGCATCTTGATAATATTTGAATTGAGATAATGTTACTCTGCATGAAAAAAAAAATGAGCTTATATTGCAAAGTGTAAAAATTTTACCGTCTGTGTGTGTGGCGTGTTCCAGTAGCAGTCTCTCTGGCTGGGTGCCGTTGACTGCGCACACGTGGTGGTAGATCTGCGCCAGAGTGTCGGCCGCTGAAGAGAGTGCTGGAGCGGCGGCGGATAAGGCTCTGCCTGCCCCGCCGGCAAGCGTGCGGAGGAGTTCCGCCTCCGCTTCTAGGGCGGCGCAGCGGACCTGTGACATGTGGAATTTGTTTTAGTTTCGCACAAGCTGTTGATAGGTAAGAAGAAATGTTTAAGAAAGGAGTTTAAATTAGCTTCAATGTCATAAAAAATAGGTAGGTAGATATCTACCAATATTTTTTGGACTAAGAACAAAACACCTTTCCGGCTACGTGAGTGACACGGCCTTGATGTGTCATAAATCGCAAGTCGCCGTAACAACATTAATTACGAGATTTACATAGCATGGCTTTTTCGTGTTATTATACTGACGACAACACTGACGTTATCATACTAATATTATAAATGCGAAAGTTTTTAACTATGTCAGGATGTCAGTATGGATGTTTGTTGCTCTGTCACACAAAAACTACTGAACCAATTACGATGAAATTTGGGTAGCTGAAGACCCAGAATAACACATAGGCTACTTTGTATCCCAGAGTTCCCGCGGTATTGATAGGCTTTCCACGCGGACGAAGTCGCGGGCGGCCCCTAGATACAAACAGTCCGCCCACCTCGGCCTCGGCCACGCGGTCGCTGAGCGCGGCCAGCTGCTGGCGGGCCAGCGCGGCCGCGTCGGCGGGCGGCGGCTGCAGCTCCGCCAGCAGCGCCGCCAGCGCCGCCAGCTCGCCGCCCGACACGCGCCACCACGTCAGCCAGCGCGCGGCGCGGGACGATATACCACCCTCGGATTTCTCTTCGTCCTGCGTATAGTGTAGTTGGATATAAGAATAAATTAATAAATATCTACGGGACAAATTACACGGATTGAGTTAGCCTTGAAGTAAGTTCGAAACTTGTGTTACGTTACGAGATAATAACTCAACGATACTATATTTTATAATAAATACTTATATAGATAACCATCCAATACCCAAGCCAATCAGAAAAAGTTCTTTTCTCACCATGCCCTGGCCGGGATCGGAACCCGGGACCTCCGGTGTCACAGACAAGCCTACTACCGCTGCGCAACAGAGGTCGTTTAAACTTAAAATAAACAAGAACTAAGACGAAAACTACGCATTGTTGTACGAAGTCGTGACAAAAGTGATGTCCCACAACTTCGTACAACTCTGCGATTGTTGCAGCGTGTGCTATGCTGGTTTCTCACGGCGCTTAATATTACTTATATCACAATTCGAGCCGCGCCGAGTCGATCTGTGAGAGTAAGCACGCGCTGCGTCGCGGCTCGCAAGACCCCCTGCAAATAAGAGCCCCGAGGCGATATCACGAGTCAAGCCTCGACTTTGAACTCAAGTCGCGTCTAGCCAAGACCGCAGCGTGCACGGGCGAGTCGCGCCATCTCGCGCCGGGACCAGCCAGCATGACAGAAATCGCAAATATGAACAAGATAACACACTCCGAGGCTCCACTCCAGAGTGGTGAAGATTCAACCGGGACATAAAGCTTCCTTTAGCTTTCTTCTTATGCGTTACACTCTTGTCAGAGTGGTCGTGGTCGTACAGAAGGGTTAATGTTAGTGCGTCCTTTAGCTTTAGTGTTTAAGAAAAGAAAAGTTTATGGAGAAGAAGAAGCATACCTCGGGCGCGCAGTCGGCCCGCAGCGCGTGCAGCGCGGCCACGCGCGAGGCGGCGCGCACGAGCCCGGCGCGCAGCAGCGCCGCCGCCGCGCTCTCCGTCTCCGCCGTCGCCTGCGCGGCGCGCATCGACGCCGATAGCTGACTCTGTCGAATGTATACGCCATATTATAATAGACGATGGGGCAAAATGCTAAGCTAAATGATATGAATTTAAAGAAAAACACTTTTGGATAGAACCAATTTTTACCGGACTTTTAGATGCTCCCAAAGCTCTACAATTGAAACATTCATCATTCTTTCCACTTGCCACGATCCCTGCATACTTCCTTCGCTTCATCCACATTCATTACTCTCTTCCCAAAAATATAAATAAATAAGAAGAATTAGTTGACTGACCCTGTATTATCAGAGCTTTTACAAAAATGAATGGAAAAACAAGTGTTTATTACATATTACATACATACATAAAATCACGCCTCTTTCCCGGAGGGGTAGGCAGAGACTACCTCTTTCCACTTGCCACGATCTCTGCATACTTCCTTCGCTTCATCCACATTCATAACTCTCTTCATGCAAGCTCGGCGTGTTTATTACCATTACAAAAATCAGTAAAAAGAAGACCTGACGTACATAGACTACTTTAACAATAAACACTCACATTCTCGTTGTGCGCCTGTTCCAGCTGCTTCTCAAGCCTGGAGATCTCGTGGAGGTGGACCTCGGAGAACAGGTCGGCGTGGTGGTCGCCCATAGCCGTGGCCAGCTCCACGGCGTTGGAGCCGCCCGGCTCGCCTTCATCTTCTGTGCTGTCATCTGGCATACCTACAAAACAGTAGAGGAAAGTCACCAAATATGGAATACCATTTTGTTTTTGGGATATAAAAAAAAAACTTCATATAAATTAAACCAGTTTAATGTTTTTACTAATCAGTCATACATTTATATGTAGTAATTAACAGCCTTTAATCAAATATATTAGTAATCAAATTAAAATCTAACACAAAAAACAAAATCACAAATGAGTAACCAAATATGGAATAGGTACCCATATATGGAATATAAGCATAAATCAACGTAACAATAACAAAAATGGACATTAATATCTTTGAGATCAATCAAATGAATATATAACATATTGTGATAAATGAAAGAAGTTACATAATTACTTGCAAAAGTCACAGATCCAAGTATCAAACTCTGGACCAGCACAATCATAATGTGCCCAGAGCCCACACATCAAGCATTTAATCCAGCTTTCTCCACTTTTATCCATGGAAAAAAGACTTGAACAAAACATACATTCTGCATCAGCAGAGTCAAGGCGTACTTGGTCCATCAACTCATCTTGTTCACTACCTTCACTAAACTGGATAACGTCTTGTTCCTCAGAGTCTTCTTCTTCACTATCATCCTTATTTTTCTTCGTTTGTTTGTTTCTCTTCGCAGTTTTCTTCTTATTCTTTGTCTTGACTAGTTTATTTTCTTTTTCTTGTCTCTTCATATTTTCATCTTCTAAATCATTTTCCTAGGCACTTGAAAATGCTGTGCCGCTTTCAAATACCCCATTTTCTTTTCCCGGACGAATTTTATAGCTTGTGCCATTTTTTCTTCATCCCAGGTTTTTCGTTTGGTTGATTGTGAACCGGACATTCTAAAAACAAACATTACATATATTTTTTTAAAGAAAACATAGCAAGTATCTATCATTATTAAATATTAAGACCTAATTATGGAATATTCCATAATTAGACACCCACGACTGTCCATATTTGGATTTTTATACTAGTTCAAACTCTTCCAAATATTTTTTCAAGTCACAATATTTTAATGATAAAAGATCACAAAATGGTGAAATAAACATAATACCGATATACTAAATAGTATAACACTTTTGTATACAAACATAACAGCTGGTTATACTCATTTATTACTTACCTTTAAAATTTTCTGCACGATAACAAAATAAAACACGCCTGCCACACGTGAAGCGTTCGCGCAACTGACTCGATGGTGTGAGTGCGATAGTTAGTAGACCGAATGAAACAGAAGATGGTCGAGTGTTGCATTTCTATATTTATAGTCTTAGAGAAATGAAGGTATTCCATAATAGGATACTATTCCATATTTGATGACTTTCCTCTATTTTGGTTTAATATCTTTATTCAAACTCATATTGTGGTGTGGCTTCCGGCACTTAAGAATAAAACCGCTCCACATCTTTCCCATAGATGTCGTAAAAGGCGATTAAGGGATAGGTTTACAAACCTTAAGATTCTTCTTTTAATTTATGGGCTAGCCTGTCATTGCCTGTATTTGAATTTTAATTCATAAAGCCATACAGCTGAACGTGCCCGTAAGTCTTTTCAAGATTGTTTTTGCTATATTGAAAGGGATACAGACATGACTATATGAATGTATTTATTGACCTTGCAGTGGATTCTACATGTTGGCAATGCCTCAACAAGTTAATGGTGAAAAACGCATCAAAAATAAGTCGGTATTCCGCTATCCTTGTACTAGTTAAAGACCTTTTCAACTCAGTGAATCATTGACAGCATTTACGTTTAAAAAACTTACGTGAAAAATATGTATAGGACGAGTCTGTCATATAGCTACTTGCAATAGTAGTCTCCTTCATCTTATTGACGGTTTATAGAAGATAGCAGTTAAGTTACGCTCTTATGCGGTTATGCTCTTGAAATTGTTCAGATTATTGAGAAGACAAATGAGCTAGATAATTACTTGGCGACCCTGCCAGTTGTTGATATTATACGCGGCATATCTTTTAAATGGGCGTGCAATTCCAGCTTAGAGTGTCGGCAGAGCTCCGGCCAGCTGTTTCAGACCTAAGTTACGTACCTCGTATACTATACGCCAAGTTGGTGATATTATACGCGGCTTCCCGACTGAGATGGGCGTCCAGTTCCTTCTTGGCGGCAAACTTGGCTTCTCTTTCGGCTTGTAGAGCCTCCAGGGCTTCGGCCAGCTGTCTCTCAGCGATTCTCCGTAGCGCCGCGGTCTCGTCGGCGGCAGCCCGGGCGTTCTCCGCCTCTTCGCGCAATTGACGGACCTCATGCTTGAGGCCTTCGAACTCCACCTGATGAAAGAAAGTTAGTTATAAAAAGTTTGACTCTTTGTTTAAGTTTTTGTCACTGCATTCGTCTGATTTTAGATTAACAAGTATTTGGGATTAAAAAAAAAATATCGACATAACTGTAACAGCTCGGTAAGGCGAATTGTTTGAAAATTTTTATGACTATTACTTCATTACTTAAATTGATAAAGACGGCAGACTACATCCTACGCTTTCTCAATGTCATGCTGGTGTCACATTATTCGTCATTTCAACATTGTGACCAAATTTTACTTGTACATTCATCAAATGATTCAGCCTATTAAAAAACAAGTGTATTCTATAGCAGACGTGATGTTTCTCATCTCTCTCATCACCTACTCACTTTCAGCTCAGCTTATTGTATTCACTTTAAAATACAAACTTGTGAAGATCGTAGAGCAGACACTTGTTTCTGCAGCGAGATGTTCTCATCCTCAAGGTCTCCGATGTCCACCAGCAGCCTCTGTTCCCTCTGCCTGGCTTCCCTCAGTTCAGCCCTGAGGGCGGCGCGTTCCGATTCCCGGGTGGCTTTGTCCGCGCCGAGTTCGGTGCTCTCCGCCAGCAAGCGATCACGTTCGCTAACTACCCTCTCTAGTTCGTGTCGTAACTGCGAACAAAAACAAAACAAAATTTATGCCTTCGCTCAACTGACACTAGATTCACAATTCAGAAAAAAATCTAACACAAAACGTCCTTAATTTTATTTGTCACTTCAAAAATGGATCTATATGTATTGCAATAAAGCACACAATCTTAAAATTAAAAACACTGCTCATTGTGAATGTGCAGAGTTTAATATTCAACCATTTTTAATCCCCAATGCAGACACCAATTAGTTTGTTTCGGACACTAATTCAGCAGGATTGTGGGCGTGGTTGTTTATAGTACCTACCTACATCTATGAATAATGCCTAATTAATATACGATTGGTTTTTAAACTGTCTAAGATCTCTAAATACCCCAAGCTCTAAGAATACAATTGATAAAGATAATAGTGTGTATTCGGTGAAAAAGCGCACTGTAAGTTCTAACATTCGTTTATTAGAAGTTATACGCAGCATAACAAAGATTTCCTTCCTTCTTATCATCCCAATTGAAATCGTTGCACCTAATTGACACGAAGCCAGTATATATTCAAACACCGAAAATGTTTTCGTGTAACTAACATGTATCCAAAGTTTCTAATTTGCTAATCATTTATTTGGCTAACACTAACAAAATACAGTAACAGGCAAACTAGTAAATAATAAAATTGTGCTGGCCGGAGTTTGAACAAGCACTTTGTTGATTAGTTACTGTACATATACAAATGTTTGTATAACTCCTGTCTAGCTGTTTATGAGTTCAGGGTGTGCCGGCCACCCCTAGCGAAACGTAATATTCCTGGCTTTTAGACAGATGTTAGACGGGCCATTTGGTTGTACAAATAACTAGTCGTTCGCCGCGAACTTAGACCACGCAAACACTTATATATTTTACGAAGTTGTGAATATGTCAAAAACTACTAGGCCGATTTTAATACTCTACAAACTTAAAAATTCTATTGACAGATTCATATATTTTAAACTTCATCAAAATCAGACCAACGGTTCGAAAGTTATGGCGTTATAAACTTGCATCAAAAGAATGTATTTGCGCCCTAAGTTTATGGCTTTTCTCGCCCGGGCTATCAAGAACACATTCAAGCCCTATACGTCATTAAAATTCAGTACTATTATTTATAAATTTATCCATGGATTGCAATCTAATTAGCTGTTGACTGCATAGTAAGATATTTAGATTTTAATGTGTTTGTTGTTTTTCATAGGCATCAAATTACAGCTAAAAAATTTAGCACTTTTATTTTAAGAGAGTAAAACTCATAGCTTCCATAATATGAAGTGGTTTAAATAACTTTCGGTAGAATATATTAACAATGCTAATAATAATAGAAATCTGGATAATATAAGACTAAAGAAGTGATAACCATAATATTTTCATATGAGTTTAATGTGACAGCTTTACAACTGCACAGAAAAATTGTACAGTCAGCCTTCCAAAATTAATTTCAACTATAACTTAAAGAAGGAAGAATATTCATGTTGTTGTCTGTACATGTAGTTCGCGAGACGGGGCTCGGCCGCAATCCCGTCGGCCGTAATATTCATGAGTTGTGGATAATTAAGAGATGCGCTGTCTAGCTAACACTACAAATCCGAAAGTTTGAAAGGATGTATGTGTGTTAAAATCAATTCTTTTGTTTTTACGTGAAAGAGTCATGCAAAAACTATAGAATGAATTTTTATGAATCTTAGCAATAACATAACTTAGACATTGGAATAACTGAGAAGTTAAAAAAATTATTTAAGGCAGGCGAAGTCGATAGCAATAGCTAGTTTGTTATATGAACACTAGGATAACCTAGTTAGTCGGGGTATGAACTCCGGGCTTTAAGTGCAAAAATCCCACGAAAGCAGAAGTGGACTACGGAAAAGATATTTAATGTTTGAGAGAAATTTTGATTAACAGTGAGATAAGTTGTTTAAACAAAAAGATCTCACTTGTCGTTTATTTAATCGAGATTGCACACTCTGGTGCTAAAGTTTCATTCAGCATTAAATTAAATTCTATAAAAAAAACGTGATAAAATGAATTAAAAAACTTGACTTAACCAATCTAGGGTCATAGACAAAGGGTGCAGTCCGTGATACTCTTCCTTGCAGTTAAGCAAGAGGAATATGATGAAAAATCTGATAAATGGCAGTAGATTAGACACACGATGATATAATTTTAATGCAATGTCAAGGCCTACGCTACACAGTCACCGCCATGTTAAGAGAATCGACCTAGATAGCGCGTGCCTAGGCATAAATTAATATCGCATGCAATTTTTTTAACACTCTGAATGTACACTCTAACCGTTTAAAAAGTAACCATTGGTTTTAAACTGTAGAAACTCAAAACTAATACTTTAATTAAATTGACATGCTCATTACAAGTTTCTTTTATATTCTTTCTTCCTGACAGGTAAACTATATGCATAAAGTAAAATATGTGCTTAAACAGAATTCACTAATCTTAAAAAAAAAAATTTGCAAGCTGTGAAAGCGTAACAAACTCACTTTCGCATTATTTAATACTGATGTTAATTATTTTTTATTCTGAATTATATTTACAATCTAAATCTCAATTCCATGATAAAGCCTGGGATGGCTTAACGTGGCCTAAGAATTTTTTCGAGACTGTTAGCTCTGTCTACCCCTAATGGCTTTAGACATCATGTATGGTAATTAGGACGGCCGCTTCGTATTATCTTATCTTAAGAATCTGACTCAAAGCTTAATGTAACGTTAACATTTAATGCCTATTTAATTGACATGCTCCCTCTACCTCCTAAAGTTAATCCCGGTTATATCCTAACTTCTCTAAAGGCGCCGTTTAACTACACGTAGCGATTCCTGTTTGCAGCAGAACCTTACCCTTATCGGATCATGGTAAAAGCTACTCTAAATGAATGTGCCTATGGTTCCTTTAGCCACCTTAAAACTTGAAATTACACAAGAACAGTGTCTAGTTATAATGTTTGAATTTATAGCGTAATATGTACATATTTGAAATAAAAATACTAAATAATAGGTTGTATTCTGACAGATGCCTAAAAGTCCTTGGGCTCTCCTTGCCATATGTAGGCTCGAAACCAAATAACTTGAATGTTATATAGGTACATAGGACATACATATATAATCACATCGTTATCTTTAACGAGGTAGACAGAGCCAACAGTCTCGACACGACTGAAAGACTACGTTACGTTACTAGATGTGTAATATAAACTCCCATAATGGCAGAAGAGAGAGGTGTTAAAAATCTGATATGTAGGCGGTCAACTTTATTTGATAGCTACTAATTAACTAACTTTATAGATAGATAGATATCTGCTCTATCGCAATAAATCATAAAATAATGGACGCGGACGGAGGAAATTAGTTTCGCACTTGGCTCCGATAATGGATGCATTGCTTTTCAGGTCAGACTAGTTAGCGGCAAATGGATTCTATTAACTAAATAATTTGTTCTATGTTGATTGACTTTAAGAGAGCTACCAGACGTCTAGTACTAAGACTAACTTTGCCTGTGGCTCAACGTAAGCAGTTGCTATTATTATAATATTGCAAAATACTTACAATCTCGGATAATGTAGCTTCTAATGATGAAATAATTTATTAAATCCGTTCAAAGGTTTCGGTGATTACCCGCCTAAAACATACATACTCACAGACGCGTACCTATTTATATTAGGATAGATAATTATAGAGTTGAATTCTATGATTAAATGTATTTTTCTTATTAGACTTCTGTCTTGAAACTGGAAGAGAATTTAAAACTGCTTACGTTAGGAGCCACAGAAAGTTTGAGCACTAGACGCTGGTTTTGCACCAAATATTCGGCGGTTCGACTGGACATGGCCCAGTAATACTTAACGAGAAGTCGGTTAATAAAATTAAATACTGATAAATGGAGATCCGCTTCATCCACTTGACTCCACCCACAAGAGTAAGCTCTTAAATTTATGAGTTTCAAGTCAGGATTTAATATGATATTTGTACTTACTTGCAACATTGCTATAGTAGATTCGAAAAATGATTTCTCTATACATCAATAGGACGTCCAAAAAAGAAATGTTTTACTGAAAATTTTAAATATAGTTGATTCTTCGGTACAAAAAAAATTGGTGGTAGTATCGTAACATGACGATTTTCTTTTCAAATGTATTTTAAACTCTACCCGCATTTTCTTTAATATTCTCAGGAAGGATCAAGAATATGAAGAAAACCCGTAAATGGAGTGCAAACGAACCCGTGATTGAATGGCAACCAAATAGGCGACAAATGTCAACAACGCCCCATTATCCCTGTAAACATTGCTGAAACATAATAACTAAAAGCTTTCCTGTTCTTAACCAAAAAGGACAACACAGAAAACAAACACAATACCTCTTCACCTTCATTCATGTTCGCAGATTTCATACGTTTATCACCTCACATGCCACACGTCCTACACTACAGTGTACACTTTTGGCACGGAGTTCCACACAATTTAAACGATTCTAATGCACTGCAAAGTTCTGCATTTCGGAAAAACTACACACCATTGAGTAACGCGTGAATACGTGAATCAAGGCCGGGCAAATAAAAATTTATTTCTGGACCAATGTTATGGATTCCCGGCTGCGCTTACGCCATTCGCGGCATTACGTCACTGTTGATAAGGACAGTTTTTGTTCGCGGGTTAACGATATACAAATTAATCACGGTAGGAAAGTAGAGTGAGTAAGTAAATTATGATTTTATTTCGACCGATTTTTATTTATTTTCAGTGCGTCGGGAGCCGCCGTCTCGCGCGCACTGGAGGGTCCAGCACAGCTATGATTCACATCAATTGCTCCCATTTCATCAACGGAGCGTAGGCATTATTCGTCACTCCGTCTGGGAAACGAAATCTTTAATAAGATAACGACTGATGTAATTTAACCAACTCTATGTATTTATTTCACAAAAACATAGCGAAACATAAAAGAAATATGTACATATTGCTTACATATCAATCTAGGTTCAAATCTTCTCAATCATGAAGGTGTCTACAGACGAAAAAATATGTCTTGAACATGAGCTGAATAAAATTAATAATTTTTGAGTCTACATGTGTAGGTACCTATAAATTTTAGACAAATCCATAAACTCTTTAAGAGAAATAGTAGTAATGAGAATTGTTCACAATAATCGAGTATGATAAATATAAATAAGTTGTCCTACAAAAAAATTGTAGTTAACAAAATAAAAGCACATATTATACATAATTCAATAATTCATTAATTGGCACCGCGTCTACACGACATCCCTTCTGTATGCACATTGAATCGTCAATAAATTAACTTCGGGCGTCCGGTTCGCAGACATTGTTTCAACAAGTTTTAAACAATTTATAAATAAGTTTATGACTGTTTGTTTTTAGTAATTTTATATGTACAATAACATAATTAACCCTTACATGAGAGTTTAAATTATCACAGTACCACATCTCATTGTCCGAATGTGCAGGTTTCCTCAACGTTAGACATCGTTAGCTAATCAAATTTATTTACATAACTCAAAAGTCGTTGGTATATGGTCGCGGTAGGATTAGAACTTTTGCCACCCACCACCACGTTTTTTTTATTCGGGCACCTCGACCGTTCGACCACCGTCGCTCTTCAGTACTTTTTCATGTATAAGTAAATGTAAAATTTTAATAGGACTATCTAAATAGTAAAAGAATAATGGGAAAACTAATTACCAGGAACAAAACGACAATGAATAAAATTGTATAGGCGAAAACTTAGTAGCAATTAATTTCATACCGTAAAATGGGGCTATTTGGTACAAGATTTGGTAAAAAACAATTTTTTTAACGACTTTATGTTTAAATAATCCTGTTTTGATGATTAATTTGGACAGATTTTGAAGTGGCGTTTCCGGAACTATTATTTTCAAACGTATATTGATTAAAATTCCGAAGATAGCCTGTTTTATAAGCGCTGTTCCAATTTTCGCAATTTTGGGGCTATCTGGAAATCGACACAAAATGTTTAATATTTCAGTAAAATGTAGGCCAGTTTTAATTTGAATCAGTTTGGCGATAATCAGAACATTGATAGTGTGTACCTGGCTATATGTCTATAGTGCTCTTGTTCAATTTTGTTGTAAAATCTTGCACTATAAAACTATAGTGCCACTATATTGGGGTTATTTGGAAGTACGATGATTAATCAGTTGGACTAAAGGAGAGAATGTAGGATATATTTGGAACAATTTAAGGGGAAGTCATTATTTAAATGAAATTGTTGAATGTACTTTAAGTATGTTTATTTAAATGAAAAATGTGATACAAAAAAGAAACATCAAATAAGAACACTGGAAGTTTACCATATTAATTAAGTAGGTAGGAACTTTAATAATAAAATTGACCCGGTTAATAACACTTAAACTTTCATAAGTATCAAATAACTGTACTTATTTATCTAATCAGTTCACTCATCATCATCAACAGTCTGAGCAATTTAAAAACAATTTAACTTTTACTATACTAGTAATAAGGCACGCATATTATTAAACAACGTGTAAAATAACTAAAATCACAGTCGCAAAAGGGCAACTCACCCAATTATTTCAAACAACTTAATTATACTATGGAACCAATGTTGAGAACTCAACAACAATCACTAAAATAAACATTACAAAAATAAACCAATTCTCAAAATTCCAAAATGTACATAAAAAAACAAATAAGAACATTGGAACTGGAAGTTTACCATATTAAAAATTCAGTAGGTAGGAATTCTGATAATAAAGTTAACCCAGGTAATATAATTAAAACTTTCAAAAATATGTATCAAATGTCTGTACTTATTTATCTAATCAGGTCTCTCGGTAACTATAATATGTATTAAAACAACAATATTTTCTAGACATCAGCGGTCTAATTCAAACATAAACAAATACTTAATCAACTATCAAAGTTCTCATCAAAGTTTGTAAGAAGGTGAATGTCATTGCGGTAGGTAAACATTTAACAAAAAATAAGGCACAATATTTGGCATTGATACTTCCTTAATTATAATCATAACATTAAATCAGTCTTAATCATAGTCAGTCTAAAGACTTCGAAAATAAAATTTAAAATACCATAAGTCAAAACAGTTAAACCTATTGTACGTTGTAATTACTCAAATCAATATCAAATATGATTTGTCCTCGCCGAGAGATGTTGGGCTCTGGTAATACTAGAACAATATCATCCAAATGTCTCATGGTACAAATGTCATCTACTGTAGGATAAGTAAACACCGATCCTCTATTAAATTTTGATTCCTTTACTTTTCTCACAAATTTGACATCAGGAATGTTGTTTTTTATTAATATTATCTTTCCTACGAAATGTTTAACGCTCTTTTTTGTAGCAAATTTTGCTAAAATCCAGGAATCAATTTTTAATGTATTATTATCCTCTGTAAAAAATTCAATTTCAGAAAAGCCAAAGGGAATTGATGGTTCTATATTTTCTTGTTCTTCTTCGTAAAATTCCGTGATTAAATCATCCATTGTTTCATATTCTGAATCATCAGAATCAGCCATACACATTATAATCTCAGATGAGCTGGAATCACTACTAGATCTCCTCCATTTTTGTTTTCGAGAAATGTGTTTCTGCGTCCTTTTTTTCACTTTAGTAGCTGTCTCACTTTTTATTTTTTTCTTAGGTTTCACATTATCTATTATTTCTTTTAATTCTTTACTTTCTTGTGTAATTTCTTCTACGACTTTTCTTTTTTCAGTTACTTGTTCTTTATTTTCTATATTTAATTTCATATTTAAAGCAAACTGCGTAATTTCAACATTTTCTTTTTGTAGTATAGCGTTTATTTTCTTACGATTACGAATATTTTGGGAAGATCCTGCTTCAAAAATAACTTCTGATGTAATTATAGGTTTAGATCTAGTAGTGGGTCTGCTATTTAGTAGGCATTCTGGTAATTCACCTATAAATGGCACGTTAGCTTCATAGTTTTTGGTTTCGTACAAATTTTGAATAAATGATCTTTGTCCGGATAGTTCATTGTTTTGAATTAAGTGAGTATTGACCCATCTGATACATAAATTTTTGAGGCTTTCGGGATTTTGGAGAGATGACTGTAATAATGAACCAGAGTTAACTAATGTATCATTTAGAGCTGTTTCTGTTACATTCTCACTTTGTTGCTTCTTATTAATCAATATTTTACAAGGTTTTGTTTTTTTACCGATCCCTTTTCCCATGCCCTTGTAGGATGTTAGTTTTGACTTAGGCATAAGAACAGACGCAATTTGATCATCGGAATTATCACTATCATGATTTTTATTGCTCCTTATTTGATGTAGTCCAGAAGGACCTGGAACTGAATCAATAAATGGGTCTGATAGGATGTTTGAAGTAGACTTCTTTAATTCTTTTCTTTTTCCGGACACCTTTAATCTTGCACTTGTTTTTGACTGATTTTGTACTAAATCGTCGGAAGATACGCTCTTTCCCGGTTCAACCACAAATCTCTTTTTCCGTCTCATTCCCGTCGGCTCATCGGGACATCGCAATTCCATCAACATATCCTTTATAACTGAAGTACTACTTGTCTCTATTTCTTCCTCGGACCTTGGAACATGAGATTGGGGTAATCGAGATTTGGGACGATTAAGATCAACAGGGTAAAGTCCGGATTTATTAAAACCTGCTATTAAATTTCTGGATTCGGCATCATTTTCGATTAATTTATTTTTAAGTTTTTTCAACAATTTAGGAAATGCACTCTTAATTAAGGTTTTGTGATGTCTTCCCTCGGTAATTTTCCATTTGGTAAGAATATCTCTCCAGTATACCTTCAAAGGAGCAAAAAACGCGACGTCCAGAGGTTGTAATAAATGTGTTGTTTTAGGTGGCAGACATACAAATGCAATATTCTAATATAGGAGGGAATGCGTGTAAATTAAACAAAAGCTGAATCGATACTGATTTATTGATCATCAAGTATATAGTATATAATAGTATAACATATTACAATTAGGGCTACACTACACCACGGGGGTGCAAAAAGAATAAAAATAAAAATATTAGTTTTATTTTTATGATTATAAACAAATACAATGTTATATAGGTATTCGTGTAGGTTTCGTCGACGAAAATTACCTACTGTAAGAATATTAATTAATACAAAGTATACCTATGTGCTAAACAACACAGATAATCTTAATATTAGACGATTATATTATAGATATAGGTATGTATTTAGGTATACTGTTGACGACTACATTTTACAAGGTAAGTACAATTTTTTTTTTTTTTTTTTTTTTTTTTTACATATTTAAGTATACGATTATTGTACATATTTAATAAATGTTAACATAATGTAAGTACTTAACGATGTATTATTGATATGACATAATAAACCTTTTTGTCCTATTTTTGTGTACTACGTCTACTTTATTATCATCTTTTGCAATTTTCACATTACATCCTAAATCTTCTATGACAGTAAAAGGACCGAAAAATTTACAATCTAACTTTTTACCTACTTCATTTTTAATTAATATTAAATCTCCAGTATTATATGATACATCATTTAATGTTTTATCATATAAACATTTCCTCTTTTCTTTACTATAAATTAAATTCTTACGAGCATCTTGAAGAGATACTTGTAAACGATGCTTTAAATGTAAAGGATAATTTTCTGGATTATACAAGGGTTCTATATTATTATTATTTCTAACTCTACAGGGAATTTTACTAGGTTTACCAAATACCAATTCAAACGGTGTGTAGTTCGTCTCTGTGTGAACAGTATTATTGTAGCTATAACACCAAAATGGAAGCCATTGACTCCACGTATCTTTTTGATCATCACAATGTATGCGTAAAAACGCACCTAGGCTCTTATGAGAAATTTCAATAGCTCCTAGCGATTCGTGGTGGTAAGCTGTAGATGTTAACTTTTCTATACCTAATAAATTACAAACCTGTTCCATTGTAGATGAGACAAACTCCGTTCCGCGATCTGTTGCAATAGTATCTGGTATTCCAAACCTAAGTATAAAATTATTGACAAACGCATGTGCAATACTTACCGTCTCTTTATTTTTTAAAGGATAAGCTTCGACAAACTTTGTTAATTCGCATTGGATTGTCAAGATATAGCGATTATCATCTGAGTCTCTCTCTAAAGGTCCACAAAGGTCTAAATAAATTTTCTCAAAAGCATTGGAAGCAGTTGTAGTTATCTCCATTGGCGCCTTGGTATATCTACAATGCTTCATTTTTTGACATTTGCTACATTTATTTACAAAATCCTTAATATCCTTATCTAAACCAGGCCAAAAAAATAACCTCTTAATGTTATTAGTCATTCTACGAATTCCAGCATGTCCACTGGTTGGTAACAAATGGAAGTCATGCAAAATATACTGTTTGTCTTCGTCATTCTCTATTCTCTTAACACTCTTTATTATATAAAATCGTGGACCGGTCCAATTCGTTCTATTATTTATTTCTTGTAACAAATCATTTATGAATGTTTTTATCTCATTATTTTTTACTATGCATAGTTCTTTTACTTTGATTATTTTACAAAATTCCATTAACTTAGTCACAAATTCGGCTCGCGTAAAATGTGCCCTAAAGTCAATGTTTATATAAATAGTATTCTTTATTTTGCAATAATGAAACATTCTTTTTCTAAATCTACGTTATTTTTGCTCCTCAATTTATCTAAATTCTTTTTTTCTATAAAAGTCAATTCCATGTAATCGTTCGGTATTTTAAACAATTCCACAACTCGAGGCTGATCAGACCTTTCATCAGTGGGATTACTTAAAATAGAACTTTCACTACTTTCTTCCAAATTTTTACGTTGTCTCCTAGTCAAAACCATTATAATGTCTTCGTTCATGCTTTTCAATGTATCTGACGTAATATAAACTCTAGACAAAGCATCTGCAACACTATTATCTTTACCTTTTATATAGTTAATCTTGAAATCGTATTCTTCTAAAAGAAGTCTGAATTTTAAAAGTCTACTGGATGGGTCTTTCATTGAAAATAAGTAAACTAATGGTCTGTGATCTGTTAAAATTGTAAAATTTCTATTGTATAAATATGGTCTAAAATACTTTATTGCCCAGACTATAGCAAGTAATTCTTTCTGAATCGTAGGGTAATTTAATTCCGCTTTGTTTAAGGGTCTACTGGCATAAGCTATAGGTTTCATATTTTTATTACACAACACTGCTCCGACAGCAATACCGGAAGCATCAGTCTGTAAAATAAACTCATTACCTTCGGAAAAATCCGGAAAATCTAAAACAGGGGGTGAACTTAATTTTTCCTTTAATTTTTCAAATGCAACTGTACACTCTTCCGTCCACTTAAATACTTCATTTTTCCTTGTAAGCTTGTTTAAAGGTGCAGTTATTTCAGCAAATTTTTTTATAAATTTACGGTAGTAATTACAAAAGGCTACAAATCTTTTGATTTCGTCGGTATTAGTAGGTTTTGGATAATTTTTAACTACTTCAATTTTAGCTGGGTCAGGAAGTACACCCTTTTCAGAAACCAAATGTCCTAGATACAGTATTTCTTTCTTTAAGAATACACATTTTTGAGGATTTAATTTCAAATTAATTTTTCGAAGCCTTTCAAACACATCTGTTAAATTACGATTATGAATTTCAAGGTTACGGCCAAAAATTACAAGGTCATCTAAATATATGAAACATTTTTCATAGTTTAATCCTGACATCGCTATAGACATTACACGACTGAAAACACTTGGGCTAGTTTTCAATCCCATGGATAATTTTTTCATGTGGTACTTTCCTGTGCTCGTTGTGAACGATGTGCAGTTTCTACTGTCTTTATCTAAGCTTATTTGAAAATACCCTTGATATAAATCTAAATGTGTAAAGTAAATTGAACCTGCTAATGAATCCAATATGTCTGTTATATTGGGTAACGGGAATTTATCATCAACAATGCAATTATTTAATTTTCGGTAGTCAACAACAAAACGCCATTTTTTGTCTTTGCCATCCGATTTCTTTGGAACTAACATTATTGGACTAGACCACTCACTTCTAGACTCCTCAATGATATCATTGTCTAACATATTTTTTATCTGATTGTCTATCTCTTTTTTTAAAGATTGTGGTAACCTGTATTGCTTGACATAAACTGGTGTCGTGTTTGGTTTTAATGTAATAGACTGTTCATTAACATTTGCAGAAGATAACTTATCTCCTGGCAAAAAGAAAATATCTGCATATTTGGAACACAAAAGTTGAATTGAATCTCGTTCTTCAGTATTTAAATTTTTTAAATTTATTAAATCTAATAAACGTTTTGCTCGTTCTGAGTTTCTTGAGCAAGACTCGAATTTATATGTATCGTAATCTGACAACAAATGTAATTCTGGTTGAAATGTAGGCAACTCAATTTGATGTTCATTGGTGTTTAATATTTTAATTGGTATTCTATTATTTGTTACTCTAACTATAGATCCTGCCATGAACAAATTTTCCGCTAATTGCTTTGGATAAACAACATAATCCTTGTCACTACTAGAAGAAACATAAACATGATGGAATGATTCGCTTCGTGCTGGGATAAGTAACACTTCTCTAGAATAATCGATTGAATCATAAAGTGGCAAACAACATTCCATTCCGTTTTGGGATACAGTGACTACATTTGAGCTCAGATTGATATTTGAACCGTAGTAACACAGAAAGTCTAAGCCTAAAATTCCATCTGCCTGTAATGGTATGCTATCGAATACGTAAAACTTATGATTGAATACTATTCTAGAATGATCACTATTATGCTCCAAATTAAGATAAATATATCCTGCCGAACGAATTTGTCCGCCTATTCCGTTCACGATAGTGTCGTCTTTATTTAAAGTTACGTTTATAGGTAAAGAATCTCTTTTTATGACAGATAAAGATGCACCGCTATCAACCAAATAAAAATGTAATTTCCTATTAACATAAAAAGACAAAAATTTTGTTTTACCATCTAAAGTCAAAATGTTATGTTTAAGATCGAAAAAACTTTAATTCATTTGTACTAGATGTTTCGGGTTGAACCTCCTCATTCGTTTGTTCATTGTAAAATACACGATGATTCGAACCACGATTCGAAGAATTTTTCATATGTCCCCTACCACGGGTATTATAACGAGTACGATTCTGACCGCTTCTATTATTAAAATGTCCTCTATTAAAATTGTTAAACGAAGTGTTTTGACTGCTACGAAACTGATTTCCTTGTCTAAAATTTCTTACATTGTTATGCTGATACCTCGAATGTTGGAATCTGCCATGCTGCATGCGAGTATATTGAGGATACATACCTCTTCCACGGCGCGAGATCTGCATGATACCTGCTGAGGCCGTCGTCGAAGACGTTGCAGCTACCTCCTCGTCTTTAGCCGCCTGGATCGCGTCCTTGAGATGCTCGTAGTTTCGAGCTGTAATGATGGTGCTCAGACGGGAATCCCGCAGTCCATCTGAAAACCGTTTCACCGCCAACTTTTCATTCAAAGGTTTCAAAACAGCGTATTTTTCTGAATTACCCTCTGCTTGCGAAATTGTCAAATCGGAAAACAATTTTTCGATTTCTGCCCCATACTGATCAATTGTACGCCAACCCTGAGTAACATTTTGCAATCGCGAATGAATTGATGTAAAAGATTTTTTAGATAAAAGAAATTTTCTTAAGTCTTTAACAAGGTCACTTACAGATGAATATTCCTTTTGCATACGAAGTTTAGCATTTTCTGTAAGTCTGCTTTTCAGCACAAATTTTATCAAAATTTGTTTTCCTGGATTGGACAACATTTCAGCATACATTTCTATCGAGTCAATCATGTTTTTCGTATTATTTTCATTACTGTTCATTACAGAGATAAACTCACAGGCCGTCTTCAAATCAAACTCCATTTTTGAGTCTAAAAATTCAGCAGTTTCACTATAATTACTATCACTATCACTACTTATTTCCTCTTTAGGAGTTGAACATAAAAGTTTAATATTGTCGTACACACTACGAATTTCAGTTGTTATGGAGTTAATACTATCTACTGTTTTACTACTCAATCCTTTCTCTTGACACAAAACTTTTACAATACTATCACAACGTTTCAAAATTAAATCTGACTCACTTAATTTATTTTTTATAACGTTTCCCTTGTACCTAGATTTTCCTTTCTTAATCAAATACTTCTTTATTTGTATGATATCTTCCAAGCATTTTAATAATTCTCTTTCCATAACTTAGTATAAAATAGCAATAGAAAAAGTAATATAAAATTACGTACCATATTAATTCCCGTGAGCTCCAGTAGTAGTGGCACCGAGACGTATCATATATGGACATCGCTATGTAAACAATACACGGTAAAGTAATAATTTTGTTAAGTACTTATCATTATGAAATATTATTTATACCACAATTATGCTTTAGCTTTAACACTTTAATATGGATAAGAATAATTTGTATATAAGTATAAAACGTATAAGTATATTGGTAATTTAATATAGAGGTATAATTACTTAATGTCCACTAAATAGGTAGGTATCGTAATCCGTAAATTCTGCCGTATTCGCACTCAGTCCCGACTTCTATACCGCAACAACTCTTAATTTTTATTAACGTAACGCATCACTATATATATCACACTGTACACACCCGAGAGATTTAAAACGCACGTAGTAGGATGAACATCAGGACTGGGTCTGCTAGTCACGTAGTTGGTCGTCATCGTCAATCACGCTAGGCCTGGAACACAGGATCACCCCTATCCTGCTGCCGTCGTATGATACTAGAATATCTGGTCAATATTGCATCTCTAACTTCTTGTCGTATCACAAATCCCTGCCAATTTTTAAAAATTCTGTATATGAATATCAGGCCGCCCGTGGCCACCAAAACCAGCAGTAAGACCAAGATTATATTATTGGTGTTCATATATTTCTCGAATTGGGTCGTATTACTCCCTCCAGATGCAACTTGGGCAATCACCACATCCTCGTTCTTGTTAGATTGAGATGCACCCATTTTTCGTGAAATTTACCAAATTTCCTCCGTGTAACAATAGCGTTGTGATCGCTTCACGAATCTTATTATTGTACTCTTCCAAATGCATTTTCGATCACAGAGAGCCACACGGCCACACACGATGATAAAATTCCGTAGTCCTTAAAAGGCGCGGTATCGGGTCGCGAGCGCGGAGACAGACTAGGCAAGGGTCGCCATCTAATATAGGAGGGAATGCGTGTAAATTAAACAAAAGCTGAATCGATACTGATTTATTGATCATCAAGTATATAGTATATAATAGTATAACATATTACAATTAGGGCTACACTACAAATGTCTCACAAGTTTTTATTACACTTTCCGAAAAGTGTGATGATAAATTATCACCTATCAACACCTTCCGTCCAGGCTTATTACGAAAATAGGGAACTATAATGGTATGAAACCAATCTTCGAAGCAGGTTGAATCAAACCATCCGCTCTTGGAACGATTATATCTCGTCCCTTCTGGTCCTCCCTCCATCCACGTATCCCAAAGATTTTCCGATTTGTAGACAACGTAAATAGGTAAGAGATGTCCTGATGCAGTGCCCGAAAACATGAGCGAAATTGCCGTTTTCGAGCTATTTATGATCCGCTCTGGATACTTGCATCCTCTTTTATAAATATATTTTTTATTGCCGGGATCATCTGTTAAATTCGTTTCATCATAGTTAATGATGTGCGCTGCAGGAACACCCTCAACCGTATTAACATAATTCTCAAAAAAGGCATCAATATCATCTGACCTAAATCTGGCTCGGTCACTGGAAATATGTGCAGATTTACGGTTTGAAATTTGTAATCTATGTCTTTGAAGAAAGTTTCTGGCCCAATCATAACCTGGCATATTATCTTTTAGATTATACACATTTTTTCCAAGTCTGTCGAGATATTTCTTGGCAAATACACGAAGATCTGTGGTATCAAACGGAAACCCCCATTCCCCTACTATTAAAACAAATTTAATGAAGACTTTCTCTTCTTCAGGCGTAAATAATGTTGGATGGCCTGCTGTCTCTTGCGTACAGTTAATATTTCTTGTCTTTCTACTTAAGGTACTCTTTGGCACACCAAAAGTGTCTGCGGCATCGGTAAGACTCATTCTTCCTTCTTTTACACTCTCTATTGCTACTTGTAAATTTTCCGCTGAGTAATTTTGGTAAGGTAAAAAAGATTTGCCATTTCTGGAATTTGTATACTTCCTAGTATATGTACGCACCATGATCAATTGCACTGGAACAAAACAGAAGAACTTCGCCTTAATTACTCGAAAGTTACGTTTGGGGCTATTTGGCACATCACCTTAAATCGTATACAAATCTGTCATCGGACATAGAGGGGGCTATTTGGAATTATGTTTTAAATAGCCCCAAAACTGTACCAAAAAGCCCCGTTTGATAAATCAAAACAAATATGGCGAATCAACGTAGTTAGAAAAAGCCTATAGAATCCATTAAAATCACAAGGAAACATAAGATATAATACAAATATCATGTTCAACTTACCTCAAAAAATAACTAGTTACCAAATAAAAGTATGAGAGCCATAAATTAAGCAATATTTTTAATATTTTTTGCAAGCCCCTTTTGCAGCACACACATGTCATTTCTAACCTCAAAATTTCATTGCGTGGTGACAGCTTTAGAGTGAGTGTTGCCAGACGAAAACAAAATATCCAATTAGTAGAAAAATAAAATGTTATGAGGTTCCAAATATTTTATTTTTATAATTTCAATTAGCCCCATGAATTTTAAATAGCCCCGTTTTACGGTACGCTGATTCTCACGGTTCAGTATCCGCTGAGTATTTATGGTATTTTGATGTATCCATGAGAACTAAACAATAATAGGAAATGTCATTAATTACTCTTCTTTCAACTAAAGAAAAGTTTGCTTGACTTGTTATTTTTGTTAGACATTTGATTTCCCTTAATGTTGTATGTATGTGTATTTTATTATATTTGGCTACTTCTTCCTCCTGACGTAAGTCCCTGGTACATCATCATCGCTATGGAGTAGAGCCTGGCGTGCACCTTTGACCATTATCCTGGATTGGGAAAGTCAGACTTTAGGAAGCGACTCCATTTTGACGGCCTCTGTGCCGCAGCGGTAGTACGCTTGTCTGTGGCATCAGAGGTCCCGGGTTCGAATCCCGGCCAGGGCATGATGAGAAAAGAACTTTTTCTGATTGGTCTTGGATGTTTATCTATATAAGTATTTATTATAAAATATAGTATCGCTGAGTTAGTATCTCGTAACACAAGTCTCGAACTTACTTTGAGGCTAACTAGGCAGTGTAATTTGTCCCGTATATATTTGTTATATTTATTTATATTTATTCTGCCCGTCTCAACCTATGCAGCAAAACCTAACCCAACTAGATGTTTCCCTCACCGTAAGAGCATCGGTTAGTACTTAAAACAACGTACTCAGAATAGTCAATTGGTACATGGGTGAGGTAGGATTTGAACCTGTGCCTCTACGTACGCATCACGTTCTTTAATCGGACACCTTAAAGGTTCGAAAATCGAGGCACCGCGTATTTAATTTATATTTAAGTATACCATTTATTAAAAATACGAGGGACCATTATCTGCGATTCCACGTGTGCAAGTACGACGGCGCCCATTGAGAAGCCAAATTAATTTATGCAAACTCACGTCCTGTTTTAATTGGATACTTTGTGCTGCTCGTGTTAAAAGTAGGACCGTGTGGATACTGCACTTTGTAGATTAAAATTAAATTTTGTACTTCTTAAGACGGAGCATTATTCAGACTGGTTTAGAAATTGGATCCGTTTACTTGATTGTAGAAACTCGAGCGTTTTTACTCGTTCGCACAATGAAGCCAAATGGACCGAATATCCCTGAAGATGAATGAAGCTGCGACTCGTTGCCCTTCTTATTCTTTCGTTGTCACGGATCCTTTGTCTAGTCAAATTATATCATAATTTCTAAATGTCTTTTATTTAGAGATACAACAACCGAATCTTAATACAGTCAACTTACACCTATGCTTTCGATATGTAGTCATAACGTACGAGCGTGTTTCTGTCTGACGATCCAGACTCGCTGAAGAGAGCACATGAGATACTTTTAGGTACATGTACATTTTGCCTTTCGATCTGACACCTAATAAAAATATCTGACAATAAAAAAATTTACCCCCAAGAAATACGAAGGGAAATTTGAAAGCGACAAATTAAGAAACATGTCATATTTTGAAATATTTTGTAAATAAATTCAATACCACATACATTCTGAAATTCTTATAGGTACTTTGACTAATGCATATACCTTTTAAAGATAAGACAACCTTTTACATATTGTTATCCATTTTTTTCTAAACATTTCTTTTTTCTGCATTTAATGCAATAGAAGCAATCATCTACTTGGTCATCAAACTTAATTACAATGTAGAGTTTAAAACAATGTGTTAGTCAATTATTGTTCACTTTTTGCTTACTTTTCATTAATTTTACCTTAAACAACATCTATTTATCACAAAAATAAAATATCTTAGCAAAATCAATCATGACAAATATCACACACACCAACATAATAATAGTCTTTATCCTTTATGAGATAGTCAGACCCAACAGTAACTAGCCACAAAGGCAATATTCAGCTGGATGGCTGCAAGTGAGATTCAGAGAAAGTTCCTTTACAATTGTTTTTCCCTTCCATAATCCATTGCTTATAATTGATGTGAACATACCTGCTTAGATTCTCCTTCCAGTTCCAATATCTGTAGTGTGAGGGAGCTCTCCATGGCGGCAGACTCGTTGAGCAGGGCATTCTCCTGCTCAATGCCACTTCTTGTGGTCACCTTTTGCGATGTGTCAAGTTTCATAAGTGCCTGTAAGAAATATTGAGAATGTTACATATTTATTAGCTAAATTTTAATCAAATTAAAGCAATATTAAGTGCGCATTAAGAATTTCTCAAACCTTAAACCTAAATTTGGTAGTGGATCTACAACTCTTAACGCATTAATACTAGAATTCTCTTCTTTACCATCCAGTTGGAATTGAAATTCCCATTTTGAAAAAACCTTTGGTTTGTAATATAATCATAATAAACATTTTGTTTCACTTTCATTTAAAACATATATTATTTAAATCAGCAAATATTGTATATTTGCAACAAATATACTTTGACATAATATTCATTTGCTTAAAACTTGGCTTTAAACTATGAAATTGTTGAAGTAACCCAATAAACTTATTTTTTTATTATTATTTAATATGGTGCATGGTGCCTTGAACTATCTAGCAAGTGAGTAATCTGTGGGAAAATATATAAACAACATGACATATGTTGGTCTCCTATAACAGCAAAGCACTTATAATTAACAGCTGATATGTGATAATAGCATCCAAAGAGAGAAGAAATTCTAATGGTGGCTGGTAGTGTATTGTGGCCTGGACACACTCTTGAAATTATTTTGGGCCAGGACATACTCATACAAGAAAGAACAGTAGCAAAATTAACGATTTACTTAAACTTTCTTGCACTCGAATAAATTTATAAAAGGTGGTGGACACGTGAAGAAAATTGAGTAAAGAGAGTAGGTTATTGTTTCTTCAATTTGCAATCTCTTTTCAGTTTATGTCAACATATTTTTAAAAATAGATTTTAATATATACAAAATTAAAATAAGTAGGTACTTTTTGAAGTTTTGTTATAAAAAAATCTAGTTGGATTTGGTTCCATCCAATCAACCATGAATATTGGATGAACTTCCTGATATACAAATAGTTGAATTGACCTGTAATTTCTATAGCTACAGGTTGTAAATACATAAAATTTTATAGAATAAACAATAAATCGCAACATAAGGCGACCTAGTAGTAGGTTATACATGACAAACATCTTTCCACAATTTTCACCCATATGATTTTTGAAAGTAGTTCACAATGCGAATACAAAATGATAATAAGATGATTTAAATTTCAGCTTCTGCAGTTTTTATGTACCCATTAATGCATGAAGAGTGAAATTAAGAAACAAAATGTAGGGCACTAACCTCTTGTGTGATTTTTAGTTCATGTCTTGTGTTTTCGTATATTCCTTCGAGTTCATCATACCTCTGCTGCAGGGCACTCTTCTCTTCCAGCAGAACAAGCCCCAGCTGTGCAGATTGTATCTTCTCGCTGCTAGCCTGGTCGAGCTCGCGGCTTAGTCTTTCGATCTCTGCCTTCAGCTCGACCACAGACATATCGCTTTCAGCCGTAGCTGCCATCTCGACAGTTAAACGGCTATGTGCCTGGTCTGATCTTCATAAACAAAGTAAATAATTTCAGAAAAACAACAATATAAAACGTGTAAAATCAATTGCTCCTACATTCTCCCAAAAGTAAAACGTCTTGACAGCTCTCAGATCGTGGACGTTTTGTTCAGTGTTGCAAGGTTATTTTTTGTTGTTTTTTTTTTCTTGGTTCTATCGATATCATAATGTAATTGCAATAAATAATCGATTCCTGTTACTTAGTTATTAAATTTTATGAAAATTTTGTCTCAGCCTAGTTGAACTACTGGGATTTTTTGGGATATTGATCTTCGCACTTTGTCCTCATAATATTAGAGTCCTAAGGCTCGATCACAAAATCAAAGAGCTGTAGACTTACTGTAAACCCGCACCGTAGCGTTAAGATTGGATTGGTTGGCCTGGTATTTGTATTGGGCGCTGTGATTGGACATGAAAGTGCAATGCAAAGAACTGAATACTATGACCTACGTCTTTGCCCAGTACAATGGGTAGCCTCCGAGTTTAGAGAAAATAATTATTTATATTATAACGTCGGTATTCCTTACGGAATAGACAGAGCCACACGTCTCGTATAAGATTCGGAAGGGCAAGTTTGGCTTGATAATTATTAAGTATGGTAGTTATGCAAAAATAATAGAAAATCATTTAAAACATTTTTATTATTCGTAACATAAATTTCAATTGACTATAATTATTATAAAATTTTACAAAATGTTGAACTACAGGGTCATTTACAGAAATCGGAATTTCTCAGTGTTAAAGAAGTTAGCTGTCAAATGAAAATAAGGAATCTACCTTATTACCATATTAGGGAATTCAAGGTACAAATAAGATGTATTAACAGATTTTGTCGACAATGTCTTTCTTTAGCAAAGACATCAATAAGTATATGTACATTGATTAAAAAAACACTAACAACTTTAATTGACCAAATCACCACATCTAAATGGGTTAACTTTAAGTTAATTTCACAATCACAAATTAACCTATAATTGTAAAAAATACACTTCAAACTATCATATCCAAATTCTTATTACTAAGATTTTCACAATAAATAAAAATTAAGTAGAAACCAAACCAAAAGATTTCAATGGAATGTTGATTTTATGCTTACATTTTTGTTTTCTCAGAAAAAAATTTTTGACAACTATCAAATACATAGATTTTAGTCAAAAGCTATTTAATTACCTTATTAGGGGCGCTACCCTTACGACCTTCCATGGATGATAAGGACAAATAAAGATTCAAATTCTGCCTTTATTCCCTACACCAATCCCAAAAAAATTACGTGCTGCTAAAACATGTTTTTTAGATAAAAGGAAATGTTGGAATGTATAAATATGTATATGTATTTAATAAAATCATCCTTGAAACGGACTGTGTTGTCTACTTATTTTTATACAAAAAAATAATAGCCACTCATAAATAATCACAACATTTAATATAACTCCCCTTTTTATTACATTTCCTATTCATAAGTTTATTCTGTAGTTCAAGAAACTGTTTCGATAAACAATTTTATTTTTATAAATAATAAATCACTCGCATGTAATAAATATATTTGTACTAAATGGTATAATATCAAGAATAAATTATTCCTATCATAAATAAATATTCTGGTACTTGGCACCAAGATGGCGGATATAATACACAAAATGATGTTTAAGTCTATGAATTTAGCAATTAAATAAAGATTTTTTTTTAATTTAAATCTCAAAATTACAAATATGTAGTTGTACAAGTATCAAAAGTAGTAAATGATATAATGGCAAAATATATCTGAACTTCATAAAAATTCCAACCAGTTTTTTTTTACCAGTATTCTATACTTGGAAAATAACATACATAAAATCACGCCTCTTTCCCGAAAATAACATTGTACACATTAATAATATCAATAGATGTGGAACGGACATTCTTTGAGCATTCAATCATTATATCAGCGTAATCATCAACACGATAAAAATAATTTATGTTTCGTCACACCGCACAGTTCCAGAACTTTACAATCTTTGGTGAGATTCAAAAATCATCGCCCGCCCATTCTATATTCATAAGTGTTACATTCTATATTCATGTACTTACATAGATCTGGTAATAATATATATAAATGTTATCAGTAAATATGATATCGATAGCGAAACAAATGTAATTTTGAGCAGACCTTTTAATCAAAATGAACTTATACATCAGAATTAAACACAAATCTTGCCCAATGTGAACATATCTCAAGTACTTATCATTATTTTAGTAATAGTTTAAAAATATTTATGTCTCTACATTAGTATATTCTAGATACTAATTCATAAAAAACCACAAACGCCCATTATTTCGAAAAACTTTTATTACTTAATTTAATATCAATCGGGAAGACGAGTCCGCCAGTACAAACATTTCGACGAACTTAATTATCTAAGTTAAAAGTCATATTAACTAGCTTATGCCCAAGGCTACACTTTCGTGAGAATTAAAACATCCTTCCTTACCGGACTCTTACGCGGTTTAGCGATTTTGGACTGGTTTTGATATTAAGGTCACATTTTTTTTTATAGTATGGTAAACGATGTTTTAATACCAATTGCGTGATAATTTCGTCATCTCGTCCTTAACCCTTTTTTTAAATGATTTCTTTTTTAAGTCACCTTTTCTATTGGCTAACTTTTGCTTATCGCTTGGTTACTTAAAATATGCTGGAATCCTTACTTATGGATTAAGATTTTTCATTATAGCTTGTCACATAACGTATTCATTAGTTCAATAAATATATTTAAAAATAAAATTGCAAATCAATGTGTATCGGGACAAACTATAAAAAATAAATATACGTCAAATTATGTGTTATTCAAGGCATATTATTCCAAAATTACATTCGTTTTATCTAAGTGAACAAACATTTTTAAACATTTGTTAAATGTCAAATACAATTGTTAAAGTTATGAGTTATGCCATTGTGAGAGACTAGAGAAAGAGGAATATTTTCTAAAAGTAGTAATATCTTCTTAATACGAATAATACGTTTAGATCATATACACCTCAGCACCAAACTCATTAAAATATAATTCAGAACTACTAACATCAAGTTTATGTGTAATCAATCAATCATTCATGATTGTAACTTATAAATAATTTTTAACACAATAAAATTATTGAAGTGCTACTTCATTGAACGTTCATATTTTGCTAAATTAATATTTTATTTAGATGCACGCATGACCGAAAAATTAAGATCTTAATAATTTATTTACGATATTTTTCTACAACCTTTGTTTTCTATTGATTTATTTTTAATCGATTCCTATCCAATTCTTATCGATTATTTCTGGCCGTGTTGCCAGTGTAAAATTTACATAATGGCACAACCGGTGGATACGTCTTTTGGGGGCATTGTGGGGGGCGGTAGGTTCATTGTTATCGGGTCTGGAGGGGAGCTGGGGGAGTCTTTTCTTACCGACGTCTTTGATACTTCTTGGGCCTTCTGAGGTGGGGGTAATTTGGTCTCTAGCGGGGGAGGGGGTACTGCTTTTGGCTCCTGTGTCAAGGAACCGGTGCTTGGGGTTCGAACTCGTGTCTTGACCATGGAGATCCGTCGCTCTCGCGTGTTGATGATTGATGTCAAGAACGGAATTTGGTTGCTGATCGCGACCATGAACGGCTTGTACCCTAAGCTGTAACAAAATTATTAAATGTAACTTTTCATAAAATGACAATGCAAAATTAGAAAGCACATGGAGTCGGTGTTCAGTAGCGAAACTCCGAAAATATTCATTCATATATGGCCGCTCTTCGATCTCTCGAAGAGCCGGGCAGTTTAACCACTCTTCCACTGGATATTCGATCATGTCATATTACCTATCCATAAATCTAGGCTTTCCTCGACAGACTATCCCACAACAACTATCAACACTATCCCACTACCACCCACGGCTCTACCGCTCTATCTATTTTGTATTTTCGAAACAAAGAAGGGACACGTTGTTCTTGCGTTTGTTTTCTCTTACAGCGCACCCTCTTGTTACTTCCTACAAATCGGCGACAAAACAATATAATATAAATATATAGTTACCAGTCGGCGTCGGTCCAGGCGGCGAGATCTCGCAAAGCCCGTCTCAGTCTGCGCACGGCGTCCAGACTGACATCTTGTGATCTCGCCGCGTTGGTAGTTCTTAGTACGGCTAAAGCATCTCGTAGCGATACGGCTATGATAAGCGCCCATTCCACGCAGCTGGCTTCCGTCATCAGTTGAAGGAAGTACCTGCGAAATGTATAGCAATTATTATTTATCTCTAATTAGGTTGTCGCGGTTAAATTTTGCTAGTTTTCATTTGTTTTTTTTTGACATTAATTGGACTGGAACGTTCTTCGAGTGTGACTATTGAAAGCAAAATGCTATCATAGCAAAGTCTCATAAAGACGAAAAATCATCGATATTGCCTACGACTGCATGTGAATTTTGTAAAAATTTGCACGTGCACGTAAATGTTCCCACTTTTCTTTTGCCGATATTTCCTGTTTAATCACCACTTGACTGATCCTTATATTCTTGAGTTCAGGCGAAATTTAATTCTACTATTATAATTATCGTTTCTCCAACTATCATTTCAAATTACACCATAACTGCATTTCGATCCTGTAATATCGTCGCGTATGTGAAAATATTGTGACGTCACCTGAGTTGCACATGCGCCGTGTGAGAGCCCCTCACGGCCTGGTGCAGATGCAGCTTCTCCATGAGCGCGGCGTATCTTCGTTCTTCACCGGCAGACACGTCCGTGGCCCACGCCACGCCTCCACCTTCCGCTACGCTGCATTCGCCTACGGAACTGTACCAAAATATGTAGACTGACTGACTTTTGTGAGTTACACCGATGTGCGCAATACTTTATTGCTCCTCTTGTGTGTTACTCCATCTCGTTCTCATGGTTGTCGTAAAAGGCGACTAAGGGATAGGCTTATTAAGTTGGGATTCTTCTTTAAGGCGATGGGCTAGCGACCTGTCACTATCTGAATCTCAATTCTTCTATCATTAAACCAAACAGCTGTACGCGGCCTATCACTCTTTTCAAGACTGTTGGCTGCTTCTGTCTCACTCAAGGGATATAGACGTGATTATATGCTTGTATGCATGTATGTTTGTTTTGGTATTTTAAGTTCAATGTTCTTGTAATAAGGTCGTTATTTTATTGAGTTCTTCGGTGTCGAATATTGCCGAGGCGACTTATAAACGTGGTAGTATTAAAGATACCTGACAGGTCCGGGCGACATGGGCGCGGTCCTCAGCGGCAGGCTCATGTACCCGCTGTCTCCGCACAGGCTGTCCGACTCCGCCGGGGGAGTGTAAGGGCCTGGCAAAACAAATGAACTTCTACATTCGTGGACTTATGATAATTGTTAGAGCTGGCTGCTCTGAAGCTTTTTGTATATTCTCTAGAACAACCGGTCCTATCAATTACCTAGCTAGGGTACTAAATGTATTTAAAAACATCTTTCCACAAATACAGAAAATAGGTCCCGGAAGAGATCCCTTCATGGGATAAGTCCGCCATTGCAAGTGATTTGTTTCTTTTATAACTATGTACTTACTATTTTCTTGTTACTGTGTAAATTTCTATGCAATAAAGATATAACAAACAAAAAAACAAATAGGTTTAACTCACCAATAGAAGCGGCCTTCACAATGTCACTCGCCACATCAGGCTGTAACGCCGGATACGGCCAGCTGAAGTCTTCGTGTAGTCTCTTCAAGCATAACACAGCGTTCTCAACTCTAGCAGCCCTCTCTTTCTCCCCTGCTAGCCAGGCCACTAGGTGGAGGTCCAGAGATGCGGCTAGTCGTCCCAGGGCCAGTAGACGGGCACTTGATAAAAGGACTCTGGCGTGTCTTTGTATCATCATGTCTATGAAGAATTCTTCCGCTGTGCCGCTTAGAGATTCTCTGTGGGGGAAAAGGTTTGATTGATTGGAGATTTTTTGCTTAAACTACATGTGATTCTAGTCGTTGTTTGATTTCTTCTATTTTAATCGGGAAAAATCCTAATTTTTTCTCGATTTCTCGCATGGTATGATAATCATTATCGCCTACTGTTAGATTGTTTTGACTTGGTCCTTTGGGTTATAGAAGTTTGTAGGAAAACCTCCTCAAATTATCGCTTACTTAACGTTAAGTTTGATTCGCTTATCGTACATCATAACAGATCCAGGGTTCCCTACCACAGAGTTTCGTTACGCTGGAGCTGAGATCTTCGTTTCCTGATAGTTGTGTGTACTCAGTTACTCACTTGTAACCTCCAAAAATTGGTGAGTAATATAAAACTAAAACAGATTCAGTAGGTAGTCCAGAAAGAGTGCGCTGTTAGGGAGCAAAACGCTCTATCAGCGCGCTCCTAACACGATTCGGCGACGATTGTCTGTAGTTTGGTAGAGCTGTGTAGCGGTGGGATGACTGACCTGTCAGCCCTGGCGGGAACCGACTTCTTCCTCTTGACGGCGGCGGTGGCGCGCGCGGGCGCGGCGGGGGGCGGCGCGGGCAGCGGGGGGGACGGCTCGCGCGGCGGCGCGGCCGTGCTGAAGCTGCGCCCGCGCCCGCCCGACAGCTGCGGGGGGTCGGGGATACAGTTGTGTTCCTACACCTAACTTTCAACGTTCAAACTGGGAAGGCTAGCTCTTTAATAAATCTACACGAGTGCTCAAAAAACTGTACAGAACCAGATGACTGTCTTTTAGGGATACAGTTGTGTGGGACATAAACTGTGACGGCTAGCTCATAAAAAAATCTACACGAGTGCTCAAAAACTCTACAGAACCAGAAGACTGTCTTTTATTATAAGCGCAGCATAAGTACAAAGCATTTTTAGACTGTATTTGTAACTAAGATTAATATTTTCAAGGATTTAAGTAGTGAATAGGATTTAGGTACGTACACCTCAGTGGTCGGATCAATAATGTGTCCGGTTTAAAAATGCTTGATGCACATATGGAACCATATTCAAACCCCACCCCAGACTCTTTTTCCGCGTTATGTACATTAGTTTTAGTGCAAACCGATACTCTTACGGTGAAGGAAAACATCATAATAAAACATACACATTGACGGAACTGAATGTGTAACCATGATCTAAAACGGGTGAGGTTCTTCTGCAATGGTTGCTAAGATGAGATGGTAGTAACATCGTGTAATTAAAAAATCTACCTCGCTCAATTTTGGATCATGGTCGTCCCAGGCTCATGTCCAGATAAGTGAGGATGTGTCTGGGACTAACGCCTCCTCCTTCCTCCTAGGAAGAAGACGATCTTGTATGCCTTCTTCTATGTAAGAGAGGGCCAATAAAAGCCATACCTGCATTCCACCAAGTATAACCGAGAGATCTTCAGCGTTAGGGCTCACAGTCTGCGACTGCACGATCTGCCCATACTTCGCCTGCACATTGACCGAGTTCCGCGGCGAATCTACGTCATTAGGATCTGAAAATGTGATGATCAGTCAAGGTTTCCTGATGTAATTTTGTTTTGCTTACGAGACGATAAGGCTGCGAGGAGTAAGCGGAATTTCATTCATACGTCATAGACACGAAAGCTTTGTCTCATATTGTATGTGATACATGAGACATGACATAGCACATAAAATAAGAGTCATGTTTTGCGGAAGCCTGTAACAAATTCTATGCCGCCGACTCCAACGGGACTAGGTAAAAAAAGGCAAATCAAAGAAATCCTGGCTTTAAGTAGAAAAGATAACAATGCTAATAAACTTTAAACTGTGCCGTGTGGTCCCGGGCACTTTAAAATAGGACCACTCCATATCGTAAAAGATGACTAAGGGAATGGCTTATAAACTTGGTATACTTCTTGTAGGCGATGGGCTACCTGTCACTATTTGAATCTAAAATCCATCATTAAGCCATACTTGTAGATTAAGCTTAACGTGGCTTTTCAGTCTTTTCGTGACCGTTAGCTCTGTTTACCCAGCAAGGGATATAGACGTGATTATATGTAACTAACGAAGCTGAACGTGGCCATTCAGTCTTTTCGGGTCTATTGGCTCTGTCTACCCCGTAAGGGATATAGACATGACTATATCTATGTATATGTAACTTGAAAACTGAATTAGACAAAGAGGAAAGAGAGATGTTGAAAAGCCATCCTTACATCGCTGTGTTTACAGCGATGGATGGAAGGAAT
Source organism: Amyelois transitella (assembly GCF_032362555.1). NCBI lineage: Eukaryota > Metazoa > Arthropoda > Insecta > Lepidoptera > Pyralidae > Amyelois > Amyelois transitella. Next base: position 7,353,021 of record NC_083522.1, on the reverse strand, counting down.
ATTATAGCGTTTTCTAGGAAACGCTTCCAAGAAGATAGTCACCTATAGCTCTGAGAAACCTAACAAGGTCCCTGGCGAGGTCCCACCGCTCTTCTTGCAGCGCCGTGTCCAACAGCTGCGTCGCCAGTTGACGGCTGACCGCCGAACTCTCCAGATTCTGAAAACAATGTGACCTTTCAATAACTATATAATAAATATACCTTCTTTATATTACAACTAGCTGTGCCCGCGACTTCGTCCGCGTGGAATAGTTATTTTAGGCATCATTGATGAATAAGGAGGGTAGGGATCAAGGATGAATAATTTTTCCCGTTTTTCTTCACATTCTCCATTATTTCTTCGCTCCTTATATTTGCAGCGTGATGTTATAAGCCTTCCTCTATAAATGGCCTATTCAACACAAAAATAATTTTCTTTTTCGAACCAATAGTTCCTGAGATTAGCGCGTTCAAACAAACAAACTCTTCAGCTTTATAATATTAGTATAGATGAACGGAAAGGAAATTTTAAAGAAATCTTACAACTCATTAATTTTAACATAAAAACGTAACTTGCTTATTTATTGAATTTTGGGTACCTGATACTCAGTGCTCTTCGATTTTTAGTTAACTTTACTGTTTAGTGTAATAAAAGAAAGTAAGAAGTAAGTAGAAAGTTAATTCAAATCAAAAGTGGTAGGTACCTTTCGTCGCTGAAAAAATATTTTATTTTGAATAATCACAACAAATATTCTCACAAATCTAAATCATAATGATCACAATGCTGTTGATTAAACTTATTTCTGGCCGACTTTAATCCCGAAGTAGAACTTACATTTTGACAAAAAAAAAACGTTTCATAGATACATATAATCACGTCTATATCCCTTGCGGGTAGACATACTATACTAGATAACAACCCCGAAATGACTGATAGGCCACATTCAGCTATTTGTCTTTTCCAAGTTTATAAGCCAAAGTCGCTTTTTAAGACATCCATGGGAAAGAGATGGAGTGGTCCCATTCTCTATTGCTCCCGGGAACCACATGGCATTAAATTAAAAAACGTTTAAAATTAGCACGAAATAATTTTACAGCTATCAAGACCTTTTTTCCTGCACTTAAACAACTTCTTACCTGCAGAATAATGAGATAAGAAGCGGCCGTATCGAGCATCTTCCTTTGAAGGCACTCCTGAAAGAGCTCCTTAGGTTTGCCAGCCGCCGAGAATAAATACGCCCAAAGCGCTATTTCAGTCTTTCTCGCGCATTGTACTACTGTCTGAAAAAGAAAAACAAGTTTATATTTAGTATCTTAAATTTTTAAAATACGAATTGTTAATAGACATGCTTAATCACACGACTAGCAATCTCCCTAATATTAAATTCTATTATTGTTTCTGCCGAGTGTTTACACTTGGAGGAGACAGTTATGGCGTTTTAGTAAAACGTCATAACTGTAGATAAGAGAAATAAGAGTACTTAAAAAAATAGAATAAAGACAAACTTATTTGGACTAGTTCTACAAGTTAAAAGAGGTCGTGGGTTTAGCTATAGACACGAGATGCAGCCTCCCGGACTGTGAAGAGGGGCGCCGAGGAGACCGAAGCGGCATGACGTCACACGACGACTTGAAGAGTAAGGAAAGGTTACCGTTACAAGAAGACCTATCTGTAGTTCTCGATCACGATGTTTCTGAGTAGTTGGACATCACGTTTGTTCCATAAAGCAGCAGTTCCAAGGAGTATAGCAAGTAAGGTGGCGGAAAACAAGATTTGTTACAAGAATACCTACCTGCAGATAGACCGGGAACTCTTGGACGAACTCGATGACGCTGGGTAGTTGGGCGTCAGGTATGGGCTCCTTGCTCGTCGCCTCTTCCTCCAGGACCTCATGTAGCAGCAGCTCCAAGGAGTGGGGGAAGTAGGGCAACTGAGCGCAAGACCGTGCGATCTCCCACGCGTGGTATCCCAAGTTTCGGCGGAGCAACTGACGCAGAATTTGATGTAGATATACTTGACTCTGGAATTAAAGATTAAAATTGAAGAAAAAATTTTGTACTTCAAGTCTTTTCTGCGGGCTAGCATGGCACGCGCAACGATATTTTTACAGTGCGATAAACTATCACTGTCCCCTTTCACGACATAATAAAAACCGAAACAGCGATAGTATAGATATTATAGCACGCGACAAAAACGGCAACACGCGTGTCATGCTAACCCCGCAAAAGTCTAAAATCTTCTCGTTAGCAAGATATCGTTTGTATTGTAAGTATAGACAAAAAACTCTGGGACTTTTCTAAAAGAATAGTAGTAGCTTCTAGAATTACCGATAATATACTTATAGTTCGTGAAGCCCTCTAAAATTCGTGTTTTTTTTTCCAAATTACTTTCCTTATGTATTATTACTGAAAATACGTACCGTTCTATTGACAACGCAGAATGGCAGTGAGAACACAGAATTAGAGTCTGATGCGTATAGAGTCGTGTCATTTTCCGCGCCCAGTAAGATCGCGTCGTCAAACAGGATAGCTGTAACAAAATGACAATAATTTACTAAGTAATTCGTACAGTCAACAGCACATCAACCTTCTTCGCCTCTATTAAAGAGTCATAGAGTTCCATGGTGATATGTGTTGCTGACCGGTTCTCTGAAGTTCTCGGTAACTTGATATGCGTTAGACTGTACATATTATGTCGCATCTTTTTATAAAAAAACAATCAATAGTGAATGAAAAAGGCTTGCTAGTCCATGATACCTGTTTTTAGTACAAGTTTAAGAATTAAAGTCACTAAAAGAGGCAAAAACGTTTTAGAATTATTTAGTAGATAGCACCCAGAACCGCTGTGACTGCTAAAAGTAACTTAAAGTATCTAGTATAACAAATCAGGTGGAAAGTGGTGGTGGGTTAGTAAACACGAGTTCCTAAAGAACCTCACTAAAGCCGTATATAATACCCTGAACAGCTTTAACTAATCTAAGAAGAAATATACTGAGTGCGACTCACTTTGGCAGCATGATCCTATTTGCCATAAAAGTCTGTTGCGTAGTGTCTGGTCTTATCACGAAGCGGTAGCGGTAACCAGACACGTGCTTCTAGGAATTCTAAACTGATCTTAGAAGAAATTAAAGGGAGAAGACTACTCACTAAGAGGGTATATATTGAGATGGAAAGGCAGCATGATCCTCTTCGCCATAAAGGTGTGCCTTGAAGTGTCTGGGTGTCTGGTCTTGTCCCGAGGCAGCAGCGGTAACCACACCCGGGCCCCTAGAGAACCGCACCAGAGCCATAATGCCCTGGACAGCTGGGTCTGAGAAGGGGAACCACTGCCGCAAGACCAGACGCTCTCCACGCAAGACGCTAACACAGTGGCTGGCAAGCAGCTGTATGCCTGTCGAAGAAGATGAATAATTATATAGTAGACCAGTCTATCTAGACAACTAGGGCCGGAAAATATTTTGAACGTATATACTAATTGATGGTTGAAAATGTATCATCGAATAAAGTTGACATCCGTCCTATCTATTGTCGACCGAATTAACAAATTGAATTAATTATAGGGAATATGAGAATATTTCTAAACGACTTATCTATGAAAATATTTTACTATTCAAAATGTGTAATTGCAAAATATATTTTTTTTAATGTTTTATCAAGATTCAACCGTATTGCCTTGCATGAGTGCTGCAACTCACACATTAATCAATGTTAAACAATCCAAATTATTCAATTAAGTTTTTCTCGCACAGCCTTAAATTACATAAGTAAACATAATTCAAGTATCAAGTTCAGGATTATCGTATAATCGCTGTTATACAACTTAAATCCGATAGCGATCTCATTGACCAATATTAGCGGTCGCGTGCATTTTGCCGCGTAGCCTGTGCCTGCGCCGGCTAACGCACAGTGGCGCAACTAGAGCAAAACGTCACACTAATTCGCGAACATTGCGTCAAGGCAGACACGCTTCACGACGTTTTCTTAACATGCTACTAATGATGTTATTGTCATACGATTTTACATCAACAATATAAAACATACATATTTTAATATTCATGCAAAATTAATACATTTTCCTGTAACGATTGTAATATGCTATATCCAAAATACGTAAAATCTATGAATTTTTCATCCTACGATGGAATTTAATCGCATTCTTACACTAATAATCTAGGACAGGCCGGCAATCGACGTAGATATCCTTGTTTCAGTACGCACAGTGTACTTCATAACGTTTTCACATATCGAAGGCTGTATGAAAATGAGGAAGCCTGATGCAACCCCTCGTGATTGTTATAGCAGGCCGCGCTCGCGAAACGGTCCGCATCCGGCCCTCGGCAGGACATGAAGGTCTAAGGCAATCGCCTATAAATTAACCAAGATCGTAAATGCTGTGGCAGTACGTTTTTGACATCAAACTAGTCTAGTGCGTCTCCGTCGATATGAAATTCCTCGCGGTTGGTGTACTTATTTTTTATGATCAATCAATGAAGTTGTGAATACAGTTGAGTGATATAACGATTTTCAATTGCAGATCACGTGTCTCCTTGCCTTCTCGGCAAATGTTAATGCCGATGGCCTAGGCCTAGGAGGTCTAGGAGCTGGGCTCGTCTATGCCCCTGGACACGCTTCAGTAGATTATTATGTGAGTAATTTTATATCGATGAACGAAATAAAATTGCGATATAAATTGTAACTCACATTTATGTTTTTTCCAGGCGTATCCGAGATATGCCTTTGAATACGCAGTAAAAGACCCCCACACGGGAGACAACAAAGCGCAATGGGAGAAACGGGACGGAGACGTCGTTAAAGGTATATTAATACAAACAATGACCAAAAATTACAAGAACATAATCCAATAGAATATTCATTAATTCCTTTCGTATTTTCTAGGAGCATACTCATTAGTGGAACCAGACGGCAGTCTGCGCGTGGTGGAATATTGGGCCGACGACAAATCAGGTTTCAACGCGGTAGTCAAGCGCATCGGACCGAATCTGCACCCGGTGGCGCCCGTCGCTCCCATCTACAAGGCTCCTATCCCAGTGCTGAGCAGCGGACCCATAGCTCCCATCTCAGTGGGACCCATCGCGAAATACGGAGGACTGGCCAGCGCTCCTCTTATAACCGGACCACTTTACAACGGAGCGATATCAACCGGCTCGATCATCAAGCACGTGGCCCCAGTAGCCCCTGTCCCGGTGGCGCCCATCCTGCAAGCCCCTATCGCACCCATCATCAAAACCCCGATCTTGCCAGCACCAATTTACAAAGCACCCGTCTTGTCAGCTCCGATTCTCTCGAACCCGTATCTATCAGCACCTCTGATCAAGTCTGCTCCGATACTGAGCGCACCGTTGCCTGAACCTATTTATTCAGCACCTCTTGGGTACAATAATCTTGGTTTGGGTTTGGGAGGTCTGGCCAAAGGTCCCATAGTGGCACCCGCTCTATACAACGACTTCGATCTGCTCGGCAAAGGCCCTCTTCTGCCCTCACTAGGGCCATATGATTTGGGATTAGGATACAAGCACTGAAGAATATTTGTGCCATGAGATATGAACCTCGATCCCCGTGAATTAGATGCCGCTGTCCATTTACTATGCCATGTCCTTTACTTTGAATGAGCTATTGACTGCTAAGTTACGGTTACATTTAAGATAAGTATTTAATATTTATGTAAATACTCATTATGTTGAAGATTTAGCACAAATATATAGCATATGCCACTATGTGGTGATTTTAATATTGTGTTTTAATTTAAATGTCCCTAGATAATGCTAACACCTAATAATAGCTAACATCTGAAATCTAGACCTCTTGTTTAGTCCCGAAACCACAGCATATTATTTAAAATATTTCTTTTTACAATACTCTCGAATAATTATAATACATAATATTATAATAGCTTGTTTGTCAGTTATGTCAATCAATCTCGACACAATGGCCAAAATTTGTGAGCCATTGACACAACAGATCACTTTAGAATGATAATACTGTAGGTAATCTTAAGAGATAGCAAGCTAAGGCTTGAATAGCGTGTCCGGCAAATAAATAAAGGAAAAAACATTTAGAACTACTGTCTACCTATAAAAATAATGATAAATATTTGCCCGCACTACTTAGAATTCAAGTCGTACGGAGTAGCAAACTGGCGTCAACCAAGAATCCCACGCATTTCTCTAAAAAAGGACGCATACATTGCATCTTAACTCAATGTTATCTAGAGTAGAAGCAACGAATTTCAGTAAGCAATAGGTAACACATACATGATGTTCAATCAATAACCAGTCGAAGTAACATAACGAGGTTTCGGGAAAAAAAACTAGTCCTTGTTTCACACTGAGCCGCGTGGGGTGCCCGTATAAAAGGTAATTTTTACCTAATATCCAACATTACACATTGCAACAGCCGAACAGACGTCGACATGAATTCGCTGCTTATGGTAATTTTATTGTTTTCTTTCGAAACGACATGATTATTTTCCTGTCTGCTAAAATTATCAACTTTGTCTACGGATAAATTCCTATAGTAGGTACTAAGTAGTGACATTTATTTCTGCTTTTCTACTGCTGGTGCATCCTACTTTCATAGTTGATATCATACTATATTAAACATAAAGATGTATTTCAAAATTTTTAAATAGATCAGTTAAATGTATAAATATATATTTCCACGAAACACTTAAAAGAAAAAGTATAATGAGATATTTATTATTTTTTTCGGCATCCCTACATGGGTAACACCATTAATGTAACGCAATAAATTTCATTAAAACTACTATTACAAAAAAAAACTTTTTTTCGATTTCATGGACTTTTAACATAGTTGAACATAGAAATTGGAAATAACAAATACTCATATAATAGCTCTTGAATAAAATACAACTCAACCCGAATAAAACTGCGAGACACAACAAGTAGACTTGATAAAGTAGTAAAATAAAGTAAAAACTTGTATGTTTTCAGATCGCATGTCTGTTGACGATTGCAGCACAGGTGGTTACGAGTTCCCCTATAGCTGTGAGTACATTAGTTACCTATATTTATTGAGAACTACCTTTAGTAATTGGTTGACAAGTTTTCCAAACACTATTATTAGCGATTCGTGCGATTAAAACTAGTAATGGTAAACTGCTATGAGATTTGAGATATAAAGGTCGGTCAATGTTGTTACATCGGAAACAGAGGAAAATCTTTATATTTAGTTTTAGACGACTTATTGAACATTTCATAATAAAATTAATCTACGTTTTGTCGTATGTTGGTTGTTTGATTGGTTTCGTGAACAGATAATTATCCGCAACATATTCCGTCATTTCAGAGTATTGTTAAATATCATCATCAGTTAAATATCATTTCTCAATTCCAGGACACCTCACGCTACGCATTCAATTATGCCGTAAACGATCCCCACACGAGAGACAAGAAGGCGCAATGGGAGGTGCGCAACGGAGACGCCGTCAAGGGATCCTACTCTTTGCTAGAACCCGACGGCGGCATCCGCGTCGTCGACTACACCGCCGACGGCCATACTGGATTCAACGCGATAGTCAAAAAGACTGGTCCTAACCTCCACCCGCTTCCAATATTGCCGAAAATACCGTTACTACAAAATGTACCATTGCTTGGAGTCCCACACGCGCCTATTGCACCTTTGATAGCTCCGTTGAATTACGGCTTTGGCGCTGCCCCTATTCTGTCACATTCAACGATTCTCGGACCGTGGAGCCTACCATGGGACCCGCTCACTCATTCGTTCGGCGGTTGGGTACCTATCACAGGACACGCCACAGTCTTCAGCAAGAAGTTAGTAAATGGTAAATTATACAAATGGACGACCGGACCTATACCTCTGACGCCAGGAACTAAATTGGTGTTCAGGAAAAAACATTGAAGCGATATTATCTACTGCGGTGGATAACCACTTGTATTCTTCTCTATGAGAGTATTTTTATCTCAATGATAAAGGTGATATGTATGTTTTAACCCACCATCGCCTTGTCAAGAAACTAGTCCCATATATTGAAGATTTGAGATATATGTAAAAGTTGTATTTATAACTGTAAATAAAATATTTTTATAATTCGTTGATGATTTTTTTAGAAGATATTTGACCTTCTCCCGGTCCTTCACTACCGTAGGAAATTCCAGAAACAAATTATTAGAATAAAATTTCGCCGATTACCAAATCTCAAAGGACCGTTTTTTATAATATTTGGTTCAATACTTCTTTAATTAGACAACATAAAATCACAAGCCATTTAATGCCATGAAAAATCATTAAAAGGGCTTTTTATTTAATTAAGATTGCCTAAAAAATGTATCTTTTTTTTATAACCGCAATAAAATGAAAAATTCTGTTTATATCCGTTCCCGCTGAAATTTCTGGAAAATCTATGCCCCCGAGACCACAAAAGCACATGCCAAATTTTAAATCTTTACTTACGTTGATATGTCAAAAACAAGTCAGTGCATCAATTTTTGAGTCAGTTATGTCAAGTCAGTACATCAAAAATTCTATGTGCCAAATTTTTGAGTTTATTCCTTATAAACATACAATATTACAAATTTTTACTGTTATTAGAAGAACGAAAGTAGAATAAAAGCGGTGGAAATGTTAGCGCTTAGGAGTATAATCAGTGATTAAAAATTGAGTTTCAGGATAAGCTACAGCGTGATAAGGCAATGTTGTGACGTGAGACTGGCGGAGCGAGAAGACCTAGACGAACGTATCTTGATACCAATAGTTCTCGATAGAATGTATACCTAAATTGGAGACGTTCTGGCAAAAGATCAGGTCAAGAGTACCCGAAACTGACTTGCGACGACGAAGCTTGCATGGAGAGAGTTATGAGTGTGGATGAAGCAAAAGAAGTATGCAGGGATCGTGCCAAGTGAAAAGATACCTCTCTGCCTACCCTTCGGTTGGCTTGATTTATAAGTAGTAATAGTAGTAGTAATATTAGTATGTATGTTATTATTGTGGACTAGCAGCCCGCCACGGCTTCGCCCATAGATCGTATATAGTACATAACACCTAAAGATAAAGTTACTTTTTAAGGGTGAAAGTATTTCCAGGTTCTATTCACTACTAAACTATTACAGGAAATACTATTTACATTTCCTGTAATTTATTTTATAGGACAAGGAGCTTTCATATTTGAACATAAGAATTGATATGACGAACGTACGCAGGTCAGGATTGGTCAAGTCAAGAGGATCCTAAATCGGCGATCGGCGGCTTACACGAAGTTTATAGAACTTAATGTTTTAAAATTCACTCCCACTGGTTGAAACTGTATTTAAAAAACGTAACTGCTCATTAACCAGAAAATCACTAAGTCTATAAAGAATCATCATTGTCTGTCTGCCTGTCGTCTGACTTTCGTTTCCATGCGCAATCCCAAGCTTGTAAGCTTATCCCTTAGTCGCCTTTTACGCCATCCATGGGAATGATATGGAACGGTTCAATTCTACATACATACAAAAAATCACGCCTTGTTCCCGAAGGGGTAGGCAGAGTCTACATCTTTCCACTAATCTTCCAATGGGTTTAATTCTAAAGTGTCGAAAACAGCACGGCTCATTGAAAGTATTAAGTATTATCCGAGACTAATGACAGAAGAATGAAGATGACCAATAAAGTACCGACCCGTCACGCGCATTATCAAATTCAAATAGTACTACTATATACCGTTGACAGACGAGCATACATTTTTCAACATGAAGACAAATATATGATTGATTACTTGACTTTGTCTGCAATTTTATATAATTTAGAAAATCACAGGTTAGGTGCTGTGTATTTGTTATTGTTTATTTATTATGATCCTAAACATAAAAGTGGTTTCAGAACATCAGGTGACGCATGATTCGGCATGGCATCAGGTTTCAAATTTAAACACAATTTTATAATGTCACCATAGTACAATTTTGGGTAAATTAAACAAAATAATGACAGACTGCATGGTGTGCTCAAATATACTCTTCGAAAGTTAATTGTGTTTTTCCCAGCGAAAATAATAAAAATTATTTATCACTTCGTGTGGATATGGACAATGCTATTAAAACACAAAGTGTGATTAAAAATCCCAATGTTAGTTACGGATAGACAAGCGACCGAATAAACTTACAAAATATTTTTACAGCATGCAAGGTATCAGATCCGTTAAACAATTTGTTGCTTTTTAATTTTATTGTTTGTTCGTCTGTCACTTGTCAGTCGTTTCGTTTTCACAAAGTTTTAACACTTGTTGAATGATCAAATCTTTGAAAATGGAAACTGTTATCACAGTGTCGCAATGCAACCATATCATGTCGTGTTTAGAAAATTTTAAAGCCGATAGATGATAATGCAATCGATAAATTATTATGATGAGAGAGAATAAACAAGTTTATGTAATCCTGAAACTAAGTTCACATTTACTGATTATGATATACCACGTATGCCTCTATGTAGCACCTTTAGGTGGCAAATGAGGGGTGAAATTGGCCCCTCGGCTACAAAGACAAAAATTAATTCGCAATTGATATTCAATAAATTACTGGTTACTGCAATTTCTTACCAAGGTGAGCAACTGCTGCCTATTAAATCCAATTTACATGCATATATTGTCATTATTTAAGGCGTATAACTATGTAATTAGGAGCGTAATAAACGAGTTAGACTTTTGGGAACACAGGAATAATTGAAGAAAAAAAACGGATGATTATCGCGAAAACCGGGTGTAGTCCACTAGAATAATCAGTCTAGTATAAATATGCGAATGCAAAAATTGAATGGCACAGTGCACTTCGTTTGCTCACTGGACTACCTACAGTTACCGATATGAATACATATTTGGCGGTAATTTAATTGTATTATTTTTAATTTCGCCAATACCCAGAAAATAATTACATTTAGTGAAAATTAAAAAAAAAAACATAGTTTGTATGGTCGGTGTCTGGCTAACACCAGTCCGCTTGAAAATGTTATTTTTATTGCAATTTAATATAAACATACGTATCATCATGCGCCTCTATTTTTGTTACATTGATGTTCTCAAAGTAACTTAAAAATGTCAAAAAATATGAAAAAAAATTAGAAAAAATAAGGCTAGATACCTCTAAAAAGAGAAAAAATAATTAGAACTAAATATAATAAGCTATATGGTACAAAGGCGGACTTATCGTTAAAGCAATCTCTTCCAGTCAACCATTAGGGTGTATAGCTGTAGTTTCAAATGCATTCTGCCCTCAGCTGCGGATTTTAAACATATATTTTTTTTATTAACATCTATATGTTATATTTTTTTCAGATATCGTGCCTCTTAGCTGCGGTCGCGGTGACCACTGCGAATCCGCCACTAGCATTATCGTATGCTCCCATTACTACCATTGAGAGAATTGTAAGTATGCATACGTGTATCACTTTCATCCATTACTGGATAGACAGAGCCAACAATCTCGAAAAGACTCGAAGGGCCACAAACAACAAACGTAACACAGTATTAAAAAAATATCTTCTAAGGATTGTGATACTTGAATTTAATTTCCTATCCCAATCACTACGAAATGATATATGCGATTATAAGTTTGCCTAAAATTCAGGTTACAAGAGCAAGAGACATTTTGTTCACGGGATGACCCATTAAGTATTTACTTTCCAAGTCATAATATTGCCATTCACAATCTAACTTCATAATGCGAAAACTGTTATATAATGTTCTCAATTTAAATTTCAGCCAGATCCAAGCTACAAGTTCAACTATGCGGTCAATGACCCCGTTACTGGCGACAATAAGGGCCAATGGGAGACGAGGCACGGCGACGTCGTGCACGGAGCCTACTCGCTCGTCGAGCCCGACGGCAACATCCGAGTCGTGGAGTACACCGCGGACCCTCTGAGAGGGTTCAACGCTGTGGTCAAGAGAACTGGACCCAACATACACTCCGTCGCACTACCGGCCGTCAAACCCGTCATCACAGATGTCAGACCAGTCGTGCACGCCCCGGTGGTCGAAGCGGCACCTATTGCCCCAATCGTGGATATAGCCCCGATCGCCCCACTGGTCCATACACCAATCGTCGAACCTCTGCTCCACACGGCACCTCTGATCCACCACTTCCCAACATTGGACTACTTGCCGCTGTACCCCCTACCCGCTAAACCCTGGCTCTCGATCTCAGGCACTAAGTATGATGGACATTCAGGCAATATCGTCCGCCGATGGGCCGTCGGACCCATCGATATGCACGGAAAGACTTTGACTGTCAAGACCAAACATTGATTCAAAATGTATATAAATTATGTATAATGTATTAATGTATATAAAATCCTCCTGTTTCACCATTATAGACAGCCGACTGTTTTATGGTGAAACAGGTAGGTGCCTCTTATTGTATAGGTAACATATAAGTTACTCGCGGCGCTAGTGTGTTCTTGCATATATTTTCTTGCCCTGTCGTGCAAAAATACACTCAGGTCTATAATAAGAGTTAAGTGGTATTGTCCACAGCAACGAAGTGTACCTGCCAAATGTTATGTATTTTATCGTTGTAAATAAACATATTTATTTATAAACGAAACTGAATTTTGATTTTCTTGGATGGTGATGATGGCAAAAATTTAATTAAACAAGAAAGCAGTTTATGTCTGTACGCATAGATATTTATTTGACTAAATTTATCTTACGATAAGTTGACAAGATTAGTAGTAAGTAGATTCTGGTGCAAGTTGTCACGTGAAAGATAATGTATGCTTTAAAAATGTTAACAAAAATTGTCAATCATTTTGAAGTTACTCATACATTTATTCTTATACGTAAAGATACTTAAAATACTTCGTATTCTATTCAAAATAATTCCTTGTAATATAACTGAATTTATAATCAAAAAGAATGTCAGCATTAATTAAGCATTTCATCAGAATCAATAAAAATTAATTAAAGAAACCTGATAGTGTGAAGTGATACGTGAAAACAGGATCAATAGTATGTATATGTGCGAGTTACATGATCGAAGTATGTGATGCGATGATTAGTGAAATTGACCAATTAGATTTGTAAACTGCACTTATTAGTGTTATTACAGGAACTAATTGGTTTGATCATAATTCGGGTTGTAATTGATGTTTGGAGGAAACCAAAACAATGTGGAATTAAATAATATGCGACCTCAGCTTTATGTTAGGAAACTGAATATTGGCATTTTTAATCACAAACAAAAACAAAAATCTGTAAACATGTTTTATCGCATCTATTGACAGATCTTCGACTGTTCCATCCATTCATTCATTCCTGTTGCCTTTCCGTCCATTCATCATGTTATCATAACCGATTTAGATATTTAAAACATTACAAAGGTCCTGTAGGAGAATTGGTCAGCCAGAATTTTGAAAATAGAAGCTCAACAAATAATTGATGGACTATTTACTAGAGCTTTTTCACATTATACACACGAATATATGAAATGAAAACCACAAAACCTTATATTGTATAGGAAGTATACAAAGGCACTTACAGGGTTATTGTCCTCGTCCGTGTCATATTCTTCTCGCTGCACCATCATCAGCTTGCCGCTAGCGTTGATCACCTACACAAATGAGTAAATATAAGAAAGTAGCTTAAATGTAAAGTACGTACAAATGCACACATAAAAAAAAGCTACTTTCAGATATGGAACGTGGTGTTTCTTCTCTGTGACTCACTGTTAGTTTCAAGGTAGTTTAAAAGTTATTTTTTCATCTGTTAATCTGACATGAACAATTTTTGGGGAAGACAGTTCACCATACACTACTCTCACTGTGGTGGCCTACCAAACCCACATCATAGTTAATGATCCTAGCCGTAACTGTCAATAATTCATCTTTCCTATAGGGACAATATAAATCAAATTGTTTGCTTTTTTTATATACAATGAGAGTTTACAAACAAACAAACATAAAAATTCAAAGATTTCGGATGCGTAACACCGCCGACGCCGGAGCAGAATACTTAAAGTCACCCAGTCGATATAGACGACACCGCACACGAGGCGGGACATAGCACCGAAGATTCTAAACTCTCTGATCATGGTCCGATCTTAAGAATTTTTCTTAAAGAAAGATCTTTAATAGTCTACTAGCGATAGTTACAAAATTGTACCTATATCTTATTTAACAGAGAATTGTCAAAATTTGAATTATTTACCAAAGAGTCCGGTTGTCGCAACACCGCCGAAACCGGGGCAGTATTCTTATTAATGTGTACGTCACCCAGCCGACATAGCGCGGCCGACACCACGCACGCGGGGTGTGACAACGCTGAGATATCCACCGCTTGTACGCAACGCATGTCGATGTTGCCATCTGCAAAAAAATATATTAAGATCATCCTCCAGGTAGTGTCATCCCTGAGGCCTCTCCACTGAGAGGACGTAAAGACGGTAGGGTGATAGTCAATTGTTTATCTTACTAGTTCTTAACCAGGAAATTAGACCTTACGAACACTTTAATTTTTTACAAAATTGTATATATCCCAAAGTACGACTAAACCAATTTCGTTGCCCAACAAATATAAAAATTCTATTGACATATCTTTTAAATTTCATCTCTGTGGTTTATTTTTGTCAGTTTGTTTATTAAAAAGATATTTTAAAACAACTTCTGCCAAATATGATGGTAATACGAACCATTGTCCAATCCCAGCTCGTATATAGTAACCAGTGCGTCTGCGCCGAACACCACGAGCTGATCGTCCAGTATGTCTAGAACGAACACTTGCGATTGCACGCGAACTATTTTAGCGAATTTGTTGTCTAATTTCGAGTCGCGCGGGTAGAAGCGGATCTCGTCGTGCTGGTCTATGATGCTGTAGCAACCTGAGGAAAATATATATATCAATGAGTTTTGACGGTAGAAAAATGGAACTGTGAACGGTGATGTAATATTAAAAAAAGTGTTCAGGTGAAAAAACAAAGGGCCACTGTTTCAAACCTCAGTGATCAAAACAATTTACCAATGACTTGTTATAAGTAAATTAAGTCGTACGAACTAATGCTACTAGAAAATCAACACATTCAAATTAACGGCAATTATCCAAGCAAGTTCTGATCTACCCATTCCACTTGTGGCGACATCTCTACGTCACAAATCACAACTGATAATCACACGACGCGCTCAACCAATAGCAGCGAAGGGTCTGTGGCGATACCTCAAATGTCACACTCCACTTGGCCTATCGCAGCGCGTATATTAAATCGCGCAAGCAAAGATTACACGGATTGCTCCGACACAACCTCGTCGGAGCCGTGGTTCGGCGGAAGATCTTCCCTTTGTATTGTCCCTTTCACTCATGCTCAAGTATCGTGAAAAAGGATAAAATTCAGCAGAGTGTCATTACATTTTTTTATATTAAACTAGCGGCCCGCCCCGGCTTCGCACGGGTGCAAAATTATAAATGTTATTATACATAAAAACCTTCCTCTTGAATCACTCTAGTACCTGTTACAAAAAACCGCATCAAAATCCGTTGCGTAATTTTAAAGATTTAAGCAAAAATTACAGACAAACAGACTAAAATAGCGACTTTGTTTTATACTGTGTAGTGATTCTTAGTTTTATATACTCGCCTAGCACAATGTAGTCACGCCACCACAGAATGCCGCCGGTGACCACGAAGTCTTTCTCCTGCGCTTCGTTCCCGAACAATTTCCATCTCTTCGCGGTACAGTTGTAATGCGCCAGACCAGCGCGCCCCGCCACGCAAATGTTCAGGCCCTCCTCGTCTATTGCACTGTACTGTTGGTGAGAATATCAATATAAATATTTTTTAATTTGTAGAAACAGGTTACAATGGTGTTACATTTTGTTCTACTCAGTGTTCAGCATCCTGCCTACAAATGTCACTAATATTAAATATAAAATTGATCATTTGATGAAGTCAACCAGTTTGTAACAACATAATTGTGCAAGAAGATTAAGGAGGCTCTTTTTGATTATCACATTCGTTATTTAGTGCATAGATATAGGAAATTCATTGTAGACATTGGGCGACCAAATAAGCTTTTTTGTAATAATGCTGTATTAAACTTTGTATGGCTAACAGGCAAAAAGGTTCAAAGTAGAAGCTTCATATTTTACAACGGTTGAGATTCTTCATTCATTAAATAGGACGTGGTACTATCAATATTGATTATTACATCCCACCTGGTACAATAGATCAACACATACACGTCTTTCTCCCTTGCGAAGAAGACACAATCAGTTTAAAAATAAACGTAAAAGCCCTCGTTCAGTTTAAAAGTTCTGTTTCGCATACTTAGCTAACGCAATTGTGCATACACCCTTATAATTTGTACGTTAGGTTACCATTTATTAATTATAAAATCATGTAATATTATTACATAGAGCCTACTACTTCTACTAACTACTTACCCTTAAAGGCCAGTTTGTCGCTATGTACGTAGCCGGCAGCGGCAACACTATCCATTGCTTCCTACACTCGTTATCATCAATAAACTCTCTGTACTTCGCGCCGCTGTCGAACTCTAAATTATTATTTTCAATCGCGCCGTTTTCTATTTGGTAGGAATCCGCCGTGGCGTCGATTATGGAGATTTTTGTCCGTTTCGTGAGATTATCTTCCAAGTTCACGTATAATTTGTCGTCTGCTTGTAGATAGAGGTGCCTTTGGTTGCTCTAGAAAGAAGTATTAAATCACAATTATTATTTTACCGGTTTAAGAGCGAGCGACGATCGAGCGAGCGAGCGAGACGCGACTCAATCTAATATTATATGTATAGCGTGGTATGTTTTCTTTTATTTATTTTACATAACAGATAGGTATTGGTTTTGAATCTTAGGGCATTTATTAAACTCTTTTCTGAGTTACTTCAGCTCAATAATACAGTAATTGCCAACGCTTTTACGGTACGGAAGCGTTTCGTAAGCAATATCACAATTTGTTCTAGTCCTATTGATTATGAGTAATCAAGTAGATCAAATAGAAGAATATGTTCTCCTGGATCGTTAGTCAAAGACTCAACTAGTAAAAAAAAGGTCACAAACCCTATAAGGTAGAAAAATTATACTGCAATACATGTCCCTGAATATCAATAAACAACAGAGGCACGCGTAAAACACACATAAAAATGACGGTCAAATTGAGAACCTCATCCTTTTTTGAAGTCTGTAAAAAAAACAAACTTATCGTGTGACTTACCATACAAGGATTAACACTAAGCGGACTCTTGACAAAGTCCAGTTGGATCAGCTGTGACGATGTCTCCCCGTCCGCCCTCACCATCCACAGTTGGTAGCCTTCTGTCGCCCACTCCTGTTGAAGAAAAGTTATTGGTTATTATTACATAGGTGTGGAGGGAAAGGTCGGAGTGGGAAGACCTAGACGAACGTATCTTGATCAAATTAAGGACGTCCTGGTAAAGGGTCAGGTCAAAAGTACCCGCCGAGCTTGCATGAAAAGAGTTATGAACGTGGATGAAGCGAAGGAAGTATGCAGAGATCGTGGCAAGTGGAAAGAGGTAGTCTCTGCTTACCCCTCCGGGAAAGAGGCGTGATTTTATGTATGTATGTACGTACATAGGTCGTGTGGTTCCCGGCACCAATATAAAAAAGAATAGGGCCACTCCATCTCATTTCCCATGGATGTCGTATTTAAAAGGCCATTAAGGGATAGGCTTATAAGCTTGGGATTCTTATTTCAACGACTCCTGATCTGAGATTTTTAAGGTTGGAGACTGGACAAAAGCAGTGCTCTCACACTCATCAATTGATTTTGTTCGATATGTATCATCGTTCATCAAGTACGTTTTGCAATAGTTGGCGTTAGAAGCGAGGCGATGGAATAATCGGCTAGTTCTTTCGCTCGCTCACTCAAAGGTAATAAACGAGCGAGTGAAATTTTGTGAACTATAGTGTGAGTATGTGTATTAAATTGATACTGAATTTTTAAAGTAATTTTTGATATTTAATTTAAATACATAAAATCACGCCTCTTTCCCGGAGGGGTATATATATATATATATATATATATATATTCTGTATAATGTACTGTATTTAGGCAAAACAATGATTAGTAATGATAAATGTGACATCAAATTTGGAGCAGCACCGACCAGGCTGGGCACGCGCAGCGGGGTGCGCGCGCGCAGCTCGCGGCCGAGCCCGTGGTCCCAGGCCAGCGAGCACGCCAGCAGCGCGCCGAACGAGCTCCACACCGCCACGCCGCCGCGCGCCCAGCTCGCCGCCAGCGCGCGCCCGTCCGCCGACCACCTGACCCCCCACACACACACATAGGTACATTTATTACGACGCGATGCGCACCGGATTTGCACGGGTACAATTTATACGTCCCTTATAAAATATAAAAAAAGAATAGGACCGCTCCATCTCTTTCCCATGGATGTCGTAAAAGGCGACTAAGGGACAGGCTTACAAACTTGGGATTCTTTTTTAGGCGATGGGCTAGCAACCTGTCACTATTTGAATCTCAATTCTATCATTAAGCCAAATAGCTGAACGTGGCCATTCAAGTGGTCTTTTCAAGACTGTTGGCTCTGTCTACCCCGCAAGGGATATAGACGTGACCATATGTATGTATGTATGTATTAAAAAAAAACCGCATCAAAAATACGTTGTGTAGTTTTGAAGATATTAAGCATACATACAGAGTAGAGAAGTGGGAAGCGACTTTCCTTTATACTATGTAGTGATACAACGGTCTTAAAGCCGTTTGGCATTCTCTACCACTCTATCGGCTGACCAAAGGGAAACAACTTTAAGTTGTTGGTGCGGTAAAGTGCACATGTATACTGCAAAATACAATTGAAAGGTCATGTTAAGCAGTACAGCTGGAATTGAGATTCAAATACAGCAGAGAGAACAGAGCAAAATAACTTTAACGTAAAAACATACATATAATCACGTCTATATCCTTTGCGGGGTAGACACAGCCAAAAGTCTTGAAAAGACTGAACAGTCACGTTCAGCTGCTTGGCTCAATGATAGAATTGAGATTTAAATAGTAGCAGGTTGCTAGTTGCCCATCGCCTAAAAAAAGAATCTCAAGTTTTTCAGTCTATCCCTTAGTCGCCTTTTAAGACATCCAAGGGAACGAGATGGAGTGGTAGTATTCTTTTATTTTATTGGTGTCACATGGCACTAATGTAAAAAGCCTGAGTTTAATAATGATTATGATAAAATAATGTCACATAATTTTAAAAACCCTTAACTACTCGTATTTATATTACAGTACATACTCGTAAACAACATTCTGTCGTAAATTGCAATATATATTAAATATTAACAATCAAAAAGAAATATTTTCCTTAGAAATACGACAGGTAAACATTAACAATTTGTTGCATGAATAAGCTATCTTTACCGTCATCACTACATACTTACCTCATACATTTTACAGGGCCTGGATCCCCCGGGAAATCCTTGGAGCTCAGCACCATTGTGTGGGAGAGCTCTAACCCCCCCGTCGCTTCGTCTATCGTGAACACGTCAATTTGAGAACTGCGAACAAAAATGAACACATTAACATGGCGAAACTATACCTCTTATAAATTAAGCTGTACATTTGAGAACTCCGTACAATGATTCAAGTCATTTACATAGCATAAATTTAAATTCAACTGTAAAAGATCAAATAGCAATCTCGCAAATAATATTTCAAATGTGTAAAGAGTGTGTGTTATTTTCTTGAATTTCGCATAAAAGAAAAACGGTTAATTATAATTTATTCAGATTTGGAAAAATCACTTTAGGTTTTGCAAAGCCGCGAGTTGCCTACTTTTTCAATAAATTTAATTTAAAACCAATTTCCAATAAATTTTAGTATATTATAATAGCTGTAAACATTTCTGAGGATATTATCAAAACATCATTGATATCAAACTAGTTAAATGAAATACGTAAAAGTAATGTAAATAATATTTTTAATGTCTTTTTATATATGTACTACTAAAAATTTGTTATGTACAATAAAGTATTTACAAACAAACAATATTGACTCACTTCTTTCTGCCAATGGCAATAAGTCTAAACTTATGATTGACTCTCGTACAAGTGGCGTCGTCGATGCCTTGTGCCCAGATACCTTGAACGGCCTGAAAATAAGGAAAATATTAAAATAAGCAACACTTTACTATTCTTGTACTAGTTTCTCAATAATAATTCATGTTGTCCAATCCAAGACTGTTGGCTCTGTCTACCCTGCAACGGATATAGACGTGATGTAGGTACATATCCAGTCCGCTTGGACTTTCCGTTTACTTCCTAATTTATTATTGTGTTTGTAGCAACAAACAAAAGCGCTCTATAAAGGCCCGAGCAAAATAAAAATAACTTAGAAACAATGCAGTTTGACAGCGAGCCCGCGCTGCAGTGTGACGGCTTTGAAAAGTTTCTTGCGATATAAGTTAGTGCGGGCCCGCTTTTAAACGGGAACTATATTTTCTATCACCAAAATTTATATTTGTCATCAAGTTGTATCACCTAATAAATAAATCTATCGCCACGAAATATTTTCGTTCTCAGATAAACAAAAATTGTTCCCAGGTATGAATTATCAAATTAATGTTAATATATGTGTAAAATAAGAGATCGATAACCAATAAAATTATATTGAATTACATGAATATAAACTTCGTTCTTATAATAATAGTTTTGTTACTTAAATAATAGCTCTGTGCTCAGAATGGTAGATCTGTCACCAAATAAATCGATTATCGATCCCTGACTGCGACTCCTTTTTATTTGATATTTTGTCACCAATACAGTAGTAACATTTTATTTCGTTCAGATATTAAATTAATAGTATTCGTTACCAATTTAATACATCTATATATATAAAACTCTTCCGTTACTGAGTGACTGACTGACAGACAACGCACAGTCGAAACTACTGGTCGTAGACAGCTGAAATTTGGAATGTAGGTTCCTTGGGATATGTAGGGGAGCACTAAGAAAGGATTTTTGGAAATTCAACCCCCAAGGGGGGGAAAAGGGGTAAAAACGTTTCTATGAAAAATCTTATTCCTTGGGTTTATAAACTTGAAACTTGGCATGAACACGTACATAGGCAAGTAAATATGTTTGACATTATAAGTTTTTTCAAACTACCCTCCAATCGTGATTTAGGGGGTGCGATTGGGTGACTGATTTATTAACGCACAGCCGAAACCGCTCGGTATAGGAGTCTGAGATTTTGAACAGAGGTTCCTTTAGTAACATAAGTGAGCACTAAGAAGGGATTTTTGAAATGTCAACCCCCAAGGGGGGGAAACGGGATAAACTGAGCCGGGGCTGCGGGAAAGTTCTAACGAGATACCGTGGCCCCGGAACGCAAAGGGCAACTGAAGGAACGAGGTGGGTTTTAGTCAGTAAAAGTCTGACACTCCGTCCCGTCTCCGAGCGGGAGAGGTCATTTGATGATTTCCCATCCTTAAAAAAAAAGACTTTGTATGACAACTTTAAAACAGTAAAAATATTTTGTCTGTACATTTAGTATTTTTGACTGAAATGGATAGAGGGACACTTAAAATGAATAATAGAAAGCAAAAAATTTTTTTTTGAATTTCTTGTCTGTCAGTCTGTCTGTATGTATGATAACGATTATCTCCGAAAGTACTAAACCGATTTACTTGAAACTTTCACCAATTGCTTTGTTTTAATTCAGAAGAACATTTAAAGTTTGTTTCATCAAAATCGGTTTGCTAAAAAAAAAGATATCGACATTTGAATGAACTTAAGGCATGAGTTTGCCTGCAAATAAGTTACGAAATTTAAAATTTTATGTCATTTATCATTGTAAGACAGCATAATACCTATAACATATAAATATAAGTGAAAATCATTTTTCAAATCAAATTTGGTTTGTTAGACTACTTTAGTACCAGTGGCGTAGCGTAGTGGGGGCGGCAGGGGCGGCCCGCCCCGGGCGGCACTTTTAGGGGGCGGCAAAATTTTACAACAAATAATAAAGTTTGCTCTTAAAAAAAGTAGACATATATTTTTTTTATTGAAGACGGAAGTTTTGTTTTTAATTCTAACAAAAACTCGTTAATATAAAATTATAGTATCGTTCTAGTTTTAATTAAAAATTGATTTTATTTAATCTTGTCTATCGTCGTACACCTCACATCGTATATCGTAGGTACACCTGGACGATAGACAAGATTAAATAAAATAAGCTTAAGTGATAGGTAACTAAGTTATATCCATGTATCAAATTGGTTAAAGTAAAAGAATTTTTGTATTAATAAATGTGATGTGATTGTAAAACTTAGACAAGCTTATTTATTTAAAATCTAACCTGTATAATGCAAAATTATGATGACTGTTATCGTCGAAAAGTTCTCTATAATGAATGTATGTAATGTATACTGTACATCAAATTAAAATACCTAAATAAGAGGGCGGCAAAATTGTCTTCCGCCCCGGGCAGCCGACACTCACGCTACGCCACTGTTTAGTACCGTTTGCTTCCCGGCACCAATACAAAAAAGAAAAGGACCACTCCATCTCTTTCCCATGGATGACGTAAAAGGCGACTAAGGGATAGGCTTACAAACTTGGAATTCTTTTTTAGGCGATGGGCGAACAACCTATCACTATTTGAATCTCAATTCTATCATTAAGTCAAATAACTGAACGTAGCCATTCAGTCTTTTCAAGCCTGTTGGCTCTGTCTACCCCGCAAGGGATACAGACGTGACCATATGTAGTCTACTTTAATTTCGACACCACCGCAACGGCCTCAATGGTCCAGTAGTTGGTCCGTGAGACTGTGAAGTTGGCGGTCTAAGTTCGAGCCCCAACAAAACAAGATATTTTTTTAATCAAAATCTTTTTTTTTTTTGTGTTGTTTGAGTATTTTATTTTAAAAAAACTAAAATTCAAAATACTACATGTAATAAAATGGTTAAAATATTTTGTCTGTACGTTTAATAAATAAAATAAAAATAAATAAAAATCATTTATTTCAGACAATTGAGTCCATACAAAAACAAATTATGTCGAAAATATATCAAAATCAATAATAAATAAATTGAAAAAAAAAATTGAAAAATATTTTGACTGAAACGGAAAGAAATTTTTTTTTACATTTTTTGTCTGTCTGTCTGTATCTGACTGTATGATCAAGATTCAACTCAAAATTTACGCGGACGAAGTCGCGGGCAACAGCTAGTCAATTTATAATTTTAATGGAAAAATGATCAAAGGGGCGGAGACAAATTGGCGCGCTTTAAAAATTGACCAATCCGGCCTCAACGATGGGTAGTAGTTAACTATTGATTATTTTAACTTTAATTACGTGTTTTATCTACTATTCTGCTAGCCATAAGCCAGCTATTTAAACCAGCGCTGATTGTTCAGTGGTAATTATTTTCAACAATAAATATTGATTATTTTAACTTTAATTGTTTTATTTACTACTCTGCAAAAAATTTTATTTAAATATAATTTATACTACCAGTGGAAATTTAGAACCTTGGGAGTCTAGTTAAGTAGCAGAATCTTTTGGTTGAAACGATGATGACAACCCTAATTTTTTATTTGAACTTAATGCAATTTTCTAGTAACATAATATGATTTATTGGTGATCTCCTTAAATTAGTTTGCTTAAATACTTATTAGGACACACCTATTATAATACATACAAAAACATTTATTTGGTACTAGACCTTATATCTCAGGATTTTAGGTGATTTATTGTGGAACTGATTTTGCATTGTTTGGTGACTACATTTTGGTGACAGATCTACTATGTTGAGGACAAACCCTATTATTTAAGAAACACAAAACTAATTAAATTGGTGATAGCTTAAATGATACCCCTTTTAAACTGCGCTGCTTTTAACCAACTTTAGATGTGCTCGGGCCTTAAATATATATGTTACTATGAAAGAGCAAAATTTACAACTAGCTTTAAATAAATATAACTGATAACAAATTGACACACAATGAGGGTGCTTTCTCATCAACTTCTGGCTTTGCCACGGCACTGTGCGAGGTCAAACTAACACATCTTACCCGCAAATCTGTGTCCAGTAATATCTGGTACAATATAGTAAGGAAATATCAATTACTAACGTTGAAAAAAAAACCACTAACTCAATCAGTTTTTATATTTGTAATTGTATTGCAGAAATATTTTTCACATAAATTATTTAAAAACAAACCATAAAATGATTTTAGGCGCGAAATACATAGGCAAATTTTTTTTATTACAAAATAAATGTTGTTTTTCGTTTGCTTACGCCAATGCTGGTATAAACTTTTTTTTTAAATGCTTCATATTCTTAATATTTTCAATATATACCAACCTATAATTGTATTGTTTGACAGTTTTGGACCACATCTTAAACTGCAATTACTTTTGTGCAATAAAGTCTTGAAGAAATAAAAGTATTCTTACATTGGGGTCAAACTTGAGATTGGGCGCGGTGAGGTAGGCGGCGCGGCCGTCGTTGAGCGTGATTCCGAACCCACACACTAAAGGGGAGTACTCAATGTCGTTCACGTGAGTGTTGTCTTCTAGAATTGGCTCGGCTGAAAGTAAAAATGCAAATATTAAATATAATACCAGGGTGTCTTAAACATGAATCAAAATTGTTTTAAATATGAATCAAAATTGTTTTAAATATTAATGAAAATTACAAAATCGCCTTTTTTGGCAGTGGACACATCAATCATTAGTCAGATTTCGTAAAATTTTTTGCTATAATTTTATTAATTTATCATAATTATTCTTATTACATTCTTCTTATATTAGAAGAGGAAAAGTTAATTTACTTCATATCTAGTATACCTAATTCAAAAAGTATAACTATAAACCAAGTTTCCAGAAAAAACAATAACTTCTCTATATAAAGAACTCAAAAACCAACCTTTGGAGACCTGCTGGTTTATAGAGAAGGGTATCCTGCCGAGGTCCAGACAGTAGTCCCTGTTCTGCGAGCCGTCCCAGCGGTACCTCAGCAGGTGGGCTCGGGTGGTGCACACCAGGATCTCTGATCCTGAGATACAGCACATGCGAGTGATCTGTCCGTCCCATACTAACACTTCTTTGAACTGGTGACAAGTAAAAATATCATATTGAAAAAAAAGAGACTTTATCATAATTAAAAAAAAATAGTACGATATAAATAAAAGCGTGTAACAAAACTTTTTTGTGAGATAAGTTTCAGAGATGATGCTCCTTCTGGCTCAAATTTTGACACCAAAAAGGTTATGGTACTTTTAAAATAGGATACAAGGTATGACGTCAAGGATGTGAAGATATGTGTATGTAGGTTTGTTACTCTCACGTTAGATCTACTGGACGGCCATCAATGAAAATTCGTACTTGGGTGGAATTTAACCTGGAATAACATAATAAGTACTTTTTGTCCCATAATTACAGGGGAAAGAAACAACGGGGCTGTAGCTGAGCTTCAGCTGTTTGACTTAATGATATAATTGAGATTCAAATAGTGACAGGTTGCTAGCCCATCGCCTATAAGACGAACATTTTAAGCCTATCCCATATATTATATGTATAATAGGAGAAGAAAATAATAAACTTACCAAAGTAATTTTTAACGACGGTATGACCTCTTTGACGAACAACTCGGCCGAGTCCCGTCGCAGGCTGGCGTTGGGCGGGTCGTACTGCTGATAAGCAGCCTGTTCGCTGAGGCACTCCACATTGTATAGGATTAGATGACCTTCCGAAGTCTGAAAGTTTTGATAAGGACATTCTGGTCACTCATTGTGCAGTCAACTGAAGGTAAACCTGGCCCTCCTAATGATTTTGGTTTCAATAAACAGGGGGTAATTTTACTTGGCCGTTCTACCTTATATTTTTATATAATTTTTTAATTGCTTTAATCATTGTGATTATGTTAACCTCATATAGTCTAAGATCCCAGAGCCCCCAGACCTACGTCATTTTAGCAAAGCTGAAATTTTGAGGATTTTTAGTATAATGTGTTATTAAGAGGTACGCGTACCCACAACCTTGAAAGCGGGGCCGTTTCTCAGGTAGCACGAAGTACAGGTACATAAAAAATTCACTTTCACATTCACAAATACCGCTTTCAAGGTAGTGGGTACGCGTACCTCTTAATAACACATTATACTAAAAATCCTCAAAATTTCAGCTTTGCTAAAATGGCGTAGGTCTGGGGGCTCTGGGATCTTATTCTAATAGGAAAATCTAATAAATAAGGCACAACCCAGATCTCTGTCTCGGCGGAAATCAAGACTATACAATGCATGAGTATTGGCTGATGAATGAATGATGTACATGTTTATTCCACAAGCTGGCTAAATAAAATACTAGACATAAACTTTTTTGGGCATTTATAGCAAGCCCGTCATACTTACAGAGATGCATATCATGGAAGAATCTGGCTTCCATTCCACCCCAACATTTACACCCAATCTTTGAAGAGAGTCCGCATTTCTTTTGTGGAATACAATTGGCACAGTTGGCTGTAACAATAATATAGAAATAAGATTACTTCAGCCAAAATATGTATAATATGTTTAGAATAAGATATGGCATAATAATAGACTAAGCTATAAGCAATATAGTTTAAGATATGGCAGCTATAACTGTTATTCAGCTTCAGCACCATACTGTTTCTATTTGTTGCTTATGCTGTATTTAGTTATTTCATTTCTGCTCACATGCTCACATTCACACATTCTTTCTTCTCATCATACATATATGTATAACACATTTTTAATTGCATTATTTGTGTAGGTCTTAAAATTCCAACCAAAATTGACTATAAATTTTAAAACAAGGATCAATATATCACTGCTAATAATAAATGACAAATTGGAAAAACACCAACATACTGTGATGTAAAGAGTGGAAATAGGTAAGGATAATAATGAAGAAGAATAATTCGATGAATAAGCATAAAAACTATATCTATACTTATAATTGACCACTGTAAATAGTTCTCATTGCAAAAAAAAAAAAATAAACACAGGAAGAGATAAGGTGGCCTATTCTACTCGCCGGAAAGCAAACTGGCCTGTTCATATTTACATAATTATGGATGTAGATTGCATATGCTTGGTAATTACCAACATTAGATATGCATCATAAAGCCAAAACTTAAGTTGGTGAATATTAAAAGAGATAATGTTGCTAGCTTTCTATTTAACTGGTACTTAGCCTCGTAATTCATAAGTAACATAACTTTTTCCATAAATATTTTTGTCATAAATTAAAAGAATAACTTTAAAAACACAAATCTAAAGACTATACATAAATTAAAGAATAAGTGTAATATTTATTTTTTGATGGCCTCTGTGGCGCAGTGGTATTGCGCTTGTCTGTGACACCGGAGGTCCCGGGTTCGAATCCCGGCCAGGGCATGATGAGAAAAGAACTTTTTCTCATTGGCCTGGGTCTTGGATGTTTATCTATATAAGTATTTATTATAAAATATAGTATGTTGAGTTAGTATCTCGTAACACAAGTTTGAACTTACTTCAAGGCTAACTCAATCTGCGTAATTTGTCCCGTATATATATTATATTTATTGAAATAATAATTATATCACATCCTCATTTCTTTTCATTTGCGCTGTCTTTTGTAATTTGAATATTCATACTTGGTTTACTTAATTTGGTTGACTGGAAGAAATCCCAATTGGAATAAATCCTCATTGTATATATTTTTTTCATTCCAGTACCTGTATAGTATCATGTTTTATTTGTGCAATAAAGAGTTAACAAACCAGCTTTGTAAGTCTTGAATTCCGTACTTTGCAAATTCCATACTATATTTCTTTCACATCACATTTAGTTAGTACAGTTTTTTATCCTGCTACTCAATTTTACAACAATTATTCTCCTAAGCGCTCTTATTTCTTTAATTCCACTTACATGATTCTTTTGCCAAACACAACTTTTATTCTCAAACATAAGTTTGTTCTACTTTCTTGCTTCTTCTGCCACTCCATATATCATACATGTTGAGAACAACACTTATACACCATCAGACAAGCTCTTTAAGATAACTTCTGACTGCTCATAAAGGCATACAGCTCTTCATTCATGTATATTATTATAATGTACATAAATTTCTTTAACACACTCTAACTCCTACTAGATTTTATGATATTAACTTAAAGAGTTGTTTGACTTAAATCTAAGGGTTGTTCTTAATATCATCCATCTGTATTTAGTTTAAATATTAAAGGCTTCTGGTCATTATCAATGGAAAGCTTATCAGATGCCTAGACACATTTTGTTTTGTCAACACCTTAGTTATTTTGTAATAAGATCATAACCAATCATTTCTTTTCCAGAGAAGGTTTAGTCCAGTCAGACAATTATTCACTACACATGAACATTAGTATTTGGCAAACAAACATAAAGTTTTGTTTAACCAGATAGTACAATTAGTATTTATTTGGCAACTTACCTTACAGTACCAAACACTTAGAGAATCGTCACTTAAAGATGCAAATAATATTTTGTCGACGTTAGAGACAATTTGCTTTATAATTTGATTATCAGAACCCAGATTCTTTAGAACTTTAGGCCAACCAATCGGAAAATACATGTTGATGTAAACTCATTTGCTGACCCTAGGATATAGTGTTCCTTAACATTGGTATCGCGCGTACAATTTATGATAATCACTTAGAAATATTATGACGAATGCGATCCCATGCCAAAACAATAATTTTACAACAAATTCTGATTCAAACTTTCAGCGATTCGTCAACATTTCGAGATTGGTTTGCGAATTTATTTGACAATTTTGACACTTGTCGACACATTGTTAACCATTGACAACTTAAATTATTATTAGGCAAAGAAGCATTATACGACCAAAGGTTATTGTTTAGTTTAAGCGACTCAAAGAAAATAGAAGGTTCTTCTCAATTCGAAAGAATTTTTTAATGTATGTTATCTCCAGGCATTAATAGTCCGATTTGAAAAATTTGTTTTGCTTTCAAAAGCATCAAGTGTGAAGGTCTAGTACTTTAAAGCTACTTAACGCCAATTAGTTAATGCTCTGCACAATGTTTTTAAAGTAAAAGATATGAAAATGTATTAAGTGATAGCGGGAAGATCTTGTGACGACATCACAAATTTTACACATAACTGTCAATCATAGCGATGAAATTAATGCGCTTAAGGGTCTAATTCGCGATAACAAAGCATATCACGGATTTAAGCATAAATACAACCTCCGACCCAATATCGTTGGAGCCGCGGTTCCCCAGGTTTGGACCTTTAGTGCCGGTCGAGCTGATTCATCACTCCAACTACAATCTTATGATTCCTACTCTCTTTATAGGCTCCTGCGCCTCCTGCTCACAGTACACACGGACGCCTAAACCATCCGTTCGGTTATCGGTTCCATTTGATGATTCAATTATTCAAACATATTACTATTGTGCTGTGTGGTTTCCGGTAACAACAGAAAAAAGAATAGGATCACTCCAACTCTCTTACACATGGATGTCGTAGAGACGAATATGGGATAGGCTTATGAACTAGGGATTTACTTGGCTTATAAACAACTTCTATGTATTTACTGTAGAATAAGTAACCATTTCTCAGTAAATAAGACTTTATTCAATAAAATTATACAGGTAGTAGATTTGCGCATATGATACAAATGAAATATTTCTTTTATGATAAAACTAGCTGTGCCCGCGACTTTGCCCGCGTGGAATAGTTATATTGAGCATCCTTAAAGCCCTCAAGGATGAATAATTTCCCCCATTTTTTCACATTTTCCATTATTTCTTCGCTCCTAATAGGTGCAGCGTGATGTTATATAGCCTAAAACCTTCCTCGATAAATAGTCTATTCAACGCAAAAAGAATTTTTCAATTCGAACCAGTCGTTCCTGAGATTAGTGCGTTAAAACAAACAAACAAACTCTTCAGCTTTATAATATTAGTTATTCAATAAAATTATGTAGGTAGTAGATTTGCGCATATGACACAAGTGAAATATTTCTTTTATGATAAAACTAGCTGCGCCCGCGACTTTGTCAGCGTGGAATAGTTGTATTGGGCATCCTTAAAGCCCTCAAGGATGAATAATTTCCCCCGTTTTTTTTTCACATTTTCCATTATTTCTTCGCTCCTAATAGGTGCAGCGTAATGTTATATAGCCTAAAACCTTCCTCGATAAATGGTCTATTCAACGCAAAAAGAATTTTTCAATTCGAACCAGTAGTTCCTGAGATTAGCGCGTTCAAACAAACATACAAACTCTTCAGTTTTGTAATATTAGCATAGATGTGTCAAAGCTATATTAGCTTTAGAGGTAAAAAAATTATAAAAAACACAAAGAGAAATATGAATGTGGATGAAGCGAAATATATATGCATGAATGCGTCACAAGTGGAAAAATGTAGTCTCTACAGACCTACCCTTCCGGTATAAAGGCATGATTTTATCTTCAATTAATATTTTTAAATTTATGAATTTTATGATTAAAGTTAAAGTTCACTACTTATTTCTAGTAAAAGTGGTACTTCTGCAAATATTGTAATGATTGAAATATGTTATAGAACACGGTTTCACTTAATATTTTCAGCAGTAGTTAGCAGAGCAGCAGGTAACTGTGAGATTGACGGAATCGACTAAAATGATTGTTAAGTTAACATATTTTTTTATGGCAATACTGACTCCTGTCTGGTATGGTCTGTAATTATTTATTATTTTTTCCTCTATGGCAGAGCAGCTTCGTTTTTAACAACAAAAAGATATGAATATGTTGTTAATTTACTGAAAATACCATTCGAATTACAACTAATTTCAACATAATATGTGGTTGAATGAATAATGTGTAAAATTCTGTCCACGAATGATATAAGACTACATTTTTACTATGTCGGAACACAGTGATATCGATGCGAACAACCTGTGTATTACTGAAGATGTATTTGAAAAGTTTCAAGCAGAGTCCATGTATGAAGAAGAAGAATTAATAACGCTCTCAGATATCTTACCATCCAACGGTACGTCAGCTTCCACCGCAGCTGATGATGCTAATGATTTTCTGACTGACGAAAATGTTACATTGAATGTTCTTCAAACTGTAAACAACAGTCCCAATATTTCGTCTGAGAACGTGCAGCATTCCGAAATTACAACCGGGTTTGTTGAAGAGACTATTGAACATGAGGAGTTGTTGGAGACATCTCACTTAAATATATCTGAAAACATTGAAGTGCATACGGAAGAAAAACAACCAAAAAGAAGAGGAAGGAAAAAAAAGAAAACTGTTCAAGAAACTGCGTTAGTCAATGTATCTGCGCAGGAAATTGAACAGTTACCACCCAAAAGACGAGGGAGGAGAAAGAATGGCAACAATGACATTTCCATTGAAGAACAGATGCAATTAATTCATGAAGATAATCCGCATACTTCAAAGAATGAAACAATTCAAGAAAACTTAGAAATGGAAAACCAATACATGCCACAAATTCCTAAAAGGAGAGGTCGGAAAAAAAAAATAGTTCAAGAATCAAAAATTGATACTAGCCTTGAGGATAATGGCGGTGTCATAAGTAAGACCAATGAACAGTTAGACACAGATATTGAGAATTGTCAAGATATTGGACAGAATAATAAACGAAGAGGTAGGAAAAAGAAAACTGAACAAAATTATGACACTGATGCCAGTCTTAAAAATAGTAATATTAACAGCAGTGATGATAATGTTGAGTTTATTGAAAACATTGATATGAGTGATGATTTACCCATATCACAAATAAAAAACGAAGAATTAAACATAACTCATAATGTTAATGAATCCCTACATAATGAAAGCATAGGGTTGCCAAAAAGTAGGGCACGTAGGGGTTTTAATACAACATTAACAGAAAGTTATGTAAAAAAAAATAATACACCATCAGGCAAAAGAAGGGGAAGGCCTAAAAAACAAGCACAGTCTCAAGTTGAAACTGAAATATCAGAACTCAAAAACAATATTGATTCTCAAATTCGTAATGATGAATCCAAAGTTGAAGAACCATCAAGCACAGTTGACAAAAGTGGTCCCTTTCTTCAAAATCCTAAAGAATCTTCTATGGTAAATGAAATAGGTAATTGTGATGATGTAGATGATATATCATTAAGTATTATTAAAAAGGGCCTTATTTTGCATGACAGTGATGATATCCCTACAAGTTCAAAAGAGGATGTCATAACTAGCACTATAGAAATAGAGTTTGAAGGAGTGGAAGAAGTTGGTCAAGAAGAAAAGATTACTAAAAGGAATTCTAAAACACCAAAGTTACCTGACTTTGAGTATAATCTTGACAATATAACTAACGAAAATGTTGACAAAATAAAAGATACTACTTTGAATGAAGGTGAAGCTGAAGAATCATTGTTAGTAGAAGACACAAGTAAAAGGCCAAAAAGAAGAAAAATTAAACAAAACTTTCATTACCAAGAAGATTCTGATGAAGATCCATTTGCCAATATTGAACTCTCAGATGATGAGCCAAAAAGAGGTAAAAGAGGTGCAAGATATTATTCCGATGATGAATATATTCCTGGAAAGAAACAAGGTAAGGTTGAATCTTCAAATAGTTCAATAAGCTCTGATATGGATATAGAAGACCTTGAGCTTCAAGGAATAAAAAAACAGAAAAGAAAACGCTTGTCTAAGAAGCTTGATTCACCAAGAAAAAAAGGTAAGAAAACTGAAATATCTGCAACAGGATGTGTATTAGATGTTACTACTGTTCCTCCTGTGTCAATAAATAATTCCGATGACATTGAGGTTTGCCTGGAGTCATCTGTTATAAAAAATCCCCAAGTAGATGACAATACTGACAAGGTGACCTGGGGTAACACAAATGAATTCGAGAATTTTATTGCACAGAAAATACAAGGTACTGATTTGAAAATAAAGAAAGTATCTTCAGCTGCATCTAGTACATCAATAGCACCACTTGATATTCCAACTCTTGATTCAACCAAGAAACTAGTAGAGAAATCCACTCAAACATTAACAACCAAAAAGAATGCACAGGGTGTGCAAACATCACCACCTTATGACATTCCCATGAAAGAAAATGTTGCTCTTACAAAAGAGCAATCAGAAAAAGCATGTGAATTTCTCAACAGTATTGTTAAGACTACTTCCGAGTTAGGAGTTTTGATGACAGAAAAATCTGAAGACTTCATGAAAAAAAAGATTCATACAGATCATGTGACAGATACTTTCAAAATGGACTACTGTGTACGGAAGTCATTCTTGCTCTTTAAATTAGCTAAACATAATTTGGTGCAAATGGAAGAAGATTTAGCTAAACAATATAATGAGTTCCTAATTAATAATGATTTAAACACTTGTAGAGATAGTGTTAAAACATTGGCTTCAACATCTAAACAAAAAACTGATGATAATGACAGTGATTGCGAAATTGTTGAGGTGAAACCTATAGCAGGAGTCTCAAAGGCAAAAAACAAAAGTGAAAAGTCTAAATTGAACCCCAAAACTGTATTTTTGAATAAAGAACTCTCTATCAAAATTACAAAGAAGCCTAGTGAAGACAAAAAACTCAATATAAAAGGGAGGCATACAGTGTGGATTAATGATTCTGTGATTTTAAAAAAAGTGACCCCAAATCAGTCTTTTTTAGCCCAGGACAGCCGAAATAAAAAACCACCTGATAGTAATATAATAGAAAGCATTGTTTATAATTTTTTTAGGGATTATAAAAGACAGCAAGCATTGTTTGTGTGTGCTCCCTTTATATCAACTAATTGGATGACTGTCAAAAAGAGGTATGCATGTAATTATTTTGTAGGAAGCCCTGAGATTCCTACAGGCAGTGAACATTTTGTAAATAATTCAAGTTCAGAAAGTGTATCTGACATAAATAAAACAATTTGTGAAGCCAAGTGTGATTCCCTAGCAAGTTTGTCATCTCCAAAGTCCTTATTTTCACTTTGTACTTCAACTATACAAAGGCACACATCTTTAAGGAAATGCAATGTAAAAAAACAGCCACTGACTTTATTTGAAATATGTTTACAAACATTGAATAAAGACACAAAACATGCTATGCATTCTGAAATTGTCAATGTAACAAATGCTTTGCCACTTAAGACTATTTGCTACAAAAAAGTTATGGATTTATTAAGAAAGAATAAAAATCAAAATAATTCAACTTGCTTCATATCAGTTGAAGAAAAGATAGATGAAATTAATCAAATTGTACCAAAGATAAGTAATAATAAAAACCAGTGTAGTAATAAAATAAAAAAAGGTCAACATCTCAAAAAATTATTTACTCTTTGTGTACAATATATGCAGGCTGTTATAGAAAAATCATTTCAGAATGAACTTCTTATAAGAAAAGAATATAGTGGGGATCCCCAGGAACTAAACACTTTTAGTAATACCTTCTCTCCAAAAGCCTGCATTAACAAATGCGCATATGCTAACATACTGCTATCCACCTTTAATCCACAATCTTTGAAAAAAATTACATACAAAAACATCTTACATTTAATATATGATTCTCTGGTTGTTAAATGTGGTGATGATGATACTCTTAGATCTGTGCATAAAGTAAAGACATTGAAAACAATATGTCTTGATGTAATAAAATTAAACATGTATGGTTTAAATGTCACAGAAGATATGACTATTAATTCAGTAAATACTTTGTCAGAAGAAGCCTTCCTTAACATTGAAAATACATGTACAGTTGAAGGTGACCAGTACCAATATTTCGATGACGATACCAACTGTTATGAAGACGAATTTGAACCGGAATACAATCTAGAAGAAGAAGCAAACGACAATATCCTTCAGGATAATAGCTGGGTAAAACAAGTTCAAATGAAAGAATTGAAATCTTGTCTTGTATCAAGCATGTCTAATACTAAAGGTGAGAGTGTTAATGATGAACCTGTTGAACCGCCTGTTAATGCACCACCAGACATACCTTTCATGGTAAATATTAAAAGTGAACCATTAGAAGAAGAATTAGTGGAAAATATGAATGACCCAGTCAATGTTAAGATAGAACCTGTACATTATAATGAGTTGACAATGACGTTGGAAGCTGTAACTACGAAAACTGAACCAGATAATTCAAATTCTGTAATAAATTCCATCCAAAGGAGTGCAAGTTATGATGGTGATGCTTTTGAAGATTTTGTTTCTTCAAATAAAATGATGCAAGCTATACAAAATGCTGATCGTAGTGAAGAAATATTCAGTCAAAGCGCTTTAAGGGTTCGACGCCAGTTTGATCCAGATTCTGATGATGAAAATGATGCTGGTATGAGCTTATTAGTCCCTCATACATACGAACCATTGCAAATAACTGAGGCAAAAGAGACACTCATGCAGAGCAGCTCAGACGAAGGTAATAAAGATGTTACTTCTAAAAGAAAAATTGATAGAAGGAAAAGAAGAACGAAAAAGGTTGAAGCAAAGGCCAATAATAAAGAGTTTAATAATAGTTCTAAAAACAAAGAAGCAAATAATGTTGTTGAAACAAAAAATAATAAAGATGTTAATGCCTCCAGAAATAAAAATGTCAATAATGAAGTTGCAGTTCTGACACGCAGGATGAGAGAAAAGATAAGGCAAGAAGAAAAAAAGGTACAGTCATCAGATTCTGAAAATGACATCAGAGAAACGAAATCTAAGAGTGATAGAAAAAAAGGTAAAGTTGAAGAAATAATAGATAATAGTAAAAAATATAAAAAGAAATATGATGAATCTGATATTCAGTGCAATAATGTAGATTCAACTGAACAAGTTAACTGCGTAGGTGATAATGCTGAGAATGCAAAAGATTCTATTCCAGATGAAATATTCACTGGCTTCAGCGCTGTGGATCAAAGTACAATAACTACATATCAGAAATATTTAAAGAATGTTTATGATAAAATCTTGCCTAAAATTGATAGAGGTAATAAAAGTGTTTCTGAAGATTGCGATCCTACTGGTAAAGAACAATTTATGAATCCAGATCAACCTGTAGAATATTTAGAATGTGAGCCCACATTACCAATATTTGAGAGAGAAAGTCGAAAGAGGTCTTCAAAAAGAAATGTCAAAGCTAGTCCAAACAAAGTTGTATCTGAAGAAGTTGTCCCAGACTCAATTGTTCCTGATAAAGTTATTCCAGAATCACAAGAAAGGACATCTAATGAAAATAATAAAATTACTGAACCAATACAAACTGTTGATCGTCATGGATGGCAGTGTTATCCAATTGATGTGAATGATAAAAAATTGTATGAGAATTGTCAAATTATATTAGACAAACTACCAGAGGCGTTTGTTGAAATGTATTTTCAGTATCAAGATATCACAGTTCGAAACAAAGAGGATGAAGAAGTCGATAAGTAAGATTCGTTTCATTTTTATAACCAACCACCGACCAACTGTTTATCTTTTTTTTTAATACACATTTTTTTTTAGGTTAATCAATTTGCAATCACTGAATAGGACATCTATAAAAGAGATAAAAAGCCGAAGTATAGCGAAAGATAAGACTGAGCAGATAGAGGGCTCCACTGTTGCCGGAAATGATTTGGATGACACCCGGCCAGAGAGCCCTGGGTCTGACCACTATCGAGAACTAACACCATCAGAAGATGAAGGCAGTGACCGTGAAGACGAGACCCTTGCGTCTGTAAGTATTCTCTGAATGTGTTTTGATGAGTAGTTTCATATAAACTAATTTATCTGGCCAGTTGGCATATATAATTTGGCAAAACTTATCTTATACCTAAAAATATCTTCTTCCTTCTGGCGTTAGTCCCGGTGACATTCTCACCACTCTAGAGCCCAGGGTTTGCCGTTTACCATGGATCCTGTCACAGTTACACATCAGTTACCTGAATGTGCAGGTTTTCTCGCGATGTTTTCCCTCACTGTAAGAGCATCGGTTAGCACTCAAACTAATGTACATAACTCATGAATCCTTGGTTCATGACCGAGGTTAGATTTGTACCGCTTCCCCCACATGCATTACTTATGCATTGCCTTAGAAATATGTTAGTTCTTAAAAAGCCCTCAAAATTAAGAGTATATAGGCTTGCAACCTGTCACTATTTGAATCTCAATTTTATCACAAAGCCAAACAGCTGAATGTGGCCAATCAGTCTCTTCAAGATTGTTGGCTCTGTCTACCCCGAAAGCGATAAAGACGAAAGTGACTATATGAATGAATAAATTATTAAGAGTATATACTTTAGACATAGCTTTTTCCAATGGTATTATGTATTCCTTTATTTCTATCTAGACGGTAAAACCTGCATCAGAAAACAACATGGCCAAAAGTTCACTAATGGACGACAAAAGTGACACCGATACAGAGAATGCTGAAGGAAGAAAGAAAATTAAGGAAGAGCCTGTTGATGAAGCGACAAAGAAGAATGTATCTAGTGGGGCTTCTAAGCGTAAGCCTGGACCGAATTCAAACACTAAACCTGATGATAAGTTACAGCAGAAGCCTGGGGTGCAGGCGGATTTGATGTTGACGGCTGATAAGGTGATGAATAAGGAGCTGACTTTGCTCCACGCGCCTATCAAACTTGACGACAACGCGCCTAAAGTGTCCATGAAAAAAACCTCTGGAAGGGGCAAAACTGTAAGTTGAAAGATTGTCTACTTTATAAAGTGTACTATGTGATATCTACAGTTTCATTGTAAATGTGAAAATCTGTTTGTCTTTCCACCTGTAACACTTTCATGATTAAACCCTTGCAACCATTTGACTGATTGTTATTACCGTTGTAATTGATTGTGTTACTGATGTGATTGATTTTATTAATATGGTCAAAGGCATACCCGGGCTTCTCTCCAGAGAGGTGAGGATGCAACCGGGACTAAAGCCAGGAGAAAGAAGCTGATTGATTTTGTTACTGACCTGTTTGTTTTTGTTACGTATGATTTATTGTTATTGTCACTGACGTGAATGTTTTTGTTACTGTTGTGATTGATTGACTTTATGAGTTAGGCGATTGATTGATTGATTTTGTAACAGAGGAACTCGAGTAAAAAGGAAATCCACTACCGCATCAAGAACGAAGATGATTCATCATCGGAGGAAGAGAAGCAGTGGGTGACTACTAAAGAGAAACTCCTTAAGAGATTGGAGAAAAAACAGGAGACCACTATGTGAGCCTTCTATTATTTAGATGTGACACTACATCAAAACTGTGATACTCATTTTAATAATACCTATGTAAATATGCTAACATTTTCTGATTTAGTTGATTTAATTTAAAATTAGGTATCATCATTTGTATTAATTATTTAGTCAAGTTATGTACATTAGTTTAAATACTAACCAACGCTCTTACGATGAGGGAAAACATCGTGGGGAAACCTGTACATTTAGGCAACTGGATGTGTAACCATGATCCAATACAGGTGAGGTTTACCTGCAAAGGTTGCGGAAGCAGATGGCAGTCGCTTCGTGTAAAAACCTGACTCATCTAATCTAGGATTCATGGTCAAAGGCATACCCCCGGCTCCTCTCTTCTGTCATGTGACTTGAAGCCTTTGATATTGGTATTGAAACAAACAAAGACACATATTCTTTCTTTACTTTTGATAATTCTCTGATAAAAAATTTATAGCGCGGACGAAGCGAAACGCACTAAGATCGTGAGCGAATACATAGAGCGTCGTGCCGAGAACACCGAACCGAGGTTGCCACAGCGCCGGCGCGGGCGCCGATCCAACAAGAAGTTCTTAGAGAGGCAGAAACAACTGAGGTACGTATACACGCCCAGGCAACTTTAAAAAAAAAGAATCACACTTCTGAATTGGCATATTATACTTGGATAATGGGCAGATTGAAGTGAATATAGTCATGTTCCATTTGGATAAGCATTTCATTGTGTTCCAAAATTTGTGGGTAATCTTGTAGCTAAAGCGATAACATTTAAATGGACTGAGGTAGTGGGCGAAGCTGTCGCAGCCACGGCGTGGACACAGATAATTAAAACAAGAAATTTTTGGAAGAACAAAAAAACAGCTGAGCCTTGTCTAGGTGACTGACTTTAAAAAACTAAATATACACAAAGCAAATTGACTAACATAGTCCTGCAAGAGTGTATTTCCCAAAACATATAAAATCTCGTGTGACAATGTTCGTTCC
Organism: Amyelois transitella; assembly: GCF_032362555.1. Lineage (NCBI taxonomy): Eukaryota > Metazoa > Arthropoda > Insecta > Lepidoptera > Pyralidae > Amyelois > Amyelois transitella. The sequence goes on along the minus strand of NC_083522.1, from coordinate 7,313,916 downwards.
CGTATTTCTCCGAAACGGCTTGACCGATTCTTATGAAATTTTGTGAGCATATTAAGTAGGTCTGAGAATCGGCCAACATCCGTTTTTCATACCCCTTTGTGATAAGGTTTGTCCACCCTTAATATTTATTTTTAACTAGAAATTACATAAAAAATATTTATATGGCAAAACAACATTTACCGTGACAGGTAGTATATAGTTTGATTCTGCCTTTTGACCGCAAAGCTGACTGCTCTAGCAACTCTACCCTACAAAAACAACTACCGATCAAGCTGAAATTTGGCAAGCCGATAGTTGGTTTGATGTAGGCATTCACTAAGAGAAGATTTATGAAATTGCCGCGGTAACGGGAGATAGGATTTTTCGTTTTATGCGATCGGAGATGCGGCGCTTTCTTGTTGTTTCATATACATTGATGGTTATTTATACAGGGTGTTGACGAAAGAGCTACTTGGCGATGCGGCGGACAGCACTCACCACACGAAGCGATACAACCAAGCGTTCTTCAAGGGTCGCCGGAACATCAGAAAGGTATTTATATACGTAACGTTTAATATGGAAATCATATATCAGAAATACATTTAAAACACTTACTCATATATCCAAATTATTAATAAAACAAAATGATTGAAAACCTGATTTACTCAATCCAGCATAATGGTCAAGTGGCGCATCCCGGGCTCATCTCTCCTCTTCCAGAGACCAGAGGCCGGGATTAAGGTCAGGTCAAGAGTACTCGAAATGTGGCTCTGTCTACCCCGCAAGGTATATAGACGTGACCATGTATGTATGTATGTAGATAAGGATGGAATCTATAGATGGAATACGGATGGATCTATGGAATGCTCTCCTTGTCCATATCAGGAAAGCACGGACTATTGATAGTTTCAAAAATCTCGTTAGGTCTCATTATCTTTCTAATTAATATTAGTATAGATGTATGTGGCATGGGCTAAGCAGTAGCCGGCCGCTAGTATATAAATTGCAGAGATTGTGACAAGTGGAGAGATGTGGTCTCTGCCTACCCCTCTGGGAAAGTAATAGTAATGATTTAACATAATATGCTATGTTAGAAAGAAGTTATTTCGAAAAAGTTCACTCAGTCACAATTAAATTACTTTAAGAATTGTACAAAAATTAAATTCCTTTTTTACGGCTGTAATTTCAGGTGATTGACAAGAAATCTCTTGCGAGGAGTACCGTGATGGCGAACATGGAGGAGTTCGAGAGGAAACGGAGGCTGACCATGAAGCAGGTGAAACTGGTAAGAAGTTATATTATCTGATACAATTATTTATGATAATATTATTAAGTGAACTGTAACACATCACAAACAATGATATATCTTTCAATGCGGCTTTTGACTTTACTAATATACTGTCCTTTCTATAAATCCACCATATTACCTTCTCAGGACATTGACCTCTATTGTTTTCGAATTATGTCTCTGTCTTTTACGACATCCGTGGATAAAATGTGGAGTTGTCCTATTCTAAAGTGTCGGGAACCACACGGCATTATTAATTCTATGCTATATTCTTCCAGCGGGAACAGCTAGGCTGCGAGGAAGGCGTAAACGTGCTCGTTATCAACGACGAACTGTGCTTGGAGTACGACTTCGAGCAGCAGGTACCAGTGGTCGCTGTCCATCCCTTCTTCACCAAGATCATGAAGGCTCACCAGGTAATTGATTCTTTTTTGTTTTGTTTTTTTTTTTAATTTTGACAACGTTTGATCTCAATCTGTTCTAATGGTAATCAAGATCTGAGGACATGCACACTAATACGCTTATTTACACTTCTTGAAACTCCCTAAGTTGTAAGTATCTAGGAACAGAGACGTGGGAGAGAATTTTGAATTTAGCAGTTCACATTTCTTCTCTGACCTTGACCAATGGGAATGTCTTCATACAGCCAATTCTATCTGAGAGCGGCGGGGGCGGTAGGCCAAAGACTTGCAAGCTTTCGACCATACCACGCTTTTTTATATTGTATTGTCTGGTATATGACAACTACGAAGTATGAAGGTTTCTACAAATAAGGTGGTTTCTCGTGCGGTTTCCCCGAGAAACTGTATATCCAATGTGGTTTTTTCATCTCCGTGACATTTTTTGGCGTTTAGTTTTATTCAATTAATAGGTATAAATTATACCTATAAGCCTTTTTCACCCATTTCGGTAATCGCTGCACCTATTTATTTATGTACATTATTTATTTATTATAGTTTTTGTGTATGTTTATTATAATTATTTTATTTTTTAGTTTTGCGTAAGTATAAATATATGTTCATTTAGTTTAACTCCACATAAAGTTCTCTGTCAGACTCAATGGATGACTGGTAGATATGCTTCTAGCGTTAAGTCCGCCAGTTGTGCTGTACATTTGTATTTTGTACAATAAAGTTTAAACAATTAAATGTTTGTCAACAGTATGAAGGCGTGAAATTCATGTGGGACGCGTGTTTCGAGAGTCTCTCTCAGCTGGCGGCCGGCCACCCGGGCGGGGGCTGCATTCTGGCGCACTGCATGGGACTCGGCAAGACTCTGCAAGTGTTAGCATTGCTGCATACGGTAACTACTCATATAAACATTACTCTCCAACGACCATGCTGTTTAGATACAGGTCTACCACTTTTATAAGTTACATCGGCATTGTTCGACGGCGCAGTATAGTACAACCGACCGCCGAATCTGGCTGAATGAAAACATTAGTGAAATAACGAACTTATTGCTACTACATAGGATTTTAAATCCCTAAAACAACAGGAGTCGTGTATCTCGCTCATTACCGACTACCGCGACGCCGCGACGGCGTGGCGCTCCTGCGAACTCCAGACATGGCGCGTACGCAATCAGCCAATAGCGAAAGGTTTGGATCCCGCGTTCAAATGGCGCACTATGATTGGCGCAGATATTTTCGCGCCATGACAAAAATTGATTTCTGCGCAGGTACATCGGTGTAACTTATTAAAGTGGTAGTACTGTACCTACTTATTAAAAATGTAAAAGTTGGCAGTGTGATTTGAATTGTTGTTGTTCTGAGACGTTCTAGCAAAAGGTATGGTCAAAAGTACCCGAAACCGACGTCGTCGGTTTCGGGTACTTTTGACCTCGGTTACTTTTGAGCTCTCTTAATGAAGCTCGTCGGTCCGACGAGCTTGCATTAAGAGAGTTATGAATGAGGATGAAGCGAAAGAAGTGTGCAGGGATCGTGGCAAGTAGAAAAATGTGGTCTCTGCCTTCCCCTCCGGGAAAAAGGCGTGATTTATACATACATATAATAAGGTTCTTATTCCTTACATGGTAGACAGAATCAGCTGTATGGTAAAATGATCTATGATTTTTACACTATGTAGTGATAATTCAATACTTTATGACCAGGTTCTTACCCACCCCGGCGTGGGAATGCAGCGAGTCCTCGTGTGCTGCCCGCTGTCCACCGTCCTCAACTGGGTGGATGAGATTCACAAGTGGATCGGACCGGTTACGGACCAAATCAAGGTACAAACAATTATATTTAAATTTGTAAAGTATATGAATTTATATTAAAGAGGACACTGAGTTACTAGAGATTTCAAATAGGGTTTTGTTGAGGTTTCTTATGTAGTATGGACGTGCACTAAGACGGGATTTTCTTAAATTCTCACGGGAACGGAATTTTAACGCGGGCGGAGCCCTGGGCTTATTAAAGTTTTAACAAGAGGTTACTTATATATTCTAACAGAGCTCAACATTTAGAAATTTGAAAAATGGCATGCCATTACTTATGCTATGGTCTAACTGTGGATTTACCAAAGATTTTCACGAAGTTAGTCTAACCTACTCCTCAATAACAATTTTTTTTTATATTATAATTTTTCAAGCCAAAAATCTTTATTGTTTCAAGCTAAAGAAACTGAAAAGGAAGCTTCAGGTAAATTAAAAATTAACCTTTCCTTATGTTCAGTATTCTAAGATCATTATATTCTAAATTATTTGTTATGGCAATGATTTGAACGCCCCCAATTTTTTTTATTAGCTTTATAGGAAAACAGAACTGTTTAAGTACATATATACTTAATATAATCATTTAAATCTACGCCCTGTTTCCAAAGAGTTTCAATTTCAGTTCCAAAGCCAATAACCGCGGCTACGGCACCTTAATCAAAACCTAGTACTTAATCCCAGAAATTCCAGGTGTTTGAACTGTCAAAACTGAAGAAGACATACGAGCGCGCGTACCAACTCGAAGACTGGTACAGCGGCGGCGGCATCTTTATAATTGGCTACGAGTTGTTCCGCAGTCTGACCACTTTAGACCCCTACTTAGACGACGTGCGACCGACCATCGTCAAGAAGATCAGAACGGCCTTGCTGGACCCAGGACCTGATATCATTGTCTGTGATGAAGGTTGGTAAAATGAGAGGCTCTCATTAGGCAATACAGTCCTAGTCATGACTTTAATACTAACTGAAAGTATGTTAAGAGTTGCTCCGCAGTCTGTCTACTTTAGACGTGCGGCTAACCATCGTGAAGATCGGAACGGCCTTGCTGGACCCAGGACCTGATATCATTGTCTGTGATGAAGGTTGGTAATATGAGAGTCCCTCATGAGGCAATACAGTCCTAGTCATGACTTTCATACTAACTGAAAGTATGTTAAGAGTTGCTCCGCAGTCTGTCTACTTTAGATGCGGCTGATTATCGTGAAAATCATTGGTAGGGATGAAGGTAAATTATATTAGAGTCACTAGAGATACTACCTCGTTAGGCAATACATTTCTAGGATTTGGTAACATACATACTTACTGGAAGTATGTTACGTATTTAGAGAATGCGACGGCGTTCCTGGAGTAATATTAATCTATACTAATATTATAAAGCTGAAGAGTTTTTTTTTTGTTTGAACGCGCTAATCTCAAGAACTACTGATTCGAATTGAAAAATATTTTTGCGTTGAATAGACCATATATCGAGGAAGGCTTTAGGCTGTATCACATCACGCTGAAACTATAAGGAGCAAAGGAATGGAATATTTGAAAATAAAGGCGAAAATTATTCATCCTTGAGGGCTTCAATGAAGCCCAAAATAACTATTCCACGCGGACGCAGTCGCGAGCACAACTAGTTATTAATAATTTTTGCTTTATTGGCTATTAAAATAAGAATATTTAAAATATATGTATATAGTAATTAAGAAACACCTTCAGCGATGTGGACTATTCAACAAGACTCAAGTCTTTAATTTGTGCCTTATGAATTTTCTCATCATATTATTAGTTTTTTTATAATTTTTCACCAGGTCACCTCCTGAAGAACGACTGCTCGGTGCTGGCGGTGGCCATGAGCCGCGTGGCGACCAGGCGGCGGGTCGTGCTGACGGGCACCCCGATGCAGAACAACCTGCGGGAGTACTACTGCATGGTCAACTTTGTCAAGCCCGACCTGCTGGGCACCTACGCGGAGTACTCCAACAGGTGTTCATTGTGGAAATAGCTTTTGTATTAATGTAGATGAATGCCGTTGACTACTCTTCCGGGAAAGCGGCGTGGTCAGTTGTATGTTGCCTTGGCATACTTTATACCCACAGAAGATTGATGAATGTGGTAAAATAAGAAGATGTTGTCCCTGCCTACCTCTTTATTCATTCATAATCACGTCTATATCCCTTGCGGGGTCGACACAGCCAGCTGTCTTGAAAGACTGAGAGTTCACGTCTAAAAGAAGAATTCCAAATTTATAATCCCTTAGACGCCTTTACGACATGCATGGGAGAGAGATGGAGTGGACCTATGTTCTAATGCCGCCGGGAACCACAAGTCATACCTACCTCTTACCGTTTTTCCAGTGTATTTTTTATCTGTAAGAGTGAGAATGAATTGCACATTCATAACATTAGGAATTTTGAACAGGTATAATTGTATGTAATGAATATAATGTTTGCATTTTTTTTTTATTCCAGATTCGAAAATCCAATTATGAACGGCCAGCATCGCGATTCAAGCGAAGAGGACATAAAGCTAATGAAGGCGCGCACACACATATTGCACAAAGTTCTTGAAGGTTGCCTCCAAAGACAAGAAGCTTCCGTACTGTACCCGTATCTACCAAAAAAACATGAATACACAGTATTTATATCGCTGACGAAGTGTCAGTGGGACATGTACAAGTATTACCTGACGCATTACGCAAGTAAAGCGAAGAATGGAGTTCTGAAAGACTTCCACATATTGCAAAAGGTGTGGTCACACCCTCAAGTTTTGCACCATTTTCAGACAAAGGCTAGAGATGTGAATGTAAATAAAGTTAAGGGTGAGTTATCTTAAAGTGTTTTTCCAATTGTATACTCTGATGTTGTTTGAGGCGCGCTGTGTGTTGGCAGTACACACATATATACATAAAATCACGCCTTTTTCCCGGAGGGGTAGGCAAAGACTACATCCTTCTACTTGTCACGATCACTTGGCAATTATTGTTTTATTTCGTTTTTGAAAAGGTTTGACAAAGTTTTAGCCTGTCCGACACAAACTTGCCATTAGTAAACACGTTCTTAATCGCCTTCACAACAAGAAATGGTGTAGTCCCATATGACACACCATCTTTTTTCAGAAATAAATTCGTTTCCTATATTTTGGAAATAACCATGGAATTAACCATACGGGTTAGGTTCCCTGCAAAGGTTGTAGAGGTCAGATGGAAGTCGCTTCGTGCAAAAACCTGACTCATCCAATCCAGGTCACATCCAGGTCTCATGGTCAAAAGGCACACAGACTAAGGCATAAAGAAAAAAAGCAGTATTATGGAATTAAACAATATTTTTTTGCTGCTGTGTCAAGCACGTATTAGATGCCGGCCGAAAGGGTGTGAGTTTTCCATGTTTTGTACGTACTATAATCTCGCTATAGTAAAAAACTAGACTAGACTATTAAAAATACAATACACAATTAAATTTCAGCTGAAAAGATAGAAGACGACCTAGCCGAAGAGGACGCTGCCACGGAAGATATAAAGCCTAACGACACCGATATCTGGTGGCTGCAGTTCTTAGAAGGCGGCGCCATGTTGGACAGCCTCGAGTCCTCAAACAAGTTCGTCGTGGTGTTCCGGATACTGGACGAGTGCATCAAGCTGGGGGACAAAGTGTATGTCTGTCTCTACAATGTGTAACAAAAACCCTATCCAATATGGCTTGTTAAAGAAAGAACAAAAAAACTCAATTATAGACGGTATCTTACATCAAAACTTTGACCAGCCGATTTTCGGTCCGGTCATTCAGTTTCAGCCAGTTGGCGGTATTGCCGCATTGATAGTGTTATAACTTTCTTGAAATTTGCTAAATATTGGAGAAATTCTCTTGAAAAATATATGCGGCAGTCAAGAAACAGCGCGCTGTTAGAGAGCAAACGCGAGAGCACTCCTCCTATGATTCGGCAATGATTATGGAAGTTGGGTAGAGCCGTGAGCGGTGGAGGGATAGTTCTCGCTGAGTGCGCTTTGGAAATAATAAGGAGTCATCTTCTTACCCTATGGGTTCCATGTAAAAACTTCGAAGAGATCATTAGGAGCTATAATCGTTAATTGTTCTTTCCAGATTAATATTCTCAACGTCCCTGTTCACGATGGACGCGCTAGAGTTCTTCCTTCGCAAGATCAACAAGTGGTCTCTGGGACAGGAGTACTACAGGCTCGACGGCTCAGTGCCGCCTGAGGTCAGGCAGAAGTGGTGTCGCGAGTTCAATGCCGAGCACAACCACAAGACCAAGTGAGGGTGGAACTGTTTCTCATGTTATAAAGATACTGACTGACAAGTCTCTAGGACAGAAGTACTTCGGCTTGAATACTCAGTGCCGGTTAAAGTTGATCATCGCCATCTTGTCATAGTACTTTCTATAGTCTACTATTTAGTCTTCTAAATACCTTAGAATCTTTAAATGCATAACGTTTCAAGACTAAGACTACTTTTTTTTAAAGAAAAATTGTCTCATGTGAATATGTTCATCCTTAGTTTTGTCATATAATCCAAAAGCTCCCTGGTTTCGAACGAAATCATTGTCACCATATAACTCAATATACTATGTCCTTTCTCAGATTATTCCTGATCTCAACCCGTGCCGGCTCCCTCGGGCTGAACATGACTGCTGCCAACCGCGTCATCATTCTTGACACGTCGTGGAACCCCGCCCACGACATCCAGAGCATCTTCAGGGTATACCGCTTCGGACAGAAGAAGGATTGCTACATTTATAGACTGGTGGCTCTGGTAAGCTATTCTCTTAAACATACAATTTAAAAAGAATCAAAAAATATATAAGTAGTTTATATTTAAAATGCGAGAATTTTCTAAGCTAATATTAGCTAGCTTCAATCTAGCTTGCTTAACCAGTTGTACTAGAAATTACTTTTTATTTTTTGTTGCATTCTTAATGTGTTGGTGCCCATCGAATCCATAATGTTTATTTTAAGCTTATCCTTGCATTTACAATACCCTTTATTGATAGAACTCATGACCTACCTGTGCGTATATCTTTTAAGATGAAATGCTTTTTTTTGGAACATAGAGTACATTATAATTATTTCTTCAGGGCACAATGGAACAGAAGATATACGAGCGTTCGGTAACGAAGCAAGCCGTGGCGTGCCGAGTCGTCGACGAACAGCAGATCGACAGGCATTACAACATGCAGGAGCTTACAGAACTATATCGGTGAGCAGTTTTAACAGGGATTTCATTTAAACCAATCTTCTTTAAGTTTTTTTACTATACCATGAGTGGAATTGGAAACAAAATTTGGTATGATTCGTAAACCACAAAGTTGAAGAATATGTAAAGAAGACCTTTACTGTTTTCAAGGGTCCAAGAAGTGAACCTAGTACGACGCCACATAGGTCTTCAATATATTTGAGTTAGCATTAGTGACAATGACTTGTGGTCGATTTACATGTAGAAATAGAACAATGTTTAATAAATTATGCGAAATATAAATTATATTTGGTTATGGTTTTCATTATCAACATATCTGTACACCCTAAACGCCTTGCCCAAATCCGAAACGATTTGAGCTAGTCGTCTGTGTGAACCCTGGTTGTCCGTGCCACTTCCAGCTTCGACGAGTCGGGCGCGGGCGTGGCGGGCGGCGTGGCGTGCGGCGTGCGCGACGTGGCGCTGCTGCGCGTGGCGCGGCTGCGCGCGCTGCACGCCGTGCACGAGCACGACAGCCTGCTGCGCGGCTCCGAGCCCGCGCTGCCCGAGCACGAGCGCCAGGCCGCCTGGTCGCAGTTCCAGCAGGAGCACGAGAGCGGCCGTCAGTACTCTACCAGTACTCTAGCTGCTATTATAATACACTCTGTTCTGATTTCAAATGCCTACTTTTATGATCTGCCTTTTCGTTCCATTTCATACTGTTGTCACAGAGATCAAGTCATTTTTTTAAGGATTAAATAGTGTTGCTTCCACTGTGAAGAACGGCAGTCAGTGTAATAACAATTCCTGCATGTACTAGTAGGTTTCGTTGACATAGTGTCACCACTGCTTTGAAGATAGTCAGTTCACAGTCTCCTACAGAATTTTCTCTGCAGTAGATTGAGCTCAGAAATGTCTCGACAACGCGTTCTATCTGTATTGATGTTGATGGCACGCGTGACATTATTGACAAAAACTTCCGCTGTTCCGCTTTTTATTATGACATGAAACGGGACAGCGAGTGGATGACCCTGCTTATGTTAAAAACTGTTATTTAATAGTCCACAACTTTTTACAGAACTAGAAAACAATGAAAAAGTCAAGAAGATATCAGCAGTCAAGCGGACATACAACAAAGCGGCATCTTCCACCGCCGTCAAGGCCGATCCGGGAGACGACGATTCCCCTGACTTCAAACCAAAAGAGCCTAGAGCTAAACGGGGCCGGAAAACAGCGAACGTGGAACCGGAGGGAGAATCTATACTTCCGGATCCGGATACGGACCGGATAAACACTCTAGATCCTAATACGGAGCAGTTTATGGTTAAAAAGATAACGGAATTGCTTGTCAGACATAACTTCTCGGCTAAGGACGCGCAATCCGCCTTACCTCAACTAGTGATGAATGTGCGTCGTATTGTGATGACCGGGCAAGATATTGGGCGGTGTGATGAGCTCACTGCTAGCATTGCGAAGGTGCTTATGCAAAGACAGGTGAGTTTAGTTATATATTATAAACCCTTTTAATTTATTTTATAAAGTTTATATAATACCAGCTAAATATTGTAGTAATCTCTATACTTTTGATTGATTGGTTTGTAGCGATGATTCATTTGCACTTCTACTGTATGTTATAGTATTTGTAGTTGATATGAAAACATTTCACCAGACGCTGCAATACAGGCGCGTTATATTCCAAAACAGCTATTTCATTTTAAATGGTTCTTTACAATTTTAGAAAAACATGTCCATGCCGCTTGTCAACGGCATCATCGGCGAATCTCTCAACCAGACAATGCCTGATGGCGAACGAATTCCTACCATAGACACTCCAGTCGAAACACCAATGCCGCCTCTAGTCAAAATACCGCCACGGCCAAGCCGCCCCAAGAACAAACCAGGGCCAAAATGCAGGAAAGGATACGTCTACGAAGAAATACCGTCAACTTCGACAGCTAACGTACCACTGTTCGATCGTTTACTACTGCCTGACGATTATGACGGAAGAACCAAAAGGAAAGCCGCTTTGGCAGCTGAGAAGTTGCTAGACACAGCGATCGGAGACGGAGTTATAGATGTAGATGATGACGACGATTACAACAGCGGTACAGATTCAGCCCCCGAAGCTAAGGCCGAAGATGCACGAGCAAACGACAAAGCACAAGCCGTTAAAGTAACAGAAGTTACCAAACCGGATAATCCCAAAACTGAAAGGAAACTAGATAACACCAAAAAACCTGGACCGCGTAAGAGCAAACAGAAAGAGGCTGATAGCGAATTGGAAATTTTGGAAGACGTGATGGACACTAGTATACTTTTGAGCGACGACGAAGAAAGGATTCTGAGCAAAACGGCTGTAGAATTGGAGCCTGAGGGGGAGGTTTCTGTGCATCCGACGCTACTGAAGAACAGTAACTTCATAAAGATCGTGGCGCATACGTATTTGGCGGGGAATCCGATGTTGGATGAAGACGCGGCGATGCTGGCCGCTAGATATAGTACATACAAGGCCGTGAAGGAGCTGGAGACTACGGGAAAGCCTATTACTAGCGGCCCGATATATGATATAGCTGTGCAGGTATGTAGCACTTTTGTACTTTTCCCTTTTCACTCTTAATCCTCTTTTTTATTAATTAAATATCAATAAACCTGGTCCCCTGTTGCAATTATAAAAATAAGAAATTTGCATACAAAATAATTACTTGCCCCTAAAAAAAATTTCGTTTAATAGGTACTTGGCAAACCGATTCTCAAGAAATTGCACAACACGAATCACAAAGTGGACACCGCCACCGACACGCAATCTACTTTGCTCTTAGACTTATTAGAAAACATGGGCGACAGCGATAAGTCTAAGTCATTGGGAAACGACAAAGTAGATAAATCTGTAAAGGAAACGAAAATGCCGAATGATAAAGAAGAGGAGAACGCGAAAGTTAAACGGAAAAGAGGGCGCGGACGTCCAAGAAAGGTATGTAATAGCGTATTATCTAAATATTTTTTATACTATCAGAATAAAAGAAAAATTAAACTATTTTTGGTTATCATATAGTTTTTGTTGTAACTAATATAAATTTTGATCCAATATGAGTTAGGTTCCCATTTTAGGGTCGCCAGCTTTCAAATCAAATTTTAGTCGCTTCTTGTAAAAACCTGACTATTCCAACCTAATAGGATCATGGTCACAAGGCGCACTCAAAACTTTTCTCTTAAGAGGTTAGGATATGCTGGGATTTACGGCAGGAGGGAGAAGATACTCATAAATTATACTACCTTTTTACTTACAGAAGTTTTGTTACTAATTTGAATTTTAAAATACGTTACAGGTATTATTGTCCGACTCAGACGACTCGGACACGCCCATAATATCGGAACAACCGCCGCTCGAGGCTGCACCTGCGCAGAAACCGTCGTTTCAGTCGCAAATAACGCCACAAAGCGCGCAGCGTGAAGTCACCACACCCGCCGCGCAACCGGCGCCTGCGCAGGGAGTTGTTCCGGTTGGACTGTAAGTGCTTTTATATTATAACTAAAGTTCGCCTCCACAGGCGAACTTTAGTTATAATATAATATAAACAGTGGTGTTTTTCATTTGTTTGCGTCCAACGTGTGAACTTGAGACCGTCTCCATTACATATTCTATAAAAAAAACCATTGCCTTTTTCAATCATCTTCTTTCTCCTAGCGTTAGTCCCGGTTACATCATCATCTCTATAGACAAGCCCGAGGTGCGCCTTTGACCATGACCCTATATTGGGTAAGTCAGATTTTGACACAGCCACCTCTGCAATCTTTGCAAGGAAACCTCACCCATACTGGATCATGGTTACACATCCATTAGCCGGAATATGCAGATGTTCTCACGATGTTTTTCCCTTACCATACCGATTTTGTGTCGATCGTGCACACCAAAAGTGTTGTTTGGTAAAACAAATCTCAATCGGATCGCGTTTATTTCGAACTTGCAGGTTTAAAACGACTGTCTCTGTGGCGCTCCCGGGGGAACCCCAGACCGTGCGGCGAGAGGCCGAGGAGTGCATCCTGCCCGATGACGACATCCACATCGTGTCCGATGACGCGCCGCAGCCAGTTCCCGTCACACAGGTACGTCACGCTCATAGAAAACAGGTCTCTGACACTACTACAGACGCAGAGTATCGCCACATATATGTATATGCGGTGATATATGTATATGTATGTACATGGTATCTCATATCTGTATGATGCTCTTTGTTTTAATTTTAAAAATGTTTTAAAAACCTTTTTCTCCAACAGATAACGCCTCCGTCTATGGTGCCACTGAGCAAACTAGTTGCCAAACCCAATCCGCCCGCGCCCACTTCTCGCAACAGCCAACCTCTCTTAGTGAGAATGGTGCGCTCCTCCAACAGCTCGCAAATACTCGAAACCCCTTCCACCACGCAGCCAGCCAACACCGTGCACTTCAGAGTGACGGCCAACGACACACAACCCATGACGCAAACGCCAATGCTGGTGCCCGCTACCACTAGAGCTCCTAAACCCACCGATACAACCATCTGTCTTGACAGCGACGATGAAGATACCCCAATTGTCCCAATAAACCCGCAGCCTGTTAGCATAGCATCCAGCTCCCATGCACCTATGTTTCAACCAGTGGCGCCCAAACCCACGATAGCCGGACAACCGGTCCAACTGAGATTCTCAAAAGTCGATCCATCCAAATTCGTCTTGACCGCCAAAAAACCGCAGCAGCCCACGGAATCTTTTAAAGATTCGAACGACTCGTCCGTACGGTATATAGTCATCCCCAAAAATCAAGTCGGCCAAATGTACCCGCCGTTGGTGCCTCTCCAGCCCGAGCAAGTACCACTCAACCATAGAGTCCGTTCTAATTCCGACGGAACGTTTACATTACACACCGCCAACTCTGTGACGACATTGCCAAACAAAACAATCCCTGAAAATCAAGTCACTCATATTACAAATAACTTATCAATGAATGTTGCATCCCAATATGCACAAGATGCAAACAAACCTAGTCAAAGGGCGGCCCAGAAAAAAGGAAAATCTACATCCACCCCAACTCCATGCCTGGCCATAGATAAAGGTAGAATTGTCAACGAAAATGAAAGTATGGCCCGGCCAATAAAAGTGGTGAAATCCCGCAAAACGTTCATATTACGCAAAGTTAGTGGAGAGAAATACAACTCGACAAATGTCACCTCTAACGTAATGTCTAATCCAGTGAAATCTACTTCGACGGCTCAGAAAGAAGTGAAGACGACCGTGCCAAGCCTGTCCATAGATTCGGGTATAATATTAAAGCAAGGAGGATCAACACCGGCGAAGTCAGCTGTTGAACGACAAACGATGCCAGATAAACCTGCCAAACGACAACGAGATGTCTCCAGTAGCGATAGTGATTCCTCGCAATCTGATGTCAATGACGACCCTCTTTCGATACTAAAAGACGTCGTCCACATCCAAGCGCAGTCGTACGAAGTGGAAACTCCGTCCAACACGACTAATAAACGAGAAGACTCTAAGAAACCTGTTTCCAATTCCGCCTCTAAAACTAAAACACCCTCCTCGGCTAAGACGTCATCGTTAACGAACAAAACGCCAGGTGTTGCGAACGCCGCTCCGCCCAAACCTATGAATCAGCCTAATAAGCTTTTTGATGCCGTCGATTTGACTTACATTGATGACGAAGTGGTTGTAACGTCACATAAAACGCAACATACAGCCACTAAATCGATATCTAAAGCGACTAAATCGCAACCAACACCGACTAAGCCGGCACCTACAGCGACTAAATCGCAACCAACACCGATAAAGCCGGCGCCTACAGCGACTAAACCACAACTTACAGCGACTAAATCGCAATTTACGTCGGCTAAGTCGACACCTATAGCGACTAAATCGCAGATAGCGAACAAAACGCCGCAAATCTCATATAAAATATCGCCAACAGCCAAGCAGACGTCGATGGGAACGAGTAAGACAAACCAACCGACCAGGCAATCTACTGTCAGTAAAGCACAGCCTAGTACTAGTAAAACGCAGCCGGCGGTCTCCAAAGCGAGGTACTTATATCCACATACATTATTATTATAAACAAAACAATAATATTTTTGTTTCTAACGATGGACAAATTTGATGATAATACAAATTTCTGGAAATTCGATATTGTATTGTTAGTTCCTCATGATCTACATATATACCAAATTTCAGTAGTTTTATGTGGTGGCTTGTCAGTAACAGTTATTCGACAGTCATTCACTATGTAAGCTGTTTTGTGAAATACATTGATTGATTGCTAATGCATTTTCAGCTGTTCTAGCCAAGCGGCTCCTAAGAAGCGCGCCGCCCCGGTGGAACCTGCTCCGGGCAAGAAGAAGAAGTCTGACCGTGAGTGTTTTTTAGTTGGTACATATTCCTTAACAGCAAAACGTGTCCTAAGAGTCTCATTGGTTCTGCCCTGTAGGGATGAAAACGTGATGTAGGTACAGGAAAATTCAAAACATTTGAATTTACAGCGCGATTCTCAATCTACCCTTTATACTATTACCCTACTTTTTATAATTGAATTTAATCTATTTTTTACGTTTTCTTTCAGAACTTATGACGTTGAAGGACTTCAACATCGACGATATTGATGACATTATCGAACTCGATTAAACGCCACGCCTTCTATCGAAAGATATCTTATATCTTTCTTATTGTTAAAAATCTTGATTAGGTTCTATATCCCTGTACAGTCAACAACATATCAAGTTGCACGGAATGACGCGGTAATAGAAGCGAATTTGCAGTGAATTTGGGTAAGTTGATATGCTATTGACTGTACTAAATGATATACCAGGATCTCATATAACGCGAGGTTTTTGTAAACACACTTTTGTTTTCTTGTGATAAAAATGACCATTAACTTAAATCGTCATTGTGCTGTTATTTCTCATATTGCGTGTGTGAATTGCGCGATTTTATACATATTATTTTAAGCATAAAGAGTTGGGTGAACATATAAATATATCTGAGTAAAATTGTTATAGATATCTAAAGTAATTTGTAATAAATGGTAGAAGTTATTGTATGTAGATGTGTCACTTCTGTTATATTATAAGCCCGCGGCCACAGGGTGTGAGGCTTTTGTGTGAAATGTTTTTAGGTTGGTACAATTGTCGAATTAGGTTTAAAACTGACAATCTCATGGCTGATTCACCTCACACCCACTTGAAGCCGAGGCGTAATTTATCGTCTTAAGTGTATGGTAAGTTTTAAAAATCTCCTCATTAAGTACATGGTTAGATATGTTTTATAATTACGTTCCTGTCATATATTCTTTTATTTTGCACAGTAGTGTTGCATAATGAGAAATTTATTTTGAGTTACAAATACGCTCGCGATAAAGTATTTGTGTTATATTTTATTTACCTAAAAATTGTGATTATATCTTACGTATGGTGAAAGTTTAGCCACCATAACTGTTAAATTTTGTTAAACAACATAATATTACGATATGTACGAAAATTATTTTATGTCGATTTAGATTGTAAGTTTAAAATAAATACGCTCCATTTAATTCGTGTTTTATTTGAAGAACATCATATTATGACTACTATTATTCAAACTCCTTACATGAGAAAGTCGACTAGACTAAAGGCCGTTAAGTTGCGTCTTGATATGAGCTGAAAGTTTACTAGAGTTAAGCTAAAACGAGATCTTATAAACATGGACAAATGTATGACATTTTTCTTTGTTTAGACGTGCGTCCAAATGAATTCCGTAACTTATACAGACAAGTAAAACAACCTTTATGTCTGTCTATCAACCTGAATGTCAGAATTTACTCAAGTGGAATACGCACCTAATGTTATCTTCTTTTGTATCACGCGTTCTTTATATGTGTGAGTAACGACAAAGTGTGGGGCTATTCACGAACGCTAATAAGGCGTATCTCAATGGTCAGGAATGTCCATCAGAACCGAAGAAATGAAAAGAGAGAACATGCCTTTTCAAAGTTCGTGAGCAGCCCCACGGGTCTGTAAATAAAACAAATATTACAGCAACTTTTTATATTTTTCTTAAACTTACAACAAAAATAATAAACATTAATAATTAATGTAATTTATACTAAACGTTAAAGCTTCTACGTAGCTAACAATACATGTTAAATAATTTCAATAAACCAATTTAAATTATAACATTGACTGACCAGTCGTTATATCACTTTCAACTTAATGTTATATAAATGCTACATGATAAATAAGCTTTATACATTACATAATGTTGGAAAGGGGTTTTTATAGTTTGACCAAAGGAAGCATAACAGCGACAAATTAAATTATGAAGGTAGTAATGTACTCATTTTATATGAATATGTTTTCGGCGGAGTATAAAGCAATTGCTACATATTTTTTGAGACGCTGCTGTTTATGTATTTCGCTAACATTGGTTATAAACTAAACTATAGGTGACTTAAAAAAAGGTACTTAAAAAATATAAATAAAATATTCTACAGCTATGAAATAGCCTTAGTACGTATAAAATTTGAGATATGGAACATACCATATATATATTTTTTTTCATTATAAAAGTCCTACCTATCTTAAATGATTGGCTACTCTTTTGGTTTGAACCCTTTTCTGAGAACTTCGTAGTTGCTTTGTCCGATAATATACTAATAATACATATTTTTTCTTTATAAAACTATCTACCTTCGTCTTGTACTGTACAGCAGATATTGCATTGCAGATTTGGCTAAAGCCTTTCTGAACTAAAACACATTATACATATCTAAGTTCATTGATTGATAACAAATTAGCTTGTTTATTTTTATAAATGGAATGCTATCATCTGCTAATAAATGGTGTTAAAAATTTTACTTATTAAAAAATACTTTGGTATTTTGTTCCGTAAAATAAGCACATGTAGACGCATCCTTAGGCAACGCTTAAACGAGATCTTATTTTCAATTAGCAACCAATTTTATGATAAATATATATACAGACCTCATTAATCTCTAAATCGCATAGTCCACTATTATGATGACTGTAAACTGTCATTTCACAAAATTAAGCTTTAGGTTGTGTTCTGAAAACATCAACACGCTTCGCTTTAATATCCATATAGGATATAATAAATCATCTCTCTAGAACAAGTGGTTAATTATTTACATTTTTGCCGGTAATTCTCTAACAAGAACAAATATTTTATATGTGGGTTTGGCGATCAATCCTAAACAATGAATTAACAACTTTTCGTTGAATAAGTATAACAAAAAATGAAAACAAATTTCTGATTAATCATGCATTCAAATGTAGTTTAGCGTTAAAAATGCAACAGTTGTATTTTATCGGAATCTTAAAATCTTGATCCTTGAGAAGTTGAAAATTGGTTTTCAGAATTCAACAACTTATTATATATAAAATTTGTTTAGAATCCTTGGCCAAATCGCTTTCTAAAATATTTGTACGGATCTAACCTATCTAAAAATTCAATGTTGCTCATTTATTTTAAATTTAATACTCTTAAGATGTAACCGCGTTGCAGAACGCCACTGGTGTTGTTAAGATAATTTAAAAAATTAAATCGACATTAATTTACGACATATAAAAGCCATGTTGTCTTCTTAATTTGTCATTAATTTTATCTTAGTTATTGTACGTTTACACTGGATTGGTCTTTTATTGTTAAGTACGCAAAAAGTAAATTTATTAACGAGTGTATGTCTTTATTTCCTCCTCTACTACTTCTACTCCTTTCTCTTTTATAACGGAAATCATATAGATATAGAGAAGATAAAATATATATCTAACTTGGTCGACTGCAAAAACCTTAACCACCTCCCGCCATTTCTTTGTTTGTTTGTATAATAAGGGGGTCATGTTTCTCTGCAGGCAGCTGTACGTTGATAAGGCATATGTGTTCTTGTCTCTATCTTTTTGGTTACTTTCAGAGTGAGACAAAGAGAGAAAGTTCTGCCGTGGTATAACTAAAATGCCGTTATCTGACATCAGGATTTACACCTTTTTTACCAGTAAAATAAGAAAAAAAAATTTCTTTCGATCTGTATATACGACTTTTTGGTACCTTTAAGTCATAAACAGGCGTTCTCATTGATGAATGGCATCAGTTTAAATTTTTACCGCAGTTTTTGACGTTTTACTAAAAACAAGGATTTGGCAGATAACGGCATTTTAGTTATACCAGGGCAGAGTTGTTAAAGTACGAAAATAGACATGCGCCTTATCAACGTTTGGGCGCATCAGATACATCACTTCGTAGCACGGCTCGCGAAAAACTATCGCTTTCCCGTTTCACGTCATATAAATAGTCTTTTTTAAATATAGCCCTTGTCAACGCCAGCTCCCATTCACTAACGTTGAAAAGGCAATGTTTTATCTAATCAAAATAATATAACAGATCGCATAATAAATTAAATTATTTTAGAAATGTATATTTCAAGAAAAATACGTATCAAGATTGTTCACTTTCATATCAGTACCTAAAGATCGAAGACAGATAAAACATTCCTCGTCCGTGAATAGACCACCAGATCGTGTATACATGGTGAATTTACATTGGTTACGGAAATTTTAATAGCACGTTTGGATGATGAACCTGCTCAAGGTTTCCATAAAAACATATTGATCTATCTTATATGGGAGAGTGAACTTATTTCGCTTTTGTATTTATGAAAACTTTCTCACTTTCATCGTCAAAATTCACACAATGAAAGTGGCGGGTTCTCACCGCGAGTGCACCCTGGCGAGGCGGGACTTGTCGAAGGAGCAGATGGCGTCGAGTAGGGCTCCGCGGGAGTCGCACGCGGGGCTCGACACCGGCGAGACGGGGCCCGCGGCCGTGATAGAGCTAGACCCGCTTGCTTCTGCCGCTGTAATATTAAGTCCACTTTATAATCTGACCAGCAGGTACTAATCTGGTAAGCCACGCTCCTGCAGTAAAGCTCGCGCGACGTCGTTATTATCGCGCGAAAAACTATCGCTATCCCGTATCACGTGATAACAAAAATGAGTCCGTCAATCGAAATTTGGACATATTTGACAATAGCCTCATTATATTCTTTAACCCTTCAGCTGCGGCGGCTATACGCAAACTGCGCACCTCGTCTGCGGCGTTCAAGCGCCGCGGCGGACGGGCGCGCAGTGTCTTAGATTTTGTTGTATATCTGTATATAATTATTTGGGACCTACCCAAAAATTTATTTTTTTTTAAAGATATATAAATGAAGAATCATATGCAATAAATTTTGATGCGAAAAAACACTTGCGTTTATTATATTTAGGTCACTGAATTCAAAACTTACCGAAAAATTATCCATTGTAAATATTTTACTGATTTTGCAATTTACATCTTTCATATATTCTGTTTTTGTTTACTATTCCACAAAGTCCAATAATTGAGGAATTTAATGGTGCCAAAAAGTTATTATGTCCCAAGTAAAATTCTCTAAAATCGTCTTCACAAATAATCCAGTAAGAATCACGATTTCGCCATTTTGCAACTTCTACAACGCAAACTTTATACTTCTATTACCATGAAAATATTGAAATGTAGATTTATTTGAGGCATTGTAATCGTAAATAATGTATTTGGCTTCACAAAACAACAAGTAAAATGTATCTAAATGTCTTAAAATAGTATATTTCTACTAAAAACTGAAAACTTACCTAGAAAACTATCATTTTTTCAATTGGCTCGTTCATTCACTTACATTTGTCTTTGCTCAACTGTAAGGGCAGTGTGGCAAACACGAAAAATTGTAGTTTCGTTTTTATATCAGACATATATAGCTTGCCTAGAGAAAATGAGCGAAAAACCATAGCCAAAAACTAGAAAAATGTATGTCTGTGTGCGTGACTTGTTTGCCTTGCTTGTCTGCTGATGGCCGTATCTGGACAAAATGGCGGCATGTGGTTAACGCCTAACTGCTGATGGCCGTATCCGTCCACTGTCAATGTTTGTCTAACTGCTTTAGGTCGGATCTGGGCATATCTACAGGATGTTTGTTTTTAGTTGTGCACGTTAGTAATTTGGAAAAGAGTGTCTTGTAAAAATAAAAATAAAATGTTGATTAAAATGTTTCTTTTATTGGAATACAAAAATGTACAATGTTTATTGGTTTCCACTACTCTAAACCTATTCAATTCATAGTACATACTAGTAATTATTTTTACCAATGATTCATAGTACATACTAGGAATTATTTTTACCAATGAAAAAATAAAAATAAAATTACAATTTTGTAAAAATAATTACTGAACTGTTTTTGATAAGTTTTTTTTTTCAATAAATCTATAATGATAAGAACTATGTAATATATAAAGACTTATTGAAAAAAAATACTTTCATCAAAATCGGTTCAGTAATTTTTGAGATAGGGAATAGTGTTGAAGTCGGTTGTTTTGTAAAAAAAAATACTTATTTTTAATGAATTATGAATTCAAATTAAACAAAAAAATTTTGCGTAGGAATCGAAATTTTAGATTCCCATCATTTCACTTTACTGATAACAACAACGTTTTAAAAGGGTGTTATTTAAACAGTCTGCAGAATATTCATATGCAAAAAAGTTTACACAAATTCAGAAGCGCAAGTGAAGAATAGGATAACAGAAGAATAGGCACCAAACTGCACTGCAGCAGTGTCTCTAAATGACGTCAACTTAAATTTTAAACAAAGCATGTTTGGACTCAAAACACGCATGCGTTCGATCGAGCTCAAGCCGACTGTAACCAAACTCAAACGTTTATTCAGAAAATAGGCCTTTGTAGGCACTTTTTTACGTCAAATTACATGTAAAAATTATCGATTTAGATAAATTAAATAGATATGTATTCAAAACTCAAATTTAAAATTATTAATTCTTTCAAAGCTAAAGACTACTAGCGCTTCGTAACCGACCACTGCAAGAGAAGAAACGCCGAAAGAAACTCTTTTCAACAGTATTGGTCGCCTACTCGCCTGAAGGGCTTTGAATTTTTTTTTTTTTTATTTTATTTGTATATTCATTCTATGTATCTTATAACCCGTAGACCAAACCAGTGCAGTCCTAAGAAAGAAGGGATCAAAGAGAAAAAAGTATTTTTAAACAATAATCCTAATATTAATATTTAAAAATAAAATAATGTATACATAAATAGATAAACACCCAAGATCAGAAGTCAATATGAAAAAGATAATTTACCAACTTGACCTGACTGGGGATCGAACCCGAGACCTGGAAGTAGCAGTCTGGTGTGTTGACTACTACATCACACATTTTATATAAATATATAACTAATATAAATAAATAGATAATATTTAATTATATATTTTATATATATGTAACTACAGAAGTAATTTACAAACTATAGATTTTCTAAAGTATGATACTCAAGCCAACATTGGCCAACACAAATATACACCGTGCAATGACTGCACGCGATGTTACATTTTTGCCTGCATCTAACACAACGTCCCCTCTTAAATTTATCTTGTTTTTTGGTTCGCTCCTCGGTCACCTCATTATGAACAGGGAAATGATTAAAATCCCTGTTCAGCCTGCTACAGGTGGGGATGGGGACCTGGCGCGAACGTGAGGAGACGTTTTGTCCGAATTCTAAGCAGAGCTCTTCAGCAAGCTTGAAACGAAATTGGCGGTGAGTCATTTTTTTATGCTGGCCAATGTTAGCACAATATATAATATATGCATTTAAAATAGATATATTTAAAAGACGTCTAAAAACTTTAATATACCATTTGATTCCCCTCTTTCTTTCTAATAAATACATGCTTAGCTTTTGATCTTTGAGATCGACGCCTCCCATGTATTTATTATATTCATGGACCACGACTGGTTTGGAGCAGGGTTGGCCAGCCCTGTGCCCTGGAGCCATATCTGTTTTGTGGTAAGTAGATACAGTGGTGACAAGCTTCACATCTTTCCATGCTATGACGGATACATCACCACAGTGTCTACTTACCACACTACCCCTAGCCATCCTTTTATCCTGCAAATTTTGGATTTCTACGGGCGTGTCTTTTCGGCGACGGTTCAGAGTACCGACTACGTCAGTTTTATGTTTTTTTAGAAATTGGGTCAGAGGAACAGAATTATAAAAATTGTCCATGAACAGGGTATATCCCTTGCCTAAATAGTTCTTGAAAAGCTCAAGGACTATTTTGGCAGTGGATGTAGTAAACCCGTAAACCGTTTCTGCAGTTGTCGTGCCTTTGCCGGCATACAAAATTAAATTTACTACGTATCCAGTTACGGCCTCACAGAGTTCATAACTTTTGATACCGAATCGAGCTGCTTTGGAACGAATGCATTGTTTCCAGCTTAAATGACCCTTCCAAAGCAGCAACGATTCGTCTATCGATACTTCTCTGTGAGGCACGTAAATGGACTGGAATTTTTTATTTAAATAATCTATAATAGGTTTTATTTTAGCTATTTTCTTATCACGCCCCTGTACATGTATGTTGTTGTTATCAGTAAAGTGCAAAAATTTTAAGAGCATTACGTAATGATCCCTTGACATCAGTTTTCGAAACTCCGGCATACCCATCACACCCGTCATCCAATATTCCTCTAACCTACTTCTTACACATATTGACATAAATATCATCACACCTATAAGCCTATATAGTTCGGAAACCGAAGTTTCCACCCAGTCGTTCATGCGAGATTTACTTGGCATGGAGTCTCCGGTTTCAAAGAAACCGGTTATTGTTTCCCAAGCGTAATGATTCGTTTCGTGGACAATAGAATCCATCAGAGGCTGGTCCCAAATTTGAGTAAACAAGCCTAAAGGACTTGTTCCCTCAATTTTAGGACCAGCTTCTTCGTTGAAGTCCTCCCTGACCCCTCTAAATTCGTTAAAATCAGATGACCAAGTCAATGGCTCCTCACTAACTTCATCTTCAATAAAATCGTCATCTGATTCCAACATCTGCTGTAACTGATCGAGAGTCAATTCTTCCTCGGCATCCTCATCACTTCCAGAGTCGATGGCTAATTCTTCAGCCAGCTCAGGATCCAGTATGTCTTCATCCTATTAAAAAAACCAAACCCTAAACCACATGCAAGCATACACACAAACATAACAAAAGCGGGTATTGTTAGAGATGCCAACCACAATATTTTTATAAAAAGGAATAATTAGTGTATCCCAACGATGAACAGGAATAGAGATTCCTGTTCATTTTTATTCAATTAACTTTCAATATATTCATGCCATATTGCCAATTTCGCTGAATTACGTTATTGAGCATACACCAAACACCTTTATATCAATGAAGTTACAATACATTCATACCGCATTGCCAATTTTAGCAGAATTGTGTTATTGAAGCACAAACCAAACACCCTTAGTTACATTACCTTAGTTACTGGATGGACTAGATTTCTATCAGATAGTCCGGTGCACGATGAGAGCGGCAATAAATAAAAATCCCTTTCTCAATGCAAGTAATTTATACTTTCAAAGAGTGTTATGAAAATGAAACTTACAGGTTCTCGGCCAAAAAGATTACGCGGCTGACCTTTCGTACGTTCCTCTGGTACCTAAAAAATAATTATTTTGTAAATAACATTGCATGTTGTGATAATAGGTAATATTTTGTTTCGATAATCCTTACAATAGACATCAATAAGTGAGCAATAAGTTAGTATACATCTCGACATATTATTATCTTGGTAGTTAAAAAAAAGTTGAACATCTACTAAAGTTATCAAAAAAAAGAAAACCATTCTTACAGCAGCTACTTTTTCGCCGCCATGGACCAACTCATCCACGATCTCTATGGCTTCGCCTTCCACAGATAAATTTTGGGGCCGCCAAGGCTGTAATAAAATATACGAAATAATCAGTTTTTGTTTTTAAAGTAAAAGGGAAAGTTAACAAAACTGGAAAATAACATACTCTAATCCTCCCTGATCCAGATGTCTCCAAGACTACATCTCTGCCCCGAATAAGGGATCCCTGAGGAGTTCTAGTCACCTCCAAGCCGACAAACATGCTTCTGGAAGTACTTGGGGTTTGGGGTTCCATTTTAATCTGTCAATAAAATAAAATTATTAGCATGTATTCAAACCAGACATCGATGTCATCAGAAAGTGCTCACGGAGACAAAACTAACGAGCTAAAACACAGCGCGATACGAGTTACCGGAGCGTAGATCCTGTATACCACCTTCCGACTGCATCATCAGACCCTCGATGTCACTTCATCAGAAAGTGCTCACGGAGACAAAACTAACGAGCTAAAACACAGCGCGATACGAGTTACCGGAGCATAGATCCTGTATACTGTATACCACCTTCCGACTGCATCATCAGACCCTCGATGTCACTTCATCAGAAAGTGCTCACGGAGACAAAACTAACGAGCTAAAACACAGCGCGATACGAGTTACCGGAGCGTAGATCCTGTATACTGTATACCACCTTCCGACTGCATCATCAGACCCTCGATGTCACTTCATCAGAAAGTGCTCACTGAGACAAAACTGACGAGCTAAAACACAGCGCGATACGAGTTACCGGAGCGTAGATCCTGTATACCACCTTCCGACTGCATCATCAGACCCTCGATGTCACTTCATCAGAAAGTGCTCACGGAGACAAAACTAACGAGCTAAAACACAGCGCGATACGAGTTACCGGAGCATAGATCCTGTATACCACCTTCCGACTGCATCATCAGACCCTCGATGTCACTTCATCAGAAAGTGCTCACTGAGACAAAACTGACGAGCTAAAACACAGCGCGATACGAGTTACCGGAGCGTAGATCCTGTATACCACCTTCCGACTGCATCATCAGACCCTCGATGTCACTTCATCAGAAAGTGCTCACGGAGACAAAACTAACGAGCTAAAACACAGCGCGATACGAGTTACCGGAGCGTAGATCCTGTATACCATCTCCCAACTATCATGACATCATGTCATCAAAACCAAACGACATTTTGACTAAAACCAATAAAATAAATTTCGTAGATTTAGTTTCAATCAATGAATAAATCACAGAGGCTTTTGAAAGCATGCTGTATATTAGCGTCGCGATACAATACACAGACAGTGTACGACACAAGTAAGATGGCGGACATAGTGCGTATGTGTGCGTGTAACGGATTCTCAGTCTTGAAAAATATAAGATATTTACAAAATCCATGTATTTATTGTAAAAAAGTTAGTGTATTTCAATAGTATAATAAATTTACTATCTAAAACCAATTATATCCATTACAGAGGTATTGGATATAATGCATAAACTAACACGAAAGAAATATGTAACACACTCCATCTACTTTTGAAAAAGCTAAAATCCTTCTTTTTTTACTAAATCTATAAACTTTTACACGTAATTGCTTCGAAAGTAACTATATAATAACGAAATAAAAACATTTACATACCTGTTTGTAATTACAGCCAAAAAAGACGAGTTTTCTCACACGTTCTTCAGTCACTTTGCAACACAACGAAGTCACAATTTGAAATGACTTGGTTAGCTAAATGAACGGATGAAATTCATATTTGACAGTTGTCTATGACGGCTTCATTCGTTAGAAATACATTTCAAATAATAAAACACCTTATTTCTTGTTATTAGATATTATATTTGTGTAAAAACTACGACGAGTGCATTTGGACGGATCCGGAACAAAGCATTCCTAGTACATGCCCGGATACGGCCTAAAGCTTACGAAGGGTTAAACGAAAGCTGTTCTCAACCACATCAACGATTAACATTATTATTTTTGATAAAATTTTAACATATTTTTTTTTGTTTATGGTGAACGTTGCGTATCCTGTTATTGGTGGTATATAAGAACGATTTTTTTATATGTATCGTTGAATGTTGTAGATAAACATTGTTGTTGCACCTACTTGAATAAATAAATTAATAATCTGACTTGAAGAGCAACGCTATTAAAATTCAAAGTCTGTGGTCGAATGGTTTGACGCCCGTGGACAGCTCAAAAATCTGTCAGAAACTACTCTGACACGCCAACGACATCCTAAAATAACATCGTCTTCTTCTTTCTCCCAGCGTTAATCCCGGTTAAATCCTCGCCTATCTGACCATGATCCTGGATTGGATGAGTCAGGTTTTTTGACCTTCGCAACCTTTGCCCCCTGCAACCTAACCCATAGTGGATTATTGGTATGTAACCAATCTCCAAAGAGAGAAAGATGTAACCGGGACTATTGCCAATAGGAAGGAGACTTTTAAAAAAATATCTCGTTTATATGCAAAAAGTGTCTAAGGAATAATAAAAAGAAACAGACTTAAAAAAAAACGTTACGGTCAAATTGAGAATCTCCTCCTTATTTTAGTTAAAAAAATTGAAGTTAAAAATTAAACTCACAGATCGCAGGCGGCGTGGGAGAAGAAGCAGTGCTGCCACTATGTGATCTCACTGTCTCGGCTAGAGACGATGTCGACTTCCACATACTGTCTCGTTTCTTCTGCAAATTAACCACGTACATTTAGGTATTGGAAAAGCTGAATGTATCCTTTCAGTCTATATAATACTTTTGCCTCCCTCATAAGGGATATGTATGTAGGTATTTGAAAATATCCCGTTATCTCTCGACCGGCGGAAATTTCCAAAAATCATTCTTAGCGGACGTCTCTAAGTTACAATAAACCTTCCTGTCAAATTTCATGGTTATTGCCTCAGCAGTTTTTGAGATTTCGTGATCAAATTTTATATATAGATATTGAAATAGATGTAGTGCATACTCTACTCTGACGGAAATCGTACGTCAAGTTTGGTTCAAATGTTACTTACCGATCTTCGTTTCTGTTTCCGCAATTCTTCTTCTGACCCTAAAATCTCTTGTATTCTCACTTCTCTTCTTGCATTTCTAACCTAAAACAACATTTTAATTTTTAGTCATATTTTTATTTTTGAACCAAATCTTCCAAAACATCAAATAATTCTTAACAACTACCATTTAGGTAATATTTTTTTCATAATTAGTCCGGCTCGAAGGACCAACCTGTGATATTTTACAGCAAAGTATTAAAAACTTACTAATTTCTGTTCACTTTTCAGCCTAGCTTCAAAAGCCGCGACTCCTGCCTTCAATTCCTCCTTCAGTGCAGTGGGAAACTTCAAATGTGCGCGGTCGTCATCTGGCATGGCCGACAAGCCGTTGAGCGGCGCACGCGCAAACATCGGGTGAGCTAGTAGGTGCGTAAGCGTCGGCCCGCCGTGTTTTGACGCCGTTCGGGATAGGCAGAGGCGGAGTACTGATTCTGGAAATGTATTGATTTAATTATACCTAAATAAATAAACAAAAGGTTTTATTTTTTTAACCTTTGATTCTGTGTTTCATAATAAAATATTCGAGATTGCATTCTCAGTTTGTCATATATGTCAGCTTTTTGAAGAACTCGAAATTAAAAACAATACACGAACGAAAAAACTTCTTGAAAATTTATAAATCTTTTCTCTAGACCACACTAATAATAAAGAGAAAAGATTGTTATTTTTAAATGTCTGTAACGAATAAACTCATAAATTACTGAACCGATTTTAATGAAATTTTGTATACAAATAGAAAAAACCTTTAGGGATAACATAGAATTTTTCTGGCACTTCCGACGGAAGAGAAACCCGCGCTAAAACTTATTTGATTTAAAAAGGTACTTATACTTTAAATATCCCTTCTGGGTAATAGTCCTTATAATGCGTGTCCAAAGGTTCTGCAAAGCCCATTTCATACAAAGTGAGACCAAACCATTAATTGTCGACCGCTTGGACCGTTGAAGATCTGTATTGCAAAAACTTCGGCCAGTAAACACATGCACCCTTCACCAAACTGTTTTGAAGACTATCAGCAAAACATAACATGAAAAACTAACCTAAATCATCAGATATCCCTTCCGGGTAGTAATCCCTATAATGCGTGTCCAAAGGTTCTGCGAAGGCCATCTCATACAATGTGAGACCGAAGCAGTACGTGTCCACGGCCACAGACGTCGAAGCTCTGCATTGCAACAGCTTCGGCCGGTATAAACAGGCGCCGCCCAATAAACTGTTCTCAATGTCCATTAGTAGCACTCTTTGGTTCTCTATTGCTATGTTGCCGGGGTGGATGTGACCTGAAAATGGAGTTATATTGTTATTTTCACTACTTGTTTACATTGTAGTTTACATTTGAAGTTATTAAGTAATCGACTAAAACTGTACATCAGAAAAAGTATCTTTGGATGTAAAGGAACACTTAAATAGGTTTATGTGAAATTCGCACGGGAAAGGATAAACATATTCTATGTTAACTGGTTAGCAAGTAAGTACTTATATATTTGCAGCAGTTTCAATAATTTTGATCCATATGAAGAGAATTTCAATATATGAATAATTTGTATATGTTTATATTTAAAATTACAACTTACAATTAATTAAACAAAAGAAAATATCAATTACTTACCATGATATATCCCCTTATCGTGTAAGAACTTCAATGCGACCAATATCTGGTATCCGTAATGCGCGATCTGCCCGTGCGTGAACGGCCTCCGCACCTTTGGATTCCCGTACTTGGATAAGTTACTTTTAGTATAGTCCGTGCCGTATAATATATCTCTTAAACTACCGCCCTCGTGCACCTTTCTTACTGTGTATGCACCAGATTCTAAGTTATGTATGGATAATATAGGATCTATGAATGGATGCTGAAACAAAAAAGACATTTTGGTTCAAAATACATATTAGCTGAGGATAGTCTGAACACCTCAGAATAGCGTAAAAGGAATTAACAAATAAAAGTCACTTACAGATAAGTTAAGTAAGCTCTTGCACGCTGTCTGTAGCTCCTTGTCGCTAAGATGTCTGTCCGGCCCGTAGTTCTGCCAGGACAAAATACAACTCGATTTGCTGTCAATGTCGTTTACCTATAAACATACTTATAAATTAAACGCAGTGCCGTGCGGTTCTCGACACCAATAGAAAAAATAATAGGACCACTCCATCTCTTTCCCATGGATGTTTTAAAAGGCGACTAAGAGATAGGCTTATGAACTTCTTTCTTACAGGCGATGGACTAGCAACTTGTCACTATTTAAATCTCAATTCTATAATTTAGCTGCTGAACGTGGCCTATCAGTCTTTTCAAAATTGTTGGCTTTGTCTACCCTGCAAGGGATATAGACATGGTTATATGTATGTATGTAAATTTAATATTGTATGAGCGTCGGTCGTTGATACAGAAAGGCACAAGTTCAAATCCCACTTCGGCCAAATACTATTTTCGAAGTTATTTACCAACATTAGTTTGAATTTATAAATTTAACAGAGAAGGGAATATTATTTATTGCACTATCAAAACAAAATGATTTAATAATATAACGGATGTAGGGCTAACAATGTTGTTGATAAGTATTGAAAAGTATGTAATGAAATCTAAATATATAAAAGAAGACACTGATTGACTGACATATCAACACACAGTACAAACTGCTGGTTCTAAGGATGATAGAATGGTTGAAACTGCTGCAAGATATTACATACACACATATAGTCCCGTATTAATGCCTTGCAGGGTAGACAGAGCCAACAGTCTTGAAAAGACTGAAAAGCCAACGCTCAGTATAATGTATGTTATATGATGGAATTGAGATTCAAATAGTGACAGGTTACTAGCCCATCGCCTAAAAGAAGAATTCCAAGTTCATTCATTACATTCAACTTTTTTTTCGATTTCATTTTCAAATAATTATATGGATTTCAATTATATTGTAGTGAGAGTGATGATTCGGCTCAACCGCCACAAAGGTAAGATCTTCCGCTAGGCTAGGATGCCTGGGGAACAGCGGCTCCGACGATGTTAAGTCGGCGGTTGTATTTATGCTCCAATCTGCTGCTATTGGCTGAGCGCATCATTTTCTTCGGGATGATTGACAGATGGTGTTTAACGTTAGTGATTTCAGTACAAAATTTTGGGAAAGTTGAGAGATCACATATAAATACCTAGAATTCTAATTTAACAAAACCTTTAAAATTTTTAGTGGACTCTCAGAAACTGGTAATGAAAAACAGAAAAATCTAAATTAATAATTTTATATCTGCAATATACTTGTAACCTACTTGATAAGAAAATGACATTCAGATGTCAATGTTACCACCCATGTCTGGAAACAAAGACAGGTTATCTTTGTAGAGCAAAAACAGGTCTCTCAGATTAAAATAATATTGTTGTGTAAATAAAGTGAATCTAAAATCTAGGTATATCACTTCAGTGGTCTACACAGTTTGCCACTCATGTCTTTTATTAAAATTAATAACTTTAACTCACTAAAAAGTAATGTTTCCGTATCCTCCAACCAATGCCAGGCAGCGGGGTTCTAAGTTCATATCGACCATCACCTCGCAATGCGATTGATATTGTCTGCAGTGCTTGTTCTGAAGTTAAACATACAATGTATTTTACTAATATTGCAAGAACTATGTGCAAACAAAAATACAAATTACACATTACAATAATATGAGTGGCCTTTTGGCCTTGCTTTGTATTGGTAGGCAGAGATATTTGCTGATGATGATTACCTGCAATAGATAAAGTGTAATTCTTGGGATCCAAAAAACTCCTCACTTGAACTGACAGAGCCAGTATATCATGTTTCAGCACCTCATTAATGTAATTCTGGAATAAGAGTAATTATTTATTAAGAATTTATCAAATTAAGAAACATGGCCAATTTGGAGGCTTTTATGCTTTTGCCAACTTGTTAGAAGACTAGAATGTAAGAAGAATTTGTGAAAAAAAAATGTGTTTATATACTTTTTTTTGGCATAATTCATCTTCTTGTTTCAACAAATTGAATATTATGTTAAATCACAACAACATACAAATTCATTTTTAAATAAACATGAGATAATCATTTAATTATAGAGGACATACAATTATTCACAAATATAAATGGACTAACCTGTAATGCAATTTGTCTCTCCGCAATAAACGATGGTTGCATGTTCCCAATAAGTTTCTTTGGTGGGAGAGGTAGGTCAATGTTGGCCTGGTGTAGGCTGGCATGCAGCGCAGCGAAGTCTCTGTACCTCCGTGACACATTCCACTTGTTCTCCTTATTGGGGCCTCTTTGGATCCGTAAAATATATTCCTAAAACCATTGTCATTAAAAAGTAAAATAAACTTTAATAAAATAGTAATATAAAATTCAATACAAATATATAATAGGTGGATAGAGAAGAGACCACAATGCGTACTATGCTATGAAGTTGATCTCTAACTAACACCAGACTAGGCTGTGTAATTAAATACGATTATACTTGACTAAGCAAATTATTCTAAGGTTACATGGATTTAAAATCGTTCCAAGTAAGCAATGAGTAGAAATGATGTAGGTCGTATCATCATAACGTAAATGCTGATTTAACTTACAGTATGTTTGTTGATATTTTGTGCATTTTCAACAACACAAATCAGTTTTTCGGTATCATCAACAATAACTTTTGTTTGAGATGGGCTTTCGAATATAGCCATTACACTTAAGGCAAATGTTCATTGAACCGTATTTGTCAAAGAATTATGATAAAGATGTATATTATAACCGCGAAAACAACTAGTTAATGTATTCAAAATCATCATCACATCATATCGCAGAAAATAGTAGAAATATAATCAACAATCTGTCTGACAACCAACCATCAAACAAAAAAATGTCAACATCAGCTGGCTGACATTTGTTTGACCATAGACTTTATTTTTGTCTTTACGAAAGTTTCACGCAAAAGAATTTACCTCTATAAAAGAAAAAAAAAACCGGTTTTATCAACCAATTTTGACTAATAAATAGACATTTCTACCTTGTGGAAAAGATATGAATATGAAATAAAAATTGTAAACGTTGGTATGTAGAGATACACCTATAAATAATCTGAGTTTTTTCATGTTATTCTGGCAACACGACTGATATCCAACTTTCGCTCAAAATGTTTGTTACGAAAAATTTGCAGATATTGTTTTTCAATTAATGATTTTAATTAGAAAAAGATATTCCTACTTATAATTAGACAATCGATAGGAAATTATCTCTTTAATTCAAAAAAATATTTCAATAAAAAAAATTGAGTTAGATACTTCATATTTTGATTTCTAAACAGAAATATCACTGCGCATGAACCACAGACAAATATCGATTGTGTCACTTCCGGTTCTACCGCAACGAGAGACGAGCGGAGAACCACTTGGGCTTTGAGACCTGCCATAAAAATAATATTTCGTGAAAATGTCGCTTATCTCCGCTCGTTTGGCCTCTTCCGTGGCCAGGCGTCTACCTAATGCTGCATCCCAGGTAATATTATCGATTTTACCTTAATATTAGTATTTGATTTCTGTCCAAAACCTTAATTTTTTACATCCCGGCTATAATGTCCAATGTAACCATTGCATTCATTCGACAGATTTAGTAAAATAGCACAGATTTTGTAACTTTTATACTAACCAGTGTATTTATCTATCCCTATTAAAAGATTTAAAGTGAAAAAAGTATATTTTTGATCATATTTTGGAGTTCGATCCCACAGATAAGTGTTATGTAATAGCGGGTGACCAGAGTATAACCTGATTAGTTTCAGTATGTATGTGTTGTGAGAATATTTTTACGATCAAAGTGTTTAGCTCCTTAAAGAGTGATAAGTGCAAGGAAATGTGATATCCAATTGGATTGTAGATAAATTGAATATTTTGGTAATGGCTGGTAGGTGTCGAAAGTGGCGGCGCCAGCGGTTGCTGTCGCCTCCCGCAAGCTGCATGTGTCGGCACCACAACGGGCGGCCGAAATCTCCCAGATCCTGGAGGAGAGAATCCTCGGTGCCGCACCCAAGGTCAGTATGTCATGTTACATAAACATCTATTGGATTTTAGGTTATGGCTGTTTTTAAACGATTACTAATTAAGTTTTAATCATTAAATAAATTTTATATAACCTGGCTTATTTTGTAGCAATTATTTACCTATAAAACATTTTGTAATTTTAGGTTCTGCAATGATAAAGGTTCAATGAATTAAAATTAATTTAGTGATTATAAAAAACATCTTCAATTCTAATAAAAAGAGTGAACTCTTAAAGTTATATTTTAGTTTCCACCGAAACTACCATACATATTCTGTGACTTATCATTTGGGTACATATTTGTAGTTACTTATTACATATTTATACTTACTTATTGTTTCTTTAAGAACAGAGCATTCAAGAACAAATTTATTCAATATTTGGACAAAGATGTCAAAATATTCAAGGAAATCAAAAAAACTATCTAAAATGACAGCACTTTACATATCCTTGTTACATAAAGTAGTGATTGTTTAAGATAATGAAAATACAATTGAACCTTACAAGGTTGCAGTTAGAGATTAAGGAAGTCTAATGGTAATTTTATCCCATTTTATTTTTTGATAATGGTTTCAGTACTGTCAGTTTAAAACTTGTAGGAATCATACCAAGACCAAATATATTAAAAAAACAATACTTTTTTTGCAGGCCGACTTGGAAGAGACCGGCAGAGTGTTAAGCATCGGTGACGGTATCGCCCGTGTCTATGGATTGAAGAACATCCAGGCTGAGGAGATGGTGGAATTCTCCTCCGGCCTCAAGGTTTGTTCCATTTACATAAATTTTATATTTAAAGCTAGCGAACTGACCTGACTTCTCACAGGTAGCATTTGTAGATCTAAACCTGCCTTAAAAATCCTCTTCCAACTTAAAATAGACATACCAGGTGATCAAAGTTTTATGCACATTGTCATAAATAAAATGACTGCTCATCCTTTAATAAAGTACATGTACTAAGGCTCTTCAAGCATCTAAAAATCCATCTTACTGCTTATGACAAAGAGTGCTGTACAACATTAACCACTAAAAAGGACACAGTTACTATAGTAGATTTTGAAATTCTCATGAAAATGAAAATAATTTAAATAGTATTATATATTTATTTCTACCAACAATTTTAGGGTATGGCTCTCAACTTGGAGCCTGACAACGTGGGTGTGGTAGTGTTCGGTAACGACAAGCTTATCAAGGAGGGTGACATTGTCAAGCGTACCGGAGCCATCGTGGATGTCCCCGTGGGCGAGCAGCTGCTCGGACGTGTCGTGGACGCTCTGGGTAACATGACACCTATATTGTTTTATATTTGTAGTAGAGGATGTTTGCAGCTCCAACCGCACAAACGCAAAATCATGTTAATTGCTGTTCCTGTGGGAATTTTGGGAAACCCTCTCTTATGCACTACTAGATCACAAAAGGAATCTAAATGACAAATTTTTTGTAAGATATTGTTAATCTTCAATTAGCCAGGCCTGTTATGATATGCACATATATATTTACTTTCTCAGTGTTTTATATGTTGTGAATTGACAAGTCAATAGAAATTATATTTCTTTCTATTTTTTTTTTTTTAAAGGGAGATATTTTAAATGTAAATACGTTTTGTATGACCTTCATGGAAAAAAAAATAACTGGCCATTTTGTGATAGGATGAAAAATAAAATGTATATTTTTATTTACTAAAGAAAAATTTAATAACTTTCCCAGGTAACGCCATCGACGGCAAGGGTCCCGTCGACACCAAGAGCCGCATGCGAGTGGGTATCAAAGCCCCAGGTATCATCCCCCGCGTGTCTGTGCGAGAGCCTATGCAGACTGGTTAGTAGATATCCTTATAGACGAGTTTTATTTTACAAGTAAATATACTTAAAAACGAACATGATTAAAAAAAACATTTTCATTTTATTTTGTAAAAATTAAATGGCAGAGATTTAATCTGATATTTAATTAACAGTCAACCAATTTATCTAAGAGATAAATCAACAATGGCATATGCCACTATAATGGACTGAGTAGACTGAAGACTCATTGCGTTCAAAGATAAAATTAAAAAAAAAATTTTAGCTTTTTATGGTAACTATGTAAAAGCTATGTGGAAATTTTTGTGATAATAAAAAATAATGACAATGAGGGATTATACATAATTAGTATGAATATAAAATTATAATAATAGTCAGAAATAATGTTTTATGTAACCAAATGTTATGTAATCAACCAGGTATCAAGGCCGTAGATTCCCTGGTACCAATCGGTCGTGGTCAGCGTGAGTTGATCATCGGCGATCGTCAGACCGGCAAAACCGCCCTGGCCATCGACACCATCATCAACCAGCAGCGGTTCAACAAGGGAGATGATGAGAAGAAGAAGCTGTACTGCATCTACGTTGCCATCGGACAGAAGAGGTCCACCGTGGCCCAGATCGTGAAGAGGTTGACTGATGCTGGTCAGTTACGTGTTATAAAATTATTTTTTATGAACTTGCTATTTCCTGGACCCGTTATTGAACACAAGCATCATAGAAAAAGGGCAAAGGCAGTAATTTCACCAGAACATCACTGAAAATGCATATTCTAACAACTTGTCTGCAACTTTGCTTTGGTGCAGTTTAACAGAAGTTCCTATGTAGTTTTCTAGGTAGTTTTCCAGGACCTAATCTATATTAATGTCTAGTAGACTGCCCCGGTAAGATAATTTAGTTATGACTGATAAGTAGATAATAATTTTAATTAACCTTTGATAATAAAATAATATTAGCCTGATTCCTCCTCAGTTGTTTCATAGTTTAGAAGTGGCTCTTATAAACAGCGTAATGAGTGAGATTACAAGTTACTCAGATAAGTTGCCTTTAACAACATCTAAAAGAAGATTCCTTCCTTTAATTACGAGAGAGATAAGAGAACATTTTCTTGCCTTGTCTTTATGAGGGCTTTCCCCAGCTCAAGCCTTTGAGTTTGAAATACATTAAGTACATCAAGTATTTTAACTCCACAGGTGCCATCAACTACACTATCATCGTGTCCGCCACTGCCTCCGACGCGGCGCCCCTGCAGTACCTGGCGCCGTACTCCGGCTGCGCCATGGGAGAGTTCTTCAGAGACAACGGCAAGCACGCCCTCATCATCTACGATGACTTGTCCAAACAGGCCGTGGCCTACCGCCAGGTAAAGTTATTTTATGTGTTCCTTACAAATAGGTGCAAAGAATTAAACAACCGAAATGTTCACAGCATTTTATTTAAATGATTTTGGTATAGCTGTCAAAACTTCGTTTGAATAAGATTCGCTTCCATTTCACTATCTGGTCTTAGTCTACATTATTTGTTGTTGAACGAAGCTCAAAAGAAAATATTCTATCCCTTATTAAACCTTTCTTGATTTAAGATATACCTAATGTAAACCAAAATCGACTGCATGTCTGTGTTTGGATGGCAAATCATCTTTCTATTTAATTGTTGGTATTGTCAGTTATCCTTCTTAACCCAGTCAGTCTTATGAACTTGCCTATAAATGAACAATTGTTGTAGATGTCTCTGCTGCTGCGTCGTCCCCCCGGTCGTGAGGCCTACCCTGGTGATGTGTTCTACCTCCACTCCCGTCTGCTCGAGCGTGCCGCCAAGATGTAAGTACTTTAACAGTTACTACTCAACAAAAAGTATCTTCTCTCTTATTCCATTAAGTGTGTTATCCTCAAAGAAAAAGAGAGTTTAGTTATGTGCCTGTATGTGTAACCGTGATCAATCTAAAGCTTTGCTCCCTTGTGATACCTGTAATCACAGTTACTTAAAAAAGCAGACATATTTATATGGAGGCTAACTTATTTTATATTTTTTTTACAGGTCCGACAAGATGGGCGGTGGTTCCCTGACTGCTCTGCCAGTCATTGAGACCCAGGCCGGAGATGTGTCTGCTTACATTCCCACCAACGTGATCTCCATCACAGATGGTCAGATCTTCTTGGAGACCGAGTTGTTCTACAAGGGCATCCGGCCAGCCATCAACGTGGGTCTGTCTGTGTCCCGTGTAGGGTCAGCTGCCCAGACCAAGGCCATGAAACAGGTAGGGATTTGGTCATATCTCCTAATATTTATTTCTTATCCTGTTTTTTTTATTGATCAAGGTTAGAAAGAAAAGAAAAAACAACCATTACATGTTAAAAACATAACTTTTTTATAAGTCACATTTTTGGATATAAATCTAGGAATAACAGGTAAAAGGAAAACTAAACAACATAAGCATTCAGAATTTCCTTCAAATCTATCTTCTTATTCCAGGTGGCCGGTTCCATGAAGCTGGAGTTGGCTCAGTACCGTGAGGTGGCCGCTTTCGCCCAGTTCGGTTCCGACCTGGACGCCGCCACGCAGCAGCTGCTCAACCGTGGCATGCGACTTACTGAGCTGTTGAAGCAGGGCCAGTACGTGCCCATGGCTATTGAGGAGCAGGTAAATATATACCGATGTTGTATGAATAAAAGATTAAATATGTACTGCCATACCGATGTTCTATGATAGAAAAGATTTTGATTGACTCCGTCTTCAAGAGTAACCGTTACTTAAGGTTATTCCCAGAAAAGTTATTCACGAACATTAATAGGACATACGAAAAAATTGATAGGCAAAAGTAATTTATCATAGGAAATCCACCTGTCTTCTATGTACCATTTACCATTCTGTGTTGTATTGTCAGGTCGCCATCATCTACTGTGGTGTCCGTGGTCACCTTGACAAACTGGACCCCAGCAAGATCACCGCTTTCGAGAAGGCCTTCACCGAGCACATCAAGACCAGCCACCAGGGCCTGCTGTCCACCATCGCCAAGGACGGACAGATCACCCCAGAATCAGATGCCACTCTCAAGAAGCTCGTTACCGACTTCATCTCTACCTTCACCGCACAGTGAAGAGCCTAGCCTTTAAATCGAAAATACCCTTCGACACGACACTGCGCTGAAAGCTTAGGATAAATCGTCTAAATTAACTGGCAACACAGCGTCGCGCCGAACAATCTACAATGTTAAGTTATCGACTAACGGAAACATGCGCCCGTAGATCGGACGGTGTTTCCGCTAGGCGTGTAGTAGTTATCATTCGTATGGACTGTATTGAATGTTGATACAATCATGGAATGTATTTATCTCGGAAATGTCAGGAGTGGTTATATATTAATAAAACATCTTTAAATAGTCTGGTGTTGTTTTATACGTCGTCCAACCATTTCTTTTAATTTTGCCATTTTGTACCATTAAGTTACCCATGCGATTTCTTACTGTCGGCCTTAGTATGTAAAAAACGTTATTTACGCTATTTAACATGTTTTATGGGAGGTTACTCATTGTTTGAACAAAAATTTTTTTTCCTTTAGTATAAAATATAAAAATTCGTCATGTCGGATTATATGGCCTATCATTTTCCCTACAAATGCTACTATCATTTCTTTACCTTTTTGCTTCATTATCCACGCTTCGCATCCGTATATGGCAATGTTCCAAAGTGTGTTTTGTTTTTGGATCAAGTACACAGAGAAAAGTCTGAAGACAGACCCGAGACACTGTGTGGAAGGTGCAACCGGGAACACGCAGAGATGAGAGAGAAAAAGTTTATGCCTTAGATAAAGAATTTTTAAAATCGGTGGGTGTCTTCGGAGATTATCCGCCTCAAATATACAAACTCACAAATTTTTACCTCCTTATAATATTCCTTTAAATTATTTATCAGAATAACGCGTATAATTTACACTTTTAATTTGATTTTGCCAATGTTGAATGTTTAGTAAATAAATTTTTGTCTATGTCTTTGTCGAGTTTGAAAAATATCCAAGATTTCAATCGTCGTCCTTTGCCTGTCACTGTCATAAACTCATAAATAAATCAATGTCAAGAATAATCACGCACGTTTGTCTATTTTTTAAAATAATTTTAATTTTATATTTTATTTGTTATAAATCCGAGATAATTAATTAAACCTCAACGTGAAGTACAACATAATCATCCTATTACAGCTTCTTGACGAAATAGTGTATCTATTACTGTTATTAAATAAGTAGAAATGGACTTCTTTGAAAAGGCGCACATTTCGAAGAATGAACCTGTGAAGAAAGACACAAAGTCTGAGGAAACTGTAAAGAAGAAGCTGAAACTGATGTTGGAAGGTTACAAGCAGAATGACAACCAACTTATCATGAAGAGCGAGAACTTAAATTTAGACCCACACCGACTTCTAGACGATTCAAGTTCAGTAAGCGGTTTTTCGGATTTAAATCTAAGCAACTCGAGCAACGAGGGAGATGTCAGCCGTGGTCATGAGTCTCAAGAGGACAAGCCTTTAGCTGAGTTGGAACATAGCAAAGATGATGAAGAATTTAAAGATTCAAGTGCAAGTATAGGCAGTAGCTTGGAGATGGACTCCATTTCAGAATGCAATGATACCTTAGATTCATTGTCAGAGGATACGAGTAGTAATACATCAAGTGATTATGGCATGTTTGGTTCTACAACAGACACAGCCACAGAGGTTGATTTGGAAACCTCTACAGCACAGTTTGATGCTGATGGGGCATTGGCCTCGAAAATATTACAAAGATTAAACAAAAAAGTACCAACCAAAAAGAAGGCAATAAAGAAAATTCCTCCAGAATTTAGGATAGATGACCAAATGGAGACTGATGGCCATGAAGATTCAGATGCTAGTTCAACAGTTTCTTCGCCATTTGTATCAGTTTCTGCCACAGAAATGTCCAATCAGAGTTTGAATGATTTATTGGGTAACTACAGACATTCCACTGTTAGAAATATGCCGTCAGACATTCAAACTATTAACACATCTAATGAAACTATGTTTCCTGTGGAAGTAAGTGAAAATATTGTAGTTACTGACATAGATATTCAATCAGATAATGAAGTTATAGCTAAAGATGGTGACTTTGATTTATCAGATTATTCTCCTTCTATTGCCAATGAATCTGCATTACGTGATGACACTCTCGATTCAGAAATGGCACTTGATTCTTCATTGGAATTTTCAGAGGAACTTGTAGAATCTGTCAAAGTCTACTATGCCAGAAATTGTTGTATATTTGTTATGAAACATCCAGCGAAATTGTACATTCATGGTAAAATAAATATTCAAGCGCTGGGTGGTAGTTTAGAAATTTTTGGGTATAAGTTGAAAGATGAAGTTTATAAAGTGTATGCACCGAATTATAATTATGCTCATTGTTTAAGAACAGTTAATAGTGAGAACTCTTACTATGGACTTTTTGGTAAGCTGACATCATCAGGACTTTCAGTTTACGAAGCTGAAGAAATTGTAACATCCATCGGAGCATCAGATGGTGTTGTCTGTATGACATCTCTGAAATGCAAGCAAATGGACTTTGTAGAAAATAATTTTGAATTAACAGATTTGTTTAGTAAAGTAAATAGGCAAATTGACAACTGTTTGCGTCAAGCATCGGAGATCCTCCGTTGCTCACTCTATCTTACAGGACCGTGGAAGTGTTTTGAAGAAAATGCCAGTTGGAGTCAAGCTTTTGATAGATCTTTCTGTAAGCATTCTTTTTATCTGTTAATTTTTATCTTATTCAGTTGGGAAAATTATACTTTTATAAACATGTCAAACTGCTGGGACATATTGAAAATTTTGGTATTGAGACAGATGGGACATTATGATAGTCTAAATATAAATAATTTTTCGAGGCTAATTAAAATCTGTATAATTTGTCTTCTTAACATGTACCTATATTTTTGTATTGATTGAAATATATGTATAACAATTACCATTGCATTTCAGATGAACGAAGCAGAGGCATTGTATGTGGAGGGAAAGGTGTGGGTAAATCTACATTCCTCAGATACAGTGTGAACCGACTGCTGAGTCAAGGGCCAGTGCTGGTCGTAGACCTGGACCCGGGGCAGGCAGAGTTCACAGTGGCTGGAAGTGTGTCAGCCACTGTGGTCACTAAGCCACTACTTGGACCTAATTTCACTCATCTCCAAAAACCGGACAAGTACGTTTGAATAACTATATTTGTTTGTTTACTCCTCTGTACACTTGTTTTCCTACTTTTGCTTGCACTACCATATCAGGAATACCATATATTGGATTTAGATGAAATTTTAACTACTTACCCACCCATTGAAGTCAAAAGGCGACTAAGCGATAGGCCTATAAACTTGGGATTCATCTTGTAGGTGATGGGCTAGCAACTTGTCACTATTTGAACCCTAATTCCATCATAAACCATACAGCTAAATGTGGCCTTTCAGTCTTTTCAAGACCTTTGGCTCTGTTTATCTTACAAGGGATATAGATGTGACTATGTGTACTCACTCTTAAAAGATATACAATAAGTCTTTTAAGATTGAGTACACTGAATATTAAGAGACACAAAAACATTTCTTAATGATACATTGGACAAGTTCCCTTTTATTTCTACGCAATATGGACACTATTTGCAACAATCATTCAATAAACCTCATTCTTTCAGGATGTTGTACTTAGGCATGATCAACACAATGGACAACCCGAGACGTTACGCGGCCGCCGTCGCCGAACTCGTTACCCACTGCCGCGAACACGAGGCCTACCAGCGCATGCCGTGGATCGTAAACACGATGGGAATGTGCAACGCAATGGGACTCAAATTCATTACCCACACAATAATGCACACACAACCCACGTTCCTACTCCAAATAGATTCAAAAGCCGCCAAAAAGAGATTCCAATGTTATTTGAATCCTGGCACAATAAAGAACATTTATAATGAAGAATTCAAAAATGATTCTTTATTCAAACATGTACCGGTACCAGAAGCTCTGGAATATTCATTTTTTTTGTGCGATAGTTTGGAGGTAGTGGGGAAGAAAGACTTCTCTTTGGCGCCCAGGGATGAAAGATATCTGAATTACTTAGCGTATTTCGGAGACCTGCTAAGGGCTCGCGAAGAGAAGGCGCTTCTAGGAATTACGCCATACGAGTAAGTTTTTAAAATTGAAAACCACACACTGCATGTTTCTACTTACAGCGAGGAAAAATATTGTGAGTTGTTATTTCTGCCTTACGACGAAACATCTGTAGACACAATACCGCTGGAAAAGTATCCGAAACAAACAAATCGTCCTTCTTTTCGAAAATGATCGATGATTAATCTCTTTGAATCCCATCCATGGCATCTTGTTTATAATTTTGCTCGAGGTAAACATAAAATTTTTATGAATTATATCATCGAGCTATCGATGTAAACGTGGCCTTTTCTAGGGACTCTGTCCACTTCGTAAGGGTTAAGGACGTATGTGAATCAAGAAATGCCTAGATTTTTTCTAATGTTATGCCAGATATGCCTCGGTAAAAAGGCGTGAACTAATTATTTATAACGTAGCACTATTTTTTAAACGACTTCAAATAAAGCCAAACTTATCGTGATAATTGTTTGCAAATGACGAATAATATGACAAAGCAAGCATCCCGGAATAGCGTGACTCATAAGTACGATTGGAGATAAACTGGTTAATTCGTCACCTATAATAATTGTAGTATTTAAGCTTTGCTCCCACGGGAATTTCAAGGGCTAAAGTAATCTTACGCCTCGTGTTTATCGCAGCCTTCAAGGATACAAAATTGTTGTGATTTGTTGTTTGAATCTTTGATTTTTACTAGCTGCTTGCGACCCCGGAATTCGCTCGCGGAATACATACCCTACGTTTTACTTCTGTTCTTTATCTATCTCCAATGCAAATTGCGTAAAAATCGGTTCAGCGGTTTAACCGCGAAAGCGTAATAAATAGACAAATTTTCTAATTACAATATTATAGATTTCTCTCGCGTACGATTTGTGTAAAACCACCACAGTGACTGTTTCATTCACGAGTTTCATTGAGAAGTTATAATTAGAAATTGGAGACTGGGCGACTCGACGTACTATGTGCCACGTAAACCAGTCTCACTCCTACGTTGTTTTTGTCTTGTGTGTGGTTTTTGCCCGGGGCTTTGTTTTTGTGGGGTTTTCAGCAATTAAAGTAGCCAATGCCTTAATCGACTATTTGATGAATTTATCAAAATCGGTCCAGTAATATAGTTGATAGGTTGTTTTCTCTTTAAAACTTTACTAAAGAGCTTTCACTTCATCTCTTTCCCTGG
Source organism: Amyelois transitella (assembly GCF_032362555.1). Classification (NCBI taxonomy): domain Eukaryota; kingdom Metazoa; phylum Arthropoda; class Insecta; order Lepidoptera; family Pyralidae; genus Amyelois; species Amyelois transitella. Next base: position 7,270,270 of record NC_083522.1, on the reverse strand, counting down.
ATGTTGTAAGAGGCGACTAATCAATGTTATCGGTAGGTGGAAAAGTTTATTCCGTTATTCTATTACTTCGGGAGTGAGATGGGTGTATCATGACTTTCCCCCAATCATGGATAGTGGGCATAATAGAACCTTGCGAGAGCCCAAGGCTTTATTATACCCACCATCCAGGATAATATGAGAAAGAATGTAACCGAGGCCAAGTATCATTGTTTCAATTCAAATTACATTAATTTTTTCCCAGGGTGAATTTTCGCGAGCTCCAAGTCGGCTTCAACGTGCGAGTGGCGCCCGAAGCGGCCCTGAAGGTGATCAACGGGAAAGTGGTCGCGTTGTGTCACCTGCCGCGCGGTGACGTCGCCGTGTTTACTCTCAGAGATAAACCGCTGCTGTGCTATGGACACGGTAATTATTTTCAACCCAAAACTGAATTAATTCTGTATTTTATTAGTATCAACAGAAAAGGCAGTTTGTACCGTATGGTTCCTGGAACTTTTGAAAGTACCACTCCATTGCTTGCCAAATGCATGTTGTAAAGTAAGGAATTCATCTATATATGTATAGTTTTTTGTGAGGGTCAGAATTGTCTCTCGGGCCGGCTTCAGATGTTCTATTGACAGCAGGGCATTGCCAAAATCGTAGGATTATCTTTGCAACGATATGGATGATCCAACTTTTGATCGTTTTTATGATAATGACTTGTAATTAATTTTATACTTAGTTCTAGTCAGCTGATTACTTTGTTTTTCACGTATAGGTTAAACATACGATTTAAATTTCTTCATAAAAGTCAAGCCACTATTGAAATTTTCTGGAAAAAAAAAGGTACCTACATTACTGCTCGATGTTACATGAAATGAACTTTTTTAGCCTGCTTATTGATCTTTAGGAAGTCAATAGACTTAGGATACCTCTGGTAAAGCCGCCGAAAGGTTCTCATTTGAAACAAAATATTTTGAATACTATTGCTACGATTATGTACCTACGTATTGTTTTCATTATTTTAAAATATTAAATTTTAGTGCTAATAATTATTAAATTAAATTCTAATTTAAAGTTTTGTGTACAAGGCACTAGATAAAGGCATGACCCTTCAACATTATGAGAAAATAAACGATTTCCAATGAATCATCAACATTCGAGGCAATGACGTAAGCGCGTCAAGAAGTGATTTTATACGCGCGCCGACTCGCAAACACAGCGCAAACTTATTTCACCGTACCATTTCTATTATTGTTACTGATTAAAATTCATCCATACAAAGTTATCAATTAAATTGCAACAATAAAATGCTGATTAACTGATAAGTGCATACACTAACGTTGTTGCAGGTCTCGTCCGGGGCATTGATTACGAGCGCGAAAAGGTTTACATCATCACGCCGTGTCGACAGCTGGCCTCTGTCAACACGCTGGTGTATGCGGACTGGGCGCCCGAGCTGCGGGGCCAGGAGCGCCACCTGCCCGAGGGCGTGGCCGTCCCCTACCGAACCACCACCACCCGCCACCAGCGGCAGCTCATGTCTGCTCCCCGGAGGCGCTTCAACCCCCTACAGCTATTGAAAATGTCAAGGAGTTCCTAATTGAAACAGTCAATGATTAGTTAATAAATTTGTAATTGGAATAGATCCAAAATATCTTAAATTATAAAAGGAAGTCTAATATTATGTTAATTAATGTATATTTCAAGATAATTTTGTACTTACAATACTAATAAACATAACATAGATGATTTTTTTTTATTTAACTTAAATATTTGCCCATCCTAAACACCTCTGATGCATAAATGCGGTATTAATTTTTATAAAAGTCAAAAAGAGTCTAGTAAAGAATTATTAAAACATGGGGTTCCTTTATTACTAATAAATTATAATCATGCAATATGGAAAGTTAAAATTTCACACAATTACTTTAAAAAAATCATGTCCTACGGAACCATGAGCTGGTGATCAAGCTCCGGGAAGCCAGGTGTCGCAGGCTTCCCAGGCCGTGTCTACTTGACAGGCACTTGGCTAATAGATGGGGCTCACGCTCCATAGTCAAATAAACATCCTACACAATTTATACATCACTATTTTATTGAAAAATTAAAATACAAAATACCGAACTTAACAAGTCTCGGTGATAACACCGGTCGAGGAATACACCTATAGATAAAGACGCTACTCAATTATATAACTTGATAGCACAAAATTCCTGAGGGCCACCAAGGCGGGGCCTGAACTCCCCCGACTACAATTGTTTAAGGCATTTACGCTTATTCTTTATACGCCACAAGCACAATTACAGCAGAGAACACCTAGTCTTCTTCTTCTTCTTGACCTGTAACGCGGCACGAGTCGCCGTTTCAAATACCTCGCGTACTCCCTCCTTGCTCTTAGCAGAGCACTCCAGATATGCAAACGCGTTTATTTTTTCAGCCATAGCGCGCCCTTCTTGGGGCTTTACCGGCTCTTGCTTCATTTTACGTAGTTCACTGATGGTAGCCGGGTCATTGCGCAAATCTTTTTTGTTGCCCACTAGAATTATGGGCACATTAGGGCAGAAGTGTTTCACCTCAGGAGTCCACTTCTCAGGTATGTTCTCGAGCGAGTCTGGCGAGTCCACCGAGAAGCACATTAGAATAACGTCGGTGTCCGGATATGACAGCGGCCGTAGCCGGTCGTAATCCTCTTGTCCAGCCGTATCCCATAAAGCGAGCTCTACTTGTTTGCCATCAACCTCTATATCGGCGACGTAATTCTCAAACACTGTCGGCACGTATACTTCCGGAAACTGATCCTTACTGAACACTATGAGAAGACATGTTTTACCACAGGCACCGTCACCGACGATAACTAATTTTTTGCGTATAGCAGCCATCGGTCCTGTAAAAGATTGCAACGCAAATTATTACGATGGTGTCGAGCGTCAACGCCTTTCATGACTTATAAATATGGCCGCCGTATAGGAATATGGGTAGGGAGTAGTTAGACAAGCCCTCAAATGTGAATAAGCACCTGAACTAGCGGAAGAAGAACAGCACCACCACATAGTACCCTCACATGCGACGGTGATTTTTATTATATTTTGTAGATACCTGAAGATTCTGGCTAATTTCTGCAGAATATTGGCTTATCGACACTTTTTAGTCGCCTTTGCTCATCACAAGCACTTTCGTTTGCACTTTTTTTTGACGTTTACTATGCCATGGACGTCTGTCTTTCAGCGCCAACAAACCTTTTTTTAACATAGCAACACACTGATAAACCAGAGACAACTAAGGATGTTCGAGTTCTCATGCTAAAATAAAAAGTGAGAGTTCAATTTTAAAATTTTAAGAAGAGTGCTTTCTGTGAATTGTTATCGTAATCGTGTTGGCAGTACTTACACAAGTTTAATACTCAGATAAAACAACAAAAAACACTTTAGTGAAGCAAAATTGAAACATAATAATAAAGCTTCTGACCCATGTATTCATGGCCGTAGAGAAAGAAAAATACAAGCTGTCAGCGAGTCATGTTTTTTTTTCTCTCATAGATGTGTATGGCAACAATTCTGAAACTGTCAAGACATTGACCTCTTTTTTTGCCTATACTCTGGACTATTCATATTTGGCTACATAAAATATTGAATTTCCCCATTGTGGCGTACATTGGCGTGGTGTCCATGGAACTACTTGTGGAATGTTATTTTACATCTTTCTTACTGGATATTAAAACAATCTACTAAATCGATGAAAACTTAAATTATATTAATAAAAGAATATGAAAAAAAAAAATCCAATAATTAATTAAAATAAACAAAGTGTTTTTGTCATAATTCACAAAAAAAGCGGGGTAGGCTAATCTAGCTAGGCTAGTAGTACTTTCTATTTGTGATAAATCTCTGCATTCAATTTCCAAAAAATACACATAAATCCACTACCCTTGTCGGTTATGAGCACTTATTTTTTTATTGCCAACTGGCTTTGTTAACTGGTGTTGTTTGAAAGACTATTGTCTTGTTGCACGAAACCCCAAATATGAATAAAATTTTGCCATTTAGCAAAGTTTATGAGATCAGAAGTGGTTATTTGAGCTTTTGCACGGGGCCACAACGGATTTTAATGCAGTTTTTTTAATAGATAAGTGATTCAAGAAAAAGGTTTATGTAGTATAAATGCTACCCGTGCTAAGGTGGAGCGGGTGACTAGTGCCAAATAAATTAACCTAGTATGACAGTACAGTGCCTATTATCTCGATGTCACTCACTCCATTAAACTTCTAACAAAACTTTTCAAGACAAATGCGGTCTTGTTAAACAGTTGGGGTGTACTGAATCTATTTCTGTAAAGGACAGGGCTCCCTTCCTACGCCCAAAAATAAATGAATTTTTAAATAAATACAGACCAGAATAGAATAACTTATTTATTATCAACCATTTTACACAATAACATTAGGGCTTACTGAAAAAATATTTATGTAAGTCACATGACGAATTAAGCCACAATGCTATAATTTCACAATAGCTTTAACTATAGGTACCTACCTACCCAACTATACAACTGTTGTATACAAATCTATTAAACTTATAAGTACAGTCTGCTCGAAATACTAGTGCACCGTTTTTTTGTTTTGATTATTAAACTGTTTGTTTTCCGAAAGAACATTATTTGAATTGCTGTATTATAGAAATATCTTAGCAATCTAGTTTCTATCTTAGTAAAGGCACCGAAATAAGGCTTATACAGGAATGACAAAAACAGCAAAGTTCTTTGCCATAGTGCACAACAAGGCCTTAAAATTGAATACAAATAAAATATTTATCTGAGGCTGAGGCTAACTCAATCTGTGTAATCTGCCCCGTATATATTTATATTTCGTTATGTTACAGTTTTTTTTTAATTGTAGGGTATTATTTTCTTTCGGTAAAGTTGCTTTAATAAAATACCTATTAATTTTTAGAAAAAACTCTTTGTGTTTTTCAGTTCAGTTTTTAATGGAATGTACAAATAGAACTTAAAAATCATGTTTAATCAAAATGTGTCATGTTTCATAAAAAATAACTATATAAAAATTATTTTAATACAAAAGAATATCAATAAAAAATAACATATGAATATCTCTGAATAAAATAATAAATGCAAGTAATGTGCAAGAATGTAACAAAAGTTTAACAGCTAAGTTATAAAATTATCACAATTCGTCAACCAACAACTTTAACGAACAATGTAGGCAATAATAAGTCTTACAAATCCTCTGATGCCATCTGAAAAAGAAAAACAATTAGTTATTTTAAATAATTATGAACCATTACTTCATTTAGTTAAGAAAATGGTCTCATTGCTGGTTACTGTAATATCTATTATGAGTACATACAAAGATCATCATATTTTTATTATTTACTTGTGTAATTTGATTATACAATAAAAACGGTTTCAAGTTAGATTTTATTGTTATTTTTTTATATGGGCACACATGTAGGACAGCAATTTTCTAAAACAGGAATGAGCGGCATTGAATATAAAAAATCTTTAGTTCGGCTTCTCAACAATAGATGCCGCTACTTGCACGGGACTGCTTATAATATTAACTCATGGACCGAAATTATTTTTTATTTTTTTGTCTGTTCTCCATTATTTTAACCACTGAATATGACAAAGTCATTTACAAGAAATATTTTAAAGTTCGCGTTAAGCTAGGTCTGGGCGCTACTAGCTAGTCTTTTTAAAGATATTATACCTACGCATGTGTCTGTTTATAATGCTTGATTATTTATAATTAAGTATATTAGTAAACACTCTGGTGAAAGTTCATGTTTTTACCACCGATTCCTAAGTTTTAAGTGTCACCTGACAACTAAGGCGAGACCTTACATTTGTCCTTAAATTCTGTTATGAACATTATGTGTTATTTTGTAAGACGTTCTAAATATGTATTGGATATTCCAATCCTGTGAATAGGCCTATTTCATTTGATATGCCACCCAGGTCATTTAAAAAAATCTATATTTTCATTTAGTTTTTCTCTCAAACAATTTTTTTATTACATATGTAGAACTGTGACCGTATGTATGTATTTTTATATGATATAATGTATTTGTAATGAGCAGAGTAATTAATGAAGGCTATACTTAAGACTTCGGTTCAGTAGACTTGAAAACAAATCGAGTGAACTTTTGAGGCTGTGACCCAAGAGGGGTCATTATTAAACTAGTCATTAGTAAGGAAACATTATCTAATTTGATTATTTGTTTTTATTACAGACTGAGTTATTAACTTGATAAAATCTCGACAATAAAATATGTATTATAGTATAAATACAATAAAACAAAAGTTAATTATATAAAAGTTTAATTAAATATAAGTCTACTTAAATACCTACAAGCGAATCATCCTAAGCGCAAAATAAACTAAGTAAATGCTTAATTAAATACAATGTTTTGTTATATAAAAGTGAAACTTATTTTGTAGTAACACATTGAATTGAAAAAAGTAAAAGTAATAATATGGAATATTATAACAAAATAAGTTTTGGTATACCTACTCAATATTAGTGTAATATTTCAATACGATTGATAGTTATAAGGATTATGTGATTTAAAACATAATTGAAATAATTATCCAAAAAATATAGTTAAGAAAAATTGAATAGGAGAAGGAATTGTCTAAACATAAATAATTTTCTTTTATGATGTATTAAACAAATTGCACTGGAATGAATCACAAACTTTTCTTGTCTAATTTTATTTTTTTTCTTTGTACTTAGTTCCTTTGCCTTGGTAACATTATTCATTATATGTATTAGTTTACATGATACTTTAATAAATACATCAAATGGGCTTGCTTAATTTCAACCGAAGACGTCTGATTACACGCCTTGTATGAAAAAGATCTCGCTACATTTTTCCCTTTCTCATAAAGAAGTACTTCTACCCGATTCGCATTCTTCGTTTAACTTAATATGGTTAAAAGTCGGTTTGACAGATACGTTTCAATAGGCTATTACACTCTTTTTTGAAAACTGTTTTAAATCAATCCTGAGACTGTGTTATACCTATAGAATTTTTATTAAAATTTTTTGAAGCCGAAAAGTGCTCTAAAAACGATTTATTATTTATGATTTTGTATTTTCGCGCGAAAACGCCATCCGCCATGCTGTTTTGACTCGTGACGTCATACTTTTAGTAAACAATACGGCTCTACGTAAGACTAAAGTAAAAAGATTTTTGTAATAATGAATTACAATACATATTGTTGGTGTCTTGTTCCTGAATGCAAGAATACAAGTATAAAAACACCAGAAAAATTGTGGATTCCACTGCCAAGTGATATTAAAATGAGAAACGCTTGGTTGAAATTAGCAAGAAGAGATCCAAAATAGGTTATGTTGGATTGGTTGTGTAATAATTTACCTATTATAATTGTGTATTGTAAGAGAATGTTTAATACAATAAATACTTACATCGCTGTTTTAACATTTCTTAACTCAGCAGAACAGAAATCGGGATTGGACGCAAAAAATTTCGCCACCATCAACGTATTAATCCTTGGTAGATTTATATTGTCTGCTTTCACAAAACCGTCTTCCATGATTCTATTAAATTATTAAAGAGTAAAAACCCAAAAACGTGATAGAAATTTTAAAATTTCAAAATAAACAGAGCCTGACATCATCAATATGTTTTCGATTCGATATTTGTTTACTAAAAGTATGACGTCACGTCAGTACCCAACATGGCGGATAGCGTTTTCGACTTTTGAAGAACAGATTAAAAAAGAGGATTTTTTAAATTGAATTATAAAATCCATATTGCACTTTTATGAATAATGATCGATGTTTTTCTTTTATTTTTTACAAAATCTATAAGATACGTGCATTTTTATATTTTTTTTTACATGGTGTAAAATAGCCTATTGAATCATCGCCAGTAATATGATTCGACCACAATTCAACGATTACAAAATAAGAACTCGATATCTAAGTAATATTTTTGTCCGCTGTTTATTTATCCTGTTATTTTTCTGGACTTCCACTTCTACTTCTTTACCTTATTCCAGGCGAAGATGCCGTACGACAGGCCGGCGCCCAGCGCGAACGCGAGCAAGTACGGCAGGAACTTTAGGGACGGTCCGTGTCGCTTGCGCATGAGTGCGGTGATCATTTTCAGGTTGCCTTCCGTGTAGGGGGGGTAGCGTCCACTGTAAATGATTAAATTGTTATAAATATCCACTATACGAGGCAAAGTCAAAGGCAATCCTATATAGTGCTTTACTAAACTTTGGAATAGGACCGGAGTGGCCTTTCAAATGGATGACGTAGGAGACAAATCAAGAGAATAAGTGGAATATATATAAATTATCACGTCTAATATCACTTGCGGGGTAGACAGAGCTAATAGTCTTGAAAAGACTACAAGGCCACTTTCAGCCTTATGGCTTAATTATGGAATTGAGATTATTTAAAGCACCAATAAAAAAAAGAATTGGATCACTCCATCTCGTTTCCATGGATGTCGTAAAAGGCGACTGAGGGATATGCTTATAAACTTGTGATTCTTCTTTCACTATTTGAATCTCAAATCTATCATTAAGCCAAACAGTTGAACGAGGCCTATCAGTCATTTCAAGACTGCGGGCTCTGTCTACCCCGCAAGGAATTTTGACGTGATTATATGTATGAATGTATATCCAGATACTACTTACGACGCTAATTTCTCTCCGATCGCAGCGAAATTTCTTTTCAGGCAACTTTTCTTGTGCGTGAAAGTATCGAAGGAAGCCTTCCCGTGGTACGCCCCGATTCCACTGTTACCTACACCGCCGAAAGGCAGGGTCTCCACTGCAATAACAAACTCTATTACTGAGGCTGTGAGGTATTTTTTTAGTGTTAAGGAAATGTTAATAAGAGTAAGCCTGAGAAATATTTACAGGAGGTATTAGTTATGCTAAGGTATAATATAATTATCACTAAAGAGATAGCGAGTATATTAATAGGCAATTTTGTCTATACTAAAATCCGATTTCACAATAATGAATAATAATATTCACAGACTTCGATTGATTGGAAGAGATCTCTTCATGGGATAAGTCCGCGTAAGTGATTTTCTTTCTTTTATAACTATGTGCTATTTCTTGAAACATATACACTTTTGTGCAAAAAAGATATAACAAACAAACTTCATAATTTCGAACAAATAAATAAATTTAATCAACATGTGAAACCGTCTTCATATATAAACAAAAGTAAATTATGAAAATTGTAAGCATTATTTTACTAGATGCATTTGGGTGCCTAACAAGAGTACTACTTCTAGCTAAAAAATATATTGTAGTTAAAAAAATCATTAGCAGACGAAGAAGTCATTTAAACTATAGTACAAATCTTCTGTCCATATTACGATATTTTTTTTTGTATCGTTCGCTAGTTAATTCTAAAACTTTCCATTATGTAAATCATGAGACAATGAACTATTTATAATTGTTACTTTGTAAGCGATAGCCAATGTCATCAATCTAGTGATAATTAAACGCGAAAGTTGTTTATTTAGTTAATAAAGTATATATTTAATAACATTTCGAATGCAACTAGTAAGTACAGCCACCATGAGATTTACTAAGGTAATAGTCTACTGCTTTGAATGTGGAAAGGCCTAAATGTTAAAACGTGCCTTCATCGAGTCGGGGACGACCTGGTGAAAGAGACGGGAGAGAGACGCCCAAAGACTGCCTAGAATTATTTGCGTTAATTATTCTTTGTTGAGGAAAACTGCGCTCCGTAGTAATATGTCATATCTGAGTGAATCAGGGACTACTTCAATAATAGTACAACTTGTATCTCATCACTACATATTATAAGGTAAGGTCCCTATTTACTCTGTCTGTATGTATGCGCTGATCTCGAAAAGTTGTGCGCGGATTTTGTTCCTGTATGAAATGTTGATAAGAGGGTTTTCTGAGGAAATTTTTTATCTATAAATGGTACCCATACGCAGCCGGGGCGGGACGCGAGTGTTGAATTAAAAAATTAGAAACTGAATCTTAACAATAAATTTCCTTCAAAAATAATGTGACGGTGAGGATTCCTCCCTTAAATAAATCGAATTCTTGCTCTCCTATTTACATATTTGATTTCATAAAAGTCATTCACCAGTCTACGTAGCAGCGACTAAGCCCAGAAAATCTCATGGTAGTCGTAAAGATCTAGAATAATCTACACAAAGCGAACCAGACCTCCCATGTGCATTATAGTGTCGTTGACACACATGCCGCCACTGCTGGTGTTCTCCACGATGCTCTCCAGCACCTTCTCGTCGTTGGTGAACACGTACAGCACCAGTGGCTTCTCTCTATACAACGAGGGTGGTATCAGACCTCCACCTTAGCTACATTACTTTTTTAAAGACCAACAAAATGTTTAAAGGCGTAACGGACATTTGTATAACTTTATCAAGCTTTTAAGATTCTAATGCTAAAAGCATTAATTGCAAGTCAATCGATTGCTTTTCAATTGTTTTAACTTCTTAATTGTAATTTAACTGACCGACTCCAACTGGATAGTGGTCACATGTAAAGTTAAGCCGAGACTAACGCCAGAACGATATTAAATGAACTTTTACAATTCTTGTACACTAAAACTTTTTGTTGGTCAACTTCAATTTGCAAATTGCATTGACTAGCTTGCAAATAGGTTATATTTAAGATAAAGGAAGACAAGGATTTTATCAAATCGGGTATTTTAACATGCTTATCTAGTTACTAGGGCATTTGCCTGCTTAAAGGTGAGTCATTTTCTTAATAAACTATTTAAGTATATAGCCTAGTTTAGCGAATTTTAAATCAGTCTAAAACTAGTCTCTCAGTTCAAATTGGCCTACGAACAGTTTGACAGCATAATTTTTTGGATTTCAGGCATTCAGTCGACAAGACTTACACCTTTTAGATTACATAGAAGGTCCCTTCTTTCGATGAATCCAAGATTCTTTCTCTTCCATTTTAAAAATATCATGTTTTTAATTTCCCATCGGGAGATTATAACAAATATTAATTTAATCAAACCGCTCATAGACCATTGGAAACGTTCTGGACTGATTTGAAATTCAGAAATCATTTAGCTTTTGAGCGCTACGTGATACCCTCACCAAATAACCACCACCTTGTCCAACACCGTTGTTTGACAGAAACCAAACGACACAACAGAAGGCGGATCACACACTAAGCTTTATTTTACTCGATAAACTGTTATTCGGCTGGTGTAATCTGTTTGTGGAATTGATATCACCATTTTTGGTCAACTTATATTGCTTGCATTGGAAATTCATGATTAAAATAAGTTAAGTAGTTAGTTGTGTGTAATGAACAAACTATAGAGTTATAATAAAACATAGTGTGTAAATTTGTTTTCAAAATATAGCCATAACGAAGAATTTTGAAGAAAGGCAGCCGAAAAGTGAATTTGGATTTCCCATAACCACATAATAGTTGTGAAATTTGCATGAACATTCATTTAAATATAATGAATATTTATAGGTAGTCATCGAACGCTACAAAATAATGACAAATATATTACGTCGAAACATTTGTTGTGACTTGACATTATACAATCGTGTACTGCACAAACAACATTGTATTTACATACAAAATGTTCTTATAATTTTATACAAAATGAAACATCTTAACTATCTTAATTATCTTATCTAAACGTTCTGGCTCGGTTTTATTGAAAGACATAGCTGTCACTATTTAGGTATGGTAACGCAGCTAGTGTTCTGGGCACCTTAGCAATGTGTGTTTGTTATATTGATCAAAAATATTAAGAAAGTCGAATGCGACAACTTTATTTTAAAGTTATATTGATACAAAATAGTTTATCAGTTGAGAAGTTAAACACAATATCAAATAAGTACCCGAAAATGCGCTCACTCTGGGGGATTCCACCAGATCAGTCTTAAGTTGTTCCCTACCGTTCATCAAAATGGTAAAAGCGAAAATATTTCAATCAGTTTCCAATTGTTCTTTTATGTTGAACGGAATTTAATATCAAAAACAAATGAGCTTCCAATTGTTACTTTATGTTAAACGGAATTTAATATCGAAAACAAATGAATGCCCATGCAAGTCTCCGGACAATGTGGTGTTCTTACCGCCGTAAAACATGATCGTGTCGTTCATACATATACTGCCCGAGCGGGTTTGTTCAGTGAACAACGACTGTATGTTGTTCTCATTGCTGAACACGTATAGTACTAGTGGGTGTTCCCTGCAATTATCCGCCTTGATGGGTGATCATCGTAAAATGTATACAAAAAATAATAACAATATTAAAAAAATATATGTCTTAATATGATAGCTGGATTTGTAGATTTTGGGTAATAATATCAGGAGTTTAACTTTCGTCATTAAGCCTGTGGACTGTGGGAGTTATTAATTGGACAGGTAGGTTTCACTTCTTCCAGAAGATTTTATAGCTTTCGAGACGTATATTGAAGAAAAAATTACAGAAAAATCTTAGGATTTCCAACTTTCTTTCTTTTGATTAAATGACAATTACATAAATATTAAATAATAATTCACGAATCTGTAATTTTATCCTGAAGTTATACAATATACCTAAATAATAAAAATAAAATAATATGTAAGCGGTGTAAATTCTCTCCGACAAAATAAAAAATGAAAAATTTGAAGTCATTGAACGCAGTTTAAGTGTTAATAAAAAAAGTGTAATAATATGAACATGAAGTGCTCCCAATAATGTTCAAAACGAGATTCATCTCCCAAATGGTTACTACATAACACAACAACTCATTTCTTCAAATGTATACGTTATTGTTAGAATTCCAGAACGACCAATCAACGCGACCCATTGTTCGCTGAATATAAACGCGATTTTACACACATATTCGCACACAAGAAAACCCTAAAGCTGTGTGTTCGCACAATAAAAACACATTCACACAACACACTTCAATTCGATTGTAAACAATTTTCGACAACAGAATGGACAAAACTACACTTATATGATATTCAGAATCGCAGATAACATAAAGCATAAACAAAATATTGATATGAAATCTCTCTTAAATTTGATTTTGATGTCGTTTTTATTGATAAAGAAAAGATTTACATTGTATACGTGGAAATTCTAGGTGGCTTGTACATTATAAAAATTTTGTGTAGGTGTTTTTTGAACAAAAAACATAAATGCGTAATGAGTACCTAGAAGGCGCAAACGTAAAGGGAGATTAAGAGACGATTGTGAATTTAAATATAAATAAAATTATTTTGTGTGACTGTCGCGCCCTCTATGAACAAAAAGAGTTTCATTCTGTCTCTATTTTAAATGAGCACAATCACTATCTCCAAACGACCAAAATAGAAAAAAAAACTTACCTTTGATTGATAAATTTGATAGCTTCATAAGCATTGGCCACTGGCACAATAGGCAAAATGGGGCCAAATATTTCGTCCTCCATAATTTTATCTGTGCCCGTCACGTTGGCCACGATCGTGGGTTCAATGAACTTATCCTGTGCATCGTAATTCCCGCCAATCGCTACTTTACCTTTGCTGGCATCCAATATCGTTTCCAGACGTCTGGAATTAAATTCATAAATTAAAAAATATTAATTTTATTTTTTTTAAGAATGTTTGTGTCTTTGACACCCTGGGGTAATTTTTAATTTATGTTTAATGATTTTGGAACAAAGAATAGGAACTACCTTCAAAATTTTTACATTAATACGAAAATGTACCGCTTTATAAAACGCACACTGTAGGATTATTTTAGTTATTTATTAATTTTTAAAGTTCATCAAACAATTATTTGGTATAGCTAACTCGATCAAACACACAAACATGATTGAGCGGCCTAATCTCCTATACCGATATAATACTTAACACAAAATTAACTCACCCAAAATGCCTAAGGTTGACAATTCTGCATAGGTCTGGCGATTTCTGTGGGTCCTCCCCGTACCATTCCTTCAGCACCTTCCTGGCTACATCCACCAGTTGATCCTGGATCTCCTTGGTGCACAGCACGTAGTCCGGGGCGATGCAAGTCTGTCCAGCGTTGATGAACTTGCCCCAGAGGAGACGTTTGGCCGTCACTACTATGTCCACTGTGTTGTCTATGTACACAGGGCTGTGGGAAATAATGAGATTGTTGTAATTACAGGGAATATAAAACTATGTATACGTATCTTGATCAAACCCGAAACCGCCGAGCTTGCATGAAGAGAGTTAAATAAATAGAGAGGTAAAAGAATATTCAAATAAAATAATTTTTGATAGTAAATTAATAAAGCAAAAACTTTGTGAAGTGCAATGGACAGAACTTTTAGTAATAGATAAACCAATAGAACTGTATTCTAAAATATACGGTATTTTTAGACATATTTATGACACCTCGAGTAAATTTGGTGATCTTAAAAATAAAAGGACAACTCAACCCTGGATGGATAATAAACTTAAAAGAATGATTGAATATAAAGATGAGTTATTTAGAAGATGGAAAAGACAACCTAAAAATAATACTTTTAGACTAGAATATACAAAATATAGAAATAAAACGCAGAGGCTCATAAATATGGCTAAAAATAAGCATAAATCTGATACAATAATTAATTGTAAAGGTGACATGAGAAAAATTTGGCAAAATCTTAATATGTGGATGGGAAGGAGGGCACAGTCCATTGATAGTGTAATTGAAAAAAATATGTTAGTAAAAGAAAGTATTGAGAATGTATGTAATAACTTCTGCACAACATTTACACATGAAATTGATAATATAAAACATAAATGTAGCAAATTATTCCTAGACAGAAAAAGTTACGTTAATGAGACAAATGTCAGCTTTCGATTCTCAAAGGTAACGCCGTCGGATGTAAAAAGGATAATAGACAAACTAGACTGCAACAGGTCGCCGGGGTCGGACGGAGTCAGGCCGCGAGACTTAAAGGAGATTAGCGGTCCGGTATGCGCAGTTATTGCTCACTTCATAAACCTAACTGTAAGTCAAGGAAAATATCCGGATGAACTTAAAATTTCCGTAATAAGGCCAATATATAAACAGGGCTCATACTTAGAATATACAAATTTTAGGCCGATAGCAATTTTAAACTTAATAAATAAGATAACCGAAAAATTAATAATGGAGCAAATTACACTATTTTTAGATGAAAATAAAATATTGAATGAAGTACAGCACGGGTTTAGACCAAGAAAAAGCACTGCTACAGCATTAGCACAATTTACCGACGATGTGAACAAAGCATTAAATGATCGAAAAGTAACGGTAGTCATTTATATTGACTTTAAAAAGGCATTTGACACCCTTGATCACGACGGCCTGTTGCGGTCTATGGAAGAATGTGGTATACGAGGCCCTATAAATAATTGGTTCAGGCAATATCTTGAGAATCGAAAGCTAAAGGTAAAAATCGCAAATACTGAAAGTAATTTGGGAGACATAAAATACGGTGTACCAACTGGGTCTATTTATGGCCCAGTTGGTTACATAATACATGTAAATAGTTTAAGTAATGTGATACAAAAATCAAATTGTTATATGTATGCCGATGACACGTGCCTATCGTATAGCGGGACAAATGTAGATATTGTTACTAAAGTGATACAAGAAGATTTTGAAAACATTATACGATGGGCACATGACAACGGGTTAATAATAAATCACTCTAAAACGAAATGCATGATCATACACTCCCCTCACAGTAATAAATATAAAGACGCACGTATTATAATAACAGGCCACAGCTATGAATGCTTACATAACAATAAAAATAACTGCAATTGTAAACCATTGGAATGTGTTAGAACTTTTAAATATTTGGGACTAAATATAGATAGCTCGTTCACATGGAAACACCATGCCAGTGATGTATGTAAAAAACTTCGAAGTATATTGGGTAAATTAAATAACTTAAGCTATTTTGTAAGTAAAAAAATTATGTATATGTTGTATTACTCGTTAGTAGACTACGGGCTATTGGCTACGGGCTGGGTGCGTACGGACTTGCTGCAGAAACACACTTAAATAAAATTAAAAGTCTACAAATTAGAACGGTAAAATTATTAATTAATAAAACAGTAAAGAATTCTTTGAACGGTGACTATGAGAAATTATTTAAATTGTGCAATATCCTGCCGGTACAAGCAATGGTTAAAACGGCAATTCTTACAGAGCAATACGGCAATGAATTACATAAAATTAAGAAAGTCCACACATACCCAACCCGTGCAGCTAAAAGAGGAGGTAAGCTGCTCGTCCCCAAGGTCACAAACAAGTATGGCCGACGCACCAGGCGCTGGCTGGTACCTACATGGACTAACGAGCTGCCTACGGAATTAGTAGCAAAAGCGGCTTCCAAAAAACACATTAAAAACATACTCCGTAAGCACTATCTGTCTTTGTGTCCCTAATCTATACTAATATTATAAAAGCGAAAGTTGTGAGTATGTGTGTATGTTTGTTTCTCGATCGCGTCAGAACGACTGAAGGGATCGTATAAAGTTTGGAACGTAGATGGCTTATGGACTGGAATAATTTGATTAATCAATGATGTTATATCGTTAGCTGTATTTTTTATCTTGACCTTGTCTGACTTATTTTGATTTTTCTTGACTTTGTCCACATATGTATATTGGGGATAGCCCATGTTCATTCTCAAGGCTTGGTCCATGTCTGAATTATATATCTGTAAAATAGTGTTAGTGGTTTCAGCGTGATAACGTCACAGACGGACAGTCGGAGGTGCTTCTGTATTTATAATATGACGATATTTATTGAGTTAGCAGTTTAGTGAAGGATAGATTTAGGTAAAATAAAAAGTAAGAAAAATTGAAGATGTATTTAGCTGGTAAATATTAAGAGCGATATTAACTTACAATTTATTTAAGATACAGGTTAATTAGTGGTGAAGGGTAGAAATAGGCAAAATAAATAAAAAATGTTATAATTAAAATTTGCCGTTAAACTGTTCAGCAGTTTGGCAATGGAAAAATACTGTAATTAGATATAAGTTTTTCTGAATAAATAAATAAAATAAAATAAAAAAAAAAAGTTATGAATGTGGATGAAGCGAAGGAAGTGCCTACACCTCCGGGAAAGAGGCGTGATTTTATGTATGTGTGTATGTAATATAAAACTACTAAAGAGGGAAAAATCTTGATAACGTATGTTTATTCGGAATTTCAGGAAACTATTTCTTAGTGCACCCTTAGAAATTTAAAATATCTAGACCCAGATGTATGGGCTGTCTATGCATTAATATGAGACAAACAGAGTGGTCTAATTTTAGTGTAAAAAAATAAAATAACGTGGACAATGACGCGTGAAATTTTAATTTACAGTTTGCCTCATCGCGTATGTTAACAATGGGGTTAACGGGTAAGGATTTTTTTAACTTGTCCTTTGATACAACATAATGGGATGAAATTATAGGACCAGCGGTAATACAACAGTCTATCAAACAAGTTCCAAGTACGTCGTTAGCTAGTTTTCTTTTCTAAAAGATCTCACGGCACTCTTTTCCGCCAGATAGGTACTTAGGAACTAGATATTTAGCTACAAGGGCAGACTGAATAAGGAAAACTCGAGCAGGTATTCGACTCAGGGTCACAATAGGAGTTCAAAGTTCACATCCTAATTGCTTCCTTAACATAGTTACGTAAGTTTTTAAATTATAAGTACCGGTACCAATACCTGGCATTTTATTCAAAATATGGTACTTCAGAATAATTTGTTCTTCCTCGTGTTTTAAGTAATTAACGCTTTCACATAATGCAAGAATCGTGATTCTGAATTTGGTTGCTGTTAACAAGTTCACAAAGGTAAGATATCAAGCCTCCCGAATTATAATCAAAGTAAAACCCCGGGCTCTTACGAGAAGAATAATCTCCCAAATTATTACTATCACTTAAATTATAGTGAATTGGTATTCCTATGTATACTACTTGTGGACTTAAGTTAATTTATTTTGTATTTTATTAAGTATCCGCTAAAAGTATGAAGATGACTGACCTACAAACCATCTTACCTTTTACCTCCCAACTCTAGAGTGACAGGAGTGAGATACTTCGTAGCCGCTTCGTATACAATCTTGCCGACATTGGTGCCTCCTGTGTAGAATATGTAGTCGAATTTCTCTTTAAGCAGCTGACTGGTCTCCTCTGGACCTCCTTCAATGACAATAACGGCGTCCTAAAAATACGAGATGATATATTTATATAATTAAATGTTACCCTGCTTTACGTTATGTTACTGGTAAAAATTTATGAGTGATAAGGTTGAACGCTTCATACAATTTGAGTTATGTTCTCCTGTTCACTTTATGGAGGGCAGACGGGTATAGCTTCGTGTAAAACCTTGGTCATATGCGTACCTCTTATGAACTAACGTCAGTAAGATGATGAATACGTCGATCACTTAATTGACATACACAAAGATATTATTTAAAAAAATACCCATGTAATTTGCTAATATCCAAAAATTTTTATAATTAATAATTATAAAAACTGTTTGCCAAATATAGAAAAGGCAAATAATTAATCTGCTTGCCATTGATTTTTGAGAACCACAGAAAATTCGGGGATTAAAAGTTGAAGAGGATAGATCTACGCTCCGGGGGTCACGCTTTGTTTATAGGGAACTTTCCACTCAAGTTATCCAAATACTTTGTCAATCACGAGGGAAGTAAATACAATGGAAGGAAATACATTTTCTACTTACATTATCCAAATATTTGGGCACCATATCCACAACGAATTTGGCGCATGCCACAGACAGTTCACTAGGTTTCACTATGACAGCGTTTCCCGCCGCGATTGCCCCCGCAACGGGTAGCAGGAGCAGTTGAAGTGGGTAGTTCCACGCGCCGATCACGAGGGCAAGGCCGTATGGGTCGTTGTATATAACAACCTCGTCTAGGATGTTCACCATCCCTTTGGCGGGCTGAAAGAGTGTATTAAGTTCTTGTTTTTCTTTTTTTGATTAAAAATGAAATCTTATTCGACATTATCTCACATATGATAATGTCGATGTTGTATCAGACTTGACTTTTGAGAACAAAGTAAGGAAATTGGTATCCTAATAAAATATTCACTATACACTTAGCAACTAACTCTAATTAAGAAGACTGATTACTTCAAAGTTAAAATGGTACACGATATTCTACCCATTTGTCCTTTCGTTAACTTAATATGAAAAATATAATTAACTCACATGAGTAGGCTGAACCCACTCGTCCAAATGGTGTAGCGTGTTCTTCAGATCGTTGATCAAATAGTCCACTTCAAGGAGGACGGCCTCCATCTTGCTCCTGCGCAGGTCCTGGTGCAATGCGTCTATCATCGCCTGCTGGTTGTCCTCGTACATCCTGAGCAGGCTCTGCAGTTGTTTGCGCCGCCATTCAATAGGACGTGTGACCCCGCGGTTGAAGGCGTCGCGGGCCCTTTGGACTGACTGTAAGGATAATACCAATTTTTTAATTCAAATCAGCAATTCCCGTTACCGCGGGAATTTCGGGAAATTATCTCTTAGTGCTCCCTAAGACCACATAAAGACCTACACGCCAGATTTCAAGTCTTGAGCTACACTAACGGCTTGGGCTGTGCGTTGATATTTTCTTTTGTATATGTATTTCAATTTAAAACTGGCTAGTAACAGAATTGGCTTTTATTGTGTACAAATATGCGAAATGAAAATGATAATTTAGACTATGTTTTCTCGTCTCGTGATTTCCAGTTACTCATTGAATTAAAAAAGACTTACAGGTTTGGATGGTTATATATTTCATTCAACGTCTATCAAATTATTAATGTGGATGAAGCGAAAGAAGTATGCATGTGGGATCGTGGCAAGTGGAAAGATGTAGTCTCTGCCTACCCCTACGGGAAAGAGGCGTGATTTATGAGTATGTATGTATGCAGTTTAAAAAATTAATGGAAATAATAGGTATGTTTATTATACTTGCCTAGGCGTAATCATTATTATTAATATGTCGATGATAAAAATGAAAAAAGGAACCTAAAAACCGGCAGGAACCGACATTTACATTCGAAAAAACTTGGCTGGAAAATATTATGCCATCATCTAAATATAGCGCGGGCAGGACACAAAGGTCAACATAACTGGTTTACTCAACAACAATTTGTTTGCCTAACAATTAGATACCTGCAAACATTCATTGTAGTAGTTATATTTTACTAGCGACCCGACCCGGCTGCGCACGGATTTAGCATTTATACATATAAACCTTCCTCTTGAACTACTCAACTATTAAGAAAACTGCATTAGAATTCGTTGTGCAGTTTTAAATGATTTAAGCTTGCATACCTACATACAGACATAGGAAGAGTCTTTGCTTTGCTTTATACCTACTAGGTGGTGATTTAACCTGGATCTGCGCAACCCTGTTCTAAGGGATCTTAAACGAGTAAAATGAGAGAAAAGAAGCGTTCAATATAGGTGTATTGAATTAAGTGGGTCATAGATAATAATTATATTCTCAGTTGACAGAATGACGCAGGATAACGCTATCTTGGAAATACTTGCCTCAGAAATGTTCGTTGATTTGGGTTTCGAACTCATGATGTTACCTGAAACAGTTGAAAATTTCGAATTGTATAATGTGAACAAGTTCAGTTATTACAGCATTAATAGTAGATATGACCCCAAGTTCTACTAAGAATAAAAAGAACAGCCCTACATTGTAAAAAACCGGCCAAGTGCGAGTCGGACTCGCGCACGTAGGGTTTTGTACCATCATCATGTTTCTTACTTAATTTGTTTTTATATTTACGTTACTTCCTATATATATGTATTATGTATATATATATAAACGTTTGTTGTATGTAGTTAATTAAATATTTGAATTTTTTTGTATTTGTTGTTATAGCGGCAATGGAAATACATAATTTGTGAAAATTTCAGCTTTCCGTTTCCGTTTTTACCTTTTAGCGTACCTAAAATGTAAAAACGGAACCAATCCCTAAAATGTTATTTATAGATTTCTTTAAGTATTTATCTGTCTTCATAATCTTGAAATTTATAGTTACAGAAGCATATCTATTGTTGTATAAAATTCATAAGATAAACTTAACATGGAGGTTATCTCTTTATACGATCACATATGTGTATGTAACACACTAACACAACTGTTTCCCATAGGGATAGGCACTAGTTTTGGTCTGTAAAGTCTGTCCGAGTCGATACGACCTAGGTCGTAAGTCTGCGGTATGCAGCACGAGCTCTCAGGAATAAGTATCGCTAACAAATCCGTTGGCGACACCTATTATAGCAGTGAGAAACAGCTTGTTTATTTTCACATATGTAAATTTATATATTATACTTACAAACATTGTTATAAATCATTGACATTGAAATGTCTGAATAACATATACATAATTATCACAATACTCAAAAATAAAAGTCAAAGTGTAATTACAAAACAAAAACAATTAGTGCATACATACATAAAAAAGGATTTATTTCCCGAAAGGAACTCATGGAAACAATCATTCCTTATCCTTTGGTCATGTTATATAATACATACATATCATCACGTCTATATCCCTTGCGGGGTAGATAGAACCAACGGTCTTGAAAAGACAGAAAGGCCGTTCAGCTGTTTAGCTTAATTTCATATAACGGTATACATACTTAAATCATTATTATACTTTGTCTTCTGATCTCTAATGTATTTACTTGAGATCAGTGACTTGGTCAAATATTACAAAAGCAATAACAACATTTTTGTACATACTACATATAATTGGTATATTTCAATTTGTAATATCATAAAAGTATGATAACATTCCATGCCTAGATTATCTTAAAGCAATTATGGATCAATCAGTTACATTGATATAGCTTGACAATAACGTGGATGATTATGACCAATTCAAAAATTAAATTTCAAAGGGCAATTATCTACCTAATGATGATTGGTGTTTTTTTTTTAAAACATATTACGTTTTTATCACTCACGGGAAAAACAGAGGTCTAAAATAGTCACAAAACGCGAAGGCCACATTCATCATTTGTTTTGATGTCAACATGGTGAAAATGAATTTGATAAGTTTAATATTCACCTGACTGTATGTACTGGTTTCCATACAATGTGTTCGCTCAGTAAAAGTCCATCACAAATATTTGCAAAGCCATTTGTTTTGTCTTATCTCTCTTTCTATCAACTAAAGAGTGAGATACAAGATAAGGCATAGACCAGGGACATTAAATTCAAATCATGTTACAGGGAACAACATATCAACCTAATTCCCTGTGAATTTGCCTCTATTACCATGTCATAGTGTTCCATGTAGATTAAACTTGATATTGCTGTACCTTAGAACTTGTACTCTTGGTACCAACATTTAATCACGTCTTTATTTCTTACAGAGTAGACCGAGCCAACATTCTCACAAAGTCTTAAAGGCCATTTTCAACTTTGATGATGATAAGAGATTCAAATAATGACAGATTGCTAGCCCATTTTCTAAAATAAGTATCCCAAGTTTATTAGCCCATCCTTTAGTCGCCTTTTACGACATCTTGATAAGAAATAATACAAAAACAAGAGGGAGTAATTAGCATTTTGTACAATTACAGTACACCTGTTTAGACTTACAAATTAATTGGAATACAATCAAGACTAGGTAATATTAAATGCTAATTGTATTCAATGTCAAGGTTTTACAAGCACTTTCCTATGGAATGCAGAAACACAATCAGTATGAGTTTATTGCTGTGATAAAACCAAAGAAAATTTAGTGAAAGGCAGGTCAAATATATCCCTACTAATATTTTAAATGCAAAAGTAGACTCTGTCTGACTGTCTGATATGCTTACAAGCCTTTATCACTGAACCAATTTTGATAAAATTTAGTACAGAGATTAAGAGTTGAGAATGAGGAAGAAAATAGGCTTTTTATTGGAAAAAAACACCACACAGACAATGTTACGGGCAAAAGCTAGTGTTACTTTATTTAGCATGAATTTTAAACATCACACACTTAATGATTCCTTCTTTCATTAAAAGTCTTTTCATCATATTCAAATGATTGTGAAACAGGTGAAGATATTAAGATGCATATTCCTTTATTTGTTTGTAACTTGTCCGAAAAAGACTTCCTAAATGTTTCCACAGTTCTATCTATCCTGAATCTAAAACATGTTACATGCATGATCAATATCTGTATTATTAAAAAGTATACCTGTGTAAGTGTGTGTGTAAGTGCAAGCTGAAAAGTTACAGTACTGTTAAAAGTATATAAATTACAAAGTAATGTTCTTTTAACTTAGATCTTAAAACTATGACAAATATGACCATGAATTTATTTTCAAAATATACAGTTTGATGATGTCATTATAGGTACTTATGATTTAAAGGAAATAAATAAACATAATTTACATATACCACCAATTCTCTGTTACACAATCAAATTAGGTACCTATACTTAATTTGCTAAGTCAACTCTTTTTCTTATGATAACTCAGCTCTTTTATTTACTTTATTTATTTGTGATTTTTTTCACAATATTAATATAACTATATGAAAAAATCATAAATTTTTCTTGTTTCCTTTTGATTCCTAAGTCTGCAAACTCACTAAGACTTCTTCAATTCCTCTTGTTGTTGATGTTTGACTCTGCTAATTTTTCTTATCAGATTTGCTTTCCAGATTCTGTTTGATAACATCTTCTCACCCATCCTCTTACCTTAACCAAAACATCTTACCATAATGAAGATCATTATTGCTTTTGACTTTATACATACATTTTATTTTTGAGTATGTGTAAGAGTTGTTTTATCCTACTATTCCTAAGCAAAATCATTGAAATAAGTAAGTATGATCTTTGAATGAATAGAATGGAGCCTTCAGAGAAAAGTGAAAACTTCATGCAAATCCATATTGTTTCACAATAGTGATATCCACAATTACCATAACTCATTCCAATATTATTAATAGTTATACATATCGTTTTACTTACCAGCAGTCATGTTGCGGGGATTCACTATATATGGCACAAACTAAATAGAGATACTACGTTTATGGTCCTTCGGAATGATTAATTCGTAAAATATTAAGTTTAGAAACTTGACTGGTGACGATAACAAGACGCACAAAGTATAAGAGTTAAAATATTGGCTTGCTTGTTAAATTATTCGACAAATAGTATACTAGGCACAAGTAGAGAAACTAATTGAGTGTACTTTCGAGCCGAACGAAAAATAAACTTTTGTGTTGAGCAAAGTTTATGTGCGTTGTTGGTTGGTGCTGATATCTTGACACTGACAATGACATCTGATGGGAAATGACAATGACATTTATTACTTTAATTTATTTACAAACTTTGAATAGGTAGGTAGAGATCAGTGGATTTACCTCTTAAAAGCCTATAACTTTGACCTACTACTTTTCGTAAGTTAATTTCGTATCTTATTTCCACGTGGTTTTGGCACGCCAACAATATGAAAACATGTACATATTTATGTATGGACATAGACATTTCTTCTTACATTATTAACGCTCTCTAGCGGTGAGAAGCCTTGGTTTTAAATAGCTACATTAGTGAAATAGTTCTTGAATTACAGTGGAGATGTCGTTACATGATTTCTTTGCGGTGTAATCCAAAGATATAATTAAATAATCACTACGTGGGCAATCTTTCACAATATTCCAGTATAGTTAGTCCAAACTCAAAACATAATATGTATGTACCTATGTTTATATCCCTTGCGGGGTAGACAGAGCCAACAGTCTTGAAAAGACTAATAGGCTATTGAAACAGTGAATACAAATTTCTTATGATTTTTAAAGTATGTTCTTTAATTAAACAAATAAAAAACATATTATCGCTATTACTTTAAATTCCTGGGGCCAACATTTAAGAGCTCTCAAATAATAGTGCTAGGGTATCTATAATGTACGTAGCTACACATAGTGTAATTTACAAGAATATATCTAAGTTTGGAAGCCTTGACTTGACATTGCTGAGCTGTTAGGTACCTGCCTGACCTTCATTCAAAGGAAACAAGAATTATGATGCGCATGTTTGACCATAATGTTATTGCTGTTAGTTGGCATAATGAGTTATGTCATTGACACTTTGTACTAATGAAATATAAAAATAAAATTAAAATCGGATAATAAAACAACCTCAGTTAAAAATGTGGGACATCAACACACCATTTGTTTTATCACTACTGAATTATAAATACCCCTTTTTAACCGATTTCAAAAAACGGTGGTTTTCAGTCGGGCTTGTATGGATAGATTTATAAAATTATTCATCCTTGAGGGCTCAAGAATGAATAATTTTCCCCGTTTTTTTTCACATTTTTCATTATTTCAGCTAAAAATTGTAGTGTGATGTTATATAGCCTTCCTCAATAAATCGCAAAAAGAATTTTTCAATTCGAACCAGTAGTTCCTGAGATTAGCGTGTTCAAACAAACAAACAAACTTTTCAGCTTTATAATATTAGTATAGATGTATGTATGTTTGTCCGCGATTAGGTATCTCGCGTTTTGATGAACTGATTGTGAAGCGGTCTTCAAGCAGGAGACCTTGTTTTTGCTGTCTAAAGGGTTATCATAAAGAAATACCCGACCAAGAATGTTTATTTTTTTCTAATTCGGAGAATGCCTTCTATTGTGGTAGCTTGAAGGGCTTGGGTGATGATCTGATCTTGGTAAGGTACTTCTGCTGTTGGTGATACTAAACTTTTTCGACACGCCGATCATTTTTCTCGGCGACCACATTTTTCGGATTAAAAATTTACATAATTTTTGGATTAAAAAAACTGCGACTGATAGGTAAATACCTAACAAAATATTTATGATTTATTGTGAATGTTAATCTATATAAATAGGTACTTATTTATTTTTGCCGCTGTCATCTGTCTTTTAACTAAGGTAGTCCTTTAACTAAGTATGACTTGTTCTTTAGAAACTGCAGAAATTATGAATTAATAAACAAATATCGATTTCTGGCTATATTAGTTAGGAAGTTTGTTTAAAATATGCCACCTGCCACCTGCATTCACGTCAAACTCCCGTTTTAATATCAAATAGATATTTAATTTTCTCGGTGGTCGAATCGGTAAGGTTAAAATGCGTGATGCGCAGAATGGCACAGGTTCAAATCCCACAGCGGCCATGTACCAATGACTATTTTCGAAGTTATGTACCTGTTTGAATATTAACCGATGCTCTTACGTTGAGTGAAAACACCGTGAGGAAACCTACATAGTAGTTGGGTTAGGTTTACCTGCAAAAGTTGCGGAGGTCAGATGGGAGTCGCTTCGTGTAAAAGCCTATCTCACCCAATCCAAGATCCATGGTCAAAGGCATACCCGGGCTCCTCTTCAGAATGGTGAGGACGCAACCGGGACTCAAGCCAGCACGAAAAGGATTTAATTTACTCGAGCGAGAATTTATATAAATAAACAATATAAAATATTTAGTTTTCCCTGCGACTTTGTTTGCCTCAAAGCTCTATAAATTTTAACTTATGTTATTAACCATGAATAAGCTATAATACAAAAGTTTCATGAAAATACGTCAGGTAGTTTTTGCGTAAAAGAATAACAAATATACACATCTTCACAAACCTTTTTCATTTATTATATTAGTAGGGAGGAAAAGATTAGATGGACAAGTTTTTATTTAGGTTTAAATCATGGAAATTAGCAATAGGTACCTACTCTTTAATTAATTTAATAAATTGTAAAGAAGGAGTGTCCGTCTGTTAAGTTTTTACGACTTAAACGTTGGACCTATTTTACTGAAATTTCGTATGATTTGAATATAGGTACCTAGTACTAAGTAAGGTAGTTAATTAGCCGACGTCAAAAAGGATTTTTTCTAGAAATTACCACGGAAAATGGAGAGTGTCCATTCCTTAATTGGGAAAGTTAGATTTACGCGAAGCGACACATTACTTTTCGCGAAACCTTCTGCAGGGAAAACTAACCCATTTTGGAAACTGGTTGCACTTACACTACACATATACCTCGTTGCCTGAATGTGCAGCTTAGCAAAAATAATTATGTACATACATAATTCAGAAAATAGTCATTAGATAGTCATTGATATATGTTCGCGGTAGGATTGTTCACGTGAATAAACCCGCTGATGATAACGACTTTTTTGATAAATACCTACGGTACAGGTCTTAGGCTTAGGTGGAGGTAGTGGCTAGTAAGTAACATACTAATAAGTATCATACTTACCAAACTAAGTGACAAGTTTTCCTTGAATTTTGGATTTTGTCAAAGTAATGCTAATTGAGGTTAACGATTTTTAATATTAGATATACTGTTAATTGTTTAAATTACTAACTCTTACATACCTATTCATGATATCGGCTTTTTTACAGGGAAGATTTTAACTTAATTGGAGTTTCCGTAAAAAAATAAATACTGAAGTTATACTATATAGGCTTTGAATTATTTTATATATATAGGCTTTAAAACTAGCATATCGACTAAAAGAAGAAACCCAAAAAAAAAACATAGGTGCCTTGATTGATTTTTACAATTTGCGCGGGAAGAGATGTAGGTAGCTGGCACAAATTATGTTTTTTATTCACTACCAGATCAGTAAGGAAATTTGAACCAGATGAATGTGTTTCTCCCGAATAGGCAGGCCGTAAAAAATGGCAAATAGGCAGGCCGTGAGAAGGTGTGAAGCACATAATTATTTTTATTTCATTCTTAAAATATGTTGCTGCCTCAACCAAAATATCTCTAAGAGGATTTGCTCAGCAGTGGAACAGAAAAATGTACCATAAATTAAAGGTAAAATTAAATAGGTACCTATTGGTAGAACTGGTTCTAAGATTGCATGCTGCATTATGTTTACAAATGCTCACCTCAATGCTCGCTGTGTTATTTAATCTGTGACGTAGATGTAGTGCCGGTATGTTGGCAGCCTTGACTTACCTGAACTAAGTAAACGAGACCATAAACTTGAGATCAAGAACGAAATATAAATGCTAATATCGAATATAACTAAGCTAGAAAATCTTGAAATTTTTAGGATATTCATATTAATCCCAACAAATACTTTAAAAATATATTTTTTTGTTTAATTGGGTACTTAACTAAAAACAATTGAACTGATTTTCCAAGTTCTTATCATCAATATATTACGTCACGATCTTCGCCAAGAAGGACCACTTCAACCCGTTTGGAAAAAAGGCGTGATTATCCGACTAGGTAGCAAGATTTTCTTTCTCCGCTTCTGCTTGGTATCTTTAAAGTACATATTATTTGTTTTTCTAGCAGTTTGAACGAAGAAACATTTTTTATTACTAACTTACACATGACTTATGTTAAAATTATTCAATTCATTACGAGTCATTGTAAATGTCATTGTCTTTTTTGCAGTCATATAAACAATGGCAAATAATAATTTATGTATGACCGCCGATGACTGTTCACTTCAATAGCGTTCAATACTATATACCTACCTTTACCTTTGACTTAAATTTTCATGTTTTGTCGGTAAGACCTAAGTTAGTATATCATGTACACTACCATGGTCTTCATGGCGGCAGTCCCGGTTGCTCAACTCTCTGGAGATGGTTGATGGATTCGAAATAATAATGTTTTTTTTTCATATCTTCTTCTTCCTCTTGGCTTTTAGTCCCGGTTGCATCCTCACCATTCTGGAGAGCAGCCCGGTGTTTGCTTTTTACCATGGACACTGGATTGGGTGAGTCGGGTTTTTACACGAATCGACTCCCATCTGACCTCTGCAACGTTTGTAGGTAAACCATACATGTAAGTATTGGAACAGGTTTTCTCACGATATTTTCCTTTTTTATAAAAGCATCGGTTACCATTCAAACTAATGTATATAACTTCCGAAAATAGTCATTGGTACATGGCCGAGGTGGGATTCAAAGCTTTCTGCCCACCACGTATTTTAAGCGTGTACCTTACAGATTGGGCCACCGAAGCCCTAATTACTATTTTTAGTTATTGCGCAAACTCACATAAATTATTTTCTATTGTACTTCTGAAATTCTAAAATTGTAAATAATCTAAAAAGCAGGAAGAAAATGGTAATTTATATATTTAGTAATCATATTGAGTGTTTCTACACTTTCATTATTTAGCTGCTAATAACATCATCAACATATTGATAGCTGATGATGGATGATGTTTACGTAGTTACAGCATAAATGGATTGGTTCAGTACTGCCGCGCAATTTAAGAACGCAGTAAGTACCACTTACTGCGTTTATGGTTGTCGTAGATGTAGGAGATGCTGACATTGCGATCTACAAGAATCAAAGACCCGTTTTCTTCTATCTCGCTTAGAAACGGAAATACGTTATAACATAAATGCAGTAATGAGCAGATTTTAATTTCACTTACTTAATATAACTGCAGTAAAAACACTTACTTATTTAGTATTATGTAGAAACATTTCATAATGGTATTAGCAACACAATAATAGTGCAGTATTTACCAATAACGTCATTTTTTATATGTTTATACAATTGTTAAAAATATCTTGCACATAGTTTATGCGCAGTAGGATCGTTTCTTAATTTAATGATATGTTGCCATGGTAAAAGCAAATGACTCTCACATAATATTAATGCAGCAACTACAATATTATACTGCGTTTATCGAAAAGCTCGTCCGAATTGTTTTTAGGTTTAACATGTCATGAACGCGGCAACTGACAATTACGGCATTTATTGTACGTTTATGTATTTGTTTATCACAAGAACGATATTTAGTTTATTGTCTTAAGATCACTTACTGCATTAATGCTCCAGCAATATACGTACGAAACTCAACTATTTCTCCTCCAATCAAAATATTACATGCAGTCATTTCTTTCTCCATTTCAAAAACCAGTGTTTTAGTTTTACTTACGTTCACTTTCATTCCTTTCTCTTTTAAAGCTTCATGCATACAGTTTACCATCTCCTGTAACTCCTCCGCTGATGACGCCAGTATAACCTGATCGTCGGCATAGAGCAGACATTTGACGAGTAATCCTTAATCCACTTTCAGACTCTTTCAAATCTGTCAAACAACTATCCATAAATAGGTTGAACAGCCACGGTGACGCAACACATCCTTGCCTATCGCCTTTCTCAATCTTAATCCACTCAGTGTGCGCTCCGTTTATCCTGACACAAGCACTCGAATCCTCATCTAAGGATTTCAGTGCTCGTATTAAGAGACTGCTCACCCCATGCATAGAAAGTGCTGACCACAATTCATTCCTCTCAACTCTGTCATAGGCCTTTTCCAAATCCACGAATGTGCAATAGACGTTTTGACTCTTGGCCAAAAACTTTTCGGCTATGCACGGCAAAGAAAAGACCTGATCAGTACATCCCATTCCCTTTCGAAATCCCGCTTGAGCATCCCATATTTTGTCATCAGTTTCATTCCTGACTCTATTAATCAATACCTTAGCATACAATTTGCCGACGACGCTAAGCAGGCTTATACCACGATAATTTTTGCAGTCCAGTTGTGACCCTTTTCCTTTGTAAAGTGGCACGATAACAGCCTTACACCAATCTTTTGGTACTCGGCCGCTTCTCCAACACAAATTGAAAAGGCAGTACAACTGTCTAGCTACGACGCCTTTTCCTGCTTTTAGCATCTCGACCGACACTCTATCATACCCAGCAGCCTTACCCGCTTTCATACTCTTAAGTGCTTCCACAATTTCGAACATTTCAATTTCGCCTTCCATCTCATTCTCTTTTTCTTCGCTATAGCAGAACTCTTTCTTATTTTCTTCCTTTTTTTCAAATAAACTCTCAAAATAGTCCTTCCATATCTTTAGCACACATTCTTCCCCTT
The DNA here is from genome assembly GCF_032362555.1 of Amyelois transitella. Classification (NCBI taxonomy): domain Eukaryota; kingdom Metazoa; phylum Arthropoda; class Insecta; order Lepidoptera; family Pyralidae; genus Amyelois; species Amyelois transitella. The sequence continues at coordinate 7,239,448 of NC_083522.1, read as the reverse complement.
TCACAACGCTACCATCCTGGCATCTGATCCTAGTCAGCTCTCTGGTTATAGTTTTTCCTCGGGCTGACCTTACGGATTTCCAGAATACTTTCAGATTTGACTGAAAGTCTTCTGATAGCCTTTTATCAAATTCCTCTTTATACTCTTCTTTCTTTCTAATCACAGCTTTCTTAACCAAATCCTTCATTTTTTATATTATTTACGTGCTTCATTCACATCTTCATCTATAACCTCTTGCATTCTTAAGTTAGCTTTTGCTGCTAACAAATCCTTAATAATTTTATTATTTATAGCTGCTAATAAATAATTTTATTAGTTATATTTTTATTCTGTTAAGCAAGTGGAGATATTTTTTGATGACCAAGAAGGTTTTTTATTTATTTTATAAGTTTTTGAACTGATTGTACGTTTTAAAATCTGTGATTTATAAAATAAAAGGATTTCAAAAGTAATTTGTAAATCTCATTTTATTTTGGTATAGTTCAAAATGAAAGCGTTACTGACTTAAGATAAACTCAGTGTAAATGCAATATTACTGCGCTATTATAATCTGTGATAAGTCATTTCCTTTCATGTTATCTATCATAAATGCAGTATATTATAAAGTTACGGCGCATATATTGTGTTGCAAAATGTAAAATAACATTAATTCACGTAACCTATGTGCTGTAAATAAAGGAATTTTAGCATAAATGCAGTAAGGATCAATTTTACTGCATTCATGAAAATAATGTCTTATGAAAAAAATAATTAAGCCATAACATAAACAGTTTCAATTAAATTTTATGCACTATATAATAATTTAAAAACTAAACGCCACTATCAAGATAATCTTCGAGTTATGCTCTTTAAGTCAGCATAGTTATTTTTAAACATTTTTGCATAACATATTTTAGGTAGCCTAAAATAAGTTTAAAACTTTGACCGCGTTTTTCTCGAAACTGTTCTCGTGTTCTTTACTGCGTTCTTCAATTGCGCGGCAGAGTAGGTCACCATAAGTAAACGATTGAATGGAATAATTAAGGTTAATTCAGATGAAATATACTTTAATCTACCAATGTTAATGATTTTGACGATCTGCCTGTATCACATCAGTGATACACTCAGATCGTCAAAATCATTCATAAATCTAGTCCCAAAGAGATGTCCCTTGGTGGGACAAGTAAGAAGATTTTGTGATCCCAGTGGTCACATGGGACTAGTGACACTATCGAAATTGTCTCAGTTGTTACACTTAGCTAATTCTTATAATGTTTGTGTCCATTAGACTGATTATACGTTTAGTAAGTCTGAGTCAACACTTCACTAGTAGTACTAAGTTAAGAATATAAATTAAATAACTTCTATTATAAAGGGCCCGTACTACGTTATTGGTGTCGTGTGGTTCCAGGCACCAATAGAAAAAAGGACCACTCCATCTATTTCCTACGGAAGTCGCAAAAACCGACTAAGGCCTAGCCTTTTAAACTTGTTATTCTTTTTTTAGGCGACGGGCTAGCAACCTGTCACTATATGAATCTCAATTCTATCATTCAGCCAAACAGCTGAAAGAGGCCATCAGTCTTTTCTAGACTGTTGGCTCTGTCTACTCCGTAAGGCATAATAGACATGATTATATATATATATATATATATGTATGTTTATGGGCAGGACAAAAAAGAACTCCTCCTTTTGCAATCTTAAATTTTCATTGGGTAGGTACACTAAAAGGAGGTATAAATTTTTTTTCTGTGCAATAAAAATAATCACAGAGAAACAATCATTTATACCAACCTGGCGGAAATTGTAAAAAACGAAACATTGTAATATATTGTAGTATAAGTACCTATTACGACATCTATTGTAAAATAATTAGGTAATTTCGATCCTTAGTTCCTTTTATAAAAATTCATGGTTACTCGCGTAATTACTGTAGAGAAATAACAAAATCTTTAGACTGTGTTTACTTATGATAATAACAAAAACTACATATAAGTATATTTTATATCGAATGCCTTTATCCTAACTAATATTAATAATACAGCGAAAATAAGTTTATTTGTTAAGTTGATTCAGTAGAAAACGCGGGAAAACGTATTTCGCGCGTTATCTATTGAATCAATTTTCGCGTATAAATATATATAATTAAACTGAAGAAGGACATAGGTAATATTTCAAGATTGACATGTTCAGTCACAACAATATGCTTCTTCATCTGCAATACATGTATGTACCCATTTATATGTATGTAATGTAACATGTTTTACAAATAAATAATCTTGAATCTTGAATCTTCATCCCGGTAAAAACTATAGTTACCGTGGGAATTTTGAAAAACCTGTCTTTTTTAAGGTGGTGATAAATCGAGGGAGCAAACGGGTAACAGGTAGTCAAAAATAATGTTAGAATCATAACACGCTTTTTATTTATCAGTTGAGAAAAAGGGAGAGATAACATCAAGTTTACCACAAGTTTATTCTAATTATTTTATAATTTACTGGCAGCGAGTTGGTAGGTAAGTACTATAAATATACATATTCTAAGATTAGATTTAGAACTTTCTATGTACTTATTAATAATTTTGTGTTTGGAGTTGAGCGTTTATAAGTTGTCGGTGTAATGTATAAAAATAACTACTTTTTGCCTGCTATTCTGCCCGCGTAAAAAGGACCCTATATCCTTTACTTAGATACATTGACGTACTATAAACAACAGTTGATCGAAGCTTAGATATTACTAAGTAGGTATGTACTACTAAAAATTTAGTTACGGTTGAGTTGTTTAATTGTGACGAGGCAAACTTCAATTTCAATTTTTAATACCTATGGATAGATTGTATGTCGTATAGAAATGATATTTAAAGTAGGTAGGTATATAGTTTTCTCGATTGTTCTTGTCCAGTGCCGTGTATAGCTAAGTCTGATATGATCCAGCACAGAATAGATAATTACATCAATTTCCATAATAACGCAGATGTATAATACTTAGTTATAAATGATACCTCACTAAACATAAATATAGATAGGCAGGTGAACCTAAGTATTTTATCTGTAGCAAATATTATACATATACTTATAATTAAATAAACACCTACATTTCATTAAAAATTCAGAGGAAGAGAAGAGTCTATTTTTCTACGCGAAACAAGGAAAATATCACTTAAACAAAACCTACTAAGTTTTGTCTACTTGGTCTGCTTAAGTTGATTTTTGTTTAATAATGGTGTTAATTATACGCATATTCAGGCCAGACGCGTGTGTTTCACACAGGTTAAATTACTTTTGTAAAAAGAGAACCGCCTCCAATCGATATCCTCCTTTTTTGAAGACGGTTAAATTTCTAAAATCTTCACCTAAGTGAAATAAACACTTTCCTGAAAACCGCATAAAATTAGATAATCGCGGACAAACTTACATACAGGTCAAACTCAGAACCAAATTTTTTATGAAGGCGGTTAAATTAACTTAACTTGACAGAATTTACTGATAAATAAATAAAACAACGCAGAGAAGGCACGCTAAGAAAAAAAAAGCTCTCAAAAAATGGATAAAAATACCGGTTTTGTTAATTTTAAATTAAGTTTGTTGATAGGATCGAGTTGCGTGATCCACACGGCACGTTTATCCGGTTACGAGTTATGTTTTTATTTCACTTTACGTAAATCTGTAAGTTTTATTTTATTCGTTCTTAGAAAAGGAAAAGAAAATGACTACGAGAAATTAAATAAGAACACCTTTTCGATTATGGAGATTTTAAACTTATAAATTCTGCCTTCATTGACGAGCTGCTATCTGCTACCAACTGAGCCATTGCTTGAAATAAGTATTCAACGTGCATTTTCCCTTAGTCGCCTGTGCTTGTGATATTATTGTTAAGTGTTGTGGACCACCCGTCATATAGAAATTGTAGGTAAACTAACATACGTGTCACTGTTTACGTTTTTCTAACCCACGCAATTTCCAAGATCCTACATATTAATTCGTTTCTATATCGAGGACTACCTATAGAAAAATGCTGCCTAAAATTCAAATAACTATCGAAAAACTATTTTGAGAAAGATTAATGATATTACAATCGATGTTTGATTACTTTTGATATCTAATCACAATTTAATAAAATTTTGACAAGTCCTATGTATAAGTAAATATTTTGTAAATACATACTTAAATCTTTACGTATATGTATATATCAAACGATCGATATTAAAGTTTGAATAAGAAACTATGTATATGTATTTGTTTAAATTTATACTTTTTGTTGTTACATAAAACCCTTCGTGTGTTACCAAATTGAATTAAGATGTCACAAACATAAATATGTGTACAATCATGTCTTTATCCCTTACGGGGTAGACAGAGCGAACAGTCTTAAATGCTTCAGTTGAAGAGAGAGAATTAATTTATAATACTAATATTTAGGTCTCACACAAAGATTAATAAATAATCATATCAAATTAATTTAAAACAAAAAAAATTTTTTACATTTTGTAGTATTTTGTTTTATTTATGAGTAGTACGTACACATGTTATACATACTTACTTTATTGGCAAGAAGATATATATAACGTTATTAATTTGTTTCAGTTTCATACCACACCATTAATTCCATCAAAATAAAAGAGCAACGCAACTCGATCGCATTGTATTGTTTGTTTACATTTTTTAAGTCAAAATCGTAAAAATTAAGTCCTTACCGTTCCCGTTCATGGCTGGTTCCACTTTCACGTCAAAAACTGGATACTGAGGTACGGATTCAGGCACTCGAACACTCACTTCGTGGTCTTCATCAATATCTATATCAATAACATGCACATCGCCTGCGTTCGTCACCCGCGGCGTCGACATTTCAACTGCTGCGTTTGGCGCGCGTTTAAAATAAAACGACCTTATAGATAGCGGTAATTTAAATTAAGAACTAATGTATTTTTTTAATTCAACTATTTTTGAGAAATGGTTATGAAAATGTAAATTACGCGGCTAAAAAGGTGAAATTGAGATCATAGATTGTTTGTCCTATTCAGGTACATATAAGACAAGCGCCCTCGCTATGCTGGCTGCAATTTAACGCAGAATAAGAAAATAAGACTGTTATGAAGATTCCTGCACAAAGCCCGAATAAGGGGAGGGAAAAGATGACGATGATACATTTCTTTTGTAAGTATAAATGTCTTTTTCTCTCTCTCATCTTTGTGTAGATTTTATAAGTTTAAAATTTTTCTTTCCATTTGTCTCAAGGTGTAGTCTCGAGCCCTGGAGTTGTTCCGTTGACTCGCATATTATCCCTGGTAACGTAAACCCTGTTATCTTAAAATATATTATAAAGAAAACTTTTTTTTTATCCATACTTTAGAAGAACAGAAGATGAAGATCGACAATCTATTAACTATCATAATTTAAATCTCATCAGTATAAAAGTTATCTTAATTATGTTTTACCTAAGAAACGAGTTGCACAACTTGGTAGATGCATGCATATAACGGTTATTTTGACTAGAAGTTAGAAATAATTAGTGTTTAATTTCGAATGTAATTTTTACTTAATAATATAGAATATTGTCTATGAATTTTATTTTGCGTGTTAGATGAAAAAGAGTACGCTAACAACAGTGGTCTTATCTTCTAAATAGAATGGGGAACAATTGTTACTTTGTAGTTAATTCCCCAAGGATAACTTACTCCACTTATGAAATTGGTTGGATAATATTATCTACATACATGGTTTCTAACTCTGGGGTTTAACTCCCGTCAGAAATAAGTACTTTACTCAAATTTTTATATCATATCACAATCAATAAATTTGGTCGATTAGGTAGCTATGTGTAAATCATTTAATCTGTTTGTTTGAGTTACTTAGGTTTTTAGAAATATAATCTTTACCGTTTCAATGTCATGAATTCCCTTTAAATCTTGATTCCAATATTGCAAGTCATGAAAAATTATGAATTAATATCAAAAATCATTTAGAAATAATTTAGCTAGCTAGCATTGCTACTAGTATAGTAAGTGTTGTATGTGTGAGTAGTAGTAAAGCAACCATGCAAAATTATTTCTGATATTGATTTTACCATGTTATCAAAAGATCATGTAACAAGATCATTTGTTAATATACAATTTGAATAAAATTTTAAATCTTGGAAAAATTTCTTGTTTTAATTTTAATAAAACACTGGACTGACAACTTTCTTACTCATTCTCCTGGCGATTGTCCACTGGCTTTTCCCTCAGGCACCTCTTACGACATATCCAAGGTGTAGGCAAACGGAAATGCATGGGGAACGTGGCTAAAAACGAATTAGTCTACAGTATCCTGATAGAAAGGGTAAGAAAATACATATAATCAGGTCTATATCCCTTGCGGGGTAGACAGAGCCAACAGTCTTGGAAATACTGATAGGCCACGTTCAGCTGTTTGGTTTAATGATAGAATTGAGATTTATATATAGTGACAGGTTGCTAGCCTGTCGCCTAAAAGAAGAATTCCAAGTTTATAAGCCTATTATTTAGTCGCCTTTTGCAACATCCATGGGAAAGAGATGGAGTGGTCTTATTCTTTTTTCTATTGGTGACGGGAACCACACGGCATAGAAAGGAATACCTAATAAAAAGGGATTTATTGTACCTACTTGTTTGTTTAATTGAAACTACAGGAATTCTGTCGTTTTTTGATTTGCACGCAATTTTCTGCGTCGAATAAATCTCAGAAGCAAATTACTCACGACATCACATTTACCGGTCACTTCTATAAGCATGTAAATAAAAAATGAGTACCTAATATAGAGAGACAAGTGCCAACTTGATCCATCCATCCAGCAGTATGTTACGTATCACCCGTATCACATAATTACGGGAACCAGGAAATGATGGGGGCGTGACGAACACTTACCCGCTTGTTACCGTTCTGCAACGTAATCTAATTGCGTATTATGTAAGTAGTATTTGTACCGAGTAACTTATAATTAAGTGCACAATAAGTGCGTTATGACTTTTTTTATAAGCAAGAGTTTTGGACGCTTTGTTTCGGTTTGTAACAGCGTTCGTATGCCGTTTTTGTTCCCATTCTATGGTTCGTCATTCTCCACACATAAAAATTCGCGTCGAGCATGTAAACGCGAATTTTTATGTGATTTGATCAGCGCCACCTAGTGGTAACGCGATGGAACTAATGCAATTCCATACAAATTCGTGCTCGACGCGTTTGATCGAGTAAAACTCGCACTAACCGCTCTGATGTTAGTCCCGGTTGCGTCCTCACTTATAAAATATAAATTACACGAATTGAGGTAGCCTCGAAGTAAGTTCGAGACTTGTGTTACGAGATACTAACTCAACGATACTATTTTATAATAATATCTATCTATATATCTATCTATATCTATATAAGATAAACATCCAAGACCCAGGCCAATCAGAGAAAGTTCGTTGCTCATCATGCCCTGGCCGGGATTCGAACCCGGGACCTCCGGTGTCACAGACAAGCGTACTACCGCTGCGCCACAGAGACAGATAACAATCTGTAGAGAAACGCGGAGTACATTTATAACTTGCCATCCTGGATTAGGTAAGATCTTGTTTTTTCACGAAGCGACTTCTGTCTTTTCCATATCAGCAGGGGTAGGTACTTATCTATTGGGCCATGGTTTCACATCAGTTGATTGGAATTTAAACTAATGTTCCGCTACATAAGTCTCGAAGGAGTCGTTGTTTGTTTTATTGTTATCACCAAAAAACATATTAGGATCAATAATTGCCCTATTTTGAAGTAAAACTTATTTTTTCGTTATTATTGTAATGGTTATTGATTGTCTAATTTACATCATGGCCTGAAAATTGCCACCCTCGGTGTAATTTAGGGGTGGACGAAATCACGACGCAACTACGAGGGTTGTCGTGTTTGGCTCACCTACAGCAGATTGTTGTGCGTGCATATACGAGTAACCTAAATCTCCTGTAAAATCACATTACTTAGCATGATAATTAAATATACCTAAATAAATAAAAAAAACAATACGATAAATAAATAAAATAAAAGAAAAAAGTCTTAAACCAGCTATCTATTTTTTGATAGCTAGATGATGGATCTCTAAAAGGACGTAATCACTAGGTTTACTAAATTGCACCATACCTTTTCAGTCCGAAAACCTAGTGATAACGTCCATTTAGAGATCCATTCCATCATCTACTTATAAAAAAATAGATAGCTGGTTTAAGATTTTCTTTTATTTTATTTATTTATCGTATGGCTTTATGTCTCCTCTTAACCTCTTGGATCCACTGCTTTCAGGTACACTACGCTTACCTACGCTATAGCGTCCTCAGTAAATAATATAAATCGTTCCTTTTCATGTGGTATTTTGTTAGCTTGGCTTTTTAAAGTTGTTTACCATTACTTTGGTCTTGGGTAATTTTCCATATTATACGAAAGTCTGCTCTTCTATAAGAATAATTCTCTTTTTAAAGCTGTTGAAGTATTTTCCAGTAGAATGTGTATAAACAAAAACCTGTTTTCTGCCTGTTATCGTTGTTATATAACGGCAATCTGGGTTACACTTGCCATACCAGTTCTAAGGCTGCGTTTCAATGTACTGATCCAAAAACAGATTTATTATGGCCTATCTGAGGGTGCATGCAAACTAACTAACCGATTTCTGTACTTGAAATATATTGTGAAAACATCGATATGGAGATCTATTTAAAACCAACAGTAGCAAAAATAATTAAATTTGTCTGTAAGTTTGTACTGGCAACACTATTGCTTCGATATGCGGTTTTCTTTTATGTTTTTGGCTTAAAAGTGGAGTACATTTGCTAAGGAGCAGTATAGGCTGTTTTTTTTTGTTATATGGCGGACGAAGTTTGTCGAGTTCACGCAAACGGACGAGTGGACGGGTTAAAGGTAGTTGCAAATAATTAATTTGTTTAGGCAAATAATTTGAGTTCAAATTAGAATTAATTGCATTGTTAGTACGTTTGTGTGGGCGGCAATTAGCTATGATATAAGATTACGTGATCCACCTATTAAATGCAATTTTATAAAACAACTATACAAAATGTAGATAGTTTATGTATTATGATTTTATTGGTTGTATTTGTTCTAATGTGTATGTATAATTCTTTACTTGCTTCTGCGCAGCAGATTCGTTCCTGTGGGACTTTATAGAAAAACTAAGTTAATGTTTCTTAACTCCTGAAGGTTTTGTCTACCTATGTGCTTAAAATCATCAAAATCGGACTTATGGGCTTTGAGTTTAGTAGACAAAAAATATGATACAAAAGTTTTTTTTTTTACTCTTATTAGTACGATATCTAGTATGGTTATCCGGCGTTAAACAAAGGCCACGTTTTCCTAAAAATTCCCAACGGTGCGAAACCTAATGCAAAAGTTAGTATCAAAATATAGAACGAGCGACGTTTTCAACTGCCGCCTGTCCACGGCAGTGTCACTTCAGTGGACTTAGGGCACCCTCACACTGGGCGTCTTTCGAGTGTCCGTCTTGCTAGCGTATATGCGGCGTGCACCTACGTACGATGCACATGTATACAGCTACTTCGACGCTGTGCCGACGCTGCGTAGACAAACTAAATAGAGGTATTAAGTATCTTAGCCGTGGGGTTCCAGGCATGTGCCGTGTGGTTCCCGGCACCAATACAAAAGAGAAAAAGAATAGGACCACTCTAGCTTGGCTAGCAACCTGTCACTATTCGAATCTCAATTCTATCTTAAAGTCAAATAGCTGAACGTGGCCTATCAGTCCGCTCAGGACTGTTGGCTCTGTCTACCCCGGACAAGGGACATAGACGTGTTTATATGTATGTATGTAAGTATCTTAGCTGCTTAGGTGCTACCAAAAAGACCCCGAGTATTTGGGGCCCCTTAATTCCCAAGAACCGTGACGCTATGTAATTACAGCTGTCTGATTTGATGTTTGATGCATGATCAGTGCATGGCTAATAGAATACGGTTTGTGGAATAATCCACTGCAGTGCAAAACCATCAATTTATTTTGAACTATATTATGCCTCTGGTTTCGCGCGCGCTTATTGTTATTTATCACAAAGAGCAAGGGAGTATTGGTATTGTAATGCCAATGGAAAGTTATGTTGTGTGGCCAGCAAACCGTCAATCTAAATCTTAATCCCATCATTGAGCTGTTCAGCTATTTGAGTCTTTGCGAATATCGGGTCTTTTTACCCATGTAAGGAATAAAGAATAGTAATCATGTAGGCATTAAATTGTGTTATTTTTTTGTTTGCGCTACTCCCACTTAGGTAATCTCCAAAACATTGAACAGAAATAATTTAAATCTATTTAACAGATTTAGTGTGAAAATGTAATAAACATACATATACGCTCACATACTATATTAATATGAAGAAATGTGATGGTATGGAATGGAATTCATGGATTATTTATGTATGCGAAATTGTTGCGGGGATAGACAGGTGATGAATGACGAATGTAACAATCGCCGTAATAATGTAGGCACACGGAAAGAAATGATTTACAAAGGCCTAAACGGAATATGTAAGTGACTAATTTAATGCTATGTTCCTGCAATAATATAAAAAAGAGTAGTAAAAAAGGATCGTTTTATTCAGTTAAATTAGGACGTTATTTTCAGAGACCTACGAGTTTTGTAACTACGCGGAAAGCTTAAGTTCCATGTATGATTTGTATATTACCTATTCGATATTGTTCATTTCTGTAGACTTTCAATATTTGATTGTTTTTGTTGTTAACGCCAACTAGCGGCAAGTAGCAAGAACAAAGTATTAAGCGTGCGCCATCTGTCGTCGAAAAGAGCAGCTACAACATTTAGCCTGACGATACAGATGGCGTTACCAGTATAAATTCAGATAATTAGATCCAGAATAAACAATGTTGTCTCCTATTGGTTCTGCCTGCTCCGTTTCATTTTAATTATGCTACAGATGTGATATGTGTATTAGTTGTTTTATTCTTATAAGTAAAAAAGTATAACTGCTGAAAACTAGATAATTATTTTTGCGGAAAATATTCAAGGACTAATGATTGTTCTACCTAAGATGATAAGTTTAAACAGGTACTAAATTTTTTCATACCTTACAATTGATTGATGATAAACAGTATCATACAAAGATTTATCGTCATGGTATAGAAATACTCAGTCATGTCACAGTTTCCCAGAAATTTACTAGTGATCAGACAAGTACCTACTCAGTCTCAACTTAGACATACGACCTCTGTATCACGGCAGAACTAGCGGTTGGTATTCCTCTTCATCTCATACGGCAAATACCTACTTGTACAATTTATACAAGCACCTGCGATATTGAATAGGTAAGTTATTTGTCATGAAATAATTTGTTAAAAAAACAACAATTTTCTTACGGCGAGGGGCGACAACATTATAAGTAATCTAAAGTTTCAAACAACTGGATGTGTAAACAAGATCCCATATGGGTAAGGTTCCCCTGCAAATTTTGTGGAGGTTAGATGGGTGTCCTTCGTGTAAAAACTGATACCTTTGATAGGTATCTGATACCTGTTATAGATCAACCCTGGGCTCCACTCCAGACAGGTATGGACGTACATACGTACAACCCTTTTGGTCGCATCATGTATTTTTTTTATTTTTATTTCTATGTTTAAGAATGAAAATGTTATGTTACATCTTGCGCCAAATAAAGATTTTTCTTTCTTTCTTTCTTTCTTTCTTTCTTCTTACATACATACATACATATGGTCACGTCTATATCCCTTGCGGGGTAGACAGAGCCATAGTCTTGAGAAGACTGAATGGCCACGCTCAGCTATTTGGCTTAATGATAGAATTGAGATTAAAATAGTGACAGGTTGCTAACCCATCGCCTAAAAAAGAATCCCAAGATTGTAAGCCTATCTCTTAGTCGCCTTTTACGACATCCATGGGAAAGAGATCGAGTGGTCCTATTATTTTTTGTATTGGTGCCGGGAACCACACGGCACAAAAGAGGAATCCCAAGTTTATAAGCCTATACCTTAGTCGGCTTTTACGACATCCGTGGGAAAGACATGGAGTGGTCCTATTCTTTATTGTAATGGTGCCGGGAACCACACGGCACTGCCGGGAACCACACGGCACTGCCGGGAACCACACGGCACGGTATGGACGTAACTGTAACTAGCGCCAGGAGGATGGTGATTGAACAAAAATTCTTTGAAACCTCAAGTCAAACAAAGAAACGAGGCTTCTACCACAATATAAACAAATTTGGTAGAGCTAGATATTAAACAAAATATATAAATATGGATATTTGATAAAACAATTCAATAAAATGATCACACAAACTCCTTCAAGTTAAAAAAAAAAGTTGTTATATTCAAAACTCATCTCTAGCTACGTTATACTTTACTATCCCATCGTTATCTGCCATTCTGGAATATTTTTCCAGAAAAATATTCCAAAAGTCTTCTCGGATACCCAGGGGATCTTCTTTCATCTTTAGTTTCTTGTTTATGTGCAAGTAGTTCAACCTTCCTGTATCTTTTCTCACTGGTTGCCAAATGAAGTCTTTCAGTACATTATCCTGAATTTTCCGTTTCGGAGTTGGATCTCTGTAAGTAGTAAGTTTTTAGATTTAAGACGTTATGAGTGATAACACTGAGTACTTATTTACCACCTTATTCCACTTTTTCTGAGGCGTGTCTCTGTCTTTCGGTATTTTTATTGATTAGTAAGTAGTTACAATTATAAAAAGTAAACAACCTAATACTCCAAACACATTTCTCGGGTCTTACTCTATTTATAAAACAAAAACTATATATACTAATAAAAAATAAATGTTTTGACAAGTTTTATATGTGACCTCGTAGTACTCAGTAGTTTTATTTTTGAACCTGAAAGTAAAGACTTGAATGAGCAACTTACCCTATTTTGGCAAAATTTGTCCACATGCGAACCATTTTCTTCAATACTTTAATTTCAGTCGGTTCAGAGTCTAGTTTTATTAAAGGTGTATATTTTTTATAAATTCTAGAGCATAAATGAAGATAGCACAGCTCATCGGTTATTGTTGCTCCTTTATTTTCCAAATCAGCCATGGCCAATTTAGTTATATGAATGGTATTTTCATTGAGCATTCCATATAAATCAAACACATAGTAAAATACTGGAGATATTAATTCATGGCTTAACTTTTTTGCTGCAGTGTTTAAAGCATAAATTTGTAAAGCATCACCTATATAATTACCGTATTTCAATATGTTTCTCGAATTAATAGATTCATCGTCAAAATAAAATTTACGAACTTCGCCAATTGCCTGTTCATATGCAGTGCTATTTATATCAAATCTAAATCCAGGTCTTATAGGGAAGTTAAAGAAAAATTCCTCATTCTGCGTTTCTATTGCTCCCGGGCGAAATAGATAAGGTGATGCTAAATCCAGTCCCTCATTAGAATTGAATCCAACAAGCACGGGTACATCGTTAACTACTTTGCTTTTTTCTGGATAACTTGTAATCAAAGCACCTCGATATTGAGGTTCAATGACTGGAGCAAAAGGAGACATTGCCATTTGATATGTTTCCAGCGGTTCAGAGTAAACAACGTCAGCTTCATGTGATAATAAAATATTGGCGTCAACATTTTGGAGTTCTTCTAGTAATGTTTTAGTATTTGCCGCGGTAATATTAACTAGTTCTGCAAGTTTTAATGTAGCTCGTTTAGGATTTGGATGAAATATTGTAGATTCTAGCGCACTCCCACTTTGCATTATGACAGCATTGAATACTCCACGAGCTTGTTTAATGTAGAGAAGTAGGTTGGCTATAACTGCACCTCCTCTGTTGCCCATTATTGTGACTCGATTTGGGTCTCCACCGAATTTGTTAATATTGTTCTTTATCCATTCTAAACCTAATATGAAATCCCTAATGCCATTGTTGCCTGGTATAACTTCATCTTCTGTAGTCAAATATCCTAGGATACCAAGTCGATGACTGATGGTAACAACAATAACGTCCTCTTCCATAAAAAATACTGGAGCATATGTCTTGGTTCCATTAAATCCAGTTCTAAAGTTATCATTATAATCAAACACCACTACTGGTTTAGATCCTTTAAGGTCTGGAGTAAAAACGTTGACATAAAGACAGTCTTCTGATCCAGATATCCCGAATGGTTCTCCTAATCGCATACGAGAGTTAAGTTGTAAGCATGTTGGTTTGTTCTCATGAGCATCATAAGTTCCTTCCCAGCCATTGTGAGCAATTGGAGGCTGAAATTTTGAATATGTAAATACATAAAATTCTAAGTATAAAATTTTGCATCAATTGAGTTTAGAATCTTCGTTATTTACCGGAATAACATCTCTTTACAAACGAAAAAAAATAATATCGAATCTTTGGCCAATATAATCGTTTTTATTATATTAAAAATAGACACTTTTAAAGAGAGACTGGCTAATCTTCCTTTCCAAGAATTTTGGTCAAGAGTTAATAAGTATATTTTTTTTTTGAAGAATCATAAATTACCTTAAATCTCAAATCCCCCGTGGGTGGCGCTGCATAAGGTACTCCTTTAAAAGCATAATAGTTTTGTTTCTTTACGAGAGTACTTTCCACAGTCCCGGATAATAATCCTTGTTCTAATTCCACTTTAACTGTTTCAACATCAGCAGAAATACTTAATTCAATACATATGAATGCTACAAATACAATACGTTTCATTTTGTCTAAACCAATAAAATGAGAATTAGACACTTAATTTATAATGTTTATTTTTTTTATTTATTTTCTGTGCAAAAAAGATGATTATTTAATTGATATTATTTCTATACTGATTGGTTAGTAAAGTAGAGACTGATAAGAGTGTACCTACGTGTACTTTAAGCATTATCTTTGATAATAATTTACTATCAGTTTGTCGGTTTTAACCGGGAATTTCCTTCTGGTAATCCATTACATGAATTATGAGTATTTGATTACACCAATGTTAAGATAAATTTAGTTAAATTCTGTATCGAAAGTATTTATGAGAATAAATGTTGTAATGGATATTTAATAAAATATGAAAATGGGCAATATACTAAACTAACGCCTTACTTAACTTTAAATATTCTGACTTAAATGGGTAACATTAAATCATATCGCTTGCACAGTAAATTATACTAATAATTTATAAAAAAAAATCCTTATAAATTAAAAACAAAAGAATAATAATAAGATTTTCTTTGGCATTTGTTGTTTACTTAGAATGTTAGTTTTATGCGATATTTTCCTTTTTATTTATAAGTATTTCTATCCAATTTGGTATTTATCCTTTGATTTAGATCCTGTCACGATTGCTTTGCTCTAATCTCCCTAGATTATGGCTGAAAAAGCGGGTAATTGAAGGATACCTATTTTTATTGTATGTCTACTAATACATAAAAATGTTTGCAACATCCGAAAGGGTAAATATGAAGATCTGTTATACATAATATTTAAGACCTTGTTGTACTCATATTATTCAAATAAAAGTTTGAATTTTGAATTTATTTTTATCCTCTTAACGTTTGTCCCTTTTGTCCTTATTTATGTATATTTGAGGATACTTTAAATAGCTGATAAATGTGCATCGTATTGAAAGAGAATATCTGCTTGAATATAAACTTCATATATAACACACATCAGATTAACTCTTACTTTATTAAAATAAAAAACATGAGAAATTCGTTTGTTTCACATTAAATGCATCAAATTACAGTTATTGTGACATTACAGACTTTGAAAAACCATTTTATTTTTATTTGTAAAATGAGAAATCTTTTTTTTTCTACTAAAGTTCATCCTTCTCAGTGTCATCGTCCTTTATGACACCGTCTACTGCGAGATTTCTGTATTTTTCTATGAAATTGTCCCAAAACGTGACAATTTCATCATTGATTTTCTTCTTCATTTCTGGATCTTCATTGATAAGCAAAGTATCTCTGTTTTCCTTGGTTGCTGGCGTCCACTTAAAATCTCCTCCAGATGGGTTTGGATCTCTGAAAAGTAAAAAAAACTAAGCATTATGGAACTGCCTTTTTACTGAACTATTGTTTTAAAATTCAAAGAAAACTACAGGTATATTTTTAATTAGCCAATACCGAAATGAAAGCAAGTATGAAGCAGAATTCGGTATTTGAAATCATCATATCATATATAGAACATTATGTACAAGAAAAAAAAATTAATACTAACCTTGTTTTAGCAAAATTGGTCCACATTTTAACCATATGTCTCAAAACCTTCATATCATCCGAGTCCTCTTCTTTCAACGCCTGAACGTAAGCCTTTTTGATAGGTTTACACACAAACAAGTAACACAAATCATCTGATATAGTCGCTCCCCAGGTACCATCGATAGTTGCGGCGTCCTTTAGAGCAAGCTGTTTCCTGTAGTTAAATTCCCCACTATAGTCAAAAGTGTAATAGTACACAGGAGCTTTAGATGCATTAACATACTGTTTAACTGTGTAATCCAAAGGATACATGCCCAGCATATCAGTCAAATAAGTAACATATTCGGACATACCCCCCACTCTCACGTATCCTTCCTCAAAAAAGTAGTCTTTCAATTCTTTGATTACCTCAAAATATTTATTATGGGTTACTTCAAAATGATAGTTAACTCTTATCGGAAAAACTAAAAGTAAATCGCGATCAGCAAATGTCAGGAATTGAGGTCGCTTGTAGTATCTTTCGCATAGTTCTATACCTTCTCTGGAGTTGCGACCGATCATGATAGGAATATCAATGTTGATTTCACTTTCGTCTGGCAGTTTTGTTATTATGGCATCAGGATGATCATGTTCTATGATTGGACCGAATGATATAACACCTATTTGTTTAGCTCGTGGTTCATCAGCATGAACTGCATAGTCTTCATTTTCAGTTAGTATCTCTGACGAGAAGTCATCGAACACTTTTAGTAAAGACGTACTAGTTTTTGCCGGTCTTTCCAGTTTTTCAGCTAAAGCCATGGCTCTCTTTTTACCATCACCATTGAAAAACGATGATCCCCAGGAAGTAGTACCCTGTATTATTGCACCACTAAATAATCCTTTTGCTTTCGGAGAATGTAACAATATATCAACTATAACACCACCACCGTCACTTCCCATCAGTGTTATTTTATCTGAGTTTCCACCGAAATATTTGATATTTTGTTTGATCCAATTGACGGCCAATATCACATCCCTGATTCCATTATTTCCAGGTAATAATTCATCTTCAAAAGATAAGAATCCCAAAACTCCTACTCGATGTTGAATAGTTACTATGATTACGTCTTCATTCATAAAGAAGTCAGGCCCGAACTCTTTGGACGAATTGTGGGACATTTTGAAATTCTCGTTGTATAGGAATACTATAACTGGAAGATCAAGGGGTTGATCATTTGGAAGTCGGGGAGTATGTATACTCAGGTATAGACAGTCTTCAGTTCCACAAAATCCATATTTCTCTCGACTTCTTATTGATAGGTTTTGTTGTGCACATGGTTTCTTTTCTTTCTTAGCTTTTAAAATATCACTCCATCCTGGATGGGGTTTCGGGGGCTGAAAATTAATTAAAATTGAGTGTTAAATATTTTATAAATAACAAAGATTTTTATTCGACGATTAATATCGAATACACTAACGGCTATTGTTGGTTATTAAAATTAAGTTGTTTTTGTTATTATGAGTAAAAAAAATTGTTTGATTATATGTATGAAAATTACAACATAATAAATGATAACAAACTTACCATAAACCTTAGTTTACCGACAGGTGGCTCCGCGTACGGAATACCCATAAACGAATAATACTTTTCATTATTAATTATAGACTTCACTTCCACACCGGCAATTTTTCCACTTTCTGTTTCAACAATAATGTCTCCATTTACTATTACTACGATACAACCCAAAATTATAAGATACCCAGTCATTTTACTAGCAATTACAAAGAAATCGTTTGTTTGAACCAAAAAATTACTAGTGGGACATGACGTGTCCTTAATGATAAACAATCAATACTAATCTCTATGTAATACTCAACATGTGTGACAGTTATATTATTATCTATTATTAGTGATAATAACACTGGATAAAGAATTATGGCTTATTATCTTGGTAACGGTAGTGAAAGCCAATTACCTTATAGGTATACAAATATTATTATGAAAATCATGCAAAATGTTGCTTTAAACATTCTTTTTTATATACAGGCTGACTTTTAATTCAACTGCATAAATTTAACTGTTAAGTGTACTCATCTTAAGGATATTTAAAAACGTTAAAAGAAAAATATCGGTTCATATTTCAGAAAGTACGAAAAAAAATAAAAGTATTTAAATACACGATCCTAAATACGTAATATCACCCCGGCCGGCGGAAAAGCGACGCGTAAGATTCAGAGGTCAACGACACAATTCATTCAGCTCAGCGATCTCGTCAACTCTGTACTTTACTTGATCTTGATACTAGAAAAAAAAATTATTTTTCAAACATTTATTTACATGTTAAGTTTTAATTTCTTTTTGTAGTATTGGTCTTTAATAAAGCGTGTGACGTAGTTTTTGAGAGTTTTTTAAATGTGAAAATGATGACATTTAAATTAAATAAAAATAGGCTCAAACGGCTCAGAAGCATGGGTATAGTCTATGTTTAAAAGGATGCAGTTGTTTTAAATGTCACCCTGTATATAATTTTACACCGTATCTTTTGAATCTTGTTTTTTAAAGGAAATTAATATTTTAGCAAATAGGATAAAATATTTAGTCACATATTAACTTTAGAAAGATTTATTGATTTTACTTACAATACAAATAAAAAAATTTGTTTCATTCCAAAAAAGTAGATAGCTTTTTTTTGAGATGGTAATAATTAATTCAAAAGTCTGATAAGAAGGTTACATTCTAAAATAACGCTAGTTGAAAGGCAAAATGTCGTGTGGATCCCGGCACCAATAGATAAAAGAATAGGACCACTCCATCGCTTTCCCATGCATGCCATAATAGGCGACTAAAGGGAAATGCTCATAGACTTGGGATTCTTATTTTAGGCGATGGGCAAGCAACCTGTCTCTATTTGAATCTCAATTCTATCATTAAGCCAAACAGTTAAACGTGGGCTATCAATCTTTTTGTATCAATCTTTATTTTTTCAAAATGGAATCCCAAGTTTGTAAGGATTCCCATGGATGTCGGAAAAGGCGACTAAGGGCCTATCCCTTAGTCGCCTTTTACGACATGCATGGGAAGAAAGAGATGGAGGGGTCCTATTCTTTTTTGTATTGGTGCCGGTAACCACACGGCACTGCCGGGAACCACACGGCTTAAATTTAAATTGATGATATTAATAAATGTTTAAGCACATGTGTTAAGAAAAAAATCTATCAAATAGGTTTTTTTTTAACACACTAGATCATTTTACGTTTATTATAACTCTGGTTCACAGTTCATCATTTTTATTCTTTGATTCTGTAATTAATTTACTTTTACTTCCCCATTTAAATATAAATTGATCCCAAAACTCGAATCTGTCTTGGTATAAATTTGATTTAATTTCTAAAGTTTTGTCAATGTGTAAATATTGTTTTGTGTCCAATTTATAATGAGGCCATTTGAATCCCTCAAGTAATGTGTCGTCATCTGGCGTGGGATCACTGAAAGAAAAAAAAAATAACAATTAATTAATTAGAGATTTATTGTAATTACGCCATATCACAGTATCCATTATAGCATTTTTATATAATGTTGTTAAATTGTGTTGTGCTCTGTACATAATGAGAGTAATCTTCTAATGTAATGACTTCAAAAATTATTAACTTTATCGTAAAGAAAAAAAATGTTTTAACTGACGATTTGTATGTCGTAAGAGTAACATTCTTGTCCCTAAACCCGAAGTCTATAAAAATAATGTAATATATTTTTATTCTTAATGTATGTATAATAATATTTGCAAATTGCCAATCAAAAAACATACCCATATTTTGCAAAATTAGCCCACATTCTGACCATCTTAATTCGTATATTGTCTTCTTCTGATAAAGACTTGTGATGTCTCAAATATGCTTCTTTCAAACTTGGGCATTTAAATAAATAACACAATTCGTCTCCAGAAGCAGCTCCCCATGTTCCCTCTTCTACAGTCGAAAGCTTCATAATATTATTTTTATTTTCATTCAACTCACTGTAGTAATCAAAATAATAATAATACACCGGGTTCGAAGATTTGTTACTATACATTTTAGCAGTGTAATCCACATTATACGAAATGGCAACATCACCGATGTAAGATATATATTCAGCAACATCTTTCACGTGCACTTTGCTGCTGCGAAAGTAGAAATTCTTTATATCATCTATCGCTTTATAAAAATCTTCATGAACAGGATCAAGTTTGAAATTTAGACGAACTGGCATCATAAATGGAAAGTCCTTATCAACATATGTAAGATATCTCGGCTCAATAAGATATTGGAATGATGATTCGAGTCCTTCACGAGAGTTAAAACCAATCATTACAGGCATATTTATATCATTCGTAGATTTTTCTGGATATTCAGTTATTAAGCCATCAGATTGCCTCTCAACTATGGGACCAAATGGTTGAATACCTCTCTGAGTTTCTTTGAAATAATCTTTCGGGCTTGCATGTATGTCTCTACTTAACAGTTTTACAGGTGTCAAGTTTCTAAGGAATGACACAAGATTGGTTGGGCTACTTGTACTAAATTTTAATATTTTACCCAGTTCGAACGCTCGCTGCCGAGCTCCTTCTTGTAGGCACGCTGTTGATAAGGCCGAACCACTTTGCAAAATTGCAGAGTTAAATAATTCTCGTGCATTGGAATGAATCAATAAATCTACAGCCGCCGCACCACCTTGCACTCCCATTAAGGTAATTTTGTTACGATCTCCTCCAAAGTGTTCTATATTATTTTTTATCCATTTTAAGCCTTCAACTATATCTTTTAATCCAGAGTTTCCGGGCACACTTTCATCCTCCAAAGAAAGAAAGCCAAATACGGACAGTCGGTGACTAATAGTAACAATCAATACATTTTCTTCGATAAAAAAATCTGGAGTATAATCCTTTGTTTTGTTGTGAGAGATTGCGAAATTCTCGTTGTAGACAAACACAATTACAGGGCGTTTGTTTTGATCTAAGTCGGGTGTGAAAATATCCAGATAAAGGCAGTCTTCTGACCCGTAGACCCCCAAACTTTGACCCTTTTTTATGTTGGTGTTATACTGGACACATGCTTGTTTTTCCTTAGTCGCTTTCAGAACGCCGTCCCAAGATTTAATAGGTTGTGGAGGCTGGAAAAATCGGTTACTCAATTATTACCAATATAAGAAGTCTTATTAATGCTTTTAACAATAAAATTGCACGAAATGAAAATTCTATTTGAGAGAAAATGTATTATTCATTTAAAATACGATTCGATATTGGAATATTTTCCAATCAACGTAAGAGCAAGTGCAATCCTATACGTATGAAAAAAGAGGCTTTTACGCCACTCTCAGTATTTATACACAATGTTTTAGTTTTATTATAAAAGTTTTCGTTCAAAATAGTTGTCTGGTAGATAACGCTTTTAACATGGAGTCGGCCTATTGTGCTCTTCAAATTGTATTTCATGCAATAAGGATCAAATGAATAAAATATTAGGCTGGCATGTTCTTAAAACATGAGATTTTGGAATGGACTACGTGTTTTCTACTACAACTTTCCGCTCAAGTCCTCGTGTATCTGAAATTATTTAATATCGTTATACGACTATATTTGCAATTCGTTGCACGTTTATAGAGTAAACTCTGCATCCGAATCTCTCTCAATAAACATTTGAACCAACTTCTTAATCTTTTACAATGGCTGAATTAATAAGATGCATCACCATTATAAGAAATTATATGAAAAATGACACTTTTGAAAAAAAAGAAAAATCTTTTATTCGAAACATTCTATGTTCTAATAAAATTTTGGTAATAATAAAATTTATCGTCTTTGTATTACCTACTGTTTCATCTTTCTTACTCCGCAGTAGCTTACAGCGAAATCATTAGCGGTAACAAACATAAATATAATCACGTCCTTATCCCTTAAAAGGTAGAGTTCACATTCAGCTGTATGGCCCAAAGATGGAATTGAGATTCAAATAGTTTTACTATAGGTATTGATTGCAAGATTTATTAATTTACATGAAAAAGAAGAAAGAGTTTATGAAACTTTTCTTTGGAATTTTGACAAAGATAATTTTTATTAAAATGAGACTTGTTTTTAAAAAGTAATTCTATTTCTTTTTGAGAAAGCATGTTGAATTGCAATTTTACATCAAGTACATACGTAAGTAAGACCTATTTTTATTTCATTAAATTTTGTAACCTTAAAATTAGTGTGTATTAAAAAATGTTTTATTTTTGTATGTATTTTTTTGCATAAAAATTTTTACCTATGAATATAAATTTTTTATCACATACCAAGAATCTCAAATCGTTGACTGGTGGTCTCGCGAAAGGTATTCCCATGAACCCATAGTACTGAGTATCACGAATCAGAGTCCTCAAAGTGGTCCCTTCTACCCTGCCATGTGTGGTCATTACTTCTGGCACTTTGCCCCCCGTCATAAACACGGGTGCTATTAATAAAACAATAACAAGGACGGACATAACGCATAATTTCGACATTATGGTAGCATGGTAAGTACAGAAATGAGTGTTATCGCCTATCAGAATTAATATCAGTCGTAAAATTATTGATATTAGGAATTAACGATACTCCTTGATTCTAACCTCGTAAAATGAATGGGTTTAGTGCCGCTATAAAACATTTTGGACCAAACATTCGCTAAGTGATTATATTTATAATTATTATTTGTATAATCACTTAGCGTATTTTCACGTCTTTATTGTATTTTTAAAAATAACATACCTTCTTATAGTCACGTCTAAATCCTTTCCGGGGTAGACAGAGCTAACAGTCTTGAAAAGACTGATAGGCCACGTTCAGCTGTGTGTTAACAATGGAATTGAGAATCAAATAGTGACAGGTTATCCCAATTTTATTAGCCTATCCCTTAGTCGCTCTTTATGACAATCATAGGAAAGAGAGAGAGTGGTCCTATTCTAATGTGCCGCGAACCACACGGCTAAATATTAATGTTTAAAAATAATATACTGTATAAAAATCTTTGTTTGAAGAAACATTGCATGGTTATTAATTTGTTTAATATGACGTGGAATCAACTTGATACATATACAGAATCTTTAATTTCGCAATATTTCCTCAAATGCAAAGAACTAAAGTGAAACAAAACTCTAAAAACGTAAAGTTGGGTTTTATTATAAAGTCAAGTTATGTGTCCATGTTCTATAATTTTGTTCGTAATATTCAGCTATGGACGTGGTGATAAAATACATGTGAATCTTGGAAACTGTATAGTTATTGGCAGAAAATTTAACACGATATTTGACAACAGATCGTATGCAAGTTTTTGGGATATACCGTATGGGGTATCACCCGTAGGAGAGTTGAGGTTTAAGGTAAAAGTATATATTTATCTTATTAATTTCATGGATTTCTTCTTTTATTATGAATACTTTTTGTTGTTGTAAATGACATTTTAATTTAAGGCAAAAGTTTATATCTACTAAGTATACTTAACCATTTTATTTTACTTTTTTCTATTTTTAAACAAATTATATTAACATACATATATAAAAATCAAGTTTTTATCCGTTACGGGGAAGACAGAGCCAACAGTCTTGAAAAGAATGCAAGGCAAAAATATAATTTCCAGCCACCAAAAGCTACACAACTCTGCACTAACGGCACATCAGACCACAGCTCTGCAAATAGAAAAACGTGCGCGCGTCAGTTCGAAGAGGATTGCCTTCATCTCTCCATACACATGCCGATATCCGATAAACAAACACATATGCCTGTCTTAGTTTGGACGCACGAAGATTCTACTCATCATGGCCCAGATTTCCTCATAGACGAAGGTTTGATTGTAGTATCCGTCTCATTCAGAACGGCAATACTCGGATTTCTAAACACTGAAGACGATTTCGCCCAAGGCAATATGGGAGGCAAAGATATATTACTAGCCCTGAAATGGATCAGAGATAACATCAGCCATTTCAATGGAAATCCGAACGAGGTGACAGTAGTTGGATCGGAGAAAAGTGCCGTTTTGGTTGCCTCTTTGTTACTGTCCCCCGCGGCAGAAGGTTTATTCGCCAGAGTTATCATACAAGGTGGATCGGCGTTATCCCCGGCAGATTACCGAAATTACAATTTCGATGTCGCCAATAAATTATATCGGAATCTTTACGGACCATTCGAGAAATTGAATCGAACGAGGCTTTATGAATTACTTTCAAATACTCTTGTTGATACTTTGTTATTGGCATCACGAGATCTGTTTGATAGCACGGAAGTTAGAGACGCTCAAAGGTTGATCAATAATTTCGGCCCTACTGTTGAGAGGACAAGGAACTTTTTTATGAATAAAACTCCTTTATCAGTTTACAAACGAAAACTCGCTAATAACAACGTCGAGGTAATGATGGGATATACGAGTTTGGAGTCCCTTTACAAATTGCAGGGGTTTGAGAAGAATAGGCAGCTTTTGAAGTATTTAAATTATAACTTCCAATACGTATTACCGTTCGAAGGCTCAAAGGACGAATATGGTTCGAAGAGGTATCGTGAGATAAGACGAAGGATAATGGATTTTTATTTCGTTAATGGCACGATAGGGGAGGGGAGCTTGAGGCGGTATGCGAAATACGTCTCGGATCAAGTGATTTATCCGTTGCTTCGTCAGGCGAGGCTCCATACGGAGGGATCAAGTGACAATGTTTACCTGTATAGATTTTCTTTTAAGGGAGTGTTGAATGTCGTTTGGAACATTACTGTGCCGGGTTTAGATTGGCGCGGGGCGACAGCTGGGGACGAAATCTGCTACCTATTCAAGTGCAAATCAGTAAACGACGCTTACAATAGCACCGGCGTCTCGGATGAAAGGCACTTCATTAAGAAAATTGCGAGATTATTGGCGAATTTCGTTAAATTTGGGTAGGTAATGGTTCTCATTCTTTACTGCAGAATAGCGGTTGTTTGGTGTAAAATTTAATTCAAATGAACAGTAAATTGTTATGGAAATTAGATGGTTAAATAATCTTTTCTTTTTACTCAAGTAACGATTTCTTTTTGATTATCTATCAAGTGTAACTAACTTGTTATATTTTTAAATTATCGAAATAATCATCTGGTTTGTGTTTTGTTGTCGTTTTTTTAAGTTTTTATTCTGTATCATATAAATAATTTAAACAATAACATTGCAATACATACAATATAAATTTGTTTCAGCAACCCAACGCCGATCAAGGAAGACGATGTCTTAGGTGATCTTGAGTGGTTACCGCTTCAGCGACACAAAGTAGCCCAAGTTCTCAGTCTAGGTCGAAAACTAAAACTGCTCAATGTTCCCGAACTCCAAAGAATGGAGTTTTGGGATCGCTTGCAAACTGATTTTTTCGCCGACAAACTCCCAAAAGATGAACTTTAAGTGACATTTGTATCGGGGAAATTACTTCGCAGAAGTTTCTGGATTGACAGATTTGGACAGAGTTAGGTACTTTATTTATTTCTGGAAAACAAACTTGGTCAATTAGAGCTGCCCACGGTTTAAAGTGCACCATTTAAATTTGTTTTGCAAATAAGTTTAAATTAATACAAATGCTTAGAGTTTCTTTTCTGTTTGAGTCATTTTGAGTAAATGAATAGCTATTTAAGGAAGACTGCACATTCAGGGAATTGAATGTGTAACGATATTCCAATAATGGCTTAGTTGCCCATGCAAAGGAGGTCAGATAAGATCTGTGTGTAAAAAATTGACGCACCTATTCCAAGATCCAGGTCAAAAAGTGCTCGATGTTCCGCTCCAGGGTGAGTGATGATGTAACCGGGAGAAACGCTAGAAGGAAGAAGACTGTCTATTTTATTTCATAACAACTTAATTTAACAATTGCACAAATAGAAGAGATATCTCTTTATTCGAGATAATAATCTTAATAATAATATATATATTTGCTCTTTTATCGAAAATGAAAAGGATAAATCTGAATATGGCCTGTTAGTCTCTCAAGACTGCTGAGTCTGTCTATCCCGCAAAGGATATAGACGTGATTATATGAATGACTGAATGAATGAAAAGGATAAAGTTGTAAATAAGGCTCCCAAAATATCAATCATTACAAGTTCGCCCAATATAAACGAGGCTTAAGCATCGCAAGCATTAGTGTTACTATGTCATTAGTTTCTCTTCATTAGCGAAACAGCAATTAAGTAATTGCTCCGTTTATACTGACAGAAAGCCGGCTTTTATGTAGTTTGAGAAGATTCGATAGAATCACTAATTACGTTGAGAAGAACATAATTAAGTTGTGTCTAAGAAAAAAAATAGTCCACATCTACTATGGTTAATTGGGAAAGTACTTGCACGATCAAATGAAAGGGTATAAAATAAGACACCTAGGAATTAAGAAAATATAAATATAATGCACATTGATGCGGTATGTCACATTTTTACAGACATCAGACATTTTCCATTTTTTACATATCAATTTGTCATTCCACCTATTCTCAAATATTTTTAAGTTGTATGTATCATACTGGTTTGTTAGAGATGAAAAAAGACTGTGCGTGCTAGTTGCTTCTCTTTCCCAGCAGATGGTAAAAGTCAAACAAGGGAAAGACTTTTCTTTCATTCTTTTCTACATTAATGGCTTCCACCGGATTTCCGATGTTCATGCCAATGTCATGGTTTGAAAAGGCACGAAGTTACGAAATTGATCAATAGAATTTATAACATCTGAAACATAAAAAGACAAACACAATCAGAAGAAATGCCAAGCAATGTCATGGATTTATAGGTTTATAAAGATATAGAAAATAAAAGAAGCGTGGCTTCGTAGTCTGCATGTTTATTTCAGAATATTTTTTTACATCGGATCGGAATCGGAAATACACAGAGTATAAAAAAAGTGCATATCGGTAAAATCATAACCATGACATCTAGTGCAAATCGGTGGAACTACAACGCAATCAATACATTTCGATGCGTGTCCATTCTTAATATGTTCACAGAAAATAATTAGATGGCGCTGTCGATAAACAGTCTTTAAAGGCGTTTTTATTTAGGTATTGGGTTAGTTACCTGTCGCTATCTGGCTCTTAATGAAACGGCTTCTTTTCTCGTCGGTTGGCTTTGTTTACCCCGTGCGGGCTATTGCCGTTGTTGCATCAACAGAAAATAAAGTAACTGCAGAGATTTATGAAGTCGAAACAAGCGCAAAAGTAAATTCGTAATTTTTATCCATTTTAAGCCTTCAACTATATCTTTTAATCCAGAGTTTCCGGGCACACTTTCATCCTCCAAAGAAAGAAAGCCAAATACGGACAGTCGGTGACTAATAGTAACAATCAATACATTTTCTTCGATAAAAAAATCTGGAGTATAATCCTTTGTTTTGTTGTGAGAGATTGCGAAATTCTCGTTGTAGACAAACACAATTACAGGGCGTTTGTTTTGATCTAAGTCGGGTGTGAAAATATCCAGATAAAGGCAGTCTTCTGACCCGTAGACCCCCAAACTTTGACCCTTTTTTATGTTGGTGTTATACTGGACACATGCTTGTTTTTCCTTAGTCGCTTTCAGAACGCCGTCCCAAGATTTAATAGGTTGTGGAGGCTGGAAAAATCGGTTACTCAATTATTACCAATATAAGAAGTCTTATTAATGCTTTTAACAATAAAATTGCACGAAATGAAAATTCTATTTGAGAGAAAATGTATTATTCATTTAAAATACGATTCGATATTGGAATATTTTCCAATCAACGTAAGAGCAAGTGCAATCCTATACGTATGAAAAAAGAGGCTTTTACGCCACTCTCAGTATTTATACACAATGTTTTAGTTTTATTATAAAAGTTTTCGTTCAAAATAGTTGTCTGGTAGATAACGCTTTTAACATGGAGTCGGCCTATTGTGCTCTTCAAATTGTATTTCATGCAATAAGGATCAAATGAATAAAATATTAGGCTGGCATGTTCTTAAAACATGAGATTTTGGAATGGACTACGTGTTTTCTACTACAACTTTCCGCTCAAGTCCTCGTGTATCTGAAATTATTTAATATCGTTATACGACTATATTTGCAATTCGTTGCACGTTTATAGAGTAAACTCTGCATCCGAATCTCTCTCAATAAACATTTGAACCA
The DNA here is from genome assembly GCF_032362555.1 of Amyelois transitella. Classification (NCBI taxonomy): domain Eukaryota; kingdom Metazoa; phylum Arthropoda; class Insecta; order Lepidoptera; family Pyralidae; genus Amyelois; species Amyelois transitella. The sequence continues at coordinate 7,211,207 of NC_083522.1, read as the reverse complement.
ACTTCTTAATCTTTTACAATGGCTGAATTAATAAGATGCATCACCATTATAAGAAATTATATGAAAAATGACACTTTTGAAAAAAAAGAAAAATCTTTTATTCGAAACATTCTATGTTCTAATAAAATTTTGGTAATAATAAAATTTATCGTCTTTGTATTACTTACTGTTTCATCTTTCTTACTCCGCAGTAGCTTACAGCGAAATCATTAGCGGTAACAAACATAAATATAATCACGTCCTTATCCCTTAAAAGGTAGAGTTCACATTCAGCTGTATGGCCCAAAGATGGAATTGAGATTCAAATAGTTTTACTATAGGTATTGATTGCAAGATTTATTAATTTACATGAAAAAGAAGAAAGAGTTTATGAAACTTTTCTTTGGAATTTTGACAAAGATAATTTTTATTAAAATGAGACTTGTTTTTAAAAAGTAATTCTATTTCTTTTTGAGAAAGCATGTTGAATTGCAATTTTACATCAAGTACATACGTAAGTAAGACCTATTTTTATTTCATTAAATTTTGTAACCTTAAAATTAGTGTGTATTAAAAAATGTTTTATTTTTGTATGTATTTTTTTGCATAAAAATTTTTACCTATGAATATAAATTTTTTATCACATACCAAGAATCTCAAATCGTTGACTGGTGGTCTCGCGAAAGGTATTCCCATGAACCCATAGTACTGAGTATCACGAATCAGAGTCCTCAAAGTGGTCCCTTCTACCCTGCCATGTGTGGTCATTACTTCTGGCACTTTGCCCCCCGTCATAAACACGGGTGCTATTAATAAAACAATAACAAGGACGGACATAACGCATAATTTCGACATTATGGTAGCATGGTAAGTACAGAAATGAGTGTTATCGCCTATCAGAATTAATATCAGTCGTAAAATTATTGATATTAGGAATTAACGATACTCCTTGATTCTAACCTCGTAAAATGAATGGGTTTAGTGCCGCTATAAAACATTTTGGACCAAACATTCGCTAAGTGATTATATTTATAATTATTATTTGTATAATCACTTAGCGTATTTTCACGTCTTTATTGTATTTTTAAAAATAACATACCTTCTTATAGTCACGTCTAAATCCTTTCCGGGGTAGACAGAGCTAACAGTCTTGAAAAGACTGATAGGCCACGTTCAGCTGTGTGTTAACAATGGAATTGAGAATCAAATAGTGACAGGTTATCCCAATTTTATTAGCCTATCCCTTAGTCGCTCTTTATGACAATCATAGGAAAGAGAGAGAGTGGTCCTATTCTAATGTGCCGCGAACCACACGGCTAAATATTAATGTTTAAAAATAATATACTGTATAAAAATCTTTGTTTGAAGAAACATTGCATGGTTATTAATTTGTTTAATATGACGTGGAATCAACTTGATACATATACAGAATCTTTAATTTCGCAATATTTCCTCAAATGCAAAGAACTAAAGTGAAACAAAACTCTAAAAACGTAAAGTTGGGTTTTATTATAAAGTCAAGTTATGTGTCCATGTTCTATAATTTTGTTCGTAATATTCAGCTATGGACGTGGTGATAAAATACATGTGAATCTTGGAAACTGTATAGTTATTGGCAGAAAATTTAACACGATATTTGACAACAGATCGTATGCAAGTTTTTGGGATATACCGTATGGGGTATCACCCGTAGGAGAGTTGAGGTTTAAGGTAAAAGTATATATTTATCTTATTAATTTCATGGATTTCTTCTTTTATTATGAATACTTTTTGTTGTTGTAAATGACATTTTAATTTAAGGCAAAAGTTTATATCTACTAAGTATACTTAACCATTTTATTTTACTTTTTTCTATTTTTAAACAAATTATATTAACATACATATATAAAAATCAAGTTTTTATCCGTTACGGGGAAGACAGAGCCAACAGTCTTGAAAAGAATGCAAGGCAAAAATATAATTTCCAGCCACCAAAAGCTACACAACTCTGCACTAACGGCACATCAGACCACAGCTCTGCAAATAGAAAAACGTGCGCGCGTCAGTTCGAAGAGGATTGCCTTCATCTCTCCATACACATGCCGATATCCGATAAACAAACACATATGCCTGTCTTAGTTTGGACGCACGAAGATTCTACTCATCATGGCCCAGATTTCCTCATAGACGAAGGTTTGATTGTAGTATCCGTCTCATTCAGAACGGCAATACTCGGATTTCTAAACACTGAAGACGATTTCGCCCAAGGCAATATGGGAGGCAAAGATATATTACTAGCCCTGAAATGGATCAGAGATAACATCAGCCATTTCAATGGAAATCCGAACGAGGTGACAGTAGTTGGATCGGAGAAAAGTGCCGTTTTGGTTGCCTCTTTGTTACTGTCCCCCGCGGCAGAAGGTTTATTCGCCAGAGTTATCATACAAGGTGGATCGGCGTTATCCCCGGCAGATTACCGAAATTACAATTTCGATGTCGCCAATAAATTATATCGGAATCTTTACGGACCATTCGAGAAATTGAATCGAACGAGGCTTTATGAATTACTTTCAAATACTCTTGTTGATACTTTGTTATTGGCATCACGAGATCTGTTTGATAGCACGGAAGTTAGAGACGCTCAAAGGTTGATCAATAATTTCGGCCCTACTGTTGAGAGGACAAGGAACTTTTTTATGAATAAAACTCCTTTATCAGTTTACAAACGAAAACTCGCTAATAACAACGTCGAGGTAATGATGGGATATACGAGTTTGGAGTCCCTTTACAAATTGCAGGGGTTTGAGAAGAATAGGCAGCTTTTGAAGTATTTAAATTATAACTTCCAATACGTATTACCGTTCGAAGGCTCAAAGGACGAATATGGTTCGAAGAGGTATCGTGAGATAAGACGAAGGATAATGGATTTTTATTTCGTTAATGGCACGATAGGGGAGGGGAGCTTGAGGCGGTATGCGAAATACGTCTCGGATCAAGTGATTTATCCGTTGCTTCGTCAGGCGAGGCTCCATACGGAGGGATCAAGTGACAATGTTTACCTGTATAGATTTTCTTTTAAGGGAGTGTTGAATGTCGTTTGGAACATTACTGTGCCGGGTTTAGATTGGCGCGGGGCGACAGCTGGGGACGAAATCTGCTACCTATTCAAGTGCAAATCAGTAAACGACGCTTACAATAGCACCGGCGTCTCGGATGAAAGGCACTTCATTAAGAAAATTGCGAGATTATTGGCGAATTTCGTTAAATTTGGGTAGGTAATGGTTCTCATTCTTTACTGCAGAATAGCGGTTGTTTGGTGTAAAATTTAATTCAAATGAACAGTAAATTGTTATGGAAATTAGATGGTTAAATAATCTTTTCTTTTTACTCAAGTAACGATTTCTTTTTGATTATCTATCAAGTGTAACTAACTTGTTATATTTTTAAATTATCGAAATAATCATCTGGTTTGTGTTTTGTTGTCGTTTTTTTAAGTTTTTATTCTGTATCATATAAATAATTTAAACAATAACATTGCAATACATACAATATAAATTTGTTTCAGCAACCCAACGCCGATCAAGGAAGACGATGTCTTAGGTGATCTTGAGTGGTTACCGCTTCAGCGACACAAAGTAGCCCAAGTTCTCAGTCTAGGTCGAAAACTAAAACTGCTCAATGTTCCCGAACTCCAAAGAATGGAGTTTTGGGATCGCTTGCAAACTGATTTTTTCGCCGACAAACTCCCAAAAGATGAACTTTAAGTGACATTTGTATCGGGGAAATTACTTCGCAGAAGTTTCTGGATTGACAGATTTGGACAGAGTTAGGTACTTTATTTATTTCTGGAAAACAAACTTGGTCAATTAGAGCTGCCCACGGTTTAAAGTGCACCATTTAAATTTGTTTTGCAAATAAGTTTAAATTAATACAAATGCTTAGAGTTTCTTTTCTGTTTGAGTCATTTTGAGTAAATGAATAGCTATTTAAGGAAGACTGCACATTCAGGGAATTGAATGTGTAACGATATTCCAATAATGGCTTAGTTGCCCATGCAAAGGAGGTCAGATAAGATCTGTGTGTAAAAAATTGACGCACCTATTCCAAGATCCAGGTCAAAAAGTGCTCGATGTTCCGCTCCAGGGTGAGTGATGATGTAACCGGGAGAAACGCTAGAAGGAAGAAGACTGTCTATTTTATTTCATAACAACTTAATTTAACAATTGCACAAATAGAAGAGATATCTCTTTATTCGAGATAATAATCTTAATAATAATATATATATTTGCTCTTTTATCGAAAATGAAAAGGATAAATCTGAATATGGCCTGTTAGTCTCTCAAGACTGCTGAGTCTGTCTATCCCGCAAAGGATATAGACGTGATTATATGAATGACTGAATGAATGAAAAGGATAAAGTTGTAAATAAGGCTCCCAAAATATCAATCATTACAAGTTCGCCCAATATGAACGAGGCTTAAGCATCGCAAGCATTAGTGTTACTATGTCATTAGTTTCTCTTCATTAGCGAAACAGCAATTAAGTAATTGCTCCGTTTATACTGACAGAAAGCCGGCTTTTATGTAGTTTGAGAAGATTCGATAGAATCACTAATTACGTTGAGAAGAACATAATTAAGTTGTGTCTAAGAAAAAAAATAGTCCACATCTACTATGGTTAATTGGGAAAGTACTTGCACGATCAAATGAAAGGGTATAAAATAAGACACCTAGGAATTAAGAAAATATAAATATAATGCACATTGATGCGGTATGTCACATTTTTACAGACATCAGACATTTTCCATTTTTTACATATCAATTTGTCATTCCACCTATTCTCAAATATTTTTAAGTTGTATGTATCATACTGGTTTGTTAGAGATGAAAAAAGACTGTGCGTGCTAGTTGCTTCTCTTTCCCAGCAGATGGTAAAAGTCAAACAAGGGAAAGACTTTTCTTTCATTCTTTTCTACATTAATGGCTTCCACCGGATTTCCGATGTTCATGCCAATGTCATGGTTTGAAAAGGCACGAAGTTACGAAATTGATCAATAGAATTTATAACATCTGAAACATAAAAAGACAAACACAATCAGAAGAAATGCCAAGCAATGTCATGGATTTATAGGTTTATAAAGATATAGAAAATAAAAGAAGCGTGGCTTCGTAGTCTGCATGTTTATTTCAGAATATTTTTTTACATCGGATCGGAATCGGAAATACACAGAGTATAAAAAAAGTGCATATCGGTAAAATCATAACCATGACATCTAGTGCAAATCGGTGGAACTACAACGCAATCAATACATTTCGATGCGTGTCCATTCTTAATATGTTCACAGAAAATAATTAGATGGCGCTGTCGATAAACAGTCTTTAAAGGCGTTTTTATTTAGGTATTGGGTTAGTTACCTGTCGCTATCTGGCTCTTAATGAAACGGCTTCTTTTCTCGTCGGTTGGCTTTGTTTACCCCGTGCGGGCTATTGCCGTTGTTGCATCAACAGAAAATAAAGTAACTGCAGAGATTTATGAAGTCGAAACAAGCGCAAAAGTAAATTCGTAAGCAAAAGATGTATAGATACAAACTCATATATCACTTGGAATGTAGACTTTGAGTGCGAGAGTAGTGCATGAAATTTTTATGAGATATACAAAATTTTTACGTGTAGAACGAATTGCATGGAATGTTTACAGGATTTCCTTTTTTAGATTATGATTTATACGACAGACTCTTGGCATAGTGGATAGTTCTCATATTTTTTTTATGATTGACTTATTTGTATAATGTTTCGCCTCTAAACTAAAGGTAGTCGGTTAAAATCCCTTTAAAACACCCATTTCACTTTGATAAGATGTTGTAAATGATTCAATTATTATTATTTATGATTTATAATTTTAACTTACCTCACATTTAAGTTAGCTAAGGTATATATAATACGCAATAGTAGCCTGCAAATTATCAGACGGGATCGTTAATCAGTGACAATTGGAACAGTATGCAATTATATTTCACGTAATTTATTGCCAACTGGTACCGTGTGGTTCCCGGCACCAGTACAAAAAAGAAAAGGACCACTCCATCTCTTTCCCATGGATGCCTTAAAAGGCGAATAAGGGATAGGCTTACAAACTTGGGATTCTTTTTTAGGCGATGGGCTAGCAACCTATCACTATTTGAATCTCAATTCTATCATTAAGCCAAATAGCTTAACGTGGCCATTCAGTCTTTTTAAGCCTGTTGGCTCTGTCTACCCCGCAAGGGATATAGACGTGACCATATGTATGTATGTATTACCAACTCCAGGCTAGGTAATAATTCTTCTTCCTCCTGGCGTCATCTTCAGCTCTCTGGAAAGAAGTCCGGTGTGAGCCTTTTCATCATTATTGTGTAAGTTACACAAACTGTGAATTGAAACCTTCAGAAAATTCCAAGTTTATCCCAAGTTGCTAGCCTATACCTTGGTCGCCTTTTAACACATTCATGGGAAAGAGATAGAGTGATCCTTTTTTCAAAGTGCCCGGAAACACGGTGGTTTAATAGGTAAAAAAATAAATTACAAAATCAACAGGGAGAGATTGAAAAAAGGAAAGTATTGTAAGGCACGTGACAGCAGCTTGCTTCAATCAGGGAGGTAAGCAGTAAGCCTGCAATAACACGCCTGGCAGCGATCAGTAGGTGACCCCGGCCCCCCCCGAGGGAACACTTCATTGGGCAGTGCGTGACTGACCTTCTGATTGCAAATGTCTAGCGTACAGAAACACAGTTTTGAATTATAAATGATAGATAATATTAATAAATGAATTAAATTGTTGGAATATTTAAAAAAACAGTAATTTTTACAATTATTAAAGGTTATTTTTTTATTCCTAAGATACATGCACTGCACAATTTTTTTTTGCGGTTAATAGAATACACACCATCCAAGTAATTACTCATAATAGTACACAGTTTTTTAATATAAAATGGCTGTAACATTAGGGTATGCCATGTGGTTTCCTTTAGGATAGAACCACTACATATCTTCACATAGTTGTCGTAAAAGGCGATTAAGGGATAGGCTTATATATTTGGGAGTCCTCTTGTAGGCGATGGGCTAGCAACCTATCACTATTTGATTCTCAATTCCATCATAAAGCCATACAGATGAAAGAAGCCTTTTAGTCTTTTAGAGACTGTTGGCTCTGCCTACCCCAAGTCTTTGAGGGATCGAGATGTGTCTTTATGTGTGTATGTATGTATGTAACATAGTGACAGACAGAAAGAATAGGCGAAATTATAAGGGTTTCATTTTTGGCATATTTCTTTCTTATCTTGGATTAGGTTAGCTCCACTTCATATTTTTTGAAACACCTAATGTTGTTATTTGTCATGGTACAAAAACATAATATATTTCTGTATTCCTCATGTTTTACAGCCCGGCCTCTTAGAAGTAGGAACAAGGGCAACGCCCTTTATCCCCGATTTTGAACGGGTCAATTTTGCTCTGAATAGCATCCATTGGAAACATGTAGTCTTGATGCAAACAGTTTACCGTTAGAGGATGAGAGATACATAGAAATCTGTATGTATTATTCTTATTTATATGGTCAGATCAGATATTGCACTATATAGATAAATGCGCTTATCTTAAATGATATACCTTTTTCGAGATCCAGGGGGAATAATGAAAAGGCCTTATTTTAAAGTAAAAACAAGAAAGCATATCGTCTTTTAATACTTTCACGAAATTATTCTGAACCATTATATTTATGAACCATTATACCCACCATTTATGTCGGGAGTGTGTACTGATGTCAAGGTCATCATAATGTGGCGCCTGCTCCAAGGTCTTCTGGAGATTGGTGCATGATTGAATGCGGGCTTCTTGTCAGTGTTCGTCCCCTGACCCCTTTAGTAAAACAATATAAAGGTTCTAAAATCCGATATTCGTCGATCAAAGGATCAAATTTTCACGGAAATGGGTGCTAAACGGATTCGTGAAGGGTAGAAAAAAAAACGAAATGAAAACAAGTGCCGTATGATTACCGGCATCAATAAAGAAAAAGAATAGGACCACTCCATCTCTTTCCCATGGATGTCGTAAAAGGCGACTAAGGGATAGGCTTATAAACTTGGGATTCTTCTTTTAGGCGATGGGCGAGCAACCTGTCACTCTTTGAATCTCAATTCTATCAGTAAGCAGCTGACCTGTTAGTATTTTCAACATTGTTGGCTCTGTCTACCCCGCAAGGGATATAGAGGTAATTATATGTATGTAAAAACAATTTGCATTAGTATTTTTAAAAAAAACTTTTTAGTTAGAAAGTCTTTTGCAGTAAAAGAAAAATCAATATAAATTAAAATGTCCCCAGTATTTTGCGTACAAACAAGGGCTGTCAACGCTCGCTGTTGTCGGCTTGTGGGAGCCCTGACGTGACGTCAGTTGCGGTGACACGTCCCGAGCGCCAGCCCTGAATATCAAACGAAATTGTTCAGTAATGTCGGCCATAGTTACAGGTTTGATAGGGAAAAGCATTGGATAGTTTTTAAATAATTTTCTTTAAAATAATTTATATGAAGCTAGTATAGCTTGCTTACGCGCAGCTCATGGTCAAGTGGTGCACCCCTGGCTCCTCTCTAAAGAGATGATGATAACTAATTAAAACATCTTAGCCCGGGTTATGCTCAAAATTCCGTACCCATGTTCATTTTCAGAAATAAAGTAGCGACGTTTGTCTTTGGAAATTCTTGAAATTTCATTAAGGCATGAAAGCCTTTGGTCTAACGGCGGACTTTTGCATTCATACCTATAATTATATGTACGGATATACGGAGCTCACTATGAACTCACAAAATTATGTGAGCCATCATAGTTGTGTATGGACCGTTGCTTTCTAGCTATGTATTTAAAGACAATATTAAATTTTAGTGACGGTTTTTTAGTTTGAGAGAGAAATTCAAGCCTCTCTTTAGGTGCTTTTAGGTCTCCTGTATAAAAGACGAATAAACCAATAATATAAATTGTACAGAATTACATACCTCATTTATTTATCCCGGCGCTTGGCGCGGCCTGTATGTAACTATAGTTTCTCTTGATTAAAAAATGTATCTAATTCGTTTTTTCTTATAATTTATTTTTAGGTAGATGTATAAATATTTTAATAGTGTAAAGCATACAATTATTTTTGATGAATATTGCGGCATTTTTTACTTCAAGTGGTTACGGATAGAATGTGTATACCTAAAAACTGTGTAGCTGGCATCAACCACATTTTCTAGGCTGGATGTGTAAACATTTCGTGTAACCTGACTTATCCGGGATCATGGTGAAAAGGCATACCCAGGGCCCCTCTCCATACAGTTTAAGATATAGCAGGCAAGCAGAAGAGATTGCGATCTTGCTCTTACCTTCCAGTGAATTTTCTGTAGTTTCTATAATTGGTGAGCGTCTGCATTACGTCTGTTGACAGAGAGGAGTGCCCGCCCGTTTCAGACATTACTAGGAAAGCTCGGGTTTCGCACAAAATGAGATGAATTTTTATCATATTTTAGTTTCAAACTTCCATCATTTGAGACCTGACGCGAAAGGTGAAGCGTAATATTTTTTTTTACTAGAGTAGATGTTTACTTATTTTTTACTAGACACGTCCGCATGACAACAAAAATCCTGTTTATTTCTGTTTCCGTGGAAAATTCGGGATTTCCTCTTCTAGTGCGTCCCTAAACTGCATAGGGAACCTACATGCTAAATTTCAAATCGCTAGACTCAGGTGGTTGGACTGTGCGTTGACGCATCAGTAAATAAATCATTATACTCTTGTGTTTTTAGATTTATATTAGCGGATGCCAGACCTCGATGCATAGCGGTGGAGGGAGCTATGAACGGGAACACGTAAAGATAGGTAGATAAGACATAATACATACAGCCCCCGTAGTATGGCACGCGCGACGCCGTTTTTATCGCGCGAAAAGCTATCATTGTTTCGCTTTTTATTAAGATATGAAACGGTTCAGCGATAGTTTTTCGAGCATTAAAATTGGCGTCGCGTGTGCCATACTACGGGGCGTAGTTTTATGCTTATTGAATATCATTCTTCTTTATCCAACCCTGTTCCCATTGCGCCAGGATAAACAGATTTATATTTTCATGGCAATCCTAGAGTGGTCGGAGGGTAAACTTAGAGAGACAAATTATAAATTCCTGCAGAAATAGAAATAAACGCTTAATTAAATTAAATTTTGGTTTATGCGGGGAAGCCGTGGTGCGCTCTAGTTTTTCATACATCTAGTCTTTCATCTCTGTGGGCCACTCGTTAGCACGATCAATCACTTTTGTGCATTGACCTAGAACATTATGTTAACGATATAAGCCTCGTTGGCTCGCCGCCTCTTCCGGCGCAATCAGTGATCTATGTCCTACTACATAAAGTAACTATAACTATAAAGTTTTCATCCCTTAAGGGATAGACAGAGAACAAGTGTCGAAAGCCATGTTTATCTGAATAGCTTATTGTTGAGATAAGGAGAAAGTGACAGGTACTACTTCCCGTTTTTTTACAATGTTCAAATATAAAATTTATGCAAGTGACTTTTAAATTTTTCTCAGTTCATTAAAGTAAAGAAATAATTTATTTTACTGCAGTTAAATTAATTCTTTCTTTACTATCAACAGCAATATGGGATCAAGGCATAGTTAAAAGATACGTTAAGAAAAAAACATAAACATTGTTTCTGCATAAAAACAAACATGATTTGTAATTATTCGAGTGTCCGAATTCTCTTAAAATTAATTAATTTGGGTCCAGTACGCTTGAAATGATTCTCATGTAGTCCCAAGTCTCAAGGCCTTTGTATTTAGGGTTGTGTTACATTTACATAAGCTTCCATTTTGACTAAGTAGGTATTAATTTAAAGATAGCTGAGGTTAGTTAGGACCTCGGGTTTTAAACCCATCAGGTTTAATGACCGCCAAAGTCAGTAGTAAAATAATTATCGAATGGTTTAAAGGTTAGGTCAAGAGTACCGTAATTAATTGATGAGATTGATACGGGATTGATGAATGCAAACTGTTCACGATACATACTTCTATCGAGATGCAAACTATTCTCCTACCTTTTTCCTGACTAATTAATTATAATAGACAGATTAATTAAAATCTTGTTAAGACCATAATTATACTCAGGGTGTGAATAAATCTCACTCCTTATACAATTTATATGAATCATAATCCATAGAGATGACTGTGAGATGACCGTGTAGTGCCGGCAGAGTAGAATAGCATTATCCCATATCTTCTCGTGGGTATCGTAAGAGGCCATTAAGGGATTAAGCCGAAGGTTCCAACGCGCGCTTCCTACGCTGATATGACAACATAGTCCAGAATCAATAGGCACTGCGGTCAGCAATCCGCCGGCCCAGCTTGGTGATTATGTGTAAAATATTTCCCCCCATTTCTGAGAGGCCTGAGTTCAGCAGTGGACTTTTAAATGGTAATCCATAGAGGGAACAATTTTATTTAGTCTTCAATTTAATAAGGAATATTCGAAAAGAAAATTAACTGTTTCTGTCGTCAATTATACAATCGAAATGCAAGAAAATATACATGTATAGGTGATGTTCTGAGTAGAACCAATTCTATATATAGCTGAAATATACCAATAATCTTACAAAGTCCCCAATGAAACTACTGGCTCAACTATATATAAAGCAACCCTTAACTAAATCGAAACGTGCGTTCTATAAGTAATTTATTGTGTCGGAGAAAGAATGCGGCTTTTGGGATTCCGCATCCTTTATTTGTTGGGGATTACATTACACGTGGTTGGAGACTTTCATTGGGAATTACGGGAATATAATACAGCGAAGTACACTTCTTCCATTGCAATCAAGGGAACGAGACGACTAGTTAGTTTTGTTATTAAAATTTAGAGGCTTTAAAAGGCTTTGTTTGATTTTTATAATGTGTCGCGTATTTACCAATACTTTAGGATAGAACCACTACATATTTTAAGCTTATAAACTTGAGATTCCTCTTGTTGGAGATGGGCTAGTAACCTGCCAATATTTGAATCACAATTCCATCATGAAGCCATATAACTAAACATGGCTTTTCAGTCTTTTCGATACTGTTGGCCATGTCGATAGTCGGTAGACTAGGTCAAAGCATTCGCAAATTTCTTTATACATAAGAAATTTGCGAATGCTTTGACCTGGCGGATGCACGAAAAAGGAGTTATAGGTAGGTAACCTCTCAAAGACCTAATCTATCTCCATGCTAATGAAAGCTTAAAAAATTGTGATACCTTCTAAAATACTTTCGAATTATTTGTAACGATTGATGTAGAATCTACTCTAATATGCAAGACGTCTAACAAAGTCCCATGCTGATCTGGTAGAAAAGTAAAAACATAGTGTGGGCCGGCTGCTTCTACGAATTTTTCTTATAGGCTACCTACCTGTCCGTGCACCCGAAACACAATTCCATCATTAAGCCATTCATTTAAATAAAGCCTTCAAATCTTGTGAATTTTGGCTCTGTACATCTTGCAGGGATGAAGACGTTATAGTGTGTGTGACCTGGAGGTCGTCGGTTCAAATTCTCGGTGTATTTTTTTTAACCTGGTCGGTAAGGGTTGAATAATTTTGCTTAGCCGATCTTGCTATTATAAAGCACTAGGAGATTTTCCGTACGAAATTCTTGAATAAGTTTAGTTTTAAACCGACTCAAAAGGAGGAGGATTATAAGTTTGATTTGTATATCTAGGTTTGTCACGTTTTTCCACAATTTAACTGTCATGGCGGAGAGGATTTTTCAAATAAAACTCTAAATGTGACACCAGGGTGTCCATTATCGATTGACCTGACCGTTCGGTAAACAAGCAAGTAATGTAGGTATTTTCTCACCACGTTTCGCGCTGAATCCTCCAAGATTGATCGGCGTCAGTCGATCACCCGTTTGGCCGGCATGTAATCGTATATACACAGTTTCTTCTTTAAACCAAGGAGACCTTTACAGAAATATATGACTGTAGTAGGTATAGAAGAAATAAATAACATATAATATCACGGGTAGCATTTATGATACATTTTATATACTCGTAAACTTAACCCAAGTTTTAGTACTTTGGGGGTTTTTAATATGCATACCAAATTTGATTCGAATCGGTTCAGCGGTTTTTGCTGTGAAAGCGGAACAGACGGACAGACTTTCGCATTTATAATATATATACGAATAGTATTAATATAGATAGACACGTCATAGTCCACGAGAATGTTTTAAAATTATATGGAACAAAATAATACTAACTAACTGAATTACATTAGGTACGCGTTATTTTGCAACATCTCGAGAAAAAATACTCATTATACAATTCTATCAGCACCGACGATTCTACCACATGATTAGTGGAGATATCGTACGCATTGATTACACATGAACTAGTAAGTAATCATGAAAACGAAAGTTTTTGAGTATGTTGTTACACATGCAAATTTTAAACAAAAACTACAAATTAAAGGAATCGCTTATACATCAGAATGACACATGCTACCATTAACACGAGTATAACCGAAGCCAAAGCTAGCAAAACATAAGACCGTCGCGCTAACATGATATCGCGGAAGAGTAATCGCCTGATTTTTCCCCCGGGACTGGGAAACGGTCTGGAGTTCCCGAATGAGCGATTACAGACAATCTCAGAGCCACACAGATAAAGTATTAGAATCCGGTCCGATGAACGGATTTGCTAGACATTGATTTCAGTTCTTGTCTTTTTGAGTTGGTAGGTATTTTGCCAATGGGAGACTTGTGTCTTATTTTTATGCAAGAAAGTTTTCGCACGCTTGAATTAAATGAAAAAAATGCTTAAAAATATATGAAGAAAAGATACAAAAATACACTACTCGCGTAAAACGATAAATTCCAATAATTTCTGTTCTCAAGCCCACACAAGTATTCTCCATGCCAAATTTGTAGTCAGTCAGCATCTTAATTCTTTTATATACAAATAAGTACACTTTTTTACAGATATTCGGAGAAATTAAAATTGCAAGTAAGGAAGTTAGTAATTATTTTATTGGAACATAAAATTGTTTTGAAAAGTTATATTACTTTTCGCTTAAGTTTCAATAATTACACCAATATTGTCTTCAAAAATACCGTCGTTACAAAAAACCAGGTGCAATTAAAAAAAATATATATCCACAAAATAAATTTTGAATTTCCCAGGCTGTAGTTGGATGTTTCCAACTAAGTATGTTTAAATCCTCTACTGTAGCAACATTGTGCATTCTTCTGTACATAGATAAATAGTCTTTTGTCTTCCCGTCAGTTCCGGGCGGCTATGCGAAGTCTGGAATGCCGTATCTTAGAGACAGTTGAATTTTACACACCAACGCTTCGCTGAAATTAATGATAGTTACAGTTTGGGAAGATGAACTGTTAGCGAATCATTAATTAATAAATTACAAGAGTTTGGCCTGACGTTTAGCTTCTGTTGAAATTTCCTGTAAAATAAGTTGATTAAACCAGGGAAGTACAGCTAACATCAGTTTTTTTTTTTCATTATAAATAATTTAAAATAATCACAAGATTATCCATTATTCCACATTCTAATTCAGTAAAGAATCTGGTGTAGATTCGTTTAAATTGTGCATAATACAGATTTCACAAAATATCATTAATAAACCATCAAAACTTTCGCGATGGTAACATTTATTCTCCAATCATATTTAGATCTTGGGAGTGACCGAAGAATAGGTTTGGATTTACTCGAAGGTTACCCTCAGTCCAAGAGATTATGACAATATAGAAGGAAACTTTTCCATTGAAATATTTGCGAACAAGACCTGAAAAATATAACAGCTGCCTAAATGCAGCCCTTACTAAAGTATCGATGGTTATACTATTTTTTTTATAAATGGGTTACATAATTTTCGTATTAATACTATTGTTACTGGCTAGTATTTTTTGTTTCTCTTTGCCTCTTTTACAGATTGAAGAATATCGGAATCTCACTTAACTATCTTATATATGTTCGGTTTACGACCGTTTTGTTCTAAATTCAATTTTCCCTGTCGTCAACTCCCGGATTTGCAAGTTTGTTTCAAGGCTTCGAAAACTAAAACAACTTCATAGACTACTAACGCATTTACTTTATTAAATTACTGTATAAAATGTTTAATATGTGGTACATTAATACGTTATTTTTAGTGGAAAGAGTCGAATGAAGAAAGCCCCCGTTGACCCGTCCGGGAAAGAAGCGGGATTTTATGTATTTGTGTCGTGGGGTTCCCGGAACTTTAGAATAGGATCACTCCGTATCTTCCCATTGATGTCGTAAAAGGTGTCTAATAAACTTGGTATTCTTATTGTAGGCGATGGGCTACCAACCTGTCACTATTTGAATTTCAATTCCAATATGAAACCATTAGGCTGTATAGACTGTTAGTCTTTTCGAGACCGTTTGCTTTGTCTACCCTGCAACGGATAATAGACGTGACTATGTGTATGTATGTATTTGCACAACTTACTAGCTTCCTCTCAACAAACACCAATGTCGTTTGCTGAGCTAAAACCCCTTACAAATGCTTTCAGCTAAACAAGTTGGTTTGTATGTTTGTGTTGGAAGGAAATTGCATCCTATACTGCATTTGCAGGATGATATCACAAACATGTGGATCCAGTAGGTGAACTTCGTCATATACTGAAACGTGTATGACCTATATTGTAAGAGAAATTATATTGAATACATTTTAAAATTTACATCTCATTTCTAACATAAGCCTAACAGCTGATCGTGGCCTAACGAATGAAAGATAGCAGATTGACACAGCAAATATACAAGTAGAATGTGATTTGAAGAGTTAATATATTAAATAAAAAAAAAGGATGCCACAGATTGAATCGGGATTTATTACGATCTATGATTAACGAAATATACAGAGCACAAAGCCAAGAGAAAGACTGTCAAAATTGTAGATGCATTAAGATAAGTCATTATTAAATTTTAAAATAGATGTAACTAGGTTATAAAGTTTTGAACAAAATGTTTTGGCAAATATTTAAAAAAATATTTTTTTGGCGATAAGCTAGAAAGTTCCCACTATTCTGAATGTCAATTATATGAGTAAGCGAATTACAATAAATATAATTAATAAATCTCAATTATATTTAATAAGCCATAAAACTTTGGTTGGCATTTGTTCTGTCTGCCCCTCTAGGCGAAACACTACATATGTGCGATCGGAAAGAAAACTCTGGAATTCTCCCTGATGTTGTTACAGACTGGCTAATAATTACATTTGTTCTTCGCGCACAGTTAGTAGTGCAATGCACGACTGAAGTCTAGTTGCTGTCCGGTTTATATGGACCTTTCTCGACTCATATTTGGAATGAGTCGAGAAGGCAATTCGTTGTTGTGTTTTAGACAAAATAGTAGGTCGAGCATTGACGAAATTTATTGAAACATATGGTCACGTCTATATCCCTTGCGGGGTAGACAGAACCAACAGCCTTGAAAAGACTGAATGGCCACGTTTAGGTATTTGGCTTAATGATAGAATTGAGATTCAAATAGTGACAGGTTGTTAGCCCATCGCCTAAAAAATTTGTAAGCCTATCCCTTAGTCACCTTTTGCGATATCCATGGGAAACAGATGGAGTGGTCCTATTTTTTTTTGTATTGGTGCCGGGAACCACACGGCATTTATTGAAACGTCACGACAGTTTATTGAAACTTAATTGTACAAAATACAGACGAAGCACAATAAGCGAACTAAATGGTAGAAGTATCTATCACTAATGAGAAAGCAGAAAACTTCATTGTAAGGTTCTAAATTACTAAGTGTCAGTAGGATATTTATATTTTTGCCATGCATATAGGTATTAGACGACGACATATGTCAAGCGAAAAACAAGTCTTGTTTTTTTAACTCTCTTAAACTTAACTTTAACGAATTTTTTTCCTCGAACGCCAAATGGTGCCTTAGGATTGTTCCCTAAAATTACTAACCTGCTGGATTTTCTTAGTATGATAATGTTTATAATTTCTGATCTAAAGACATAAAAGTTTAAACGTGATTATATGTATGTATGTAGTTTAAACGCAGCAAGGGATTTATGTCTTTATGACTTCATTTATATGATGTGGTGCGGTTTTCACAGGTCAAAAGATTCTGGTTCTGCCAAAATGCGGTTTGCGTAGCGTCTCGTCTGACTATCTCATTTCGTCATGTATGCAGGGATTGTGGCTAGGTGTAATCGTTTGTTTTGTCTGTCATTTAATTCTGTTTAGTGAAACCCTGTGGGGTTGAGTTTCTACATTAAATAAAGCCAGAATGCAGCCAAAAATAATTGTGTTTTTACTAATACGAGTGGAAATGTCGCCGTATTTTAGATAAATAAAAAAACACAGCAGTTTTAAAGTACCTATAATTTTAAGAATAAGTTTGACAACCACTAAATTATCAATAGTACCACGACTCTAAAATTAAAGTTAAAAATGCAACCAGGACAGTTCCAAGGGATGAAAGAAATGATAATTATTAGTAGTAAAGTATTTAATTCACATTTGGAAGTTTACTCCTAGGTATTGAGATCTTGGATGAAATAAATCGCGTAAACCAAGTAGAAACATGCTCTCTGGGCCGGAATGAGAAGATAATGTGGGCGGTATTTTATTGATATTCTATTACGAATGTACGACGGAGGATTTTCATGCTCTCAACGTGTTTGTATCAAACAAATAGAACTGATTACGTTTGCTACTTCCTTGCGATACGATTGCTAAATAAATAAAGAAAAAAAAATGGAGGACGTTCCATTAACTTCATCGATAATAGCTAGCTTGTAAATTAAAGAAGTACGAATTAAAAATAAGTAACTTTTCAAATGAAGAAAGAAAATGGTCTTTTATTATAAGGCACGCAGCACGGGCCTTATAATAAGAGCTTCGTATAAAACCAGACTAACAGAACCCATTTTAATCATAGTCATTTGCAGGTCTGAGCCAAAGGTGAGGCCTTACCCAGGACTAACGTCGAAAAGATGTTACAATAGAATCTAGCAGATATCTTCTAAAAATTGCTGAAAAACAACAGCAGGGCAACGGGCAGAGTCGAATAACAAAGTTTAGGTTTTATCGTTGATATACCTGATAAATTAGTACGCTAGTGGTGCGCAGCAAAAACGGTTTTCATGTAGTTTGGACGAAGGGATTAGCGAGCGCCGCGCATTATGCGGATGTTAAAAGCATATTAGTTATACTTACCTAAAGGAATGTAAGAACTATTGTTGTAGAAGTATTTTTATGTTCGCAAAAGTATCTTTGTATTGTTATCTTATATATAAAATTCTCATGTCACAATGTTCGTGCCCGTACTCCTCCGAAACGGCTTGACCGATTCTCATGAAATTTTGTGAGCATATTGAGTAGGTCTGAGAATCGGCTAACCTCTATTTTTCATACGCCTTAGTGATAAGAGTTGTCCACCCTTAACATTTTTTTTAAACTAAAAATTACTTAAAAATTATTTATATGGCAAAACGTTTGCCGGCACAGCTAGTTTTTATCTATAAAACTCTTCCCTCCGAGTGACCAAGCGGTTTGTGCTGTGATAACGTACTGCACAAGTCGCTTGGTGTGGAAATCTGAAATTAAGTATATGCGCTAATGGAGATTATTCGAAATTCGGAATGGGAATAAGCGGGAATTTTAAATTTTACACGGGTAAATCACTACATAGTATAAAACAAAGTCGCTATTTTAGTCTGTTTGTATGTATGCTTAAATCTTTAAAATTACGCAACGGATTTTGATGCGGTTTTTTGTAACAGGTAGAGTGATTCAAGAGGAAGGTTTTTATGTATAATTTTTTTCGAATTTTGCACCCGTGCGAAGCCAGGGCGGGTCGCTAGTATTTCATAAATTACTGGGTACTGGGCCTATACTCATATCACAAATGCGAAAGTTCGTCTGTAACGATTTCACGTATAAACCGATTAGATGACATTTTGCCGAATATAGTTATAAACAACTAGGGTACTTGTGTATTTTTTTTTTTATTAATTTGGTAAATATTTTGATAGTTACCTATCTGTTGGCAGCCTTTTATTGCTAAATTTTGGTACATATGTATCTGTAATCTCCCGTGTCTATTGTTGAACTTATAAAATTATCCACACGTAAAAAAGTGAAGTTTTACATTTAATTACTTGATGCAGAGCAAAACAAGGCATAATTATAACGTAAATATCATAAAAACGTTAATGATCGCGTCAGAAAATAACGACCAATCAATTTCTTAGAAAATTGATCTATAATTATAACGTCTCATTGTTAAAGCATTTGTTCACATAACATTGCGCAGCAGAGTTGTAAAGTGTAGAGTCAGCGCTTGTTTAAAGCAGAAATGAATTATCTACAACAGATATTCTCGAACGATCTTTGCTTACTTTTTTTTGTGATGTCATTGTTTTATGCTAGTAATAGCCGATGATTGACTTGCGTTTTTAACATGTATAAAAGGACATGTGAGAATTGTCTCCACTGTCACTACAGGAGTCCAGAAGCTTGACAATGTCGCGGGTTGTGGTAACGTATTATTTAATTTTTTTTTATTTTAACAATTTATTTATTTGATGTTCTGCTAGTAAAGAAAACACATTGTGTATGCCAGCCTTTACATGTATAATTCCTTTACATATTATTGTAATCGACACATTTTAAAGTTTTCATTTAATAACGTGGAAAATTTCGAACATATGTATATGATTTAAAATTTTACGTATTTACGACTTTAATATATTAAACATAAGACTTGCTTTTGTTGTTGTCGATCTTAATTTATTTAAACCGAAAAAAATACCGGGTACGTTGCTGGTGAAAGAAAATTCTATGTTTAAATTGGATTTAAAAATAAATTATATGTTACAGTTTCTCGTGTGTCTGCTGATGTTGGCGTCGGTCGCTGTCAGTCTGGACATGCCAGGAGACCTCAAGGCGCCTGATACGCCAAAAGTGCCCGATACCCCAAAACTGCCCGACACCCCGAAATTGCCCGAAGCCCCTAAACTGCCCAGTCTAGGGAGGTAAAACTAGCGACGACCAACTGGACCGATCTTAAAACAGACCAAAGCTTAGAAAGGTATTTGTTAGCACAAATAATTAGCGTCTAGAACTTCGATTTTGAAATTTACTGGGCTAGCCATTTTGATTGGTAATCTAATATAGTCAAAGAAGTTGAGAGTGACAATTTGTGCTAACGAAGCCGAGTAATGTCCTTATCTAATCAATGTGTATAAAGCATATTAAAAAAGCTGCAGCTTACTCTGTGTATTTTTTTTTACGAAACGTGTTGCGGATAATGTATTTTTTGTTTGTAAAATATTTTTTACATTGCCTCGGGAAAATGCTGCCTCAATTTGTAGTAAAAATTTTATGATTCTAAATGAAAATATAGAAAACAAAAATTCGGAATATGTGTTTTGATATATTTGCACAATTAAATGAAAACAACATTTATTTATGCATATACATATGTATATAAATAGCGGTAAAATTTTATACAATTTATGTTTTGATGAACGTCCCTTTTATTCTAAAACAAATGG
Organism: Amyelois transitella; assembly: GCF_032362555.1. NCBI lineage: Eukaryota > Metazoa > Arthropoda > Insecta > Lepidoptera > Pyralidae > Amyelois > Amyelois transitella. The sequence continues at coordinate 7,190,655 of NC_083522.1, read as the reverse complement.
TTTGAACCCATCCGTTACCTCTTACTATTTTGTCTATTTGGTTATGTCTACCTCGTGAAGATATACAAGTGATAATAATATATTTCCCTATATTTTATGATTTTTTTAATCATGTGTGTAATCTGTGATAATATAAGATTATAAAAGAAAATCGCTTCTAAGTACAAACATTTAACACTTTCTATGTATGTCTTTCCCAAAAATTAAATACAGGTATTCTTGTTATAATTCCGCTACAATCAACACACTCATCTTAGAAGGCGTGACCGCAGAAATGGCAAGATGATTGGCTCGGCAGCCGGCGAACGTCGTTATACCATACATTATATATTGTAATCAAAACCGCAATGAACATTCATAATATGAAAAAAAAAATGGAGTCTCTCATCTTTGTGCGTATATTCAGCCACAATGCCAAGAACTGGGGTTCGTTAAAAAAATCTTAAAAAGTGTCATAATTTTTTTTTTAATTAAACATAAATCTCACCTTATAAATTATAAAATATTAAAATTACCGAGTAACTGAATGTAGGTTCCGTCAATGCTAATTGGCGCACGAAGCTGAATTTTGGCATGTATCATTGTTTAGAGGTGATATTCCAAAAATTTCAAGGATATTTTTACGCGGGTGGAGCCGCGGGCGTTTCCCAGTTATGTTCTATAATAATAAAACACGATATTTCCTGTCCCTTGTCGCCTAGCAACGCTCGTTAATTATATTACATTGTGTGCCCGGGGGCTGTGTTGAATCTCATAATATACTTACATACTGTATCACAATATTGATACGTTCAAGCGGCAATACTCGGTGATGAGATTAATGTAATAACTATATAAGTATGAATTGTATTTCTGTTTTCGGAGGACCTGATAACTGGAAATTCGGCGATAGCAAATCTCCGCGAGGCTTAACGTGTATCGTCAGTGTCCTAGAATAGAGGTGAGAAATACAGAACTAAATGGGCACTAAAATTATTTTGAAGGGGAAAAAACAAAAGCTTTCCCTATAAAAAAAAGTGCTGTTGAGCAAGCGCAAGAGCAGCGCACTCCGAACGTGATTCGGGTCGCATAACCGGACGGTGGTTGGACCCTGGGCGTAGGGCGGCGAGTTCAGGTGCTGTGCAGGCTGTACCACAGAATTTTTTATTTTTTCAGTGAGAACCCAAGTCCTTAGTATTGTGGTGAACAAAGCGACCACCTTCCTTTGGAACGTTAAAAATTAAGCCATAATACCTACTTCAAAATATTTAAAGTTATACAACAATTGGGCAACTAATCAGTGAGCTTTTTGATTAGTAAAACAAATTATTTTATACAACAAATAAATATATTTTCCATTAAGTTCCATGTATAAATTTTAAAATTACTTTTTAAATAACATTCATGACAACAATATTTCAATATGTTATTTTACAATATTTTGGAAGTTGAAAACTTGAAATCACAATGTTCCTATATAATTTATATATCTATATTACGTTACAATTTCCCTTCTATATAATCAAGTTCATTAATATGTATAAGTATATGGTATACAATAATTTGGTATAATTTAGTGTAAGTAGTACTTTTGACTACAAAATTCTTTGTTGTTTCTTCTATTTATTATTATTTACATATAAAAGATGGTCGGTGCGGCGAGATTTTATTTATTATAATAAAATTATTAATTTTAAAGAAAATTCAATTTTTTGTTTACAATTTATTATACTAGTACTAAAAAAATCGAATAATGGTCCACATGAAATTTTAACTTACAACAAAGCATTTACAACATCTTTACTAGGTAACTACTTAAATAAATATATAAATTATATGCGCGAAGATAACAATACGAAAGAGATCGAAACAGCATCGATTTTTTATTAACTACGAAATTGGCACAGTACATGATTATATTCTCTTTTTCACTTATACGTAATTGTTTTTGTGTAGAAATTTATGATCATATCTGAATCAGAAAATAATACAAAGCGCTTTTCTCTTGACTTGAAAAGGTCAAATAATTTTTGACTTTTTGTAAGGCATGCTGCTGGGATGATGGAATTTTGCTGGTATATTTGAAAGATCGATAATATTTCTATCTTATTTGTTGAGATAGCAAATTGCCTTTTTAAAAACAGCAGTTAGTACAAATAATTGGAGTATTGTATTATAAAAGTGCAAAGATAATTCAGCATTTAATTATTTCACATCAAGTGGCATTACACTTGTGTTCTCGTATATACTAAACTTGCCGCTGTTTAAAAAGCATATTATCGTAAAATTTTCTATCAAAATCTTTGCAGTCGAGGGTAAGGTGCTTACATAAAATTGTATGTTTTTCCTATTGGTATATGCTATATTACAATAAACATTAGGTCTGGCTTTAGGTTGTGCGTTATTATTCGTTAAAATATAAATATTAAAACATAACTTATTACAATATAAATACTATGCGAAGTGTACTTAGTTTGTGTAAGCGTGTCGACTATTCATTTAGCTGGTTTTTCTCCTATATGATAAAATCATTAGGTAATTTATTACAATGATGAATTAAGATCACAATTAATTTGTATGTTTCATAATATAACGTCATCAAGGAATACCGTTTTTTGCCAAAATTTAAAAGTCAATATTTAAATTTTATATACATAACTATTAATAATTATTTATTTATTACGAAATTGACTAATTTGTTTTATTTTTAATAAAAAAGATCAGAAACTGACATAAAATTCCAACTAACGACGAAAGATAGGATTTTTAAACGTTTTATAACAAAACAAAAAAAAAGTAATATAGTTATATTACTGAGAAAAAAAAATTAAAGAATCAACTTGTTTCGGCTGTGAGTTGGTACGTAATTTCAGTCTGTTTTTCCTGTTATGAAAAATTAAACTTAATAGACTGATTATACATAAAAAATTACTTTTTGAATTAGAATATGTGTGAAAGTTGAATATTTAATGTGATTGACGGGATCTCATAGACGACACGATGATGGCAAAGAAATATATACAAATCAATCCATTAAATGTTTACGGACGCATTATTCATTAAGCTAGCTACAGAAACTATATCTTAACGCAATACATACAGCACAATTCTACATTTATCTAAAATAAATATATCATAAACATTATTTAGTAAAATATATATTAATTTATCGAAGCGTAAAATTACACATTTATAAAATCAACTGCTTATGTTTCATTAAATAATTAATTAATTGGAAATTGATCCTTATTTAATTACTAAACAAGAGCTCCAAGCTCGTAATAAACATATATATGTAACATCTAAATATTATAAACATAGTTTAAAATCTGAAATCAATGAAAAATTGGCACATTCTCAATACAAACTTATTATATTTTTTTATTTTGCCAAATACAAGCTACAAATATTATTTAAAGATAAGGGTAGTTTTAGATGTTGTACTTCGACCGGGGATTTTTAAAACGCCTAAGTGACATATCGAACGAATGTCAGTCATCATTACCACAAGGTCGAAAAATCTTTATGTAAATATTTTATTTGCAGATTTTCCCGATCGCATCACATCTAAAGCTTCTCTTAAATGTCATGCTACAACAATTGGAATAAACTACAAACACTAACACCAAGACTCAGGACATCAAAATTTTAACGTAAAACTTAAGTTATACTTTGGAAGAAGGTTCGAAGGGAATATTTTTATATTTTCACGCTCAGTCTGCAAAACTTCGGAGTAATTGACCCTCCATAAATAAAAAGTAAATAATGGTTTACACCTAATTGCTTTTCGGCATTACAAAATCACATAAAACTTCTCAAATGATTTTTTTCATAATACTAGCTAGTTATACTATTGCCTAATGTCTACACCCATACCACAGTGAGTGTAATTTTTTACCATAAATTTAAATTATTTGAGACAAAAATTTTGAGGTTACAATTGATTCATAAGTCTCCTAGAATCTTTCGCAACACAGTCAAAAGAATGGGCTCCAATTACTTTCTTAAATAGTTTAAATTCTCACTCATTGTGGAATAAATTTTCTACATAAGGCTTCATACATCGCGTAGATCTTATAGCGATTTGGTTCCATATTGACGCGTGCACAGTACTGCGTGTACCAACGGTAATATAGAACGTTTTTTATTAGCTAAAGTTGACCCTGTGTCAGTCGTGGACTGCGACCGAGCGCCTGTGGCGAACTCGGGATCAAATTTCTATCTACGAGATTTAGAATCTACGCTCTACGCACGTAGCGATTAGTCTAGGCACTGCCTATCTAATGCCGAATAGACGGCCATATACTAAATTATTTAAATTTACATTTTTAGAAAATTTGGCAGTAGGTGAACGACGAGACTAAGGTAAGGAAGGGATCCGCGGTCCCGCTAAGCTACATATGGCACGACCCTAATAGTTTTGCCTCCGAATGAAGCCATCTAGGAAAAGCCGATTTCATACTTCACGGAACTGCGATGTAATGTATTAAATTTTCGCTTTTTATATCCTTACCTCATGTATAATTTAATATTAGATAGTGTCTAACCTATTTCTTAGAGTTACAATTTTACGGATTTAATAAGTGCAAAGTTAAATTGGTGGCTTACATCGGAGGCTTGAAGTTACGTAGCGAGTACAATGTTGGACTTATTGGGGACAAAGCGCGCAATGGAATGGCGCGGGCTCGATAAGGCCAAGAGGCGAAGACGGCACAGAGCTGGCGGAAAGGCACGGGAGGGCGAGGCTGCGGCGCGGCGCGGGACCGACGCCGCCGTCCGCAGTCAGAGCGGGAAGCAGCGCGCCGACCGCCGCGGCGGCTCCGACGCCCCGCGCCGTCGCCGCCCAGACATGCCCGACCGCACGCTGCTAGCGTCGCCTTCACTCTCGACACCCCTACTAGCACCACCGCATAAACGCTCCGGTTCGATAGGCTCTAACTTGTGCATTGAAGGACGACTTGACATCCTCGCTCCGTCAGCGATGGGTGTTGATACAGCTCTTTCCGATAATGTGTCGTCATCTAGATCGATTCGTCCGAGGCGAAGGGCTAGTACATATTCCGTACGCTCGATAACGCTCGGCACTTCCTCTTCGATAACGGTTGTATCAGCAAGAGTGGAATCGGCTGCGGCCGAATCAGCACGGGATTCGGTCACGTTGCCCGCTGATCGTTTGGTATCTACAGATGTTGGTGATGATATTTCGCGTAGCCGGCGCTCAGGGGTAGCGAATACCGAATCTGACGCCCAACTTCGTGATTCTGAGTTTTGGCGTAAAGTTTCATCAACACTACGCTGTGATGTGCGGCGACTAGCGTGAGGACTTTCGTCATCAATAGCGCGGAAGTCTAGAGCACTCAAATCGAAAGGTCCTCCACCACGACGACGTGAACTATCTCGTCTGAACGACGGTCGTTGAGATGTGAATGCGGCATCATACAACTCACAGAGACTTGTTCTATCGGAATGTGGCTCCTCATAAAGAGTCAAATTTCGTGTTTCTGTTGCATCAGACGGCGTTTCATCACGATTGGAAGTTACTTCACTACGCTCTGAGATATCGAAAGTAAAACGAGCTTCGAATCGATCTGGACTTAATAATGGAGCTGATCGTGAACAATCGTCAGCATGTACCGCATCAGGATCGAGAGGCAATGAATGAGGGGCTGTACGACGAGGTGATATTTCATCGGAGTCTGTGGAGCGGTCCGAGCGAGGTACTTGACATACGTGCCGACGGGTTAAAGCTGGTTGTGAACCACAAGGAGGTCGGCGACAGCATGTCCTTTCGTGTCGAACGTCAGATCCACTACTTCCTGTTGACTTAGAATGCGGAGGTCGTCGTCGACGGTAGTCTTCCCGTCCGTAAAGTGACGTAAACTCTTCCGAACAAAATTTTTCAAATAACTCTTGGGAACTAAGACGTGTCGATCCAGTCGCATTATAAAAAGCTTCAGTCGGAGACCGGTCTGTTCGTTCATAAAGAGCACTCGAACTCGCCCTTTTCGACTTATCCATTAAGCCAAACTTGTAAATTTTCGGCAAGCGCCGTTCAAACACACCTTGTGAATGAGCTCGGGCTGGACCGCGTGGTACAAACGGTCCGTCGTGCCGATCGGCCAGAACCCGATCAGAAGAAACGCCGCGAAGCGTCCGCGGGGGCGGGGTCGGTTCGGCGGCCGGTGGTGAGATGGCGAACTCCGGTTCGTATTCGTCCTCGAGGGGCGTGTCTGTCGATGGCCCAGAGCGCTCTAGCGATGTCCGCACGCAGTCGCACTCTTCGTGGCCGTCACTAGCGTCTCCCTCGTCGAAGGAAGGAGCGCGTGGCCCGTGATGGAAGACGCGTCGTCGTTCCTCAGCCGCTCCATCCTCATCTTCGAGTCGAATGGAACGGCGTAATGGAGGACGATCGCGGCGCGGGCGCTGCGGTTGAGCTTCAACGGTGGCAGCATGCGGTATGGGCGGTCGCGCTAAAGGCAGCAAGCGGTCCAGCGACAGACCACGGCGTGGACGGGACGGGCGTGCGGGCTGCGGGGCGCGCTTAGCTGATGGGCTGGTCTCCTCCGGCGTGGTGGGCAGAGCGGCGCCGCGCCCGAACTCGATGAACCAGAGTTCGTCCTTGAGTTCGCACTCTCACTTCTTTTCGTTCATATCTTTATTTAAATAGTGCAGCACGTAGTGGAGCACGAGGTCATAGCAGTATTTGTATTCGGTCTGCATCAAAAGAAATTAAATTAATGATAATGTTTTTACTTTATTATTACAATAAATATATTCGGATTTAAATGATTCTCACCATATTCTCGACTAGTTGTGGTCGATGCCGGCGAACGGTCTTGACGGCTTGGAAAACGTCAACTTCTCCGTGTTTGATGACTTGCTCGATACAGGCGTTGGCGGCACAGTACACGCCGGCACGACTGCGGCCATCTCTGAGATAAGAAGGAATAAAGAAGGTAAAAAAATTTTGATCTTATCGAACACTTGAATTGCTTTCATGGAATTTAGGTATCAAAACTTTTTTTTTTTTACTTAAAACTAGTTTTTCTGATATCTACTGAAACAGTTTACAAAACACCGAGCTAAGCTCGGTCGCACAGTTAAGTTTTCATGATTATTAATAAGTATATTTAATTTATTCGAATAGCTTTTGCTTATCTTTTTCCTAAAAAATTTAACTTCTTGTCTCAATGCTAGGGCATTATTCCTCGAGCCAATAAACAAGTTAAGATAATGAATTACTGTACCCAGAACTTAGTAAAATTGCTGATGTCAACATAAACCTTTACGAGTCAGTTACTTAAATACCTATCTAAAAATTTATTTTTTCATATGGGCAACTATTCCACACCGACATTAAAACTACATTAAAATCCATTGATATTTGTACCAACTTCAAAGGCTTCTCGTTAGCCCGGATTACAGCAGCTAAAGCGACAAGAGATAACGTTGTAATCAAAACGAAGTTAATTTGTTCCACGTAATTCCGTATGAAATTTTCTCTAATTTGACTTTGAGGGTTGTTGCTTCGGGAACTTGTAACCCGTTTATATAACTGTTGTATAACTACTGCTGCCGTTTTTAGTTATATAATTAAAAGCAAATTCATATTCAAATCAGTACACAGAAAATAGACATTTGGGTTTTATTTTAAAATGGAATTTAAAATTTTTATGGATGATGTATTTTTCAGGTGGTTATTATTTGGCAAACCACGTTCTATACTCCTATACAATGTTTTATCATAACCTTGGTATAGTAAAACTGAATGAAGATATTATCCAGAAATTGTATTAATCAATTTAATGTAATTTAGATTACGATCTGCATATATCTGAACTACCTGCAGAAAGTTCGCTTCTGTTAGACATTAGGCCATATAAAGAATAGAACCGTCTCTTTCGGATGTCGTAAATCGCAACTGCTAAAGGCACATTCATAAAGTGCAGCTTTTATCTTATCAATATGGGTTAGGTTCCCATGGTCGTGGAAGTCATACGGGAGACGCTTTGTGTAAAAACCTGCTTTAAGCAACCCAGGATCATGATCAAAGGACACACCCCATGCTCCTCTCCAAAGAGAAGGAGGACAGGAGGAAAATACAGTTTGTGGCAGAAATACTTACGGCGAAACCACACAAACTGGCCCATAGTCGGTGCGTTGCCGCCAACGCTCCACCATGTTCATGAGTTCCACCAGCGAGTTGGTCGACGACGGCACCTTGTGGCCCATGGGCCAGCACGTCAGTTGGAACAGCTGTACCGTCTTCGGTGGAGCTTTGACACCGGCCATCAACTCTGTTAGGGACACGATCTATGGGAGAGTATTGAAATGTTCATTTATACTGGCGTGTTGTTCAGTTATCCTATTATCTGTTATTCCTGGGGCCTTAGGTCTGCTATTGAAAGTTCAGGTTTAAGAATATAGATCGCAATATTTTAAGTTCAATTTTCTATCTATAAATCATTCACAGGATAGGGTTTGGTCTAGCTCTAGGAAAAAGATTGCTTAAAAAATTCAGTAGGCTCGTCAAATCACCTATGTTCGCTTGTGATGGTTGCTGAGCTCTGAGCAACATCGCTAAGGGTGCAAACACGCTCAGATGATGATGTTCTGACATGAGTTTGCATTTGGGTGTTGAAAAACAGTTCTCTTTTAAAGAAACTAAATTTGATATACTTATGGAAACTTAATAATACAATCACTATTATAATACAAACCTTCTTGTTAATCCTAAATATCCAGGTCTTGATATTAGTGTAGTGGTTATGAGAGACGTGGTCTATCGTGAACACTGGGCCATACTTCTTGGAGTGGCGCCCTTCAGGCCAGAAAGGAGGAAATTGTTGCTGTAAGTTAAAACCAAATTATAATAATTTAATTTTTTAACCATGTAATAAAAATCTACCAACTGAAAAAGAAAGAGAGAGAGTGATATTGAGGGAGTGTTCAATGAAATTTGTGACAAATAAATATTTAATGTAAATAATACTTCCAAAGTAATCAAAGGTGAATTTGAAATCTAGCATAATTGATATTGGTATTAGAAAAATGTAGTTAGTTATAAATCTTATTTATTACTTTAAATGGTATAATATTTTAGGCAGGTATTGTAAAATACTTACTGAGTTTTTAGGAGGAACACATAGTACTACTACTGCAGCACATTCGTAGTCGTAAACTAAAGACCAGAATTCTCCTTGGGTCATTATAAGAGGCCATTCCGTGACTATATATTCGCGTGGTTTGGTGTAACCCTAGAAACAAATACTTATTAAAAATAGACCTGGTAGGGAAGAAATAACCAAAAACTTAAGGACTCAACTTACATCAACAAATACGGCATTGATGTAGTCCGTAAAACTGTTTCCTTGGAATGATGTTAGGTACGGACGAAAGTTGTCAGCTGTAAAGAAACAATTGTTCTAAAAACCTGTTAACTTACTTGATGCAACTAATATAACAAATTAGTAAGAATGAATTATATAATTCTTATGTTAGGTTTATTGAAAATCTGCTCTCTTTACCTCAAAAAATCAAACTATCACTCAGAGCTAATGCTTAATTAACCAATGCCTCTTTTATCAATATTAGCTTCATTCATCCTTAATTCAATATTAGCTTCATTCATCCTTAATTCAATATTAGCTTCAATATTGTCAGTGAACTTTCTAAACTTACGTGGCACCACGAGAACGTCCCTATTCTTCTCTCTATTGTCTCCCCTGTGACCCCCAGCGCAGTCTCCTATTGTGAACCTCGGCGTCTGCTTGCAGATCTGCTGGTACTCCTTCTGGTACTCATTCAGCTTCGACACCGGGTCTCTTTGGGACTTCTGCTTCAGTCTTTGTGACAGTTCCGACACAGGAAACCAGGACACGCCGCAGACGACATGCTCCTCTAATGTGTCGTACACGAATTTGTATTGTTCCTGTTGGTTTGAAAGACGTTTGATTAATGACGCTCTCTCTGTATCATCTTTGTGTTGCAGTGGTATTCTCAGCCTTTTTATATGATTAAATTATGAGATCAAAATCGGAATAATTACTGTCTATGCCAAGTTCTATGTATATGTAAAACTTTAAGGATATCTGCAACTTTGAGAAGAGAATTTGTAAAAATTCTCCACTCTAGCCAAGAACGGATATATATAAGAGTTTCTAAGATATGATGAAAATTAGTTCTGAAACAAATTTATGTTCCAATACCTCGTTTTCTATAAGGCCTTTTCTAGATTGTCGCAGCTTCTTCAAATAGCCATAAACATCAAAGCAGTCTTCTTCTTCTGCTAATTCGAGATTTGCATCAATTGCTAAGTAGACTCCGGATCTACCTCCTCCGTCACTAAAAGAGGAAAATTAGGATAAGGTATTTGATAACCGGTTCTGGTTTTAAAGTTTAGTAAGAAACATTCCTAGATCAGTTAAAAAAATATGGGAAGATTCCCCATAATGATTTTGACGAAGGGGAATAAATATTGTATAAAATTCAAATTTTTTTTTGCCAAAGGCAGAATTAAGAGTGTCAAATGATGGCAAATGACATAATTTAGCAGAGAAAACTATCGAAATCGGTATTCTATACTTACATATAAAAACTAACATATAGGTATTAGACCCAAAACATAAAGTGGGAAAAGTAAAAGAATGATCAGAAAATTATATATAGTTTTGATATGTCCTTACTTGCAATGAACTACCATAGGTCCAGCGGCGGGATTGGTGGCCAATCGTCGGCCGACGACGGCGCGGACCCGCCTGCGGAACTCCAATAAAGCGTTGCTGAACGGACAAGTGTGAGAGTGCCATTGCGTGTAGTGGAACTGTAGGATGAAACGTTCTTCCACCACCACCTGGAAAAACGTCACCATTGTCAGGTTATTCCGGTATCTTCTAAGGTATAGCATCATGTTTAGGTAAAACAGTTTAAAAAATGAAGACCACCATTGTAATTATTTGTACAAACGTACCTTAAGTTTTGTTTAATTAAATTTATCTTTAATTCTTTCTCCCGTGCCGTGTGGTTCCCGGCACCAATACAAAAAAGAATAGGACCACTCCATCTCTATCTCATGGATGTCGTAAAAGGCGACTTAGGGATAGGCTTACAAACTTGGGATTCTTTTTTAGGCGATGGGCTAGCAACCTGTCACTATTTGAATCTCAATTCTATCATTAAGCCAAATAGCTGAATGTGGCCATTCAGTCTTTTCAAGATTGTTGGCTCTGTCTACCCCGCAAGGGATATAGACGTGACGATATGTATGTATGTATGTAAATTTATCTTTCAATTTTAAAACTTGATAAAAATATTAAAATTCTGTACTTATCAAGATATCATGGAACTTAATCTAATTATGATTTCGATTTAAATGAAATAAATGAAATACCTTCTTCTTCAATACAACACCATTAGCAACGGTATTAAAGTAAAAATTAGGGGTATTAAGATTTTATTTTTAGGGGTTATATATAGAAAAAGATCTCAAATAAGGGTAAGTCAACAATTGATTTTACTTCTTATTCTTCTTTTTCATTATTGAATACTTACATCTTTCTCAGTCTTGTAAAGCCTGAAGGTGCGTATGTGGAAATTAGCCAGTTCCTCCTCTTGCACGATGCCGACGCTGATGTCGCCGTAAGTCTCGTCCTTCTCCTTATTTGGAGGCCAGTACTGCACGCACATTACCTTTAAAAAAATCATCAAATAAATACGTCTGTTCATAAACTTAGTCTTCTTCCTCCTGGCTTGAGTCCCGGTTACATCCTCATCACTCAGGAGAGGATCCCGAGGTGCGCAATTTGACCATGATCATAGAGTTAGTCAGATTTTTTTCACGAAGCGATTCCCGGTTGACCTCCGCAGCATTTGCAGGGAAATCTAACCAAAGGGTTTGAACCAGTTACCAAAAGGCATTTCGTAAATGTTGTCACTAGTAACAAATGCAAGACTACATATAATATCACGTCCTGGGGCGGTGATGAGGTTTGTTATACCCTCAAGATAATATAAATAACCTCAACCTGACTTCAACGTGCATGTCCACTGGCATCTGAACAAATTGGAACAATATTACGCTTTTGCCTTAATAATTTATTAAAAATGCTTCATCACCGTAGGTCAAACTACATCTGATTACAATAACGTGCTTTTGGATAACACAATTTAAGTGATTTGTTCCCATATAAAAGGGACGAATCACTTAATGATCTCACAATCCTCTCCTCTCTTAATTCCTGCAATGAAGACTAAATAAGAAACTTATTTTTACGACGGGAACTACGAACTAATATTAAGCAACTCCGCCATTTTAGATTTATTAAAAATCGCCCCATCGCATATTCTAGTTAGGAACATGCGGCGTTTCATAATGTAAAGAAAATTGGACGAGCAGCGCAGATCCCAAATTAAAAGTGAACAGAACCAACCCTACAATAAATACTTAATCTTTATTAAAATTACACACATTCCACGTACATACAAGTTTAAAGAGCCAATATTCGCAGGCCTAAGAAAGCCACGTTTACTCGGACATGAGATTGCAGAGTTGTTACAATAAAATTAGTTTGAACCACGTAATGATTCTCATATTTTATTTATTTCCGATCAAACCCATTGAATAGATAATTGTAATTTAATTTGGGGTATTTTTATTTTAATTATACACGGGCTTTTATTTGAATTATATACATTATATACGAGAAACTTTGAATATACATTAGCCTATACAAATATTCGGGCATTTCGAGGCAGCGCAGTGTATCGAATATATTATACGTGTAAATAAAGAAAAATCTATTTATCAATGTGTTCCTTGTGAACGGATGGAAAGCTTGATTGTAAACACATGGGTTGTTCTTCGGGAATCTCGCTATTTGCGGCTCTAACGCCGCCAAATAGAGCGAAAAATATTCGCAAATTTTTGCTCACCGCTCCACTGGGTAACTCGTCCTCTTTCACACCGTGCATCATTATAGGAAACAGAGGATGCGATATTGCTTTGTATCCTCTTAAAAGATATCGATGTCACTGTCTCATGTTTTGAAGCTATAAATACAATGAACGACGAAAATAAAATATAAACCTCTCCGCAAGCAAATTCTCTCTCACGAAATGTTCTTGTTGTGTGTTGTTGCCTGGACGAAATTGCATAATGCGATAAAGCCGCCTGGTGGTAAGCAAGATAAGACCTAACTAAGGTGGTGCACGCAAACTCAATGCCAATTCACTCTTGCCTTGATAATCCCCAAGTTGAATGTATCTGGGAAGACAGATACAGGGATAGTTCCAATTGACAGTTAATTCGCAAAATAAATTCTCTTAGTGGGCACAATGTGAACCAAAATCTCCAACAGAAAATGTTTACTAAGCTTTTAAACCACCCTTGTGTATGTAGATAAGTAGGTACTTGTACATGTATTGACTTAACTTCAAACCTTGAAGGTACGAGCTCGTTCAAGCGCACATCTTAAACGGATTGAGGGAACACATCTTCTTTGATGTTTAGATCCTTTTACAACGCATTGCTCAAATTAATCGATGGGAAATATATTTTATTCTGTACTATTTTTACCCACATTTTGTTAAGAACTAAGTTTTGCGCAGTGCTTCTATATTCATATTTATTTATTTCAAAAACAACAATATAAATTTTAACCAGTGAAATATTGAAAAAAAATTGCCTTACTCTTTAAGGTATTTTATATCTCCGACCACCATGATAAATCTTTAGTCTAATATTTGTTCCTTTGAAATTTCCAGATTCCTGTGCTTCCAAAACTTGTGATATAAATATATTTAGTTCCAAATATATTTATATCACAAGTTTTCAATCTATTGGTAACTTCTTCTTCTATCCTTTTAGGCGATGTTGTCACTAACTCTGAATTTCGATTCCATCATTAAGGCATTCAGTTTAACAGGGCCTTAATCTTATGACAAGTTCTGACTATTCCATGAAGGATAAATATGTGATATGTGACTATTAATAAATCTGTTAAATCTCTAAATTAATAATAATGCAAAAAAAAATATAATGCAATCCCAAATAATGAACTAATACAAAGCATACGATTCGTCAGAAGGCGTAACTCTGAACATAAATGTGAAATGTTAAACTCTTCACTGGTTCCAGAAAGAGAGTGAAGGATTTGTCTGTTGTTTTGTTCGTCGTTTCTCTGAATATTTCAGAGGCGCGTGAATTCGAGAGCGACGCGGCTTAAAGTTACTCTAACCCAGACGTTTAACCTCAGAGGGGTTTAGTGAAGCCACGAGCGCTCTAGCTGAAATTGTGAAAACAGTTTGAAATATATTGCATGTGTTGGTCACATAAGTTTCTTTTATTCAAGCAAGCTTCACTTAAGTGAAATAATAAATCCCGTGAATATCCCCACTCGGGGGAATTTAAGAAATTCCCGCAGGAATTCCACTAGACCTGGTAAGGAACAAACTTGCCAAATTATAAATCCAGCGAATTGAGCTATGCGTACCACTCGTACAACTTTTCCTGAACGAATAAAAGAATGATGTAAACATAATAAAAATAGGTCTATATCAAATCTTGGAGTCAAAAACTTAATTATAGCAACCACCACCGACGTTTGGAGAAATAATATAGGTTTGTATTAATCTGTGACGAGGTGTGAAGTAAAAATAAATCATTGGGAAACCGATCTCCACCAAGATATTGTATGTCACGCACACCCATTTTCTTTATTCCATTAGGGCGAAATTCGATCACCCTACTGGTGTAGGCGTACTAGTCAATTTGTTAGAAAATGGCCCGCGATATTGAGACAAACTTGCAGGATAATCGTGATGGGACCGAATTGCGTCTAATGGAATCCGAAATTCCCTTGTGATAATTTGTTTTTAAAGCCCATTCTCGAGCGCTACCGCTAAGTGTACAACCGGGAATAAACTTGGGAGATTATGATAAATTTTGTCGTTACGATGTCACGGACAGTGTGAAAATTTTTATAACGGCCCACTTTTTGGTTCACTTTTTAAGTATCGTCATCATCATCTCATCCGCGTAAAGTCTACTGTTTGACATGTTATACTAACCACTATGTAAAAACATTGCAGCAATAGGCCACCTTATCACTAAAATAAATCAGGTAAATTTAGATTATGATAAAATAAAAGAAAAGAAATAAAAATTTACAGAGAGAATATGTTAGCAATTGGCTCTGAGTTAACTTATGGTCTATATCTAAAGAAATAAGGAAGGTGGCTCCAGAAATAATGATTTCTTGGTTGGTAAAAATGTTTTCTGACAGAAAGCTGGAAAAACAACATCTTATTTTTAGATCAACCTTTCAAACGCAACATTTACAATTTATCTTCGAAATAAAATAATTTTTGGCAGATTATACAAGTCAATAACAAAACAAAGAGTTTACTTAATAAGATTTAATCCTGTTTTTGTTCCATCAAAATTTGTGTTGTTTCTGTCTTTGTGTATGTTTAACTTTTCTGTCCCGAGGAATCGGATTTTCGAAAGCTGTTTTTTAAGACCCAATAGCTAATAAATTTATTTTCGGATACTTCAGAGTTAGAAAATACTGCTCGTTCCTTAATTTCACTGAAATATATACTGCGTATAAAAAACGCATAAAATTTAAGTCAAACGCTTAGAATTTAATATTAGGGCACGTTTATATAAAAAAATTTCGGAGGTAGAAAACGCGTAGCAAGTACAGAGTCGTAGACGCCATGCGTAGCTGTGCTACGAGTTTCGTAGCAGTGACATCTACACAGTTTCCAAGCTACACTGACTGTCCTCATGTGATTAATATACAGTTTAAAAAAAATCGTTGTGCATTGTTAATAATATGGCCAACAATTATTTATTTTTTGGCTAATGGACTTAATTTAATAATTAAACATAAAATAATGGGCATCAAAATTAATTAAAGAAGTCGATTACAAAAGATGCTTTCGAGTTTGCTTTCTTTAAAGGCGCACTACTTGACTTTACAAAATTTAGTGTCCTCTAATTCTGACACTCCATCCATTTCTAGGGAATCTCTTGATAACGAATAAAAATTAAGCCATGTATATACATACACCAAGGCGAATATGTAGGTAACAAAAAATGGTGACTCACTTTGATGAAGTCGAAGGTCTTGGTGAGCATGACGATGGCCGCCGCCCTCTCCTGCCAGATCATTCTCCAGAAACACACCACTGTGTCCTCGGTTGGCCCCTGCGTCACTATGTACGCGTTTGGTTTTAGTACACTCTACGAACAAAACATTATGTTATAAATAACTGCACATGGAAACAATGAAAAAAATTACATTACTAGATTCAATTTGGGACGTTACGAAACTGAGATCTATAGAGCAACGCAGGCTTGGATTACTGCTTTAGTCCTCCTGGATTTAGTCTCAGTTGCATCCTCACCACTCTGGAGAGGAGCCTGGGATATGCCTTTACTTGTTGATGTGACTTCCATCTGAGCTTTCTAACCTTTACAGCTAGTGACAAATAAACATATAGCTGAAACAAATAAAATAAAAAAAACCTTTACAGGGGACCCTAACCCGTATTGGATCGATCATGGTTACACATCCAGTTGCCTGAATGTGCTGGTCTCCTCACGGTGTTTTCTCTCATCGTTAGAGCACTACATAACTTCTAAAATAGACTTTGTTACCGAGATGGGATTCGAACCTGTGCCTTTCTGAGTATTACACATTTTCACATGGAACCTTACCAATTCGACCACCGACGCTCCAAGTCTTGAAGATTTTTTAAATGGTTCTTGCTAACAATTAAAAATGATCACGGAAAGAGTAATAATTAGGTATTTCTTAACTGTAATTGCTTTATCTTCCCACATGATATACACCGGTGTGTATATAATTTTAATTAAATATTCTGTTCATCTTCGTGTAATCAATCCTAATCAGGGTTGCCGACTCTCTCTTTGGTCCCAACAAAAGCGAAAACATTTTAGCCGGGCCAAGCAGATGGACTGAACTGACGCCAAACTGATCATATAACCCTTGTCAAAGAATGCCAATATTGGCAAAATCAAGCGGCAAAGAGTTGTAAGCAAAAAAATGGCCAAAAAAGCCTCTCTCGCCTGCATAATTAACTTTTTTATGGGCACTGCTTAATCAACCTACTCACACATACGCTGTGAGAGAGAAAGAGTCACAAAGAGAGTTTGTTATAAAAAAATTAGTTTTTACTCTGAATAATAATGATGATTAATATTTGCCAGTTCCAGCGATATCTATGCACTCACACGCTTTAAAAAGGCTTTTACTCGTAAAGAGGATTAATATTAGAAACAATCTTCCCTCCATCCTGGTCATTGCATCAATGCAATGTAAGTAAAATATTTGCAAAAACATTCAATCGGATTGGTGCCCAACAATGCCGGCCCAAGAGCATACTTATACTTTCTGAGATGACAAGGGTCAATCCCTCTTATCGCAAGTCATGACGTTATAAAGGACGGCGGCGTCCAGTTATGAAAAAAATCCTGGGTTAGGTTGCTTTAGTGGCCTACAATTATAGTACATAGTGGAGGTAAATAAATATAAAAGGAGGAATCACACAAATATATGTAGTTCGAAAATGGTGTCTCAAGGATAATGAGTCAAAAAAGAAACGTAATAAAGTAGGTGAACATCTAAGACTCCAATAACATCAAAGAACGATAAGAATGAGGAAGAATCGAACAGAAGCCGTGTGGTTCCCGGCACATTAGTTCAGGACCACGCCATTTCTTGCGTCTAAAGGCTTATAACTTGGATTCTTTTCGTTTTCTTTTTCGCTTTTTCTCTTCTTCTTTTGGGCCATTCCATCATTGAACTATATAACTCACCGTGCCCTTTCAGTCTATCTGAATCTCAATTTCATCATAACCATACAGCTAAGCGTAGCCTATCATTCTTTCCGAGACTGTTGACTCTGTCTACCCCGCAAGGGATATTGACGTGAGTATATGTTAGTACGTACAAACAGAAACCAGAAAAACATACACATATCGAAGAAATAGATATTTATACTTTCAAAAATTCATATACAAATATATTTTATTTCACTGAAATGTGAACTGAAATCAGTTTTTAATCAAATCACAGAGTTCATGTTACTGAGTCTTTTCATCCTACTACTTTGTCTAGGAATTAAATAGAAAACATCGACATTGTTTTCCAAACTTAAGTCCCGCGGAGAATTTCATTTCATTGAATGAAAGAAGAATTTATTTCCTGTTTCGTCTCTCCAGCGGAAATTTCTAGAAATCCCTACAGGTCAGATGGTCTGACTTACTGGGCTGTGCGTCATTATCTAAGTCCGTGTCTCCTTTTTAATAAATTTAGATAAATAGAAGATTTTTATATAAAAGAGCATTATTTTGGGTCAAGACTAATCTTGGCCGTGCCTGAGCACGTATTTTTCCTGATCTGTATGTGTGGAAGTCCCCGATTCGTTCAAGGTACATTCATCCTTTTCGTTGTCATTTCCTTCCAGCGTTACTCTTTTTAACCAGACAAAAATAAACTTTATTTCATACTCACATCTATATAGGAAGCATTAATATAATCGGAGTCAGGCTCCCGGTCTACGGTATCTAGCACCACTCGATTGTAGTCGTCTGTGAACAAACAATATCTTAATTAATTAAAAATTTACAGGAGACTCATAAGCTCGAGTCGTAGAAAGACAAGACAAATTAATTAACTTTAATATAAGCACATTATATATATTACTAGCATTTGCGCGGGGCTTCGCTACCGTGGGAAATTCCAGAAAAGTTGTAGCCTATATCACTTTTGAAGGTCATTTTTTTTAATTTTGTGAAAATCAGTCCTGTAGTTTTGAATTTGTTCGTTACAAATATACAAACGTCACGTCAATGTAACGGCAGAGCCAACAGTCTTGAAAAGATAGAGAAAGCTGGATGACAGTTGTATTGAGTATCGTTAACAAAACACTGAGGTATTACGAGTATGAATTGACCGATAACGGTCAATACAAAGTAGACTTTTATATATAGTAAGTAACAAAGAAAATAAGAATTCAAAAAATATTACAACTAAACATTCTAACAACATTCTTCCCCAAAGACCACCTTTTAAAATATAAAAGAGGAAGATAGAACACAAAATTGAAATTCTTTTGATGCCAGCGGTGAATATTTTAATATTGAATATCATATTTTAAATATATACAGCGTTTGATGTCAGTGTTGTTGGTTCATTTATCAATATAAGAATTTGTAGTATGCGTAGAAATCCTTTATTATATATGGAAAAAAAAAACAGAAATATGAAAAAATAAAAAAGGGCTATTATTTACGTCCAGCCAAATTTGAAGGTTTTATTTTAATTATATCTATAACTTAATCATTTTGTGCGGTGTTTATTTTTATAGTTCGCATAGCAGTTGTATTTAACAACAAAAACAAATTAGTTATATAACGTGACAACTTGTTCCTGTTTCTTACTCAAGCAAAATCTTTTGAATATTTTATAGCTTACATATACAAAATAATTATAATTAAACAGAAGGTCACATTGGAGCATCGCTAGTAAATAATTAAATATGAAAAAGAATAAAAGTAAACTAATACTTTTTAAAGACGACCCCCCGGGTCTTCATTTGGAAGAGTGTACCTACCCACCATTAAAACCACTCCGTGCGCTCTTCTTGCCATTTTGAGGACATCATGGGATCGCAAGGCATTCCAACACGATTACTTATTTGTTTGTTAGTGGTTCTTATTCTTCGTTTTTCTTACATGGAATCGGCACAGCATGTAAGTTTCTATTAATTTGTTACCTGCCATCTCGCTTAACAAGTCATAATTGGTAGGTATACGATGTTATATCAAAAATTATGTATGCGTTGACGACAAAATGGCGGGCTTATTTTGCGAGCTCGATAAGTAATTAGCATAACAATGAACGCTTAATATATTCTCGTTTAACTTGTGGCAAGACTCTTTATTTTTGGTAATTGAAATGGGACTTACAGAATTCGCAATTGTTCTCAAACTCCGTCAGGGCAAGGCTTCGTACCGTTTTCATTTGCGGAAACGGACGTAACTCGCGGCTTAGTTCGACCAGGTAACATTTTGCGCAAACATTTTCT
The DNA here is from genome assembly GCF_032362555.1 of Amyelois transitella. NCBI lineage: Eukaryota > Metazoa > Arthropoda > Insecta > Lepidoptera > Pyralidae > Amyelois > Amyelois transitella. Next base: position 7,170,558 of record NC_083522.1, on the reverse strand, counting down.
TAAATTTATTTTGGTCTGGGAGCAAAAAATATAATAATATGGAAATATTTTATTAATCGTAACGTCGGGCAAGATAAAATTTTAGATGTATTCTTCAAATAATCTAATATTGAAAATTTGGTGCTTTGTCAAAACGTCACGTTACATCAAAAATAAATTCTAATAAAAGTTACTACCGCATCGGACAACATATGAGGCTTTGTCTACCCCATTAGACATAGACATGACAATATGCATTACATGTTTTTACTTCGCGTGCGAAACTCAGTAGTTCATCACGAAAATAACATAATTTATCATCTTTATGAAGCGTTTCGTTTATTCTCCGGGTTTCATGTAATGGCGGCCATTACATTTGTGACACCAAAACAAATTATACAAGGTTACATTCTTAATCCAAGTTTTTTGACGATAATTGAGTTATTTTTTAATAAAATTATATTCCAACTCATACTCTGTGCATAGTGAAGTGAGTTACACACAAGTATAAAATACGTATCCCATCAACAGACAAGTAGCTATCCTTATCGTAATATCGATTAGCATTAAAATATAAAATATTACTCGAAAAAAAAATATTGAAGCTTAGATCTACGTAAGCAGTTTATTATTTTCCCTAGAAAGATGTTTTTACTATTTTATATAGTTTTTATGACCGCAGTACCGCTCGGTCAACCAGGTACTATACTTTATACGTCATTTTAACTGTTGAAGCTGTATTAAAATGTCACATTTCAATTAAGCGTTAACACAATGCAACGTGTACTACCATTATCAAAAGTTCCCAACTTTGGTCTTTGTTGTCAAGTTCCCTTTCTACGCGACAAATTGTAGGGTCCGCCATTGTACACTTGACGGCAAGTGTAGCTACTAAACTGTCTTTAATTATTACGTTATTGTGTCAGAAAGGAAAAATATTTCGGTAGCATTTCTGAAATCATCACAATATCACAATATTTATATACATACAAAAACGTTTTTTTTCTTACGAGGAAGACAGAGCCAACAATCTCTTCTTCAGGTTGCAGGTTGCTTTCCCAACGCCTATAAGAACAATCCCAACAGATATTTCTTGCCCAAAATAAAAATATAAATTCCCCTGAGATGTACGAAAAAACGACAAAGTACTCTAGCGAAGCCAAGGGCAATATTTCAGTGCTTTTTATTTCTACTTAATAATATGAAATGATACTTACAAGGTATAACTTTTTGGTTTTGGTTTTTGTGTAAATTGGTCTTCTTTGTAGCGTGCCGACACGAATGCGTCTCCACTTTGACAGCCGTCTGAAACAAAACAAAAAAAGGTTATTTTATACGTGCGATAGTGACAAGTTTACGCTTTATATGTAAGTTAGATTGAGTTTGACAGTAGTATTTTTCTATAAATATAAAATGTATTAAATAACAGTTGTGTGTATTGGGTTTCGTAGTACCTACATAACTAAATTGAGTTAAGCCTTGTAGTGACCTTAATCACTTTATTGATTTAATTTTTCTATTTGGTTTTATTATTTACAAAATAAATATTTACAAAGAATTAAGACACATCAAATGTTTAGATTTATGTTCAAACTTTTTTTTCAAATTTAGGGATTCGTATGTGGCCAAATGAAAAAAAAATTGAACTCATATTCGTTAACTTACATCATGTTCATCTGTCAATCCGTATACACTTTTTACTTTATTTACTTAGTTAATTTATTCGAAGCCTATGCATATTATAAAATTGTAATTGAAAGGTAGATATGTTAAATGAACTGTAAGTTTTAAATATATATCCCATTTACTTTACGCTCCTTAATAAATTAAGCAAAAGCTAATAAAATACTATTACATTTTCAGTGTAAATATAATTAAACTGCTTAAAAAAGCCTGACTGTTCGCGTCTAATCCAGGTATCATTTTCTAAACTCCAGGGTGTTAAGGCTAGCAGTCTCTGGGGTAAGTAGGTCGCGTCAGCTTGGCTTAACCCCGTCTCTGGGGTAAGTAGGTCGCGTCAGCTTGGCTTAACCCCGGATATTTTATGAGTTGGGTTAGTCCTAAATATTTCAAAGAAATATGTTCTAGTGTGTTTTTATTTATTATCTTACCAAAGTGATTTGGTAGAAAATAATACCTATAAATCGTTCAAAAACGGGTTACAAACATAAATTACATGCTGGTTTGGTTGTGAAAAGAAACTTTGTGTGTCACACTGGAAAAGTGAATAAAGCTTATAAACTTGGTATTCTTCTTATATCATGGGCAAGCAACCTGTCACCATTTTTGAATCTCAATTTCACTACCACTGCCTTCCATGATCTTCGAGACCATTGGCTCTGTCTACCCCGAAAGGGATACGAGTAGACGTGTGTGTATGTATAATATATACTCAAAAACTATATTACCATTATTCTGATCAAATAAAAAAGTAATTAATTACATCACAGTATTATTAGTTGCGTAGTTCCTAAAACTAAAAGAGGATATCTTTAATAAAGAACTGCCCGCTGGGTTTCTCGGATTTCTGCAGTAAAAACTGCACCGAGCTCTTAGCCTAGATGACTTTTAAACTTCTTAATCCTAGTTGAAGAGAATGAGTGCTCATCCTGATAGTTTTAAGAGCACCGATTTTATGTTATTCAGACTCTTTTTAGTTCACGAAAGATACTCGTACCTAATTAAAGTTTTGACCACATGATTTGTCTATAGAAAACAAATTAATTTTTAGGTACAAAGAAAGGCAATTTGAACACAGTATCAAAATAACGAATTTTTAATGGTACGTTATTTAAGGGGAAATAAACGATTCTTTGGAAAAACTTTTTCACTGTTTTATTCGCTCTAATTAGAATGAGTTCGAATTTCTTATTTAAAAAAAAGGAACATTATCGAATACGCATCACGATCTCCTCTGCAGATAGATGAGGTGATTATATTATGTAAGTATGCAGCTATTCTTAGTAAGTGCAAGATTTTTGTTATTATTCAGTTTAGATGAGATGGCACGTTTAACCGTTATTGCTGGCCTTTGGCGTCGATAATAACTCGATAACCCAGGCTAGAGGGTGTAATATGATTCACTAAATGTGGCCTCTCAGTCTCTTCAAGACTGTTAGCTCTGTCTACTCCGCAAGGGATATAGAACTGACTATATGTATGTATATCTAAACTCGTTTGCAAAATACAACTTGACAAATATGCTATGAATAGAAGTTTAAATTTCAACTAGCATTTGTTGAGAAGACGAAGTTCTAAACAAATGCGAAAATTTAATGTTGTAGTTCACTAATTGCAGGTACAAAGTCTTGGAGCCTCATTTGCTAAAGAGTATTGAATATATTACTGCGGACTGCATCAATTTTATGCAGCGTTTATCTAACCGACGGAGGAATTCAAATGAGGCTCCTTTGTATGCAAATAAATTCTAAAGGTAATGATAGGAGTTGAACCACTAGCTTTTACACTTCGATTTCGTTAGTACACAAACCATCACATTAGGAATTAAAAACAATCTAATCATTCCAATTGGAAAAATAAAAAAAAGATATTTTCTTTTTTTAAACTTTGTCTGGTTGGCCTGAGTTCTGAATGTTTATCTTCTCTCTTAATTCCGGTTACATCCTCACTTCTCTTGAGAGGAGATCGGGGTGCTATGACCATGATCCTAGAGTAAGTCAGGTTTTTTCACAAAGCGACTCTCGTCTTACCTCCGCAACATTTGCAGGGAAACCTAACCCAAATCGGATCATGGTCCCTACATATCTAGATTACTCAGTTTTTAAAAAATAGAATTTCAATATGAATCAGCCACATTGATGAATGATTGCAATCTACTCGTTACAATGGCGACCATCTCTTTTTTATTTTCACAAGCTGAAAGTTATTGGACCATGGCGGTGTAGCGTTAACTAGTTAATTGAATGAGTTGGGTGGTGGTGGTACATTGTGACGAGTGGTGGGGGTAAACTCAATAAGAGAAATATCATCTTCCGTAACTTATCTCGTTTGGAATTCTTTTACTTACTTACGTTGTTAGTTCATCGTATTTTTTACGATTAAATTTTCATGGTTAGCCTTAACGCTTGTGAGTTGTTCGGGATGTGATACAGATTTTTGGTATTCGTTTCTTACATATTTCTAATTCCATCATAAAGGCATATAGCTGAACAGGTAACGACGTAATTTCATGTATGTTTATTTCTTAACAGTCTTATCAAAAGCCTCTCATTACCTATACTCTTTAAATCTTTATAATAAAAGCATGGATATACCTACATCAACGGTAAAAGTAGTGACTTAATTCAACTCATATATGATAATGATTTTTAGTCCATTTAGAATGTGCAGATTTTCTATTGCCTGTTATTAAAAAAAGTTTTAAATGATTAGCTGAACGTAGGCCACGTTCAGCTAATAATTTATAACTTTTGTCATCACGTGGCTCTGTCCACCCCGCAAGGGATATAGACGTGATTATATGTATGTATGTTATAAAAAAAACATTTTAAAATTGTTAGTTGAGTGTACTTTCATCTCGCTCGGAATAATTCTCTTTTTTATACTCGTATTCCTGCATGTGCATCGAGTAAGAACTGCCAAGTCTGCATTGTTTATTTGTCCGGGAGAATAACCCGGGTGAATGCAATTACAAGAATGGTTGTTGTGGCTTCAGAGAACATGCTTTCATCTTATTGTTTCAAGAAATAAGTTTCAGTCTGCAGTGCAAATAATGGTGAGAACACTTTGTTCACAAAGTGGATCTATTTCTCAATATACTTATTTCCGGAGTAGGTACTTTTGTTACTGTGTCCATTATACAGACTAATATTTTTGAATAACTAGGCAATGAATATATCCCTTGCGGGGTAGACAGAGCCAACAGTCTTGAAAAGACTGAATGGCCACGTTCAGCTATTTGGCTTAATGATAGAATTGAGATTCAAATAGTGACAGGTTGCTAGCCCATCGCCTAAAATAGAATCCCAAGTTTGTAAGCCTATCCCTTAGTCGCCTTTTACGACATCCATGGGAAAGAGATGGAGTAGTTCTATTCTTTTTGTATTGGTGCCGGGAACCACACGGTATATTTTAATTAGCATCATTTTATTACTAATATGTAATTTATTCGTTATCAATTCAACCGTAGGACGTCCACTGCTGAATATTGGCTTAATAACTTTCATCTAGCTCTGTTGGAGGCGACTTGCGCCCAACGTTTTCCGCGGACTTCACCAGATTATCGGTCCATCTCGCGGGGGGCTTTCCGGTACGTCATCTCCACACTCACAAATACGAGGAGTTTTTGGCCCCAAATACATATATTACTTACATATTTCAAATTCGAATAAATCAAAGAATAAGTATAACACATACTTGAAATTCGAGTTTGTAGAGGACTGGGAATTTCCGCCGCTGCTCGCAGAGTTTCGGGAAATTCTTGATCTCCACCGGTTTGTCGGGAATCGTCTCCGATATGGACCCGTTCTCATCCGCTGTGGAAAAAACAAATAATAAATACGATTGTATAATTCGAGATCATTTATAAATTTTGTATGCTTAGTTTGGTTTTCATTTTATGAATTGCTCGCAAATATAACTTTTTTAAAACAATACTTTTTTTTGTTGTCAACTTGCACTTTGCACTTACTTTTTAAACAATTAATTATAATTTGATGTTTAAGACACTTTGTTCTTTTAACTAAAGTCATCAATAAATATAGAAAAATATTTTTAGAGGTGTACATAGTGACTCTTTTTGTAATGGTAGACGTGATGTCAAGTCGAATAGCGTCAATCAAGCAGTCCCTTAATGGCGAGCCATTAAAAGTGCTCTTGTTAAGTTCTTTCGAAGCAATTAAAAGAATGTCCGAACTTGTTTCGGAGATTTCAAGGAAAATCCGCCTTTTAGTATTGACGTCCCTTAAAATAAGTGGGACAAAAAACTTTTCTCTCTTTTTCTTTGCTGAAGATTAGTTTATTGTAAAGGTATGATAAGTCAATTGTCCAATAGTCAAAACATCTTCCTCATACATCAACCTTTAAAAATGTCAAGAGGCCAAGACGTTTAATAGTCAAATTATCCAAAAGCTAAACAAGTAACTGTCTCAACACTGGTTGGCTAAAAAAAAAAAACAAACGAGCGAAAGAAAACTATTATTTAACTACCTATATATGATTCTAAATTTCGAATGTCAAAGCATTCGAAATTTAGAATCACCGGTAAAACAAGAATCGGCGAAATTGGCACAAAGTTCTGTTTCAATCAATGCAGATGTTTATATTTAAGCGGGCTAGAATGGTTTAAAGGATTTGGAAAAACGATTGCAAACAAAATCACTATTGAGCGTTCGAGAGCCGGTGTTCAAATATTGCAACAACTAGCGTTTTATAAATTCTACTGTTTTGTTTAGTTTCCAGTCTGAATAATATTTTATAAATAAAGGAGAACGACGTGGAATCATTATTGTTATTAGTTAGTAAATTGTGTCTATCTGAAATTAACCTGACATGCCAGATAAGTCTAAATTAGTAGATATGACTTTAAAGATAATAATTAGGTAAGAAAGCGCTTTCCCATCCTAAAATATTTATTAGGCATTTGTTAGTTTTACTAGCGGTATTTAAAGGGTATTTAAAAAAATCTAAGCAAAAAGAAATTAATAGTATCTGCCTATCTCCATGGAAAATGTAACGACTTTTTTGAGTGAGCATTGTCTTTCAACAATTTCGTAACAAAACATATAATCCCGTTGCGACTTCAAAAGAGCGAAAGGCTGAACAAAATTTGTTGCAAAAACAAAAAAGTGGGATCTAAATTAAGCCCTCCTTTGTTCTTATGTCTGCTCAGATATAAGAGTTTTATTACCTCACGTAACTTGTTCAAATCGACAAATTTTACGGCGGCTTTGATACACGGGAAAGCTCTTGTCAGCAAAGTATTATGTATGAAGGATTTTTATGATGAATTTTCGAAAGTTTATGACAACGTGAAGAACCATTTTGAATATTTTAACCTCTATAAATTTTATTGAAGAGAAAAGTTGAAAGTTTCATGAACAGAGAAAGGTCCTCATAATCACGTTCTTCTTCTTCTTCATTCATAATCACGTCTTTATCTCTTGCGGGGTAGACAGAGGCAACAATCTTGGAAGGCTGAAAGGCTATGTATGACTGTATGGCTTAATGATGAACTTGATATTCAAAAAGTGACAGGTTGCTAGGCCATATCCTATAAGAAGAATCACAAGTTTATTAGCCATGCACTAATAACGAAAGATAATATTTTGAAAGATAAGATAATATAAGCACTTGACTATGGACACTGGATCGGGTGAGTCAGGTTTTTACATGAAGCGACTCCCGTGTGACCTCCATAACCTTTGCGGGGGAACCCAACCCGTATTGGATCTATGGTTATACATCCAGTTGCATTAATGTGCATGTGTTTGTTCATGATGTGTGATAGCCGTGTGGCTCCCGGCACCAATATAAAAAAGAATAGGACCACTCCATCTCTTTCCCATGGATGTCGTAAAAGGCGACTAAGGGATAGGCTTACAAACTTGGGATTCTTTTTTAGGCGATGGGCTAGCAACCTGTCACTAGTTAAATCTCAATTCTATCGTTAAGCCAAATAGCTGAACGTGGCCATTCAGTCTTTTCAAGACTGTTGACTCTGTCTACCTCGCAAGGGATATAGACGTGACCATATGTATGTATGTATGTTGTTCATGATGTTTTCCGTCACCGTTAGAGCGCTGGTTACTATTCAAACTAATGTACATAACTTCGAAAATAATCATTGGTTCACGACCGCGGTGTGATTCGAACCGGTGCCTTTTTGCGCAACACGCGTTTTAACCAAGCACTTTGCCGATTCGACCAGCGAAGCTCGTACACCTAATATAATTAGTACTGTACTAAGTCATGTGCCCGGGCCACATTTCACTTTACTTATAAGTATTGTTTTATACATAAGTATGCTGGTGCTGGTGCCGTGTGGTTCCCGGCACCAATACAAAAAAGAATAGGACCACTCCATCTCTCTCCCATGGATGTCGTAAAAGGCGACTGAGGGATGGGCTTAAAAACTTGGGTTTCTTCTTTTAGGCGATGGGCTAGCAACCTGTCACTATTTGAATCTCAATTCTATCATTAAGCCAAATAGCTGAACGTGGCCATTCAGTCTTTTCAAGACTGTTGGCTCTGTCTACCCCGCAAGGGATATAGACGTGACCATATGTATGTATGTATGTATAAGTATGCCGTGCGGTTTATTACGAAATACTTCTTTCCCCGCCTCTGTTCGTGACTGGAATGTAGTTGCTTGCAGATTTGATTGCTATGTAGTAGTAGTCTTTATTGCTTATCGAATTATCGGTTCGCCACAGTTCCTCAAGAGATTGATAAAGTTATCCGGGGGATTATCGACGGCAATGTTATTCCTGGTTTCTGTTTCTTTGTTTGTAAGATTTATCTAAGAGTTAACTTTGTAATTATTTGATATAAGTAATGCAATGCAATTATTATGCAATAACTTATAAGAGACGATATCTGGAAATTGAAATAGGCGAGCTTGCATGCAAGATGATAATGATGCATGTGGATGAATCGAAAGAAGAATGCAGGGATCATGGCGAATGAAATTCTTAAATCTCTACCTACCCTCCGCAATGGGGCGTGATTATATCTATGTTCCTTGGAAAGAGTATTTCGAAATTATCACGGGAATAAGAAATAAACGGAGAGCAACTCTTTAAACATTCAACAAATATTATTAAATAGTGGTAAAAGTCTACCTGAGGGAGACACTTAATGCTACAGCACTCATCGACTGTAATCCAGGGATATCAAGACGTGATGGATCGTTACTCTCAAAATGTAGGGAATACGTCACCAGGGTGTCTCCCGAGCCACCCCGGAATTACAATTAAAGACAGTACAGAAGTGTACTCGTACATAAATATTTATTTATCATACATAAAAATTTACGACTGTAAAAAATACACACCAAAAATTCATTCCTGGACTGACTGATGGAAGACTGGATATATACGCAATTATTTTTTAAATATTTTATTGGAATCTGTCAAGGGTTTTATAGGCGTGATTCAAGCCGTCAGCTAGTTCTCTTAACAAAGCGTTCCATCTTTAATTGCACTTTTGTTTCTTCTTAATTTGTTTTGTAGGAAAATAAGTAAATTGTGTGATAACTTTATTCTGCGCCGTCTATGTTTTACGGATAATAAAAACCTCGAACTGAACCTAAAAAAGCCGCCAACGACGCGGACATAAAACGGACCCATCACAGTACAATACAGGCGAATGAAATAGGAAAATCCGGTACTGATTTCACACAATAAATACGATGTTGTTTATTCATGTGATACAAAGTTTTTTTAGAACTAAAGATTTGTGTAGTGTTAGCTTTAATTTTACTTGGAATTTTAGTTAGATACAGTAATCATTATCATTTTGGTGATATCTGACCCGATTGTACCCTCCGTAAGGCATCGAGATTTTTCTTCATCCATGATCAAAAGTGATAAGATAAGCTGTTTTATTTAAACTTTATTCACGTAAAATATACAGGTGGACAGTGCCATGAAGCATTCTCTACCAGTCGAACCTTCAAACCAAACTGAGATTTACTCGTATGTACATAGTGTGATATAAGCCAGGAATTTAATACTCGTTAGATACTTAGCAAGATGTGCCGAGTGGTTCCCGGCGCCAATAGAAAAATAATAGGATCACTCGATCTCTTCCCATGGATGCCGTAAAAGGCGACAAAGTGCTTATAAACTTGGGATTCTTCTTTTAGGCGATGGGCCAACAACCTGTCACTTTATATGAATCTCAATTCTGTCAGTAAGCCAAACAGCTGAACGTGGCCTATCAGCATTTTCAAAACTGTTGACTCTGTCTACCCCGCAATGGATATAGATGTGATTATATTTATGTATGTATGTTCTTACGCAGTCCTGGATAATATAAGTTGCTTCATACAGAATTTATCTAACGTTTCAAATCAACACCACGTACTCGTCGCGCATTTTTTAGGATTTTTATGCTAATTTTAAAATTATACTTATACGCAATAGCGTACACTCGCAATGTTGCGGTTACCATGCGGATTATCTGCGCTTTACGACTTAGCTGCTCCATGTTTCTTTTAAATTGCGTTCTGTTGTAGCTATTTTATTATTGTTTATGACCCGTGTATAGCATCGCATAAAGTTAAGATCCCATAATGATTGCAGAGTATAACAAGTTGTGTACGATTTGATGGGAGTTCGTAAAATATTTGATACGACTGTTGGCTATTAAATAAGTTTCAAGAGTAGAATAGAATAGAATAATTTTCAAAATTGGATACAAGGTATCACTTATTGACGTCACATAACTTAAATCGAATTATAACTACTACCGCTTCCAAAGCGCATGTGTAGTAGAAGCGGCGGAACAAACTACACTGCAGCATTTTCATCGGACGTCAATTTAATTCAAGGTATGTAGGTGTTGTTGCAAAAAGTTCTATTCCGGCTATCACAATGATTCGGTCCCTGAGGTCTGCTCAAATATCCGATTATTTCGATGCGATGTCGCGGCGCGGAATTGCATTTGTGTTAAATTCCGCTGTCAATGTGCCGGCCACAGACATAAATTCTAGCTAGATAACGCCAGTTTAACAATGATATATTATAAAACTAGAGTTTTTTCTGTGAATGCAAACAGACCAAAACCATACTATCCATACTAATATTATAAAAGTAAAAATGTATCTTTTTACAGATAGTTATATTTAAAAATCCACTGAGTTTTGATTTGACCAAAATTTGTCACATACAGCACGACAATACTAAGTCATAGTTTAAGTAATATATTCTTTTAATGTCTTTCCCTTGGATGTCGTAAAAGGCAACTTAGTTATTGGCTCATAAACTTGGGATTCGTCATTTAGGCGGTGGGCTAGCAAACTGTATTTGAATCTCAATTCCATAATTAAGCCATACAGCTTCAGTCTTTTCAATCCTGTTGACTCTGATTTTATTTATTTGGTCATTGTTTGCTACATTGAAGCAGTATATACAATCTAATACAAATGTTAAATTTAATTGCTAAACGTGCAAACCATTGAAGGTAAACACCACATACTCAAATTCTTAGTTGAAAACATTAATATATTGAGTGGAGTTCAAAAATTTTGAATATTTTTTTTTTTAATTAGCAACAAGAATATAAAATTTTGAAAATATTGTTTAACAGTTGATACAATAACGAAAACTAAAATGTAAAACATCACATATAGACGTGACTATTATGTTTAAATAATAATCGCTGTAGTCGACTGAAGCGTAAAGGACGTGTTTTCAAAACTGATAATCGCAAAATTATTTTTGTCAGATGAAGCCCATGACACTTTGGTCTAGCTAAATGCATGTCTGTGGTCCGAGCCAAATAATGGCCGGAGCCGTTGTCAATTACTTGGCTTTCCACCAATTCGGACATCGATTTGCTGACTGGGTTTGTTAGAATATCTGTTGGGTTCAATGGCAGTTCTAATTGTTTATTATGCTATGGTGTGAGAGTGCAATGAACTGATTATATTCTCAATTACTCCAGACTGTATAAATTTATTAAAGAGGGAACTGACTGCCTGTAATTGACTGACATATTCAACTTTTTGTCTACAGATTTTAAATTTGGCATGTAGGTACTATACATATGTAAGCGGTGCACTATAAGAACGGATATTTCGAAATTCACACGAATTCATAAAATTACGGACGTTTCGCGTTAAGCGGCCGAAGACACGGGCCTAATCAAAATTTAAAATTATATAAGATATACTGTTTTTTGAACAAAATTTTTTTTACACTATTATAAAAAAAAACTAAAGAATTACTACGAAAACTACAAAAGTTAAAACGCAATTATGACCAAAGTGCTTCCAATATTTTGAAATTCACAACTAACACTTTTCAAGTATTATGCACATTTAGGACGTGCAAGTAATTTCTGAATACGCGTTATTTCCAACTGCTGGCAATATGCCACTCGAGTATAAAATGTAGAGACTATAGAACGAAAGCTTATTTATCAATCTTCAAATTGTTTCGCATATTTTCTACCCATTCATTATCAGATCATTTCAGCCGTAGGAAGTCCAAATAATTTTCACTTCGCTCTGTTGGAGGCGACGTTTCTCCACGGACTTCACCAGATCATTGGTCCATCTTGCCATATTTTCTATCTATTATGTCTTATGCACGGCACCAAGAGCTTCCTCTTGATGTGGTGCTCAGACGTGAGACTGAACTTATGTAACCTTATTTGTTTTCTTTTGTTTACCTAAGTAAATTTATTGGCAGAGAGAAGAATATAATGAAGTATGATAATAGAATTTGGAACTATAGTATCATGTTGTATAAATAAATTTGGTATTCTTGTTTAAGGTGAATGGCTAGCAACCCAGTTATTATTTGTATCACGATTCCAACATTAAGTAGTCTTTTCGAGGCTGCTGACTCTGTTTGCCTCGCAATGCATAAAGACGGCATTGAATATATGTAAAAATAATTTGGTATGAAATGCAAATTCAAAGTGTTAATGTGTAAATTCAATTGTGTGAAAGGTGAATGATCTCTAATATTTTTATTTTATTCGAGTTTGTTCCGGATCTCACTTCATATTCGCTGCAGAATAATCAATGCATTTCGTATTTCAATGTATTATTAAATGCGAAGTTATAATAAGCTAAATCTATTGAAATGTTCACAAATTTCATAAAATTTTAGCATTGTTTAATACGCTTTACTATTTTTTACTTTCGCGGAGGGTCTTGTGATATGAGATGTTTGTTTGTTATATTTAAAAGTTAGAACAAGACAAACATTATCAGAAAGTATCAATGTCTGTATGTTATTAAAGATATTTTTCGTTGAATTGATGGATTTGATCTACTTAAAATAAATAGGAGTTAAAAATGAGATTTTGAGAACATAATGAAGTTTTAGAATATAATGTACCTATGTTTTTATTCGAATCACGAGAAAACTATTATTCCAATGAACCTTTCTCACATTAAAATCAAGGTATACTCATTTTATGATAAAAAATTTGAAATTAGCAGTAACTTATTTATTTATTTATTTAAACTTCATTGCACAAAATACAAATGTAAAGCACAACACACATTGGCGGACTTAATGCTAGAAGCATTATCTACCAGTCAACCATTGGGTCTGACAGAGAACTTTATATGGGGGGTCAGACTAAATATACATATTTATACACAAAATATAAAATAAAATAATTTTAATAAAGATACCTACAGAAAACTACAATAAATAAACAATATACATAAATAAATAGGTGCAGCGTTTACCGAAACACACTTTGTTTGTGTTACGATGATAAATTAATACAAGTGACCGTTACAGGCATTTCCTGTGCGAAATAAATCAATAACACATATAACGATGTTTACTGAGGCGTCCCATGTCGTAAGGGGTAATTTGCATACGCATTGCAAGCAACATGCTATAATGAGCCGTGTTATATGGGTAACGATGTCAGTAAAAGAACATATTTTACAATCTGCCAGCTCGATTTCTTTCAGCTTAACTTTTTAACATATCTATGTTATGTCTTAATCTACAATTTTTATAATCTGCTGAACCGAAAGAGAAGCAGCAGGAAAACCTGTTTTAAAAACCTATCAGGCCGGTATGTAACCTTGCACTATAAATGTATCTACTTATTCCCTTAGTCTCTATCTACAACATTAATGAGAAAGAAAAAAGTGCTGGAACCATACGGTACACATAAACATTAAATCACGCTTTCTTTTTTCACATCATTCCGCTTGCTAAGTTCGCGGCAATACTTACCCCTGCATACTTCTTTCGCTTCATTCGCATTCATTAGTTTTCAAGATAATGCCACGTTCGTGACTAACAAATTATTGTATGAATCTTGACCTGAATTGTATCTCCTCTGCTCTGTGGCAATCTAATCAGCAAGGTTTTTGCGCCATACACTACTAACGTCACTAATTAGTAAGTACCAGAATTAGGTGACAAGGCGTTTTCGTGAAGGTTTCAGATCAAGATATGACAGCGGTCCAATTAGTATTTAAATTGTGTTCCCTATGGTACCGAAGAGTGAGATTGGTAATTGGCTAGCCGTATGTTGGCTAGCCAATTAGAGTAGAATAAAGGTCTTTCCACACATATGTACCACATGTTCCGGTCACGTGGCTGGCAAGACCTGATGTGTGAATGCTCGATCTCTTCATGTGATCATTATATACCTATTTCATGACTTACAGGCATTGGTAGTGTTGAGCTACTTATGCTTTACGTGGGATCTTGGAAGTTGGAAATCATAGATGCAAAATCAGTCCAAATAAGTTTATAAATTAACAAAAGAATTGAAAGTGGAGAGAGAAATATTGAAAAAAAGACTCCAAGACCCAACAGATTCAAAATAATTAGAGCTATTCTTGATATTTCTTATCACACTGAATTAAGTCTAAATCAGTTTATAAAGAAACAAAGAAGTTCAAATCAGAAAGTGAAGTGAGAAATGTCGGCATTGAATGCCTTTGAAGCAGAGAGAATGGAGGCTAAATCATTGAACCGCTGCTGAAGATAATTCAAAATAATAAAAAAAAACAATGGTACATACAAAATGGCGTTAGAAGTGTCCGAAATCCGAATGCAAACGTCGGGCTTCGAAACATAGCAGTACAAGATGTAACCAGCAAATATGAGAAAGAATAGACTCGAAATCATTGGAGCTATGCAGAAAACACTAAATTCACTTGACTTCTAACTGAACAAATAACTTTACTCCACTAATGACCGGGGTTCCGACCCCCGATTCAGGTAGCCATACGCTAACTGTAAACAAACAGACAAGTTGTTTTCATCGTATTACAGAATGTTTAATAGTCGAGAACGGTGTTATTCTGGCTGGAACAGGTCAGTGGTATTTCTTGGCTGGAATAAGTAGAACGAATTATGTATTTCCATCGCCATTATAACAACAAATACTTAAAGTAAAATATTGAGGTCCCTACAATAAACGTGTCTATTTTCCTATTTTGGTAACAGGTAGACGCTGAAAATTGTCACAGATATTTACTTGTATGTCTTTGAATATTAATAATTAATTAACAATAAAATTTTAAAGACGGCCTGCCGTACAACAAACGTAATTCTTTGGGCGATTTTTATAAAGTATTTATTTATAAAGTATATTTCAGTAACAAACGTGAAAAGTGCGTGAGTCCGACTTGCACTTAGTCGGTATTTTTTATATAACAACGATGAGCATTGAAAATTAATTATCATGTAATGTAATTAGAGCTCAGCTGAAGATTAAAACCTTCCCAAACAAAGTCTCCTAGAAAGTACTAGAAACATCTATTTGTTCCTAAGTTGTTAAGTAGGTATTTAATAAGAACTTATTTAACAAGTGAAGATTTTGCGTTTTAGTTAATTAAGCGCTTCGAATCGTTTCAGAGTTATTTACCTACCTTCATATCGTTTGACGTTTTGAAAGTAATCATCATAAAATAACGCAAAATGTTTATTTCATACATGTATAATGTTTTTGTCCCTTATACAGAGGTAGTAATTTATAAAAGGGGTAAAAATACTTGGACTCGAAAAAACACGAAGGACACATTCAGGTCCACGGCCTGATGATGGAATTGATATTCAGATGGAGACAGACTGATTACACTGATATTTCAGTCTCAGTCGAAAAAATACTGAATGCGAGATTTATCAAAATCTGAGTAATACCTACTTAGAATTTTTCACTAGCACTTTTTTTTATTAATTTAAAACTATTTTGTGAATTATAAATTTTGACACCAGGGTAAGCAGTATCAATTAATATATGGCGTTTATAAGTGTAATTACCGGAACGTAGTATTTCACGTACTCAGTAGGTAAACTTACTTTTGAAATTTCGCAACGTAATATATTCACAATGAGTAACGGTAGATAGGGTAAACCAGAGAGTGATTGCCAACAGGCAGTGATTGCCCGTTTTTAGAAAAAAAATCTGAATCAAAGGTTGTGTTCTCACTTGTTTCGAATATAATTTACTAGGTTACTCTATGGTCAATTTATAGAAGATTTTAAAATTGATAAGTGTTAAAACTGAAGAAAAATAACATAAATGGTAGATTTTGTCAAGACGGGTGAACGTGTTACTCAAACAGGTAAGCTTTTTAGCAATTTTCTTAAGGAATTACTTGCTTAGAGGTACATTTTTTTTTTGCATTTTATTTGATATTTCATTATTGGTGTATGGTTATGACGAAATCATAAGTGTTATGTTATGTTTTTAATGAAAATATTTGAAATCGGATTAGATTTAACAGTTTTTTAACGGTGGGCAATCGCTGTACGTATTTCGGCATATTTTTAGTTATTGCCCACCATAATTTTAGTGATTGCCATGGTTAATATCTATAGTTATTGCCCAGGGCAATCATTATCGGCAATTTTTTGATTAAGTCAGTAATGTTACCGTCACATTTATTAGCTTAATGGCTTGCATATGCGCAAAAATATTGTCAATATTTTTGCCAAACACACGCAATAATATTGACAATGTAGCAAATATTGTTAACATTATTTCGTAGGTGCGGGTAGCCAATCACTATGCACAACATCTTATTGGCTGTTATTGTTTTATTTACAGTATGCAAAAGACACGAAAAGTGCAATATAGCAAAGAAAATTTACAGAAAGCTATCGAGGCTCTTCAAGATGCTTCTAACAATTTGTCTACAAGGCAAATTGCTGAAAAATACCTTGTTCCGAGGTCTTCGCTACTATATTAAAAATCTGGGACATAAAACCAGTTTAGAACTGTAGGGATCACATTTAAATAGTTGTAAATACTATAAATAAATAAAATTATATGTTAGTAACAAACGGACAACCGTATGTATAAAAACTCATACACGGAACTCCTTCGTCCCGCCATAAATTCGGCGGACAAGTAAATTTAAAAATGTCTGTTTGACAAGAGTCAAGTTTATTGTATTTTTAGACCCGTTTGTTCCTATACACTTAAAAAGTAATTTAAATCTTTCATTTTATCTTATATCCCTTCCCCTCTTCTCTTACTCTGACTGCGCTTCAACTTCAATTAAGTAAGCTTTAAATCTATCGGTACAGGACCATCTTTACTAATATTATAAAGCTGAAGAGTTTGTTTGTTTGAACGCACTCATTTCAGGAACTATTGGTTCGAATAGAAAAATTATTTTTGCGTTGAATAGACCATTAATCGAGGAAGGCTTAAGGCTATATAATATCACACTGTAACTATAAGGAGCAAAGAAATAATAGAAAATGTGAAAAAAAACGGGGAAAATTATTCATCCTTGAGGGCTTCAATAATGCCCAAAATAATTATTCCACGTGGACGAAGTTGCGGGCACAGCTAGTCACCTATATTTACTGTCTGAAGAAAGTCGTTTGGAGGATTGGATAATAATATCGGCTAGAAAAGGATTTCCTCGAAATAAAGAAGACATTTTAGACTCCGTGCAAAAGTTTTTGGAAGAAAACCCGCGCCCTAATTTTTTTTATATTAAATAGGCCATGATTGTTGGTGGAAGGCATTTTTGAAGAACATCAGAAGGAGTGACAAAAGTTTAAAGTCTAATTTATCATTTTAAGGTACTGGGCAATTACTGTGTTGTGATGTGGGCAATTAGTGTAAGCAATGGGCAATAACTATACATTTTCGGATAATTTTAAATTTGTTTAATTATTTTCTAAGCCATGTAAGTTTTGACTAAAAACCGTTAACACTTTGATGGAGATTTTATTTAGACATAAGAAAAAAATTATAAATGGTTGAAACTTATAATACTTTTTTTATTGTTTGAAGCCAAAGTGTTTGAAGTCCTTAAGTGGGCAATAGCTATACGGTTTACCCTACCTTTGAGGGGCTTGAAACTCAAACAAGACACAGGTCGCATATTGCATATTCATAGACCCGTTGTTTAGTGTAGAGATTTTAAATTTCTCTTGTAGGTTCCAGTGGTTTTAAGGGTGTGAGTAAGAGGATGTCCCAGAATTCCCGAGGGAAGGAAATTAACGAGAATTTTCCCTTGACGCGGCGTACTCCAAAACATAATATACGATGGACGATGCCATTGTGAGTTGTCATGTCATTTTCCCAATTAAAACAATAATGCTACCAACCGGCAAAAGGTCAGGTCAAGAGTACCAGACACCGCCAAACTTGCATGAAGAGAGTTATGAATGTGGATGAAGCGAAAAAAGTATGCAGTGGCAAGTGGAAAGTGCAATCTCTGTCTACCCCTCCGGAAAAAAGGCTTGCTTTTATGTATGTACATTCAGTCAGAAAAGTATCGGGAATGGATTATTTATTTATGGTTCCAAATTCAAATTTTTGTTTTTTTTGTTGTTGTTAGATTGGCACAACTGTTTTCCATTTTGGCGCGGAGTTTGAGTTGCATCTGTTGTTTACATTAAATACAGTGCTATTTTTAGTTATATCATATCTAGTGTGTATTGCTAATTTCATAATGGATAAAAACATCGAACAAAGAGTTTGTCTTAAATTTTGCATTGCCAATGGAATATCGTGTTCGGAGTCACTGAAAATGTTACAGAAGGCTTACGGTGAATCGACTTTATTAAAAACTCGTGCTTATGAGTGGTACAAAGCGTTCAAAAGCGGTCGAGATGTGATGGAAGATTTGCCTCGCTCTGGTAGGCCATCAACGTCTGCAACTGAAGTTAACATCGCAAAAGTGAAGGAAATAGTGACTGAAAATCCTCATTCAACTTTGAGAGAGATAGCCACCGAACTTTCTGTATCTCAAGAGTCGATCCGTACCATTTTAACTAATAATTTGGGTATGAAACATGTTGCCGCTCGGCTAGTCTCAAAAGACCTGAATTTTTTTCAAAAACTCAATCGCATGAGAGTCGCTGAGGACATGCTAGAACGAGTCAATTCCGACCCAACATTCATGAAACGCATTGTTACTGGTGACGAGACGTGGGTTTACGAGTTTGACATGCAAACTAGTCAACAAGCTTCGGAGTGGCGCCTTCCAACTGAACCGAAACCGAAAAAACCACGCCAAAGTCGTTCAAAAGTCAAAGTCATGTTGACTGTTTTCTTTGACTATCGCGGTGTTGTGCACTCGGAATTCTTGCCGGAAGGTCAAACGGTAAATAAGGAATATTATTTGAGTGTTATGCGGCGTTTAAGAGAGCAAATCCGACGAAAAAGGCCAGATTTGTGGAAAGAAAATTCTTGGATTTTGCACCATGATAATGCACCTTCGCACAAGGCCATCATTGTGAACGAATTTTTAACCAAACACTCAACAAATACCATCGAGCAACCACCATATTCACCAGATATGGCTCCAGCCGACTTTTTTCTTTTTCCTAAACTCAAATTACCACTTCGTGGCACCCGTTTTCAATCGGTAGAAGACATAAAAGAGAATTCGCGGCGAGAACTGACCTCAATTCCGGAAACAGCGTTTAAAAAATGTTTTGATGATTGGATTATTCGTTGGCGTAAGTGTATCGTTTCTAAAGGAGCACATTTTGAAGGTGAAAAAATAAATTTGGATGAATAACAAACAGTTTGTGTATTATTGTTCTTTTCCTGCTACTTTCTTGACAGAGTAGTATGTCTGCTACAAACTAGAGACGTCATTCGTTCGATCGTTATACGATCGAATAAAACCCTTATGTACCTACGACTTATTCAGAATGCGGTCTAAGTCCCAGTTGCTCCAATGAAACATACGAACTTAGTTTGATATTTGAACATGAATTGGGAGTTCGAATGCATTTGCTGGATAGCTCGAAACTTGGGTATCAAGATAGACTTAGGTTCCTTCGGGAATAGCGAATGATGTTGTCACAATTCGGTTTAATTTCATCGGTTCGTTGGCTACCGAAATTTTGGTACTAGCCGACAATTAAATAGCATGAATTTCCTTTTGATTTATTTACTCTATTGCTAAGTTTTTTTAATTGATCTCAGACCTATCGATAGTACTGAAAACTTTTCCGTTAAAATATTTGGTAAGGAAATTTACGGCCTTAGAAATTTACTTATTAACTTACTTTTACAAAATGCGAAAAATATTCAATTAAAAATGGTTATCAGACATTATTAGGAAGGTAGATAAAGGTTTATTATAAAACACTTTTAATAACTGTTGTTAAACACAGACTAGGCAGCGACCTAAGAGCTACACAGTGGAGTCTCAGAGTGCTCTGTGCTGTCAAGTTAGCGGCTACATTACCGGCGTACATGCCGATATGTCACTCCCTAGAGTCTACTCTTAGAGTTACCTAGTTTCATAGCAAAGTTGCCAACTATCTTGTTTATAATACTTTGATCGATATTTTCAATGAATTCAACAATACCGTCGTAAATCAACAACGCAATACTACCGCTTAACGTATTGGTTCCTTTAAGTCATCTCATGGGACAAGAGGAAATAATATTTTAGTCTCAAAAGTTCCATTACAGTATATCGCCTAAGTGTAGTTTCAAAAACAGTTGAACAGCCGTTGTCTGTAGTAATTCTTGCATATGACAGAATCAATGAAGTTAATTTGCGAAGCATGATCACGTTTTGAGATACAATATATTGATTTTAGATTGCAAATTCAATTACGCGTAACAATAACATACAATCTCATCTGAACGCAGCGCTTGCGTCATAATTTAATATTATCGCGTAATCCACAGAGCTGATTAATCGTTATTGTTATTGAACAATACTATGATATACCTAGCTATTGACTAGTAACATCATCTTCCCAGTGTTTGTACCTTTGTGTCCGTGGGGAGAAAGTCCATGCTGTCCGGACTGCCCCCATATGCCGTTTTCATCGCGCGAAGAACTATCGCTATTTCTCTTTTTAATAAGAAGTAAAACAGGACAGCGATGGTTTTTCGCGCGATAAAAATGTTAGGACTACATCAATGATATAATGGCAATAAAAAATATACAAATTTAAATTAACAACACCAACCAAAAAATTAAGAGTAATTTAAGTACCTAAGTACGTAGTTAGTTTTCAAAAGATTTTTCTTGAAAACTTGAAATTTAAAATGCTTTTATATTTTTAGTTACTGACTGACTGAAAAGTATATGAACATTGGAAAGTATTTATAAGGAAGCACAGTGCAGCACTAGAGCCGATTTTATTTCCACTAAAACAGGAAAAATTAAATTTTTCAAGTATGCAGTTGCGAATAGGTAAATGAAGAAATCGCCATTAATTCATCACTTTCAACAGTTCAGCAAACAGAAGTGACATTTGGCTGTGATCCAAGCACTCGTCAGCCTTCTGACATACCCCCTATTCCCGCGGTAATACCGGTCTATTGATTGCCATAAGATTGTACAAATGTGTGGAAATACTATGTGTTACATACTCAATACATGTATTTTTTTATCGCAAAAATCATAAAATAATGCTTCCTTCCGGCGGGGTAGGCAAAGACTATATCTCTCATATTTAGTTTTCGATATACATATTTCATCGGATGGAGTTATCTTCGTATGTTGATATGTCGGCCGGGTAATGGTGAGGGTAATGGCACCCCCTGCTAAAGTTTGCTGCCGCGCCGGTAGACATCATTATCTCCACAAAAGAATTAGTAATTTTATACCATCGCTAATTTTCTCAGATACATAGATGTTGATAGATGTGTTAACAAGGCTATGCAAATCAATAGAGACGACGTGCGGTTTCTCGATACACTGAGAGTTCCCGCGGGATAGGAAACGTCGCTTAAGTGACAGCTTGATCTCGGTCACTTGTCAAAGTGCTACTTTGAATGCTAGTGGAAACGTTCGCTAGAAAAAGGTCGAACGGTTAAGGTAATGGTTGCCCAGCTAAAATGTGCAAGTGATGGGTGTAGGGGCACAGGTTCAAATCATTAGAATAAGCATTAGAATAAGTATTAAAACGATGCTCTTGCGGTGAGAAACATCGTGAGGGAACCGGCACATTCATGCCTCTAAATGTGTAACCATGATATGGGTTAGGTTCCCCTGCGAAGCCTGCGGCGGTCAAATGGGAGTCGTTTCGTGTAAAAACCTCATTCACCCAATCCAGGATCATGGTCGTAAAAAAAAAAAACCTGAAAGGTGAGAATGTGACCGGGACTAACCATTGCTAGTATTGACCTGATCGTTTACCAGAAAGTTGCAGATTTGATTAAACTACGTTCATTGTGAGTTCATGAATGTTGATGGATTTAGCATCAGTTGGAGGGTTGCAGAGCTCTGGCTGAAACAGGTGGATGGATGAATTTACGCAAATAGGCCAAGGCTGTTCAGGGCTGTATGAAGGTATGTTATTTTGCAGTAAAAGTGATGTAATAAATCTAGAAGCAATCCTTATTGCTTCGTCAGCATGCAACCTCATACGGCATGAAGAAGTTTGGCATCATTCAAATACTCGAGATATTCGCATTTCGAACGGAAATGCTGTTTTTATTCAAGTCAAAATCTCATCACATTTCTGGTACTTACAATCTACGCTAAAGATGAGCAGCGTGCTCCATGATAGATTGTGAGCTAAGAAGACTTTGGTGCGTAATTTTGTGTTAACCTCTATGTGAGAAGACTAAGACGAACGTACCCTGATCAAATCGTGAACGTCCTGGCAGTCAGTCAAGAGCACCCCAAATCGACAAGCTTTCATGAAGAGACATATGAATCAAGATGAAGCGAAAGAAGTCACAGGGATCGTGGCAAGTGAAAAGATAATATTTTTCTACCTTCATACATCATTATATATATAAATAGTTGAAAATCAAAGATATAGTAGATTGTATGCATAAAGTGGACCATGAATTAACTTAAAAGAAGTATCGAAATTACTATTATTGCAAGATGCAGTCTCTGCCTACACCTCCGGGAACAACTGTGAATGTCTACGCTGTAACACCTCGTGAGAAGAAGCAGGTGAACTGAGATACAAGTTCTGCTTAGTTCAGAAACCAGTCTCTCACAATCTTACAATTGTCTTACATAAATATGTACTTACTTAACTTTAGGTTTTAATGTTGGATTGTGGAGAAAATAAAGTTGTTTTGAATTTTAAACTGAATGTATGTATGTTTGTTTTTTAATGTTAATGTTACTTGTTGGGAAGTTATTATTATATTATAACTGTATGGCCTAGTATAAACATTTTTTATTTCTTTTGTCGCCTTTCTATTTAGTTTTTGCCCACCCTAAGGTTTACAGGAAGAGATTACTTTAGCAATAAGTCCGCCTTTGTACCTTATAACCAGTTTATTTTCTGGGTAGCTTTGTCTTTTGGTGCAATAAAGAGTTTATCTATCTACTCGTATGTATCTACCTTTACTTTTAGACTACATCATGGATACTTCTGTAATACAGGTAGGTATTATTGTAATAAAATTCATTAAAGCGGTCTTGGGAGCCATATAGCTCCATTTATATGCAAGTGCTCTCAACTGACCCAATTATACTAGAGGTCAGTTGCCAATTTTACTCGCAATAGGATGACTAGATGAAAATATGAATAGAAAATATTATAGCGGTACCTATATTTCAGCATTTGTGTAAAAAGAAAATTGTCTGCGTTGAGATAGTAACAAAGCAAAATTAATGTTCAACACACAATACCGTGGTAGAATAAATTTAAGCCTATTATAATCTTACCAACATAATATAGATTCGAAGATTTACATTAATCACACACACACACACACGTTATCATGACTTTAAAATTCAAATTTAATATTCTTTTTACCTTCATACATCATTATATATAGAAATATTGGAAAATCAAAGATCTACTATAGATTGTATGCATAAAGTGGACCATGAATCAACTTAAAAGAAGTATCGAAGTTACTACTATTGAAAGAGTTTTATTCACTTTACTAACCATAATGAAATTTCACACACACATAGTTGAGAGTACTTGAAACGACACAGTGTACTTTCATGACGGAAAAGAACAACTATTTTCGTGTGATTCACGTAAGGCTAGAATGTATATTAAAGTTTCTGAAGTCAACAAATATCACCTACATACAATAATGTTGTATCTCGTTGTTCGTACAAACAGCAAAACTTCTCCCACTAACGAGGCTGCAAGCCCGTCGGTGTATCAACTTACAAAGTATTCCTTGTAACAATTTCAGCACTTCATAAACCTCTTTAGCGGCAAGTTTGTCATACTTCAGTATTTATTCTAGTCTACACACAGTTAATTTGCTTCTAATGTTACCACAGTTATGCCCAGTTTACACGAGTTTAGTAAGAATGATCTCAGTGAGATCCGTCGTATATGCTTGAGCATATAAGATGAATTAGAAATTGAGTTTTTGACGAATCATTTCAATTGTTAAAAACCAAAATAGTTTAACAATTGAAATGATCCGTCGGATAGATTCGAAGTCCTAAAGACAAGACTACCAATAAGAAAAAAGCAAGATCACATAAATTTAGGAAAGATTGATAAACTGGACTTCTAGATTGATAGATGGTACAAGTACATATAAAAACTTTCAAGTGCATTTCATACTTGACATTGAAATTGGACCAATGAACATCAGTTATTATCATCAACTGCTGCACTCTCGTGTAAAGAAGGCCTTACTACAAGCACTAAAGTTAGGTCTAAAGTTTCTATGAAGCAATAAGCTCGGCATTTTTGTGTGTTCGTGTTTTTATTTCGCCAAACCTGCAAAATAGTTAATTTTTTTCACAATTTTAATTGACAAAGCATTTTTCTAATTTAGCATAATTTTCACACCGATGTATCACGAAACTCTAAATGTGTAGCTACTTTTGTTATTTTGGCTATATTATAGCGAAAACTATTTTTTTTGTGTTAGTTAATCACTTATCTAAGCGAGTTTATTATCGCGCACTTGAGTGTTGCCTTCGTCATGATGAGATCTACTTTTAGGAAAATTGACGCAAATGTTTCCTATCTTCTTAGAAACAACAAATGAAGAAACTATGGTAAATTATCATAACATAAACCATGATCCAGTATGGGGTTAGGTTACGCTACAAAGGTTGCGGAGGTCAAACGAGTCGCTTTGTGTAAAAACGTGACTTATTCAGTTTAAAATCGTCGTTATAGGTAACCCAGGCGCCTAAAGGGAATATACGTACTTACGAGTAAGATATTTGTTAAGAACAATTCACTAATTCGATGACGAGTACTTATACTATCTTAAACTTGTGTATTCAAAGAATTTTTTTATTATAAAGTAATTCTGGTCTGGTATACAAAACAACATATCATTCTTAATCAAACATTAGTGTGTTTTAATCAGTTTTGTAGTGAAAAAAAAGTAAATATGATACATCACAAATATACCTACAGTTCGTTACCTAAATGTTTACAAAGTTGTAGAGAATATTTTTTTTTTAATTTGTTACGTTTATTTTCTGTTTTTACTCAATGATAATATACGAAGGCAACATATGAGGCATTAGTTCTATTCTAGCGTACAAAGAGCGCGACTTATTTTGGACTGCGTTTTTAAAATGA
This sequence comes from Amyelois transitella, assembly GCF_032362555.1. Classification (NCBI taxonomy): domain Eukaryota; kingdom Metazoa; phylum Arthropoda; class Insecta; order Lepidoptera; family Pyralidae; genus Amyelois; species Amyelois transitella. The sequence goes on along the minus strand of NC_083522.1, from coordinate 7,144,966 downwards.
TAGCTATAAAAATTATCAAGTTATCGTTTCCAAATATTGATAAATTTGCAAAAATTTAAAATTTCCTACGTAGCAAAGTGGATTTTTTCCGTTATTGAATCCCCTTCCTGTCTTTTTTATGATTCATTCGTTAAATAATTTGAACTTAAAAATTTCATGAATAACATTTATTATGAACAACTAGATAGCCTAATCAGATCGCAAGTCCAAATTAAGTCGATTCAAATGAGCCTCTAAACACAAATATTTTTCCACAAAACCGTAACTTACTCTCTGGTCTAAACGTCACTCGGTCTGAAATAATAAAATTAAACATTATATTGTTGTAAAAATTGTTATTTATCTCCTCACAATAGTAAAATTGAGCGATTAGACTCGCTTAGAAGAACTCTTTTGTGTAATATCTGCTCAGACAATGGAAATTTAAAAATTATGTCAATATAATTCTGGCAGATAGGAAAGTACGATAAATTCAATAAAAATAATATTATTGTGAGTAATAATTATACAGGGAGGATGTAAGTTTCGAGTATCTTAAAAAATCTCAAGTATTTAAAGGAAATTAACAAAACCAATTGGTTTCTTTTTACCGTAATTATCTGAATCGATAGTGTTTTAAGTGGACAAGAATTAAGAAAACTAATTTTATTTCCATGTCTGGTGTCATGTTCGAAGAGGAATGGGTGCCATTTGGTGACCAAAGTGATTAGTTTCCAATTTTAGTTTCCAATTTAATTTTTGTTTTATGTTTCAGCTCTGAATACTGAAGTTTATGTTGCCGACAGTATACGAGACATACCGCATACCATCAAACGGACATTACCGGAGATGGCATAAAACGAGATCCTTTTCGTCGAGAATAGGTACCTTTTAATGTTGTAAAGCTTAACATTTTATTTACCAGAGTACATAAAGGTTGATGGAGTGGTACATTTGCGGTACACGCATTTGTGACCTGTGGGTGAAAATAATCTGTGGCAAGTATTTAAACAAAAACATAAGTCTTATTTTCTCTTTTACTCTGTACCAACAGTTGGGAGATTTGGAAAAGGTACAAAGAGAGGTCATAAGACATGTTTGTTTAGCTCAAATCTGATTCACAAATAATTTTCAGGGTTAAATTTATGACTTTATGCCCGGTAAATAGTCATACTGTTGGTTGGTTTCATGGTGGCCATGTATCACATTTAAAGTCCCACGGGTTATTCACCAATATTGATAAGGTATTTATTTATCCTGTCTTCTCTCTCTCTCTCTTACTTTAGGCTTTATCTCAGATATGTATTGAGAGATAAAAAGTTCAAATGCTCTGCCAACGTTCTTCAGTTTCACATCAGCAATGGAATAGTTCAGCTTTGAGGAACATGTTTTGAAGATAACGATGATTCTTTTGATGTTCCAAATACTATCAAGCGCGTCCTTTTTTAAACCAGAGAAGTATTGCCCACTTTAACATTTACTTACCTTTATCGCCAAGCAGGAGCAGAAAAGGTACATGAAACAAAATAAAAAGACTTGTTAGGTACATTCTTTAATCAAATTTTAGTTAAAAATTGCACTTCACAAACATACTTAATGCATCCTCAATAGTTTATATGTGTTAGCTCTACGATTATGGATTTTTCTTTTTATTTTGGTTGACTGGATGAAATTCTTATAACGATAAGTACATATTCTTTAAAATCAAATAATTGTTTTGTAAATTTTTGTTATTTGCATTAAAGAGTTTAAAATTAAAAAAACATACATACGAGTAAAATGACGCATCTTCCTGAGCGGATCGGCAGAGACTACAAAGTATCACTTGTCAAGATCCCTGCATTTTTCTTTCTTTTGTCAATTTATTATAGTAATCCTGCGGCTCCGCCCGCCTAAATCCCGACATTTTCCGTAGCTGCGGGAATTTTGTGAAATTTTTTTTTAGTTCCCCGCCAGACCCCATAGACCGCATAAGAAACCTAAGGTTTTTCAAACTAAATTCTGTTTATATTATTAGACGACAATACAAAAGGATTTAATTCAATTTCCAAGCATTTAAATTAAATGGTCGCACACAATATAAACAACTTTGTGGTACATAACATTATTAAGTCCCACAAAGGGAATCACCGGGCGTATCCCGACATTCCCAGCTATTTCAATGGCTCCCTGTCTAACTATAAACCGAATATCCTTAGACACCGCAAAGTGGCCCCCGGTCCGCCCTATACCTAAATAGCTCAATATCGTAACTTGCGTACATTTGTCAGGTCGTCCTGTCTTTACGTGGATGTAATTTACATAGAAACTGATTGTTTATCGAAGGTGAGCTCAGTGTTTTGTGAGAGGAGAGGACAAAAGGAACGAAATGACAAACAAAATGAACTTTCATTTAGAGACATTCTTTTTTAAACTATCATTCATATCTAAATATATACTCGTATGAGAGAGGATACTGATTGTAAAATTAATGGATAATCCACACCGTCGCCGGGTCTAGAAATATGTATATAATATTTTGCTGACCCTAATATGCCGGTATTTTTTATAGCTGCTATGCCGGTTATTTTCGCTCGTCAATGAATCTCTTTATTCCTGATTCGATCTTGCAGAGAAACACCGAGCATAGCTCTCTTCATAGCTCGCCGAGTGACATTGAGCCTATTTACACACAGTTCGATCATCACTGGCAACACGCGCTGGTCAAAGACCTTAGTCTTCAGATATGGGTGTTAGTACACTTTCTTAGGTCTCAAAATTAAAAAAAAAATGTTACAAAATCACTGGAATGTTATTTCAATCGAAAGCGGAAGAGCTCTCTCGTATAAAATTATTAATGCATCGAGTTCGAGCCGTAATTGATAGGACGAAAATGAAATTACCTTCGTACTCTGCGGTTCAGATAAAAGGCGGACTTGATTTTAGATAAACTGGTTATTTTGATCTGTTTAACTGGCAACATTATAAATATCGATGAGTATTAATTTGGTTTACAAATACACTTTACGTACCTTTATTGTTTTAAATCGTTAAGCATATTACATTAAGCGAGACTGGTTCTCAAGTCATGTATAACATTTGTACCAAGGACTTCTGTATAAACTGTCTTTGTATTTTGTTTTATACATATGTTTGACTATAATTTACCTATTTTTCTCAAAAAGACCAATAGAACTTTAAGAGTTGCTTAGTTCAGCTATCCAGGATTCATGGCCAAGGGCTTACTAATAGTCAGGAGGAAGAGAAAGAAGCTTAGATTCAGCTAGCCAGCCGTCATTTAAGATTCATGCGAAATAGAATTCGCGGAAATAGGCTACTTATTAATGTAACGATAAAACGAAATCATTACTTATAATATAAAGCTTAATAGCTTCACGTTTTGACATAAAATGGAATGGGTCGTTCCAGTCATGAAACCAGTTAATTCCGCTATCGGAAAATATCATTAAACAAAGCTATTCATTAAATGTTTCCCTTGGAGATATTAAAATTTATTCCGTTCGGAAGAACGTGATAGGTGGCCGGCGGATGAAACGGGGCGTTCTAAGAGGGAATACAAAATATTGAAGACTACAGAATTATTGACTGAGCGACCGAAGCAAGTGAGGGCTACAAATTAACTCGAGGCAAAATATATAATATAAAAGACAAAATATAAAATATACTTTCTATGTTTGTAACGTGATACTTTCGAACCTTGGTCTGCTTTTGATGGAATTTGAAAGTTGCACAGGATCTGTCAATAGAATGTTTACGTTCGTGTGGCAACAAAATCTGTTAAGTCGTTTTTGAGGTATTCCCAAGTGTTTGCGAGGTCTTAGTGAACGGCGAACGACTACTGCGGATAATGTATAATATTAACCAATTTTTATATGAACAATCTGATGATGTACCTATACTCACAATTAACGAACTTATGCAAAAAAGGAGGATTTAAGATCTAACATAAATTGTATGTCATTTCATAAAATATTCAAGGTCTACTATATATCTATACACTTTTTATTTTCGACAGCGTCCAGAGTGGCGCCTCACGACAAATTCCTGTTTGTCAGTTGACCTACATTCCGTGTATGTATGTATAATACGCTCTAGTTTTGTTACTGATCTCATCCGGATTGCAATGAAAGATAGAAATAGTTTCGCAAAGTTTTAATCAATGCTGGCTTGTTTTACAGTCTGAAATTCCCCGAGCGGTGATTAGGATTATCGTAACTTTCCCTTTAAAATTAAATATAAATCCAATCTATTCAGTACACTATCCCTTACAACGTAAATTAATGGCATTTTCTTTTTAAATAAGTACCATAATAAAAATCAAAATACCTATTGAATATTTTATGATTTATTCAAAATAGTTAATTAGTTTAAAAGATCGATCAATTTAGACATCTAAATTGATCGATCTTTAGCCACATGGCTAGAGAGAAATTCTTGAAATTCGTACGTGAACGAGAAATAAATGAGTGAGATATTATGACGTGCCCGCGAGCATAATCTAGCTTTCCATAAAAATAATACCCATTAGGATCAAACTCATCTAATAAAATTAATAATCAAAACCTTTGTAAGTCAGTCAAAAATTCCACCCCGACAAAAATCAAACTATACATATAGGCTCCGTTTGGTTTCAGAGTCACGCGTCAGAGTTTTATCGGCGCCTGCCATAAGCGCGTGCTTACAATTACACTTGTTTGTAGTCCGTTTCTATCCTATCCCTTAGTCGCCTTTTACGACATCCATGGGAAAGAGATGGAGTTGTCCTATTTTTTTTTGTATTGGTGCCGGGAACCACTGTCTGGCTATTGTGCTACTATTTTGAGCGACGTTGCAGGTGGCATTTCGTTTTTGTATTTTATTCATTTTTTTTTATTCATTCGGTTCATTGTTACGTTATTCATTCGGTTTGATTCGGTGGTAGATTTCGCTATTCTGCGCTGTCAAATATTGTCGACCTGACTTATAAACGTGGTAGTTTATACTTTGAAATGAAACGTAATACTCATTTCACAGCGATCCACCGGGCAAGCGCGGGGTTTGGAACGGGCTGGTCAACGGCGCGTCTTTCCAGCGTCACTCTTAAACCAGCCTTAGATTGTCTGAATATATATTTGAATCGTTGTGGCGTTTAAAACTAGAGACTCATATAAATTCGTGAGGAAGGCCGCACTACTTTCATTTTAGTTGTTAATTTTGAGACAGCAATTTGTAATGCTACCTTTTCAAACGTTGCATAACAAACACATTTCTTACTAAATAAATTTAAATATAAGTATCTTTTCATTTATTCATTCGAAAATCAGGGTTATCATCTTTATTACTGGTGTTTGTAAGAATTAACAAATAACACAGAGCTCCGCTCGGTTGTCTTATTATAAAAGTAACAAACAGATTAATTTCTTTACTCACAAGCATTACACTGCAATAATCATCAAACTTCAGAAATTATAGACATTTGTCGAAGTATTATAACTGATCATTTGAACACGGTTGTAGAAAGTTACGCTATCGACCGATTTTCAAAAGTACAGTAAGCTACAGTTCCAATGGACGCAATATATTTATTTTCCTAGTGTGTTCTTATTCAAAAGGATTTCTTTAAGTTGCAGTGGAATCTATTTTAATTTGGATTAAGTCTTAAACGATAATACGAATAGTTTCAACGACATAATTTTTCATCCCCGGCCAAACAGTGGTTCGAAAAAGTCTATGTAATCCAATAAATAAATACGAATTCGAAGTAAGTAAGAGACTTGTGTTACGAGGTACTACCGCTGCGCCACAGCGGCCGTCAAATGAATCAGGTAATCTGTAATCCAATAAATTAGGACTTAGTTTATTTACAAAACATAAAAAGTCCAGAGGTCTTCAGGACAACAGATTAGGGCGACTATTCGCCGATGGTTTATGGTAATGCAAGACGCTCCGTATATCGTCGGCTCCTTTGAACTGGTGAGTAATACAGAACTTAAAGGGCACAAAGACATTTTGTTGGGAGTCAAGAAAAAGTACGCTGTTTAATAGGAACGCAAGAGCAGCGCTATAGTTGGTGGTCGCCCAATATTTCGATGAAAAAAGTGTCGTTAAACCATTCAGATTCATTGAACCATGGTCACCCAACCAGTTCCCTGAATGTGAGGGATTCTTAACTTATTTTCCTTATTTACCGTAACCTGATTCTAGCTTCTTCATCTGCTGCCGACTGTACTTAAAACGACTTGCGAAGTTAAAGAATCATCTGTAGCTCAAGCCCTTGAGGATTTGATTATTGAATGTAAAGACGCGAAACTTTGCCACGTCAAAGTTACGGTGTTAAATGTGTGTTCCGCAGGGAGGCAAGTTTGGCCCACTGATTTATGGATTTACAAAACATGACAAATACATATTTACAAAGTAAACACTAGTCAAGTACAAATATTTTATCGGAAAAGTTCAGGAACGAGGGATTTTTTTACATGAGTTTGTTTGGTGTTGTAAACAATATAATAGAAACCGAATTATAAGTTTTGATTTCTATGGATAGAATGCATCCATATCTATAATAGAAAAAGCATGTATTTTAGATGGATTGTAATGAAATTTTGCTTGAATACTTACTCTTAGCTAAATATTTGAAATTAAACATTACATACATACCCATTCAGAATGATTTTCTAATCATCCTCTTTTCCCAAAGAAGGCAGAGACTACATGTTTCTACTTGCCATAATCACTGTACACTTTCGCATCATCCAGATTTATAACTCTCTCTGCTTCCCTCTTATTCTAGTATTGGCTGTTTTATTCTGTGAAACCCCGCGGCAGCAAAGTTGAGGGCAAAAGCTACTGTAAAAATAAAATCAAGGGAGCAACTTTATATTTTACAAAGAAAAGATTGATGAGAGAAAAAATATGCTAAATACTTTAATTTCACAAATGAATTGTGCTCTCTGTACAAAAAAGTTAAAACATTTCTCTTTGTAGGATGCTTTTGAAGGAAACCGTGGCTTGTCTAATTAAAGGAATGCTAACTTGACTGTGCTACAGTTAAGACTTTTACATTTGAAACGAAATTTGCGTTTGTTTTACAATCATTATAATTAACGCAGGAATCTTACTGAGAAATGATTTGTATTTATTTTTTAGATGACTTTCAGCAATTTATTCTTCTAGCCTTAGTTCCTGTTTGTATCCCCTTTTCACTGGATAGAACCCAGGTTACGCAAATGACCAGGGAAACCTAACCTTTATTTTATCATGGTTTCTAGTTGACTGAATGTGTAAGTTACCTCACGATGTTTTCCCTCACGTTAAGAGCATCGGTTAGCACTAAAAAAATGTATCAAACCCAGAAAACAGTAATTGGAACATGGCCGAGGGAGATTTAAATTTGAGAACTCACACGCATGACTTGTGAATTTAAACCTAACCTAACTTTAACCGTTCGACCAGCGATGCTCTTTAAAAAGACTGTCTTGATTCACAAATTAATTCACAGAGTCAACGCTCAGCCGGGTAAACATAGCCTGCTGGTTTGGCGATCACCAATCCAAGTTGATATTAATGGCAATGTGACCTACTTTCATTTGAATGCTGGAAGAAAATATTTGTTTTATTGCCGGCCTCGTGTTGTTGTATACATAGAAAATTTATACAGGCGAGTGTAAATGGAATCGTTAGAAGGAATTGGTCTAAAGGCGACGAAAGAAAAAATTCGTTTAGCTAAATTTAAAATATTGGTAAAATCATGTTAAAAGTGGCCTAACCACGGGACGACTCCATGGGACTAGTGAGGTAGACGGAAAAACTTGCTTGAAAAGGTAATAACCAAAAAAGAAACAAGTGTTAATTTCCACCTGACGTTAGTTGTCACCAATAGAGTGAAATCAGATTTTTACTAGAAGCAACTCCCATCTGTTTTCCGTTATTTTGTAGAGGAATTAACTCAGGCATGCAGAAAAGAATGTTGTTTATACAATTGGTACCTCACGCCTAAAATATCGCATATCTTTATTTTGGAGAAGCTTCTTTTTTAATTCTCCACTAAATTTTCCCGCGGCAAACGGAAAGTGCCAACTGGATCCGGCAGGTCCCTATTCCCGGAGCTTCGTATTCCGGCAATTAGAGGCTCAGACACCGGTACGTCCGTACCGTACCGGTTTAAAAAATTAAGCTTTATTGTAACTAGGTGTTTTATTCAAGGTTCATTTTTATGTTCTTTTCTACTGCTCAAATGAGAAATGCTTTAATATACATAAATAACGTCTTTATCACTTAGGAGTTTGACAGAGCCAACAGTCTCAATAAGACTAAAAGGTTGTGTTAAGCTAGATGGCTTGAAATGCTTTTAGGATGTACAAAGAGATTTCAAGGGTTAGTTATTTAAGTTCATATTTGGCTCATATTGTAAGAATATCCACACCGACCATCAAATTCTGGAAAAAATAAAAATAATATAACGAATTGCAGTCCAAAAGTATAACTTTCGGTTTACCCACAAAGTGCCCAATTCAATTTCGATTGCCCACCAGTTAGGTTAAATTTAATAACTTGACCCCGGTAAGAGCTTTTGGAGGGTTGCTATCTGTTTACTCGCCGGAGAAAGGGTTGAACCCTCCTCTGGCTGATTAAGTGCTTGAAATCTTTGCTTTCATCAAAAATCTATACGAAATTATATAGCTGTCGTAACAAGAAATATCTCATTTAGAATAATATATATAATCAGGTATATTTTTATACAACAACAAAAAAAGGTAATTAACATCTACTAAAACATAGGTTACTTGTTTTGGTAAATAGTACCACACAGCTACAATAACATGGGGAAGATGGTTAGAAATTTTCATCAGACTTGAGCTGATGACTGATGTTTGACTTTTTGACAATCAAAAACTAAACGGACTTCTGCCAAGGACTTTGGGGAACAAAAATAGAATAATCGAGCCGAAAAAAGGGTGACATCAACCAAGACAACACTTTTTTTAAAGGTTCCTTTTTCCTAGGTATATTTTTTTCATTTTCTTACCCATCAGACCTGACGTTACGTGGTTAGTAACTTTATCATGCACCAATGGCACATACATCCACAATTCACATTAGACTTAAATAAACAAAAGCGCTAAAAACTGGTGAACCAAACATTCCTGCACATATGTTTAGCACCGTGTAAAACTACTCGTATGTGAAGATCCCGAGCTTAGTAGCCCATTCTTCTTCTTGGTGTGTCCACATCCTTTCAACGATAATTAAATTTTACAACAAGTGACTGTCATCAGATCATCCTGGGTCGTGGTGGATTAGTGCAGGATACAGAAGGCAGAATAGCAAGTGCTCAGTTGTTTTGGGAGAGGCACCACGCTTACATAATTTTTGTTTGTCAGTTATAAATCCTCACATAGTTAGAGGCCCATTACTAAGAATGCAATGCTACTATAATGAGAAAGGAAATAAAAGATTCCAAAGCAATGCCATGAGCGTAGGAACTTAAATTACATTTGCGATGCACCTTAAGAAAATTTAATTTGTGCGGAGTAAGATCACTATTCATTTAAGTGGATTAGGTCGGACTTCCCATCGCTCTACTTCAACGGTTAATTGAAAATGACTATATTCCTTTACTTTATCTACTATAACTACATTTACAGAAACTAAGGGAATAACACTTTACAAAAAGCCATTATCCAAACCATGGAGGTTACAGAATAACTCTTGAAGGTTTTATCTGTCTAAAGTATTTTTGAGGGTCGTAGTAAAAAAAGAAATACAAATCTTTTCTTTTTATTATTTGAAATGGATAAGTATGCACACTTTTCGTTGACTTAGTAACCCATAACTCAAATCTTGAACTATTTTGGAGCTAACTTTGTGTAATTCGTCCGGTGGTTATTTTCATTGATTAATAAATGAGTTTGCCAATCTCTTTAAGTGCACGCTCGAAAACAAGGTACGTACCTTTTTGTGAAATTTTCAAAAGACTGTGCGTTGATATAACGGTAATCAGTGTTATTTACATATTTAGATTTATTAACATTAGTACAAAAACGTGTACTCATTAGCCACGTATCCGCATCGTGTTGCGTGAGCGCAGACGAAAATAGCTTAAAAGGCGTTTGGCCTCTCCTAGGTCAAGAGAAATGACGTAGTGTACGTACATATTCGAGACACATGGGCGACTTTTCAATAAAATTATCCGTTAGAGAACATTCAGGCAATGTTAGATTCGAAACATTTTTAAATTGTATTCTTTAATATTAGAATATATACTATTGCCGTGTGGTTCTCGGTATCGATAAATGATATGTATGTTTATGAAATATATTGAGTACGCACCGCGTAAAACTAAAATCCCGCTAATCTTGACAAACTTAACTAACTCCCAAAATTGATTCTTCATTACTTAACTTATTGCTTCTGAATTACTTAAACTTATATTTACTAGGACCGCAAATTAAATCTGGGCATTTTGGCAGTTTAACGTGTGAAAGTACATTTAAAAATGTATAAAACTGCCTACAATCCCAATGATATTTCAAATTTGCATAGCTGTAAAATTTTCACATAGTAAAGGAGGAATGACCGTTTGCCGACAATTAAAATTCACAGAGTCTTTCAACTTTTAACTTGAAACTTTGAAATTTGCATGAAAATTCACTTTGGTGTAATTTTCCCTTTTCAGTTAATTCTGAAGCGGTGTAAGTTAATGGTTTATCTTTTAGAAATCTGTCAATTTAGTTATTTAAATTTACTGGTGGAGATTTGTGGTGCAATTTTAGTGGTGTTGTACGAGTAAGTATCCTAATCTATATCCCATTAAACCGCACATCCGATTTTGATGAAACTTGGTACAGATATAGTTTAGACCCTGGGTCCAGTCTAAAAGTCTAAAACTCTAAATCTGTTTCTCAATTTATTCATAGATAAGATTTTTAATGGCTTAATCCAATGCTTTCGGCGATACTTACGGCGTCGAATGTCAATTTTCTTTACAAATCATTAATCACATGAGTGTAAGCGTTGCTACATATATCATCGTATCACACAAATTGCTGACTAATATCGTATCATATTAAGTTATGTAACTCTGTAAATGTGATGTATTTTTTTTCCAGAGGTTTCAATCTTAGTGACAATTTTCAAAATATTAAAACTTAGCCTGTGTTACGCCTGACAATATAAACATTGTACTAAATTCCATCAATTCCACGGAAACTTCGCGTTAAAGTAATTTTATATGTAGTCATCATTTTAGTGCTTTCCATCTATTATTTGTTGCTTGAGGAAACTAGCGTTTTACTAACAAACAACAAACACTATCATATTTACTAAACTTGGAACCTAAACATAATGGCCAAAGTTGTTGGAACTGGGGACATATGAAATTTTTATCGGCGCCCCAGGCAAGAGTGTCGCCGCTTATCTCGATTTTAAATCTCCACTCCGATACCTCTCGATTCTCGATTCGTGTCATTTTTACTCGGATGCCATTTTCGAAGCGACGACGTGCCTATCAGAGCCTATTCGACGGTTATGTGAGTGCCCTCACAATATGTCTTATCTGCTTTATGAATGGCTAGCAACCTATCACTATCTCAATTCCATCATTAAGCCATACAGCTGAATGTGGCCTTTCAGTCTTTGCGAGATTGTTGGCTTTGTCCAACCCGTATGGGATCAAGACTTGTTTATCCAGTATTCGTCTCTATCTTTTTGGATAAAAACAATATAATAAAGAGAGAAGAAAGACATATGCTTTCTGCTATGGTTATTGAATGGCGACTGATAGGCACGTAAAGTTGCGATAGATATATGTGTCCATACGCTTTGTTGTCTTTTTTTACGTCCATAGGAAAGAGATGGAGTAGTCCTATCCTGAAGTGCCGAGAAACATACTTATTATATAATGTATGTATTTATAAAGATGAGAAGTTTTTTCAGAATTGATTACCACTAGGTGATAAATCTTTTATACATTTTTTAGCCTCAAGAGGAATTTATTTCCTCTAAGTATTAAATCTTTGTTATAATCAATCATCATTTGACGCAGAGTAGATTGTTATTTGAGCCCCGATGAGTTTGCTTTTAAAGAATATTAAGTTTTTTTTTAGAATCTTGGTAAAGGATAAGATCACATAATAACCTGATGAAAATATTTTTATCGCTAGTTATTTTTTTACCTTTTGGTGAATTGAATTCATTATTAACGAGTGAATATCGGCGGCCTTCTTCATCTAGAGAAAAAATCTAGAGAAAGAATCAAAGGCTATTTTAATTATTTGGCTTAATAATGAAAACTCATCGTTTTCAAGAAGAAATCCAAGTTTATAAGCCTTAACCTTGATTTGACTTTAACAATACCTATGCGAGGAAAAAAGTAGCTATCATATTTTTTTTTAAGTACAGCATACTTAGTATGAATAAAAATATTTTGAATATGCATAACCACATTAAAACATAAGAACATGCCTTTGCCCATTAATGGAGGACTCTCCACTTAACTCCACCGACAAGAGTTAGCACTTAAATTTAAGAAGAAGATGTGTGGAAAATTTCGCTTCCTTTAAGGTAGTGTGGTAAAAAGATGTAAGTATAAATATATTGCAGAACGCATTTAGCAGTCATAGAATAGCTATTTGTAAACATCCGTGTTCTGAATTGGCATCTCATTCGATTCCAGATGTACCAGTATATGCGAGTAACATTTTATATTTAGCAGTTTCAATGAAGGAGATATGAGTTTTATGACCGTAAAATGTATTTTACTGTTGAATTCATATACTATTTATTGTTCTTGGGAATTTTACAACTTTGGTAACGAACCTCGATCTATGAAACAGAACTATCTATGAATTTGACCTGAGTGTGTCTTAAATAAACAGTATTCAAATTCCACAGTTTACCAAAATTAGATTGAATGCGAACCTATGATCATACGGTAAAAGATATGCCTTCTTGGGATAACCTCTTCGTAATTGAAATCATATGAAATATTTTAAAGTAAATACCATTGCCTTTTTTTGGGAAATTATAGTTCTAGATATCTTTTTCACCATGAATCAAGTTAATCAGCTTCTTCTGTTTACTAAGGGGTCAGACGGCTGTCGCTTCCCGTAATTAGCTGACCTTTCCTCTTATCAATCATGAAAGAGTAAGGACGCAACAGGAATAAACGATAGAATGGAGATTGAGGTCAAGATTCGAGTCCCCAAAACCAACGAGCTTGCATGAAGAGAGTTATGAATGTGGATGAAGCAGAAGAAGTATGTAGTGATCATGGCATTTGGCAAGATGTAGTCCCTGCCAACACCTCCAGGGAAGCGGCGTAATTTATGTATGTATGAAGATAAAAGTGAATTTACTGTAGTAAGTCCGCAGCTCTTCCGTGTGAAAAGAAAATTCCCGGTAATTTCTATTTCCGCGGGAATTTCGTAGTACTCTCTCTTAATGCATCTCTAGACCAAATCATCAACCAAAATTAAAACCTCTAGTCCAGCGGTTTGGGCTATCCGTTGTTTGTCCTGTGGGTTTGTCATAGTCAATATGTACTTATAAACTTATTTACTTTTAAAGTTTCAGAGTTGCGTCTGCCGCATGTAATTAAAGTCTGTGTTACAAGGTAAAATTTAATTTGTTTACCTATAGTTTCCTCCCTCGGCATTCTTGTAGGCTGTCACCATTCGAATCTCAATTCTATCATTAAGCCAAACAGCTGAACGTGGCCAGTCAGTCTTTTCAAGACTGTTGGCTCTGTATAAGACGTTATTATATGTATGTATGTATAGTTTCTATATATAAATTGTTCCGTACAAATCCGTTTAGTAGTTATTGCGGGAATGAGTATAAGCTATCGACACGAAAGATATTTAATTCGTTTCTAAATAATGGTCTCTCTTGTGTTTTACAGTTTCTATGTTTTTCACGAGCCACACAACACAAATTGAAAATGTGGTTGTTTTAATGAAATCACAACTGTCAGTCATCTTTAGATACTCATTAAACTTTTGAATTCAGTGTTGACAAAAGCGCAGCTAATTATTAACCAACGTATAATTATGACAGAAATTTAAGGTAAAGTGTTAATTAAAACAAAACGGTACAATGAACGGCAGAGAAACATGGCAAAACCAAAATCATAGGTCAGGTTTCTTTGAATTTGACGGTACAAAAGCAGTTATGTAAAAGTGATAAAAATGAGAATTCGTTATTTTTTCCCATGGATGTCGTAAAATGCGTATGTGATCGGCTAACAACCAGTCACTATTTGAATTTCGATTCCATCTTTAAGCTGAGCGAGTCCAGTCTTTCTCAACCTCAGTTAGCTCAGTCTACCGCGTAATAATTAGTAGCCCCGACGTTATAATTAGTAACAATTTAAACTTCTTTACCTCTACAAAAGATTTTAAATTTTTTTTTACCATATAGCCCGTTGTACAACTTGAAATCTCGACTGGGCAAAAACAACCGCTAAAATAATGATTCGTTCATGAAATATGCAAGATAAAAAGGATAACCAATGCGGCTTAGTAATGTCTGCAATAGTATAGTCTGGCAGCGAGGAAAAAAATATTTACCAATCACCAGTTACCTCTTTTCCCGCGAAGTTTGTATAACAAAATTAAGGAATAGGCATATCAATCTGTGTTTTTCAAACTGTGCGATATAGATATTATGCTGTGTGGATATTGTTTTCGCCTGTGTCTGACCCGCAGAGCAATATAGGCTTCCGGCGAGCCCGTGTGGCCATAAGGTCTGATTGAGATTGTGACAGATTAAAAGTCAGTTGGTTTTTTTTTTATTTGTTAGAGAGACACTTGCTTGGTAAACTGTTTTTTTAGCTCCCTGACCTGACTAGAACGAAAACAAGAACGAAATAAATAGGTATTTAAGTAAATGAGTTTCTTCGAAAAATTTACTTACCAAAAGATATGAGGCCACTGTTCAGCATTGTCAGCTTAATGCTATTAGGGATGGACACCAAACTGGTGGTGCCAGTCGACCTCATAGTCTCCTTCTTCTTCGGCTTCTTCTCCAGGTCATACCTGGTGGTAGACCTGGAGCGATGCTTCCTCTGACTCGTGGTCACGGACGCACCACGCTGTCCTGTCCTCGAGGACATCTTTGCCACAAATAAACGACCACCAAATAAGAAAAAAAAAAGAAAAATCACGCGCAACTCATTTCACGATTCCTGAACTTTAAAAAAAAATATATACACAAGTAATAACTATATCTAAGCGTAGTAATAATAATTAATATAAAAATCACTATTTACACTTTGTACAATTTGACACTGATGTATTTTTAACACATTTTCTTTTGTATTTTGTTTTTTGGTTTTAGTACGGGACAGGTTTACGCGATATCATAATAACGCGGACATTTTTAAAGTGAACACTTTTTTTGTACACTCAGCCACCCGCCTCCTGAAACAACAGAAAGAAACGTAAATAAAAATTAAAATGGTACCTGAAATAGATTAAGTAATTTATTTTTTCGTAAAATATAATATGTATTCTAAGTCCTGAGGGTCTTTAATACCTAATAGCCTTCTCATTAATTTCGGTAATCGAGCTATACATTTATATTTTGTACAACAATGTATAAATAAATATCTTGAAAACAGTTAATAAAGCCTTTTTTATGTATGTTTATGAAAGTCTTTATATGAAAGTTCCCCTGCAAAGATCCGTCTGACCACCTCAGCTCAGACGGGAGTCGCTTCATGTAAAAACCAGACTAACCCAACCAAAAACAAGGAATAAAACCACGAGGTGGAGAAGCTAAATGTACTCTTTACACGGGCTAGTCAACCTTGACTAGCCCGTGTTTTCAATAAAATCTAAATATTTATGTGCAATAAAGTAAATTAACTACAACAGCTGTATTATCCATTTTTTTCTGCATAAAACTATAATTGTCCGTTTTAATATGTTTATTCATTTCTATACAGGCTCATCATAATAGTTTCGTTAGTTGGTTTACAGTTGGATATTCACTATGATTGAAAACATGTCAATAATTTTATTATCGAATGGTACATTTTTTTGCTAGTTTATGCCCGCGACTTCGTTTGCATCGCTGAACGATTTTTATTAAGGTGTAATTTCTATATTTCCAATATTTTAAAAAAATACCACGACGGTCAAACAGACCGTCGTGGTATTTTTTTAAAATATTTTAGTGTGCAGACAATTTTTTTTATTGTTTTATTATTAGATTTTAACTTAATGTCAGGATGTTCTCGATTTGATTAACTTATTCACCTACCGATTTACACTCGCCGCGCGAAAATTATCTTTGAAACTCGGCTAAACTGAAAGAATTAAAAAGAAACAGCTGTGGGCGATTAGATAATATTATTGAACGGAACAGGTGCACTGAATAGCACTTTTACAACACATTCCCAATAAAACATTTCAGTTCATGTGCCAGTATTATACAATAAAAAATTCAATCTAGTATAGGATTATTTTAAAAATACTGGCCAAATTTTCGCAATTTTTGATGATGAAATAGAATAGATTTTTTTAAGATTTTATTGAAAAAATATTTAATGTCTTTGTGCTCTCGTAAATGATTTTAAACAGAAAATTTTATACCAGTTTTTAAATGTTACATTTAAGAAAACCGCATTAAAATCGGAGCAACATATTTTGCCTGGTAGCTAGATTTAATAATGCATGTATTACATTAATCATAGCTGTCTATGACCATAATGCCATTACATGCTAAAATTGTAGTTTGTTGTAAACTTACCGATAAATAAATTTAAAAAATATATCACACGACTGTAATGAATAAGAGATGGTAATGTACTGACATTTAAAAATAAAACTCCCACTATTTCAGTACTTGTGACGTCACGGTTCCCATTTTTGACCGATCCCCGGATTTCTGACAAATTACGTGAAACGAAAGATGTTATTAATTTCAAAGGAATGCTATACAATAAAAATAACAAAACAGGAATCTGTTTATTGAAATTGTTCCAAGGCGTGCTTTCCATTTTATGAATGAAGGACTAGTGGGCGTGTGTGCGTGTGACGCATTATAACAGAATATAATCATTGCTTGTGATCTGAGGAGGATAATGGAGTCTGCTTCTAACCGTGAATCCATCAAAAATATTTTACCTCTTTTTTATGCAAAGCTAAGCTAGCTGCAATCATGGTCACACAATTTATTTGGAAGCTGGAAATCCACAGTATATGTCTATGTCTTTCATTATGAGAAACAAAGCTAAGATTGTTATTAATGTTTTTAGATATTGACAAAAAAAAAATTAACCAGAATTTTTGTCATTCATACGTTTAATCATAATACGTCACGTTTAGCTATATGGCCTTATCATGAAATTGAGATTCAAATGGTAACAGGTTGCTAGCCCATCGTCTAAAAGAGGAATCTCAAGTTTTATTCTCCACGAGGAAGACAGAGCTAGTAGTCAAAAAATTCAAAGGCCATTCTGAGATATTAAAAGGTTAGCAACCTACATCTTGTCGCAATTTAAAACTAATTAGTCGAAAACACAAGAACTATGAAAGTTATTTCCGTGCTGTTATCGCGTATTTTTACATGTACTTTTGTCCTCGGATACTTGGCGTATTGTTCGCGATGTCCCGTACAGTTGGACTTCAGCCAACGCTCATTACAAACGATAATGTCCATATTCTGATGCACCCGTCTTGCCAATCTTCTACGTCAAAGATTCATCTTGGTATGTGAATTTGTCCACTAGTTGTTACTAGGCGCTTTTGTCATCTAGTTGTTTCCTATGTGTGGCTTTACTTACCTCTGCCCCAGGATAATTTACACATGATCTACCTTAAAAATATCATTTTCTATCATGACTTGATCGGGACTTTAGAAGCAAGGTACGTAAGGCCGAAAGTTGGTAAGTGAAATATCACTTGTCGCTTGTTGATGAACATAAATGTTTACACAGATCTCTAGTAATGTTGACTTGGCAAATTTTAATCCTAAATAGAACATCAGAAGTGGGTTGAATACCTCGACGCGATGAATTAATGCTTATTGATATTTCGCAAATGAACCGCGCCCAGCCACTTTCATTATTATTGAACGCCAAACATTTATTACCGTCAACTAATCTACCAATAGGTCAACAGATTTATCGTTCGTTGCCAATGTAATGAATTTTAAACCATATGCTATTTACATAAGATATATAATTCATTGCAGATATACCGGTATGCGGCTAGACTAGCCGACGAGGTTATAAATAAAGGACGGGAACAATATGCACGTAAATTTTTTGTATGTTTTGTTTAGCGTCGGGAAAAGGCGTTGGTGTCAATCATTATAGCGCATGATAAAACTATTGCAAACATCCGCGAACATAAATTACAGGCCTTCCGTTGTTGACAGGATTTTTTCGTGGATTACGAGGCAAGAATATTGAGGTGACGATCATAATTTTTCTCACGACAAGTTCAGGGACAATAATCTTCCTACGCGCAAAATGAAAGTAATTTTTACACCGAAATGTTTACTGTAGGAAATTTGAGATGTGGGCGGGCGGCATTGTAAGGTTTCATACTTCGCTTGAATTCTAAGGTTTATCTGATCGCGCCCTTTGTAGTGCAGAGAAAAGAATGTTATTGCAGCGAGAATCAGACATCATTTCTCTCTTATCAGAGTAACGTAGAGTGTATTTTCAGATATTATCTTTAATAATAACAGCTACAGAAAATATCTTTGTGTAACGTAGAGAGACAAAAATGTCAGAAAGCTTACTCTCGGTTGTGATGGTGGCGGAGAGTGCAACTGAGAAAACGAAACGAAACAGAAATTCAAAGACAACATATATAGTATCAGTGATACTGTTCTTGTTCATTTAGGATACAGATTTAGAAAATGTTTTATAATTTGGAAGATAAATCACTAGCGTTTACCCACGGCTCTGCCCGCGCGAATTTAGCGCCACCTACAAAAGAATACATGTCCGCAGGCGCGAATTTAGCACGACCTTCAAAAGGTTTTTCGCAAATGCAACGACAGTGGCCTTCTCTAGACTATGTAATAAGTATGCGCGAAATTACAAGAAGTCTCGTTCAGAAGGTAAGAGACAACAAACAAACAAACTTACATTCACGTTTATAATATTAGTTAGGATCAAGGCAATCACGAAATCTGTTTATAAGATGCGTGATTTTCCACGCCATTCACAAACAAACATATTTTTCTTGCTGATTCACTGATCCTCGTGCGAAGGGCGTTCGTACGGAGAATCAGAGCTGTATTCATTGAAAATGCTACAAACAGATGACCATCATGCAGGTGCGTCATGTAACACGAGCAATTGAGTGTGAAACTCATGGAAGCTATTTTCGAAGTGATGATTCATTCAAAAATTTACACTCATTTTAGATGGACGTACGAGAATGTTTGGTTAACGTTTGATACTCGTTTTGTGTACATATTTTAAAAAAAATTATGGAATATGAGATTGGAGGAACAATTTCGTAGAATCGTTTTATACATCGGCTTGTAATGATTCAAGTATGCAGTTGTACCAACCTATAATAAATATTAACTAAGTTTGTCTTTGGGGGTATTTTTATAGAAAACCTCTAGATATTAAAGCAAAACCAAACATACAATGCTTTTTAAATCACTTCTTTCTACCTAACGGGTCAAGTGTCACAAGTTTCAAGTATGACCTTCATTTTTTTTTTATTTGTTTAATTATTCTCAGGCATCAAAGGCTTCATAATGTGTGTGACAGTTGCTTCAAGACTCAATACTGTTGGCCTTATCTATACCCCTTTAGGGATTAATACGTAATTATATTTGTATGTATGGATGGAATTAAGATTGAGAGTGACATTGACAGGTTGCTAGCTCATCGCCTAAGAGAAGAATGCCAAGTTTATTAGCCTTTCCCTTGATTGACTTTTACCGTCTGCGCGAGTAGCGAAGCACCTGGCACTCACTATATTATCTTTCCTATTCTATCCTAAGAGACCATCGTGGAAAAAATTCACAGAGTAAAAATATTTCTCGGAAATTGATAAGTATAAAGAAAATGTTGACAAAGGAAAGGTCTTTTATTATGAAAGCGTCTATTACGGTAGAAATCCTGTTAACGAGCTCTAGAGCCGATTGAGGTCTGAGTCCACAATAGTGGAATAATATTTATTTGTGTCGCAGTTCTTATATATAAGTAATAATACGAGTATAATACTAAGTTTTACTACCTGTTTGATCATACTAACGTCACGTCGATATCCCTTATGAGGTAGACAGAACCTAAGAAGCTTGATCCCTCGCTACCAGGCCAGCATAGAAACTTGCACTAGATGATGTGCGCCTATTTCCTTTACGACATCCATAGGAAAGAGATTATAGTTAGTTATTAAGTCTATAGTTCTGCATGAACTTTTAAAACCTTTATTAAGTGGTACATGAAGCCAAATTTACTGGTCCAAATTTATTTGAATACTTCGGAGTATAGTTACAAAGCGTCCGAAGAATTCTTCCGGAGTAAAAGTTACCTAATTGCGTTACAGTAAAGCTCAGCAACGAAGCTATAGGTAAATGATGTTAGTTAAACGCTTTTGTTGCTTTGAAGGGTCTGACCGCTCTGTTTATTGAAAGAGTTTCAAACACTGATTCGATGCAAATTGGGAAGCTTGGGAAATAATTTTTAAACTAAACGGTTTCAACGCGTGTTCAAAACTCGGATATTTTCCTCTTTCATACATACATACATATGGTCACGTCTAAATCCCTTGCGGGGTAGAAAGAGCCAACAGTCTTTAAAAGACTGAATGGCCACGTTCAGCTATTTGGCTTAATGATAGAATTGAGATTCGATTAGTGACAGGTTGCTAATCCATTGCCTAAAAAAGAATCCCAAGTTTGTAAGCCTATCCCTTAGTCGCATTTTACGACATCTATGGGATAGAGATAGAGTGGTCCTATTCTTTTTTGTATTGGTGCTGGAATCCACACGCCACTCATTTCATTCCTCTTTCATTGTAACGTGTTTTATGGTTGTATCCTCAACTTTTATAGATACTATGGTCAGTTATTTCTTCCTCTCCTCAAAATCTTGCAAGGAATAAAAAAGATATGGAGCGGATCTCTGCTGGGGAAAGTTGTGGAGATAAAACGACACTCGCTTTGTATAACTAAGTACCTACGTATAAATAAATTAGGTAGGTATGTACTTTGTGTAGTGTAATACCAAAATTTTTAAAGAGTTTATTTATTGAAATCGTGACCTAAGGTTCCCCTGCAAGCATGTAATACTTCACTTGCTCATTTATGTTTTTAAAGGAATTTAAAAGAAACAGAACTTGAATTATAGTTACACACCCTAATCTCTCCGCAGATACAATTATAAATTTATCAGACGATTCACAAGAACCTTATAATTTATGTATGCCTGCTTGCGTTTCTCAAACATATACATACATTATGTGAGTACCTGAGAAGTTGTTTCAATTCGTTTGAGGTCCGTTCAAGCGAGACACCTGCTGAAACCGTCGGTCCAAACGAGCATCAAATATTCAGCGCCTTGGTTCCGTCTCGTGAACACCGGCCGTGTGATTGCGCCACTGTCTTCGTTTTTAGAGATCCGCAGTGAACGAGGTGAAGAATAATGACACATATATACATATTTGACGCATCTTTGTCTGTTCTCGTCACGTCCATATCCCATGCAGGGTAGACAGAGCCAAAAACTGATAGGCCACGTTCAGCTTTATGGCTTTATGATGGAATTGAGATTCAAAAAGTGACAGGCTGCTAGCCCATCGTCTACAAAAGATATCCCAAATTTATCTCTTAGTCGCCTTTTACTTTATAACTAAGTAGGAGTAGTAAGGAGTAGTTCTTTTCTGAAGTGCCGGAAACCAGACGGCACTATCACAACATAGTATAAAGGAAAGTTGCTTCCCGCATATACCTGTGTCTCTATGTACCTATGTATGCTTAGATCTATAAATATAGTGTATAATAAACACATTGTTAGAATAGAATCAGTAAGTTTGTGGCGCCATCTTTACGCCACTCGTCACAACATCCAATCTCACAACAACTGTCAATCATTGCGAAGAAATTGACGCGCTCAACCAATAGCAGCGAAGTATCTAAGACGCGATTTCAGAGATTTCACGGATTGGAACTATATATACAACCTCCGACACAACATCGTCGGAGCCGCGGTTCCCCAGGCACAACTCCTAGCCTGGCGGAAGATCTTCCCTTTGGTGGCGGTCGAGCCGATTCATTGTTCCCGCTACATTGGTGACCCCGACGTGATTGGAAGCAACCTTCTCCATCATCATTCACTCCAATCCTCAGCATCACTCCTCACTCTCAGGCAGTCTCACAGCAAGCCAGCAACTGGGTATCACAGCAGGTCCATCGCAGCCAACTCAACGAGCTTCCTGGTCCTGTCTCCACCCGCACTCACTCTCATCGACTTCAGCGACCGATGCATCTACCGCAGCCCACGCCTGGATCTCTTCGACGGCCGCTCTTCTCCAGCGTGGCAGCTCTGCACGATAACTCCCGGCGCCAACAAGTCGACTTCGCTCTCTACTGTCTCGACTCACCGCAGACTACGAGCAACGCAACGGCTCACTCCTGACTCACTAGGACTTCGAGCAACTTCCGACTCACTGGAAGACAACTGGCACTTGCAAGCTACCGAAGCACAGATTGCACAGCAAGATCAAGACTTCAGACCTCCGGTCTTGGGGGGGAGTACTGTGGCGCCATCTCTACGCCACTCGTCACAACATCCAATCTCACAACAACTGTGAATCATTGCGAAGAAATTGACGCGTTCAACCAATAGCAGCGAAGTATCTAAGACGCGATTTCAGAGATTTCACGGATTGGAACTATATATACAACCTCCGACACAACATCGTCGGAGCCGCGGTTCCCCAGGCACAACTCCTAGCCTGGCGGAAGATCTTCCCTTTGGTGGCGGTCGAGCCGATTCATTGCTCCCGCTACAAGTTCTTTTTGATTTTAACCACCTACAAAAAAAGGTGGTTCTCATTATGACGTGTATGTATGTATGTTAATCCTTTTTCAAAAGTTATACGCATACTAGTTGCATTGCATACAAATACAGCAAAAGACTGATATAACTGTTTTATAGATACATTAAGAAATTAAGAATATATAAAATTTAAATATAGTTTTGTAACTGTATTTATACAGAACAACAATGAAAGCAGTAAAACTCAGACTTAGCCAATTTTTCTTTCGCAGGTTTGTTAAATAAAAAATGTTCAGGACGGTAATCTCTCCATTACTGCTTTTCTTTTGTCCAGTTACTGGCAAGTTGAAAAGAAGTTTTCAATATTAACGACTTCGTCAGATTTTTTTTTTGGTTTTGTTTTTTCAACTTGATAGTAGTAGTATCAAATCAAATTTTCAGATGTATTAGGCTTTGTCTAATTTAAAAACTGTAATACAAAAATTTCAACCCACCCCTCTATGGGGGCAATACTGTGAGTCAATTTTGTTTTTATATTGTCAGTAAACTTAAAATGAAGTTGCGGGCAACAGCCTGTAATCAAGAATTTAATTTTTAACTTCATGCTGGCGTAGATTCTGGTGAAAACGAGTCACGTATAAATGACGAATAAAAACAAAAGGAACAGACGTAAAACAAAAGTATACTCGTACCTAATTCCTAAGTAATTGTGCAAACATTCCGAGGGATCCATAAAAACATGAATGCTAGACGTTATTGACGAAAATAATTCCGGGATCAAATCATGAGGTCGCCGCACTTCGGCCCCGAAGGCATATCTCAAATTAATTTCACTAGCTGTTGTCCGCGGCTCGCTTCGTTGGATTTCCGCCAAAGAAGGTAAATACGTTTTGAGGAAATATTAAGCCTAAAACATTTCGAGATAAAGGCTACAACTTTTGAAACAAATTCCAATAAAACCTGTTATGTGTCGTCATTTGAATTGCTGCAAAAATTTGGCGTTTCTGTTACATAATTCTTGCTCGACCATTAAAAAAAAACTTACGTACGTAAATTTGCGTGATTTTTCGTTCCCGCGTGAATTTCTGAGGAAATCCCACATACGGAAATAACATGCAAAATTAAGATTAAATATCTGCCTTTAACCCGCAGCGGTTTGGTCAGTCAGTTTATTGTCATTCAGTTTCCACTTTTGTTTGACCAAGCGGGCGAAGCGAGTGAGGCCTACCAACTAAGAGCAAAAAAATTTTTTTTTGTATGTATATTTGTTTGTTTTTAAACCGTTGGTCTGATTTTGATGAAATTTTAAATGTGTGTAGGATCTTTATATCTTTTTCAAGTTCTAATGGCATTAATATCGGTTTAGTTGTTTTTGATTATTAACAATTTTGAAAAAAAAAAAAATAATGTATTCTCGAAGTCATCGCTTCTTACGACTCTTATTAGACATTCTTGTAAAACCTGTGTGATCTTTTGACTAAACATTCTGTACACTTTTTTCATAACAGCTACAAAAGCCTTGCACCAAAGGGTAAACAACGAATTCTCGACTCATCGTTAATAAGGTTTTCAGCGTAAGATACGAGTAATTAAAGAGAAAACTGGAGTTTGAGCAAACTAGGAATAATTACACGCCCCGGGCCCCATCAACTTGATTACCATCGAGATTGACTCTCAAACACAATTTCTCCGTAACTCATACTTATTATTTAAAACATTTTGTTGAAAGGCATTAGAAGTAGCTTGAAATCTTTTCTTTAAAATGCTTTGAGGTCTAGGGTCCGCTTACCGATATTTTTCTTCACTCTTTGTCTAGTCTGCAGCTTCTTCAGTTTTAAGTCCATTAGCTCTCATGATCTTTCGGATATACAGAAATCTCAGAAACTTGTAACAACTACATTTCTGCGACACACAACCCTAGTTTCACATGTGATGTTTTATATAAGATTTTATTTATCAATCAATAAATATGACCGACCATCGAATGTTTAACATACGTTTAGTATTCACGTTTATATCTCTGCAGAGTAGACAGAGCCAATAGTCTGAAAGGCCGCGTCCAGCTGTATGGCGTAGCGGTGAAATCGAGATTCAAATAGCGACTAGGTTGCTATTCAGTCTACAAGAATCGCCTTCAAACAAGGATCCTAAGCTACTAAGCCTATACCTTAGTCGCCTTTTACGATATCCATGGGAAGATATGGAGTATTATATTCTTTTTAATGCCGGGAACCAGACGGCCAATGTTTAATGAGATGTAAAAAATCAATAAGAGGTCCACTTGCTCGTGTTTCTTTTTACGGAATTTGCGCTGTCTACGTAATTCCTTTCAAACGATAAAATGATTGCGTTTTATTTCCTTATTATCTCATCTGAATTTATCATCTGATAAATTGGAAATTTCAATATTTGACGAGCTTGGAAACGCCTCATAATATTAACGGTGCGTAATGAATATCAGAGGCCCAGGGCGCACCAGTCTTATATTAATTTATGCGTATTTTGTACACTTAGATATAATATAGGAAGGAAGGCAAGGATGGAAGATTTTAGGGTAGATATGTAGAGAAATCATTAATATGTAGCCATTAGACAGTGCGGGTTACGTTCTCCTGTCAAATTTAAGGAGGTAAGACGGGAGTCGATTCGTTTAAATACTTGAATCTAGAGACATGGTCAAGGTCAGGATGAAAAAGAAGGTAGAAAAAAGCTGGGGTAAGATCCTCGAGTTTTGACTGTTTCGCGTTAGGATTAACAGCCGTTTTAATTATAGGTTCCGTCAATTTCCGTCAGTTTGTCACCGCTTCTTCTGCACTGACGCTTTGGAAGCGGAGGTAAATTTACTTTTAAGTAATTTATTCGCCGTCAACCAATATTGTGAAAGCAAAAGATGTGCCGCGTGGTTCCCGGCACCATTAAAAAAAGAATAAGACCACTCCATCTCTTTCCCATGGATGTCGTAAAAGGCGACTAAGGGAAACTAAACTAAAACAAAACTAAACAACTAACTGAACTTGGGATTCTTATTTTAAGTGACGGGCTAGCAACCTGTTACTTGTTATTATATGAATCTCAATTCAATGAGTAAGACAACCACCTGAACGTGGCCTATCAGTATTTTCAAGTCTGTTGCGTCTGTCTACCCCGCAAGAGATATAGGCGTGATTATATGTATGCATGTAAAGATATGACAATTATTGAGTGATGTTTGAAATATCCCAAAATAATAAAAAAAAAAATATTTCAACTTATTAGCCTTTCCCTTGATTGTCTTCTACAAAAAGTAGCTGGTACACATTATGTATTTTTTTCGATACCAGACCATCATACTCGTAAAACCTACCTTATATTATGCAAATATAATACAAAGCTATTCGTAGTACATTGACAAAATAAGATCAAAGAAGGGTTCCCCGAAAAGCGCCTCCTTATCCCACAGGCGAATGTAACAGACCCCAGATATTCCCAAGAGCCACCTATCCTTTTATTGAAGAAAAAATTGCTCATGATTGAGAATGAATTCAATTATATGCTATTTTGTGTGTGCCGTGTACCGAAATTTCCCAAAATTGGGAATATTATGAACCTTTGTAGTTTGCTGTCGTGTAATTTTGTACACGAATGCCCCGTATGTTTTCAAGGGTAATTTTAAAATGGTAAAAGCATATGAAACACATAAAGCTTAAAGCAGTTTAATATACTTAAGGGATAGTAACTAAATGATACTATATTACACGGAATATAAGTGGATACAAAATGGCGACACAATTTACGAACTTTCATAAGGCATATGTCTTGAGACATATATAATGACTTTCAACCATTTAATCTCCGAGTAAGAGGAAGTGGAAAAATTCGTATCAACGCATGAACAACCCCGCTTTTCACTCCACGATCATATTTCCAAGAATGCAGGGACCGTCGCAGGTGGAAAAGTATAGACTCCGCTTACCCCTACGGGAGAGAGGCGAGTTTGAAATAATTTGTATGTGATAATTAAAAAACTAAACCACGTACACTAATTTTTTGAAGCTTTATCACATACAACAAAACGCATCACTTACAATACATAAATTCGTGAAAAATGTTTACTTTCGACTAAATTCTTTACGTTACAAGTCTATAAAAACGCCGTATCCGGAAAGCTCCGTAAAGAGATATCCAATTAGCCTTTGCGACAGCAAGAGAATGGTGATAAAAAATTCAACCAGATTTCTGGTTGTGAGCAGAACTGCGAACACAAACGACGCCCGCCTAAACGATTTTTTAGGGATCTGCCACGCAACAGATTGTGAATTCCGCACAGGCGACGTTTTTTCGTCATTGCGAGATATGAACAAAAAGCAATTAGAATAAGTGAAATGAGATGTGGAATAAACCTGAGGAGATAATATATGATTTCGTTAAGGTTAGTAATGATAGACTACAGGAACTATAATAGTTATACTGTATAAATAGACTATATAAGAAAAAGAATTAGTTATGCTAAGGTTATGTCAAAACAATATATTATTATTTGATTGAAAATACAGTTAAAGCAAAAGATAGGTGTGAACAGTGGAACAACGATGTAGTCTCTGTCTACCTCTTTAGGATTAATCAATATTTCTACCCAACGCAACACTTGATTCGCCGAATATTTGAATCCCACAACTTAAGAAGCAAAAGTATCATTTGAACTTGCTTGCACCACCTTTGACCGCATCTTTCTTACCATCTGGCAGATTCACGTGAAACTCACTTTAATTGTCATTATAAAATAGTAAAAAAATATTCAAATATACGTTTTTATTCTTAAAACACACTAAATAAAGATACGGGCCATCAAACACAACTATTGGACCATAGAGGTAGTGGAGAACGACGATACACAGTCAGAAAAAATATTGTGTAAGCTGTAGCCTTTTTATGCCTTGAATCGAAGAATCGATCGAAGTCTGTTCCAAACACTATTTTTAGGTAATACGCCATTAAAATGCCTGCAGGCTGAACTGATCACAGTTAGCGAAACAGAAAACAGTTTTAGTTGTGTTGCAATTGAAAGTTCTATAGTGTATATAGATAGAGATATACACTATAGGTTAAATAAGAGACGTAGGTAATTCTCGAAGTTATGAAGTGAAGTAAGAGTTATGAATGTGGATGAAGCGAAGAAAGTATGCAGATATCATGGCAAGTGGAAAGAGGTAGTCTCTGCCTACCCCTCCGGGAAAGAGGCGTAATTTTATGTATGTAATTCTCGAAAAATTTACGCGACCGTAGCTCGAATGGAGTAGTTAGTGATCCCAGTAATGGTTTTATGAAAAAAAGGGGCAAGAATTCAAGCTCTTCAGGGTTGGTTGTTCGAAAAATGTTGAAATACCTAAGAAGCGTCAATCCTCCGATAGAAACGCCATTTCATGCTGGCGTTGAGTGCCATCATGACAGGCTTGTTGGAATAGTTTAAATGCAATTACGTTTTCGCACCTAGTAACCAACTACTAGAATTTGCGTCAAAATTTGGCAAGGTTTCTCAGTATTGTCAATGTGAGATAACTAAATTTTCACTATAATTTGATAACTCTATATGCCCATCATATTTTACTGTAATCAGGTTTACGTATTTGCTAAGCATAGCTATGTAACAAGATGAACCAAATACTATGATGTCAGTTTTATAAGCTTTATTAGTCACAACCAGTAAAATAAGTTAAAATCCCACTTCGGCCATGTACTAACGACTTTTTTAAATTTATGAACATTAGTTTGAATACAAACCGATGCTCTTACGGTGAGGGAAAACATCGTAAGGTGTAAAAACCTGACTCACCCAATCTAGGATCCATGTTCAAATGAGGATGAGGATGCATCCGGGACTAAAGCAAGAAGGACGAGGTAAAATAAGGTAAAGTATAACACCATAATAAAACTCGTAAATGCGGACATAAGTGTTTATCGAAATATTTTAAAGATTTAACAAAAAGAAGTGATCATATGTATGTATGTTTAAAGGTTAAGCGGAAAGTGGGTCGGGACAGAAAAAAACCCAAAAGAAAGTAGGTTTCTAAAAACATTTAGCCTTAATGTAAGGCATATTCGTAAGGGTTCCCATTTTGCGGTACTTACCCGAATTTTAATATGGTTACCAGGGATAATTGAAATGCTTCGAATTATTCCCAAGGGATAATGAACACGTAATGTTGGCTTACGCATTAAAATATTTCGGCAACGGGTTTCTACAAAATAAATCATTCTGCGAGGGAACTTTTGACATTTTCATTTGAGCAGTAATTATAATTATTAGGTTAATTATTTTGGATTCGTGAGGGATTATAAATGAACCTGCAATGATTTTAAACTTATCATATCATTTGAGAATTTTATCACCCTTTTATTTTAAAGAGATATCTCTTTAAAAAAGGTATCCCAATGTTAAGTTACAATGCGAAGTGTATACCACGATTCTCAATAAAAGTATTTTTGAGATTTACATGTATATCTCCCTTTCTCTCTCATCACAGAGTATCTGCTTGCGTTCTCAGCCTTTTTGTTATACCGCTTTTCGTATTTAAGCAAAGTTACTCGTATTATTCGATCGAGGCTAACTCAAAATGTCTAATTTGTCCCATATATTTATATTATTATAGATTGCAGCAGGTTGTATCAGTTTAATTGCTTCCACCCTCCATAAGTAAGACAGATAATTACAATTAACATCAATCCCAACTTGAGTCCAGAGATGAAGCGATTTTATTCTAGAATGCTGGAAATAAATAAAAAAGGCAAAATAAAAACGCAAATGCCTACAAAAGTATGAATGTAAGTAAGTACATGGTTGGAATAAGCCGTGATTCGATGATTTATTAAATTTGTCGCAAGGTCGAGTCACTGTTTACTTCACTGTCGCTTGTAGTACAGGGTTGTCAGTTTCAGTTATTCTTTACAACTTAGGTATGTATTTACTTTTGCGTCATATATTTATGTCTTATATATTTATATTTTATGAATTAGTTGAAATATGATTCTTCTTTTAGATGATGGGATAGAGACTTCTGTGTCATGACTCTATCATTTTGCCATTCATTATTGAGTTACCCTTTCAACATTTCCAGTTACACTCGGCTTGTATATTTGATTAGTAAACCTGCTTTGATTCATCCTCTCAAAATGACGATCACTATATGATTTCATTTTATTCCTGCATTGAATAATATTTTCTTTTGAATCGCAACATTTTCTTGCTTGTTTCTTATTATGTCACTCAATTTTTTAAAGGTGTTCTTTACACTCTTATTTTCACTGCCAGTATTCACCTCACACAATTTAAACTCTTAGACATCAGTTTTGAAGCTCCCCTTAGTCTACTTATTAGAGAATTGATTAGATAAGACCATTTTGGAACTTGGTGAAACATGGTTACAATAACGAAAAAAGGAAAAGTGTCGATTGTCTGGATACTAAAGATCAGATACTAATGTGGATTTAAGGATTATTTTAATGATTAAAATTTGTATTTATTTCATTTAATTTTCAATAAATGTGTTGATATTTTATCATCGACAACCCTGATTGTCATCTATTCATATGTCGTGTGGTGTAAAAAATGTGTTTTCCTCGGATTCGCGAAAGCAGAACAAGGGAGCATAATTTATGGTCCAGAACTTTGTACACATGTATCATTTCTCGCCTCTTTCATTTCGGAAATCTGTTAAGACACATGTAAAATAATAACGGGATTAAATCGCGATGTCGAAAACAAAAATATATGTATATATTATTCTTACATTTTCTACTTTATTAAAAATATAGTATGTAAAACAACAATACTTAAAGTGAAAATTGCAAAAACATGACCAATTCAGTCTAAAGTACAATTATAAATAAAAGCCACCTCTTCCACGGGTTATCTGTATATCTTCATGAAATTTCGGACACACATAGCAAGAAGATACTGCGACGGATATCGATTACGTATATTGCAAAATATATACTACTAGCTTTTGCCCGCGGCTTCGCCCGCGCAAATGTATTTATATTATAAGGATACGCCATAAAATTTCACCCATTTTTTTATCCCGTATCGTGCGGGGCTGTTTTATGTTTATATTTGGTTTAAATTCATATGGCTTCTCCCGTCTTGTCCCGTCTCTTCTCGTTCTGTTCCGTCCTGCCCCGTCCAGTTCCAGGGAAATCAAGGGCAAACCTCAAATTTACAGGCAATTACGTTTTTGACAATTTCATAGATCTGTTTAAGTATTTGCGTCTGATAGTCATCATCCCATGTGAATGAGCTGATGATGGAAGGTACAACTCCTCAACGGTTAGGAGTTGAAAGAAAATTCTTACGAAGTTATACGTACATGTGAGGCTATTGGTTGACCTGATAATAAAAAGTAAATCTCATTAACGTTAAGAATTTAGGTGAAAATGGATGCGGACAAATTTCGTCTCTTCACTTGTTTCCTTTTAGCTGTTTGTATGGGTAGTGTTAACACAAAATAGGGATTTAAAGGCGTGATGTTATTAATGTTATGCATGTATGTACATAATTATGTATGTTATTATGTATGTTAAAGAGACGACTGAAAGTTGTCATACAAAGTCTTTTTTTTTTAAGGATGGGAAATCATCAAATGACCTCTCCCGCTCTGGGTGGAACGGAAGGGAGTGTCAGACTTTTACTGACTAAAACCCACCTCGTTCCTTCAGTTGCCCTTTGCGTTCCGGGGCCACGGTATCTCGTTAGAACTTTCCCGCAGCCCCGGCTCAGTTTATTCCGTTTCCCCCCCTTGGGGGTTGACATTTCAAAAATCCCTTCTTAGTGCTCACTTATGTTACTAAAGGAACCTCTGTTCAAAATCTCAGACTCCTATACCGAGCGGTTTCGGCTGTGCGTTAATAAATCAGTCACCCAATCGCACCCCCTAAATCACGATTGGAGAGTAGTTTGAAAAAACTTATAATGTCAAACATATTTACTTGCCTATGTCCGTGTTCATGCCAAGTTTCAAGTTTATAAACCCAAGGAATAAGATTTTTCATAGAAACGTTTTTACCCCTTTTCCCCCCCTTGGGGGTTGAATTTCCAAAAATCCTTTCTTAGTGCTCCCCTACATATCCCAAGGAACCTACATTCCAAATTTCAGCTGTCTACGACCAGTAGTTTCGACTGTGCGTTGTCTGTCAGTCAGTCACTCAGTAACGGAAGAGTTTTATATATATAGATTGGCTCTGCCTACCTCGCAAGGGTCATATATTCCGGTGTTGCCAGGCTGTGATCGCAGCACTAGCAGATAAGTTTGTATTGACGTGATGTATATATATTTAATGACGTACATACATACATACATAAAATCACGCCTCTTTCCCGGAGGGGTAGGCAGAGACTACCTCTTTCCATTTGCCACGATCCCTGCATACTTCCTTTGCTTCATCCACATTCATAACTCTCTTCATGCAAGCTCGGCGGTTTCGGGCATTTTTGATATATTATTTGTCAATTTTAACAATGCAATAGAGCTTGCTATATATATTATCTATATATATAAAACTCTTCCGTTACTGAGTGACTGACTGACAGACAACGCACAGTCGAAACTACTGGTCGTAGACAGCTGAAATTTGGAATGTAGGTTCCTTGGGATATGTAGGGGAGCACTAAGAAAGGATTTTTGGAAATTCAACCCCCAAGGGGGGGAAAAGGGGTAAAAACGTTTCTATGAAAAATCTTATTCCTTGGGTTTATAAACTTGAAACTTGGCATGAACACGGACATAGGCAAGTAAATATGTTTGACATTATAAGTTTTTTCAAACTACTCTCCAATCGTGATTTAGGGGGTGCGATTGGGTGACTGATTTATTAACGCACAGCCGAAACCGCTCGGTATAGGAGTCTGAGATTTTGAACAGAGGTTCCTTTAGTAACATAAGTGAGCACTAAGAAGGGATTTTTGAAATGTCAACCCCCAAGGGGGGGAAACGGAATAAACTGAGCCGGGGCTGCGGGAAAGTTCTAACGAGATACCGTGGCCCCGGAACGCAAAGGGCAACTGAAGGAACGAGGTGGGTTTTAGTCAGTAAAAGTCTGACACTCCCTTCCGTTCCACCCAGAGCGGGAGAGGTCATTTGATGATTTCCCATCCTTAAAAAAAAAAGACTTTGTATGACAACTTTCAGTCGTCTCTTTAACATACATAATAACATACATAATTATGTACATACATGCATAACATTAATAACATCACGCCTTTAAATCCCTATTTTGTGTTAACACTACCCATACAAACAGCTAAAAGGAAACAAGTGAAGAGACGAAATTTGTCCGCATCCATTTTCACCTAAATTCTTAACGTTAATGAGATTTACTTTTTATTATCAGGTCAACCAATAGCCTCACATGTACGTATAACTTCGTAAGAATTTTCTTTCAACTCCTAACCGTTGAGGAGTTGTACCTTCCATCATCAGCTCATTCACATGGGATGATGACTATCAGACGCAAATACTTAAACAGATCTATGAAATTGTCAAAAACGTAATTGCCTGTAAATTTGAGGTTTGCCCTTGATTTCCCTGGAACTGGACGGGGCAGGACGGAACAGAACGAGAAGAGACGGGACAAGACGGGAGAAGCCATATGAATTTAAACCAAATATAAACATAAAACAGCCCCGCACGATACGGGATAAAAAAATGGGTGAAATTTTATGGCGTATCCTTATAATATAAATACATTTGCGCGGGCGAAGCCGCGGGCAAAAGCTAGTATATATATACTATAAATAAACGTATTAACTTGTTTTACAATGAATTCATTACATTTGACGCACCATAGACGACTGTACACATGAAAACATATGTCTAGTTGACAAATTGAATCTCTCGCCACACGCCTAGTTTACAACGAAACATTGATTGGATTCCCATCCCTAGTGGTTCAGAGCGAACAGTTTTTAATCCAATACATCTCAATGGCAATAACTTTTGAAATCCGATCTCCAAAACTTATTACATCCAACTTTAAATCTAGAATCCAGAATCCCTAGGGTTTTTGACGCTGGAATTTCAAATGTTGATATAACTTTACCCTTCTCTATATATTTTTTTTTAATAAAATGTAATTTTTTTCTGGACTGAGGAGAAAGGGCACTTAACATACTTTGTTTTACTATAATAATATTTAAACAATGTGTTTGTACAATGTACATTATGAGAATAATAAAGAAATCAATAAAAGACAATATATAAGTACTTAATTATTCTCGCTTCTTTTTTCAGTATAATGTATCAGACATAACATTATTTATGAGTGAAAAGTTTTAGTAAGTAAGTAAGTTAATGCTTTATTGTTTAATAAAAGCATCACTTTGTACTGTACTACGATTTTATATTGTAATGTACTCCACATTACAATATAAAATAGTAGTACAGTACAAAATGATGCTTTTACCGGAAATATTACTTTTAAAGCCCTTAGATCCAGCGATATAAATAAGATTTAACACATAAGCATAAGCAAAATTTAAAAACATTATGTACTCAGCAATGTTATGATAATATAATGATTTGTACTTTTCTTAGAAAAACATTGCAGAGATTTTAAAAACCTCGTTCATGAGAACTAACTCAAAAATAAATCACATTTAAAACTGCATTTATAAGTAAAGAAACTATGAAAGGAAAAATTTCTGTAAAAAAATTCAACTGACCGACTTAGTGGCATGAATAAATCACATTCAATCTGAGTAGTACTTTAATTTCTAGTATTCAGAAATCTTTGAGTGCTATGTGGTTCTTCGGAATTGAAATAGGACAACACTTTCATAATTTTGTAATACATAAACGTGTAAGTGTGAATCTCAACTCTATTATTAAGCCACGCAGCTGAACACGACTAATCGTCTTGTTAATACTGTTGGCTCTGTCTACCCTACAAGGGATATAGACGTGACTATATGTATGTATGTATGTAAGTGTGAATATTTGTTTGTCTAATCTCCACGCTTTGTATTTTTGACTTAGTTAATGAAATTTTGCACACACTACATATATTTTCCCATGATTGGATGAGTACTCTTTCTGGTCTTACAATCATGAATTAAGAAGAAAAATAATATAAACCTTTGCTGTTCCTCTCATTGTAATGAACAAACAATTAAAAAGAATCACAGCAGTTACCTACACCTGAATCAAAATATACGCGATCAGGAAAATATAACAAAAACTACCTAATACCTTTAGCAGTAATCCTTACAGTTATTATGAAATATTCCCTTTCCCTATACACAAGTTCATAACACAGTCCGTGTAAGTGGCGCAAGCACCAATAAAACAGGTGGAAAAGGCGGGAACATAATAAATGGTTATGATTTTCACTCGTAGCAAAATGGGTGAGAATTGATGCGAGTTTCGTGACGGGTAGGGCTCCCTAGGGCACGTGACGTCGATTTGTACAACTTACTCCAAAATGGGTTCAAAGCACCAAAAGCTAGTGAAGTAAAGCGTTATTTTTATTCATATAACACAAATAAAAAAAATGCACTTAATTATAAAAGAAAAAGAAAAAAAGAAAGAATTAAAATAAGAGCGGATGCATTTTTGTGCAAATTCGAAACATAAAAAGCTGCTTTACTTTTATATGGACTTATTAGCTTATGTACATTAAAGTAATTAACAAAATTTTGTGCAAAAATCCAACACATCTCGAATAATTTCAAAACGTATTTCACTTAAACATCACGTCTAGAGGTAAGTACATTTCTATTTTTTCGTTTGACTAAACATGATTATGCTTCATTCATATTTTGAATTTCAAAGGTACAATCCCACGCCGAGGGTCACCCTATTGAAATATTTAAAATGCCGGGCATACCTTGTTTACTATTTACAAAGCGGAATGCTAAAATTCATACAATTTCAGAAGGTTGACAAGTCGACAAAATAATATGTACAATGAAGGGTTTTAAAAATGATATCACTTTGTTTGCGGTTTAACAGTAAGCTGGTATGTGCTCTCTGAAAACGCGAGTACATTACTGATATTTTTTTTTGTATTTATACAAAGAAAAAAGTATTTTTTCCTTCTACATTATATATTTCTTAACAAATCTAAAACTATTAAAAATTTTCTGTAGTTTTGAATAAATAAAGTAACACAAATCTTTACTTTAACAAGTAACGGAGTCTTCGTTCGCGGGGTGCGTCTATGAGGATGAGGATTGAGCATTAGGCATTTGCAACCTTTGCAGGGTAACCTAACTTACTCAGAAAAGGGGTAAACTCTGATAGCAAAGGAAGGATTTGAATTTTTGCTTCAGGCTTTTTTATTCAAAAAACTCTTTCTAAAAATCTCGCTTCAACTTAAATCCAAGCTTTGGAGCCAATAACTACATATGTATATAAACGCCACGAGGTAGAAAATATAATATCCTATCTATTTCGAAATAATATGAACGGTTGACCTCAAAGACCAAGCGCTTAAAATGTAGCTGCCGATAAAGGGAGTGCTGAGAGAAATGAAGCTACAAATTCAATTTCGTTAAACCGAGCGAGCTTCGGTTTAACTCGAGTGGATTATTGTAAGGTTCTTACGTTAGGGCTGTCTTTGTATCTTCAATTGGACTACACACACCATATATTCATAATTATTTATTTATTTATTTAATCTTTACTGTAGAAAATGCAAATGTATAGCACAATTGGCGGACTTAGTGCTAGAAGTATTATCTACCAGTAAACCATTGGGTCTGACAAAGAACTTAGAACTTAGTCTGTAAGATGGTTTTGCTTTTTCCTTTAAAATTCGTGTTAACAACATTATGAAAATTGAAAAGTTAAATAAAATTTTGTACATTTCCCTTTGTTTGATAAAGTGATAATTACTTCACAGGCGGTCCCTTAGCAAAGGCAGAGTTAGTGAATAAGATAAGAAGACATTTGCACTGCTCCTAATTTAGAAAAAACACAAAGCAAACTTTGTTTTTGTCCACCTTAATTAGAAATGGTGCTGGAATAATTAACAAAGGCAGACCTGCCTCAAGTTATGTATAACCAGATACATATTCTGGATGGCTAGACTATAATATGCTTGTAACTTGTAACTATGCGAGTCTACATTAAAAGGAGTAAACGATTTTTCAATTTTTTTGTTGTTAGTATTGGTGTTAGTTTAGTAAGGTGAAAACATTAGTTATATTGAAGTCTAAAGCACACATCCTTCTTTCTCTCTATTAACTCAATACAGCTTTTGATCCTTATATGTGAAACGCTTTGAAACAAACAAATATTTTTTATATTTTATTCCAGTTCAATTAGGTACCTAATTTTATATTTATTTTTTCTTATTAAATATAATTTTTAGTGGGATAAACAATAAAAATGTAAATATAAATTAAATAAACACAAGAACAAAAAGAACCTTATTGGGAATATTATGAAGAAAATACACCAACAGACTCCTCTTTCAAAACAAAAGCGATCACAAAAGCCACAGTCATTTTGCCAATTCTCAGCTATCAGCTATCGGCTCCGCGTAAATGAAATTATCGGGAATATGCGGTGACGCCCGCGCGCCCGGAAATTTTGAAGGAGACTTGTCATTGTTCACATACTATATTGATCGTGAAAAAACATGCACATCAAGCTAATGGATGAGTAACCGTGACTAAATAGAAATAGATTTATTATTGTTATATTTGAATTTGCAAGGATTAACACAACTTATAATGTCAAAACTGCTAGGTACCGCTTCCAAAGCGCAAGTGTAGAAAAAATGGTATTTTAATTAGTAAATATAATGATAAGATAGACCTATAAGTATTCTTTCCTTCTAATCTAAATGTATAAACTACCAAGTTTATACAGATTTAAAAACCTGCATTGAATATAGAGTTATTAGTTCTATGGTAAACGCAACCCGATCGGGGAAATAGTACATTCTGACTTTAACCCGAATTCAAATATTTATCTTTTTAAAATGTTTTATTATTAGAAAATATGTTAACTATATTCAAATAAAGGAAATAGACATGTCAATGGAAAGTGAATTATTTTCAACGTTATAAATCTTCCGTAGCGATTCGTTGGTTTTTTAAGACAATTTATTAGATTCTATTTTGGATTAAAATCGATTGCGAGTGGGAAATAAATTATTCTTAGGGAATCTGATGTTTCGAGATTAATGATTTACAATCTTCAGGAAAAGTGATTTCTTGAGATAGAAAAATAAAACAAATTTAATTTATTTAGTTAACATGTTTTAATGTATATCGTGTAATTTTCGGTTAAAGTTTTTAAAATTAAGTAGCTTCAATTTCGATATTTAATAAGTATCATGAATTTTAACATTAATATCAGTTACATATTTTTTTATCTACTTGAATACCTTATTGTTTATGTCAATAAACAACATATACAATTATCTACGAAAAACGTAAATTTTCCCTCAATAAAGTTGACCCATGGCATAGTTGCATTAAAAAATTCTGCAATTTGTACACAAAATCGATTTATAGTGTAGTTCTAATATTAATTCAGCAAAATTGTTAGTTGAAAAGCAAAAATTTATTAATTTGTGTATTCAGAAATGGGTGGGTATTAATTATTTCCAAATTTAATGAAATGTAGCAAATTAATACCTCTATTCAAAAAAGGGGAGAAAACAGTCCTTGGCAATTATAGACCTATTTCTATATTGCCAGTTTTGAGCAAGGTGTTTGAGAAGATGATGCTTAATCAAATGCAACAATATTTTAAAATCAATAACATTTTCCATTCCCAACAATATGGGTTCACTGCCGGGAAGTCCACCACTGATGCGGGAGTAGCACTTGTTACTCAAATCTATGACGCGTGGGAGAGTTCACAGGATTCAGTTGGAGTCTTTTGCGATCTCTCTAAAGCATTTGATTGCGTAGATCATCAGACACTTTTGCGTAAACTTCGTCAATATGGGTTTGACCACAAATCAACTAAACTAATGGCATCCTATTTGACTGATAGGCTTCAAACTGTAGATATTAATGGAGTAAAGTCAAGCGGATCAAGCGTCTCAATGGGTGTTCCTCAGGGCTCAATTTTAGGACCATTCCTCTTCTTGGTATATGTCAATGACCTGCCTTTTATGGTGGAAAAACAGGCGGGTATAGTGCTGTTTGCCGATGACACTTCTTTAATATTTAAATTAGATCGCCATAGCGAAAATGTAAGTTCGGTTAATAATATACTGTCGGCCATATCTATCTGGTTCTCAACCAACAATCTTCTTTTAAATGCTAATAAGACCCAATGCATTAAATTTACCCTTCCAAACGTAAGGCAGGCCAATACTGACATAATACTGGAAGGCCAGAAATTAGAATTTGTTGAAAATACAAAGTTTTTAGGAATTATAATTGATGCAAAGCTACAGTGGGGTGCTCATATTTCTAAACTATCCAATAGACTTAGCTCTGCCGCTTATGCTGTTAGGAGGATCCGACAATTGACAGATGTAGCTACAGCTAGGCTTGTTTATTTCAGCTATTTTCATAGCTTGTTATCTTATGGTTTACTTTTATGGGGTAGCGCGGCTGATATACAGACTATTTTTATAATTCAGAAAAGGGCCGTTCGCGCAATTTACGGCTTAGGACCAAGAGACTCGTTAAGACAACTCTTTAAGAAAATAAACATACCTACAGTAGCGTCCCAGTACATTTTTGATCTTATAATGTATGTTAGGAAAAATACCTCTTTTTTTTCAAAAAGTTAGTGCCACAACTGATAGAAATTTACGTAATAAACATAAATTAGTCATGCCGTTTCATAGGCTTAGCAAAGTCAGTAAATCATTTATGGGGAACTGTATACGATTTTATAATAGGTTGCCGGAGTCTGTTCTTGATATGCCCTACCGAAAATTCAAAGAGTATGTAAAGAAAGTACTTTGTGAGAAGGCTTATTATAGGACTGATGATTACCTTAATGATAAAAACATCTGGCTCGAGCTTGGCACAGGAACCTCGTAATTAATTGTAGTTTAATTTGAACTTAAATCAAAATTTCAGTACACTCTGTACCTACATAAATCTTTTTAAATTTGGCAATCCATAAAATAAATATATATATATATATATATATATATATATATATATATATATATATATATTTATTTTATGGAGTAAAAAGAAAAATATATATATATATATATATATATATATATATATATATATATATATATATATATATATATATATATATATATATATATATATATATATATATATATATATATATATATATATATATTTTTCTTTTTTCAATATTAAATCTCATAAATATATAAATCTCCCGTGAACAATGTATTCTCCCGTCCACATTATATTCTAAGTATAATTTAATATTGTGAAGTTGACGTTGTTAAAGAAAATGCTGCAGTGCAGTTTGTTACCGCTTCTTCTGCACTGACGCCTTGGAAGCGGCAGTAAACTTAGTTTTTAAGTAATATATTTGACGTCAACCAAGTTGTTAAACCATACGACAATTATTAAGCGATATAATAATATCCTATAATAATGAATAAAAAATTTTGAATTTTGAATTTTTTTGAATTTTGAATTAAAATTATGGAAATGTACAGCTTTTTGTCTTTTTTTTAATATTTACTATAGAACATGATATTGGTGATGTTGTAGATTTAAAGCGGATAGCTTTAAATAAAATTGAATAACACTTAATTTATATTTACGACTTTAATAGGTCGCAATTTTTTAACTTTGATTCATTTTAAAATGACCAATTTTGGTATTTCTACTACTAGAAATAGAAGGCTGTAATTGTTATATTATTTTAACATACCCATTATATAGATATTGGGTATGTTAATATAATATAACACTATTCTACGAAGGAAAGTCAGGATATAATCTTTAGTGTAAAAAAACTTAGGAATCAAATTTATTTTGCAAAACCTAAAAGACAAATTCTGTAAAAATTTTTACCAAATTGCAGATAGAAGTTAAAAAGACTCTTGAAAGGATTCAGCTGCAAATTAACCACTAAACAGCATAAAATTTTTAAAAGAATTTAAAATTTCAACGCCAGCGTTTAATGAAAACCCGGCAAAGAGCGTCCTGTAAAAAGTTTAATGGGATTTTTCCACAAAATGTAGTCTTTTTACTGAAATTAATACCGCTGTATGGACTTCGGATTTGCTAAAACTCAAGAAAGAAAATTAAATGTTG
This sequence comes from Amyelois transitella, assembly GCF_032362555.1. Lineage (NCBI taxonomy): Eukaryota > Metazoa > Arthropoda > Insecta > Lepidoptera > Pyralidae > Amyelois > Amyelois transitella. The sequence goes on along the minus strand of NC_083522.1, from coordinate 7,103,825 downwards.
TATAGGCAATAGGCTCACAAACTTGGGATTCTTTTTAAGCGATAGGCTAGCAAACTGTCACTATTCGAATCTCAATTCTATCATTAAGCCAAATAGCTGAACGCGGCCATTCAGTCTTTTCCTGACTATTGGCTCTGTCTACCCTGCTCTGGCAAGGGATATAGACGTGACCATATGTATGTATGTATGTATAGGCAATAGAAAGGTAATTAGTTTTATCTATATATAAACACGCTTATAACAGAAAAAAGAAAAACTAAAAAGAGATCAACAGACACCAGCTGGGGGCTCGGTACTTCATATCCCGGAAAAGTATAAAGAAATAACTTAAGTTTGCTCTTCGATTTCCAGATCCACTTTACTAATATACGTATAAAAATAGAGTAATTTTGAAATTTAATTTCAATTTCAATGTATGTTTGTTTGTAAACTCTTTATTGCACATAAAAAAAAAAACAAATTACAAAACAGTTATTGGATTAACAAGAATATGTATTACTAAGATATAACAGAGGTGTATGAATAACTGTAATATCATTGGTGAGAAACAAATTATGAATCACTCACTGCCTTTAGCGATCGCAATTTGTCTTAAAACGCTAATTTTTCTTCCCCGGAATCTAAGAATCCGTGACGATAAGTTCACGAACGAGCCGCGGGTAACTTTCACAAGATTCTTTACAATATTGATGGCCCTCTGTCTTAAAAACTTGGTTCTGTAAACGACGAACTTTATTTGCACTCACAAATGGCACTGGCAAGTGTATTAGTACAAAAATATCATTTTTTTCCTTCTTTAAGTTAACCAATTATCAAGACAAAAATGCTTGTTCGAGTTTAATTTAAAACCATTACATAATGGTAAGGGAAGGGTCTGGTCTCAAATCAAATAAACAGACCCTCAATTTACGCTAAGTAGCTTTATGATTACATGATATAAGATAGTTGTAGGATTGAATTTATAAACTTGGGATTCCTTCTGAAGGCAACAACCTGTCACTATTTAAATCTTAATGCCATCATGAAGCTAAACAGCCAAACGTGACCTTACAGTCTTTTCGAGAATGTTGAATCTGTCTACCCCGTAAAACACGTAACTGTATGTATGTATGTAGAATTTAATTTGGGAAAACATTTTGACACTCCTATCGACGTGAAACATAAATCAAAGTGATCAAGACCATCCAATCATCAGACCCAATCCAGCAACCGCAAACAGCGACAAATCCACATTCAGAAACGACACTGGCTTCCATCTCGACCTCCATTGTTAAGTGACAATCAAAAGGGGGTGAAAGGGGAGTGGAGGGGAAGGGGGGGTCTCCCACAGGTCGGTAATAGAACCACAGTGATTGCCACTCCCGCCACTATTGTAGTACAATCCGAACATTTTTCTTTGATAGGTTAAATGATTTGTTGCATTCGAAATTATTAGGTAAAGTAAATCTTCTCTATACTTTGAGGGACGTGTAAAGCAATAATGACGAACATGGAAGATATCAATATTGCTATAATACCTAATATAAGAGACCGACTTTTATACATTATTTTGATATTTTTTGTGTGTATTTCAGTTTCATCACTAAACTATTAAACTACTATACATATGACTATGGCTTCTTTCTACCCCGCAAGTCAAAAAAATTACGTGTTAAGTGGCCCTCTGCATATACGCAGATGATATTTCAAGGAAAGCTATTTGGAAAATGTAATTCCTGTTTCAGTAAGAAGTTTGCATGAAAACTGTTTGATATTATGCAAAATGCAACGTAATGTGTTGGGAAAATCTCATACAACTCGCTCTAAAACTCGTTTTGTTCATACAAGCCGACTGTATGCAAAATAACTTTCGACTACAAAAGTGAGATAGTTTAGGTGCTTTTTTAATAAGAGCAGAATCCCGAATTTTGGGGATATAAGATATATAACGCATTTCCATCTTTATGTATATCTGTATTATTATAAATATATAATATGGTTTATTGCACTTAGGTTGAGTGAAATCACCTGGGTGATCAAATTGCGCCTTTTTTGTAACGAACAAAAACAAACCAATGGATCCATTTTATCAGCGTCCATATTGGTTTGAGAGCGATAATTCGTAAATGTGTGTCAGGTGCTTGTAATCTGAATGTTATTCCAGCTTTAGATTATTTTTTAGACAGAGAGAGATAATATTATATATTATAAGCCCTATGTCTCCCACGTAAGTGATAAAGACATGAGGTACATACATATATACATACATACATACCTATATGTATAATATCACGTCTATATCCCTTGCTAGGATGGACAGAACCAACACTTTTGAAAAGACTGATTGGCCACATTCAGCTGTATGACTTAATAAAAGAATTGAGATTCCAATAGTGACAGGTTGCTAGTCCATCGCCTACAAGAAGAAACCCAAGTTTATTAACCTTTCCCTTAGTCGCCTTTCACGACATCCATGGGAAAGAGATGGAGTGGACCTCTCCTTTAATGCCGGGAAACAACCATCATGTCCGTGATGTATGTATGGTGTTTGACGAAAAATTAAATTTGTTGCATAAAATAACTAACAATAATAATAGCTGTTCCTGTGGCCTCCCAGAATCCTTTCAATTGTTCGCCACTCCCCATTGTTATGGAATCATCTACCTACGGGAAATTCCAAACGACATTTCACTTACCGTTCCCCGGCTCCTGGCTGTATTTCGGACGGCTGATTAACAATAAAGACAATGAATTAAGCTATTTACTTACTGTGATCGCATTTTGCATAGATTTCGGCAGGGTTTACTTTATAAAGATTTGTTTTTTTTTATATTGGTAAAGGAAATTTATCGAAACATTGGCTTATAATGTATAGTTCAAACAATACATATGTCGTAAAGACAACGCAGTCAGTCTACGTTCATCTGTACGCTTAACATACATACATACATAATGGTCTCGTCTATATCCCTTGTGGGGTAGACACAACCAACAGTCTTGAAAAGACGCAAGATCTGTACGCTTAACGGTGTAAATAAGGTTTGAATATTAGGTTAGCCAATCGCTAATAGAATAACGCTAACTTTATACATCATATAAAAACGTATGTTTTTATCCCTTGCGGGGTAGACAGAGCCGACAGTTCTAAAAAGACTAATAGGCCACGTTCAGCGTTCAGCTGCTTGGCTCAATGATAGAACTGAGATTCAAATAGAAGAATCCCAAGTTTATAAGCCTATCCCTTAGTCGCCTTTTACGACATCCATGAGAAAGAGATGGAGTGGTCCTATTCTTTCTCCTATTGGTGCCGGGAACCACACGGCACTTTTTACAATACACTTCAATAACTCTTATTTGCATCCCAATAAATTTACAGCAAATTCACACACTTATGTGTAAACATTGCACCAAAAGGCGACTATAATACAATAAAAAGTTTATAACCCTTTCCTTTGATTGGCTTTTATAGTACTGTTATAAGTAGTAAGACCAGTTACAGAAAAAAAATCCGTTCTTGTGGGAATTTCAGGATATCTCAAGGATGTGTCCCGCAGTTTCGGCTGTACTTTATCCGCCAGTCATTAGACAATTTACTGTGAAAATAAATAAAGTGAATGTTTGGAAACGAAATAACATTTGATCAACCTTAACCAACCCTACACAACACAGTGAATTTTTTAAACAAACAGAAAGGAATTGTAGTTTTAAATTAAAGCGCAGAAATTTTCTGCAATAGCGAAAATTCCATTTACTTAGTACAGACACAGAGATAATTGCATCCCAGATAAGCAGGGACAAAGGCAATTATAACAAACAATAAGTAAGTATTATGTTTTACAATATTACATATCTTTGTTTAAGATCAAATTATCAGATTTTCTTTCTTCACCAATAATCAGAACGAGTATTGTACAACATACATACTTAAATTAGTGTTACGAACTCCTTTAGAGTGTTCCGAACTCCTTTGTAAAGGACAAACATTTTGTAATTTAAAATAAAAAAAATAAATGACAGTCTGTTTTGGGCGTGCATCATCTTTTCTTTACCAGCGCAAATATTTTATTATTTTCAGCATATTTCCTATATTAAATATAAATAAATACATAAACATATTACTTGCGGGGTAGAAAGAGACGAACTTTATATGTAAGCATTTAATTAACATACGCCATGCATATAGTTACTTGCATCTAGAAAATATTTAAACCCTTTATTTAGTTAAACAATACATATAAAAAAGACTTACTAAATTTGTCATAAAAGTAAAGGCTGGAACAAAAATTCCACGCATATAAAGTTCCAAACTTCTTTTCACAATACATAGTACTGGCTCGACCTTTGTTCTAAGTATTTTTTGGTAACAACAGTGGCTTTTTCCGAGAAATCATGTTAACGTATATATATTTTACTTTGTTGTAAAAATTTCGTTTCGTGTAACATAAAAGGATATGCTTTGAGCTTTAACCGAAATAACATAAAACCTGATAACTCCCTCCCTTTACGGAATAGACAGAGTCGACAGTCTCGAAACAACTCAAAAGCCTCGTTCACTTTAAGAAGAATCCTACATTCATAAGCATTTTAGATCGATCTCCAGAATCTGCGTGCGAAGAGAAATTGCACACCGTATGTATTTTATTGTCAAATTAGCATTGAATCTATGTATCTCGGACATCTCCATGACTTTTATCAGATCGACAATTAATCTCGTTTCCGTCATCGTCAATTTCAGTATTGGCACTAACGAAATTACGATCCCGTAAGCCGAACTGGGCAAATTAATCGAATTAAATCACTCACTTACTTTTACATACATACATATGATCACGTCTATATCCCTAGCGGGGTAGACAGAGCCACCAGTCTTGAAAATACTGATTCGCCACGCTCAGCTATTTGGCTTAGTGATAGAATTGAGATTTAAATAGTGACAGGTTGCAAACCCATTGCCTAAAAGTGGAATCCCAAGTTTATGAGCCTATCCCTTAGTCGCCTTTTACGACATCCGTGAGAAAGAGATGGAGTGATCCTATTCTTTTTTGTAATGGTGCCGGGAACCGCACGGCACTTACTTTTACTGCAATTATTGTGCATGCATTCGATTGTAACGGCATAGGTAGAAGGGGCACGCTGAAAAGATCATGGTCGTCACAAAAGATGATATGCGAGTCAATGGACTGACATCCGAGGACGCCGACAACCGTATCAAGTGGGAGGGAAAAGTCGGACCCCGGCCCCGAAACTCTTCTGTGGAGGGTGCAACCGGGACCACGCAAAGATGAGCGAGAGAGAGTTAGACTTTGTAATATTGACAAATACATCCTTGACCTGGAAGGTACCACCGGAATTATTTAACCCGTGGTCCATGAATTTAGTATAAGCCAGCCAATTTAAAAATAAGTATATTCTTTCGTATGTAAATCTGTTATTGTGGTGATGGCCACTCAAAATCAAATTAAAAATTAAAAATATCAGACATTGACACACAAATCCCAAATATATTCCAATACCAAAACTTTTTCCAATACCAAAACACTTCTCCACGTTATCGTTATCGTTAACGATTTTCTCTTAAGCAAATAATAAACTCGTTCAAATCTTAATCGTAACATCTTTCATGAATCCGCCACAAAACGGCTCAATCAATTTGCCTTGGCCCTATCACTGCCCGGCGCCACTGACCTCTATTGTAATGCCATTACTGAATGTATCCATAGAAACTATTAACATACATATGTCTTATTCTTTTACGGTATAGACATAGTCTCACAAAAACTGGAAGGCCATGTTCAGCTGTATGACTTTAAGATGGAATTGAGATACAAATAGAGACAGGTTGCCAGCCAGTCGCCTTAAAGAAGAATCGCAAGTTTATTAGCCTATCTCTTAGTAGACTTTTACGATACCCATGGGAAACAGATGGAGTGGTCCCATTGTAAAGTGCCGGAAACCAAATTATAAAATTTCGGAAAAAAAAGTGTATGCCAACAACAAAAAATTTTATGCTACACTTCTAGACAAGTTCACTAGAAGTCAATCAAGTCTGTTACTTTATGGTCGAGGCTCATTTGTTGTTGATATTGAAAGAAGAGCAATAATTGTAATATGTTTTATACTTTGATTACCTGTCTTCATATTTCTTTCTGCGTTTTTACAGAAAATTAAAAATTTTGTAATACATACAAAAATCACATCTCTTTCCCTTAGGTGTAAAAATATCTTTTTTTTTGTCATCCCTGCATACTTCTTCCTTTCAATAGTTACTTAATTTAGTCCAGACATATAAGATAGTTGAAGTCAATGTCAGTGGTATCAATCGAGGAGCAATAACCCTGGTGTTGGCTTGCCTTTATTTATAACTCAATCTTTAGCAATGGGGGCGTCTTGCTAACGGATTTGCCGTGAAAAGTGGGAAAATCGGGAGGCTGTAGCAGAAGGATATTTAAGGATTACGGTAAGTGCCTCTTTCCTTCCTTTATGTAAGACTTGCCTTGGCACGCCACAAATTAAATAAAACACAAACAAGCTATTTTTTATTACATCTACTTAACTTTGATAACCTAGATTTTATCACAGGCCTTTGCTCTCGTGGTAATCCCTAGACATAAAAGTAGTTTATGTTTCTTATTCAGTCCAGTCCAGTCTCACCAGTAAGTTTTGAGATTTGAATACAAATATTTTTCTTCATAACACTTATAATTCAAAACACATACCTATGCGTCAATCACACTAACAATGTGTATTTATAAAAGATATAAAAAGCTTTAAAAGTAGGACTTAATGCTTGGCGCGTTTCAATTAAACTTTTTTAACACACGTATCCATACTAAATACTTCCAACAATGAAAAATATATGAACGAATATTATATGAAATTCTCTCACATCAAAGATAATATTCGACATTTGAATTGAAAATTCGATAATCGAGTTGACAAGAGCCGATATCGAATATCACGCGTACTCGAATGGGGCTCGAATATGGAAATGTAGCGCCACCTGGAGTGCAATGTGAGAACCATCGCGCGTTATATTTCAAGTGGTATTTCGTAATGGATTCTAAGTTTCTAAGAATCTTTCTAGACTATATCCCTTGCGACTTAGACAAGGCCAACAGTCTTGTATTCAATGTGAATGAAGAATGCAGGGATTTTTGCAAGTGAAAGAAAATATGTAGTCTTAGCCCACCCCTCAGAGCAAGTAGTGCAACCCTTAATGATATGATTTTTTTATCTATGAAATTAAAAAGGAATATATAACTTCCTCGTGTTGGTTTTGCGAGGTGTTGCTATCAGAAGATCCGGAAAAACAAAGCACATGTTACTTCTGTAGTTTTAGTTATTTCTATGTCAGTATCATCAAAATCCGTCAAGTTATACTTAACTTTGTCCGCTACAATCAAAAATACCAATTTCTATTTATAATATTGGTATGGCTATTAAAGATTAAATTTGAAGCAGAAATGTCTAGTTAAAATTAGTTGCAAATTATAGTCGATAGTAACGATGAGGTGACGAATTCGAGCTGAACTCAGCCAGCCGTGCAGGCGATTATTCAGACCATTAAACTAATTGCTAATCTACACATTTGGTCATCGAATGATCCCACTAAATGTCGTCATAACATATATGTGAGCGTTACCATATATACTTATATATATATCTCAAATATGCCATGATCTCTTCTTACTTATATTACAGGTTATGTTTGTTACTTTGATTGTTTGCACGGGCCAATCTTCGCTATTACTTTTACCGTTACAAAGTTACATTACGTGTTGTTATTTATATAGATCATGAATATACCCCGGGCGAAACCATAGCGGGCCGCTAGTATATTATTTTCTGGCCTAAATCAACCAAATCACTGAGAAATGGCTGACAAAGAGACGTAATGGACCCGCTCAGCGTCTCATAAGAAACAGTTAGAGGGATAATCGCTAAAGGTTCATCCAGCTGGAATAATTGCTTAATCAGTGGATAGGCTCCAGAATTCATTGGGAGATAATATCGTCCGTGTCCTCCTTGAATAAATATTTCACTTCCATCCGATCGAAATGAGACCTAAATTAACATTTATTGTATCGTCTTCCTTAATCGTATTCACGTATAAGTATCACTTTTACTATGACCCGGGTGGTTCCCGGCACCAATACAAAAAGAATAGGAGTAGTCCATCTCTTTCCCATGGATGTCGTAAAAGGCGACTAAGGGATAGGCTTAAAAACTTGGGTTTCTTCTTTTAGGCGATGGGCTAGCAACCTGTCACTTTTTGAATCTCAATTCTATAGCTGAACGTGGCCATTTGGCTCTGTCTACCCCGCAAGGGATATAGACGTGACCATATGTATGTATGTTTACTTTTATCATTTAGTATATAAATGATTATAGTACTTTAACCGTTTGATCAAAAACGTTAAACAATTAATAGTCTAAGTAGGTACTTACATAACATAACAACTATTTCTTAAAATACTATAGATACAAGCCTGTAGTGAAAGCGTAATATTTCTTCTATGTAAAAAATGCTTACCAAATTCTCATTTATAAGTGTACAATTCCCCAACACTCGTTACCCCCGGAATTAGTATAAACACATCTTTATCTACGCCTCAGTATTCCATTACCATGAGGCCGGATTCCCTGCATCATACCTTATTCATGAGAGTACTTGAGTACTGCTCCAGATAAAATTACCTACGCTTTGATGGGGAAGATATACGAAGGTATAAATAAATAATTTTAAGTAAAACAAAGAAAATATTTGGTTAAATACGACTTACTTTTATAATGAAATTGTATTGTTATTTATTGAATAAAATTGATTTAATTAATAACTTCCTTTACTGACTGACCTACTGGTAAATAATGCCTAGTCCAAACCACTGGGTCTAGAGACCCTTTTTTACAACAAGATTCCTTATTAAGTCTCGGAGTGTATCAAGAGATGATTTCCCTTAATTTCTGTGAGAACTTAAATTACTTACTTTTTTGCGTAAAGCCAAAGTTGAGGAAAGTAAAATGTACTTACCTGTAAAAGAGAATAAAACAATTATAATTAAATTGAAATGGGGCTATCTAAAACTTAATGCAAAATATATATATATATATATTATGTATAATTATGTTATTATCGTCCACTAAAATTCATAAACTTACTAATGTATCATTCGTAACATGATACAGAATTCAAAATGGAAGGTATCATTTCAAAAATCCTTATGAAATACTATTCAATTTAAAATTTATTTCACTACCAAGTTATTTCAATGTTTAATGTCGAATATTTTATGAAGTTTAATTAGCTATTGTTCAAACAAACAATGTGTAGAGTATGTTGGAAATTCTCTCATAGATTTATTTTATTATTATTTTCATCGTACATTTATTTTGTGGTCTAAAAAAGGTCTTAGAGACGATTTCCCAAAATATATGTAGAACTACGCCATCTTTCCCGTGGATGTCGTAAAATGCTACAAAGGGTTGAACACTTTCATCTAATGCAAGCTTCCATGCTTCCAGCTGCTTCACTTCCCGTGCAGATTGCAAAAGCCAATCAAAGGAAAAGCTTATAAACTCGGGATTACTCTTTTAGGCTAGCAATCTGTCAATATCATTAAGCCGAACGTGGCCTTTTAGTATTTTCGAGATTTTTTTAGCTCTGTCCACCGCGTGTGGGATCAACACGTGATTATATGTATGTATACCTCTTTGTCGATCACAAAACCACCGACGCCACAGTAATAGCGTTCTGTTATTGGCCGGCTAAGCTACATGTAAGCAGTAATATCACGCTTATTGGCCGCAACTCTGACGGACCGGCGATAAACGGTCTTTCAATTACCCTCTTGAATAACTTCTAACATGGGTCGGGAGGCTATTTTTAAATCATCCGTATCGAATGGAAATTGCATGGGAAAGGTGAGATATAGATAGATAGATAAAACTGTTTATTGCACTATAAAAGTAAAACATACAAAAAGGTTTGGTGAGAAACCAAGTTATGTTTTCTATTTATTATACTAGATTTCGTCTGCAGTTTGCTCTGCGTTGGACTAAAATTCCCGTTTTTACCGTCCCCGTAGGAATTACCAAGAGAAGCGTTAGCCATTTGCCTAGGTCTAATCAGTATTTGCACCAAGTTTCAACAAAATCGGTTTGGTAATTTAACTGTGAAGAGAATGAAGATAAAAAACAAACAAACTTACTTTCATATAGTATTCATTTGGATTGAAAAACCCTTGTGAGTGAACCGTTCGAATCGATGTCGCACAAAGTTTTTAGTTCAAATTTAAAGCCGTAGTAATTTAATAATAGTACCCCAGAAGTCCAGGAACAAAATTCATTAAAAAAGGAAATAGGAATACGCAGAGATCGTTAATTTACGTCGGTTCAGTGAGTTTAGTAAAAACTTTAGATTTTATTAGTTTTGAACAAGTAATTTATTCGAAGCAAAACAGCTTTCTAACTTTATTTTTGTACTTACATACATACATATGATCACGTCTATATCCCTTGCGGGGTAGACAGAGCCAACGGTCTTGAAAAGAACGAGAGGCCACGTACAGCTGTATACTTAATGGATGGCTTTATAATGGAATTGAGATTCAAATAGTGACAAGTTGCTAGCCCATTGCCTACAAGAAGAATCCCAAGTTTTTAGCCTGTCCCTTAGTCGCCTTCTACGACACCCATGGGAAAGAGATGGAGTGGTCCTATTCTTTAGTGCCGGGAACCACACGGTAAATATAAAAAAATGAAAAATGAAATTGATAAAACTATCCATTGTATTTTTTTTTGTGGCTAATAGCGACCTATAACATAACAAATAAATCATTTTTTTTTTGTTATAAGGTAAAGCCAAGTATTTTTTAAAAGTATATAGGTAGGTACGTATTTCAACACGATCTCTTATTAGAAATATATTGACTTGTTACAAAGATACTGACAGACAAAGCACAAACAGCGGATGCTTAAAAAACTGGATCCCTTTGGTGCCCTTTGGGTACGAAATTCGAAAAGCAATCCATTTCAGTCTACGAAGAGTTAATTAAATGCAGTTGCAACCCTCGTCAGTTCGACGGTCACTTGACACAATATACATACATACATATAATCGCGTCTTTTATTTCCCTTGCGGAGTAGACAGAGCCAGCAGTCTTGAAAATACTGACAGGCCACGATCAGCTGTTGGGCTTACTCATGGAATTGAGATTCATATAAATTGACAGGTTGCTAGCCCGTAGCGTAAAAGAAGAATCCCAAGTTTATAAGCCTATTTCTATTGGTGCCGGGAACCACACGGCACTTGACACAACATAGGTATGTAAGTCACAGAGTGCGGAACTACATAGCCATAGCCCGACCTTTTTTACTCTGTGATACTTATAGTAAAGAAGGAAGTCATAGAGAAATTAATCACAGCTGAGAAATTCGTAAGTTATAAATTATGGTTATAAGGGCAGAACTTTGCTGGCAAAATATTTCAATTTCCAATATTGCGTGGTCAATAAAATCACAGAATAAGATGTAAATCAGTTTAACATTTATTTAGTGTACATACATATTTCATGAATATAACATTTTTTTATAATAGACACATTGCGAAAAATAATTTCAATGAATTCAATAATAGTTTCTGTGAATACAGCGGGTTCCCCATGTGCAATATTTGCAATAACAATATAAACAGAGTTTAAATCCGTCGGGCTTCCCAGCAAAATATTGGCTGAAAAATAAACCGACGTTGTATGTACGTCAGTAACAAAGCGGTAGTAAATTCATATGTGTTGCCTTTTGCCCACAACACCGCCTGAGTATCATTTATATATATTTCTTTAACGGAAAAAGTTTTTCTCAATAGCTCAAAGTTCATGTGCGCGAAATTCGAGCGATCACACTTACATTTATAATATTAACTAGATATATTAACATGCAATCATGAGGTGCATGTACTAAGTACATAAGTATTGGTTAAGTTTACAGAAAAATAGAAAAGCAAATGAAAAAAAATTACTGCAGTTTTTATTTTTATGAAGACATTTTTCTTGTCTAAAACTCAATTTTTCTAAGATTTTACACTACATACATAACATAAACATTCTAACACTGGGATGTGCATCATTTCATCTGATAAATATAAGTAAGTTTGATTTCCAAATACATTTGGATAATGCACAACACTGTGATAAGTATATTTACAACTAAGTTCGCCATTACTCATGCCACCCCTAATAAACTTAGTTGCCTAATTTAGATTAATGATGTTTTTGAGGGTAGACGTGAGAATGGAATTTTGAAAACAATTTAAAAGATTATTGTTTGTTGGATAAGTTATGTATTATGATTTCACACAGATTGAGCAAGTCTCGAAGTAAGATTAAGATTTATGTTACGGGATGCGAACATTGAATAACTAACTGATATAAATAAATATATTTTGAATAATGTCATTCGCAAAATTTTCAAAATAGAAGCAAGGACTTCATGGTCATAACGTAAAAGTTTCCAGTGTGCCTTGTGGCCATTTTCATTCATTGAATTTTCGGTAATTTCTTCTACTAATATCTTCCCAATCAAATGACTATTTACTTCATTAAGTAATATGTGTAGTAAAATATAATTATACCAATGTTTTGGTCGTTTGGCAAGCTATAGGCGCCTGGCGCCTTAGTGGCACCTTCTTCTTGAACATACGATTCGACCAAAAAAAGATGACAATCCACTACACCAAACGACAAGAAAGAATATGAACCCACGTACTTTGTCGTATAAACTCCCGACAATAAAGCCATAACCACGATATTAGGGTGCTATCACGCGCCGCCGACCAAGGCCGACCCAAATTAAGTGTGATGAATGTACATTTCGTTTACGTCCTCGATTCTTACGAGGTAGACGAAGTAGGGTCGTGACATTGTTTTAACAGCTTGCTTGATCAACTTACAGCATAGTATAGCTAAAAAAAATTCGCTTCACGCTGCTTGTCCCTATGTATGCTAAAATATTTAAAACTACTGAAAATATTTTGTTGCAGGTTCTTTTTTTAGATAAAGTGATTCAAGGAGAAAGTTTATAGGTACGTACCTAAGTTTATGACATCAGTATTACACCCGTGCAAAAATATCCAATTCGAAAAAAATATGGTTGAAGCTAAAATAATATTGTTAAATTCTTCCAGGAAAGAGTCGTGTCTTGATTTAATGTGTATGGTTAAGGCTTGTAAACACGGTAACCTTATTACCCAGTTTAGATCATGGTTAAATTCATTATTTCAGTATCTTTAGAAATTATATTGAAGCAATGGTAGAATCATAAAAATTTAAGATATCTCTTTAGAAGACTGATGACAAAAGACCGTATCATGGTGGAGAGACTGTAGATTCTGTGTCTCAAAAATTTGACGTTGTCGGGGCCTACTTCTTGTTGTATGTTTTACTATAATTTGTCCACAATAAATACTAGCTGGGCTATAAATATATGATTATGAAGCACAAACTAACACTTCTCATCCCAAAATACTTACCCATGGGAACCACCACAGAAGATAGTATAATAATATTTTGTTGCTCTCCAAGTTTATAATACTTCAGAACAGAGCAAAGTTTCCTTGTTTCTGAATAAATTATTTTGGACATAATTGAACGATAACACAATAAGAAAGTTTGGCGGGAGTTGCACTTCAGATTTCAGACTCAATATAAAAACAAAGTTTTGAGACGTCGTCCTTGTACTATCTAATAGAAAAAATAAATAAATCAGATGCCGAAATGTTATTATAAGATTTATAGAATACATCTATACTAATATTATAAAGCTGAAGAGTTTGTTTTGTTTGTTTGTTTAAACGCGCTAATCTCAGAAACTACTGAACCAATTTGAATAATTCTTTCACTGTTAGATAGTCTATTTATCGAGGAAGGCTACATTTTATCCCGGATTTCCTAAGGGAAACGTCAACAATGCAGGTGAAAGTTGAATGAGTCGGCCATCTGCGAGCAATCCACGCGAACGCTGCGCAAACCAACAAAGATATAGTAAAACAATGTACTAAAGATGTACTCATTTTTTGCCACAAAAAAGTCCGCGAGAGCATATATCTATCTCTTAAGGTTTACTTACAATAACCACTTTATTGTTCATTTTTTAAGATTATTTTTTCATTATAAACATAAGTTATTTTGAAACCAATTTTCTTTAATTCAGTATTAATCCTTATCCAAATAAATATGTTTATTAATTTCGGCTTTTCATGTAGACTAAAATTGCCATTTACAGTATATAAATCAGACGAATAGGTTTTGAGATATAGACGTTATAAGCAATTTGCAGCGAAACATTTAATACGGCGAACCAGCGTCCTTTCTAATACGCGTGACCGCCTGACCTATTAGCAGCTATAATTGATAAGGCCGAGGAGGATGTTTGCAAAAATAAATATGATGCCCAAAATAACTATTCCACGCGGACGAAGTCGCGGGCACAGCTAGTATCTATATATTATCACGTCTTAGGGGCTAGACAGAGCAAACAGTCTTGAAAAGACCGAAAGGACACATCAGCTGCCGCTGTCACATTTTCTGTCTTCAAAAAAAATTACACACATATCGAAAACACTGTTACGGCGAAGACAGTGTCAGTTTGAAGATTTGAAGCAACATTTAGCTTTACAGCTGAATGTGGCCTATTAGTCTTTACAAGACTGTTGGCTCTGTCTACCCCGCAAGGGATATAGACGTGATTATATGTATGTATGTATGTATTTAGCTTTATAGGAATTCAGAGTTATTGAAATGTTGCTAATTTATATTTAAAATAATCTCTAGTTCATAATGTATCGCAAAAGTATATAGGGACAAATTAAACAGGCCTATCTCTCAGGCCAATCAGAAAAAGTTTTAATCTTTTCTTGGAACACAAAATCAAAAGAGATTTAGATATAAACAACGATCATTATGACAATATATTTTTAGAAAATTTCACTGGAGCGCAACAGGGGACAGGATTCTAGTTCTTAGAGAGAGTGAGAGAGAGAGAGTTTGAAACAATAATAAAACCAAGTTAAGTCGTCACCTTAATTTCCGTTCCTGGTCCCTCGTTTACAATTCGACACTGTCTCGGGAATGCCGTCAAATATTCAGGGACCCCAAGTTTGGCAATTTCAGGAGAGGTGACAGCCCTGGCGGTGTTAGTAAACACTATTTGACTTCAAACACAAAATAAAAAGGGTAAGAGATGTGACGCGTTATTGTTTTGTGTTGAGAGCGTAAGAAAAAAATTGGTGTAGGTATTCTCGAAATACTTTTTTTGGAAATTTTGGAAACCTGTCTTTAAAAATTTTAAGGCAACTTTTTATATATATTAGTAAGTAATATCAAATCAAAATACTAGTCGTTCGCCGTGAACTTGGAACTCGCGAAAATTTTAAATATTTACAAAATTTGCAATTCTAGAAAATCTACTTAACCGATATTGTTACCCTACAAAATTCTATTGGCAGATCTAACGTACATTTAATCAAAATCTAGGTAGACCTTTCTTTGGAAGTTGCTATTAGTTATAAAGATAATAATTGTTTTATTTTCAGCTACGAGACACTACTACACACGTACGAGACATTTATAATTATATTATCGCAGAGCAAGCGACGTCTTTTCCGGAGGGAAAATACTACTAATCTATTCACTTGCCGCGATCCCCGCATACTTCTGTTTTGTGTTAATTTGTATTCCACACGGCAATCAAAGGACGTTAACGAAATCAACGCACCTGAAACTTTCAAAGTGGATCACGAAGTTTAAAATAATCTGATTTGCTCTAGATTTAATCTTATTTTGCAACAAGCTGTTGCGCGCAAATCCGCCTGCGTTTAATTAGAAACAAAAACCTTCCTGTCTATTTTACATGCTCACTTGAATTCACTTTACTGGAGGGATAGGCAGAGAGTACATATTTCCACTTGCCACGATCCCTGGTTTTTTTTCGCTTCAACTACATTCGCAGCTTTCATAATGCAATCAGGGGGCCAACCACAAGCTTTTGTAAAACAATCTTATTTCAAGGAAGTCTTATTATAAGCTTGTAATAACATTACTCATATTCGTACCATGACCTCTATCACGCAATCTTATTTTATTCCTGCTTAGTGTTGCGAAAGAATGAATGATTTATTGACTTTGTCTATTCCCTGCTAAAGGATAAAAAGAAACAGCGCTATATATAATACATAACGCCATCCCCTTCAATCGCTTTCAATTGTCGTTCCGTATAACGCATTAAGTACGATGATAAAAAATTATAATAATATAAGTATAAAAGTTGCTGTAAATTATTTAAAAGTGTTTATTTACAAAAACATTAGGATATTTACGTAACTTATTATGTAATATAAACTAATATCTCAAACATATGATTTAAAATGTTGATAAATAAGTATGTAACCTAATCTTTATGACGAGGTGAATCGTGAACGGAACGCAAGGTCGCATGCTGTCATAGGCGAAAAAAAATGTGAAATGTAAACAAACCCAACTCAAGTGTTTCAAACTTTAAATAAAATTTATGTTAGTTTTAAATGGTGAATAAAAAACTTTCTTCGACTGAGCCATAATAGGTGAGGCCTATTTTAATCTTATGGCTCATTTTCATATTCGTCTCTTCAGCGTCACCATTGAAATAAAGTGAGTTTTGTTCAAAACCAATTTAATGAATAAAACTTTAGTTATGTGGGTTTAAAATAATTTTACTAAATAAGACGACGACGACATACGACGGCGTTTTCTTGATCTAACCTCTTCGGAGTTAGCGGCTTCGTCGGCTTCCAAGAAATCGAAAATTTCGAAGTTCAAATCCATTGCTAAACAATTGCAGTCACTACCTATAATATTCACGTTCACTTTCTAATAAGCTTTTTTCCGAAACTATGTAGATTTACTCACTTATTTCAGCAAATAATAGTAAATAATGTTGTATCCGTTGCGAAAGAGGAACTTTTTTAAGATTGCTAAATTTGACATTAAAACAATAATGCTATAGGCGTAAAGTCACGTCATGGTACCAATTTGAATGAACGAAATAGAGGTGACGTCACCAAAACTATCTGAAAAAGTAATATTGTTTTAAGCTTGTTTTAAAGACCTCGTGGTGCAAAAAATCAATGTAATATTAAACTAATACTGCTATAAGACGTTGTGGTTGGCCCCCTGAGGTCGGTACTTTTAATCTGACCTTTATGTATATATTTTTTATTTATTCATTTACTAGTGACTCGCCATGGCTTTGCATGAGTAACATTTGTAGATATAAACACCCACTCAAAAACCCCTCCTTCTAAAATTTTTTTCAGAGGCGCATAAGTACAGACTGAAATGATGGTTTAAACTTTATTACGGCTCAAATAATGTACAATAGGATTTAATGCCACGAGGCATTAATTATTAAACAAATCACTTTCACATGACAACACTAGATAACTTAAAGGGTAATTGTACAAGACCTAACAGTCTGAACCGGGGTTGCCAGTACTTGCTCCAGCCAGCGCGCCTCAAAGGAAACAATGTGAGTCGAGAAATTGTACAAAAGAGACTGCAACTGAGGCATAACTAAAGCTGCCTATTCGCGACTCTTATCTCGTTTATTATTCTTTTAAGTATCTATTCTTATTTAATTTCAAAATGGACTATATGCGCATATTAATACACATTTTAGAGTAGCATTTCATTTTAGAATTTTAAATCGAATTTGGGATACCATAATGAAATATTTATTCCTTACGGGGTAGAAATAGCCTACAGTCTTGAAAATTATGAAATTCCACGTTCAGCAATATGGCTTAATTATAGAATTAAGCATCAAACAGTGGTAGGTTGCTAACCCATCGTTTAAAAAATATCAAATTTATTAGCCTTGCACTTAACTGACTTCTACAATCACGGAAAGATATTTCTTTAGTAAGAAGAAGAAACAATTGCAAAGTAATGAACCATATTCATAACAATTGTTTTAAATTACTAGAGACAATGAAATTAACTTCATAAATATTTCTCACCACGCCCATTCAAAATGTGCCAGGTCACGAAACAAATGAACGGAATTAAGCAAATATTGGCCATTATGTTAAATCCAAGGGAAAGACAATAGTCCCATGCACAGAGCTGAGAACATCAATCCGCAGCGGCCTTCAGTGCTCTGCGGCGCCATATTATGTTTCTATATAATGAACGTAGCGATCTCCATTAGATGATTATTATGATATTGAGTTTGAACACGTGTATGAAGAACATATATATTATAGATACATATAATTACGTCCATATCCCTCGCGGGGTAAGCAGAGCCAACAGTCTAGAAAGGACTAATAGGCCGCGTTCAGTTGTTTGGCTTAATGATACAATTGAGATTCAAATAGTGACAGTTGGCTTGCCCATCGCCTAAAATAAGAATCCCAAGTTTACAAGCTCTTAGTCGCCTTTTACAACATGGTAAAGAGATGTATTCTTTTTCTATTGGTGTCGGGAATCACGCGGCACATAACAGAATATGAAGAACCGTTACTTAATTTGTCGGTTTATGTATGTGTGTACTTTGAATTATAGTACTACCGGAGTTAGAAGTGGTTGCTTCTTAACCTATAAGAACACGATAGTGACATATCGAATTCAGGAATGTGTTAGGTAATACATTTGTAGCCGCCGTAGAGGCTTGATTGAAACTGATACGTAGTTTGAAACGCGCAAATTTTCTATCGCATCTCAATTCACCATTATAATGATACGTATGTGTTCACAATTATTACTCATACTTAGACTAACTGATGAATAAATGTTTCGAGTTTTAGTAAACAATAGCAAATTTGTGTATTAGGTATTCATACTTAGGCAAGATTCCCTTTAGAAGTTCACCTCAGTATGAAGTGAAGTTTCTTAACAAGCTTGAGTTAAAATCGAGTTATTAAGGAAGTAATAATACATAACATGTTGGCATTAATTACCAAGAAATAACTTCATTTATCATGTGTTTCTCTCTTACGGGGTAGACAGAGAACAGTTTTGATAACACTGTAACACTACGTTCAGCTTTATGATGGATTAAGAATCAAATAAAGACAGATCTAGACTAGCCAAGCCTCAAAAAAGGACCCAAGTATATGTGCCGTTCCCTTGTTCTGCACAGAAAGTGAAGCGGCCGGCACACACTATGTGTTTTTTTTGCAACCAGACCAGCATGGAACCTTGGACTACGAATGTTGTGTTGCTTGTTGTTGAATGAACTTGTGCTCCTACGAATGGAACGAACTACAGTTCTTTTTTACACCAGACTATTAAAGAAAGTGCCATTGATTTGAGGTAAAGATTGATTTAAATGTCGATCACATTTTCCTTTCCACAAAAGAGGACAAGAAAGTTATCATTTTGCAATATCTCCATAACAGATGTCATTATGCGCTTCGTCTCAGTCGAGTATAATAAGTAGCATTATATAAAACATTTCAAACCAGTATACTCAAGCAGTGCCCATCTGGGCTTCTTCGTGCCACTAAGGAAATCACAACAATAGCTAGAAATCTCCAAGTAAGTTATATCCGAGCTCAGAGAGGCTTCAGCGTCCATTATTAAAGAAACCCTGTGCTGATAATGGAATAGAATCGCTTATTAAATATTCAATAGTTCGAGTACTTCGAGTAAATAAAATGTGAGAAGATTTGCGAGAGTTTATTGCTAGGTTTTATGCTTTCAATATTAAGTTTTCGACTAGAGTTTCATCAGAGTTAAGTGGATTCAGACAAGATTTTAAAATTTTTATTTGATTCATAAAACAAAGTCACGTCTTTCCCGGAAGGGTAGGCAAAGACTACATCTTTCTTCTTGCCATTATACTGGCATGCTTATGTAGTTCTTTCGCTTCATCCATATTTTGGGTACACTTGATGACCTTTAACCAGAACGGATTCACCGTTAGGTCAAGATTTGTTCGTCTAATGTTTCATATTTTATCTTTCCCAATTACCCACTCTTTCTACCTTAAATCTCTCAAGAATGGTTCGTAACGGACTTACGTTAATTACAAGTGCAATGGTTTACATTTTTTCTCGCATGTGGCGCTAGTTTGTACGTAGACAATATGTTGTTACCATAACCTGCTCTCACTCATTCTGTCCACAATACTAAACTGTCTAAGTGCATTCATTCATTATTAACGTTCTCTTTATTACGCTATTTCTTGTATGATCACTTGTATTTTACACAAAATAAATCTGACATAATATGTAATGATTAATATGAAACTAGTAGTATCCACTAGTACTAGTGGGATGGGAAGAAAATAGTCTGAAAGCGGGCCTAAGACCTCGAAGCATAATGGCGGACGGTGCAACTGGGAACGCTCAAAGATGAGATGAGAGAAAAAGACGGTGAGTGGCTCCGGACAATATTTAAAACATTCTCTTAGATTCTATCCCAATCGTTTTCCATAACAATTTTCCTCAGCAGTTGGATAAAAGCCCTAAAAATAACGAGCGCTGGAGTTTTATTAGGGTATAAAACAAAAATAACATCTTTGGACAGAGAACAGTCATTTTAGATGAAATGTTATGGGACACGTGTGTTCGATGCAATAAGTTTTCAAAGATGGCGGAGACGTGTAGTATTGACAATTTGAAAGCTTAACTTGGTGTTAGAGAATTTATAAAACTTGAAAATATAGTGAAAATTTGAAGAGAAATTTCGAAACTGGTTAATAGGGATACATACATACATAAAATCACGCCTCTTTCCCGGAGGGGTAGGCAAATAGGTATATTGATATATTATAAAAGTATGAAAAAGAAATTTCTTTTAGTTTAAAAAAACCCGTACCTTGATACTAAGGGAAGTTTTTACTGGTGAAGGATCAAGTTAAGAGAACATAATCTAAAGGGCCTAAATTAGCGTTTGAGTTTGCATGAAAAGATTGATGAATGTGCGTGAACTTATGCAGGGAACATATCACGTGGAAAAAGGTAGAAACTGCCCACATACCTTTGCTATCTCAATATAAGCAAAATATTTTGTTTAAAAATGCCTTTTATTTGCACCGCAGCGTTACATACGTGATAAAATACTTTCCTTCGTATAAGTTGTCCTAGTTTCTTTGTTGTGCGACAATAAG
The DNA here is from genome assembly GCF_032362555.1 of Amyelois transitella. Taxonomy (NCBI): domain Eukaryota; kingdom Metazoa; phylum Arthropoda; class Insecta; order Lepidoptera; family Pyralidae; genus Amyelois; species Amyelois transitella. The sequence continues at coordinate 7,082,702 of NC_083522.1, read as the reverse complement.
CCATGTTTTCTTGTAAACAAGGTCGAAATTACCATTTAGTAGTTTCTTAGGGTACAAGGACACGAAGACACCGAGACAGTAATATTGTCACCGGGGTTTCAACTAAAGTACTTAGGTCTCATGTTGCTGAAACTCAGAATTGGCATCATTAATAAGATATATACTAGATTGAGTCGACTAGTATTGTGTTTATTATAAAAAAGCTGCTTGATTTAAGCAGTTGTACCTGGGTGACCGAGCTGCGCTCGGTAATAATAATAATAAACACCATCAAAAAGTAGTAAAAATAAAACTATCCGTTGCTAACTACACCATTAGTAAAGCGGTTGCCGCATCGAATTATCGATCTCTAGCGACCATCTTATATAAGAAAATGATTTTGGGTGAAAATATGGCAAAAGTATTTTTTTCTGGACGCGGAACCCAGCTAAATCGACTATTTACGCACGTATGCACCTATATTTCAAATGTCAACGAAAACGTTAGAGCCGTTTTCGAGAACGCGAGTGCAAATATTTACATACAAATATTGCTCGTTTATTTATAGTATATGGGAAACCCAATCCATAAATCGTCCTGGCATTTGTTCCTTTTGCGCCCTCCCCAGAAACAGCCCGCATTCCATCTTCATTCACCCAGCTTGGATTATTAATTGTTGTCGTACCCCACCTACTGTAGAAAAACAGGTTTGTTATATAATAAATAAAAAATAAAATCAAAGTGAAACACAACCACGGCTATCCTTTAAACATATGTATGTCTATCAATATGACGTTATCTAAGTTAAAATATAAAACGTGTAAGTTTATTTAATATTTAGTCGGTTAATTATAAATACAGCAGAGACGGTATTTTTGTTTCATACGTTTTAGAGCGTGTTAAATGAAGTACCAAAAATCTTATGCCATTACAATATTATTTATTTCTTAAACTCAAACTGACCTTATTTTGCCAGTCACAATAATTTACAATATTTTTAGATGTTTTTTGATCTAAATCTTAATCATATTAATAATATAAAGCTGCCAACCAAATTTCGAAATTCCTAATCATTTTATGTCTTTGTTGAAAATGAATGACTCTTTCATTCTGGACCAAAAATCTTTTCATTTATTTCTCGTATAAATATTATTTCTCTCCCTTCATTTTTCTTTATACCAATTGAAAGAGATGAACAGACGTAAACACATTAATAAAGTGGATGGAGGGCGCGACCTAATTATTATATCTGTTGAACAAACAAAAATATCTAGAGACAATTTAATATTAATTTAATCGTGACATCGTCTTTGTCCCTTAAGGGGTAAACAGGGAACACGACGAGTCACAAGATTCGAATGTTACAAAATTCTATGTGAAATGCTGACAGCTTCTGGGCACGCTTCTGCAAGTTGATAATATGCAGGGCTGTACAATGTATAGTTTTTTTGTTTTTATTTTACTTTATTTTTATGGCCTACTATTAGTTTGATATTTATACTTAGTTAGAATTTTAAAGCATTTATATTTATATAATTTATTATATTACAAGTATAATTACAACTGCAAGTTGGTCGTTGTAACATATTTTATATTCTTTTAGTTAGTTGCAACAAATATATAATCATATATAGATTAATATTGTTACTAAGTATGACTGTATTGAACTGAATTGTATAAATTCTATTTGGACCATAGCAATCGGAATAAAATAGAACAAATAATACGACTACCTCATCTTTTCCCCATGGATTTTGTAAAAAGCGACTAAGGGATAAGCTTATAAACTTTTAGGCGATGGGCTAGCAACCTGTCAAGTAGTATTTCAATGCTGCTGGGTCTGGATATAGGCGTGATTATCTGTATGTACATATGTTCACTTTCAATTAAAAAGCTGTCAGTACATAGATCTTTCACGGGTTGTCCTGAAAATTGACAAATTCCTATTCATCGCAGCTACTAATTATGTATTCTGTCATCTTTCCAAAATTGGACATTGCCCTTACTTTTAATTTTTTCTCCGGGATATTTGACGACAAAGGGCCTCCTGTTATTAGCGACGTAATTCAAAAGTAATTTTAAAGGTGGCAATTAAAAAATCATTAGACAGCAAAACAAAGTATTTGAGTTAATTGTGATTGTAGCAGAAATTACGGTTTTTAATTAAACTCTCTCTCTTAGCGTTTTCCCAGTTCTACGCTAACCATTCCCGCTTCGGCCCTCAGGGCTTTTAGACACACTAGCTTTAGTCCGCGGATTCGCCTGCGTAGAAAGCCCCCTCTATCCTTTTCCTATATCCTTCGCAGCGTAGACAAAACTAACAGCCTTGAAAAGACTGATAGGCCACGTCCAGCTCTTTAGCTTAATGATAGAATTGATTCAAATAGTGACAGGCTGCTAGCCCGTAGCCTAAAAGAAGAATCCCAAGTAAATAAGTCTATCCCTTAGTCGCCTTTTACGACATCCGTGAGAAGAAAATGTTGTGGTCCTATTCTTTTTCTATTGGTGCCGGGAACCACGCGGCGCAAACATTAAAACCGTAAAACCGTAATAATTGGATTGTTTACGTACGGTTTGTTACCAACACGATTGTGTTTACAATATTGGGATTGTTACGAGATCTGAATAAACTAGAGGTCCGATGAATTATTCAACGCATACACTAACGAATTTTCGAAACTATGTTTTGTACTTTAAATAAAATAATTTTCCTGGAGATAGGGTAAGTCAAGAATACCGTAAACCGATATTTTTTTTAGTTTGCATGAAGAGCACTAGCGAAGAAGCGAAAGTAGTATGCAGGGATTGTGGCCTGTTAAAAGTTGCAGTCTCTGCCTACTTCTCCGGGAACGAGGCGATATTTTATGTTTTTTTATTAATGTCAAAACTATCAAAATTTTCTTTCTGAATTTCATAATAACACAATAAACAAATGAACACAAAGTGGATTCGCTTCACCAGACGATCTGCATAAACAAAAGTACCTATCTAACAGCTTATTTATTTTCCAATTATTGAGCCAATAATAACAACATGATTTAAAATCGTTAATTTCACAAAACCTGCAAAGGGACCGCAAGTCCCAATCACGGGCCGATCCGGGATAAATCCGGGACGGTCGCAACTTGCCCCCAATTAGCCAATTGTTCTATTGCCCGATTTCAATTACGACACGGGATTACTACGAGTTATGGTAACTTTGCCAATCTCCCTGTTAGGGTAACGGAATGGTGATCCGAACGGCTTATTTAGTTGCATTTAATTCAATACATAGTTTATGTTTTGTATTTAAAGTTAATTCTTAGTAAATACATGACTTATATCTATTAGGCACTTACTAAGTTCCGGTATAAGACTATAGCTACTATGGACTTGAGCAGATAACCTTAAACATTCTAGAATATACCTATTGTTCATGGAAAAGATAGAGAATGCAATAAAATGGTTTTTCAAATCAACATAGACGTATAATTTGAAGATTTGCAAAGAAAATAATCAAAATTGCCGTGCCGTGTGGTTCCCGGCACCAATATAAAAAAGAATGGGACCACTCCAACTCATTTCCCATGGACGTCGTAACAGGCGATTAAGGAATAGGCTTATAAACTTGGGATTCTTATTTTAGGCGATGGGCTCGTAAACTGTCACTATTTGAATCTGAATTCTATCATTAGGTAAGTCAAAAAGCTGAACGTGGCCTATCGGTCTCTTCGAGACTGTTGTGTGACTATAAACGTGACTCTATGAAAGAAAAAAATAATCAAAATTATTAACAACAGCAAAAAAATGATCATTATAATTATCATCTAGATATTCGCTATATAAAAATGGATGTGAGTGCAGTCATTAGTCACCTCCTGATATGCGGGCGATCCATTAACCGCTGAGTTATGGGTTCTATTCCTGTACCCGACTCTGGAATTGGTGTTGTTAGATGATATTTCATATTGGAATAGCTGGGAACATTGTGCCATAACTTAATACTTGGAAAAGTGTAGGAATAAAAAAGCATTGGTGATATGCATCTGGATATCACAGTATTGAAATTTTAGTAAATTGAAAGTGGTAAGTGAAAAGTTTAGGTAGATTAAGGAAATAGTCAACGAGAGTAAAGGAATGATGGAAAGGGAAGTTTTAGGCGTACTGTGATTAAATCAAATCTTGGTAAAAATGTTAGATCAAGAGTACTCTCAACCGAATAGGGTGATAAATAAGAATGAAGCAAGAGAAGTATGCAGGAATCATCATCATGATAGTAGTCTGACGCAGCATAAATACTCACCTAAAAATTCACTTTTCAGTGTTGTGTGATTCATTGCAAAACTAATTGTTGTCCGCGACTTCGTCCGCATTAAGTCTCTGTTATCTCTACAAATTTCAACTTATAATTCGAATGTTATTCCAATTGTTAGGTACTGGAAAGTTTCTTAAAAATTCTATCATTAAGTTTTGTGCCTTAAAGAGTAAATATAACAAACAGACGGACGAATCTTTTTGTTTCAGGAACTTAATCGGCGGTTTACAAAAAAACGATACATTGGTCATTCAATTTTTTATACGAGTTCGAAATGATAACGTTTCCATTATCCAGAGTGCACAGGATGGTAACTTTAGTATCTACGGTACTACATAAAACAAACATACAGACATTGAAGCGCCATGAAATAACTGGAAGTTTCTACATAATGTTATACACAGTTAAATGAACCTCTACCTCCAAATAAAATTATAAAAACCCACTTTCTTATAAGTCTGCTAAACATATTAAAATTTTTACTTGCTTTGTTCCGCTACGTTATAATGTTTCGCCGGTACATTTTTCTTGCCTTTATTTTCTTAGCGGCCAGTGTGAAAATCTTTGTTTTAATTAAAACCTTTCCGCTCACATATATTGCGGTATATATGTACGTTTAAGAATTGTGTGAGATTTTCTGCACTAGCAGCTTTGCTAGGAGACACTCAGAATGACTGAAAGTAACTTTACATCGGCATTTATTATTTTAAGAAGATTTAACTGTTTCATTAAAACATTTTTTCATTGTAATGAATAGGAATAAAAAATATTCTCAGGAATTAAAAAAAATATATTTTACTTCAAACAAAGTACCACGTCAAATGATTTATTGCACTTTTTTTGTGCCCTGAAATCACCTAATGTAAAATCGCCTGAGTGATTAAAATCAAAATTTGATTCCACTTTTTTTTAAACTTGTTCAAACATCCTTTGCACAGGAACACATAAGTAATTGTATAACCTGAATGTGCAGATTTTCTCACAATGTTATGTTCAACGTATTATGTGTATGTGTGTAGTATATCTCCTCAAAGTCATAGGGCCGTGTTTAGCAGGAGTATATTTGGAGTGCCTCTCGAGGCGGGCGTGGGCAGCTTTCCGTGAAAATCCTCAAGATTGCTACCTACACACGTTTAGTTTCGTATTTATTCATAGTTTGTAGCATTATCAATATAAAATAAATACATACATACATAAAATCCCGCCTCTTTCCCGGAGGGGTAGGCAGAGACTACCTCTTTCCACTTCCACACTTCTCTGAAATACATACAAGTATGAAATGTAAAGATTTGTTTTCCTTTTTGTAATACGTCTATAATCCTTGCGGGGTAGACAAAGCTAACAGTAAAGAACAAGCTTTTTGGCTTAATGATAAAATTGAAATTAAAATAGTGACATGTTCTTAGCCCATCGCCTAAAAGAAAAATCCCATGTTTATAAGCCTTTTCCTTAGTCGCCTGATACGACTTCCATGGGAAAGAAAAGCATTGGTCCTATTTTTTTTTTAACGGGTGCCGGAAATCACACAGCAATTAGTTGTAATACAAGAAACTCTTCGAACTCTTCACATTAAATAGAAACGCGGGCCCGCGCCCCATCTACTCTGCCATAACGCCGCAATGTGACTTTGAAATATATGTATACTAGAGGCCGCCCGCGACTTCGTCCGCATGGAAACCCTATCAATCCCGCGGGAACTCTGGGATAAAAAGTAGCCTATGTGTTATTCTGGGTCTTCAGCTACCTACATACCAAATTTCATGGTAATTGGTTCAGTAGTTTTTGCGTGAAAGAGTAACAAACATCCATACATCCATACAAACTTTCGCCTTTAAAATAGTAGTAGGATAGGATAGTAGGATAATTCCGACGCCTTGAGAGGTAGAATATATGTTCACAAAAACTTTACATAAGTGCAGTGCCGTGTGATTCCCGGCACAAATAGAAAAAAGAATAGGACCACTCCATCTCTCTCCCATGGATGTCGTAAAAGGCGACTAAGGGGTAGGCTTATAAACTTGGGATTCTTGTTTTAGGCGATGGGCTAGCAACCTGTCACTATTTGAATCTCAATTCTATCTTAAAGCCAAATAGCTGAACGTGGCCTATCAGTCTTTACAAGACTGTTGGCTCTGTCTACCTCGCAGGGGCTATAAACGTGATTATATGTAACTCTACATAAATAATTAAGACCTATATTGTAACCATATTAAAGGAATAAATGAAAATGATTAAGAGGTTTTTTTGTATTAAAACTGGGTGCGGACGCGCTTTTAAATTGCGCTTTCTTGTCTACATCTAGTGTGCTCGGACCTTTAGTCATCATAAATCATCAGAATGCATTCATGCAGTATTCACATAGTCGGGATGTCGTGTCAGCATATAACATATCCGGAATAACAGATCAATTCGGATTGGAGCGGCAGTAATCGGTGTATGGAGTGATTGATGATGATGATTTATAATGTATACATCAAAGGAAGGAACAGGCCAATCAAAATTTATAAATTAAACACGTACATCAAGTTTTTTTTTTTCACCTCAACTCTTTTGTAATCTTTCATCTTATCTATAGTCTTATATTATTTCAGAGTAATAGTATGTTCCAGGTGCAAGTGCATGAGAATTACCTGGCACATACGAGCTATACTACATATTCTTCTGCACCTGGCACGTACAACACCAAATTTTTAACATACTACCTCAAATTTAAAAAGTCAATCTCTTGATTGAAATAATAATAATATAAGAAAAATCACAACTTGTGATTTTTCTTATATGCGATGGGCTTGCAACCTATCACTTTTTGAATTTCAATTCCATCAATCTAATATTATATAAAAAACTAATATTATAAAGCTGAAGAATTTGTATGAACGCGCTAATCTCAGGAACTAAGGGATCGAATTGAAAAAATATTCTTACGTTGTTAGACCATTTATCGAGGAAGGCTTTAGGCTATATATCATCATGCTGCAACTATAAGGAGCAAATAAATAATGGAATATGTGAAAAACGGGGAAAATTATTGATCCTTGAGAGCTTCAATGATGCCCAAAATAACTTTTCCACGCGGAAGAAGTTGCGGGCACAGCTACTAAGTTATAAAGCTGAGTCACCACATCCACCTTTCAGAATTTAAAAAAATGCTAGCTCTGTTTAATCGGTCATTATATTTATGTTTGTATGAATAATACGAAGTCACAGGAGACAACTAGTAGATAAATGATACAATCTCGACATTTCTATTACTTTACAGCGCGGGAAACTCCGTTGGATGGAACATCTAATTTCCGGGATACTGTAGAAGACTGCAGTAAATGTAGCTAACTGCGTAGTGCTCATATACCAGTAAGCACTAATAATATTGAATGAAATATTGTTCATGGACAGACCTTTCTTACTAGGTACTTTATTATGTTCAAATACTTTTCATCGCTGAAATAAGTTGTGCTTTTGGAAAAACATAAATATAAATTTTGAATAATATCAAGATTATGTTATCACTATGCTTATGTTCATTTAATCCGTTAATATATAGACTATTTTATAAAGCTTTAAAAACATTCACCTGATAAAGCTTTGAAGCTCAATAATGTTTTTAATACGTAAAAGAAATACTTCGAGTATTGTAAAGGGAAATTACTCTTTTTATTTAAATCGTAATCCCTCGGGGTTAAAAGGCGCTCTTATTAACCACATTATCACACAAACCATTCTTCATTGTAATGAAGAAGAAAAATCCCTAACAGGCAGAACACCTGAAGCATATAAGTACGTGCGGTGGGTGACAAAAATATATACGAGTATGTACTTACCAGCTTCATATCATAATCGAAGTACTTTTCTATGTAGCCCACATTGAGGAAACAGACATCTAAACTTCACTCTGTCATCCGATTTCTGTGGTCTCGGTTCTATTATGAAACTAATATCAAGTTACAATGTACCGTACATCGGTCAGGAAAAATGATGTGCCATATATGGAAAAATGTCAGCGTGAAACTGAAAAATCGTGTCGTCCTTGTGTGCGCTACGCTCGCTCGCGGTCGGAAGAGACGCCCGTGGACCTGACAATTTCCGGCACAGGCATCCATAACTAGGGCATAAAATATGAAGAACGCAGAAGAACGCTCGTCGTCCATGGACCCGACAATTTCTAAGAACTTAAAATCTTTACGATACACATATGATATATAAATTAATAATTTTTTAGAAAATTATCTTATTCGGAATGTCTGTATTTTATTTTGTGTTATGATATTTTTTTCAATAAAATCATAACACAATTCTACAGCTACAATGTCATTCTAAAAAAGTAAAGATCTGTAACATATTTATTTTTTAACTGGGATTTATAAATAAATAAATATAAATAAATAAATATATACGGGACAAATTACATTGATTGAGTTAGCCTCGAAGTAAGTTCGAAACTTGTGTTACGAGATACTAACTCAACGATACTATATTTTATAATAAATACTTATATAGATAAACATCCAAGACCCAGGCCAATCAGAAAAAGTTCTTTTCTCATCATGCCCTGACCGGGATTCGAACCCGGGACCTCCGGTGTCACAGACAAGCGTACTACCGCTGAGCCACAGAGGCCGTTTATGTTACTCTGTTTATCTCGTCCTTTTTCGATCCTTTGCCTTTTGGTGTCTGATCACTGATAATAAGATAGCCTCAAGATACTGGTCGCGGATTTAACATGGCTTTTAGTGTTGTTTTATGGTAAGTTGGTCAGGTTCAGTTTGTTTGTTTTAAAGTTATTGTAGTAATAGTCATTGTAATAAAAAATTTCTCCTTTAGTATATTATTGATATTTGATGAAGGTAACCGATCGAAACCAGTATTAGTATTGTTAATTTTATTTTATTTTCGAATAAAACGAGAAATTCCGTTAATTTCAATTTCTTTAGGAATTTTGAGAAATTTTCTCTTTATGCAACTCTCGCACCTCAAATTTCAAATCTCAATTTTCTCGAAATTTCAAGACTCCGCGGTTTGATATGTAAATAACACAATATATCTTTCAGAATTTTTAACGTTTTTACGTGATACATACATACATATGGTCACGTCTATATCCCTTGCGGGGTAGACAGAGCCAACAGTCTTGAAAAGACTGAATGGCCACGTTCAGCTATTTGGCTTAATGATATAATTGAGATTCAAATAGTGACAGGTTGCTAGCCCATCGCCTGAAAAAGAATCCCAAGTTTGCAAGCCTATCCCTGAGTCGCCTTTTACGACATCCATGGAAAAGAGATGGAGTGGTCCTATTCTTTTTTGTATTGGTGCCGGCAACCACACCTCACTTACGTGATACAATAAATCCAATGTTGAAAAACGGGGTTTCAATTGTTCAAATTCAACAAAATACTCGATGTACGTACAACAAGACAGAAGACCATAAAGAAGAAAAATGTGCTTGCCTTTATGCATCGAAACAATTTGTCTCTGGGAATCCAATTGCATTCATCCTTTCACAGAATTACTCTACACGAGGTTACGTAGCTTCTTGCGATGCACTCAGGAAATTGTTTTTTTTTAATTGGAAATTATTGTATCTCTGAGTCGCGAAGCGTGTAAACATTTTTATTACACGATTCAATTTTGATGTTGACATTGGTTGTACAAATTTAAAGTAAATTATTTGAGGCTATAATTTAAATAAAAAAATCGAAAGCAAAAAAATATAAACGTGAAAATCTACTAAACTACATATTTTAGGAATTTATCATAAAATATTTTTCTAGTCGAAATAATAACCTGATAATAAATGATTTAAACCAAGAATGAAGCAGTCAATGGTAAGTATTTTTTTCTCACTGCTAATTTGAAGGCATTACAAGAGATAAGTTTAAAAAATGAATAAGCAGGGTTAAACAAAAGTCGCAATAGAGCCATGGAGAGATAATAGAGGAGATGATGGAAGAGAAGTGGTCAGTCTGGAAAAGACGCGAAGGTCACGTTCAGCTGGGCGCTATTCGACTTAACGTTGCCACACAAGAGGTTAGGAATACTATTTTGCGTTGTTATCTGCAGTTAATTTCGCCACCAAAATTACATAATATAACTCTCTAGTGAATCTAATTGCTGATAAATTTATAGCCAATATCTTAATTCCAATAAGGACTGTTTTCGGATCTTGTGATATTTTACTCTGTCTACTCCGTAAGTGCTGATATGTTAATTGTTCATAACAAGCTATTTACAAAAGAAATTTCTTTTTCCACCGAAATGTTCATGAGATGTCGCCAAAATGACGAACGAAACGCAATACGCGTGTTTTACCGTGAAGTCTCGCATTAACAAGGTTCCGAACCTTGACATCATTCCCAGCTTCCAGAACAGGTCGCGCTTATCCAAACACTGATGACTTATTAACGATATAAGAGTTATTTATAAACAATATTTCGTAATAAGGAAAAATGTAAAGCCGAATTCACACTTCAGTCGGAAGTATTTCTATTACTAATTACACTTTATCTGTGCTTTCCATAGCATAAGTCTCAAGCCAAGAAGGTAACTATCATTGGTTGACTCTTAGTAAGTATTAAATATAATGTCTTTCCCGGACGGGTAGACAGAGTGGAAAAATGTAGTATTTTCCTACGATATCTGCATACTTATTCTGCATTATCTACATCCATAACTTTCGTTTCATGCAAGCTCGTGGGCTTAGGGCACAGTATTATAGCGTATAACATTATAGTAACATAAGTATTTTATGTAATAAAGATAAAATAAAACCGATTCAAGGTTGAACCCTATAAAATGGCTGTAACATCTCGCCGATTAAGACACTATAAAAAAGCAAAAAAGGTTAACTTACAAAGTCTTCCACCGTGTGTACGTTGCACAAATCTGGTTCACTACACTTTTGGGTTGAATGTAGGTAAAATTAGGTGTTGTAGCGTGTAAAATTAGCGCGTGAGTGGTCTAGGGCGGCACGTCGGCGCGGGTACGGCGGCGGGCGGCGACTGGGGCGCCTGAACGTCGCGCCAGTCCGCCGCCCGCCCGCCCCGCGCCTTATCACTGAGGTTGCCAGATGATAGGCGGTTGTGGGATCGTCCCGGATCGTTTGATTGTTTCGGGCTTTTGTTTTACAATTATTGTTTTGCCATTATTTATTTTTGATCTTTTCATTGCAATATAAATAGAAATCAATTGGTGTTCGCTTGTCTCGTATCTTTTTCGAAAACAAATATTTGTTGAAAGTTTCCAGACCCGTAAACCTGAGACATTGAAATTTTGAGTTTTGTTTCTTAAATAGAATTCTTTCAGAATCTCAATTCCATGATTGAACTATTTAGCTTCGTCTATTAGTCTTCGAATACAACGATTAATTAATGGTTATGTCTCCTCCATAGAAGATATAGAGGTGATATGTGTGTGTATGTGTGTATGCTAAATGACCGGTGGTTATGGAATAAACTCGGTAACAAATATTCACACTTTTATGTTTATTATGATTTTTGTTTATTGTTTTTTATTAGTTGTTGTTTATCACGACTGCAAATGCACAGAAAAACAAAAATTTAATAATATGCGCTCATTACGTTTTAGTTATTATTTTTATTATCATTGTACTTACATAGTAATTAATTTGCCACTGCATGTGTAGGTATTTTTCTGATTTATGTCGAAGAATATATCGGTGTTGGTTACCCTATTTATCACACGAATAAAATGTATTTAATGGTTGACCGCCCGACTATGGCATATTCATTGAAATTTTCCGTTTTACGATGCGATTTATTAATGACTTAAGTGGTCTTTGCTGTAATTTTCCATTTTGTGCTTATGTGGTCAACAGTTCAAGTAATTGTTAAACAAAGTAAAACAAATAATTTGTAAGGAAAGGCTAATAAACTTAGATTTCTGCTACGAGCTGGGCTAGCAACCTTTAGCTCTCAATTATTACGTTAATCATACAGCTAATCGTGGCGTGTCTACCCCACAAGGAATAAATACTTGATATATATTTACGTATTATTATATGAAGTGGGTGGCACTCAAAACCTAAGTTCCTTCGCTGTGTTATAATAAACTTATAATGACGGTGTGGAGTTTGCAAAAGTTTGATTGCTCTGAAAACAGAGTTCCAAATGAGTGGCGTTTTCATAACATAATTAGTGGTATAATAATACCTTAGTGTTATTATGTTATTACTAAGGGATAGGCTTATAAATTTGTGATTCTTCTGATGGACTGGCAACCTGTCACTACTTGAATCTCAATTCTATCATCGAGCCAAAAAGCTGAACGTGGCCAGTATCAGTCTTTTCTAGACTGTTGGCTCTGTCGAGTTGCCAAGAGATATAAACGTGTATGAGGAATTTCATTACATTTTTTTTGGAATGTTTATAACACGGACACATTTCTTCTAGATTCCATTAAAGCATATTTGCAATTGTATTCTCAGCTTGTCACCAATCACGTCTAATAAGAGGCAGCAAGTAAAATGGAGCGATAACAAGCATTTGGCATGAGAAATCTTTTTTAATCGGCTGACCATATTCTGTATCTATAGTCGCTTTAGTTGTTATTGCTTTTATCCTTTAGACGACTCTTACCAGTGTAAAGTAATCACATTGATTGACTTGACTTAGCTTCGAAATAAGTCCGAGACTTGTGTTACGAGATACTAACTCAACGATGCTATATTTTATAAAAAATACTAATATAAATAAACATCCAATACCCACGGCTACGAGAGAAAGTTCATTTCTCATCATGCCCTGGCAGAGTGCTAAGATGATATACACGTAGATACATAAAATTTCTCTTGTCCATAGGGGTAGACAGAGACTACATTCCATTCCATTTGCCACGATTCCTTCATTCGCATTCATTACTCTCTCCATGCAATCTCGCCGCTTTACTATAACAGTAATGTTTATTCACTGAACGGCTTACCACCAGGCATTAAAGCGAAACGATGTTTATTCAGTAACAATTAATCTTTTAGAGCCTTACTATTTTATCATTAAACTTAAATCCATAATTAAACTGGCTACGTCATGCACCCACGCATCGTGGCAACTCATTTAATCTATTTTTAAGTAACCCTTACGATTATAGCCGATTATAACCGCCACTTGGGGTAAAAATCAAATCGCATATAGATTCTTGACTCATATAAATCTTGATAATATATAGTGCTCAAAGGTAAAAGTAATATATATTTAATTTTGTAAAAATGAAATGCAAACGAAGTCTTTTCCTTTTTTTTATCCTATGGTCGTTATTATAGGTAAGTAATGAGTTTTAATACAAAATGCTTTTAATCATGGTTTCATAATGGATTAAAACCACGGAAAATATTAATTGAAAAGTTGCCTGCATTAATTTATTGTCGCTCTACAAGTAAAACCAAATTAGCTTTGTGCTGCGACTGAAATATTAAACTTACTTATAAAAATAGGGTGTTACTAGATCGATGTCGAATCCGAAAATAAGATTAGAAAAATTGTTACGTGTATCTGTTTGTTCAAGCATTATGCAATAGGTAACTAAAAGATTGAAAACAACGAAACTACATCCAAGGAACCAGTAGGCAGAAACTACACCGTTTCACGAGATAATTGTGAAGTTGACGTTGTTGAAGAAAATGCTGCAGTGCAGTTTGTTACCGCTTCTTCTGCACTGGCAGTAAACTTAGTTTTGACGTCAACCAATGTTGTGAATCCAAACGTTTTGACGAAATTTTTATTAAGCTATATGAAGTATCCTATACTAATGAATAAAATTTTGAATTTTTTTTTTGAGCTCTGCATAGTTCCCTGATTCCCATGGGAGGACTAAACGAAGCTAATGCAGGTGGACCTTTATCATTCATACATAAAAAAATGATAACTTGTGTTTGTCTTTCTACTTCACCAATACTAATGAAATTTGGAAGAGACACAAATAGTTGAGAATGTAAGAAGCACATAAGTTATCCTTAATCCCGTGCGATTTACGTTAAACAATAATAGAGCTGTTGTTTTTCTAAATACACATTTTCATCAGTTTCGTGGGACACAGTCTGTGTTTGTGCCCGGGAGACAGGGAGACGCGGCTCTCCGGGATCCGGCCTTTTGTGATTGATTACTCGCCCAAAATGTTTAAAAGATTAAGGATAAAGTTACTAAGTTGAACTTGGACGTTGCATTACACCTTTACAACAAAGCGAGTAGAATATCCGTATACAAGATTCCATTTGAATTTTATACATACAGTAAGTGTATGTAGAAGGCCTTAAAACTTAAAATAACACTATATGTCGAAGTTTGCCAAGGATGGTGAAGTAAAATAAATTCCTCAACAGTAAATGATATTTTAACAACATTTGTATTGCTGGAAAGAATGATAGGAGTACATTTTGCGTAAAAAAAGTATAATTATTTTCAAAATAAACTCTCAATCATGATAAATTTAATTGAAAGAAAGAAAGAAAGAAAGAAAGAAAAATCTTTATTTGGCGCAAGATGTAACATAACATTTTCATTCATAAACAGAGATAAAAATAAAAAAAAAATACATGATGCGACCAAAAGGGTTTCCACTCAGCATATGCATGTGTATGATGAGGTTACACAATGCGCTGATTTTCAGTGGAACCTAGTACGGAGGCTTTGCCATTCAATATGAAGGATACATATTAAAAATATCAACACAAAATAACAAGAAAACAGCAGTGAGTTAATAGAGCACTAGGGAGTTAATATATGTTGAGTATGAGCGTGAGTGTAACTATGTATTGAATGGGCTTATTTCACAAAATATAATTTTCAATTTCTATTTGACTCGTTAATAATTGGTTCTAATTGACACCAAGTCACTATATGATACTTCTTAAAACCTAATTTACAATATAACATTAATGCACTATCATTTCCTACTCTGCAATATGCAAAGGTATCTTTATTTCTCTTTAATTGGTTATTGCAGACTAGTTTCAACAGGAGTTCGGCGTAACCATTTCTTCTATACCTCTCCAATGTATAGAGATGTGTTAAGGCACCAACTTCATTGATAAAAACCCAACAAACTAGCTGGTCATCCTTAAATATTCCATATCCTGATCTGGCTTTGATCAGAAGCCCAAAATACCACGGAGAGCTGTCGTGTTTGTTTACCCATAATGAATTTACTAAAGTTATATGTTCTTCTGTGAGCAGACCAAAGGTAGCACCATCAGGTAGACTGAAAATAATAACGATCTTATTAACATTAAAACATTCCGAAAAAAGATCATTAATTTTGAAAAGTTTGCAATATTTTTCCTAGAGAGGAGCACAAAGAGTGAATTTCCCGGAATTCTTAAGATTGTTGTACATACTTAGGCAAAGCCACGGGCATATGTTGGTTGTTTATAAATCAGTAATGATTATATCATGTAGGTACTTAGTAATACCAATATTATATAAATTAGAGATAAGATAAAAGAAACGGTAACTGTCTTACAAAATATTTTCAAACATGGGCTGCTGTTTATCTAATATAACAATTTCATTTGAATGTTCATCTAATTTTAAATCCATATTAATATCTTGAAGTACATTGCGTATGCACATGATTATGTTCTTTGGTGCAAATGGAACGGTGATTTTATCTCTCCAGTCAATAATTTTTGTTGCTTTTAAAGCATTCTCAAGTAGTTCCGTGTCATCAACCGGACATTGAATTATGATTTCTTTGTGGGTGTCCTGAAAGATAGTATATGCAATATTTGATGAATATAAATTCGTAGCTCTGCTGAAAGATCTTTTTTAAGAACAAGTTTCGATGGCACAGTGATTTGGTCAATAATGATATCCTACTGAGAACCTCTTGGGAATCTGTTTCTGATAATGCAAAATTATTAATTAGCTTTACTTACTTTACTATTAATGGCAATCATACCATTTCTTACATCTCCAAACGGGGAATGCACTTCAAATTTGTGAAGTAATCCATTTTCAGCCCATTCTTTTTGAGTTTGTAACGCCCAAAACCCTGAGACTCCTCTAGGCCAATCCGTTTCAAACGCTGTTTGGAGCTCCGGCCATTTTTCCAACGGCATCAACTTCAAAGACTCCATTTAAACAAATACAATTGCTTTTATATGAAATGTTATTGATAGGTATATATATATTTTATGTAGATGATATTATTTTGTCTTATTGATTTGGAGGTCACAGTTTATCTTCTACGAGTCTACCTTCAAAATAAATAGTCACCTCACAATTTCGAAAAATTACAATGAAACTTCAGATTATTTTTACTTTATTTACCCTTCTAAAATCAGTAAAACAATTATTTTAAAATGTATCACATGCTCTCGCTTCAGATATCTAACGACAACTGATCAAATGATTCACTGTGACTCAACAAGTTAAGCGGTTTTATTAGTACCGAGCCAATGTGCAGCTATGAGTTGTATTGATTGACCATAATAAGTAGGTAAGTAGATATTTTTAAATTATATAAATAGCTACGGTTTGAGGATGTGAACAGACTCCTTTACTCACTGTTTATATAACACAGTGTGACCAATCTAAACTAAACGAGATGTGGGCGTATTGTATGTAACTCAGGTTAATTCATGAAATGATAACCATTGGGTTATGATTAATATATATGTATATATAAATATTGATTACTGTCAAATACCCCCCTGCCTACCCCTCCGAGAAAGAGGCGTGATTTTATGTATGTTTGTATATATATATATCGTGAGTGTACATGAGTGTGCAATAAAAGCAAATGCAGAAATGAAGATAATAGTCCACCAACTTACTATTTTTAAATGTATACATCTATACGTAACTATTTACGTCTATATTACTTGCGGGGCTAACAGAGCCAACAGTCTTCAAAAGACTGGTAGGCCTCGTTCAGCTATTTGGCTTGATGATAGAATTGAGCTTCAAATAGTGGCAGGTTGCTAGCATATCGCCTAAAAGAAGAATCCCAAATTTTAAATGTTATTACCACAAATAGGGAATAATAAAGCCTTGAGTATAGCATTTCGAATTCTATGGCTTCTACCGTTACCCAAGTATTTAATGTCTATTTAAAGAGGTGAGAAACTAACCAGGATTTACGCTGCGAAGAAAGAAGAAGAAATGATTCCCCAAACATATTGTTGCCATTTTCATTCATAAAAACCATTGAAAATTGCTTTATCTAGATTTATATGATTAAAAGACATTATTTGAAATCAAAAACCATTAATTTATTTAACTCATTATTATTTGATATCATTTATTTATTCGTTTTTACTCTTCAACCAATACCAGGAAACTTCACATTCATTATAATTAGAAAACCCAAGTTTATTATACAAATTACTACTTACATTATCGGCGACGCAGAATACAAAAACATGTTTATTTTCTTTCAATATAATGTTACTAACTAATTTCATCAGTTTTTCGCTATATCCTTTTTTCCTATGATTTTCTAAGGTATACACATGAGTAATTATACCAAATTCATTGTTGAGCATCCAACATATTAACTCTCCATTCAAGAACAAACCATATCCAGATTTTGATTTTATGAGAAGTTCGAAGTACCAAGAAGAACCTGGGTAGCGATGCGGCCAGTGTGCATCTAGTGTTTCGATATGATGTTCGTTCAAAATGTCGAAAGTAACTCCTGGTGGCAAACTGGAAGTAAATATTTGATGTCACAAGTCACCGTTTCTTACAATTGTAGGTACTCAGTATAAATAGGAATGGGATATTAGTTCTAAATACGATTTTACTATGTCACTTTTTACCCTCATCGCAAATCTGTACTTCTTACCTTACATCTTCAAACACCGCTGTATCTTTATCCAGATAAAAACTCTGCGAAAGTAAACTCCTTAACACTTCCAAGTTGAGATCTGCTAATACGTTCTTGACGCATTCAAATATGTGTTTTGGAGTAAAGGGCAAAATTACTGTTTTCTTCCAATCAATGACTTTGGTAGCTTTCAGGGCTTCAGCCAACTTGGAGGTATCGTTCTTTGGGCATTGGATGACGATTTCGTAGAAAGTGCTCTGGAAATTAATAAACAAAAATTTTTAATCAAAGTTGTTCAGAATATTTTTACGTTTTTGAAATACCTATGACTAAAAAATAGCACTGTAGACTGAATATAGCAAATATAATACTATTCATATTTGCCAATCTATTTCATTACACATTGGTATGGTTAAATATTTAGTGTTTCTTCTTAAAACTTGTTATTAGCTTTTAAGAGAGATGGGGGGAAATAGAACATTTTAAAACAAATTACACTAACCTTTTCATTGACGCCAACGATTCCATTCCACACGTCTCCGTAAGGGACGTATACTTTAAAACCATAATCCAGTCCTTTCTCTATCCACTCTCTTTGGCGCTCCAGTACAGTAAAGCCTGGTATACCACGAGGCCAGTCGGCTTTGAAAACTTTTTGAGATTCTGCCCATTTAGTTATCGGCCATAAATGTAATGGATCCGCAGACATAATGTGCTATCAGCAAAGTCACACAATCAACTGACGAATGTGTGTTATAATGCTAAATGATAAATATTTGTTAATACAGGTCACTTTTGTTAATTTAATTATATGACGTTGCCATTATTAAACATTTTAATTGAGTCTTATGAACGCAATCTAAATTCAGCCTTGTAGTTTTCATCAGAGCGTCTGTGGTCGAATAAAGTTCTCGGTTAAAAATGCGTGTGGCGCAATTAGACACAGGTTCGAATCCCACCTCGGCCATGTACCAATGACTATTTTTGAACTTATGTATTACTTTGTGACACATTTTACTAACTGATGCTCTTGCGGTGAGGGAAAACATCGTGAGGATACCTGCACTTTCAGGCAACTGGATGTGTAACCATGATCAATCCAATACGGGTTAGGTTTTTGTTCTTCTGTTTACTCTACGTTTCGATGCTAAGACTGCTGTAGCCTTTTGTATATTGCGTAGATCAAAGTACAGTCGCTTTACGGTAAAATCAGTACAGGTAAGTAACCTAAGCAGCTGAGATGATGCTTTAGAGCCAGAGGTTCAAAGCAACACCATTATAATAACCAGGTATTGATGATCTACATGGTCTCATATTATTTACTGATTCATCCCAAGCACAACTAATATTATAAGTGCAAAAGTAAGTTTATTTGTTTGTTTGTTGACTCTTCACGCATCATCTTCTGAACCAATCTCCTTAAAATGGAGAAGGAAATAGGGTTAATTTCTACCCGGGTAAAACTATTCGTGGGATTTACGTAAAACCTGTATTATTTCATAGGTGGCACTTAATAGGAGCGGGCGAAGCTGCGGGTAAAAGTTAGTAATATATAATTCCACTGTGTTTCTCAACTTTGGGTGAAAAGGTGATAAGGTAAACCTGCCTAGGAACCTGGCATCTGCTTTCCAATAATTTAGCAGAAGAAGTTTGGATCTTCATACAGAATGTCTATTACAAAATTGCACTTACTTTTGTGACCTGTGTTTTGATCTAAACAACAACAAACAAGAAACACGAATGTTATTGCCCAAAATTAGTATTCCACAGGGTTGTGCTGCCTCCGCAATTGTGTAATGGATAATTTAAATGCAAGGCCTGAGCTTTGATGGACAGACTAAAGTTGACAGAATTTAGGTATTTATTCAATTTAAATGTTTGATTATAAAGCGAACTTGCGAAGTCCCAGAAGTGTGAGCAACCAAGCTTAGCATTGAGGTCCCAACGCTACGAATGATGCCAACATTTCTTAAGCATGAATATTCATTAATACGTTTTCCACAAAGGAATGAAGTGTTTCTACTTAGGTTTAAAGGATTATATAATTATGTAGAGATGGGGTAGTTATTGTAGGATAGTTGAAGATTCTTTCACCCCTCCTTTCTAAAGATGATTCAAAGACGACCTTTTAAAAATGTTACACCTTCCAAAGTAAGGTAATAAATTCATCGGTCTTAAGGTATCCCAAAGTTTAAAGCTTTAAAGCCGACAGCTAAATATTCAATCGGCAATAAGCTATTACAAGACAGTGGGTTATACTAAGAGGTTTATCCGGATAAGATCCGGGTAAACTATCTTGACCCTGTTTGGTTAACCTTATGAACAATAACAATTATTATTCTGAGGTCTTTGGGAAATATTCTGACACGAAATGCACAGTGCTTTCTTCCTACTACATCGCATGCATATAATTTTAGTTGGTTAAACAACTAAAAACTAAAATTATAAATGCAAAAGTTTGTTTCGCTTACCCTTTTAAAAGTTCTATATATAATGAGATGCAAAAAATGACTGATGGTGGCTGTATGGGCTATAAACATCTTTGCCTTTCCTCTGCCAAACTTTACTAAAAATTAAATGACTATCATGTATCTATGAAATAATCACGATGAAACTTAAAATCAATCACAACAGTCACTCAAACAAAACTAAGTTATTAATTTAAATATGTATGACACAAACGTTTAGTAGTAAAATTTCCGTGAAATAACATCACCCACGATGTTCACCCATATCCTTACTTTATCTTATCGATAAAGTGCTTCAACAAAACATAACGTTTGATGCGTAGCATATTACACTCTTGATATTTGCCGTGTTTGCACATAACAACAGAATGGGTGAGTTTATTTTGATATAAAGTTATCTACAGACGTATTTTCATTTCAATGAGCGATAACCGTTGAATTGTCCTATTAAAAAGCGTAATGCACAAGTAAATACAGGTTCAGCCATGTAGCAATGACTCTTTTGGCTCATTGATTTATATACTAAGTACATTGTTTCGAAAGTCCGGTGCAAGCCATAATATAGAAAAGAATGAAAGAAAGAAGGGCTACTAATGCTCTTATAGTGAGAGAAAATCTCGTAAAGAAATCCTGCACATTCAGCGAACCGTACATTTACATCACACCTCTTTCTAGGGATCAGATACTACATTTTTGCGCTTGCTATGATCCCTTCATCGTGGAACCTCGTTGGTTTAGAGTTTCTGTCTGTATAGTCTTTTTTTTCTAAACAACCCACAATTTTGCTTTAGCTTGTGAAAAACAAGTACCTAATGAAAACCTATCGCCTACTGAAGGCCTTTCACCCTATGAAAGTCAAACATCCACTGATGAAAACATTAAACCCAAGGAGGAACTATCATCTAAAGAAAACCTGACTCCAAATGCAAAGTTATCTTCTTCTGGAGAAGATTATTTAGTTCAAATATCATCGTGGTCTTGGTCATCCCTACGAAACTTGTTCAAGGCAAACTGGCCGTATGGAGTGCAGGGGTACTGCCTTCTACATATGCTAATAACGCAGCCCAGTGTTGCCAGCGCATTCAATTTTAGCATTTACTGCCCACGCGGAGTAATCGAAAAGGGTATGATTGCCATAAGCAGTACGGTAAGCTTTTTCTTATAAAATTAATAAAATAGAAACATTAGCCAATGTAACTCACTCTTAACTTGCCTTTCCAACTTGTCGCTTAATTACATCTCATCATAGAGTTTTCTTTCCGGTTGCATCCTCAAAATTGATGTAACCCACATTTTTGCAGGACACATATCAATTATACATATGCCCAGTAGTGACAGAAAACCTGAAATGTATGGAGGAATCGCTTCTGAACACAAAAGTTGTCGACTGGAAGAAAGATATAATCATACCAGCAGTCACACCAGACGTCATGAAGCTGATTGACAGGGTCGGCCATGTGCTAAAGCTGGATGTAAAATGTAACGGTCAAGTGATAAGATACCTGTACAGTGACAATTCTCCTCCGTTTCCAGATGTGAAGTATGTCATATTCGTTGCAGTTGTTACATATTTTACGACCTTTCAGTCATTTTGATATTCTCCCTCATAGACACATATATATAATTACGTCTATTTTTTCCCACTCTTTACTTCTTTCCAATTACGTCTGTCACTTGACGTATCACTGGTTACTCTTTCTACTCATACTAGCACCCGTCTCTACTATACTTTATACTCTCATATAAAAGCGTGTTCCCGAATGAATTCTCAGAAACAATTAAACACAGCCATCAGGTTTTTTTGGTCGGTGGTTGGTGAATAATCCGTGAATAAATTCACTTTCTTTATTTGATTTAAAGGTATTTTCAGTTCAGTTCAAATTATGACCACTATATTTTTATTTCCAGTCCGCCTATTGGTACGACCGTTGGTCCTCTGAAAAATGAGTTCATTTCACTCGTTGACGCCACATGGTCCTTTCGTAGCGAAACATCGGTGCAGTACTTCAAAAGACTCCTAGATTCCAGTTCAACTTACGCATTATACTCTGAAGGCGGACAGCCTTTGGCATGGGTTATTGTTGACGAAACCGGGTCTCTGGCTCACCTTTACTCCTTAGAAAGATGCAGAAGACAAGGCTACGCATCATTTTTGGTGAAACGAGCAGCTAATGATCTACTGAACAAAGGACAACACGTCCTTTTATACTCAGTAATGGATAATTTCCCATCGCAAAGATTGTTCGTGAAATTGGGCTTCAAAAACTATGGGTTGACGTCGTGGGTAGTCATACAAAAGAGAGATATGGACGTACCTTCCTGATCATATTGCAGAGTCGTTGATTTTTTCCCTTCAGCACAAAAATCTTGAATAGTGCAGATTTTTTTTCAAGTATTTTACAAGTGCTTATTCGTGGTCGCCTTACTTTATAAGGTGATCGTTTGATTCTTTAAGATCACAAATTTACATTTCATACTTTATTATACAGAAACACATGAAAGAGTTGAAATGAATTCTTCAAACGCCCATAGAATAGAATTTTGGTTGCTCTTAATCGTCATAAGTTTCAAAATTTACAAGCTGTATTTAGTGAGAAATAATTAGTTTCGAATGTGATCGATTTCTGTACCAGAGTATATCACGGACTTAGTAAGCTGTCTTATCATCTTTTACTCTTCGGCCAACCTTGGAGGAGAGAGAATAAAAGAAAAAAAACAGATGCGATATCCGGTAACTCTCTAAGACTCTCTCAGAGACGCAGACAAGACAAACAAGACAATATCTTATTATGGAGTTATAAAGTTTTTACAACAAGAAAAGTTTAATCAAAATATACAATGTTTTTGGTGCCATGAACATGAATCGATAATTGAGAAATATTGAAATAATAATTTCAAGAAATTAATAATACAAAAAATTTCTACAACACCAATAAAACTCATGAGATTAAGAGCGAAACTTTATCGTATATATTATGTAACCTGTAAAGTATAAAAAATTAAATAAACTTTCGTCAGTATACTTATATTTATTATTCTCTCCTCTGTAATATAACAGTAATATGGTTTACTTTCTTCAAATGACAGGACAGTTCAATTTGTTGAATGAGAAATAAACAACTTTTTAATTAATCAAAAATGAAAATAAACCGACAGACATGGAAAGATAAATGTAGATAAAGCAAAAGAAGTAACTAGAAATCATAGAAATTGGAAAAATGTAGTCCTCCTGCCACCTGAATAGAAATGTGATGTAAAAGAAACACAATTTTTAGTCTTTAGTAGCATTGTAGCATTGCATGCATTGATATTCTCTGCTAACTGATGTTAACAACCTGTTGTTTGTTGATCATATTAGCCTTATCATATTTTCTTAGATAGCACTTGTTCTCCGCAAAATGTGTAACTATTTCCATCTATACTACTACTATTTGTAACTAGTTCTCCTGAAACCTTAGAGTAAATTATTATATACTCAATTGAAAATAATTGTCTAAACATTAAAACATATTGTGTAAGGATTAGCGATAGAAAAAAATATTAATCCCGTGATAAAAAAAAATTAAAGCCAATAAAAAATAAGGCCTATGAAAAACCAGAAGTTTTAAATTAAAATAATATTCAAACATCGCTCACGTAATATTTATTGTATGATGGTTTTAAGTTTCTCTCTAAAATCTTATATATAAAATTCTGGTGTCACAAAGTTTGTCTCCGTACTCCTCCCAAAACGGCTTTACCGATTTTAACCAAATTTTGCATGCATATTCAGTAGGTCTGAGAATCGGCTAACATCTATTTTTCATACCCCTAAGTGTTAAGGGTCCACCCTTAACATTTTTTTTTAACTAGAAATTACTTTAAACATATTTATATGGCAAAACAACGTTTGCCGGGACAGCTAGTAATAATATAAATTCACCAATATATTGGATTCATCGAATACCTCTAATCAATGGTTTATACAGTCATTCGGTCAATAATCAATTACAATGTGTAAATGAATGTAGGTTATGATAAATAGTATTACTAGCATGCGCCCGCTATGCCGTCTGCGCGTGTGAACTTATAAATCCCTCGTTGACCCCTTGACCAAATCACAGAACCTAAATTCCATTTTTTTTAAATTTGGCGGTTTGTCTGTTAAAAGTTTGTCTTATAAAAATAAATAATTTAATCAGAAACTATTGCTACGCAAGAGCATCGCGAGTACAGTCGAGTCAAACGATAAAATAATTATACAGAAATGATTGTGTATCAAGTGCCATTCCGTACGTACGAGAAGTGTGAGCGAGATAAGCGTATGTTTATCGACTTTGCCAGTTATAAATGGACATGAACCGGTAAATGCCCGTACAGACTATGTTGTGTTACATACTATCAGTATTATTGTTACACTGACAGTAAGTGATGGTATTTTTGTTTTTCTTTTATAGGTTTATTAGAAATAGGAAATAAAGATTGCAGTTCAAAAATATTTATTAAACAAGTACACACGTAAGTTTGCACACATTTTTATTCTAACAACAATTACCTATTTAGAAATGTTCTAAGAATACCTGAAGTATAATCCTTGACCGACTTTTACAATCTGCTTAGTAAATTGAGAATTGTTTTTCTTCTTATTTCTAATATATTCATAAACTAAAAAATGGATTCTTCCCTAAACTAAAATTGTAATTATAATTTATTGTCAAAAACAATTACTTTAAATTTTGAAGAGATCTCTCGATTTCAGACACACACACAGATTTGAAGATCCTGGGAAACCCAAGTGATTCTAATAAATCTTTGATTTTAGAAAAAAAGAGTGAGCCGTGATCACAATAAAATATCTCTGACAATGGAAAGAAAATAATAGTAAATCACTATGATAGGTTCTGAATATGGGGCCTTTTTAGGAATCTCTAGTATATCGAACCAATAAGATAGCAACAATTTACTCTTTGAATATATTTTGACAATCTATTAATTGGTTAACAGAAAATGGACGGACTTGCGGATCCTCTAGTAAGAATTCCTGTGCAAAAATGGTCTGAGATTCAAGATCAGTTCCTTCAGGATTGGCCACGAAGTATTGCTGGTTACTACGCGCTGAAAATTCAGAGAGAATGGCTGCAAAGAGGATTAAAACATGATTTTCATGTGTATTGCCCATATGGTGATATCAGAAATGGCATGGTGGCCATACAATCAAAAGTAAGTTGTTTTGTAAGATCATATATCCTCACTCGGCAAGTAATATTACTACATACTACAACCCAGTGAGAGCTAAATGAAAGGAAATCATAAAGATAAGCAACTTCAAATATTTACCAGCTTCATCGACCATGAAATTTATGTAAATAAACTGAAATCAAACCACCTTTTTTAAATTCATTTGTATCTACCACAGGGTCCAGTCAGAGAACTAATTATCCAATGCCCAAGCGACGATACAACAAATATAGAAGAAGCCTTGAGAGATACAAAATTAATAGACTGGAGCAAATCTTACACTATTCCAGCCCCACCAATCCACATCACCCGAGCTATAAATGCTGTATTAAAAGATATCAACATGGTCATTAGGAGACCAGGGACTCCACATTATATGTTTCTGTTAACAAAAGACACGCCAATTTTTGAAGATATACGGTAATATTTTTGTTCTTAATTTTGTCCTTTTGTTCTATAAAGTAACAGTTTAATATTGACAAGGGTTAAGTTAAGAGAGGATTGATGAGAGATATTTAACGGAAGAGCCAGTAGGTGCAACTCATCGCCATTATCATTTAGAACACACATTAAGTATTATATCACCGACGAGTGAAGGAAATATCAACGTTAAAACCATTTAGAATTGTGTTATAACTGACATGTATTGATAAAGGTATAATTAAGTGTCTAGTGCAAAGATAACTTATAGAGTTATATCCATGCATAAATCGGTAGCAACGTTAGTTATTACTCGTATATTTTCCTAATAGAAAATCATTTAGGTATCTACCTGACTAATCCATTCAAATAACCAGTGCATTGCATCATTACAATATTTGTTTTTTTTTCATAAAATACAGTATTAGTACTTTTTATTACAACGTATTATTCATAACGCCTTAATTAAATACCTAGAACGAAATTCCGTTCTATCTAAAAACCAATTTGGTTTTCGTCACAACTCATCCACTTCTGAAGCTGTAAACTCGGTGGTTGGTAGTGTTGCTCAGGCATTAGACTCAAAGTTAAAGTGCGTGGTATTATTCCTAGATTTTAAAAAGGCCTTTGATACCGTGTCCGTTCCATTGCTGATCACCAAGCTGGAGAGGATCGGTATCAGAGGCACACAACTCAATTTGTTCAGGGAATATCTGACTGATCGTGTTCAACGTGTGAAGATTGGCATGTACACAAGTTCAGACCAGAGCGTCAATTATGGGGTTCCTCAGGGGAGTATATTGGGTCCTTGTCTGTTCTTGATATATATGAACGATCTGTGCAATCTCCCACTTCATAACGGTAAAATCGTGTCATTTGCTGATGACACAGCCCTTGTTTTTACAGGCACGAATTGGTCAGAAACTTTTAGATCTGCACAAACGGGTTTGGATTGTGTAAAAATGTGGCTAAATGATAATTATTTGACACTGAATGTTACTAAAACCAATTATATTGCTTTTACTATTAGAAATGTAAACCGACCAAACCCCGTTGAGCACTGCTTGATTGCACACTGTCACAAGTCTTCCCAATGCAATGATAACTCATGTCAATGTCCCAATTTGAAAAGTGTGAGCACCACCAAGTACCTTGGCATCACCATTGATCAACATTTGAGTTTTGAAACCCATATCGTATTACTAGCTAAACGTACAAGAAAACTTATATATTTTCAAAAAATTACGCTATGTGGCAGATGCGAAGGTCCTCCGTATGACATACTTGGCTCTATGTCAGTCCATCATTGCTTACTGCATCACTTCCTGGGGTGGTGCATCTAAATCCCACATTCTTCTTCTCGAAAGGGCCCAAAGGGCTGTATTAAAAGTATGTACCTTCAAACCATTTAGATATCCCACTTCCGATCTCTATAAATTATGTGGTGTCCTTACAGTAAGGCAGCTTTTTATTCTTGCAACTGTCATGCTACAACACTCTCGGCTTCCTTACGTACCCCAACCGGAAATTAGGAACAGAAGGCTCAGACTTCCGTTGCCAGACGTTGAAACCCAATTTGTAAAGAAATTTTTTCACTATCTCGGACCATATCTTTATAAGAAAATTCATTCTATTACCAATATATATAGTCTCAACAAATTTAATTGCAAAAAAACTGTAAGCGTCTGGTTACAAACCCTCACTTATGACGAGACTGAGGATCTAATGATCTCATTGTCTTAGTCTTAGTCCAATCTTTGTCCATGTCAGTGATATGTTCCCCTATTGTCTAGACTCCTATATATATATATATATTTTCGTTGATATCCCTTGAGCACAGACACAGTTGGGTTACAGTTTTGTCTGTGTACCTATTGAGCAACCATGGTGCTTGTGTGTGCTCACACAGTAACCAAAAGTTATTTTATAATAATAATTTTCTCGCCTGGCCAGGCCATACGCAACACATACACTCCACATACTTTTGAATACATCTGAATAAGTACTAACATAGATTAGTCTTAACTTAATTACTGGGTGAGACCTGGTGACCCGTAACACAGGATCTTCGGAGCCTAGCACGGGCACCAGTCTCCACTCCTACATGTTTTGAATTATTTACTGTAACTAGGTTAATACTTTGTTTATTGTGGAGAAATAAATAAACTTTTATTATTATTATTATTACACACAAAAGTCTCTTCTAACTTTATGGTATCAATCTGCGTACTTATCATAAAGGTGTTTAAAAAGAAGTTTCTTAATTTCCAGGTTACCCAAAGATGTGACGATAGAACTTTTGACGGAGGAGCACATAGATATAGTGGACTCAACGTGGGTCAACAAGCACAAAGGTTCAGACTGGTTCTTTCAACTTCTCGTAAAGGCCCAATATGGCTTTGGACTGTTCCAAGACCGCCAGTTAGCCTGCTTCGTCTTTATCAACGAAGTTGGTTTTCTCACTCATTTATTCACTCTGGAGAAATTCCGAAAAAAGGGTTACGCAGATTTACTCCTCAAATATGTATGTAATAAACAAATCAAGGACAACAAAGATGTTTACTGTTTTGTAATGGAAGGGAACGATAGTGCGATCAACCTGTATTACAAATTGGGATTTAAAAAGTACCATTGTGTGCTGTGGGGATTTATAGCGCCAGAATCGTCTAAGTTATGATTTCAATAAAGTATTAATAACGATTAAAGATTTTTTTATTCAATTTATCATAAGCCGAAATTATCACTATTTTGTACGTACACTAAACTTTCTTAATAATAGAAAAGAAAATCTTGAGGTTTACTAAAGATTCTTGGGAGACCATACAAATGAAGCGGGCATATATATTTATACTGCAATCAATCAATCTTTATGCACAGATTAAGCTGAATATTGAAGATCGAAGAAAAGAGCGCTTGTGTATTTTTATTGGAGACCAAATAGCTATACTTTCTGATGACAGAAACTTATGACTCTTGGCCTCAAATGTTGATACATTCACGAGCATAAGCTGCTCTGAGCTAACTCTTGTCGGTGGAACGTTCTTCATTTTTTTTGGTTTCTGTAAGACAATATTTCTTTATTACCTACTACTAGGTGTTGTTTCCAAAAATTCGTCATGTTATACAATTCCTTCTTATTTTCTGTGGTTTTTAACGAACTATCAAATTTGATTCAAAGCCTTTGCCGTGTTACCAAATGGAATACAGGAATCCCATTCCCACTTAAAACCAAAGACAAACAAAAATAAATTGTATGTTATCTGGTTTCTCACGTCAATACGTAATTCTCGTATATTCATAGTTAAGAATAATTTGGTTCGCACGTTCGAATCGATATCTATTGGACCTATTTTACATTCATATTTATCACGGCAAAAACTCTAAGGTACGCATACATAATTTACTGTTAAGAAAAACCCGTAGATAAATGTGCAGCTTTTGGCTCATTTCACATTCCATTTCATTACTATAAGATTTGATTGGGTGATGAATCAATGAAAGGGTGATCAAAATGAATGTGAACTATAAGTAAATACATATCAAGTCTTTATGCCTTTCGATTAGACAAAGCCAAAAGCTTCCACATTCACATGCCGCGTTCAGATTAAAACAAATAATTACAGAAATTTCAATCTAATGAAAATAAAAACTTGACGTCAATGTGTGTGACAGTGTCGAATTTTTCAGAACCACATTCGTAACTTCATTCCTATGTATATCCTCTTTAACCTTACTTGCCTTCCAAAGTACGATGGGCAGACTGTCTGATTCGCGGTTTCCCACTGCTGATTTTATTTTGTCAGTCCAGCGCACATGAAAACGGCATTCTTCTAATTATTCCTTCCATTTCAAAATATGCATAAATCAAGCCAACATTCTCACGAGATTGGAATTCTCTAAATTGCTAGCGCCAACTCAATAAGTAAAAACTATCACCATCCAGTAACAACATCAGTATTACGTCCGAATGTACTAATTACATCTAGTTACACTATAGTGACAGAAACATATTGGCTCACCGAGACCTTTTTACTGCAGTTCACATGACAATCAAAATCGACGTGGTTCTTATAAGCTGATTACATTACGTCGTTTAGTATAATGACTCTATCCATAATTAACGTGTAAAAGTTTTTGTGCCAGATGAAATCTCTGAATGAAAGTTGGGTTTGGTAAGGGTATGATTTATAGCTTATTCTTTAGACCCTCTACGAATTTTTTAACACCAGTCAAATTAAGTTCATGAGTCCGATCAAGTTTTCAAGGTAACCTTTAGCGAAATATTAAAATTATATTTGCTACCCCATACTAATTGATCCTTTAAACCAAAGCGGATACAATACAATGTATTGATGTACGAGCAAAGTCGGTCGCAAATTTTAAGTTCTCATATGACACAATTCTTTTGTATAGAAATTAGAATTAAATTTGACTCGGGTTTATATATGTTTAGACTTGACTTGAACTTATTTTTTTTTATTTCACTTATGTGACATTTTTTTAACACATTTTATATGTATATGATATCATATATTAACGGAAATGTTTCTATTAATTTCAATAAGGTTTAATTTGCATTAAAGCATGTAAGAACTTCTAGATAACCGTTTCTCTTGGTTATTGGCTCTATGTACTCCGTAAGTCATATACAGCTGTATGTAATTAATATTTTACTTAACTTTTTCATCTCAACCTTATCTAGTTTCCATCCAATAAATTCTACAACCAAAACACAAACTCTTAAACATTTCATAACTGAGTGTTGCATTCAATGATCAATACATTTAGGACAATGACAACCATGTCAATGGAAACTCCCAAGTGTTTGAACTCTAAATACAGAGCAAAACCCTCCCAGCATCATGTGATAATTTTGCTCTGTTGTTGGTAGGGTAAAGAGTAACAAATACACCAACATATTACCGATTCATTAAAAGCACCAACGCATTTGATCAACAAACGCGCGTCTAACACCATGTCGCCATTTTGTGTTTAATTTATTTTTTTATTAGTGACGGAGGAAACTTTGCAGTGTGTCTTTGTGGACAGTGTTGCTTTCAGGTGTACTTGAAAATGTGGAGCTTTCTTGTTTTAGGTAAGTACGATAGCTAATAAAAGTTCAATAACAATGTCTACAGTAGTGAAAAAATAGAGTAGAAATCGCTATATTCTCTGATTTTTTTACTTTAATAAACCTAAAAGTGGCCTTCGAGACTTGAGATCCAACAAAGCCAATAGCCAAATCTGAAAGACTTGGCTCCGAGAAGAAAGAAGCATTAATGCGATTTTAATTAAGTATGTAAAGATACAAGCGGTAAACAATATAAAAAAATTGATTATTAAGCTATTCTGTAAAGTTGGCTTTCTTATCTTGTTTGACTACTGACACTGCCTTTGCCGTAAGGGAAATAGACGTGATATGTGTGTCATGAAACGACATAATTAAAACTCTGTCTGAGAACGATACTACATATAGGTACGGTAAGATACGGCATACAAACTCAAGTTGTATAATATATACGTCCCTTGCCAAGTGAACCCATAAAAAAGGAAGTTATGGGACACCATATCGTCTCACTAGTTCTCAGTGCAAAGTTCTAGAAGTTTTAATGGCTTTGTGTATTAGAAAAGTTTGGAATTGTTTTGAAATCCTACGACATTTTCTACAAACATATATGTAGGTATATACTATCATGTATTTATTTTTTGAGTAGAGCTAATAGTAAAAAATAATGACATTTTCACGGATTTTTTTATGAATTATCGTAACGTAAACTATTTTACCTGGCATTTTGGCCTGCAGGTCAGAATTGGGGTAAGCGTTGAAAGGGTGCATATATCGTCTGTATCCCCTGCGGGGGAAACAGAGCCAACAATCTTAAAAAGTCTAAAAGAACATGTTCAGTATGACTTATAGATGGAATTGAGAGAAAAGAATGATGATAATTTCACCGCTTCTGTCCGAACAAGTTAAAAGAGTAACACAGTTACAGTTTATAAAAAAAATGCACGTTAATGTAAAACTTTCAAATGTTCCAATTGATAGCAAACATAGAAAAAAGATTAATGAAGTAATTATTGAAACGCTAACTGACTCGAAGCCTATTACCACATCGTCAAGAAACATTAGTCAAGATTGCAGATAACGAGCATATATCACCATCATTCTGATAGAAATCCACTACGATGACAGAATTTTAGAGCGCATTACATAACGCTGGTAATAAATCGTGAAAATGGTGTGAAAAGATAAATATTAGTCATGAAATACATTTATTTCATGTCTAATAGTTATCACTTTTCATCAGTATGTAAGTTATGTCGTAATTTCACATATTTAACAAATCGAAAGTGTTAAACACAGAAATAGTTTATTGTGGGATAGACCGGGGACCAACCGGGTTCTTTGCTCTGTGTTTAATAATCATAAAGTGTATTAATAATTATAAATCTTAATGCAATCTTTTCTTAAGCGAAGGTCTTGCAACATTACTATGTTACAAGACCTTCCCTTAAGAAAATATCCTTCATTTGAATCTTAATCTATCATTAGGTCATACAGGTGGACGTGGCCTTTCAGTCTAGTCGAGACAGTTAGCTCTGCATACCCCCCCGTAAGGGATGAAGACGAAATTATATGTATGTACGTAATCCGCAAACTCGTCCGCAGAAAATCTATCCTATATTTTGACCTCGAGACTTCAATAATAACATTCCTAATTTCATAAAAATCAGTTCCGCAGTTAAGACATGAAAGCGTCAAACTTAACGAACGTACAAACAAATACCTACAAATCAAATTAAATACCTTAATACAAATTAAAATGATAACGAACATTAACGCACAGACAATAAATTATTAATTCATAAAATATCCATAAAATATCCGCAGTTATTATCGTTACGGAAATTCATAAATATTCCTTGTATTCATATGTACATACACGTGTATAATTGGACCACTCCGTCTTCCCTATGGATTTATGCTTATAAAACTTGGGATTCTTCTTGTAGGCGATGGTCGAGCAACCTGTCACTGTATAAATCTCAATTCTATCATTAAAAGAAATAGGTGAACGTATCAGTCTTTTCACGACTGATGACTCTGTCAATCCCGCAAGGGATAAGTCGTGATTATGTGTAGATATGTACGTAATCAGAGCATATTAAAAAAGACTGATGAATGTGGATGAAGCTCGGAAAAGAAGTTTAGTAATCAAATCGGGCACGTTCTAGCAAAAGGTCAGTTCAAGAGTACCCTAAATGAAGGGGCTCGCATTAAAATACTGGTAAATGTGGCAAAAGAAGTATGCAGGGACATGGCACGTGAAAGATGTAGTTAACTATCTATCAGTTTGGGAAAAATGGCATATTTATGTATAGGAAAACCTGGCGCAGCTAACAACAAAAGCCTAGATACCTTTGACGCGGGTGTAAATCGGTGACGCGTTCTGGAAAAAGGTTAGTTCAAGAGTACTAAACTTACGATCTTGAGATCTTGAGGTATTTCTATTTTAATTTCCTCTCACCCTAAGGTTGACTGGAAGAGACTGCTTTAGCGATAAGTCCGCCTTTGTACCTCATTACCTGTGGGGTTTTTTTTTCTGTTTCTTTTTCTTATGGTGCAGTGTCAATCTATCTAAGTTGTGAATGTGAATGAAGCGAAAGAAGTATGCATGGATCATAGTTACTGCCTACCCCTGCGGGAAAAAGGAGTGATTTTATCATCTTTACCGGAGGGGTATATACACGAGCGTACCTACTCTTATATAAATACAATTTCTATATACCAGTACCAATATTCAGCGTTATTCATCTCTATCTAATATTACAAGAATCTTAGGTGTAATCTGTCGACAGGGGTCAATAGGTCCGCCCTAATAAGGTTAATAAATCTCCTTAACCACGCTGGAGGTAAGAAAAGGGAATAACAAATTGACGTTTGACAAAGAATGATTGCATCTTCCGCGTTTTAGTAATGTGATCGGTTTTTAGGTTACGTCATTTGTTTGTTTTAGAAATTTGAAATATTAATTTTTTATTAGATAGTAAAAGACAATACAACAGACGAAAGTAATAATATTAAAAGGGTTCATATTAATAATACTATTCCAACTTAACCTAAGGGTGTAGGCACAATTACTTTAGCTAAGTATGTTAACCGTGTGGTTCCTGGCATCAATATAAAAAAAGAAAAGGATCACATCATCTCATTTCCCATGGATGTAGGAGGCGACTAAGGGATAGGCTTAACACATTGGGAATCTTATTTTAGGATAGCAACCTGTCACTATTTGAATCTCAATTCAATCATTAAGCCAAACAGCTGAACGTGGCCTATCAGTTTTTTTTTTCAATACTTTTGGCTCTGTCTACCCCACAAGGGATATAGACATGATCTATGTATGTATACTTAGTCGTCGGAGGATATCAAGTATCACAAACACCAACGCCTAATGGAAGAATCCCATGTTTATAAGCCTATCCCTTAGTCGCCTTTTACGACATCCATGGGAACGAGATGGAGTACGTTTTTCTCATTCACTCTGCCTTGAGACATATAGGTATCACATCTTTATCCTTTTGGGGTAGACAGAGCCAACAATTTCGAAAGCAAGGATAAACAGAGCCAACAGTTTCGAAAAGACTCGAAAGCCATGTTCAGCTGCATGGGTTTAATATGGAATTGAGATTCATATAGCGAAAGATAACCTAAAAGGAGATACCCAATTAATTAGCCTTTCCCTTTATAGATTTTTACAATGTTCTCCATCTTTCTCCTGTCTTTAGTCCAGGTCACATTATCATCAGTCGCGTGGCGGTGTGCGCCTTTAACTTTTGACTTTTAAGACTCCCGTCTGACTTTTGCAGGGGAACTTTTAATCTACTTTAAAAGAAGCAGCTGGCATATATGTTTTTCTTTGCTTCCAAACTAGCGTGCACGCGATTTAATAAACAATCACTGAAAAACAAACACCGCTTATTTGATAAGGAATATTTCCATATTACGATACTCTACTCAGCAATAAAGCTATCTATCAAACGCACAAGTTTGCCGCCAGCCTAGCGGATAAAGTTTGCGGATTTCAGTACAGAGAAGTAAAATACCTATGTAGGTTAACTTATTGTTGAATCTCTTAACTTTCCTCCTATATCTGCCGAAATTGTTCAAACTAACCCAGTCACAGACACTGTTAAATATACATACATAAAATCACTCCTCTTTCCCGGAGGGGTAGGCAGAGACTACCTCTTTCCACTTGCCACGATCTCTGCATACTTCCTTCGCTTCATCCACATTCATAACTGTCTTCATGCAAGCTCGGCGGTTTTGGGTACTTTTCACCTGACCCTTTACCAGGACGTCCTTAATTTGATCAAAAAAAATAAACGAACTATAACCTAGATATAGATATTGTACAGAAATGAATACGACTACTTCCTCATATTATCACGTCTTTAGTCTCCTTACTGGGCAGACAGTGGTAATAATCACAATAATGGCACGTTTCTTTTGATGAATGATTGAACTGAGATTCATATATAAGGAAAAGTTGCAAGCCTGCGATAAGAATTTCTATACGAATCTTCCCTTTTCCTGATTTCATATAAATTTTGCAATTTATATGAAATCAAGATTAGTCTTGAAAGACTAATAGGCCACATTCAGCTGTGGCTTATTGATTTAATTGAGATTTAAATAGTGTCAGGTTGCTAGCCCATCGCTTAAAGGAGGACTCCCAAGCCGGGAACTTTCTTTCAATAATGTGGTATAGTGGTTCGGACATACGTACGTATGTACCTTTCCACTAAACTTGCTCGTCAAACGAGACAGAAGCTAGGGAAAGCCAATTCTACAAGTAGATTTTCTCAAATATCCAGCAACATTAACCAGTAAATTTATTCCACAGCCGTGAGAGGCTAAGCCCCCGACCCGTATTTACTCGCTTTTTGCCTTCGTGATTACTACCATTCCACAAAAACTGTATGAGAACTATCCAAGCCACTGTTTGCAACACAATATCATGGAAGAAACAATGTGTTCTCGAACTTCTACTGTGCAATTATGTTGCTTGCACGTAGTTTAGTTATTTTGGATGTACTTACTATTGTCGAAGAGTGAGTTAGTAATTATATTGTAGATATATTTATAAAAAATACGTGCAAAAAGTGTACATAGATAATAATAAATAAGTTTATGTATTTATTTTTTATTTATTTAATAAACCTGATTTTACTCTGGTATTTACCACCACCAACTTAAAGTTTATCTGTTTGGTCAGCTGGTTAACTGGTACAGAATACCAAACGGTATTAGGTCCGCCTTTTGTACTTTTTTTTTGCAATAAAGTTTTAAATGAATTAATAAATATTTTAAATAAAGATTGTAAAGAATATATAAAAGTAAGTTTTAGTTGCAAATTGCGAACAAACACCCTAAATCTATCCAATTAGCATAAACTAAAATAAAATGTCTTTAATCTAATTTAGGTACCTTTACACGGTTTTCTAATACAATACATACGTCCTAATTATCCTGACCTTACGGGGGGAGACGAAGTTAACAGTCTCGGAAATATTGAAGAGCCAGTTCAGCTTAGCGATTGAATTTGAGATTCACACAGACAGGGACAGGTTGATTTTTTAAGAATCGTATAAAAAAAATTGATGTCATCTTTTTCAGCAACCGCCTTTCCGCTGGTTGTTTCTCAAAACGGTCGAGATAACCACGAAAACCATGGCCATGGTTGGGACATCAGACTGGCGGTGCCTGGCGAACCAGGATCTGACTACCCCACTCTTGGAACCATCCCAAGAACCTCCTTCTCTTGTGCTGGAAGAGAACCAGGTAATTAAACTTTAATAAACCCATTTAATTATATTAACAATGTAGAGAATATCTACTTGGATTTATTCATCCAATTGAACGTGGCCTTTCAGTTTTTTCGTGACAGTTAACTCTGTTCATCATGTAAGAGATAAAAACGTGATATGTACAAGTGGAGAATATTTCTTTTGAACAATCTTACGAATTCAATTTCATGTTAAACTTCATTCATTTTCAATTGCAGGATATTACGCAGACTTCGAAACCAACTGCCAAGTCTTCCGAATATGCACAATTGGAGCAACATACGGTTTCCAGTCCTTTCTCTGTCCCAATGGAACACTCTTCAACCAAGGCGTTTTTGTCTGCGATTGGTGGATGAATGTGAAGTGCGAAAAATCTGAACCGCAATTAGATAATAACGTGGGAAGATTCAGCAATCTCAGGCTTGGGCCCCAGTTAATGAAAGATGTTAAAAAAATGCTCACACATCCTATGCGCAACCCTTACGATTTAACATCTATGAGAGGTAATCTGATTGTAATGCAAGATTACAAACCTCCTGTTGGACAATTGTTTCCAAACGGAGCTCTATTAGCTGGACCGGAAAGAACTCCTAACAATGTGTATATACCAGCAAAACAAATTCAACCTCCGCAAAATTTCAATGACAATAATGACTTAGTTTTTGCTGCGTCTACACCCGAGCCTCGATATTTACCAGCAGCATTTAACACTATTCAACCTTCGACACAAGATGTCGAACTTTTTCAAAAACAAAGACTTAATGGTCAGTTTGCTCAATACAATAGGGTACAAAATGGGCAAAACCAACAACGAGCAAATTTGGTTTCAAACGGTCACTCAGGAAAATTGACCCAATCTTCTAACTCAGCATTTACAAATAATAATGTCTTGCCATCTACACAGCCTGCAGGGCCTCGACAAAACTACAATCAAATCCATTCGCAGGTCGGACTAAAACAGAATAGCGTAACTGCATCGACATTTAATACGCAAAACACTCAGAGAGGACAGCTCAATGTACAAAGCTCACAAAACAACAATAATAAGAATTATCAGTTGAACAATCAGAAACAATCAGAGTTAGGTTTTTCAAGACAGCAATATAACATCAACAACAATCAAGAAAGACAAACTTATACATACAATACACCTTCACCGAGTTTTTTAAATGAAATCAACGAAAAACTAGAAGTCAAACAAAATTTGGTAAGTACAAACCAAG
The DNA here is from genome assembly GCF_032362555.1 of Amyelois transitella. Classification (NCBI taxonomy): domain Eukaryota; kingdom Metazoa; phylum Arthropoda; class Insecta; order Lepidoptera; family Pyralidae; genus Amyelois; species Amyelois transitella. The sequence continues at coordinate 7,044,471 of NC_083522.1, read as the reverse complement.
CGCCCAAACCTACAATTATAGCCAAAACACTAACATTAAGTAGACTTGTAGATGATCCTAAGCCTGGAAAACCTAAATCTCGAATAACAGTTAAAACATGGATTGTAAAACCTTCTAAATCAGGTAAGCTAATAACTCCAACACCATACACTTACAATAGACCGACAAGAACCACCGACAGCACCCCATACGTGTATAATAGGCCAACGACATATACACAAACAGAACGATTTATAACTGAAAGTGATGAACCTTATGTATATAATAGACCAACAGTAGCAACAAAACAAATAGCTGTCACTACGAGCGAACCGCTGCAGCCTTATGTATATAACAGACCAACAGTAGCAACAAAACAAATAGCTATTACTACAAAAGAATCGCCGGATACATATCCTCCACCAACTGCACCTCGTCCAACATTCTCTGGTCGACAATATCTAGCACCAATAATTTCTACGCCAACCCCGACCAGAGCTTCTCAACTATATTTGCCTCCAACTACATTTAAGCCAGCGGCTAGAATTTATTTGCCTCCAACTGAAAATGAATCGCCGAGTCCTGTTATATTAGCTAGGCAATATTTACCCCCCGACTCTATCCAACCTTCATATTTTCCTAGTGCACGACTCCGACAAGCACCTACCACACAAACAACAATAATAACTACAAGTACTACAAACACAAATCCTACTTTTACTTTTACTAAACAGTCACAAATAAATACTAATGATAACAATTTAACATTCTCTGATATACTGACTAAGGAGAAATTAGATATAACAGTAAATGATATTGTCAAGGATACAAGCAAGTTTTTGAATACTGCTTCGCCCGGTCAGTTTGGTCAATTAAAGCAAGACGTAAATTATGTTGACTATCTTGAAGACAAATATTTACCTTCAGAACAAACAGTCACAGATAGTGGTGAAATTTTAACGTCTCAAACTCCTGCAGTTAGCAAAAGTTCAAAACTAATTTCAGCGCCTGCCATAGATTTAGAACCTCCCATCATATCGCAAGAAAATCATCATATTACTAATCAACTGTCTAATTTGCCCTTTTTTAAAGAGCCACCAATACCAACGAATACAATAGAAAGAACAGTATCTTTGAAAATATCTATTCCAGAAAAGGTAGCTGACTATTTGTTTAATCGTCATAATGATACTGACTATAGTAGATTAGAAATACTTAATACTGGTAGTAGTAATTACTTAGTAATAACTAACAACCCATATGTTAAGCCGACTGGTACAAGTTTTATTCCTATAGGTAAATTAATTGAAGATAAAAATTCAAATATTTCTGATTCACAGGCTCTTGTATTTTCTTTACTGGCTGATTCCATCAATGTAGCAAAAGAATATAATAACTTGGCTAAACAAGATACAGCACCTTCAGCACCTGCAGTAAACCATGACAATGAAGATGTATCACCAATAACAAATAGGATATCACAGTTGACATCATCACAATATGGACATAACAATAACGCCAATGCTGTAACAACAATAAGGCCAACTACCATTTCAAATGAGTTGGATGCAAGCATTGATCAAAAGAGCCCACAAAGATTGCAACAGTCTCCAATATCTCCACCTCAACCAAGTCAAACTCAACAAAGTGCTCGATTACAAAATGCTGACTTTGATGAAAACACAGGATATCCATATTCAACCAACACTCAATTATACAGTGGTCAATTATACCAACTTCCAGTTCCAGTAGTAACAAGTAAGATATATAATAAGGGTTCGGCAAAACTTACCCTTCCTAATATACATTCAGAAAATTTTTACTCAAACACAAACGACCAAACTAACCGTTATGTAAAAACTACTCAAGCTACATTAGAAAATATTCATTCAGAAACATTGCCACCGGCTAGATTACAAATAAATCCAACAAGTTCTAGTAAAGAAGAAAATTTTAATAATCAAAATGATATCAACCAATTTCTTATTAATAACAGCAACGAAATATCTGCCCAAATTAAAGACCAAATTACAGGAACTATACAACATCCTTTGGAAAATAATAAATTGATAAATTACAAAAAAGATCAAACATATTACATATACACTAAACTCAATAACGGATTAAACGGTAATGAATTGACCAGTCAGCCTATCCAATCACGCCCAGCGCAAAGTGCAAAATTAATTCAAACCACTAATACCCCAAAAGTAGTTTCATTCCAGTTCATTCCTTCAGTTAGTTATCAATTTGAAGATGAAAAGGATCAACAAAAAATATTAAATGCATTCCATATTGATGAGTTTGGTAGTCCTAAATCAAAATCAGGTAAAATTCAAGACTTATCTCAAGGGAGACCTATTTTAACTAGTGATGTCAGTTATACTGTGGACCATACACAATCAGAACAATCTAAATCGCAGTACAATGATATCAGTACGTTATACAATGGACCATCATCGTATTCTGCTCCTCAAGCATCTATAGGGAATTTAAGGCTAGCTCAAGTTAATAACTTTAATGCTAAGTTAATACAAAATAATAGCAATGGGTACCCTCGGAATGTTCCAACACGACAATTTAATTATTAGACTAGGTTCATCAATATTTGTGTTTGATAAGATAATTATGATCAAAATAAATAAAGTTACCAAAACTATTATTACATATATGTCTTTATGTTATGTAGATCATAGATCTTCCTAAGAAATACGTATTAAATGTAAATATAGATAATTCCATGTGACATTATGTATATTAAGGTACTAAATTATGATTGTAATTTCGTTGAATAAAGTAAAAAAATACACATTTGTTGTTATTTCTTCTATTTGAAATTCCTATCTATCCATTTATTAGAGGGAATTTCTAGAGTAATACATTACGAGATAATTCTAATATGTGAATAAAAAAGTGCTGTCTTTATATGTCTATATAAAAAACGATTACTCAAATAACGATGAAACTTATTACCATTATACTTTTGCAACCCGTGCATGCAAGTACTGTTCCCGCGATATTTGGTAGAAACGAATTTGAGCATGAGGAAGTGGGAAGCCGCGAAAAAAGCTATAGTTAATACTTATGATTATCTTTTAATACTGGATGGATGGATGGTATGGAGGATGGTACCTTTAAAAAACTGAAACGTGGCCTTCCAGTCTTATCAAGACCGTTGGCTCAGTCTACCCCGCAAGGGATATCGATGTGATTATAAATGCTTGTAGGTATGTAAATATTGGCGCGCCAAATTCAAAAAGTTTCCATGGTTACATTCGTAATAATCCCGTTACTATGACGACGCCAACGTTTATTTACTTGCAGTTTTGTTTTCTATCCTTAGTTACGAAAAAATGTTATTGGTAGAAGTATAAAATATAATGTAGTTAATATAGTAGATTTATTTAGCAGTGAAGCAGTTGAATAGAATAGGTATTTCCCAAGTAAATCAAAGGTGAGTAAGAATTTCAAACTAGTAGTTTGTTTTATTTCCAATAATATCTATTGATCTCTAAACAACCCGTGATTAGGAGCAACCAAAAGCAACCGAGAACGACATGATATGATATTAATCTCTGTGAAATGCATAATTGGCAAATCTTATCGAATTACAACCACAATATTAGATTGAAATCAATATCTTAAAGAATTTCAGTTGTGCCTAGGTACCTTTACATGCTTAAAATTGTCTTTAAAATTTGCTGGGAATGCAACAGAGAATACGCTATCAAAGATAAGGGTTATTCAATGAAGATGATAAAGAATATAAATCTTATTTTTAGTTTCCTTTTTATCTACAAGGTTAACTGAAAAGATAGAGCATTAGACATATTTTGTGAATCCCTTTTCATATAGCTCGCTATGTCGCTGTAATATTATCTTCCTCGCCAGATGTCGGAACCAGATATTACATCGAACATTTCTGACACTTCGGACGAGCCTCCTCTCGACGATATCAACTTGCATACGGACCCTCGTATACAATGGCTGAAGAACCGCATCCTCACAGCTATAGGCATGGATGATGACGAACTGTTCTATAATATGTTCGACAAGGAGAAGAAAGATAAACTAGTTACGTTTGTCACAAGTGCCTTAAAGGCTAATGAGTTGTCGCTGGACAAAAGAACGTTCTACGTCACCAAGATTATCGTGGACAAACTTATTTATGAAGACAAGGAGTTTACTGAATGGAGTAAGTTTTATTTGATAAGGTATCACCGGGACAAACTCATAATGGCAATGCAAGCTTTTTCTGTTCTTTGCAGTGTATAAAATAAAACCATCTTCATATAACTCAAAATTTTGACACAAATTATATTTATTCACTAAATCGATCTCGTGACTTAAGTATTTTCTCTATTTAAATGTACTTTGAATCAAGTCCAGGACATCTGCATTATTAGTACATTAGTTTCCAATAAGAATAAGTTCTTAGGTAGTATTAATTTGACATAAGATATGATTCTGATAATTGATCTTCCTCGGTCTTTTTTCTCCATTATTTTTCTCTCATGTCTCTTGATTTTGATTTCATAGGAATAATTCCACCGCCACCTCCGCCGCCACCAGTAGAGAAGAAAGGGAAAGGAAAGGGTAAGAAAGGGAAAGAACCACCTCCAGAACCACCACCAGAGCCAATAGCCGGAGAAGCAGAAGGAGAAGAACCAGTAACGGCGAAAAGCATGAAGAGCATGAAAAGTATGAAGAGCGTGAAAAGCATGAAAAGTGTTAAAAGCGTCAAAAGTGTTAAAGGTAATGTGACATACATAGTAACAAGTAATGTGAAATTTCTTGCTGTATATATATATATATATATATATATATATATATGTCTGTTTTATAAATATTTATCATATTTTTTTTTATTTTTCATGCGATGAATGATGAGTAAGTACGCTGACATTTAATATCTATTATATTTTATGCCTTTCAAAACATATCGATTATTAAATACTTACGACTAATACGCAAATTATTTCAGTAGATTGACTTTTGAAAAGCCGTCGGGGAAAAACCATAAAAATAACATTAAAAATTAACAAACTTCAATGCGTGATTTGTGTTGACCACTGAGATTTATTTTTTTCTTTTTCAGTTGTAGAAGAGGAGCCTGAAGAAGGTAATTAACATTAATGCATTTCAAATCATTTATTTCATATAAGCGTTTCATCTGTTCAAATGAAACGCTTATCTGAAATATATTTTATGCTACGCTTCTTATCAATTTTTTATTTGGTAGGTAACTAGTTTTACCCCGATGTTTCGCCCTCTTGGGAATTTCCAAATACAAGTAATTGTTTGACCTCAGATAATAATTAACCATATAACAAAATTTTATTGGGAAAAAAGGTTTCCATTTTCCTTACTACTTACATATATGTTTTGTATGTTTTATCTATCTATCTATTCCGGCTCTCGATACAGATTTTGCGGTTCAATGGTTGATTTAAAAATTACATTTTTAAGAGCCTGAAGAGGTACAATCAAGTGCCGTTGAAGATGTAACTGTAACTGAAGAAGAACTGAAATCAGACGGCGAAGACGAACCATTAGTGGAAGAAGAGGAAAGGCCTTATATACGAGCAGAAGATATGTACAGCTTTCCCCCACGTATGTAACAATATTGTGTTTACATTACAGACTTAATACTACTATATATTATAAAAAGAATAATCATTGATAATATACTCGTACACCAAATAGAAATAAAATAACGTTTCTTTTTTAATTACAGCACCAGAAGACTTGGATCCATTGGTCGATGGAACTCTTGAATTCTATACAGTCGTTGTAAGTAGATAGATAATTGAAAACATTAGAGTGCCTTATTCAGAATTATGGAAAACAAAATCTTAAGAATGTTTTAAAGGGAGAAAAAGATTCAGACACTACAATATTCGTTGCATACTTATCCCAAAATTATTATAAAAATTTGATTTTTTACATAATGAAATTTATGAAAAATATTTTGCAAATTAGTTATTTACTAATTTGCAAAATATGTTTTATATCATCATTGCGAATACATTCCAGAAAGCTATACCACGTATCATCCAGTACCCGAAGCTTATCCCAATATTTGGGGCCTTCACTCCCCAAGTGACGCATCGCAACAGGCGGTACCTGTACTTCATCAGACTGGCACCCGAAGGCATTCCCCTGAACAAAACCAATGAAATCACTCAACTTGAAATGCCTCAATATCTCCTCTTTGGATCCACCACTGGAAAGGTGCTGACCAGCTTGGGGCAGCATTTGAAAGAGGTGAGCTTTTATCTAAAAAATTATATGTTTACGATAGACAGTTGAAATGTAATCCAAACTCTTTAGTTAGTAGCGTAGGTACTGGTTAGAAAACAGAAATTTAAAAAAAAGAACAAGAAATATCCAATTTAGCGCGAAAATGAATCTTGAGTAAGTAGTTTCTTTTCTTTTTGTAGTCTTCTTTATCTTTGATTATTTTTTACATATAATTTAGTTAAGATCTGTACTGTAGATAATTACAAGGCAATTTTTATATGATGGTTTAGAAATTTTCCGGGTGGTGTAGATTTACTATTAACAAAAAAGTTATGGAAATTACCTAACATAGGTTTAATAAATCGATTTATTAATCTGATATATCATTTCCAGTCATTCATCCCGCTGTTCAACCGTCAGTTCCGCGATGTCACGATACTGACGAGTTCCAAGGATTCCACTCATTCTATACACAGTCTATCGCGCCAAGTCTCCTACGCCGGAGGGCATCACAAAATGGAGGAGAGCGCGTCTCAGGTAAGTCTGTGAATCGAATGAATAATTTTACAATGAATAAGAATAAGCAGTTGTTATATTTTAACGGTTAAATAGTCAACCGAAGCTGTCATCTCGGCAGTTTCTTTTCCCGTGTCCGATAAAGTACCAAATGTCTTGTCCGTACTCTGTTCTATATGTATAGATCGGTCCAGTGGCTTTGTCGTGAAAGATATACCATGCCTGACCCATATTCTTTTTGTGTAGGTGAATTATCTTCGACCGTCGGACTATCGCAGAATGTCCAACATAGCAAGAGGAGAAAATGCTGAAACGAGGTTTGTTTAATTGACAAATTATATTACACAATTTTAAATATTTTCTTCCACAGATTTATTAAATATGTAATGTCGGAGTAATACTTTGATTGACTATTTAGAAATTCCGTGTGAGTAGAATTACTTAAAATATATTTACCATAAATTTATTCGAAGATAGAGACTGTATAATATGACATTAATGAAGGCAGATTACATACATACATAAAGTCACATCGATATCCGTTGCGATGTAGTCAGAGTCAGCAGTGTTGAAAAACTAGGCCACGTTCAACTGTTAGGCTTAATGATAAAATTGAGATTCAAATAGTGATAGGTTTCTAGCCCATCGCCTAAATGAAGAATTTCACGTTTATAGGTCTATCTATCTCTTAGTCACCTTTACGACATCCATGGGAAAGAGATGGAGTGGTCCTATTCTTATATATATTGGTGCCGGGAACCACACGGCACGCAGATTACACTTTCCATTTCTTATTATTAGCATGATTAGCGATACAGCAGCAGCAATACATACAATAGAGCAAATTTGTATTATTGTTGTTAAAATTAGTGAACCGATTTGATTAAATTTACTTACACAGCGATAATAGGAATCGCCTTTTGATCCTAGCTCCTAAATAGGGAATAAATCAAGTATTATAAATATTTATTCCTTTATATTTGTACAGGATCAAGAATATGCGGTCGGCATCCGTCGTAATAGAAAAAATGCCTTTGAGAACACACTCAGAAATAGATGCGGTATGTTCACAAATTTAAATTTATGATTACACTTTAGTGAGTGTAATCATAAATTTAAATTTAATCAAAAAACGGCATCAATCATATTTTATCAAACAGAACATGAAAATCTTTGGTTTATAGTACAAAAAGAACCATAAGGTATTTCAAACAGCTTTTTCCAAGGAAAAGATAATGTGGAAGATTAACAAACTATGACACCGCAAGTAAAAGAATGAATAGAATGAAACATCAACTTTTATTATTTATTTTACCTTATCTACAACAAATATTATCAATACTTGTGTATTTTTACAGGTTTTGGAAGTTATGTTTGGAGAGGAAGGAGTAACTACCGCTCAAGAAGTTATAGCTGACATTAAAAATCTTGTTTCTATTGTAGATTGGTAAGAAAGAGATAATATATTGTTTTTATTTCACGATTGAGTAACCAATATTCTTGTTGGATTCTGGAAAAGTCTTTACTATATAAAAAATTACCTACTGAGTAAGAAAAATCATTTAAATCAACATTTTATTTAGAAATGATTATTCCTTATTCGTGTTTATGGTCGAAACGGATGTTATTGTGTAACTTTTAATGTACTATTGATACCTTATCATCAATTTGCATGATATAACACTTCAGTTTCTGAGCTTATATTCTCAGGATTAAACCCCAAGCACTGCAAATCATTTTGGCATTTTGTTTGTGGATTAAAATCTTCTTTCTCTCTTAAACTCGGAACTTTTACATATAATCTCAAAAGGGTAGGTAAAAATATTGGAAATAATATTTCTGGCCGGTTAGTGCTTATTTATAAAACTGCTTCACTCTACCACCAGGACTATAGAACACATTGAGGGTGAGATCCAGCTACCCATGCCAGTAATACCGATGCTAACTGAGGAGCAACCGCCTGGTACATTTCTGACACTGGAACCAGAGCTGATTAAGCAACTCGAAGAAGCAGTGATGTTATGGCAGTCTCATATTGATACTACAATATCTGCTTGCTTGGCTAAGGTTAGTTTTGTGAACAGGTTGTACTAACGACTCGTCGTTTGAATTTGACACTTTTTTCTGCTGGATAATGGGATCTAAGACTATAAAAGTGTGAAATCCAGTTACAAAAGCTTGTTATATTTCAGCCCGTGTTAACATTATTTATTATTTAATTAATAAGTGTAAATATCTAAATTCTAGAGTCGCGAAGGCATGGGGCCAGTCGCAGAGTACAAATACTGGCGCGAGCGAGACGCTGAGATATCCCTGATAGTTGAACAACTGAAACAACCAATGGTAGTGAAGATATTATCGTTGCTTCAGAAGTGTGACTCTACATATTTAGAGGTAATCAGCGTCCTTGGTGATTATTTTGGTTCTTTCTAGGTAAATTCGGCCACTGCCCATGACCAAGCAATACAAGATTAAGGAATTTTATTTGAATTTTACAAAACATCTTTAATTTTTAATAACTTGCTTTTTAGGGATTCAACAATTACAAAGAGAGACTCCTTGAACAGTTCAATTTGGCTGGGGACAATCTCAAATTTTTGTCGACCCTGATGCGCTTCTTTACTGTAAGTACCTTAGTCAAAATATAAAATTCATTATTTACTATTGTGTTTTATTAACACGCGATCCCCAGATATAAAGCAAAAGACCAATATTTTCGTAAAGATCAAGAGGTATTTAATGATCAATACCTACTTGACTCTTCACAAATGAGGTAGAAATATTATAGGCGTGTTGGTTTATTTTCAACACAAGATAAACATTCAAACTTCGCTTCTAAATGTTTATACATTTATTTGGATGATAATGGAGCTTTACAGACTTAAAAACCTAACAAGATACTGCAATACCTTATGAGATAAATCTAGGAAGTCATGTTTTAATTAGAACATATTTCTAGGTAATAGAAGACGATTCGTCTCTCCAACAAGTAGTGGACATGATGCCTGAACTCATGGAGAGCCTGTACATGATGTGGGTGCTGTCCAAGGGTTACAGGTCTGATGAGACCATGGTGCCTCTTATGGCGAGGATATCCTGGGCACTGAGTGATAAGCTGGAGAGATTCCTGAATGTTCACAAGCTGTTTGAGTGAGTTGTTTGTTCTTTTTTATAAATATATTAGTTGTTCAAAAAAATTTTGGTGTTTAAAGTGTCTGAATATTTTTCTTCTTATTCTTATTTTTAAACACGTAAACAAAAAAGGCCGTATTTCGGAGTCCGGTACAAACAAAAAATGAATTGGGTGATCCTAAATTCAGCAACCTGTGTGATAAATAAATAATTTTATCTAAGCAAAAAAAAAACTATTCGGTTTTTTTTTTTGCTTAGAATGAAACTCACCAGAACTGTTATAACTCGTAGTACAAACATAATGATCCTGACTGTCACCATAGAGCTATCAATTCGAAAAAGATGTAAATATCTCGCAGCTGCACAATACTATTATATCAATATACCCTACACTACATCTATAGAATGAACTTTTTAAATATTTCATAATATTTAAAATCCGTTATATAATAATGTTGATTGCAGTAAACACAACGAAAAGATCCTAAGCCTAGCAAGGACAGGACAAAAGATAATGGAGATGTGGCACTCACTGTACAAGGAGACTCGACACAACATAGAAATGAGTGGCAAAGGCGCACGATGGGAATTTGATCAGCCATATCTGTTTACAACGACTGATTATATAGGCACTGTTGCCCGAGATTTGGGTGATGTCGTGCAGGTAATGATATTGTAGGAATTGGATGTAGAACTTCTTCAATAGATCTTGCATAGACCAAAGTTAGGGTCACAACACTAGACAGTTATAGTTTTAACTGTGATATGTACTAGAATCTGTAAACATTTCAAAGTTAGAAGGTACGTTTTAAAGGAAAGTCAATTCATCAACACAAACCCGCCGCAATGTAGATATGAGTAGATTTGATTGATTTGATTTCCTTCCCATTGAAAGCAACCTAAAAATCAAAATGTCCATAAATAATTAAAAATTGTCAAACATATCTTCTTTATTTCATATCATACTCATTCTTATTGCCTTGAAATTTGCCGACTAATATTCTCATTTATTTTCTAACAAATTTTCTTTTACTAGGTACTAATAGACTTCGAGCGAATATTCGGGTCTGAGCTCAAATCCATCATCAGCGACCCTACTCAAATCGACGACGTTCGTAAACGAGTCAAGAATCTTGTTTATCCCATTCGAACCATAGACTTTAGTATATTCGTTTTTGATAATAAAGAAAACTGGGACGTTATTATGGGCGATTTCTGGAACGAGGTGCGGTATTTGGAAGAGGAAGCGAAGAATTATATAAATTCTAGCTTTGGTAATTTGAGGTAAGTACGTGATTGAATTTATAAATCATATAATTTTATACAGATTTACTTGATTAAGTATGATAACTTATTATTGTTACTAATAAACAAGATTTAACTAGCACACGCTACTAGTATAATGTAAGCAATGGTTGTGTGGCATAATGATATTTGCATCGCTTGATTCATATGATGTTTTATACATCATATGAATCAAACATCATACAAATCATCAAATATCTATTACAAATTTAAAGGATTACATAATTTAAGTTTGCGGTATTTAAAAAGGTATATCGGCATATCTTTGGCTCGCTCCAGAGAAGAAGAGATGCAATTTTATGATGATAATATGATGATAATGATGAAGGTATAAAAGTCAAAGAATAGTACTTCTTAAAAAAATATATAATTTTTTTTGCGATGTATATAAACCACTATAATAAACTCAACAAAAAACAATTGCCGTTACCAGGTCCTCAGAGGAAGCACTAACGGTGTTGCTGAAATTTCTCGAGTTCGATCTACGAGAGTCTATCCACAAGCAGCTCTCCACCAAATTTGAGCTCGTGATGCGACAATTCATCAAGGAGATCACTGCTATTGAAGACAAATTCACTGTTCGTATAATAATTTAATATTAGTAATTTTACTCCAAAATTACGATATAACAAAAAAAGAATATATAATTTTTTTTTGAAAAGAATGATCGAGTTTTTCGTACAAAATTAAGAGATAGAGCGCGTATCTGTTTTTTTAAATATTCTTTCGCGAATGGGTAAATAATTTGATCATAAAAAGAATATGTTTAATAATCACATTCATTTCTATCTGTCACTTAATGTAGAACTGAAAGTAGATGATTAAAATATTTATGTATTGCAGCGATACCGCAAAAACCCTCCGCTTCTCCGCAACCATCCCCCTGTAGCTGGAGCTATCTACTGGGCCAGAGCTCTGTTCAACAAAATGAAACAGCCGATAATGAGGTTCCAGAAGGTAACATCTTTCGCATTTATACAATCCTCAAATTGAGAATCATATTCTCACGGGAAATTTGAAAACTACTCTTAATATGCTTCCTAGTTATCTTTATTTACTAGCACAATAGATTTTAATATTGGCGAGTGGGTTTAGTTACGCACAATCGGTCAGATAAGCTTTATTTAAGTAAGAAAATAAATTGTTTGTTGCTTTAGTATAGTTTCCGTCGTCGGTCGTTAGAAAGAGCGTATTGCTAATTTAGGTTTTATAAAAAAAAATACCATCATTGAAAACTAAAACATGATTGAATTTTGAAAAGGTGCCTGAGTTGAACGATTGCGAGCAGAAGAAAGAGGCATTTCTACAATACAAAGCCTTCTCCAAAGTGATAAAGGAATACGAAGACACCAAGTACAAGGAGTGGGTTCACAATGCGTCTCTATTCGTAGATAATGTCATGAAGAGGAACATATTGCGAGTGGTCTTCAAGAAAGAAGAAGGTTATTCTTCCAGTTGATTCCTCTTATTTATAATGATTCTGCCCTGTTGTATCTTATTTGAAGTGAAGTACCAGATATAGCCCTCGGCAAAGGCCGTTGTTGTCATTTCAGTGTGTAAGGTGTGAGGTACCTTTTCGCACAATCAAACGTTTCATGATTACTAGTTTCAACAAGACTTTGTCTTGTGGAGATTTTCACAAAAAAGGATAATACTGAAGTTACGTATTTCTGTGACAAATTTCATTAAACAATTTAAGTTTATTAGTTACAAACGAATATACAATAAACAGTATCTGACACTGAAAAAGAAATTGTAAACAGAAAATTAGCAAAGCTATTTGACGAATCTTAAAATATTTTGTCATCTTGAAGAAAGGTAATTCCCCACCAGAGCCCGCAGCGCCATCCGGTGGCGGTCGAGGCATGCAGCTGACAGCTGCCGGCAAGGCCCACGTAGCCAAGAAGAAAGCCTCCGTGATGTCCCTACGGCCAGCTGATATAGTGAATAAAGAAATTGCCGAGAAACGCAAGAGGGATAAAGCATGTGAGCAATACTAAAACATAATGCTCTTTCAATTTTTTGCTATACATTTCCCCTAACTTTATTTTTGTGTTTCCATTGTATTTCTAGAGTTCCAGCGTAATCAAACTTCAATATACACGAAATACGCAAATACTACTTCGTTTAGGATGTTTTAAAAAGAATTAGGTACATTTTATTAGGATAACTAGGTCTAGTTCACTGAAATTTTCTTGCATAAAAGATCGTAAAATTTCTTTTATTAGTGATGCTGATGAGGATCCCTGGACAACATTACGAGAACGTCAGATCACCAAGCTCTGTGTCATTGTTGGCTAAAGAAGGACTGGTACAGTTTATATTCAATATTTTATTAAATTGAGAATTATATTCATTGTTTTTTTGTACTAATAAGAATAATAATAAATCTCAATCTACAACATTATACAGTAAACAACAAAATAATACAAAATAACCTAAAATTTATTTGTTTCGAAAAATAATATATCAAACCATATATTTAAAGACCGACGTTACTTGGCGGGACCTGACTGTCCACAAGCTGATGCAAGAATATCAGTTGGAGTTCACTCCTAACTTCGATAAGGAAATATTTTTGGTAATTCATGAGGCTGAACTTATGGAGCAACTGGGTAAGAAATTGTGTTTAACTTCTATTATGTAATAGAAAATCTTGATAAATATACGAGTAGGTCTAATAATATAAATAATCTCTTCCACCAATTGCGGGGTTTAATTTTCGAATAGTTTCTTTTTCCATCTGTAGCCACTTTCACTTTCATGAATATGTAGTAACTTTAATTTTTATTATTTTTAATTTTCATCAATGATAATATTACCTTTTAAGGGTATGAACTGCCATCCAACATTCGAGATGTTTCAATGCAAAAGGCTCGTCTATACTATGAACTTGAGGCGCTAGAGGACGTGATTTCTAAGTACAACGCTGGTTGTTCCTCACTCTCACCATCTGAGACGCATTTGATGAAAAAGCACTTACTTGACATGGAACGCCATATCTTGCCGGGGTTAACTCGCGTAACTTGGACGGCACTTGGCATTAATGATTATATCAAGGATATCACTAAAGGTGAGATTTATAGGCCGCTTTTGCGAATACGAAATATCGAAAACTCTATAGTGCAATTCAAAGTTATTATATTTAATGTGAACTTTTTGTTCTCTCTTCTGGTCTTCCAGAGTCCATATCATTACTTTGCCCTTTATATATCAGCCTCCTGGCGTTTTATTCCGGTTGCGTTTACCTGGCTTATAACACCAGTATCCACCTATGATTACAGTCCAACATGTGAAATTTAAACAATCTTTTAATAAGGGAAACATTATACGTTACTTATTTTTCTAAAATGCAATTTTAAAACTTAATTTAGTATCTTCCTCTTTTTTGTAGGTCAAAATTCCTTGCAAGCAGTATACAAGCAACTGAAAATGGTGGAAAAAGAGATACAGTTTCTAATCGATCAGCTACAACAATTCGATTTATTCCCGCTGGTTCGCCCCACTGACTATGTTGATCCAGATACAGGACTGCCTGATGATACTTGGCTTTACCCATGCAAGGTTCAGCTTACATTTATACGTTACTTTCCTAGAAGAATGTATTACATAATCCACTTGCAAACTCGTCGGTTATATATCGTATCATATTCCAATGACATTTTTGATAAGCTAAGTTTGACTATTTATCTTTTTTTTATGCGTAAGTGAAACATACTATTATTCTTTTCTCGCAAACACACACTCAAAAACTTTTGATATATTATAATTTCTTAGACCTACTTCGTGGAAGTGGAAAACGAACGTCTAGAGCGAATAGCAATCCTTTCACGTATTTATGACCGCGTCGGCCCCATTCTGATGAAGCTGGAGTATCTCATTCTGGGAACGAGCACGGGGAAATCTAGCGTCATGACTGCTTACTACTCTTATTGGGAGAAGAAGATTTTCAAGTCGATTGTCACGTAAGCGTCTACTGATTTAGCTGTCGGACAATTTTGTTCAGCCTCTCTGTCTGCGACATGACATAGTCCATTTGAAAATCGGAGCTTAAGTTTGACCTCAGGTCTTCAATATCTTCATTTCAATTTTAATACACATCAGTTTAGTAATTTAACTGCCACACTCACACACACAATTACTTAACTAGAAATTGGATAGCGATTAAATTCTGTAAGAATCTTAATTTGGAATTATAATGGACAACTTATTACCCATAGGTTCACCATAGAGAACTTGGAGCAGTTCCAACGAATGCTCAGCGAGAAGACGCCAATGTTTCAAGTGGACGCCATCCTGGTTCCTCCCGATATCACCATGAGGCCCACTTCAGCTGAGTGCTGCAATATACTCGGCTACGACATCAAACACTTTCTCAACAGGTAAGTAAACCTCGGAGGAGAAGGCGGGATGAGATAAAAATATTTTTTAGAAGACGGCAAAATTTTGCCTGTGACAGAAGTTAAAAGGAGACGTGGTTTTGCCCAGCATTAGGAAACAATATCAGGGTATTAAAATGAGACAGAACATTTCCTTGTAAAGGATAAACAATTGAAGTTGTTTTAAAATCATGCTTATATTTGTACTCGTCTATCAAAATTGAGACAAACAAGAAATAGGGTATATTTTGTATGTTTTATATAATAAAATTATATAAAAGATAACAACTTAGCTTAATCTAAATACTTTTTAGATTAACGTCATTCCCTCGCTGGATGTTGAAGACCTGTCTACCTTGCCCCCCGCAGCGTATCGCCGAAGCAACTGGCAATGAGTTCTATGTGTTCTCTTATTTTGAAGATGTACTCCGAGTGGTCACTGTCAATGATCTCACGCTGCTCATACAGGATACTATATATAGGCTGACACAGGATATCAATACATACATTCAGAAGTACGTGTTTTATAACAGTATATCTCCTGTTTTATTATAATGTCGCTATAGTAGTTATATCGCCAATATTTGCAATGATTATTATATATATATTATTCTTCTTTTTGAGTCCATGCCTAAATTCGTTTAGAGAGTCAAATTAAAATAATAGCAAATTTTTCTATATAGCTGCCTTAGTTTTGAGCCAAATCTTTCCAGTTTACAGTTATGAGATTTTAACAATCGTTCAAGAGTAGACAATCAATTTATATTTAAAGGTGGCATAAGTACCAGCACCTCTGGGCTTTCGACAAGAACCTCTCCTGCGAGAAGTACATACAGAAACACGACCAAATTCACAAATATGATGAGAAGTTCTTCTTCTTTGAAGATATCATCGCGGAACTGGATGCTCATGTGAAATTTGTTGATATTGGAGCTATACGAGTTAACCTTAGGCCTATTATAAAACAAGTGCAAGATCATGCACTTGAATGGAAGAATACTTTGGGTCAATGCATCGCTACTAAGACTCGAATGAATATGTATGATTTAAAGAATCAAATTGATGTAAGTGATGATTTAAACCTTTAAAATCTGTTTAATAAAGGTTCTTAGTATAAAAAGAGACAATAATTCTTAAAATAGTGTATACGACTATTGTTATAATTCTCTTTTTGTATTTTCCAGTCCCAGGATTATTTAACTTCATTGAAACATGTGATACTCGTATTGATTTAAATATACACAAATTTTTTGTTTCAATGCCTCTGAAGCATAATACAGATATATTTGAACCAAATGAAAAATTTGTATGTTTTCTTCAGTATATTTTACTTATTATTTTCTAGTCCCTACGCGCAACTATGAACATGAATATAAAAGGACTGGAAGATTTTAAACTGGTGATGGCTACTATTACCCTGGTACAAGCAATGACCATCACTGCTGAGGTGAAATACCGTGGCATGCAAGAAATATTCCATATGCTGCGTCAACATGGCATCGATGTGAGATTTTATTTAAAATTTCTAAATGATGAATAAAAAAATTACTTGCTTTGAATTGGTTGCATCAATAGCTTAATCTTCTTCTAAAGCCAAAGCCTGCAGTACTACGAAGTTTACAATCTATTTGACAAATTAAGCTATTACATCACATTTAATTGATCCTTTATTTATGCTCACAGAACAATTACTATAACTTGAGGAATATGTTTTATCGCTATATATTTTTGGCGCGATAAGAGTATACGGGGCAAAATAATGTACTTGTCGTATTAGTTATATTTACTTATTCGTTTTTGGAACAGGTTTCAGACGAAGATCTAGAATTTGCGAAGAACCTCCAAACTTCTTGGGGTAACCTATACCAAACATCATTATTCCGAGGAAACACACTTGAACAGACTACAGAAAAGTTCTCAAAACTTAATGTCATTGAGATATCTAACTTCCTCAAAGAACTCGATGAATTTGTTGAAAAATTTGACGCAGAAGGACCAGCTACTGTTGGCGAAGATATGGACAGAGGCCTGCTGCTTATGGAGGTAAGAATATTGTTTGGCTGATATTATCATCTTTGATTTATTTGTGTGTCACATTGCACGTAAATTATGAGTCAAATTACATTCCAATTAAAAATACTGTTCTTATAACTATAATGTGGAATTTTACTGAGATTTTTTTTAAGTTGTCCACATGGTAATGCTATTTTAATAGGTATTTTCAAATAAAATTTTTCATGTTGTTCTAAACAGGAATACCAGAAATATTTTGACGAGCTTGAATCCCGCAAGAAAATGCTCCAAGCAGCAGAGCAACTCTTCGACAATCCTCTCGCGGATTTCTCAAACTTCAATAGAGCAAAATCGGATTTCATGGCAATGGAGCAAATCTACAAAATTTACAAGGCGCAGAAGAATGCCAGAGAAATTTGGGCTAAAACTCTGTGGATAAATTTAAATCCACAAGCCCTCGTTGACGGTATTGAGCAGTTCTTCAAGGAATATAGGTAATGTGTTAGGACTGTAATTTATATAAATATGGTACTCAATTCCTTTTTCACATATTTTTAATAAATAACTGCGTGGAAATAATCCATTTAAAAGCATGTTATTTTTTATTACTTTGTTAATGATGTAAAACAAAAATGCCGAAATCAATTAACTCTATATCTAAATAATATAATTGTTAGGTTCAGTCTTTTTAAATTGATTGTTGTTCTTTAGAAAACTACCAAAAGTAGTTCGTCTATCTCCTACTGGCTTGATGTTGGACATCAAGATGAAACAATTTAAAGGCGTGGTACCCCTCATGGTGTCTCTTAAAAACGAGGCTATGCGTGAGAGACATTGGAAGGAATTAATGCATAAAACTAGTAAGCTTAAATTTTTATATAATATCTTAATACTATCGGTATAGTTATTGCAAATGCGTTAAAAAGAAGCCTATTCAAATTGCATTGATAGTATATTTGTAATTTTTACAACTTCCTTTTTAGATCAGGACTTCGACATGTCTCCGGATCGATTCACCCTCGAGAACATGTTTGCTATGGAACTACACAAATATCAAGATGTGGCTGAAGAAATTGTGAACCACGCTATAAAGGTTACTTAAAAAACAAAGGTGTTATTTTAATTAAATAAGTCAGGGGGACTTATTTTTTACTCGCTTATTATTCTTAAAAATATAATAATTAAATCGTCGATACTTCGACACAAAATGTAATTTATATTTTAACATTTGAATAAAATTCATCAACCTACCAATAAAGTTGATGTTATTTTTGCAAGATGTTATGATGAAGCAATAAACGAATACAATATTTATTATTCACAGGAATTAGCCATTGAACGCGGAGTCAAAGACGTACAAGAAACGTGGGCCAACATTGCGTTCACTTGCGCCCGCCATTTCAATAGAGGTGAAGACCGCGGATACACTCTGAACCCCTGCGATGAAGTAGTGGTGAAACTTGACGACGATGCTATGAACTTGCAGAGCATGGCTGCTTCTCAGTAAGTATTTATTGCATTGCCAATCTTCAACCACAGTCCATAACAACAAATTGTTGTTAAAAAAATATTATGTAATGCAATTATCTGTTCTTTGGAAGGAGAAACGGTTTCTACGTTTTTTAATGAGACACCCCCAAATTTTATAACATTCATGAAATTTCTCAGTCAAACCTTTCGCACCTTTTACAGTTGACCATAAAGGACGAAGAGGAGAAGAAACTGTATCTATTGCAGCTTTTATCATATTTCCACTTCTCTTCTGAATTTTTCCTTTAATCTTTTTTTATTCCTGACTACAATTAGGAATATACATAAATATGAAGAATCAATAGTGACACCAAAGATTAAATACTAAATTTAATCCATTTTCTAGGTTTATCGGTCCATTCCTCTCAGTTGTACATACATGGGACCGTCGCCTTGCATTAATATCGGAGGTGATTGAGGAATGGATGGCAACTCAGAGAAAGTGGCTGTACCTTGAAGGAATCTTCGTCGGTGGAGACATTCGGATGCAACTTCCTGAAGAAGCTAAGAAGTTTGATGATATCGACAGGGCGTTCAGAAAGGTAGATCTAGAAAGTAACAGTTTAACGTGATTACTAACTAGTTAAACAAATCAAATAACGGAATGACAAACTTATATTTATAACTTTTATCTGGAACTCCAAATACTCTAAGGCAAGTGATTTAGTATTTAATATTAGGATAATAAACAGTAAGAGTACCTTTAATTCTATTGCAGATAATGCTAGATACGGCCAAGCGACTAAACGTTGTAGACTGCTGCACAATTCCGGGAAGACTGGAAGAATTCATAAATCTGGGATTAGGCCTACAAAAGTAAGTATTATTGCAGCCATATATCTCACACATTAAATAAATTTCCCAAAACATAGCTTCTTTGACTTAAACAAAGGATCGTCAAATCGAAAATAAAATCGAATTTATGTAAAAAAATTCTAGATGCCAAAAGTCTTTAAACGACTATCTGGATTCGAAGCGACGAATTTTCCCGCGGTTCTTCTTCATATCTACGGATGAGCTTTTGTCCATCCTGGGAAGCAGCGAGTGTAGCTGCGTTCAGGAGCATATGATTAAGGTATGTTTTAAATTAGATTTTAAAAGACATTATTTGTATTTGAATTTTTGCTAGTTAAAATAAATGGCTTTTTTACATTAATTTTATTTATTTGCATTTTGTAGTTAATAACCTAACTGATCAAAATGAAAACTATCACAAATAATAGTAGACCTCTAGGAGAATGATAAACTACTTTTTAGTTTTTGTAACGGGAATGAAGCTCCGTGCAAAATCTTGCTATTAATGTAAAAGTTAATTGTATAAACTTAATATAATTTCACCTTTCAATTCTTGATTCATACATGTTTACAATTTATTATAAAATGTTAATAAAATTCCAGATGTTCGATAACATTCGAGCTTTAGATCTCTATGTGGATCATACAAACCGCCCGGTCGCGGCCAAGATGGTATCTGCAGAGGGAGAGGTAATATTGTGTACAATTATTACAATACTAGAAATATCACTTTCATATCGGACCTAGACAAGATTTGAGCTGATTTGAACTCGTAATATGTTTTCTAACATTCCTATCTTATAGCTGTTGCCTGAACTGTCAATATGCGTCTGAATATCATTGTATTATGTATTGTTACTATATTACAATACCTAATAAACTAGTGTTTTAACCAAAGAAATAAATTTCTTCATTACGCTATCACCAGAATGAAACTTCTTGTTGTGGCGTTTTAGTAAAACGTCGCAGGTAATGAGAGAGACTTAATTGAAAAATTCATAGAAGAAAGACAATCTTTATTCGGACTTTTACAAGTTAAAAAAGGTCGTGGGTTTAGCTATAACACGAGATCCAGCAAGTAGCGGGACGGCGGCATATGGTTGTATGTCTCTTAAGTAAATAAACGTTTAGCTCAGCACAAATTTTGCTATTCTATATTTAAATAAATACCTACATGTTTGTCTTTTTAGTTAATGGACTTCCGCTACGTAGTTTACACTGAAGGTCGCGTTGAAGACTGGATGAACTTGGTTCTATTAGAAATGAGGTCCACTAATAAATTTATAACGAAGAAAGCGATATTTTACTATGGCAGAAATTGGAGAGTACCTAGGTAAAAATTTCATAGTTTTTCATGTAATTCGTCAGTTTTGATTTTATAAAAAATCAACTATTGGCGTGCTTTACCATATCTAGCAAGATAATTATGGTCTGTATAAAATGAAAACAACAAAAAATTTGTTCGTTTATAATCATTTACCAAGATATCATATACAACTTTACAAAATTTTCTTTACTCTTCTAGATTCAGGGTAATTTTCAACAAACAAATCTACTATTTCTTAATAACTCAGTCTTTTATTGTTGCCATTAACTCTTTACTCTTTGAATGAAATTTCTAATATTTAATGTTCTCTGAAAAATACATTTGCAGAACCGATTGGATCATGGAATACCAAGGCATGGTGTGCCTCGCTGCAAACGGGGTGTGGTGGACGGCGGAGACCGAGGAGACCTTCTACAGGATCAAGAAGGGAAACAAACGGGCTATGAAGGAGCACCTTCAGCAGCAGAACGAACAACTGGATGGGCTGGTCGTGAAAGTGCGACAGGGTATGGTTATTTCACTAAGTATTAGGTCCTATAAAAGTTATTTCATAGATCCTCTGTACAGTTTTATTATTTTATATAAAATCTGTGAAAGGAGTTAAGTTATATGTACAAATGTTGACCACATGTCTAAACAAATTTTCTTGATCAGAATTTGATTAAATTTTTGTTTAATATAAAAATTTTACAGCATAGCACATTACTTTTGATGATAATACTATTCCAAATAACCAAACAGATCTGACGTCCAACGATCGTCTGAAATTCCGAACGATCACAACTATTGATGTCCACGCGCGTGACATCATCGAAGGTTTTGTGAGAGACAACGTGACCGAAGCAGCGGAGTTCGAATGGGAGAGCCAGCTACGGTTCTACTGGCTCAAGAAGGACGACAACTTGTGGATTAGACAGTGCACGGGTTTGTTATCTCCTTTAATGAAAAAGTTATGTTTTATTTTTTTATTTGAAACTGATACCGGCCCCTTAAAAAACAATTGAAAAGGAAAGCTCAGAAAAAAAAAATGGCGCCCAATAATAAGAGGAACGGACAAGCTCATTAAAAAATTTTATACTCTTCTCAATTTTATTTATTTTCTAAACCAGTTAAATTAATATTATTTCAGAATTTTATTAAAGCAAGACTAGTTTGACTTATACCATTCTAAATTACCAACTCCGTTTTTAAAGGCTTATAATCATAAACTTTGCTTTTTACACACAATAAGCAGAGTATACATTGCCACCACTTATTATAAATGTTTTCTGCAGGCGTGTTTGAATACGGCTACGAGTACATGGGTCTAAATGGTCGGCTAGTGATCACACCACTGACTGACAGAATCTACCTCACCATCACCCAAGCTCTTACTATGCAGCTAGGAGGAGCTCCCGCTGGTTAGTTCATTCTATTGATAATATTCAATTTACATCCCGCTACAGTCCTTGCCATCTAGAATACGAAATACATAAAACTTAAAGAAATGTTTGGCAGTATTTTTGAAAATAGCAAATTTTTCCAATATGAATGTATGCTCCAATTAGAATAGTATTTTTTTTATCACGATCAACACAATTTTCCCATAGGTCCCGCCGGAACAGGCAAGACAGAAACCACAAAGGATTTGGCCAAAGCATTAGGCCTTCTATGCGTAGTGACAAACTGTGGTGAAGGCATGGACTTCCGAGCCGTGGGACAGATTCTGGCTGGACTGTGCCAGTGCGGAGCTTGGGGCTGCTTTGATGAGTTCAACAGAATTGACATTTCAGTGTTGTCAGTGATATCAACACAGTTGCAGTGCATTAGAAGCGCATTGTTGATGAAATTGAAACGGTTCACGGTAAACTAGTCTTTTGCGTAGAATTTTTTGGTCTTATACAATATTATTACATTACATTTTTATAACATTGCTTATTGTTGAATTATAAATGCGTATCTAGATTTTTTTTTAAATTGGTATTAGTTCATGCTAGATTCGAATACCTAAGTGGTGGCAGTGTGTTGCAAGTGATGGTAACTTTAAGTAACACAATTTCTTCAACTTTATTCTCTTTTTTAGTTTGAAGGGCAGGAAATAGCAATGGACAGCAAAGTAGGGATCTTTATCACCATGAACCCTGGATACGCTGGACGCACCGAGCTGCCAGAGTCTGTTAAGGCGCTGTTCAGACCTGTCGTTTGCATACTTCCGGATTTGGAGATGATCTGCCAGATTTCGCTTTTCTCTGACGGCTTCCTTACTGCAAAGGTGAACACATCTATTATTTTGATCAAGTGCAAGATTCTAAGGAGTAGCATTTATTTGGAGCTGAATTATCATCGAAAGATCATCTAGGTTGTTCACTTCACTGGATTGTGTTATCAGCATTTGTTACATTGATTCCCAATATGTAATTTATAAAACACATATTTGTTTACCAGGTTCTTGCAAAGAAAATGACGGTATTGTACAAAGTAGCAAGGGAACAACTATCTAAGCAGTCTCACTACGACTGGGGGCTCCGTGCTCTGACAGCAGTCCTGCGGATGGCTGGCAAGCTGCGGAGAGATTCGCCTGGTCTCAGTGAGATCATGGTGCTGATGCGTGCTCTACGGTAAGCATTCCATCTTTGTGCAAAATTTAATTAGCAAAGTTATAATAACACTTTAACTGTATAATACTAGTACTCGTACCTGGTACAACACTAGATGGATTGCATAATATAATATGAACCTTTATAATGAACCTTCGCCAAAGTTAAGATTAATTTACTTTCCATTATCTGATACAGTATGAGAGGAAGTCAACACGATTTCATTATTTCTTATAATTGGAGTCTGAGGAGAATAATCCCGACAAGTTATTTAAAAAATTAAAACCATCATTACATAGGGAGTAAATTTTCCTATCCCTGAGACTACACATATGTGTGTGTCAACACCGACATTTAGAAAATTGATTTATATTTTATATTATTTCTCCATCAGAGATATGAACCACCCCAAATTCGTATTTGAAGACGTCCCACTCTTCCTGGGTTTGATCAAAGATCTGTTCCCTGGTTTGGAATGCCCACGCGTAGGATATCCCGAGTTCAATGCTGCTGTGGTGGATGTGCTTGAGAAAGATGGATTTATAGTTCTTGATCATCAGGTGAGTCATTAGTTTTAAGAACTCTTTAGAAGTATATTTAGATATTTAGAATATTAGAATAAAGTCACAAATAATTTTACGTATTCTGATAACAGACAAACCTTTTTTTACTTGTAGTGATATGCTTTGTTGTACTTGCTTTGACAACAATGAGTTCAAAAAAAAGAACCTCTTTTTCTTTACATATACTTGCTCGTATGTGATATAGTAATGCGCGCGTGTGTTAAACAATCAAAATGTTTTCCTGCGTAACCCAATATTTACAATACAGGTTGATAAAGTAGTACAACTGTACGAGACAATGATGACCCGTCATTGCTCGATGCTGGTCGGTCCGACTGGCGGAGGGAAGTCGGTTATCCTACAGACGCTTGTCAAGGCTCAGACCAATCTCGGTCTGCCAACCAAACTCACGGTAGTAAATCCCAAGGTGAGTCTACATCACACATGAACAAGGTAATAATAAAAGTTAATATTATCAAACCCCCCTTAATCATCGCTTAACAGAACCAGAAATTCAATTGATTTTAATGGTCATTAAAATTGTTAATCCTTTCTTTGCCATATAATTGTATTTTTGTGATTATTCACATACGAAAAATTTTATTACATTAAAGCTATTCTTTTTATTCTTGCAGGCTTGCTCTGTAATAGAACTTTACGGTATTTTAGACCCAGTCACTAGAGACTGGACTGACGGCTTGTACTCTAAGATTTTTAGAGAAATGAACAGGTAAATTAAAGTGTTGAATGAGTATAAACTTATCTTTTACCTCAACTGTTGCTTATTTATTGTCGATTATGGCTTAGATTAATGGTTCTGATATCTTTGGTAACCTATACAGTCGTTATACAATGCAATGACTCATTATTGCACAATAAATAACAGCTACATAATAATTTTGCATATTCCAGGCCCGCAGAAAAAGACGAACGTCGCTATTCCCTATTCGACGGAGACGTAGACGCTCTTTGGATCGAGAACATGAACTCTGTAATGGATGACAATAAACTTCTCACCCTGGCTAACGGCGAGCGTATTCGACTAGCCCCATACTGCTCACTGCTGTTTGAAGTGGGAGATCTCAATTATGCGTCACCTGCTACGGTGTCTAGAGCTGGAATGGTATTTGTAGACCCGAAGAATTTGGGTTACCAACCGTATTGGGACAAGTTAGTTCGTCTACCAATTTCACCTTTCTAATACTTCATTGCTCATTTATTACGCATTAATAAATTGTAAAGTTCAAAACGCTTTGATTCATTTATTTTTAATTGTCTGAAATTTTGCTTTGTATTATAATATTATTAGTTTTTTTCTTCAATCGGTATGCCAAAGTATGGTATTTTTGCAGTGCGTTAGATAAAGAAAGCAATTGTTTATTTCAGTCGTAAAATTTCTAATCATGTTGCCTTCACTTTAACTTCTTAAGCTTATCCCAATAGATGGCTTCGATCCCGGAACAACGAAGAGGAACGCGAGCAACTGTCTTCCCTCTTCGAGCACTATGTCCCCGGGGCTATAAACTACATAGTATTCGGCATGTTCGGTCTCCAGCAACAGACGCCTCTGAAGACAATCGTTCCACAGACCCCACTGAATCTGGTCAGTGAATAATATTACTGTGCCATTAACCCAATATTTTAAAATCAATTAATACATATTTTGTTTGATAACTCATTTCAATTTGTTATTATAGCACAATAGCAACTGTAGCGAGTTCAACAGAGCCATTCACAGAATATTTAAAATCGATTATTTTCATTGTATAATCAAAGTCATACAACAAACTTTCACAATGAACGAAAGCCTGACAATTTGTTGACACAGGTGGTGCAACTCGCCTATATGATCAGCGGGCTGATGCCCAACAAGGAGGATATGAATGAGGAGGTCGATTCAACTGTCGTCGAATGCGTCTTCATGGTGGTTAGTAAAACTTCTAACAAAACTTTTCTTTCTGTAAAAATACCTGATTTTTTTTTACTATTAAGAAAATTTATTTAATTTTTTTTTTAATACTAAGCGAAAGCTATGTAACGGGTTAACATTTATGTGTGCATGTATGTATGTTATATTTGATTGAACGTTGTCTGAATTTTATAATAATGCCTTTTTTATATGTGGTACTGTAATCATGTACTGTAATATGTTTCATAATTTAACTTAAATAAATAGGTACATACATTATTTAAGATAAGTTATGAATTTAAAAAAGATAAAGTATTAACTATAGCATTTAAAACGTTTATTGTTTGCATATCGGCCTAAGACATATTAATCCATATTTATGACAACAATAAGAATATATCGCAAATCAAGGCCGAACGGACATTTGTGAATGGCCAACTGTTACGCCATATCGATGTAGTGACATTTTTGAAAACCAGTTGCTTGTACTAACTGTTACTTTCGTTGTAGTGATATTTTGAGTTAAATGTAACATCGGGGGCGTAGCTCAGATGGTAGAGCGCTCGCTTAGCATGCGAGAGGTACCGGGATCGATACCCGGCGCCTCCAAAAATTATTTTTGATAGAATGTGTGTTAGTTTTATATTGTCGGCCTCCGTGGCGATATAGCGATAGTACGCTTGTCTGTGACACCGGAGGTTCCGGGTTCGAATCCCGTCCAGGGCATGATGAGAAAATAACTGTTTCTGGAGTTAGTATCTCGTAACCCAAGTCTCGAACTTACTTCGAGACTAACTCAATCTGTGTAATTTGTCCCGTATACGAGTATATTTATTAATATTTATTTTATATAAGGGGAATACTTATTATTTTGAAGGACTAGGTAGTATGTAAAGTATAGTCATTATATTCAGAGATAGATTTAAACCGGGATGTTAATTAGCCTGAGTACAATACAAAATTGCATCTATGTCGGTAATGCTATAGAGCCCGTGTCCATGTACCTAAGAGGTATGCACCGAGTAAGGGATCTAGTTTCTAGTCTTACAGAACGAATGTTGGTTTACCTCAAAATCTCAAAAAACCATAGAGACAATCAATCCACCTAGAAAAGGAATAAAAATTCTATTTAAAATAACTTAAAAGCAACATACCTACTTCAATTTTAACAGATCATTCACCGAGCATCCTAAAATACTTTATCGATTCTAATCTAATTGTTAAACCTTCATGGTTTTGATTCCATAACGAACACCCTGGCCATTGCTTATTGTGACAAGTAAATTCAAAATAAAAGCTACTGCATATTCTCTTCTATCATCAGATGTATCATGTATATGTTATTAAGATTTTATCAAAAAAAAACACTTACGTACTCACCGCACTCTCTGCTTTCACTTATTATAATTCTAATAACCAACTTCTTTGTTACATTCTTTACAGCAACATTCGTTAATTGTTTTCCTGTTGTTCTTAGTCTATGTACAACAGCCTCGGCGCCGCCATAGTCGACGACGGGCGGTTCGACTTCGACAACTACATCAAGAAAGCCTGCCCGATGATGCTGGTCGAGGATTCTCCGGAGAAGAAGGCCACAACCAGTGTGTACATCATCATAATTATCTAGTTCATAAGCAATACAAAGCTTTTGAAGAACACTCAAAGTTCGAAGATCAAAAAGCACGAAATTCGACATCAACGTACAATTTACTCGTGGCCACACACGCATCTACCGTCACTGGACTGTACTTTACCCCCTCGGATTCGCGAAAGCTTGAGTTATATCTCGCCTTAATATAATATCGTATAGGTATGGCAACAGTTGCAACAAAAACGAATCCAAGTTGTTTAATAAAGTAAATATTTATTTTCGTATTTATTTTACATATGTATTATTTCGATAACAATTGTCTATATTATTGTAAATATAGAGTAGACTAATATGCGGTATAGAAATGCCCTGGTTTTGATTCTCTTGTGAAATTAGGTATGCAACACTAGACCTTTGTATGGACGGGGCTTCTCTCGAATGGAAATTTCTGAAAATAAAAGTAGCCTTTCTTTTTGATCGCGTTGACTAACATTGAATTTTATATAGTTTAAATCAACCTTAAAAAAACTTACTTAACATTTCCGAATAATATTTTTGAAATAATCTAAGCCTAAACTAAACAGGATCACGAGAGGTGTGATTGACGTTAACTTGTTCCATTACGTTTCTCAGAGCATTTCCCAATGGGTTTCCCGACGCTATACGACTATTGCCTAGAGCTGTCCACTAGGACGTGGGAAGCCTGGGAGTGGTTGGTTCCCAGTTATGAACACGACCGGGACATGAAGTTCCCAGCTATCCTGGTTCCCACTGTGGACACGTTACGACTCACGTGGCTAATCAAGATTATGGAGAGCGTAAGTTTAGTTTTTATTTCCACGCCTTGTTCCTTCTGTTTTCTATGACATGACGTTTTGCAATATTTTTTTAATTTGTACCTTTTTGTAATAGATTTTTAACCGACGTCTAAATAGGAGGAGGTATTCAATTTGACCATATTTTTTCTCTGTCTCTCCAGTAAAGGGTGTGATTGATCAAAAAATGAAATTTTGTGATATGTAAAAAGCTGATTTTATGACTACGAAGACATACGTAAATCGCATTATTGAACAAATTTCAGGTTGAACGGCCAGTCCTGCTAGTAGGCGATACAGGAACATCCAAAACCGCCATTATTACCAACTATCTGCGAGGATTGCCAGCAGAAAAATATGTGAGAAATCTATTTCTAGAATCTTTATTAAAAGTAGTTACATCATTAAGCGGACTTGATAATCTTCTTAACTTAAAATACGCGACTTTAAATTGTAAAAGAAATCCATTAATATTCTTAACGTCAGTCTGATTATAATCCCATGTTGAAAACACGTGCTGAAAAAAGATTTGGCGGTGTTTTATTAATATCTTGCCTACTTACACGAGGCTAATTTTTACAATGATATTTTAAGAATCGATCAATTTTACTACATTAACACGGGCGATGTCGTAGGTAATGGCTAGTCATATAAATAAAACCAAGCAAAAGGTGACGTAGACGCGGGTTATTTCGAAATAAAACTGGCTTCAAAACTAGAGCACTGCAAACTACACAACTGGCATTCGGATTACAAATTTCAACCAGTTATTCATCGGGGGCGTAGCTCAGATGGTAGAGCGCTCGCTTAGCATGCGAGAGGTACCGGGATCGATACCCGGCGCCTCCAATTATTTTCTTCCCCACTTTTAACTTGAAAAATTTATTTTCTTTTTTTTTTTAATTGAGCAGAAAACTGCAAACGATGAAGATGTTAATTTTAATTTGTCTTATATTATTCCGACGTCTAATGATTTAGTGTATTATGATTATGTGTGGAAATGCGCTACACAATA
Organism: Amyelois transitella; assembly: GCF_032362555.1. Classification (NCBI taxonomy): domain Eukaryota; kingdom Metazoa; phylum Arthropoda; class Insecta; order Lepidoptera; family Pyralidae; genus Amyelois; species Amyelois transitella. The sequence goes on along the minus strand of NC_083522.1, from coordinate 7,014,783 downwards.
CCTAGTGAAAATAAGTGTTATCTTTGAATTCTTTCAGCTTATCACCCAACTAAACTTCTCGTCTCGAACATCATCTATGGACGTGCAGAGGACCCTAGAATCAGTGGTGGAGAAGCGAAGCAAAGACACATTCGGCCCCCCAATCGGCAAGAAGATGCTGGTCTTCATTGACGATATGAATATGCCTATTGTAAGTTTCCATTATCTGAACTTTCCGTCTCACTGCGGCTCTTTTCTCGTTATTATATATCTATCGTAAGAGATAAGTTAGGGGAACTTTCATACAAGCTTTTAATTCCTTAACTTATATGTATTCCAGGCTGAATATCACTTGAAATTAATTTATCACCAATTAACATAACCTGGACAAAATAACTAACTGCAAGTCGCTGTTGATAGGTACATACTCATATGTAATTAATAATGGCCATAGTTTTTTGCACACGCTAATATGGTCAGCTGTCTACGTAACTTAACAATAATGCTTTTGTAAACTTCCAAGCGTGGTTTAGTTCTAATTTAAGTTTTTTAATGGCCTCACATGATCCAATCATTTATTTTAATTAAAAACTCTTTTAAGTCTAAAAGCAACAAACTAAAAATAATGCTGCTGTGCAGTTTGCTATCGCTTCTTCTGCACTGGCGCTTTGGAAACGGCAGTAAACTTAAATTATTTAAAGGCAATGTTGTGATATATAGATAGAGATATAGATCGTCTTTCTATAAGTACTTCTCTGAACGAAACTATTCAAATTAAATGCTAACAATATACATTTAGGTGGACACTTACGGAACCCAACAGCCCATAGCTCTTCTGAAGCTGCTGTTTGAGAGGAAAGGCTTCTACGACCGCGGCAAAGATCTTAACTGGAAGAACCTGAAGGATATAGGGTTCCTCGCCGCCATGGGGAAAGCTGGCGGTGGTAGGAATGATGTAAGTATACTTATCACTTTTCTTTCAGTCACGCAGCCAAAAGCTACCTATTACCAATAAATAAGTAAGGCAAATTTTAATGGGATTACCTGAATTCATTTTACGTTGTCATCATAATTTCGGACACTGTCTATATTACAACACGGAGACCCGACGCTCTGGGCATCCTTCAATCACATGTCTATTTACCATTTTCTAATAAATTAAAATCAAATATAATTCGAGTAATAGAATCCGATAGTTTGTTTTGCAATCGTTGTCACCAACGTCCATACCACGTTGAAAACACCGGTTCTCGTCTGATCACCGAAGTTAAGCAACGTCGGGCGTGGTCAGTACTTGGATGGGTGACCGCCTGGGAACACCACGTGATGTTGGTTTTTTTTTCATACAAAACCGATCTTGAACCGCACTTTTTCCTCAGAGTTCTATATTAAATTGATTAAGGTACTTGTTATGCTTGTTGTAGGTGGATCCTCGCTTCATATCAATGTTTTCGGTGTACAACCTCCAGTTTCCCTCGGAGACAACCCTGCGACACATTTACGTGTCTATCCTTAAAGGCCATTTCGAGATATTCCCTCAGGAGATTCAAGATATCGTTGACAAGATCGTGCAAATGACACTGGACTTGTACAAGGTAAAAATAAATGGAACGATTGTTCTTTTAAATCCGAACCGAAGTCCGAAAATTTTGGCACATCCATTTTCATGTACCAAGTTTTTTGAAACTAATCGACACTTCTTTTTTCTGGATACGAGTAACCGATAGTGTATTATTAGTACCTGTAGTTTTATTTCCATCAAGTAATTCTAGCTAGATATCATATTTAATATGTTCTCCTACACAGTGTTTTTTTTCATATGCAAGTGATTTCGTAAAGATTGCATTGGATTAGTAAACTGAGTTCTATCGCCAACCAATATAAAATCGTTCACCAGATAATAATCGTGGAGCTGCCACCGACGCCGGCTAAATTCCACTACATCTTCAACCTCCGCGACCTGTCCCGAGTCGCGGCCGGCATGTGTCTCACGCACCCGAACTTCTTCAGCGAGAAGAAAGCCGTAGTCAGGTGCTGGAGAAACGAGTTCACCAGGGTCATCTGTGATCGACTTATCAACACACAGGTCTTTTATCGGCTTGTTTATATTTTGAAGATGGTTTTATAAAGAGCGTCATACCCCGGAGACACTCTTCTGGGAATCTTGTACATGCTATGTTGGCTTACGATTATCGATGAATAGATATTTTCTTTTTGACGTTCAATGAGACGTATTTACAGCCAAGCCGTCATGTTATAGAAATTATGGATTCGATTTGCGTAATTAAATTTTTCTTACAAGTCAATTGTGTGACTGACCAATATTTTTCATTCAGGACAATGATTTGATGAGAACTTATATGCAAGAACATGTTGTCAAATACTTCCCTGAAGAAGAACCAGTCGTTCTCGAAGAGATTGTGGTCGCTGAAGAGGATTTAGTAATCGCCGATGAGGAAGATGGTAATAACCTTTTCCCATAGAAAATCAAATGATTAAAATTAATAAATTGAACTTCAGTATTCACCTTTTTTTAAGAAGGTAGATTTGTACTCCATCCCTCTTCTAAACGCTTACGACACGTGCATAAGAAAATTCGCAAATTTAATTCTAAGTACTTAAACAAAATTCTTTGTTCTTAAGAATTTGGAGAACCCATAGTGAAGCCAGAAACGACACAGGTAAAAGAGGAAGAACAAGCCATCGAGGAGGAAGAAGAGGAAGAAGTTGAGAAAGAATTAACGGTAGGTGAAATAGTAAAACAGTAGAACAGTTTTTTAAAGTAAATATCATTACATTCTAATTACAAAAAATAATTTTAGTCGTTACAATAATTCCCCTATTGTCCAAAATAATGGAAAAATATTTTAATCAGCTGGAAGAATATGTGCATCGGGATCCGCTGCTCTTTGGGGACTACAGAAACGCGCTAGATGAAGAGGAAATTCGCTACTATGAGGATCTACTAGACTACGAAGCTGTTTATTTCCTATTCCAAGAGGTAATTCTGCATTTTCCTATTGGTTAGCAGATAGTGATGATGACAATGAAAATGACAAGAGCAAATGAGAGAAAAATAAACTGCATATCAGAACATTGGCAGTTAACATAAAAACCTTTTCAGATTCTCGATGAATTCAACGAGCGCGTTGGCAAAATGTCAGTTGTTCTGTTCGAAGACTGCCTGGAGCACTTGACGAGAGTGCACCGTATTCTGAGGATGGACCGCGGGAACGCCATGATCATTGGTGTTGGTGGCTCGGGCAAAAAGTCCATCTGTCGGCTTGCTGCTTTCGCTGCAGGTAATTTCAAACTTTTACAGCAGTTTTTTTGTTCAATTTGTTCAACATTTTATAGCATCTGCTATAAATTTTAAGTTCACTTTGAAGATTTTAAGTATTTTGAAAATGGAGCGCGATAACATTTTTTATTATATAGTGATATTTCTTTTGAAGTCATCAACTATGGTTTTACATACATACATATGGTCACGTCTATATCCCTTGCGGGGTAGACAGAGCCAACAGTTTACTTTTGTTTTACTTTTGAAACAAAAAGCAAACAAAATTAAGAACTTATCAATAAGCCTAAATTAAAACTCAATTCTCTCAGTGATTTTATTTGTGCGTGATCGATATTCATCTGATGTGCATTGGTCCATTTCTACAAGGATTTAAGAATTGAAATTTCGTGATTCTTTTCAATGTAGTGATGTTTTAAATTATTTGATTTTTGCACAGGATGCGAGATGTTTGAAATAACGGTTACTCGAAACTACAACGAGAACACGTTTAAAGACGACATGAAGCGTATGTACAACCAGCTCGGAGTGGACGGCAAGAAAACAGTCTTCTTGTTCACGGCGGCTCAGGTGAGAAATATCCTCGTAAAACATATAGATTTTACTTGGTTTTTCTGTAGAAATTTTGTCTTCGGTATAACCATTTGCTATCAAAATAAGCCTCTGATGGCTTGTTTCGTTTATAGATTTTCTTCTAGTTTAAAAACATCTAAAACAACAAACATCGTCAAAGTATCCAAAAAATATTTAAAAAAATATATTTTCATCCGCTATAATCAATCCTATCTAGATCCTGGAGGAAGGTTTCTTGGAGTTTATCAACAACATCCTGATGATCGGCATGATCCCAGCGCTCTTTGGTGATGATGAAAAGGACGCTATCATCAACGCGGTGCGCAACGAGTGCAATGAGGCTGGATTTGGAGTGGCCAAGTATAGAGTTCACTTAATGCTCAATCCATCTATTATTTACTTTAGCTTCCTCGCGATACTACAATATATTAGCAATTCGAAATAATCAATAGAGAATTTTTGTGCCATAATTGAATAAGAAGTTACATATACCTGCTGATATTTATTATTTTAGGGATGCTGTGTGGAATTTCTTCTGCAACAAGTGTGCGGACAATCTCCACGTAGTGCTGTCGATGTCACCCAGTGGTGATATTCTGAGGAATCGGTAAAAATGTTAATGTTAATTAGGCGTCGGTCCATTGAGACATAGAAATAACATCTACAAATTAACATCTACTTCTGTTTTTTTTTCAGGTGTCGAAGTTTCCCAGGCTTGGTGAATAACACCACGATTGATTGGCAGTTCCCGTGGCCAAAGCAAGCTTTATTGGCTGTCGCAAATGTGTTTCTAGCTGATGTTTGTATTGCAACATTCATTTTATATTCATTTGTTTGTAAATTGAAGAAACTAAGACTAAAGTACGATTATATTATTCAACAAAATACCATGGTTATAGGTGAAGTATACACTATATGAAATAGTAACGCTAAGGATCCAACCGGGAAACTAATGAAACATGATATGTAATTAAAATTTTATTCCCGAAACAGATTCAGAAAATCCCTGACGAATTCCGCTCCATAATAGTGGAGCATGTCGTCCATGTTCACATGTCCGTGGCTCGATACTCTGTGGAGTTCCTCATGCGTCTACGCAGGAACAATTACGTAACGCCAAAACACTACATGGACTACCTCACGAATTATATCTCGCTGCTCAATGAGAAGGACTCTTTTATAGTTGCTCAGGTAAGACTTTAATTTTCATCATTTGCTTTAGTTCTTTCTTTTCTTTAGTACACATAGTTACTGTCTGTATCCCTTGCGGGGTAGACAGTGCCAACAGTCTTGAAAAGACTGAAAGGCCATGCTTAGCTGTTTAACCCAATAATAGAAATAAGTCTCAAATAGTGACAGGTTGTTAGCCCATCGGCTAAAAGACGAATCCCAAGTTTATAAGCCTATTCCTTAATCGCCTTTTACGACATCCATGGTAAAGAGATGGAGAAGCCCTTTTCTTTTTTTTATTGGTCCGGGAACCACACGGCACATATTAAAAATTTTTATGGTAATTAATAGATATTAAAATTGCAATCGAAATTTTCTAGACTTAAGATTTTGTTCATGCCAAATACTTATAAAATTAATTATGATTTCTCGTGTCATTAGTGCGAGCGTCTAATAGGAGGTTTAGCCAAAATTGAAGAAGCTAACGTCCAGTTGGAGGATTTGAATGCAAAATTAGCTGTGCAGAAAGTTATCGTCGCTGAACAGACCAAGGAATGCGAAATATTGCTGAAAGAAATCTCCACTGGTAATTAAATTTATCATGTCTAAAATGTATGTGTGTAGTATGAGTAGCTTTTAATTTTAGTAAAATAGTATGAGATTGCTAATTATTCCCGTCTTTTTTTATAATATCCCAGCTACTGAAGCTGCAGTCAGTAAGCAACAAGTTGCAGCCATTAAGTCAGTCGAGATCACAGAGCAAAGTGTGATAATTTCTGCGGAGAAAGCCGATGCTGAAGAGGCTCTATCAGCAGCAATGCCGGCTCTAGAGGCAGCTAGATTGGCTCTAGCTGATTTAGATAAGAATGACATCACTGAAATTCGATCCTTTGCCACTCCACCAGAAGCCGTACAGGTTTGTATTACACATTATTAGCCCTAGTGACCACATTTTAATATACATTTTCGTAAATTCTTTTTTAATTATTTATGGGTTTTATTCGTATTTTATTCTGTTTTTTTATATCCTAGGTTGTGTGCGAGTGCGTGGTAATTATTCGGGGCATAAAGGACGTAAGTTGGAAAGGAGCGAAGGGTATGATGGCCGACCCCAATTTCTTGCGGAATCTTCAAGAGATGAACTGCGATCTGATCACTCAGAAACAAGTGAAAGATGTCAAAGCTCATATGAAAAAAAGCAAAAAACTGGAAACAATGCAGCAAATCAGTAAAGCAGGGTAAGCAAGGCCTCGAGTCTTAAGTAATGGAAGAACACGTTATCAGATGCCTAATTTATTCGATTTTTGTTGTCAGGTATGGTCTGCTGAAATTCGTGATTGCTGTCCTTGGATACTGCGCCGTATACAAAGAGGTTAAACCCAAGAAAGACAAAGTAGAAGCTTTAGAGAAAGAATATACTGAAGCCGTCAACTATTTGGCATCTCTGAACCGAGAAATAGATCGACTTCAAAGAACTTTAGATGGGTTGAATCAAAAATATGATACAGCCATGTTAAGGCGTCAGGAGCTGCAAGAAGAGACTGATATTATGTTGCGAAGATTAGTAGCTGCGGATAAACTTATGTCTGGTTTGTCTAGTGAACAAAAGCGATGGACAATAGATTTGGCCGCATTATACGTTGAGCAGTCTCGACTTATCGGGAATTGTTTGCTGGCCGCTTCATTTTTGAGTTACGCAGGGCCGTTCTCTTTCTCTTTTCGTGAGATGATGATTTATGAAGATTGGCTAGGAGACGTTATGGAGCGAGGGATACCATTAACAGAGCCATTTACGATTGAGAGGAACTTGACCAATGAGGTTGAGATAAGCGGGTAAGAAAATAACTTGCACTTTGGACATTGCAACATTTATATTCAAGGTCTTTTTGTTAACCTTGTAGAGAATGTAGGTAAAATCGACAGTCATCAGAATCAAGCGTTTTGTCAACGCACTTAGTAAAACTTTTTAATATCAATCAATTGATTTTTATAGATGGAATTCGGAGGGATTGCCTCCAGACGAACTGTCCGTTCAAAACGGCATCCTGACAACTCGAGCGTCTCGGTTCCCACTTTGTATAGACCCGCAGACTCAAGCTCTTACTTGGATTAAGAAGAAGGAGGCTAAAAATAATCTAAAGGTAATAAAAATATCACTTGAACAAATTTCACAAACAAATCGCATAAATCTTTTTTTTAAAGTCTCTTGGTATAATTTTTTTGCATCTACTCTTCTATGTATCTCTTACTAGCATGAAGTTTTATCATCGCCAGGTTCTATCATTCAACGACCCACAGTTCCTGCGCCAGCTGGAGATGGCCATCAAGTACGGCATGCCGGTCCTCTTTCAGGATGTCAACGAGTACATTGATCCCGTCGTCGATAATGTACTTGAGAAGAATATTAAAGGTTCATTATTTTCATGTAGTCTTTTGTGCGCAACTAACTAAATACCGACTACAACTTTGGGATACTTATAGCGATAGTGCATTAGAGTAGGATAGATCCACTCAAAATTTTCCCGAGGTATATTGTAAACGCTACTTCGGAAAAATGCTGAATACGTACTAAAAGGAAAATACACTTAAATTACAATGGCTACAGAGTAATATTATTTTTAGCAAACTTGAAATTTGAATTAAACAAAACTCTTCCATGTTATCAGTGGAGAGCGGTCGCACATTCGTGATGCTTGGCAGCAATGAAGTGGACTACGACCCCAACTTCCGCATGTACCTCACCACTAAGCTCGCCAACCCGCAGTTCAACCCCGCCGCTTACGCCAAAGCTGTCGTCATCAACTACACAGTCACAGTCCAGGTTTGTACAGGACGCCATTCCTATAACTATTATTAAAAAATCCAATTTCAAAGACACTCTGCAACTGCCATATGGCGTTGGAAATCAATCTTTACTCTTCTATCTCATGCGATCGTACTAAGTCTATGTAAGCGTCACTGCTACTTCAGTGCTCTCATCTCTAGGCTAAGATGTCATACTTAGGATTGTTATTTGTAATAGAAAGGTATAATTATTTTATCGTCACAACTTTCATGACTAGCATAACGGGGCGAGTAAAAGAGTTGGACCTGATATTGATGATACCCCTTCCTCCACTCATAACAGGGTCTGGAAGACCAGCTTCTAAGCGTAGTAGTCCGAGCAGAGCGTGCCGACCTTGAAGAGCAGCGAGAAAGTCTCATTATAGAGACCAGTGCTAACAAGAGTCTGCTCTCTGGACTCGAAGACTCCTTGCTCAGAGAACTGGCGACATCTACCGGCAATATGTTGGATAATGTGGAGCTGGTTGTCACTCTGGAGAATACCAAATCTAAGGCCGGAGAGGTAACAATCCTTCTTATGGCTGCGCTTCCGTAAGGTTGGATAATTTCGGATACAATCCATTAAATTTAATAGATCAAGCTTCAACATCTGTTTTATGAATGAGGTTTATTCTAAATGATTCTTGCTGGAAAATCACTTCTGCTTTAATATTCAGTATGGCCATTAAATGTAGTGCTGTAGATAATTAAAATTAGAATGACAATCTTATAGTTCAACAAGTGTTATGTAAGTAAACGCGAACCGCCTCATTCAAATTGCTGAGCAAAATTGTTACGAACAAAGACTCCTTACACATGTAAAACATTGATCTGCTGCATTCAAGGTGTCATAATTTTCAGGTGATGGAAAAATTAGCGCTTGCAGAATCGACGACAAAGGATATTGAAAAGCTTAGAGATGGCTACAGGCCAGTGGCTAAACGCGGCTCCATTCTGTTCTTCGTGCTGTCAGACATGGCAGGCGTCAATAGCATGTACCAGTACTCGTTGTCTTCGTACCTAGATGTAAGAATAAATTTCTAACATTCATTCCAATAGCTAAGCATGTTTTCGGGAACTCTGATGCTTAACTAAAATTTACTTAGTTGTTTATCTAAAATGATAACTGGCAGTAAATAACTCAAATGGGATAGATCCTAAGCTTTTTTAAATACGGCAATCTCCACGCTCTTTTGTTTCAAAAAACTCCCACGTTTTATTTTTTTCCGTTTGTTCGGTTTGTTATCATCTGTTTATTTCACGAATAATGTTCCCTCAATAACTGAAAATTTACATCTTAAATTAAATTTCTTGGAACTTGGTTCTAGGTGTTTTCATTCGCCCTCCGAAAAGCTATGCCGAACGTGATTCTCGCCAAACGTCTCAGAAATATCATTGACATGCTTACTAAAAACGTTTACGACTACGGATGTACTGGTAAGTATTTAGTATACCTATTTACTGGATTTCGTCTTTTTGTTTTATGAATTATAGAATAATAAATATCGAAAATATGTCGATAAAAATTTAGGACAAATCCTATTAAATATGAAGTGGGAGCAATGATTCGGCTCGACCGCCACCAAAGGGAAGATCTGCCTCCAGGCTAGGTGTTATTCTTTAGGAACCGCGGCTCCGACGATGTTGTGTCGGAGGTAGTATATATCAAGCAAATCTATGCTTGCGTGATTTATGTTTTTCGCTGTTTTTGACTGATAGCGTCGCGTGATTTTATTTTTTATTTTTGTGACTTGTGGCGTATAGATGTCGCCAGAAATATTTCAAATTTCAATAATCTGTAGTTTTTGTCAATAATAGTACCTATCTACCTTAATTAAATACCTTAAAATCAAGTTATAAATAACTCACAGGTATATTCGAACGGCACAAGCTACTATTCTCCTTCCAAATGGACATCAAGCTGCAACAAAGCGAGTCACTGGTCAGTCAGATGGAGTTGGACTTCTTTATCAAAGGAAATGTCGCTTTAGAGAAGTCGCCACGAGCTTCACCAGCTGCATGGATACCGGCACAGGTTTGTGAGACATACATCAACCTCCTCACCCCCAAGACCTCGGTGTTTTTGCTCCAGTTGCGTCCTTTTTGGTTTTGGAATCTTTGTCATCAGTAGCATAACCATGTCATTTCTGTCTGTCTGCTGTCTGTCTGTCGCTAAAACATTCACACATATAGTTTGTCGTCCTTCGAAAACAGTGATCCACTATCCTCTAGACTTTACTCACATATGATTTTTACTGTAGTGCTAATTGAAAATAACTGCTTGTCGTTGCTACTTTAGTACGCTAGTCTCAATTCCTTCTTTAAACTTAATTAATTTTAGGGATGGCAAGATATAATGAAACTGAGTATCGACTTCCCTGCGTTCAGCGACCTACCCGACAACATCAGCAAAAATCTCGATGATTGGCAGGAGGTAAAGTTAAGACTTAAACTCATAACTACCAGGGTCAGTTGAAGATCTTCCATTATATTTGTATGATTATGTGGGGTGCCCAATGTCATGCACACAAACCAATTTCGGCTTCTTAAACCTTTCGGTCTAAACGTAACATAAATTATCTTATTCCATCATCACAAGTTTGGAATTTCTCGGTCCTCAACCTCCTTCCCAAAGGCCGGATCTCCTGACCAGACTCTCTCTTGTGTTAAACAAATATAAGGTGTAAATGTGTAAGGTGTGATGGAAGCGCTCGTGCACTTTAGTCGTCACGGACACTAGCCGGTGCAGGGTGGCTGAGGATACGCAAAAATAAAATGATGAGCTCCCAAATGTATTCCCTTACAATGTTTCAACAGTGGTTTGACAGCGACACACCAGAGTCCAACGAGATTCCTAACAATTACCGTGAAATCCTTCAACCTTTCGAGCTGCTAATGCTGCTGCGGTGTTTCCGAGTGGACAGGATCTACCGCGCGCTCACTGACTACATCACGGTCACGATGGGCGAGGAGTACATCACTCCGCCTGTTATAAGGTTGGTAAATGTGTATTTGATATAATTGCGCGATTGATTGTTACAAATATCGCTCAAACTTTCCGTCGCGGTAAAGTTAGACCACTCTATCTCTTGGTGCCTATCTTCAATGCCTAAATGTTCGCAGTTTGGACATGATAGTGGAGCAGACGACGCCATTCACTCCGGTAGTGTTCATCCTAAGTCCTGGATCAGATCCGACTGCTGATCTGATGAAGTTGGCTGACCGCTGTGGCTTCGGCGGTGGGAAGTTCAAGTACCTTTCACTGGGGCAAGGCCAAGAAGGAGTAAGATTGTTTCCTTTCTAGAAAATGACATCAATATGTCTCGTTTCATGTTATAATAAAATGGGAAACAGTGATAGTCTTTCGCGTGTGCCATGCTTCGGGGATAGGTCTGAGGTGTTTTGCGGAAAAGCGCCACCTATCACCAAGAAAAAAAATTGCATTGTCAATGTTAACTACGAGTATTCAACCATTCCATGTGTGGATACACAGAACAACCAACTTTGCTTTAAACAGCAGGACAGTTTCTTAATAATTATATTATGTAGGTAATTAAACCAAGATTATTTTTAAATCTCACATTTTATGCATAACAACCAAAACAATTTGCAAAGTGCAACTACTCAACAACAGATGGCGCTAAATTAAGTGATTAATATCTGTCTCTGCCACAGGCGGCGCTAGCTTTACTTGAAGGGGCAATTTCGCACGGACAGTGGTTGATACTACAAAATTGCCATCTTCTCGTGTCCTTCCTCCGAGAACTGGAAAAACAGCTCGAATTGATGGAGAAACCACATCCAGAATATCGCCTTTGGTTGACTACGGACCCCACGCCTACATTCCCTATTGGTATCCTGCAAAGATCACTGAAGGGTAATTTTATAACAAACATTTTTGCGCAACGTATGTAGGAAATATTAATCCATTTCACAAAAAATATATAGCAATTTTCTTTTTCTAATGAAATAACTGTTTACGATGATACTGATCCAGTACTTTACAATTATTATCGCCAACGTCCATACCACGTTGAAAACACCGGTTCTCGTCCGATCACCGAAGTTAAGCAACGTCGGGCGTGGTCAGTACTTGGATGGGTGACCGCCTGGGAACACCACGTGATGTTGGCTTTTTTATAATTTTGATGGCATTTTTATAACATATTTTTAAATTTTCAGTGGTAACGGAGCCACCTAACGGCTTGAAATTAAATCTTCGAAACACCTATTTCAAAATGCGTCCGCACGCATTGGAAGAGTGTCCTCACCCGGCGTTCAAGAAACTAGTCTATGTACTTGCTTTCTTTCATGCTGTTGTTCAGGTAAACTGACTTTATTATATCATGCTTACACAGGATTACTAGATAAAAGAGTGGAGGGACAGGACTCTTAGATATAAGAGTACACCACCAGTGTGTAGGACCACTAAATCCTTTCAGTACAAAATGTCAATTCTTAATATGTCCAGCCGCTTTTATCTACGCACTCAATATCTGTTTTACTTGTGGATAATTAACCTGCAACATTCAATAAAATAAAACACACAACCCAAACAATGCATAATCAAATTAATTTTTTTTTTTTTTTTGTTGATATTTAATTGATTTTAACCATAAGTAGGTAATTAGGTATACGTCCCAGAACAAGGACGTGATACCTACAACTGGTATATGTCAAGTAAATGTATTTTATACAAATAAAGTGTATTTTTAAACAGGAACGGCGCAAATACGACAAGATTGGTTGGAACATATCATATGACTTCAGCGAGTCTGACTTCGTGGTGTGCATGCAGATCCTGCAGTGCTACCTCGAGCGCTGCCAGGCCGCCAAAGGACCCATACCTTGGGCCACGCTCAAATATCTCTTTGGAGAGGTGACACGATTTCCTTCAAGTATTTACGATAGTGTTGCCCAAATTCAGTCTTGGTCTTGCAGTCTTGGTCTTGTTCTTGCGTTTTTGCAAGACCAAGACCAAGAACAAGTCCGCGTATTTTTAGCAAGACCAAGACCAAGACTGACCGTGCAAGACTTGAGCAAGAACAAGACATAGCCTGCAAGACTCTTGCGTCTTGCAGCTAGGACTTAGCGCTATTTCACTGAGTAGTTAGGTGTAACAGTTCGGTGTATAGGTACGCTTAGGAATTCTATGAGACGCAAAAAACTGTATCAAAGAATATGAAAAACTGGACCTATGCGCATTACGACTAATACCATAAACATAGCGAATAAACAAATATCTATTAAAATCAAACTGAGTGCATGCATAGTTATGTTTTAACCATCGGCACTTTGATAATGCGGCATCAAAGGTTTTGTACTTACTTCTCAAAGAAATTTGCCGCTTTTCGGAAGTACATGGTTATGATACACGCGCCGGCGGCTTCTTTTGAAATCTAAAACAATCGTTGCCGCCACGCCGAAATCATAACATTTGACACTATTTGATTGCCGCCATAGGGCGTAGGTATACTCATGCAAAATAATTTCGAATTTTAAGAGTACCACAGAATAAATAAGTTTCAGAGTGCTTAGAATGAAAATGAATACATTATACTGATCACGCAAGTAGTATTATGATTAGGATAAAATGGTAAGGATAGGTAGTAGATGTCATATTAATTCATTCTAGTAAGTATATATTATAATATTGATTACTTATATGGTTTTAAACTAATTACTTAGGTACTATTATTGTACATTTAGTCATTATATTTCTTAAGTTTTTACAAGAAAAAATAGCAAAAAAGTGTTCAAATATCACCCGTTTAATAAATATTGTAGCCACTTTTAAATATACTTGAAACGTGTAAAAAAATTCTACAAAACTAATAAAATAATATAAAAAGCGTAGGTACTTACCTACTAATAAAATAAAAAGCCTGTTTTTCTAAGATTTAAAGTAAACTTTAATAAATAGTAATAGACTAATAGGTAATTGCAAGACTTGCAAGACTCTTGCTGCAAGACCAAGACCAAGACCAAGACTGGGAGCGCAAGACCAAGACCAAGACCAAGACCAGGTGTATTGGCGCAAGACCAAGACCAATACTGGCTTAGTCTCGTCTTGTTCTTGCATTTGGGCAACACTAATTTACGAAGAACTTATTGGAATACCAACTGACTGACGCAATCCTCAATGACGGATATCCTAGTATTGAATGTTTATGTAACCTATGAACATACCACTCTTAGTCTTATCCAAAGAAAGACCATTTGACCAAATGAAATTAAACTGATGTTAATTTGACAGTTTTATACAAATAAGCAGAATAAGCATCAACTTTTACCCCGGGCTCCTCTCCAGAGAGGTGAGGATGCAACCAGGACTAAAGCCAGGAGGAACATTGAAGCATCAGCTTTTGCTCACATTCCTTCTAGCACTTTTTCTCCAGAGTCGCAAATGTCTGCTGACCAAAATGCATTTTACCTAGTTCGTCCACTAATTATCATCATTCGTAAGGTGATGTATGGCGGGCGAGTGATCGACGATTTCGACCGTCGTGTCGTGCGCACGTACATGGAGGAATACATGGGGGAGTTTCTCTTCGACAAGTTCCAGCCTTTCCACTTCTATAAGGACGCTGTGTTTGATTATGTCATACCTCCGGATGGCGAGCGAGAGGAGTATATTGGTAAGTATTTTTATCCCTTTTGTATACCTATGTTTAATGTTAGTGTCTTGTACAACTTCGAAGCAAATAACGGAACTAAAGGCAATTACTGGCGGAAAACTTTTACAACAGCTTTTTTTAAATCTTACATTAGAAAAACATTTCACTTTAGCCCAAATAAGCCACACTTAATTAAAATTAGCAAAAGAAAATGATTTATGTTTTTATCATAAGTAGGTACGTAAGTAAACAGAGATCATAATCTATTATTAAAAACCAGACGACAGCTATAGAACTATAATCGCGTATAGTAACTACTTATATGCGTTATACTTAAACATCATTGAAGTTGATGCAATTTGGATGCGATGATAACCCACTAATACGATTGTAAGATATGCACACGTACTCACTAAAAATACAAATACAAATATAGTTAATTCAGTATTCGTTAAAAAGAAATTGATGTTCTATCCCTAATTAAGAACTACTAATAAAAATGTTTAAATTTTGCACAGAATTTATCGACGTCCTACCCCTGGCCAACACGCCGGAGGTGTTCGGCCTCCACCCCAACGCAGAGATCGGCTACTTCAGCCAGGCCGTGCGCGAGATGTGGGGGCACCTCATCGAACTACAACCACAGACCAGTCAGTGTCGATACTTACCTTTCTTACTTATTAGTATTATCTATGAACCTATGTGGTGCAAGCCCAGTACTGGGATAAAATTACGTCTCACTCGTTTATCCTTAAATTCTTTAGCGCAATAAAATGTTCATCGTTATCCTTAAAATTCAGTGCTTTTCT
Source organism: Amyelois transitella (assembly GCF_032362555.1). Taxonomy (NCBI): domain Eukaryota; kingdom Metazoa; phylum Arthropoda; class Insecta; order Lepidoptera; family Pyralidae; genus Amyelois; species Amyelois transitella. Next base: position 6,999,511 of record NC_083522.1, on the reverse strand, counting down.
CTATAAAGAATCCATCACAATTAGCATTACCTACTTCTTCTAATTATTCAAGCGATGTTTAAATAGGTAAGTTATATGCCTTTAGCGAAACGGCCCAAAATCAACTTACGTACTTATTTTTTATAAGTATTTTAGTTTTTCTCATCTTCTTTCTCTTGATCATCATAGTTTGAATAGATTTCGTCATTTATATACCTTTCCATTCAATATAAGTGTATTTCAAATGTATTAATCAAGCCATTTTTAAAATTTTCTATTTACTTCCATGCCATCAGTATCATCTAAAAGTGAGTACCTTCTTTAAGCCTTTACATCTAGCTACCTTATATAATTTTATAAAATTTTGTAACGCATACCTATTTCTTATTTCATCTGCAAACCAATAATAGTGGAAACTGTACATGGTAAGTATTATCATATCTACCAATATTATTTGTGTTCTTATCTTATCCCGGTTGAGTCCTCTATCAAGCCAGCAGCCCAGGGCCCGGCCTAACGCTAATGAGCCATAGTCCTAGGGATAGATTATCGCATCTCTGGGATTAATCTCACAGAGAGGAAAGTTAGACATTTCCCTCTGGAGTGGAGTTCATGCTCAAGAGTCAGCTAATAACACAAAGCGACTCCCATCTATATGATATCGACTGTACCTATCTTATGGAAGACAACCTTAAATATTCAAAATTTACCTAAATCTCCGTTTTACAAGTATTTATTTCGTCCAGGCGAGGGTGGCGGGGCAATGAGTCGAGAGGACTTCATCGACACGATCGCAGTGGACGTACTCAGCAAGTTACCAGCGCTCTACGAGATATGGCGCGTGCGCAAGCAGTTCGAGATGAATATAACGCCCACGCTTGTGGTGTTACTGCAGGAATTGGAGAGGTATATAGTTTCATATGAAAAACCTTGATCGAAAGCTATCGCTAGTCCAACAGATATGATAATAAAAAAAGAAAAACAAAAAATTTCATAAAAATACTGATAGGCCACGTTCAGTAATTTGTCTTAATGATTGAATTGTGATTCAAATAGTGGTAGATTCCTAGTCCATCGCCTAAACGAAGAATCCTAAGTTAATAAGCCTATATCTTAGTCTTTGAATTTTTTTCAGATTCAACCGTCTCATCAGCCGCATGCGCAGCACCTTATCCCTCCTCCGCAAAGCGTTGGCAGGCGAGATCGGCATGGATGCGGTCCTAGACAACGTCTCCTACAGCCTTTTCAATGGACAATTGCCTCAAGTATGGCGATCTCTTGCTCCGGCCACTTGTAAAGGGTTAGGAGGATGGATGGACCACTTCATTGCTAGGACTAAGCAGTACTCAGACTGGGTGAGTTGTACTACTCTCTGATCTAACTTCATCGAGATTTAAGTAGTCGGTTGTTTACCAGATTTTTGTTCGGCGTGTGGCGCTCACTTCTAGCATCCAAGTGCATTGTTAGGGGCTAATTGATGGACGACTTCAACGCAATGCAGGAATTAAATGAATGGAAGGGGATTGTCAGTGCCAGATGCCAGTGAAACAATGACTTGTATGAAAATTTTATTTGATTATTTATCACAGGAAATGTATGGAATAGTATCCCGGATGAACTGTAAAGCTATCCGTATTTACAGGCTACAATAGAAGAACCGGTGGTAATCTGGCTTTCTGGTCTCCACATTCCCGAGTCTTACCTCATCGCTCACATCCAGATCGCGTGCCGTTTGTATACTTGGCCGCTGGATCGGTCCACACAGTTCACCAAAGTCACCAAGTGGACCTGCGCTGATGATATCGAGGAGAGACCCGTCACGGTAATATTTTCCTCAGTATTGTTGTCATCCGCCCTTCACGGTAATATCCTACAGTGCTGACACTGTGCTGAGTGTTTACCGTCTCTAACGGAATAAGCACTCATACCTAGTGTTATGTTACAATTATTATGATAACAGCGTTGCCGTTTTTTCCTGGCGTTTCTACCGGGTTGTACTGACCGTGGTCATAGGATGATCATCATCATCCATAATGTCATCAGTCGGTGCAACCCGGTCGAAAGATTAAGGAAAAGCAATATGTTTTCGCATTAATACCCGTTTGCTTACATTAATATCATGCAACGCGAAAGTTTATAAGTATTAACTGGGTTGCCATCTGTCATCAACCCTCTCTACATCATTTTAATATTATATTAAAAAAGTATACAAAAATTAACGGCATATTTCCAGGGTTGCTACGTTCGAGGGTTGTACCTGGAGGGCGCTCGGTGGGACGTGGAAGACAGCTGTCTCAGACGGTCTCACCCTAAAGTGCTGGTCACAGAGCTTCCTGTCATGTACATCATCCCCATTGAAGCTCATAAGCTGAAGTTACAGGTCAGGAATCTTTTTTGTAGTAACTTCTTTTCTTTCCAACTCTTCATGTGGTTTCAAAAGCAGCATGTTTAGACAGATCATGGCTCGATTCGACAAATTAAAATGCATAAAACGAATTTACTTGCGCATCAAACAATATAATCGCCGAGTAAATTCTTAGTAAATCGCTCATTTCCTCAATGTTCCTTTTCTCAGAATTCGGAATCAACAAACAATGCATCTAAATTGCATGGACATTATTTTTTAAAGTATTTCTACTGTACCTACATGATGTAATCGAATTAAAACATCAATATTTTTTTTAAATTTGATGTTGATTTCTTTCCCACTCACTCACTGTGGGTCATCTATGCGAATCTCAGGTTTCTGGGTTTCATTAGTCCAAACATAATTAACAGATGTTAATCTATTATGTAAGTATTATTTATTTACTCGTAGTTTTCTTTGACAGAACACCCTTCGCACCCCGGTGTACACGACATCGACTCGTCGTAACGCGATGGGCGTGGGTCTGGTGTTCGAATCCGATCTGTGGACCGCAGAGCACTGCAGCCACTGGATCCTGCAGGGGGTGTGCCTCATCATGAACACTGATTGAATTAACGTCATTCGTCATGTCTAGTCATCGTAATTTAATCTAGTCATGAGAGCTATGCATCGTAAAATATTCAATGTTTTTTTTTTATTGTCAGATTACTTTTCCTTTTTTGTACCTCCAATTTAGTTGGGAGTCTGCCTAGCTGCTAAGTCAGATGGAAAGGAAGGCTCATTGCTCGTAAATAGGTACATCAATACCCTTTCTTTTCATGACCAAATCTTTATTCCATGATTGGAATCTTGATTGAAAATGAATTTTTAACAAATAGGTCAGTTTCTGAAAAAGTGATTATGTTTAATTTTTATCTAGTTTGTCAACTTGCATTTAAATATCATTAATTAACTTTTTGAAGTTAAGATAAAATGTACATATTTTTAACTGATATTAAATAAAGACTGATATTATTAACCAAACTTTTTATTAAATAAAAGTTACACGTAAGTATTTTATGCCTTTTGTTAGGTTTCAAGTTGTATGAAATCTTCCATAAATTATATAAAAACTGCTCAATTATATCTACATAGTTATAATAATAATGTAAGGGTGTTACCATCCTTGAAGAAAGAAATAACATTTTTGTAAAGTTTATCTTACTTTTGTAAAGATTTAGCTCTGACTTGCGGAAGACACAAATTATAAAAGGATGAGCTTAAGAAGTCTTTTAGGGATTGCCATTTAACCCAGCCCTTATTGTGAAGAAACTCCCGTGTTTGTTCTTTGCCCACATAATGGGGATCCTGCGAAAAAAGATTATTTAATTTTTAGGCACAGACCTGAATAAGTTATTTTTGATGAACCAAGCATTCCAAAAGCCACACTCTAAGATTATTTATGAAACTGGTTTTATGCCAATCTTTCAGTTCTTTCAGATAATTTATTAATAAGACATTATTTTATCTGAGACTTATTAATTTGGCCACATTTGTTTTAAATAATTATTCTTACCACTACCAACAAACTGGCATCACTTCCACAAACATTGACTCCCATAATGCCTTTAGACGAGCAGTCTACGTCCCCACCCATCATCACAGGACTTCCAAAGTGCACAAAGTGTGATACTAATGAATCTATGACGCTTTGCAACTCATCTCCTTTATTGACATGAATAATTTTGCAGGGAACATCATACAACTTGTCTATTACAAGGCAAACCTGTAAAGAATTTCATAGAAATGAGAATAAAGAAGTGAGCTGACTGATCCACAATTCGAAAAATTTGGGATCCGATGGGGCTCCATCGAAACTTTAATGAAGCGTAAGTCTTACAATTGCAACTCACTTCAAAACTGCCAATCCACTGTCTTGATCCTCCAAAAGATTTGGGTTTGTCTTCCAATTGGACCAAGATTTCTTGAATCTCTCTTATGGACGGGACTTTTTGGTCTTCTTGATAATTACGTTTCATCCAAGAACATATGGTCTGCAGGGTACGGTAGCCGCAACCCCATCCCTTAAAAATATAAACATAACCTATTAGCCATTAATATTATAATGAAATCCTAAACATATTGCTACGAAAATAATTACTCTATCATCAAATCCGTCGCACAAATAGTGATAATATTCATAATTTCCATTTACAAAATAACAATCACCCGAAATATCGACACTTTCGTGAACGTTTATCAACAAATCTGACATTTTACTTTTTTTCGCTAGCAGAGCACAGACTGACTGTGACGTTCACCTCATGTCATGCATTACATTTTGCCTATTGATGTAGTTGAGTTACAAATAGTGAAAGGTTGCTAGCCCATCGCCTACAAGCAGAATTTCAAGATTTTTAGTTTTTCTAGAAAAGAGAAAGAGAAGACTCTCTTTCTCTTTAGAAAAGAGATGATAGAGAGGAGATAGAGAAAGAGAGGAGTCTCTTTCTCTTTAGCATTAATTTACTTTTTGAAATCTTTTGCTATCCGCTTACCCCGAAAACATAGGTACCTGTTTTTACAGGTACCTGTGTTTTGTACCTGTACTGTAAGATATACCTACCTACCTACATATATAGATCAAGAAATAGATACACCTAAAGGCAATAGAAATACCAGAAAGTATTAAAACTACAACAATGTTGTGTGTCGTCGTCATGCATTTTCTGTGCAGTTGTTATGATTTCAAATTTTTGGTGCGACAACATTCTACTTATTATTTACAAGAAGTAAATATTGTTAAGTAACTATTGTCTTATTTTTACGAATTCTATGCTACAGACAGAATTGGAGGCTTCAATCTTTTTATCTAAGTATGTTGATGTTTGATGAAGTACCTACCTACGTAGATGACGTCTCCTTCCTTGAACATCTTGTTATACAAAATATTTCATCTATTATCTTCTTTATTATTATCATGATTATCACCGGATATAGTTGACAAATTCAATCAAAGATTAAATACCTTTCTGATTGATACTACTCCACACGCAGACATAACAAAATGGACAGACATAAAGGAATGGTTTCTTCAGACATAAAGGAATGGTTCCTTCAGTTAGTATAACTTATACTAACTGAAGAAACCATTCCTAAACGTTAATTCGGTAGTTAAGCTAAATAAGATGATGTCATAATGATCTAGTAGTAAACTACTTGATCATTATGACATCATATCGATTTTTATGGCTTTTACCAATTGTGCACTTTAGTGAACAATCGAAATCGAAACAATAATAAATTAGGTAGGTACCTATTAAGAAAAGGCTTTGTTACAAAGATACGGCAATCCCGTTCGCGTTACGTCCATTCGTAAAAGATTATAATAGTCCTATTCCTTACATACACAAAGTCACCTCTATATTCCTTGCAGGGTAGACAGAGCCAACATTTTTGGAAAGACTGAAAGGCCACGTTCAGCTGTTGGTATGGAATTAGACTAAACGAAATGATAGAATCCTATTCCATGACACTGAAATAAACGGCTTAAATATCATAGTGAATTACCCAAACAATGAGGACTTAGTATGGGCAAAAAATATCCAGAAAACATACCTAGACAGGAAAACGGTCGTCTCGCCCAAAAATACCTACCTAACTACTCTGGTAAATAAACAACGCGAGGTCGTAACGGGTTATCAGTAGTCTGTGCCTATATAAGACATTTGGTAGTAGAATTTGGCGCACTCACACGTTATTTTTGCATTTCGGTCCGTACTTACTGTGACTCATAAAGTATTACGATTTTTCATCATGAAGGCTGTGGTAAGTCTTCAGATTATTATTAAAATTATTCATAGATGTCTTGATAAAAAAAGAAGAGTTTTTGAAAAGATTGAAAACAGTTTTCTGAAATTTTCATGGCCTTCGAGTGTTTTTGATTCTGCTGACTTTGTCTACTCTATAAAGGATAAATATACCTATACCTATGCATTTTGTTAATTAATGTTTGTACAACGGTGTTCATACAAATGTTTACCACTTTGATACGAAACTACAATATGACATGACCATCTTTTACGATACAGCATACTATTATCTATAAAACCCATTGGATGTTACATACCTATATAAAAGCGACAGTTTGTACTTTCACATTTTCATAAATTTATACCAATCTATATATTATTCGTACTTTGTATACTTACATTGCAGATAATCCTATCTCTTGCAATCATGGCAACTGTATGCGCGCAAGATAAAGGTGAGTGGATAAATACTTTTTAACCTAATTTGCCCCAAAGCTTGGCAAAAGTCTCAACCATTCCCTTCCACTTGACTCTATCGGGGTAAATATCCAATTAATCAATTATCCGGGAATTGTAGTTGTAAACAGATACTACCTAATATATTTCCATTTGCCATGATTCCTGTTTACTACTTTCATTTTCATACGAGATAGTTGGTTTGGGTTCTCTATCTTGACGTCTCACTTAAACCTCCTCGTCTATATTTTTTATTTATTTCTTATAATAAATTAAAATAAATTCTATCTATCTTTTATAACATAAACATCATGATCCTGGAATTTAGGTATCGTTTTTAATAGTTTTAAATATTCTTTGCTTTACGAATTTACCTGCTATTTGTTGCTCATTAAATTTATTTCTACCATACCTAAGTACTAACATCTTCACAATACTTTTTAAATTTCAGTAAAAGTTGCTGAAACGCCCGATTTTTCAGGTGGGTACTGAGTACTTTATATATACATACATACATAATAAACACGTCTAGACAGAGCCAACAGTCTTGAAAAGTCTGATAGGCAACGTTCAGCTGGTTGACTTAATGATAGACATAATTGAAATTCATATAGTGACCGTTGCCAGCCCATCGCCTAAAAGAACTACTAAACTACTAAGAATTCTTAAAATCTGTTCGTACATATACCTACTTAAGCATTTTCGATGCCAAACATAAAGCTCTTCCTTCGTTTAGTACAGTTACTTGACAAGAAACATGTTCTTTCAAACCAAACTATAGGGGGTCAAGCTCTCTGCAGGCCACTGTACAATACAAACTAGCGTTGCGGTTGTTTGATTGTTGGTTTGTTTTCTTTTCTTTTCAGTGAAAGTAGTTGATCAGGCACAACAGCAGCCCGGTGGATGTAAGTTCATACACACACACCTCTTTTTCCCCTTAAATCAATATAAATATAGCCCATACGAGACAAACTACACAGATTGAGTTAGACTCGAAGTATGTTCGAGATTTGTGTTAGGAGCTATTAACTCAACGATACTATATTTTATAATAAAGACATATATAAATAAACATCCATGACCCAGGCCAATCAGAAAAAGTTATTTTCTAATCATATAGGCCTTGATTCCAGTGTCACAGACCTGCTACCGCTGCGCCACAGAGGCCGTTAGGGTAGACAGGGCTTAAGTCACAAGACTCGAAGTCAAGTTTAGATGATGATATAGAATATATGTATATAGATAGAATTGATATTCTCAGATATTGAAAGATTGCTGGCCCATGACTAAATGGAAGATCATTCATTTGTACATTGTTTGTACGTTGTAGATTTAATTATTTCCCTACATGAATGTACTATCCATTTTAACAAAAGAAAAAATATCTACAAACTTAGTTATTAATGTTTTGCTTGCGCGTGCACGTACAATTATTATGGTAATAACATAAAAAGAAAAAAATCGTTAAAAACTTGAAAATTACCTAAGGTAAAATAACTATTGTGAAATCATTCTTACAGATGTTGTTGACCCCGGGTTCTACAGACCCCCAAGACCAGCCAAACGTAAGTACAATTTATTAACTCCATGTCTCTTAATATATGTAAGTATGTAAGTAAAGTGAACTTTTCTTGGTTAAGGTGGTAAAAGAAATTTTCACAGCATATTTGGACGATGAAACTAAGGGTGTCCCTAAAATATATCTAGCTAATGACCGATTAGTTCGTGTACAGAAAAGTAATTTTGTACATATTATTATCTATTTGTTTTATTCTTTTTGTTTTAATATGAATGGTGCGCAAATTTCTTGGATCATTAAAAAATCAACCTATGTATGTATTTCCTTATTTTTCAAAGATTTATAATTCGTTTTGTTTTTTCAGCTGACACTAGTTTCCCGCCCATAGGTAAGCAAGTATTTTATACATTAGTACCTACATGTTTAAATTATTCTGTCTTGCAGCTTCTAGGCTCTTTTATTTAATTTAAATATATGAATCAAGGTTTATATTAACTAATTATAGTATAAGGTACTTATTATATATTCTACCCAGTCATCAAAACCCCTCCAATAGATTTTTTGTAAATAAGTTAGGTACAAATATACATCGACACATCCTTTCAAACTTTCATCGTTTACTATACTTTTTGTAGGATAGGAAAAAGAATTATTTGTGGTTAAGTAAAAAAAAATATCACTACACCCAATCATTAACACTACATCTGTTTATAATAACCGAAATTTCTTTTTTCACAGGAAGTGTTAATGGACCTAACGAATATCCCTACAGACCAAGTGAGTAAAGTTTCTTAAAGGTTGTGCAAAATATAACAATTAATGGATTTCTGTTTTATAGAATAAGTAAAGAGTTTTATTGAAGTACTGTTCTCCGAATGTCTATACACACTTAACAAATTGTCGTTATACCTACTTGACTTTAGAAATTTGCAATGACAGTCGGGTCGCAATAATACGTACTCGTACATACGAATCCTTAGATGGAACTAAAATTCAGATGGTAGATTGCTAGTCCATCGCCACTGCCATGTTTATAATAAGCCTTTTGCTTAATTGACTTCTACAATGAATAAGATGATTTCTAATAATGTTAAATTGTTTACAGATGATGGCATCGCTCGTTCGGGACGTTAATCAGAAACCAGAAGAACCTCTCTCTACCATATAACGTTACGGCTCTTATATTTTTGTTATTATATAGTACTTAACAGATATTAAATAATATTATAAAGTATTTTAAGTGATTTTATTATATTATTTTACACCTACCTTCCTATAAGTATATGCTCTTGAGGTGAGGTCATACGTCGTTAGGAAACCTATACATCCAGGAAACTCAATTTAGTACTTAACCATGATTCAATATAGGTTATATTAACGTTATCCAAATTAGGTTGTAGAGTAAAAACACCCTCACCCAAGATCCATGGTCAAAGGCGTACTCCGGGCTCCTCTCCAGATGGGTGAGAATGCAACAGCGACTAAAGCCAGGAGCATGAAGAGACCTATGGGACAAGTAACTTTAACGAAATCGTCGATCATGGTACGATCAAGATTCAAATGAAAATATTGATAAACGGATAGGAAGCGAAATGAATTTTGTATTTATTGAATTGTAGAAATGTATTGCGATTAAGCAGTTAAAGTGCAGTGTGTAATTAAGATCACATAATAAATCTGTGGCCCCAAGGTAGGGTTATAAGGTACCTACTAACAATCTGTCAAACATAAAATAAATAAAAATGGATCGTTAAAATTATCGTCAAATACTTTGTACGATCAATTGAATTACAATAATACCTAGAGTGCATTTGACGCACGATATTATTCGTCCCATCAGCAATCAAGTGATTCAGTTTCATATCGAAACTACGTCACATTTATTTCTTATTAAAAAAAATCTGATCATTATCGATGTTTAAGCATTTGCTATCCAGACGACATTTACTATCCCTCGCCCTCGGTTCCGCTTAGGTACTTGAAAAATACCCTATGTCTTCCGCATCTGCTTCACACTAAACATACATATGTAGGCATTTCATGGAGAATGGTTTAGTGGTTTTGACGGGAAAGACGGACAAACAAACACAGTTTCACATTTATAATGTTAACTAGTTGCGCCTATAATGTTAACTAGTTGCGCCGTGTATTTATCGTAATAACAAACCACAGTACAGACAGACTCCCTCACATTAAAGGAAAATTAATGCCAGGCCACTAAAACCGATGCTGGCTTGTCGATCTCTCCGGGTCCAAACATGGTGTGAAAATTTTCTGAACCAACCCTGTCTATAAGAAGCTTATTATCCGATGTCTTAATGCTCGCCATCCTCAGTACACTAGAGCCAAGCCTTGAAAAAGCTGAAAAGCCACGTTGTAGAATAGAATTTCAAGATAAGAAGATCGGGAAGCGTCGGGTTTCATTCTTACATATTTAATGCATGTCATGACAATGTTATTTATTGTATGACAAGTTTACATCAGGGTCATATGGCGACAGGGATCAACGGCTTACATTCGAAGCATTAATCGTTTTTAAGCATTAATAGTTTTATTCACGAACGTATTCCAGGCACGTAACTCTTGTTCTATCACATAACCTCAAAGACAAGAAAATGATCATCTTTCTAAAACCAAACTCATTCAAACTTGAAAATTCCCAGCTCAATTTGAATGTGTATGCTTCTTAGAATTTGAATTTATTACCTTCAGGGTCATACGCAAACGTTTTATCTACTGAACTTTTAACATAGAGGATTTCCGATGATCCTAAATTATCAGAATTGAGAAACAACGCTGTTGTGTTTGTTTAAAAATATTTGCTCAGCTAGCCAAGGTGGAATATATAACGAAGGGGCCCCAGAAGCATTTAGTTTTTTCTTTAGGTACCGCTTGCTTCACTGGACCGTTTTGGAAATGAAGGCAGTTGCTGTGAGTAATATTTTTTTTTAATTTGACGGATTATTAAACAGATCGAGACGTTATACGCATAGAAAAATAGTTTTTTTTTTCCACATTCTTTTTGACAGTTTTTTAAGGTTCGATAGTTAAATGGCTAAAACGTTCCGTTTGTACACAGCTATAATTAAGATGAACTGTGTAGCACGATTATGTAATTTAAAAATATTATTGATAGGTACTTAATAAGTAGGTATACCATTTATTAATATAAAAACTTACGAAAATCTGTCTGTCCGTTCATCTGTCCATATCTTTTAAGCCGAATTTTGATGATTTTTATGGGTGTAGTTGATTAATTAACCAAGGTTAAAAATAGGCTTCATAATCTGGAATTTCCTTAGACAGTGAAGATTAATATTCCTTTTAAGCTTTTATCTTGAATTCCTATGACTGTGTGACAGATCATAATTAGTCGACGCTCTAATCTTATCTTGAAATATTGATAAAAATGGATAACACTTAATTTTTTTTTTAATTTAGTCAAGTAATCGATTGTTGTGTTTTCAACATATTCAACAAATAGCTTATTAGGAAATTAATTAAAATCAGGTATGTATGACACTTTTACTTATTTATGTTAAAAAATCCTTAAAAAATTAGGTTTTAAATATTTTCATAGAGTTATTTTGAATTTTTTTTTTACTTACCTATTTTCCATTAACTTTTGTTCGACGCTGCACTCCCATTTAAAGTAGGTAGGTTTCTGATGTTATATTAGTGTAATATCTATTAATAAGATACGTACATTTTAAAATCATTTCTCCAATCACTATGCTAATTTACAAAACATAAATCATACTTATCATTTATAAAAAAAGAAAATTATATTTTACATGTCTTTGCATGTGACAATAAAATAATAATGCATAACAACAACTATCGTCATATTTTTCAAAACCTATCAAAATATTTGCACAGTGATTTCATGTTGTGTAAATCAAATTTCCTTTATTTTTTTACACTTGAAATAATCCGGAATCCATTGACTTTATCTTATCAAATATACAAAGACATCCCTATCTTTATTATTAGAGCATCATGTGCCAATCTCAGTACACAAATGAAAGTGTATAAAATACATAGGCACTGCATTACACAAATTTACTTAGGTTTTATTTTCTGTGCACCGCATACTAAATAATAGTGTGAATAACCAGAGGGAGATATTAGAATTTGTTGTGGTTCTATTCAATTTCAAAATGATTATCTCTTGTTGGCAGATTTTATTCTTGGCTTCGCTAGCCATGGGGTCATCACAGGAAAAAGGTATGTAAACCATGTATATACTTATAAAAATATCTATCATACTTAAAGTAACTGATAGACTAGAAATAGATATATAATTTTCGTCTAGATAAAAAACACCTGCATAAAATCAATAAAAAATAAAATTGACCAGACAGATACAAAATTATTTATGCATAGGTACTTTTATTTACTTTGGTACCTAAAACACTCAGTTCTCAAAACTTGTACACAGTGTATTAATTTTAGAAAAGTGCTTATACTATTTGACAATTATGTCTGAGTCACTTCTTGTCACTGATACCTATAGAATAACGGCTTCAAAAAGGAGGGGTTCTTAATTCGACCGTATTTTGATTTATTATATAACTGTGGGCTTGGCGCTAGTTCTGTGGCGAATGCAATACCCGTCAATGTTTACATCAGCCAGCCATTCGGTCCAAAATGGGCTTATTTGGAGATTATCTACCATTTAACCCCTAATCTGGAGAAGTAGCCCAAATGAGAAGTACCTACCTAGCCCAAGTGAGAAGTTATCCATTAGCGAGTCGGTTGCCGTCATGAGAATAAGCCTAAATGCGCCTAAACGATATTCAGTACCTACATTTTACATTTAAGTATTTTTGTTATTTTTTTTTTAATTCTTACTGTTTTCAGTACACATCGTAGATAATGCACCAGGCCAAAGTAAGTATTTTATATGGAAACAAAATATTAAATTTCAAATACTGCTTACTTAACTTCTTGGAACTTTTATCATTGTTCCCTTCTACAAATCTGTTCAAAGTATGGAATGTATGTTTTAAATTCAAATTCAAACTTTTATTTGCATAATATGAGTACAACAAGGTCTTAAATATAATGTATAACAGATCTTCATATTTACCCTTTCGGATGTTGCAAACATTTTTTACTACCATCGGCGATAATCTATGAGAATGTAGAGAGTGTGTTGCCAAATCAACGAATACGCACGGGGGGAAGGGATTAAGGCCTAAAAACAATCTTAAATCTTTAATGTAGTTTTTCGGCAGTATTTTAATATTCCACGTTTGGCATAATGATAAAATTGAAATTCAAATAGTGACAGGTTACTAGCCTGTCGCCTAAAAGAAAAATCCCAAGTTTATTAGCCTATCCCTTATTCGTCTTTTACGACATTCAGGGAGAAAGAGAAGGAGTGGTCTTATTCTTTTTTTTGTTGGTGCCGGGAACCACACGTCACATTATTATAATATATCCATATTTCCTTTTTAATGTATAAATTAGGTACCTAACTAATATAAATTAAAATATCGTTAATATAACTAGGTATTTATTTTTTGTTCCAGATTATGGAACTGGAAACAGTAAGTATAGTTATTCGCTTCAAAATATAACTTTGAAAATCCTATTGTTTCATATTTATCCTGGCTGGATTGTCCCGGCTGCGTCCTCGCCTCTCTAAAGACGAATCTGGGTTTAACATAAGATCATTAAACTGATAGTTTATTTGATATATTAAACACATGAATTCTCTCCATGAATAAACGAAATAAAATAATAGAATGAATAAATATTGTTTTTTTTTATTGCAGTCGTGGATCCCGGCTTCTACCAACCATCTAACCGTAAGTTTCATTGATGTACTATAGAAATAGTGTAAAAACATTTTTTATGGATTTTTGAACTAACCTCTTATTATCTTATTACTTTTCAGCTAACTTAGGAACTGGCCAAAGTAAGTTATATATTACCTTAAATATATTTTAACATATGTATGGATTTCAATTAATTCCAATGGATAAATATTGTTTTTTTTTTATTGCAGTCGTGGACCCCGGCTTCTACCAACCATCTAACCGTAAGTTTCATTGATGTAGGTACTATTGAAATAGTGTAAAAACATTTTTTATGGATTTTTGAACTAACCACTTATTATTTTCTTACTTTTCAGCGAACTTAGGAACTGGCCAAAGTAAGTTATATATTACCTTAAATATATTTTAACATATGTAGCTCAGATTTCTGCTATTTCGTTAATTATAAACTACCAAGTTAAAGTTCTAAGAAACATGAAAAAAATATTCTCTTTTTTTTTATTAATTAATCTTTCTTTTAGATATTCTTCCTAACATCTTATTTACCGTTTTAAAATTCACCCAATATCAAGTAGATAATGAAATTCAAACAAAATAAAAGACGAAAATATATATATTCATTATTTTTTGTTCTAGTTGTCGACCCAGGCTTCTACCAACCTTCAAACCGTAAGTATCCCCGCAGCCTGAAAGGTTTTGCCACTATGGCGTGGCTCCCATAGTAATTTCTACATGCCATCCTTTATTATTCCGTCATGTAGTGCATTACCCAAATGTCAGCGAAATCCGATTAGCAGTTTACACAATTACACTAATTTATTTATATCTTAAGAATTCCTCGAGTTGCTATAATATACCGCCTTTTTGACTATAATTATAGTATAAGTACCTATTTGTTTAATTGTAAATTAAAAGATGTTTAGAGAATAAACATATTAAATGGGAAAAATTCATAATAATATTCTTTATTTTTCAGCTAACTTGGGAACTGGTCAGAGTAAGTAAACATAAATTTATTCATTTTTTACACCAACAAAACAATTTTTTTAACGTATTATTTTCTACATACCAGTTCATACACCTATTTATTAGATTCCAAAATGAGACGTATCTAAAATACTTATACAATTTTACTTCATTGTTCTGTCATTTACTTAATCATTTTTAAATAAAATTTCGGTATTTTTTTTTTTATTTTACAGTTGTCGATCCTGGCTTCTACCAACCATCAGGTCAGTTTCAATAATTATTTTTTAAAATTATTTAATAGAGTATGCATTTGTTCATCTTTGTTTCTTAAAAACAAAGTTTTTCGAGGCTAGTAAAGAATAATATGTATGTACTTCCTAGCACTTGAGAATAGAACTACTTCAACTCCCCTTGATCTAGAAGTGACTAGGGGTATAAGTAGTTTTGCCAAAAGCAGCAGGCATGATCCAAAATGCATTAGTTCAGGTATTACCCACTACAAAATCGATGTCACGAAACATTCTCTAATTATCATATATCTAAGTCATTTAATTACTTATTTGAGAAATCTACATACAATATAATACATGTATTGTGTAGATATATTGAATATACATGTGACTTTAAATACATCAGCAGCCTTTAAATTTTAGGCTTTCAGCATCGGAACAACTGTTTCTCTAGAGATGTTACATGTGTGTGCATGATCCTCGGTCAGGTCAAGATGAAAAACGAACTCGTACTGATTGGTCAGGGTTTTGCGAGACCCATAATAGAAGCCTCGAACTTATCTGCTCTCTCAACTAGGTTAAGCTGTAAAAATTTTCCGTATAAATGTACTTAGGTCATACTTAGGTATATACTTTTTCATCATTACAGTACTCACAAAAGTCGAAATTTATTCTGACTTAAGCTTCCAAACCTTTTTTCATATTTTTTTACTTAATTTACATTTTGTTTTCTTTTTAACTTAATTCTTCTTTTATTTTCTTAACATTTACTTCATTAATGATGTTAAAAAAAAATTATAACTAGGTATTATTTTGTTTCAGGTCCATCATACCCCGCATATCCACCCAGTCTATACCGTAAGAACAATCATGGACCAAATACCTAAAAAAATTTGGTCCAGTCTATAATCAGCTGTTCATTAAAGTCATTACAATAAAACACTAGCTTTTTAAATGACATAACAATTTTGATAACTTTGAAAACAAATTTTTTTGGTTATTCTCCTATATCCTCCGTAATCTCGATCCTGAAAGTCTCGTATTTCTAAAATTTTATACGATTAAATTAAAGAGTACGATTATCAGTTATGATTCTTGTTTTTTGAGAAATCATTAGAAAGTTTAAATTTTTGGGGGAGTATCTAAGTGATGTTTCATAATAATATTTATGCTCCCGTGATGTTTTTATTTTAATAATCTATTTTCTCTTTCAGCTAACCCTGGATATCCACCAATAAGTAAGTACCTACCTGTTTGCTACCACAAATATTTTGGAGGAACGTAGTTGCTACTACTTGTGAAATGAATAAATAGTTATTATTATATTAATGTACTTCCAAATTTTCCTCTCCTGTTGAAACTCCTTACAATCAGTAAGAAAAATACGTGTCAAGTCTCAGATTCCTACGCCTAGTAATTTCGACTGTAGGTACATTGTCTTTAGTCAGTCACTCAATAACAGAAGAGTTCCTTAAATATTTACAAAATTAAATTGATTGGAAAAGGCATACAGCTGAACTTGGCTATTAAGTCTTTGTGAGAATGTTGGCTCTGTCTTCCTCGAATGGGATAAAGACGTAATTATTTGTATGTATGAAGCTACGGTAATCGTTCGTAAATAAGTTGGCAAATTAGGACTAAAAAGGAGATGAGACATTTGCTGTTTCCATGGTAATGATTTAAGTTTTATAATGTGTAGGTATTTTCTTTTGACAATCTTATTGATAAATTATAAACTCTTTTTTTCGCAGACAATGGACCCGCTTACGTAGAAAACCCACCACCACCTCACTGGAGCCAGAGTGAGTAAATCTTTAGATAAATGTTATTCTAAAAACATCTTCTTACAAAATTTCTAAGTATGTAACCACCAAACCGCCGAGCTTGCATGAAGAGTGTTATGAATATGGATAATGCGAAAGAATTAAGTATGCAGAGATCGTGGAAAGTGGAAAGATACTGTCAACCCTTTCCGGAAAATGTATCTTAAACAATAAAAAATATTGTAACACAATAATTACTGAGGTATGAGAAGACCAGAGTAGTGATAGATACCGGCGGGACCTTATAACTTTGTCTTGTGATTTTGCTATTTAATTTAACTCTTGCATTTTCAGGTTAGCTTTAACTATGTGTCAAAAGATCCCAACGTTATTAAAAAAACAAATTTGTTGAAATAATATTAAAAAGAACTGCAATTAATTTGACTAAATACTTATTCATTATGGCAACAGCTGAATAAATACTTACCTAGATAACAGCTGCACATTTAATTTTATTGTTTTATGTTTTATATAAACAAGTGCAAAATTTAACCTAACAGGAAAGTCAACGACGATAGTTTTTAGCGATATTTTCCTCTTAACACAGGTGGGGAGCTAAACCATATAATAACGAGAGAACAAACAATGCGCGCTCTACATAGCTATGCGTTCAAAAACGTAATAAAATACGGTAGTATTTTATTATGTTTTTGAACGCATACATTTTGAGAAGGTGATTTACTTATGTAAAAATTGTTATAAAATTATATACACTCAATTTGGACATATAGACACACTTCTATGATGTCGCTTTTTTTGAGAAAATTGTTTGCACAGACATACTGAGTAATGTCTGCAAACGTTTAATATTTGCGATGCGATTTGCCGAATAGCGAAATGTAAACATAGCAACAGAGCCATTGTTAATTCGTGTCAAGCGAAAAAACAAAAGCATATTTAATTTATTTACAAATACCGTCATATGTAAACTTATTCAAACAATTCCTAACAAATCCGAATTAAATTTCTAGGGATAGAAGAAATCGAATTTACCCTTAATTTCGGATTGTATGTTCAAAAAAATTAAGTTGTAGTATCATTAATACATAAAATCATGTCTATAGCCCTTGCGGGGTTGACAGGGCCAACAATTTTAAAACTGGCAACGTTCAGCTGTAGGTATGGTTTTATAATGGAATGCTACTGACGGGTTACTAGCCCATCGCCAACAAGAAGAATACCAAAATTATAAGACTCCCTTAGTCGCCTTTTATGACATCCATCGTTATATATACGTAAAATATTTTTAATAATGGCGTTTTCGGTTGCATCTTCACTAGGCACGATCAGATCCTACTAATAACCTTAGTCACCTCCAACGGTACTTGAAAAATGGGACTTATTCTAGCAGGTACTACAAGTCACAATAAGAAAATAATTAGAAAAAAAATTTGTCAACAATAAATTGGTATTTATTTCATTGTTACAGCTTTGTACCCTTCTGGAGTTGCTCGGGACGCCAACAACTAAAATCTGCTGATGACGTCATATCCAGATCAGATTCTATTCTCGGCTGAAATACCTTCAATATTTCCTTACAAAAAAAAATAATAAGTGTAGTACATTGAAATACCTTCACCCAAATTAATGTTCCAAAGAAAACATTACATCGTTTTATATGTTTTAATGTATCCAAATTTTATGAAAGAAATATGAAATAAACAATAGTCAATTAATGAGGTATTTGTTTTTTTAATGTATGAATTAAATTCTAAGAGCAATATGGGGTCTAAATTGGTGCCTTAATACTTTTTCCTTTAAAAACCCCAAGTTTCACGTATCAGGGAACAGATAATTAACTCATTATCTCATATTAACTTATTTCTCATCTTTTCGAATTCCCGATGGCACGTGACACCACTATCTCTGAATATAGTCTGCTGCCGAACCCAGGAGAACCTGGAAAAACTCCGTGAACAGCTCATGTCAGTGCAATTTTCTTCACAATAGTCCAAAGCTTTTCAACTATCTACGAGTAGTTATCTTTCGGATCCAACACCACCTAGTACGGTTTTTGACATGGTTCACATAACGACAACTAGGATGCCTTTTAAAGCTCAAAAAACTAGTCCACCAGACTCGAAAACAAGATCACATAAGTATTTTTTATTAGGATTTCATATAAACCCGGACCTTCTCAATAGTTCCATTAAATGCTTATTCACATCCGTAGTCCTGGGCTTCTAAAATTAATTACTCTACTTTTTTACTCTCATTTCATACCACAATATACCTAATTATCTAGTTATTGTGGTCTTTAATTAGTTTCCTGTTAATGATTTCAATTATTATCCAATTTGCGACACGCTCGCTTCCTATGTCCATCTCTACATATAAAGGGATCGTGGGATTTTTATCTCTAAGTAAATCTTTGGATTGCACATCCGTAAGTCTGTGATAATGGCAAAATTTAAGGTGAGTATACATTTTTGCTATGTTGCTATTCACGTTAGTATGGTCCATGCGATAAACGTATATAATAGTCGTCGTCATATAACCTTCGTCGAAAATGTGTGATTTTGAAGTACTTACTTTTGTTTTACTAATACAACAGGATTTTGCAATGATTCTTGGCGACTACTTGTTCCTACTAAGATTGGAGTATTAGCAGCCAGTTTACTTCTTAAGCTCCATCAACTCTTTTTTTTTTACTGTCATAGTTATCACAAATAAGTAAATGCTTTGGGTCTTCTGAAATCGCCATGCGGCAAAGTGTAGTATTGTGTGTTGAACGCCTATTACTCACGACCTCGAATCACATGGTAGTTAAAATTATAGGTACCTTTAGTAGGTAGTCTTTTGTATGCATAAATAAATGGCAATACAAAGACGATTTATTTTAATCAATTTAAAAATGGCCTAGAAAGAGAATTATCATCATGACCTATTCAGGGATCGATCTCAAACGTGTAAAGCCTATCAATACATTACTATTTCGTAGGAAATGTCATACGATAAAATTACTCTAAAAATTCCAGCTCCTCTTCACGCTCACCCTCCTTCTGCTGGTGTCCATGGCGACAGCTGGTGATGACGTCACCACCACCACCGAGGGTCCAGCGACCACAGCCACCATAGCCAACAACGCTGCCCCGGATGCAGACTCTAACAGTACCACCACTGATCCTACGGCTGACACCAGATGAAACCGGTATTCAAAGCAAACTCACTGTAGGATTCAAAACTTGAATACGAATTCGTGACTGTTTTAGACATGAGAAAAGAATGGCTTAAGGGATAACTAATGAAAATAAAGTCTTAAAAATAATCATACAACAAAAATCTACGTTTAGTGAAAATATGGACGTGAAACAAACAATAATAATTTAATTGGAATAGCAAATTTAATAAAAATGATTCCATGGGAAAAAAAAATATTTAATTAATTAAAAACTAAACATAATTACAGTTAAACATTATTTAAAAAAGGAAAATGAAATAATTTAATGTACTTATAAAGTTATACCTACCTAAAGGAAAATTGTTGAACCTACATAATAAGTGAAGTGAAAAATACCAAGTGATGTCAAGAATTTCTACCTATATAATTTATCCGCAAGTGAGTTTGCAAGATTGTGCCATAAAAAATAATAAATGTATTGTAGCATGGAATTGCTTTTTCAATGAAACCCATCTTTGATCCAAAATAAATAACTCACATTTTGTTTATTTGCATACATACATATAATAACGTCTATATCCCTTGTAGGGTAGACAAAGTCAACAGTCTTGATAGTCTATCAAGCCACGTTCAGCTGCTAAGCTCAATGATAGAATTGAGATTCAAATAGTGACAGGTTGCTTGCACATCGCATACAAGAAGAATCCCAAGTTTATAAGCCTATAGCCTTAGCCTTTTTTTAACGACATCCATGGGAAAGAGATGGAGTGGTCCTATTCCTTTTTATATTAGTGCCGGGAACCACACGGCACACACGGGATCCATTAACTTATATCTCCCAGTAATATCTCGTCAAACTCTTAAGTTCGTAGCCCAGGTCTCTTTTCATATCAATACTTATCTTTCTATAAAACTTCCAGTCAATGTAATAAGAAGATGTTTTTACTCTCAGTTACCATCCGATAAAATTTGCTAACAATGAGACGATATAATAAGAGATCAATTAAACAAATTACTCGATTGGATGTCTTATTTTTACCTTTTCTCATCAAGTTATTGTTTTCTTATCTCAACATTAAAAAAACGTTCTATTTCATATTATGTTTGTAGACATACAAGTATGTTTTGTACAATTTATTGTAATTTTGTTAAACTAATAATAATTTTAATCTAAATTAGCGACGCAGCAGTTTTTTAAAATTGAGAACCGTTATTACTTATTAGAAAACTTCTTGTAAAAAATATGAGATGTAAGTACTTATTAGAGCACAAACTTAACATAAGTACATTAACTTTTGCAAAATCCAGACAGGATGATTTTTGACTGAGACAGACTGAGAGATAAACCAGTAAAAACTCATTTAAATCATTATTTCATTCTGCTTTTTTTATCATTCGCGTCGAAAATGTATGTCTGTGTTTATTTTATAAGTTTCCTGTTATACTGAGGTGGCAAAAACACAGACTGTAGTTTTAACCATTAAAAGACATATAATTCGTTTTAAGAATTTAGTGTGTTGATAACTTGGTTGTTTATTACCAGGATAATTTCTTCATCACAAAAATTCTAACTTCATAAAATTGTGGTTCATTCGACGCGTTGATGTCTTTTCAACTTTTTGGCTACGAATATATTCACTTTTATACGTATATTTTAGCACGCAGACCGTCAAAACTTTCTGTAATAGCATGTAAGGAATCAAGAGAATTACAGGAATACGAGTACGTTATAAGAAGTAATCATGAAAAAAAAAACAGATTTTTATATTATCGTTTAATAAATAATTTTTACAAGAACTTTTAATAACTAACAAATATTTACAAATTAACTGCCGTATAGATACAGTTTATTGCGCATACAGTTGTATACGACCAAGTGAAGAGTACCGCCATGGCGTTTAGTAATGCTGAATTTCGAATTAAGTCCCTCTGTGTAAAATCTTTTTTCACCATAACATCCCCACGTCCCAAGACAGAAGCTCGGGGTGCGCCCTTCGATCCTGGTCTAGGTAAGGTTTTTACATAAAACGACATCCATCCGACCTCCGCAACCTTTTTTTCTGAATGAGCTTTTTAATCATGATCCAATATGAGGTTCTCCTCATATTGGATCAAGATTAAAAAGCTCATTTAGATCGATTTGAAAACGCTAAAGCTGGGCTTTACTAAGGCGCGACACATGTTAAGAATAGCCCTTGTAGTGTCTTCCTAAATTAAAAGGAATTCCTATGACTAATAGAGATTACCAACTACATTTGGCGATGTTTTCTCCACTCCATACTTCGTCTGTTAGAGATATAATTATTTGTGTCCTTCGGATAACTGTAATATGGATAATATGCTCCAGTTTTCCTATTGAAAACCAGGTAAGGTGGCATATAACCAGAATAACTGGCCAATTTAGGCGACCAGTTCCTACGATAGGCACTTCTCTTAGATTTTCGTTTATGTTTCTTGTTTACATGTTTCGATTTGATTTCGTGCATCAGGTAGTCAGAATCGTCGAAGGTTTTAGTCACGTCTGAAACTGCCGTTACCCGCTTCTTCTTTGCAGATGCCAACGGCAGAATTATTGATAACAGTAGGATCTGTGAAAGATAAAAAGGAATATGTTACTGTCACTATCTGAATCTTAAGCTTAATATGGCCTTTCAGTCTATTCGAAATTTTGGACTCTGTCTTCACCGTAAGGGATAAATACGTACGATATGAATGTATGGAATTGTTTATTTCTTTTTTATTTTATAAGCACTTCCAAAGGCATACGTTGGATGGCCGTCGCTTCCAAGCATACATGTTGGAAATATTTAGGCGAGTCCAGTCTTGTACTTCTTGCGACTAGAAAGATCATAAATTTGGCAAAAACCCAGGGAGCCACCTCCACATACGCCAGTGCAGCCGATGTGACGATCACTTTTCCAGAACTAAGTTATAAATATTACCAAAATAATAAAGAGCCATTACATACCTGAAGAAATATTATTCGAATGAGCTGCATTTTAATTTCAAATTGTAACAAACTATCAAACAACACATGAGAAAAAACACCGACACTTGAGCCTGCCCTGAAATCGTGTAAATAGTGAAACCTCCGTGAACTTCACTTTTTATATTTGTGACTTTCAAGATAATACAGCACTTTCTTTCACAAAGAAAGCCATGGCGTCGCCGTCATATATTCTCAATACTCTTAGTCTCAAAATAGTTTAACACTAACTCTTTAAAGGGGCTTAGCTCGCTTTCTGTTTGCATTTAATTGGTCTTTGTTTTAGTAAAAGTAAACATTAAAAATCAAGACAATTTTTTTTTTGAGAATAACATTGATAAAGTTTAATGATCTTCACGTGAGACTTACAATTTATATATTTCTAAAGCAATTAATAATAAACAACAAAATTTTATCGCCACTCAATTACATATTTGATAAACTTGAAAAGAAATAGGTAGGTATAGTAAAAATGAAACACAAATCAATTCGGAGAATTCTATACTCAACTCGTTTATCCCACTTCAAAGTTGTTGATTTTAAGGAAATACATTTTAATATCTAAACAAATATATATGATAATAGCAAATTGTATTTCGGAATTTTATTATTGTTAAAGACGGCCGTTTTTTCCAAGTGTATATTATATTTGCTGATAAAGGAAAATAATCATATTAGGAAGTTATTATATTTTTTGTTGGCGACAGCATTAGACGTCGAATACCATGTTGTTTGAGTACCACCGTGTTTATCTTATAAGGCCAACCATTTTTTTAGTAATAACATCTCCACATCTTTTTAGTAGCAAGTGTGAGAAAGCAATTAGCACGGAGCTGTTTATTTGGTGACCCGCTTACTTCTTGACCTCGGCTTTATTTGACATACATTTTGGAGATAATATTGCTATCCTAATGTATGCAAATGGGAATTAACGCGAAAACATACTTTTTTTCCTGACGTTTCGACAGGGTGGCGCCGACCGTGGTCACAGGTTGACTGGTTCGTATACATTAATATCACGTAAAGTGAAAGTTTTTAAGTATTAATATTGGTATCCTGCATCGGAAAGAAAATAACAATGTTATTATATAAACATATATGATAGGTATTGAACTTATTTTTACCTATAACACCATTGTACCTACACATTTTTACAAGTGATTAGAGAAATTAATTGAATAATTTTTATGATACTTTTCTAACTGGTTATTCACACACTAACTTAAGTATTTTTACCTCAAAAGTCAGAAATGATACAAATTTAGACGATTTTATTCATAAAAATTTAACTGACTTAAAATGATAAAAATATTTTAATTATCAATGCTCGATGTTTTAATTATCAATGCTCGGCTTAAACTACTGAAGGGATATTCGGATCCACACAGTTATAGAAATTTTAGAATTTTTATAGGAATAAGGTCTGAAGTAAAGCTGCTCTAACGCAGGTACAACTCAATAGATAATAAGTTTAATGTATTTAATTATTATATTATTAATGGAAAAGTTTGTTAGTATAGTATGTATTGATGTTTGTTACTCTTTCACGAAAATACTACTGAACCGATTACGTTGAAATTTGATAATATAGTAAGCTTAAAACCCTAAATAAAACTTAGGCTACTTTTTATCGGGGGATTGATTGATACATGCATATAATCACGTCGCTATGCCTTGCGGGGTATACAGAGCCAACAGTCCCGAAAATACTGTTACTGTATTTTATTATGCGTGCTTTTAATTTTAATAACTTGTCAAATTACCTAACAATATCTTTAAGTAGGTAGGTAAATATTGTTATTATTTTAAAATGATAAATGCTTAGGAGGAAATTTAAAATTATTAATTACAACAATTACTAACTACAACAATTTATGAAAACACAATTTTAATTGGATACGTAGTATACTCGTTATTTTGTCACCTTTAACTAGTAGGTATCATTGTTTTGGAGTTTGTTTTGTTTGTGTGTTGTTGTACAATTGTTATTTACGTTGTATATTGTATATTTATATATGTGACTAGTTATTTTCCGTGAACCATAAATAAATTTAATTATCAAACATTTTAATTAACTTAGGTAATGAAACAAATTGATGAACAACTTAGTTTGTAAATAAAATACAAACCTAATAAGTATTGTCAATATACCTAGTTACCTAAACATCGTGTGTAACCGAAATTCAATATATTATTATAGCTTCCTTTGTAAAGGTTGCAGAGGTAAGACGGGGGGTCGCTTCATATAAAATCTAACTTAATAAAATAAAATGGTCAGGCGCATTCCAGACTCCTCTCCAAGGAGGAGTCAACTTGGACTAACGCCAGGTACCCACAATTGAGGGGAAAACCATAAAACTCACATTCCAAAAGTATGATGTAAAGTAATTAATTAAAAAGCTTGTCAATCAATGTGATTAGTACAAATTATATTAAGTTGTTACGAAAATGAACCTCAATGGAATATACATAAGAATTTTTTTTTAAATTGTACAGTTATAATTATACAATTTCGCAATGTACTAATCTATAGTTATAAGTAGTAAGTACTTAGTTAACAGAAAGTTCAGTCCTTGACGTGACAAAGTGACAGTAACAAGTGCTGAAATCATGGAAATTAAGTTAGTTATTTTATCGGTGAGTCTTAGATTTAGGTATACTCGTAGTAGGCTACCTTACGTAGTACCAAATATTTTGAGTCGTGTCTTTGACAGAACTGTTCCATATAATCTTGTGGCATGTATCATGGATCATGACAATATGAGTACTAATTGAATAGGACATGAAGTACAAATAACTAAGTACTGTCAACCGCACGTCAAGTTACTGTCCGTTCCGTAGTAAATTTCGTTTATTTGATATGCTGCTGTCTGTACTAATTATACCGATTGGCCAAAAGTAATTTCTAAGCCGATAAATTTCTTCCCTGACCTTGAATTCAGCAGCTTAAACAAACCATTGTCTCGTACTTTGTCTTCAGCTTGATATTTCGGAGAAAATATAACTTTAATTATTTTTCTTGTTCCTTTTCTGTGCTAACCGAATAACAAATGTTCAAAAACATACATATATATCTATGCTCCAGCTGGCTTGCCTGTCATGCCTGGTGCCACCAGCTTACTCCACAGCCCTCACAGCCAAGCTCGCAGCAGCTGGGGCTGCCAAGGGGGCTGCCTTACTGGGTGCTGGAATTCTGGCTAAAGGAGCGGTTCTTAAAGGTTCGTTACAGTTTACTTATACGTCGACGTCAGGAGTGTACTCTTGAAAAATACTAACCAGCATATCTCTGACTACTATCAGCATATGGTTCATAGACTAAAGAGCTTTTTGGCTGTGACTGGTGAAGTGTATTGCTTAACTGGAGAAACGTAGGAGCGTATGTTTATAGTACAGTACATGGCCTAAACCCATAGGAAATAAAAAATCTTTTAAAACGTAAAAGACTTTTCATGATCGGTTCAGTATTTTCGAAAATTAGCCCTTAAAAACAAACAACGTCACAAACTTTATAATATACAGAATGGACAGAGGCAGAGGAAGAACAGATTGGTACCGAATGGACAGTTTTAATCTCTACAACTGCTCAGTCTGACTGACCCCTAGTGTTGAGTGATAACTATACTATTAAATAAACAATACGTTATGTAACAAAGTCAATATAATGATGGATTGACGGACGTATTAATAAAAACACTAACTACCTATATGTAGATAATATAAATGTAAACATAATGGAGGTGTATAAATACGTTCTTTTTCCTTTTTAAGTGTTAACACCTAAATATCTATTCATGAAAAAAAAATCAGATTTCTTTGAGCTAGAGGGCAGCTAGCTAGAGGGTAGTGAACCGCCTCGTGTTTGAAAATGTAGTAAGGGCGCTCTGAAATTTTCCAGTTCCAGTCTGAAAGTTTGGGAAACTCCATAAGTTTTCTTCTATATGTCTGAGTGAGACGATCTCTGGTAGTTTGTACTGACATTGCAACCTATTTGAAACCTTAATCCCTTACAGGCGCCTTACTTGCGGCGTTGGCTGCTAAAGGTGCTCTGATCGGCGGCGCGGCACTCCTGGGAGCCAAGGCGCTGAAATTGGGCGCCGCTTTGAAGAGCGCAGTTTTGAAACCACTGCTGCTGCCATCTCCCGTGGTGGTTGAGAAACCTGTGCTCGTTGAGAAGCCAATAGTCGTGGAGAAACCTGTGCTGGTCGAGAAACCATTTGTCGTGGAAAAACCTGTGTTTGTGCACAAACCTCTTGTCTTCAAACCTTGGCCTTATCAGGTGAGAATTTAAATTATATGTGACCTAGGTAACATAAAACACACGAAATCCGTTCAGTGCTTTTGTCCTTCATTTAGCAAGAAATTGTATTTAGAGGAAAACTGACTCAACTATCAAGGATTTTGTTGAAACTTAAACAAAAGGAACAACAATTTTTTTTTAACACTCTTCCCCCTATTTATATCTAGTCCCTCTGCCCAACGTAGCCTTATTATAATTCCGCAAAAAATCTTATATAATCTCTTTTACAATTACCAGGTTCCCAAGCCGTCCGTCGTGATAAGCCCTCCGAGCCCGTCTAAGATCGTGGACAGGCTGAGTAACCTGATCAGCGTGAGCACCAACGCTGTGGCCAAAAAGACGGAGGCAGTTGGAGAACTGCTTGCCTCATTGCTGCCAAGCAAGGCTGAAGTTAGCCCGCCTAGACCAGTAGTCTACCAGTAAGTAAAACTTTGCCCCTCATAGATAACATCCTTCATGGATATGGACATGATCGTGAGTCTATTTCAGTGATTGATTGGTCGATCACACACGTTGATCTCAATGCTCAAACGATAAATCATCAAAGACAAAAGAGCCACAGGCAAAAGACTTTGTAAATTAGGTGTGCAAAATCACCAAATACCTACTTACTATCCTTACCCCTTATAAATCGTACTTACCCAGTTGTTTGTAATTTTGAATCCTTCATGTATATGTTCCAAATTATTTATATGTTCATGTCAAACCATATATGGACAGGAAGTTGAGCCCTTAACCCCTTAATTTAGTCTGATTCGCATTAATCTGTTAATATTTATGTTAATAAAAACAATTGCGTGCTGTGACCACGTCTGTATAAATCATTGTAACATACTAGACTTGAACAAAATAAGTTGAGTTCATTTTGTGTCTAGATTTTTTCTAGAAAAACTGGTCCTGACGATAAGCGATTGCCGTTGCCTAGCCTGCGTAGTCAGATCAATACCAGTAATTGCAAAGAAATAATAAGTTTGGGAAATAAATAACTGATAATTACCCTTTTTCTAGGTTATTTTATTACCGATAATTACCATTTAACAATTAATAAAATGTTCTTTATTCTTTGCAGACTAGTGTCGCCTCCCAAATTCTACCCCGCACCTAAATTCTATCCTGTGCCAGTATTCGAAAAGATAGTTAAAAAGAAGTAATTATTAATTCAATTATTGTTTCCGTAATTATAGTAAATTTAAATTAAATAATTACTATTTAAATAATACATGTATTTTTATTCACTCCATTAAACAGGCCAACACTGCAATTCTTCCTTTAATCTTCCCTTCCTAAAAATGGGAAGGAGAACATAAGACAGCCTTATCGGCGTTCTGAATAGCCCAACCAAGCTACCTTATCTTTCTGACTTTATCTTCAGTGGAAAGAAGCCTGGAATAGGTTTCGTTTTTGTAATGTTGAATGTACGATCGCGTTCATATCTGCAGTCATAGTTTTAAAATTCTTACGGGTTAAAATAGCGTGCACTGTGGTTCCACTAGATACACACACACATGCATATTTAAAAAGAATAAATATTCCATCAAATGAATACCAATGATTACTAAGTAAAACAGTTTATTATTCTATGACATATAACATAACAAAACAGAAAGAGACGGTAATCGACGATGGCCGAACGATAATTGTCGATCGAGATATCGTCGTCTCTCATTATTTGCATAAGATTTGCCTATAGAGGGAAGCCTGCGACTGCCAGACTTATGTCAATTCGATAAGGTTGAAAATTTGTCTGCACACGACCCTAACATAGGTAGTGGTTCCTTTGAAAGTTAGTGGGTAGCAATTTTATTACTTCGTGTGAGCAAGTGAGATCTAAGATATATTAGATAATCTCGCTTGATCTAAGATATATTAGATAATCTCGCTTGCTCACACTCGCTTGTTCTAGTTACTAGCGTTACTTGGATTCCGAAGTTATTCAAGGATTTTTTTTGTATATTTAAAAAAAAAATTGTGTTACAATTTTTAATGTTTCAAGGTGCCATTTGAACTAAGTAACTGACTGACTAACTAACTAACTGATATCTAAGAATTACAATACCCGTGTCTTCAAACACGGAAATCAGCAAGAAATATTAAACAAGAGGGATCAAAATAAAACATTCAATAATTAAAATTAGTAAATTTTATTGAAACAGTTTACCTATAGTTTTGTTTACATATCGATGATTATATAAAGCTATACATACAGCATATTACACTAATTATATCATCTACTTATCTCCTGTTATGAAGGTTACAGCTTAATTATTCGTTTTCATAAAGAAAAGATATTGAAGCTGTCCTTAAAATACTATCTAAGTAATTAGTGGTTTTAATATAAACTGGCAGAACCTTTCACGCACTATATGGACTCGATGCACAGGGCAGTTGTCTTGCACAAATGATATTGTTGGCATATCATCAATCGGATAAATACACCGCACAGTTGGTAACATGGTTTCTTCCAGCACTTGCACATAAAGAACAGCTGTAGCGCGTCCTGCTATCCACACCTGTTCCCCAGGCCCAGCAGCACTCATCCAGCCCCCACATATTAGATATGCGTCCAGACTCCATATTTGGCACAATATTTTTTTCTTCATACCGAGTTGCATTTCTTCGCCATAAATGAAGCCTACCGTGTTGCGATGACATAAACGAACTTTTCGTCCGTAAATATCGCTTTTTTCCAGTCAAAATCCAAATACTGCCGAGCAAATTCTAAATGTTTTTGCTTATTTATTTCGGATAAATACGGCTTTCTTGCTGGCTGTCTGTGGTGGAATCCCTCACGGTGCAAACTCGACGAACAGTAACCACTGATGTGTCGAACTGTTCCGCAAATGTTCTGGTCGGTATGAAGCCATTATTTTCGTACTGTTCCACCATGGATCTCCGCTGTGTGGCGTGTCGCTGTGTTGATAAGCGGACGACGGCCGCTGCGCGGTCGACTTTTTACACTACCCTCTTCTTGACGGCGCGTTACCCAACGGTTCACCGCTTGTTGTTTATTGTGTTATTTGTGTGAATGTGTGAGTGATACCGGTGACTGCAAGCTATAAAGTTTTGCGAACTATGACTGCAATTATGAACGCGACCGTACATCTGAAAATGAAATCTAGAAAATTTTCCAGAATGGAAGATTTTCAGGCACAAATTAATATGCAAATCGAAATTAGTAACATCCTTAACATTCGGCCCTGCCTCGCGTCCGAGATGATGCAACGAAACGTTTTAACCAACGCCAACATTACTCCATTAATTAATCCCTGTTGCTACCCGGTATTAGAACAATTTTTAATGTGGTGTGAGATATCACGACAATTATAAAAGACGTATTAAAGAAAAATATGATTTTTTGCTAATCCCACGGGAAGACAACATTTTCAGCGCTGTCATACCTAACACCAACATACTGCATTCCACTGGGCGGGTCCTGTGATAACTCGTTATTATTCAATGGTCGCGCTTCAGCAGGTCTGCGCCATAATCATAATTAAGCTGATAAATCAACTCACGAGTCTAAAAAGGCTGGATAATATGCTAAAATAAGTGATCATTTTATTTATAAATAGAGTGAAGATTTAAAAAAAATTTAGACTTTGCGAGAATTGATTTGAAATAAATATAATTACAATTAAATTCATAAAATAATATCACCTATTAATCACTTACGGGGTAGAAGAAGCCTCTCCCTAGACTGACCTTTGCCAGCTCCACGGGAAGAGAAGCAGCTCTGTGTGTCTCTCTCTCTCTTTGTTTTTTCTTCGTTACCATTATTTTTCCTACCTACATAAAATTTTGATGATGAAAATTTAAACCGACATAATCTATATTGCATTAGCAACTGATGAATATACTTGGCCAATTAGTCAGACCGAGGTATTGGCTAACAGACCAACATTGACACGCACATTCAGGTAACTGCCGGTTTATTTCAGCTCCAGAAAACTAGTAATGCTAACTTCTAGAGCCAGGTGGGTATGTAGATTACATGAGTTTGTCAATCTGCAACAAATAGCATAATCAGATTACGAGTCTTCAGAAAATTTCGAAGGAAGCGAAATACCTTGAAGAGGACATAAAGTGGGGTAAAATGATAACCTTAAGAAGTTTTCGTCGTCCCTGAGTATTCACAAAGTTTGTTGTCTTTCTAAATTACATGTACCTACAAAATGCGACAATTTCGACATACCTACATGAGACCCAATTTATCAGAAAATAAAAACATCTATGAATATACTTTGTGGTATATGTATTGAATAAAAAATTATATTTAAAAAAAATAAAAAAGTTACGGACATATACACTAATGGCGATGTTTGAATGCCAACCGGTGCTCTTACAGCGAGGAAAATCAAAAGTCGGATAGGACATTTGCACAGCTCAGAGTCATGATTGGCTACCAGATCAATGACCGAGTTTGGTACGTTGAAATTTGATCACTAGTTGTGCCGCCTTCCGCGTATAGAATTGACATTTTGTAACCATCTTCTAAGATCCGATCCAGCCAAATTTCTTCAGCCTGCAAGAATGTTTATGAGGTTATGCTCTAACTCGCCCTATTTATAAGGACAACTGGATAGGTGCCTAACCATGACTGAAACTAGGTTAGGTTTCTCTGCAGGGTCGGACCCTGGGCTTCTCCTTAAGAAGAGGATACAACCAGAATTAATACTTCGAGGATAATGTTAAAAGAGTCAAATGAAAAGGACACAAACACTTAATTTTAAGTAGTGCATTAAGAATTTCTACATTAGTGTTGTCGGAAATAATTAGAATTGAGGATGAATGTAATTAAGTACATTGTGTATTTCAGTTAAGTTATTATGAACCTTGCGAAGGCAAATGATTAGGATAGACAAATCTCAATTAAGGGATTCATGTGACTTAAAAACCATATTTTACGAAACCCACAGAATTAACCAAGAAGAAAAAAGGTTTTTTTTTTCAATAAAGCTTGACATATGCTTAGTTCTATCACAGAAGGTTGAAAAAAGGTACCTAAGTATTTTCATGTATTTGATCAGTAGATTTTTGTAACACTTTTCCTATTAATTTTAAGGCAAATAAATGATTGGTTGATTGACGTGATTCATTTTCAAGCTGTCAATGAGCAACAATCTCATACAAATTTTTAAAATCAATTCTTGTACGTGTTGCAGCTTATAAAGGTTTTAGACTTTTTTAGACATTTCGTATGTAAAATAATAAAGTACCACAAATCGATAAAATTTTAGCATAAAAGTTCTTACAATTTCACAACACGCAAATCATCAAAAAATAAAAGAACTTTGTAAAATCTTTCTACAACTTTAGAAAAGTTGGATCATTTTGTCTTCAACAAACCCAAGCTATGTCGCCGTCCGCTCTTAATACAAAATTAGGCAAGTTATTATCTATCTACAGATCCATATACTGAAATTATTTCATTTGTATTGGCAACAAAGCCTGCAAGCAGTTTTTACTGGACAAAATAATCATATTCAAATGGGGCGGCAAATGTACTGTTTAGAATTGTTAATTTGATGTTAATAATTTTCGGTGCAGTATAAAAGTGCGTGCGCATTGATGTAATGAACATAATTGCACCAACTGTGCCATCTGATCGAGTGTAGCAGGCAAACAAATAAACAATACCATGTCTCGACTAACGGTAAGATTTGAATCGTTATCAGCATAGCACGACTCTCAGAGGAAAAATAAAATTAATATTTGTCATTGAAATATTAAAAAGCATTTTCAAAAATATTAATCGAGAAATTATTATTTTAATAGTAAATTAATACAGCTGTATATTACAAAAAAAATTACAATTAATTTTTCAAAATAGATAAATACCTACGATAATGAAACTTAATCAGCAAAATTGTATAAAATGTCCTGTAAATTGTACAAATGTCTAATAAAAAGTGTTTTCACAGATCCTTTTCGTCCTCGCCGTCATCTATGAAGTGCTTGGAGAAGGTGAGATGAACTGCTTGCCGTGCATTAAAATATGAACTAGGATCTTAAATAATACTTACCTAAAAAATACATTTTTCTTTAGGTGTCGTACAAGAGAAGGATTCTAAGCCTGCACAGTCCGGTATTTTGCCAGTAGCAGCGACGGGCCTTATCGGCCATGGTGTGGGCTACGGCGGTTACGGTGCTGGCCTCGTCGGCCCCGCCGGTGTCGTCGCAGCAGGTCCCGCCGTCATCGGCAGTGCTGCCGGACTTAACAGCGCCGCGGCCGTAGGAGCTGCTCAACTTAGCGCTATCCAGCAAGCTCAAGCCGTCCAAGCAGCTCAGATCGCCAACTCCGCCGCCGCCGCCATCCAAGGAGCCCGTGTGACTGAAGCCGCAGCTAGAGCCGGTCAGGTTAACGCCATCAACAACGCTCAGGCTCTAGATGCTGCTCGCATCGCTAACGTACAGAGGGCCCAGGCTGCAGCCATCGAAAACGCGAGAGCCGCTGAAGCAGCAAGACGCGCCGCCGCCGCTAGCTCTCTCGAGCTGGCCCGTGCCGTAGAAGCTGAACGTCTGGCCAATGCTGCGCGCGTTCAAGCTATCGCTATTGCCAATACTCGCGCAGTGGAAGCCGCTCGTATCGCGAACGCCGCGAGAGCTCAGGCCGCAGCTGTCGCCAGTAGCGCGGCTCAGGCGCAAGCTGTCGCCGACACTGTCGCCAGACAAGCCCACGATGGCGCCCTGCTGCTTGGCGGTGGTTACGGAGGATTAGTGGCTGCCGCTCCGGCTGTAGCTGCAGTGCCCGTCGGCGGTCTCGGCGGCTACGGACTGGGCGGAGGCTATGGACTCGGCGGAGGCTACGGACTCGGCGCCGGCTGGGGACTCGGCAAACACTAAATTAGACTGAACAGCACAGTGTTGGATTTCCCTTAACCATAATAACCAGATTTCTACATCCATTTCAATATCTTCCATAGAAATGGTTAGCGGCAGGCCTCAGTAGATTTGGACTGGTCATGTAAATAGATTTTATTTCGAATTTTATAAGCTCATAATAAATTGTTAGCACAAACAGTGACTTCTTAGTTTTACTCCATTCCGTACATGCCTCTTTGCCAAAGGGAAGGAAAGGAACTCAGATTAGATCTTTCTACCTACTATGATCCTAACATGTTTCTTTTGCTAAGTATTTTTTTAATAATTGAGTTTTCTTCAACCAGTAAAGGAACTCCAAATTATATGTAGTGATTCATATAAACTAAACGGGAAAGTTCGCTATTCCAACCACAGGGTTTTCCAATGCCTACTCTTGAGATTTATCTGAAGTAGCATTTACAAACGATTTCCCTTGACGATAAGTTATCTAGTGAAATTCCGTGTGTTTATTGAATTGCTTTCTATTTTAATAATAAAACTAGAGGACGCCCGCGGCTCCACCCGCGTATAACAAAAAAACCCGTGAATTCCCGTTTCCGAGGAAACATTTTAGGGACCTATGAAACTACATACCTAATTTCAAAGCCCAGTGGTTTGAGCTGTATGTTATCTGGAAGGCAGTCAGATAAAATTTTCGGTAGATAGAAAAATAAATATGTGCCTTTGTTTACCTAAAATTTATAAATTCATGATTCATTGGCTCTTAAATTTAGGTATATTTTAAAAGCTAATGATTGTAAAACTTGCGGTAGGTCATTCAAGTATATTTAAAAAAAAATTACGCGTGTAGCTAACGTAAACCCAACCATATTTTGTCGGAAAAGCAAATTTATTGAACACTCCATGGGTTTCATTAAACATCACACACCTGGTCAATAAATGGGTATTTCTCTCGTTTGGTGCAATTCTGAAAATTCTCGCCTATTTTTGGAGAACTGAAATTTTGATCAATATTCTCAAAATATACGTTATCCTGAATATTATAGATAAGTTTCAAGCAATTGCCCTGATAAATCTTAAAGTTATAGAGTTTTAAAAAATTAATTGTAGCCGGTAATGATAGTCATTACCGACTGCGGATGGTACTTTTTGTTTATATCTACTGGTAATGATTTTGAACTCTTTAATATTGATAAGTGTAGAACATTAAATTAAACACGGTTTTTTTAAATATATATATTTAGTTTAGTAGTATAAGTAAGTAATTTACTTATTACACAACTAATATTGTTACATATTCGTCGATCAACGTAAATCAAACATAATTAAAATATAATAATCTTTAACAGTAATACTCAACAGTATATTAAACATCAAATAAAGAAAGTAAGTCATACATAATAATTAAACTCAGATGACTGAGACATAAAAACAAAAACTTAACTAAACTTGTAAGTAATTTAAACTTAAATCAAAATAAAAATAGTTAATATCAATCATTCTTTAGGTATTTCAGTACAAAGAGAGTTTCTTCATATTTCTTTTTTCTTGTGGAGACGGGCTTGCTCCAATTTTTCTTCACGACTTTTCTTATTTACTTTAACCATGTTTGCTTCTTCTATTATTATTCTGCATAAAAAAAATGAAAACTGATTAATTACAGATCTTGTATTATCTTATTACTTAATAGGATCGTTTCCAAAAACATTTTTCATACAAAAAGCCGTGACTGTTTTCACCCCCTTAAACCTTCACCCATTTTCTCCATTTTTGGATATCTGCTAGATATAATGATAAACTAGTTCTAGTAGGTACTAGTAGTTCTCGTTTTTAGTAAGTGATAATACTTATTAAGTTACCTATAACCCCCTTTTTATGCGATTGTTTAAAAGCTTTTTGTTTATCATTACCTTCAATTTAGGATCTTCACCTTCAATTTGAATGCTGATGGTAAACGAACGTAATGATCGTGAAGGTAATGATATTATGGCATGTTTCGAATTTTAGTAACTAAATTATAAGTACAATAAATCAGAAAAATGGACTACGGCTATAAAAACTATCAAACTTCATCATAAAAAATACAATGTAATTAAAATCACAATACTCACCTTAAAAGTAAAGGGATGGTAAAGACCAAATCTCGTACCAAACTTGAAAATTCACGATTCTCATTGATTTTTTGGCGAAGCAAACGCACGGCCACCTCCCACTGCGTCTGCCTGCCGAATAGCGGGCGAGTCGGAGGCGGGGAGCGGGGAGCCGGGTTTCTAGGGTTAACGTACATGAATGGTTTTGCAGTTTTATCTATGCTGATGGTAAAGACCAAAATTAACGTGACAAAACTTAAATTTAGTTTTTTTTAATGATCTATATTATCTATAAATTTATAAATTTAAATAATTACACCTTAATAAATATATTTTAATATTGTATTGCTAAAATAGCGCTACAAATGCACATTTCTAATATCCGATGTCTTGAACTCTAGTGTTTGCCTTCGGGACACGTATGGTAGTGACATTTTGACACATAAATATGCTGTAACTCTCTTTATATCTACAATAAGGGGATCACGTTGCATGGCCTCGGTAGCCCTTTTTAAAATGGATAGTTTGAAATTAATAAGACAGCTCAAATGTGAATACTTTTTTTTTAATCGTCCAAAAT
This sequence comes from Amyelois transitella, assembly GCF_032362555.1. Classification (NCBI taxonomy): domain Eukaryota; kingdom Metazoa; phylum Arthropoda; class Insecta; order Lepidoptera; family Pyralidae; genus Amyelois; species Amyelois transitella. Next base: position 6,962,697 of record NC_083522.1, on the reverse strand, counting down.
ATACGAATTGCACGAAATTTGAGAAGTACCCAAATACTTTGATGAATTTATCCGCAGTAGAAATATAGTAAGAAAGTGGTTACGTTAAACAAAAGTCATCCAGTATTAATCCATCTAACCATCTTGTATCTTGTAGCTATTATTTATTATTTATTTGGATAAAGACAAAATATGTCTGTTTCATAAAACTTTAATAAGGACATAAAGTTTTACTTTTTTCGAAATGTCTTCTTAGGTATATGAATACAACACGACGCCATAGTGATGTAAATGGGCCCTGTATCAAACATTATCAGGTCTGAATCACCCAAACGTTCATCTTGATTATTGGATGTCGATAAGATAGTGATAGTTGTTATGAAGCTCAATAAATACAAGATCTAAGTGCAGAGGGTTCATTGTTACAGCTGATTTTGAAAGATTGACTGCATTTTATTGTTGTGATATTTTTTAAGGACTTAATGGCGCACAAAGTGAGTAAATTTAATCACGTCTGTATCCTTTGCAAAGAAGACAGAGACGGTAGTCTTAAAAAACTTAAAGGCAACGTTCAGCTGTATAGCTTAATGATGGAATTTAGATTCAAATAGAGGCAGGTTGCTAGCACATCCCCTTAAATAAGAATTCGAAGTTTATTAGCTTCTCTTTGTCGCCTTATACGACACCCATTGAAACAATATTGAGTGGTCCTCTTCGTAACCGAACTACACGGATGTAAAAAACTATAACTTTAAGATATCAAATAAAGTTATTTCCCACGAGAAAGTTAAAGTCGATATCAGATTCGAAATCATCCATAAGAATGCAACCAGCAATGTACATATTATTATATTTTACTATAAAAAAAAGATTAATTACCTACTCAGATTATTATAAAAAAGAGTAAATATACCAGTAAATTGGATTAAGTGTTGTGTTGTAAAATTTGAAGAAATGGGTAAAATAAAATAAAACCCTTCCGCGGCAAACATTTGCAATTTATATCAATTTATTAAATAGTCTGTTAAATTTATTCATAGGTTGGAAAAAAATTCTAAATATATTTATGTGACATTTCACCATCTTTACAGAATTTTCATTTTGCCTAGTTTAATTGTTTTATTTTTGTTTTTCAGATGATCTGCCTTATTTTAGGTATTGCTGTAGCATGCCATGGTGAGTTCCTTTTACAATCTAACATTCCAATTCTGAATTTGAATTATAGGCATTGATGGATTAGCGATTAATGATTCCGACTTGTAAGCTAAATGCACCTAAAAGAAATTATCCTGTATTATGCCGCAACTAAAAACACCATAACTTTTTTTTCAGCGTACCCGTCAACGATCTATGGAAACGAATTTGACTTCAACCAGAAAAACTTTGGACCAAATTCCAACAACCCATGGCAAAATCAAGGTTATGGTCCAATCCATGGTGGTTTCGGGCAAAACCATGGCAGTTTTGGACAAAACCATGGCAGTTTTGGACAAAACCAGGGTAATATTGGTCAAAACCAAGGTATTTTCGGACATGGATATTACGGCAGCTTTGGTCAACCCCCTTTTGGGCCGAACCCTGTCGATTTTGGACACCATGGATATTTCAATCCAAACTTTGGTAACATCGGACAAAACCCTAACTTTCCCGCAAAAAATCGAAACATTGATGATCAATTTCGACAAACTGAAAACTCGTTTCAATCTGTAACCGATGAGCGTGTTATGACTCAGAATGAACACAATAATGGAATTGGAATGGATTTGCAAGGCCAAGGAAGTCATGTTCAGAAAAACTTTGGACCGAATTCCAACAACCCATGGCAAAATCAAGGTTATGGTCCAATCCATGGTGGTTTCGGGCAAAACCATGGTGGTTTCGGGCAAAACCATGGCAGTTTTGGACAAAACCAGGGTAATTTTGGTCAAACCCAGGGTAATATTGGTCAAAACCAAGGTACTTTCGGACATGGATATTACGGCAAGCTCGGTCCCTCTTTTGGGCCGAACCCTAGCGATTTTGGACACCATGGATATTTCAATCCAAACTTTGATTACATCGGACAAAACCCTAACTTTCCCGTAAAAAATCGGAACATTGATGATCAATTTCGACAAACTGAAAACACATTTCAATCTGTAACCGATGAGCATGTTATGAGTCAGAATGAACACAATAATGGAATTCAAGGAGATCAAGGTCAAGGTCAAGGAGATCATGGTCAATATTTCCCACTAGTACCCAATCAAGAAGGAAGTCAAATTAATTTTGCTGAAACTGAATTTACAAACCAAGATGCTTTACACCAAGATAACTTTGGAGAAAATGTGTTTGGACAAGGGCCTTGGCAAACAGAAAATGGATTTGGCCAAGGGCCTTGGCAGTGGCAAAATGGATTTGGACAGGGCCCTTGGCAGTGGCAAAATGGTTTTGAAAAGGGCTCTTGGCACTTGCAAAACGGATTCGGGCATGCCTCCTGGTATTGGCAACATGGCTTTGGTCACGGACCCTGGCATGGACAAAATTACTTTTACCAAGAAACTCAAAACGACCTTGGGCAAACTGGTTTCCCTAACGCGCCGAAACCTGATGAGCCAAGTGGAGATATAGGTGCTGTTCCCTATGAAGAACTTGAATCAACTTCTGAACAAACATATCTACAGGAAGTAAAATAAACAAATAACAACGTCAAATAACGTGTACTATGTACTTACATCTTTTAATAAAAATTTATGTAATTGTAATAAAAGCTTATTAACGTTTAAAAAAGAATAAAATTGAAGTTTTCTAAGTTCTTCTTCTCCCTCCTGTCACATTTGAAAGAATCGCGCCGAAGAAGCCTCAAAAGCCTACATCACTCCTGACCAGTGATGTAGGCTTTTGAGGCTTAATGAAAAGTGGTATAATCTGTTGACGTGTATGCAAACGCATGGAGCACACGGATATAATAAATAAATGGAAACTACATACAATTTTACTAGTACACGAACCATATTTATCAACAAAACGACGCACTTTAAATACTTACTTAAATTAGTGTGTAGTTACTCGTGTATGTGAGATTATTAATATACCTATTCTCAACTTTTAGTGGGGTAAAAAAACATACCAATAAATAAGATTATCAAATTAAGTATGGGTCATCAAAAGAATAGGTACCCGTAGATAACGTTCGGTATATAAATGATTTGTTTTCGTTTCGGTCGGTATATGTGTTTTTAAGAAACGGAAACTTTAGTGCACCAGTTGAAAGAAAAATGGCGTTCAAAGTGAGTGTTAAATCTTATTAATACGGCTGAAAGTTTCTAGCTAATAAAGTAAAAAATTTAATCCAATTTATTTGTGTGTTTCTCCTAAGTTCCATGTATTTTTTTTTTTGAAGATGTTGATATATTATGTGTAAAGAACGTTTTTGTTTCATAAATTTCACTTATTAACAATATCCTTTTTTTCAGATCACCTGCCTACTTTTGGCTCTAGTAGTAGCGTGCTACGGTAAGTTTATTTTTATATTCTAGTTATTTTTATAATTAATATACAGTGTTCTTTATAATCCAGTCTTACGACCTTGGATAAGGGAAAAAAACACGTCCTCTCCAAAAAAATGTTTTTGTAGTCCTACTGTTTTAAATTATTTATTTTGTTGATAACTCGTATTTTACTGCTTCTTTTTAGACTATTATTACAATTTATCTTTACTTACTTTTTATATTAAGACATGATGTCTATGTGAAGAAATATGTTATAATACTTACATAAGCCACGATAAAAAAATCTTTTTCCATTAACAGCTATTCCACAAGGTTACGGCGGTGACGCTGGCTTCGGTGGTCAACACGGCGGTGGACTCGGTCAAGGTCACGGCCAGGGTGGGTTCGCGGGTGACGCAGGGTTCGGAGGTCAATCTGGCACGGGGGGTTTTGGCAACCACGGAGACCAAGCCCATCACGATGGAGTAGGCCGGCATCGTCGCTACAGTCAAGGTCAAGGCGGATTTGGTGGTGACGCAGGCTTCGGTGGTGGTCACGGACAAGGTGGACAAGGCTTCCATGGTAGTCACGGCCAGGGTGGATTCGGCAGCGACGCAGGCTTCGGCGGTGGTCACGGTCAGGGCGGACAAGGCTTCCATGGTGGTCAGGGGGGATTCGGTGGTGACTCCGGTTTCGGCGGCCAAGGGCAAGGAGGATTCGGTGCCGGACGGGAGGGACATCATCAAGGAGGTTACAAAGAGCACGGATATTAAATTGTTACAAATATGTTTAGATAAGTAAATAAGATTTTAATTAATGGTATGTTTTCATTTTTAAGGTAGGTAATTACCTGACCAGTTATTTACCAATTCATGAACAGAAGGACATATAAAAATAATAAACACAGAAAACAATAATACATAGGTTCTGCTAATTTCTAAAGAAATACATATCTTCCAATGGATACGAGACAGGAGACATGATGAAAAGGCAGTATAATTAATACTCGTATAATAAAATTGTTCTTTAATATATATATCTTGTGGTAGGTTAAGTAAGGCGATCTTTGTCTAAGTACTTAAATTTTAAAAAAACTTACTCTCTTCAGAATTTTTTTTATAAAATTTTGACCAGAAATTGCCGCTGTCTGTGTTGAAAGTGTTTAAGTTCCGGCGGCGTGATTAGATTTGCAGGCTCCCATGCTGGTCTGTTCACAAACAGGGCCGTCTTTAAACTATTTGAGGCCCAGGGCACATGAGGATCATGGGGCCCCTTCGACCTTGAGAAAACTCTATTTAGTTATAATGGATAAAGAAATTAGGCAAACATGGTTTTAAATTTATTTTTATTTAGTTACTAACTATAACCCTTCTAGATTTAAGATGAGCAAAATCGTTAATCACTTCTTCAAAATCTATGGTACTGAGAATATCACATTCTATGGACATTAGCGACAAACTAGTTAATCTCTCTTGAAGCATTGTACTTCTTAATTCATTTTTTATTCTTTTCAATTTGGAGAAGCGCTCTCCGCTGCAGTTAGTGACAATCATGCTTAAAAATATTCTCAATGCAATTTCTACGTTAGGAAATGTGTCTTCAATTTTGTTTTGCTTTAATAGATTATATACTTCCTGTACACTGTTAGGTGCTTCATTTTCACTCTGAACATTTTTTAAGTATTATTTTAAATGTTGACATTCTATTTCTAACTCTTTTTCATTTACATCTTCGTGATAGATTTCAGAAAATTCTTTGCATCCTTGTCGTATCTCTTCGGAATTCAGAGTTTTTAAGTGAAAAAATAAACTAAAACGTTGACTAACGGTCTCATATGAACTTAGTCGCTGTTTAAGATGAACACTCTAGGTATCGATTATTGGAAGAAAGGTTTCTACGTTGAATCGCTCTTTTCCATTCAATTGGACTGATGGCGCAGGGCCATCAAAAAAAACTCTGCCGTGAGCTTCTACGTCCTGTTCTTTGAGATAGATCCTTGTAGTCATATTCTGGGTTCTTTTCTTTGGCAAATGATTCGAAGTTATCAAATTTATCTCTGAGGTTTGTAATAAAATCATAAAGTGAAGTGAACAAATTGGTTGCAACGTCCAATGTTATTGTTTCTTTCTGAAGATAATTATTTGTTTTGTCTTTTCTTTCCAATATAGAGCTTCAGATTTCCGTCAGTATAATAAATTCTAGATTTCCCATTTTTCTAGACAGACTAAGGGCTTTGTCTCTAGTTTCTCGTGCCTGTTCAGTATCGTTTACGATGGTGATTAAAGCTTCTATTATTCGTTTATAACCCCCATGCAAAGCGCTTACTGCATCAGCTCTGGCTGACCATCTGGTTTGTGAAAGACTTTTAACAACTTTTTTTGAACCGAAATGTTCTGTAAACATATTCCATCTGTGGGTAGAGCCCGAAAAAAAGTTGTACTCTTCTGAACTATTTCAAAAAACTGTGATGCCTCCGGTACACATCCAGCAGCATGGACACCTACCAAGTTTAGTGAATGTCCCGCACATGGTATAAAGGTGGCAAATTCACATTTTTCCTTAATTCATGTTTTTTTAAATTATTTTTTTTCGGTAATACCTACATAAATATCGGTTATCATTTGGTAATCTGGCAGGAACTAGGGGGCCCCAGTCGACCGCGGGGCCCTGGGCACGTGCCCATAGTGCCCAGTGGGGAAGAGGGGCCTGTTCACAAAGAAAATACTGTGCGCCAGCTGGTTATCCACCCGTGATATTGTAAAATCTTGTTCGTTTGTTTTGTAAACTCTTACTTAACTTATTGCATAAAAAAATTAAAACATACAGTTCTTGGAATTTAAAAAATGTATGTACAATGGCGGACTTAACCTAATATTATCTTTTATGAAAACCTCGTATTCTTCCTAAGGAGAGGGGCTTCAATAGCAACAATTCACTATATGAATCTCAATTCCGGCACCAAGCCATTCGGCACATGGTCTTTTAGACTATTCAAGACTTTTGGGTCTGTCTTCCCCGTAAGGGAAAAAGATGTGGTTTATCTTCCTATATTTTATTATTTCAAAAAGACAACGGCAATCTGGATAACAACCTTATTCCTCCTGGCTTTTTAATCCCGGCTACATCATCAACTCTCGGAGAAGGGCCCGGGGATTGCCTTTGACCATAAAACCTGGATTCGGTAAGTCAGGTTTTTACACGAAGCGACTTCCATCTGACCTCCGCAACCTTTGCAGGTAAACCTAACCCGTAATACCATACATCGTTAGAGCATCGGTTAGCATTCAAACTAATGTACATAACTTTGAAAAGAGTCATTGGTAGATGGCCGAGGTGGGATTTGAACCTGTGCCTTTCTGCGCATTACGCATTTTTACCGATTCGACCACCGACGCTCTTACCGGGATAAAAACCCGGGATAAATAAATTATATGTAACTCACTTACATTTAAATAATGATTTCCTTGTCTCTTCGATACTATGTTATAGTAAACAGAGGAAACTTTATTGGTTTATGCATCATAGTATAAGATAATATTAATAGGCAACCAAGTTACTGTTTGTTTCCCTAATAAAGATAAAAAAAATAAAAAAATTAAAGTATTATATACGAGTGCTATTGATATGATGTTCAACATCACGGGCGAAGCTGAGGGTAAAAGCTTGTATTCCAAAAATGTCGACAGCCCGTGATCACATTTTTGATATTTCAGTTTGGTAAGTTAGTAGACTATAAGTTTGATGCTCACTAGGTCGAAAACAAACATTTACCAAAAATAGGTGTCTCTAGTTTCAGTTTTCTACTTCTAAGTGCCTAAATACATAATATGAATGAATGAACAAAAATTTCTTTAGTGCCCACAAAAAAGAACAATGTTGTGAAAGCAGGAAATACCTAGATGTGGTACAATGGGTACATGTACAATATCAGATACATAGGTTAGTATTTAAAAATAATCTATCATTCGTTCCATAAGTGACGTAAACAAATTATCAATCACGCTTAATCCTGTAATACATAGAGGTATATTTACAAATAAAATACAATTTGACAAAGTTCTTTATTCTGGTGAGCAAAATCGGAACTAAACCCCTTCATAATTATTTGGAATTATTCCTAGAAAACTTGTCGACTACAGCGCCACCATGAGCTGTAAAATAGATTGGCGGTCGTAAAAAGATGAGGTTGGGTCATCGGGGCCCTCTGAATTGAGATAAGACAATATATAAACACAAGTTTTCCTAATACCCACATCATAACAGAAGTTTAGAAACTAGCATCATGGCTTTCAAAGTGAGTTAATTATTTATTTATTTGTGTTTAATGTGAATTTGTGATACCTAGCTAAATTATTTTTGATATAAGTAAAATAATTATAATCTGTAATTTACTTATGTACTTACTTTCTTGGGAATTTGTTGAGAATGAATGACACCAGTTGTTAGTGCTTTTCTCATTTCCACTATCCTTCACGTACACGTATTTCGAGATTCTAAACTAAAATTATGAGCGTTTATATTTATTTTTTTCAGATTGCGTGTTTGGTTCTGGGGCTAACTGTAGCTTGCAATGGTACGTATGTAAATTCAAATTCAAAGACAAGGGTGGTTATTAAATATGGTGTCAAGGTATTTTGCCAAAGTAGGAAATTGCATTCAAGTTAAAATCATATACATAAAATATATTTAATTAATTTTACACTTGTTACTTATTAATCTTTATAATAGGACCGCTCCATATTTTTTCCATGGATGTCGTAAAAGGCGACTAAGGGAAAGGCTAATGAACTTTGGATTCTTCTTGCAGGCGATGGGCTAGCAACCTGTCACTATCTGAACCTAAATTCCTTCATTAAGCCATACAGCTGAACGTGGCCAGTTCAGCAATTCAAGACTGCTGTCTCTAACTACGCCGCCAGAAATATAGTATATACGTGATTATATGTATATACCTAAATAGTATACATACATTTGGTTTTAGCCTACCCTCATGGTTACGGCAGCGGCAGTGGTCTGGGCAGTAGCCACGGCCACGGCGGTCTTGAAGGAGGCCAAGGCGGTTTTGGAGGCAGCCAAGGCGGCTTAGGCGGTGGTCACGGGAGCCACGGAGGATTTGGAGGTCAAAGTGGGCAGGGCGGATTCGGCGGCGGCCACGGCGGTAGCCAAGGTTTTGGTGGCAGCCAGGGCGGGTTCGGTGGGAGCAAGGGAGGGTTCGGCAGCAACCAGGGTGGGTTTGGAGGCGGACACGGGGATAGCCATGGTTTTGGCGGCCATGAACATGGGCTAGGTGGTCACAGCGGCAGTCAGGGCGGATTTGGAAGTCAGGGTGGTTTCGGCGGCAGTCAGGGCGGATTTGGAGGTCAGGGTGGTCACCACGGACACCAGGGAGGATACCAACAACACGGCTATTAGATAATGTTATTTGTTTCTTATTAAATAAAGTTTTACAGTATAATTCGGTGGTTTATTATCAATTTGTGTAACGTTGTAATAGAATAAGCTTCTTTTTAATTGGGATTTTGGAAGAACTTGTATTAAATTTATACATATCTCAGGTCCTTATCCCATACAGAATACAGATCCAACTGTCTCCAAATTCTGATAGTGATAGATTTCTAGCGCAAAGTACAAAAGCCTTTCCTTATAATCCTTTGAGTTATACAATGTTATAAAATGTAGTTGAAGCGAAAGAAATATGCGAGAATCGTAGCAAGTGGAAATATGTAGTCTCTGCCTACCCCACCACAAAAGAGGCGTGATTTTATGAATGTAATATGCGAATACCTTACAATTAAGACAAAACGCACTGACAAAGTAAGAATTGGTCGTCCTTTTTGATAACTGGATTTCTTTACATTCTCACTAGAAGTACTTTCATGATTTTATAGTTTCCAATACAATAACAAAATGTTCCAAATACCATACTATAATTAAAAATATTTGGTTGATAAGTTCAAAATTTAAACAAGGTAATTAATCTTCGTTTAATTTCACAACACTATTATTTATTTACGCAGACGTACATCTGAGAATGAGATTACAGAAGTGAACTTGTGTTTATAAACATGATCTCTGAGGAACCTTGACCGGTTTGTGTTGATAGGAAAGTTTAGGAAGATATCCGTGATGCATATTATAGATATTTATTGAAGTTACTCATCTATGCTTAGTAATCTAAATATAAAACATAGCTTTATTACGGTGACAGGATGTAAAGTAAAACAAGGTCTGAAAAAAAAACAATATTATTTATTTTAATGCAGTTCACAATCTCTAATGTATCGTCATAATCGTACATTTTATTTGACTGGTACAATAATACTCTTCCCCAACTCATGATTGGTCACACCGGGAGCTTATAAGCAGGAAACTACTACATAAGGGTTGTTAAAATAAACTCAGATGGGAATAATACCTATAAAAATATCTTTCTGACTATATAATTGAATTTTTTTCTCAATATATTCCACTCTCGTAACTCGTTGTTATATGAAGCAGGAAAAACTCGATTATAAATTATTATTCAGTAAGATCTGTGCCCGTTGTGACCAAAGCCTAAGGCAACTCAATTTGAAGCAGTAATAATACAAATATAATGAGAAAACCTATGTTTCTGTATTATAGAAAAATACACGTCCTCAGTGCTTTAACTATTTATGACAACTAATTTAATCTCTATTTAAGTTTAATATTATACTGTGCATATCCAAATAAACTGTGATAAAACACAGTAACTTCAACAAATGCACCATCAATGATGTTATATGTATATTCCATATATTTAATATTACTATCATTAAATCGTGAATTATCGCCAACATAAATAAATTATTGCGTTCTAAATAAATAATTTAATATATCTACTATTTACAATTTCTAACAATTATATACACAGATCGATATAATTAAATTTTAAATGAAAAACAAAATAAAAGCGTTATCTATGTCTCAACTAACATTAAAGCATTTTAGAAGGCGAATAAACGAACACTATTATTACAAATTTTAACATATAGGCCCCTTTGATTTTAGACGTTTATTCCATGTCATCAAAACTATCTTTTTTATAGGCAGATAAACGATATTCGAAAGATAAATTGAAATACCGCCAATAACAAAAATAGGGTTAATAAATGCTTTTTCGCTAGTAAACTATTTTATTTTGGCCGGGTTGTGATTTATCTATCAGATAAATGGCATTATGTATGGCTTTTTGAAAACTAGCCCTTACTATAACGCATATAGTTCCACAGATGCATATAGCTAGGACATAGGGCGTGTCTATGTCAATGGGGCCTTAAAATCGAAATATTCACAACTTCGTCCGAACATAATCGAACTAATAATTTCTTTTTATATTAAACGCGACTTTGATACCCTGTCTTGCGAAGCTATAATCATTTAAACATAAATAATTTAACACTATATTAATGAAACAATAGGATTAATCTACAAAAAGCAAATAATGGCATAGGATGCCGAAACACGGTTATTAAATTAGTTTAAGGTTACCAAAGAGTTACTAAAAACATCAAATAAAGAGTGAAAATTGTAGTGTTTTTCCTAATCTGTTGGCTTCTACACTACCTACGGCTTTCACATTAAAAGAGCTGAACCACAAAAGGGCTGAGATCCCTCGAGTCATTTAAACAAAATTTAAAAAAAAAAGATTAATGATAAATAAAATAATTCTAGAAACTCATAAAGAATCATCATCTATGTTACGGTTTTTATCAATCAACTATTTTCAACTATTTTTAATATATTTAAAAAATGAATGTGAATCACATTTCGCCCATATGCCTCGATTCTCAAATATATTTCAAATCATCGCAGGATAATAAATATGTTTTAAACAATTTTTATCCATATACATGACAATAAGTTATTTTCAATATCCTATCACTGATGATTTCTTAAGAAAGTTCAATAACAACCTATGTGAATAAAATCTATAATTCAAAATTCGAATAATGGAAAATAAACTTTTTGACAAAAAATAATGCACAAGTCTCAAAATATAAGTTGATCCGTCATACATGTAAATACTAGTACGCATAAGTTAAACTTACGTATAGAGCACTGTGACAGAAAAAAGAAAAGAAAGATGATGCTTTTTTCACAATATTCGATTTTTCATCATGGTTAGCAACGTCAAAGTGGACTGCGCGTATCAGTTAAAAAAAACAAAATGCTCTAACAAATTCTCTAATATACCTAAATTTTAACAAATGCAATTATTACAAGTAAAATAAATTATTTCACGAGTGATCCAGGATATTTTAAACCATGATTTGTTAACAGTCTAGACAGAAAGAAAATAAAAATATTTTGAACGAATATTTATTTAACATTGCAAACCAAACACAACATGACCTATACAACGTAAAATTGTGCGATTCATAACCGTTTCATACAATCTATATTAATTTATCTACATTAATAATAATCTACAATATTCTCTGAATAAAATGCTTTTGTTTCAATAGCTAATTTATTAAACAATTTTTAATTGTATCTGTTTTTAATTACTTGTTTAATTATTAACAATAGATATAGCGAAACTCCCAACTCTCTATAGATATCAAGCACGCCACACAAATCTGTACAATTACACGGAAATAAGTCATCTCATTAAATAAAAAATAAATATTTCTAAAAAATCTTGGCAACAATTTATATTCTCTATTCGATCATAAGAAATTTGACCATGCCATTTATATAATTGAAAAAGGGACGTTTGTCGAATAAAAACGTCTATGAAATACAAATTATACAGACTCTGCTTCTTAATCTTCAAAATGCAATATTTCATTAAAATAAAATTTCTGAGGTCAGGACTTATGTTTCTAAATTTTATCTGCCAAAGGATTTCAAAACAACGCCAATCATAATTTTAAACTAAAAAAAACGTTAAAAATTAAAAAAAAAATTACACAATGATACACATATCCAAATGTCCATGGCACAGTCACTTACCGTTTAAAAATAGGCATTTTAAAAAATTGCTTTTTGATTTTATCACCAATACATAAGGTTCTATTTAGAGCTACCACCGCCTTAAAAGGAAATTTTTAAAAATCGCTTGCAATAATAGATGTTAATCCAAAATTTAACTTGGTGTCGCAGTGATAAGTGAAGGAAACGCAAGGTTTAAACCTTGCGTTTTTAGCCTTTTTAACCTAAGGCCATCTTACGATTCCCTTTACATGTATATATTTTTATTGGTTTTTAAATCTTGCCACTGAGACACGAGGTTTTAATTACGGGAGCTACTACCACCATATTCCAAGCACTCCTTTTCCACTATTTTTAAAACTGCTTCTAGATCACCAAAGAAGGGGCAATGTTAAGATACAATTCAAGGTAGAAAGGTTCTAATTATTGACGTCAGTACACACGAGGCGCTTCAGACGTTGAATTTCTGACCATCGTTTTAAATTTCTACACACTTGCTGTTTAAAGCGGTGCTAACCCCTTTAAATCAGATTTTTAGACGCCTCGAAAGGCATTTCGTTCACATTAATTTTTTAAAATTGCTTCTAGGTCTTATCACCAAAGCTTACGACGGGTATCACCGCAAAAGGCGCAGTCACAAGGTACAATTTCAAAGTAGTCATCACGTTCAAAGGTTCTAAATATACGTCGGACAGTGTTCTAGTCCCGTACCGCAGGCGTCGCAGGTCTTCGCGTCCCGTTTGTTGACGAGAGTGCACGCGGGGCACTCCCGACCGCCGGACGTTAGAGGCTGAATTTCTGGACCTTTCTTCGATTTGCCACACATTTCACAAGCGGCTAGGTTGCCACGGTTCAAGTATGTACATGTGCCGCATTCCCATCTGTAAAATGTTTGTAAAAAAAACTATAACGCATACGCCATTTCCCATGAATGATTGTTTAGAACTTGCTTGTAAGACCGAATCCGTCGGCGTGCGAGTTTTATGAATCTATTGGTAGAAACGTAATGTTGGTTTTCAAAGACTGAAACTACAGTTTCAGTCAGTTTAATGTTTCAATTCGGTCGCAATGAATTCTACGATTCATTATAAACGGTTTTAACGATAGTTAAGTATAATTCGTTCACTGTTTTTTAAGATTCAGATAACTCGTCTTTCCTTCGTCCACCTTTCTCGAATATCCGTTCCATAATTTTAATCCAAAATTAAATAATATTAGTGATGTAGAATTTAGAATATTCAGTAAATTTATATGATTTAGAAGTTTCAAACTCTGAAATGAACAATCAAGTATAAAACATGCAACTTTACCTGTCTCTTTTTGCCTCACTGTCCCCTGTATCCGGCCTCTCTTTCTCTTGGTGGCTGGACGTCCTGCTGATTGGCCGGTCGCGGTGGCCATTTTGTAAACTCCTCGGCGGGGAACGCCCCACGTGGTCTGGTTCGTCCAATGATACCACAAGTTGCGCTTTCAAGTCATAATTCGGTTGGGTGGAACTTGATGCTGGGGAAAATTAATAAGAATATTTAATATCATAATATACTCTTACATGGTGAGGAAACCTGCAAATTTAGACAACTTTTTGTATAACCATGACACAATATGAGTTAGTTTCCCTTGGAACGGTTTCAGACTAAGCCACTGTCACACAAGGGAATGGCTTACAAACTTAGGATCCCTCTCGTAGGGAATGGGCTAACGACCTGTCACTATTTGAATCTCAATTCCATCATGAAGCCATACAGCTGAAAGGGGGCTTTCAAGAATTTTGGCTGTCTGCCCCCAAGGGATATAAACGCGACTATATGTAATATGAATCGGTAGTCATTACTATAAAAACTATGTAGTCATTACTATTAAGAATACAACTTACCAGCTATGCTCTTGGAACTGTGTGGTACACTATGCACACCATTTTCTACAGGCCTCTTGTCTACCTCCACAGCCACTAGTTTCGTCGGTTTCTTCACCTTCTTCACCTCGGCCGCGTTCACCACCGCCCCGTTCATAGCGCTCTGCTGTTTTATAACATCCTTCCTATCCTTTATATCCTTTTTCGTCAACAACTTAACCTTATCCGGGGCCACTTTGGGCGTTATCAAGGCATCTGTCTTAGGATTACCAATCGGTTCTAATTTTCTCGTCCGTCTTTCATCAGCTTGCTTCTTAGCTAATTGCTTCGCTCGTTTCAACTCCTGTTCCTGCTTCAACCTCATCAAATTCTCGTTCACTTTCGCCGTCCGATACGCGTCGTCATCGTAAGTTCTATCGAGATTTAAAGCTTGCAACCCATCTTCTAGATCCAATGTAGTTGGCTGATACTTTGCCCTCCTCTCTTCTCTATCTAACCTGTCTAACGTCCTTGAATCTCTATCGAGAGACGGAGAGTACCTACTTCTATCGCCGTCCTGCTCTTTACTAGACAAATTCCTAAATACGTAATCCCAACTCTCGTATGTTCCCATACCGTCTTCTTTAGCTTTACTCAACGCCGGTTGAGTGTCAGACCGGGGTAAACTTGGTAACGTTACATCGCTGAAATTAGATTTCGATGTGCTATTTCGCCTCGAGCTGTCTGCTTGGCTTCTTTTTCTCCTATCGTCTTTACCGCCATGATCGTACGGGGAATCAAGTTCTATTAACTGTCCCGTTGGAACTGAAGGGTATCTGTATTGAGGCATAGGAGGATAACCGTTTATAGGGACGTTCGTCGCGTGTTTTATTGGTGGATAAACCGGCGTGGGGATCATGTAAGGAGTTTGGACAGGATAGTAATATGGTACACCGTATGGAACTATCGGGACTGGATTTGTGACTGTTACGGGGACGTCTGGATGCATGTGGGGGTAGACAATTTGTGGGGGGATTTGTGGGATGATGTTAGGGTTGGGGACCATGTAGGATGGGTGAATCATCGGGTTTATGGGCTCTTCGAGTGGCATGTCTTCGGGGCACATGTGATTGCACGGTTGGTGGTATCTGCTTCGGACAGGCTCTGTCACTGTTACTGGCACGTTGGAGTATATTTCTGAACCTGAAATAAAAAAAATACAAATTACACTTTCAAATTTTAACTTTATTGTAAAGTAATGTTGTTAGTTTATTACCAGAACTGTAATTACTTGTCATAATCAGAAATCACCGCCCTAGAATAACGGAGCATCAATATCCCCTGCATTGATTATAATTAAGATATCTGTTCATCACTCTATCTACTTAATCGAGAAAAGTCTTTCTATCATCTTTGGGTTTTCTTAGACAGAATCTCCATTAATTAAAGTATTAAAGTTCAAGTTTTGGTTATCAAAGTTCGTTTTCCAATGTTTCTCTTTTAGCTTAAACCGGGTATCAGCATCAGTTTCAAAACGATTGTCATACGCATTTCTCGACCTCAAACCAAGATTTGAACCAAGAATCCGGCTAAAGACGGAAAGCCTGGTCAAATTAGTTTTATTAAACTTATTTCAAGCCACTTATTTCGTAATGTAAATCCGGCATAATTGAACAAAAACATACTTTCAAACACACCATCGTAATTCCCCACCCCGTTGAGCTCCCTCGCGGTGCGCAGGTTGTGTGCGGCGCTAGTCACACGTGAGACATTATATGTTGAGGACTGTCTTACCAAGAAAACATCCACAAACTCACCATCGTGGTACCCCACCCCGTTGAACTCCCTCGCGGCGCGCAGGTTGTGTGCGGCGCTAGTCACACGTGAGACATTATATGTTGAGGACTGTCTTACCAAGAAAACATCCACAAACTCACCATCGTGGTACCCCACCCCGTTGAACTCCCTGGCGGCGCGCAGCGCGTGCGCGGCGCTGGCGGCGCTGCCGGCGCGCGCGGCGCGCTCGCGGCACACGTCGCCCCACGACACGCGCGACCCGCTGCCCCACACCGACTCCCACACGTGGGACATTATCTGTTACAATATTTTTTTATTATTAAGTAGGTACATTTGTTTTTTTATTTCAACTTTTTTATATACAAACAATGTTGATACAATGGGAGGAGTTAATTTAAATGCATTGTTTAACAGTTCTTTCATCGCCTCGTAGAGCAGAGTAGGAAGTAGTTTTAAATACTTAATTATAAGAATCGCGTAAACCACTTATATTATGGTTCTTTTATTAAGCCGCGTATTGAAATCATCCCACAAAGGAATTATTCGACAAATTCCAATTCCACGGAAAATAATGGAGAACTACAAAAAAAAACACTACGAACCTGACACTCGCACTGCGCAATAAGAGCGTCCCTGGAGACCGCTGCGACCATGTCCGGGCAGATGGGCGCGTCCAGGGCCATCCGACCGGACCCGATGGACTTGTAGCCCATGCAGTGCAGTAAGGTCTCCGCGCCGACCATGTTCGCTTCCACCTCGTGTTTGTAATAGCCGCAGTATAGCTAAAATATAATATTAATATCACAAAAAGTACTTCTATAAAAAATTCTTCAAGAGATATTTAGTGGTTGATGCTACGAGTAGATAGTGAAAGTATACGTCTATATTCCTTGCGGGGTCGGCAGAGCCAACAATCTTGAAAAGACTGAAAGGCGACGTTCAGATGTAGGTATGGCTTTATTTATCTTCTATCTCATCTAGTCGAATCCCACACTATACTCTTAACTATCTCAAATGACCGATAGATTGATACGCACTAAACCCTAGTTCATAATAACTCCTTCCGCCAGTGCTGCGCCAACATTGTGTCATTGGAATACACACTAAACTAACACAAAATACAAGAGAAACTCACCCTAATAACTTTATACTCCTTCCGCCAGGGCTGCGCCAAGAGATTGCCCGCGTACCGCGCCAGGGCTGCCCAGCCGAGGCCCGCGCGGTACGCACTGAATTCAGGTAATTCATTGATCGTCCTTTGAAATACTTTGCCCGTCTCCGCCAAGCCGAACTTGCATTCATGTGGCACCAGAGATAAATACTCGATTATGTAATCTGAAATGCAAGAAAAGATAAATATAAAAGTAGTCGTCTGAGGAGAAACCAAGTTTGTTAACGATCGTGATTGATTTTATCAAAAGAGCCACATCAATTTCGGCATACGTGAGAAGAGTTAGGCTACAAACGGAACTAATGTCAGGAGGATGGTGAATGATGATAACCAATATCCGCACACAAAAAAGGACAGCCGTTTTGTGCGCCGATATTGAAACGACCATAAATTTCAGTGCCGTGTGGTTCCCGGCACCAATAGAAAAAAGAATAGGACCACTCCATCTTTATCCCATGGATGACGTAAAAGGCGACTAAGGGGTAGGCTTATAAACTTCTTTTAGGCGATGGGCTAGCAACCTGTCACTATTTGAATCTCAATTATCTTAAAGCCAAACAGCTGAACGTGGCCATTCAGTCTTTTCAAGACTGTTGGCTCTGTGTACCCCGCTAGGGATAGGTATAGACGTGACCATATGTATGTTTGTATGTATAAATTACAGACAAGATGATCATCAACTCAACCAGATTGCCATGGAACTCACCTTCCAACTTCTGCTTCCGCTGCAGTTTGTCCGGGCTGTCGTCTGTCTCGAGATACGTGTAGTGCGCGTCCTCGATGCGCCGCCATAGCGCCGGCAGTCGCTCGCGCAGCACGTCGCCCATTCCCACCGACATTACCATGACACGGGGCACGCCTTGCTTGATAACTGTATACCAACAACATTTTGAAATAAAAGAAATTTCGCATCTTCTTCTTTTGCAGCCTATTTCTTCCCACTGCAAGACATAAGCCTCCTCTAATGCATTCTACTCTTTTCGATATTGTACGACTGTTCCAATATCCATCCACATTCATTAATCCGCTGAATGTGGCTATTCAATGTTTTCAAGACTGTTGGCTCTGCCTACTCCATAGGGGGAAGTCCCGTATCGCCGGACGGCACCTAGCGCCGGACACTCGTACTATTTAAGCGAGTATAAATCAGTTCGATTCAAAATACAAGTGAAAGGGGTGCTGGGGCATACAGGTACAAGATCACGCGCCGTGCCTCGCCAGCGACGCACACGGCCGCGGCAGGAGTAACCATTTGCTGTTTTAGGCTCGAAATCACGGCGTCACCTAAATATCAATGTAAGTAATTCTAGTATATTTATGCATTTACATTTGAGTGGTATTCAAAGATAAAATCAGTACTCGATTGTTATCCGTAAAATGGTAGAATATTATTACATCTTTTAAACAATTTTAGTAGGTACCATCTAATGAACGAAAATGTGTGTCCCTTGGCACCGGACACTAAGTCGTCCCTTAGTGCCGGACAGTAAACATTGATATTTCTTGTAAGAAATTACGTATTTTATTCTAATTATTTAATTTTGTTTTAGAGTATAGAAGAGAGAAGATAGTTAAAATGGAAGAGAAGAAAAAGAAAGGATCCTGGGATCCACAGAGCTTACAAACTGCTATTGATAAGGTTATGTCAAAAGAACTGAGTGTAAGACAAGCTGCAATGCGATACAATATTCCTAAAAGCACTATACATGATTAAATAAAGGCCCTAAATCGAGAAGAAGTAACAATGAAACCAAAGTTAGGTAGGTTCACTAACACCTTGTCAGCAGAGTATGAAGAAGTCTTGGTGGGCCACATTAAAGATTTATCGAATAGATGCATGCCGCTCATGAAAAAGAAGTTTCCAAAATTAGCATACGACTTAGCTGAAGTCATGAAGATTCCTCATCGATTTAATAAAGAAAAAGGCAGTGCTGATAAATAAAAAATAAAAGTCGCAATAAAAAATTGCGACTTCATGAAAAGGCATTCTGACTTTTCTTTGAGAACACCGGAATCGACAAGCATGATGCGCCCCGTAGGATTTAACAAACCACGAGTGGATCTCTTCTACGACAACCTTGAAAAGCTGATGAAACAGTACAACATTCACACCCTCAAGAATTTATAACTGTGACGAAACTGGTGTCAGTTGCGTGCACTAATATTTGTCCGGTACTAGGTGCCACTTTTTAAAATTATGTTTTTTGTTACCAAAGTTTGTTTGATAGTATTAATTATTTTTTAGCAGCGGTTGCATTTTTGTTAAATTAATTTCATTTCTAACTTTGTTATCTAATATAACTCATAATTTTATAAACATTCCTTAAATATTTTATGTTTTATTTTTAAATAACCTTAGGTGTCCGCCACTAGGGGACTTCCCCCTAAGGGATGTAGATGTGATAATATGTATGTGTATTTAAAAGCTTTATATTTGTATTCAAAGTTGTAGCACTCTGAATTTTCTTTTCACGAATGCAACGTAACGTTTCCTAAACTGTTCGCAAATAAATTGGTTCAGTTTCTATCAAACATCAACGACATGGCATTTGTCTTAGTTACGTCCTCTCCTATCTGGAACAAGGGCTCCCCTTGTTCCGCCCATGACCACGATCCAAGTATGGTTAAGATGTGGAGCAAAAGTTACCCTGTAATGAGAAATAGATCTCCACATTTACTTGCGTAAGTTTGCATTCAAACCAATGTATATATGATGACATTAACTATGCTACAATTTCTGTAACGTTACTCTCTAATTGCCTCGTTATCACTGAAAACAGGTAATGAGTTCATCTACTAATGATTTCTTATGAGAAACCAGCCAACAGAACGAGTGATGACTACAAGAATCGGAACGGATCACGATAATCACGACCACGCGACTCAAACAATGAACATGTAACTTGTTATATTGACACATATCTTCTTCTTACTTTCTATCAGAAGTTTATACTGTAAAGTAATTAAATTGTAATAAGAAAGGTGAATCTGTACGAAACTTCGTAGACTTTTTAACGATTGCCCACGAATCAAATCCCTGTATATAAAATAATTGTGACCAAATTTAAAACTTAAATAGAGTTAACAAATTTAATCAATAGATCAGAAAAGTATGAGGGAGTCCCCAGACAAAATTCACGTATACGTGTTTTTCATTTCATGTTTCTGACCCAAGTTGCATGTACGAAATTCTTATATAAATAGCGGAATGCTAACAGGTACCAGTGGATTCAAACTTAAACAACGTGCAAAACAACTTGAAGGCGACAACCGACAATGCAAAAGGAAATACATTATGATAAAACTACATCTTTTGCATTAATTCACTCACGTTTAAACAAGTAACAGTTCGGCATACAGCCAAAAAAGAATTGGTAAACAAAGAACAATCAGAACCTACGTAACATGAGATCACTACAAAGTATGTGTAATCGGGTCGAAATTGAATACTCTGCAGCCACAAACATACAGATCGAAATAGTATCCATGACAACTCAATATTGTTGTTTTGTTGTTATCAAACAAAGGGTAAGGCCGAGGCTTCATTGACGCTAATGAGCGTGTTTGCAGTCGTAAGTTATACCAAAAGGATTCGAAAAACAAGATTATGTAATGGTCTCATTTTCATAACTGTATAATTTCGTTATCAAAGGATACATGTTTACTATAAAAAATACAGTCGAATTGAGGACTTCTTTTTAAGTCGGTTAAAAAGGAATAATAGGTACCCAACACAAATCGAGAGGTCAAGATCATTTAGAAAAAGTCCCAAGATTATTGACTATATTAAGTGGCCATTACAAACAACTTTACAGAAAATTAATGTGTAATGTTGTGACTGAAATAATTAGGTATCTTTTTGAATAACTATGAAAAAAAAATAGCTAAGCGGTTAGAGCACGATCGTACTGTGGAAAGCCAAAGACTGAGCCACAATACATAAATCTAAAGAAATTGTTAGCTTGCATCTAATTTTACTATTGTCAAAGTGGAAGTGGTGTAGTTAATAGCTTGGCGGATTTAATGAGTAGTTTAGGAATGCGGCCCGTACTCTGGCAGCTGCTGCGAATTTTTGTATTTAATTGTAATGCAGAACCAATGCCCTACCCCACAGCAGCATATATAGTATGGTCACACCTTTCGTTCTATTTGAGTTTTCTGCATTATATATATAAATAAAGGTTCTTGATAATACTAATCAAATAACCCAAAATAAAAAGTGTGACTGGGAATAATTCATGTAGGTTGGGAATAGGGTTCAAAATTGATTTGCTTCAATTTTTATCATCATCAGACAAATCGAGGCCTTATCAATACTGGTAAATAGGTACTCAATAAACTGAGGCATGTACTATATGCCGGCTATCGTTCAATGGACCATGGATTTGATTATATTGGGCAGTGACTCACTGATTGTTGAAAGAGTCTTTTATTCATAACATGATTTACTGGTGACAATCGCCATTGTCGTTACAGGAAGGAAATTGTTGTTACAGCAATTTTGGTTTGGCATTTAAAAAGTTCATTCTTAGGTTAGCAGAACATCAATATTAAAGTTTGACACATAACTGAAATGACAGCCAATTCTCATACATTCATATATATATTTTTGTCTATATCCCTTCCAGGATAGAAAGTCTTGAAAAGACTGATTCGCCACATTCAGCTGTTTGGCTTAATGGTAGAATTGAGATTGAAATTGTGACGGATTGTTATCCCACCGCCTCAAAGAAGAATCCCAAATTTATAAGAATATCCCTTAGTCGCCAATACTCCTGTTGGCTTTTAATCCCAAAATTTTTTTAAGACAACTTGTTCTTAATTTTTTATTTATATTTCAGTAAAAGATGATACTGATTGACTAACATGTCCACATACAGACTTAACAGCAGGAAATATGTCTGTCTGTAACTTTATTTTGATTTGAAATTTGGCATGTAAGTTCCTTAACCAATCTTGGGGTGTACAAAAAGAGAATTTTCCAATATTGCCATGGGGATCAGGTCAGGAACAGGAACAGGTCAAATATTTCATATTCCACAGTTATACTCTAGTAAAAAAATAAAAGCTTCACCAACTGTGTTTGGTAAAGTTTCTACAACCAGCTTTTTGTCTAAATCTGATCCTTTTGGATTATCATCACTCTAAGTTCAATTTATAAACTGACTGCATGGATTTAATTCAAAGTCTATGACACATAATTTTGAAAGTTTATAATAATTTCAAAGCTAAGCCAGATTACCCATTTACAGATAATTAAACAAAATCAAATTAACAGTAAATATCAGGTAGATACAGATAACACCAAGTAAATACTGAGTAAGAAGCTGATAAACAAAGTTTGATAAGATACTGGCTGCATTAAAAATGGAACTTATTTTATGGTTTTACAAAACTAAACAAGTAATAAAAAAAATAGTGCATGAAGAATAAGTAAATATTAATCAATTTCAGTTATGTTTCCTGCCAGTTATTAATTTCTACTGCACCTTAACCTCTCTAGAGACGAACCCAAAGTGTCTTTTGACTATTAGTAAATCCATACCTTCATTAGATATATTTCAGCATTTTCTTTTAGCCAAAAGGCTACCTGCCTCTATTTGAAACTCGGTTCCATTATTAATGAAAAACATTTATTCAGCCAAATATGGTTACATTCCTTTCAAGATTGTTAGCTTTGTCTACCCCGTAATGAATAAGGATGTGATATACATATGTAAGTATGACAGTGCTCCATTTGTATAAAAACATAATTAATTTCATAACAGTAGAGAAATTTTAGATAGATATTAATTCATATTTAAAAGCAACATACAGAGATACATTAAGCGTAGACGAAAGCGAGTTTCGAGCAAAAAATATGTTAATGAACAGCACTCCCACGCGAGCACCTCAGTGTACAATGTGAAATCAGTTTTACCAAACTCGCCGCATGAAAAGTACTTAAAAATTAAAAGTTGCCAAAGCTATGACCTCAAAATACGCACCATGAGCAGCAGGAAGAACTCTTTTCCTGGATGTCAAAATTATTTCAATGTACCGAATGTAGAGCGGACAAAAATAGTACACCAAAAATAACGAGAGATTTATTTTAACTAATTTACTGTCACATGCATGTGATTTAACTACCTCAAGTAACGCAGGTTCAATTTTAAACGTTATGAAACACTAAATAGTAATAAAGTCGTTCAAATAAAAAAATAGTAAAACAAATTCTGGGATTCTTGTTTTGACGTCTTTCTTTGAAGCAAAGCACCACTTGTGTTACGTCAAAATTGTCAAATCAAAATGATGTCATCTGTCATTTGGTCACCATTGCCATTGACAACCATTTTTTTTTACTGTTATTTGGTCGAAGAGTTCTAACTAATACAGCTTTTTAAAAAAAATATGAGTTCTTGTATAAATTCTTGGAAGGTTCGAGGTTTTCACTTGTTCTTTTTGTCTTAAATATCAATCTTATCAATCTTCTTATTCTTTCTTTGTTCATGGAAAAGGGTACCTCCCATATAACTACAAGGTCAAACGTTACATTTTACACTGTCACAATACATTGTAGGTACTATTGCACCGCTTGGAGGCTGCGTCGAGGATTATTGAAGGTTTTAGTTCCGTGATTTCTGGATATAATTGATCCATAGAAATAACTAACAACTAATAAAGAACAACAACATGTTGAACACATGAAAAAGTATAAGGCCATGTTTTCGATTGATAATCAAAGAGCCATGTTGAAAAGTTTGGTCGTAGGATATCATAAAAAAAAAATTAAGCTGTCGCTGTGTTTGAAAAAAGTCAAACAGTTTATTATGGTTGTTTTGAGATTGAGTATTGATTTGATTTTTTAATGAATTTGCCAATATCACGGCATACAACGAATTATTATGGTTAAAAATATTATATTTGTTGATATTTTGCGTCAAAAAGATATAGAAACATTTTATGAGGTATGAATTTATACGTATAAGCATAAAACAGTCGACACTTCTTAACACATCTAGTCCCAGTGCTTTCATGATATCTGGGTTCATTTTAATCAAATTCGTCCATGAAACATGGTTGTTGCGGGTGTCGATTTTTTCGCATCCGAGGATTAAATGCAGATGCGGATTTTCGAAAGCTCACATCCGCGATTGCGAATGCGAATATTAAAGATTTTTATAAATTAAAACCATGTTAAAATAAGTACGTACATACATAAAATCACGTTATTTTTCGGAGGGGTAGGCAGAGACTACCTCTTTCCACTTGCCACGATCTCTGCATACTTCCTTCGCTTCATCTACATTCATAACTCTCTTCATGCAAGCTCGGCGGTTTCGGATACTCTTGGTCTAACCCTTTGCCAGGACGTCGTTAATTTGATCAAGATATTTTCATCTCTCCTCTCCACATGACCAAACCATCTTAACATACCCTTTTCTTTTCCTGTTACTACATCTCCTTTCATATTCCAACATTCCCTGTTCTTTATCCGGTCACTCAATTTCACACCGATCATACTCCTTAACGCTCTCATTTCCATCGCATTTATTCTGCTATCGTGCTTCCTTTGCAACATCCAACTTTCACTCACATACATTAATGTTGGGACCAACACGCCCTATGCACAGCCAGGCGAGCCTTTTTGGACATTTTCTGATTCTCCACTCTCCTTTCAATATCACAATCACACTTCCCATCTGATGTAAAATTTGATTCTAGATATACAAACTCTTTCACTTGCTCAACTTTTTCTCCTTCAAAATAAGTACAACATTTTATTAAAGAAAGATTGATGGAGTAAGTATAGATCTTATCATTAATTTCTTCGCTCCCATTGTTCATTCTTCTTCTTCCTGGCTATAGTCCCGCTTGCATCCTCACCACTCTGGAGAGGACCCTTTAATAAGCCCTTGACCGTGGATCCTGGATTGGGTGTGTCTGATTATTACAGCAGGGAAACCTAACCCGTAATGGACCATAGTTTCACATCCAGTTGCAGTTGAATGTGCAAATTTCCTCATGATGTTTTCCCTCACCGAAAGAGCATCGGTTTGCATTCAAAATAATCCTACTGTATAATGTGGTTATATTATATTTATTGAAAACCAACAAAAGTCACAGACACGTTAGGTACCCTTGTCACGCCGGCCGCCGGAGACAGGGCAGTGCTCTGTGTTAACATCAAAGGCTTTGTTGAAGTAAGCAATGACCGCAATGACATTAGCGTTTGTCTATGCTATAATAGAAATTGTGGATCGGAACATGTGGCGCTAAATACAAAATCCAAAATCTACAAGAGATTATATCGATATCATTTGTAATAAATTAAAAAGTGATGAGTTGTCTGGAGAATATTTTATTTGTAGATAATGGAAGGCAAGATGAAATCGAAACATTTTATGAAGTAAGATTCAAAAGAAAGAAAACAAGGAAACAAGATATTTTATAGAGTATAAATTGATAAATGTGTTGCTATTTACAGGCTTGTCAACGACATAGAGATTACTATAGAGGCTATCCTAAAGCCCATCATCCTTTG
The DNA here is from genome assembly GCF_032362555.1 of Amyelois transitella. Taxonomy (NCBI): domain Eukaryota; kingdom Metazoa; phylum Arthropoda; class Insecta; order Lepidoptera; family Pyralidae; genus Amyelois; species Amyelois transitella. The sequence continues at coordinate 6,936,967 of NC_083522.1, read as the reverse complement.
GTGTATTTCAAAGAACCGCAGTACAGCTTCCAGTGTCCGGAAGAAATGACTGTGTAAGTATTATGAATTCTTAATTTTTTTTTCTTAAGGTGAGCCTTTCTCCTCAACTCAGTCAACCTCTAGACTTAATCATACGTGTAAAAGACTGTCATGACAATTTCGTGTACACTTCAAGAAATTGTCCTAACTCTCCACACTCCCTGATTATTATGATCAGCCCCTTCAGCATAACTTTTAAGAAGTATGCAGTGATTATCATGGCAAGTAGAATAACTCGACATATCTCTGTTGATTTTTTATTGGCACTGTCTTGTTTCCTAGGCAGTTGGATATTTCTAAAATAAATTTATTTCCAGGACCTACTTGTCGTTCCCTATGTACCATGTGAAGTACAAGCAGCCCCTAGTGCTGCCGAGCGAGACCGGCCGCACTAGCAACCTGCCCGCGCTTCCAGACCGCACGCTCGCCGGGCGATTCAATAAGGCCGCTTGCAAGGCATACATTCGATAATCAAGATTTTTATAACTTCTATGAATATTATAATAATAGCATTATATACATAAAATTACATTAACATGTTTATAAGAAGTATTAAATTTCTGTGATTATTTTTTTTTAAATATTTTTTTTATTCTACTCACCGATATCAGAGATGAATGTGGTTGATGGCAAAACTCAACATTTTAAGAATTAAACTTTCTCGTCCTGTAGGAATGTAAGATTCGTGGCAAGTGAAACAATGTAGACTCTGCCAACCCCTATGTGGGGAATGAGGCGTGATCAAATATGTAATCGTCACTATACCCCACTATTATCTAATTTAAATCGAAGGAATAGGAAAAATATCTCGCTCCTCGGTTCGGCGACGGGACTTACTTTAGCTGCTTACTACATTATTTAGCCAAAAATATGAGTATTTGTTTAATAAAGCAAGATGATAGGCAAGGTCGAATTTTAATAAAACAAAGTTATATAAAGACCAAATAATTTATTACTTATCCTTATATAACACCCGAGATCAAAGCTCAGCAATAGCAACACATCGCAAGGCATACTTGTCACATACCACAAAATACAAGATATATTCGGAACATCGTATGCACTGCACATTCCTATGTCAATTTGATAATATAAGTACAAATTACCAAAATGCTGGCTACTAGTTGCTAAGAAATTAGTTATGCTTTAAATGGCATTCGTTTAGTAAAACGTGAGCGTACGTTGATTTGTCATTTATGCCATATTTCGCGATTTTAGTGGCTCATCAATATATGAATGTAGTGCAAAATTTTCATAACAGATGGCGCTGAAAAAAGTCGCGAGGTGTACGATCGTGCAGAAAACATATGAATGTATAATATCATTTTCAATTTTAGTATAGACCTTAGATGCAACGAACACTCTTATTTTAGTATCTTGAAATAAAACAAGGATCAGACGCGTTAGATCGAGTAAAACTCGCACTAACCCCTCAGTTAGGTGAACATAAGAGTTAAAGCCGTTTAAAAAACGCCATCTTATAAAGTAACAAAATGATATAACTAAATAAAGATCTCAATGAGAAAGGTCAGAGTTACGTCAATGTAGATCTATATTATAAAAATAAAAGGTCATAATAAAAGACATCATAAACAATAAGACCCACAATCCCAGTGAAAAAGTAGCCCAAAAGGTTTAAATTACTCCATCTTTTTGCAAATGGATCTTAAAATATTACAATAAAGTTCACAATCTTTTAATGTACAACTCTGCTCATTGTGAAGGATTGTATGCTATACTGTAGACCACTTTTGAATGATTAAAAGTGAGGACATTTTTGTTTAATTTTGTTCTCATTTGTGAATCTAGTCTAAAATTGATCAAAGGTTATTTATTATCCTCGTCGACGGCGGAAATTGCAATGATAGAACCGCCACTTCTAAACAATACCAAGTTAAAAACTACTAAACTCATGTCAACTCAGCATAACAGTAACGAAATAAAACTATAAGACAAAACAAAGCGGAAGAGCGCAATGAGTTAATTATAATATTGACGATATCATACACTAAATTCCACTTACATCTCGGTACTAGTATTGCGACTAAAAGCAAAATAAAAACTCTAAAATTATTCTAAACTTAGCTACCAAAAGTCACATTCACTAAAAAAAAAACACAGTGTAATTAATTGTCAGTTGTTATGACTAAAAACTAGTCAAGGAACTAAAAGGAAATAACTAACAATAGAATTCAGACTAAATCAAAAAGTTGCATAAGTAAAAATTCGGAAATAATAATTCAATAATAAATATTACTTATTTACACGTTTTTCACCAACAGACAAGTCATTGGTAGAGAATTCACACACATCACCTCTTTGGAAACTCCACATTGTCAAAACTAATCTGTCTCCGCGCCCTCATCTTTGCGGCTTCCTCAAAGGAAGGCATCGAATTAGATTTGAATATGCCTAGATTAGCTTTATCGATCATGCTCATATCACTATTATTAGAATTTGAGTCCGAGTCGATATTTACTAATTTGTCTTGTAGGATATTTTTCGAGTTGCTTCTTGGCTGTTCTGGTTTTACAGCTACAGTGTTGTAGTTCTCTTTGATCTGTGAAGTGCTGGCGGCCTGTCGTGCTTTCATTTGTTGGTAAGCAGTGGCCGAGATGTAGCCGGTCACTTTGGTGTTGGTTTCGTTGCTGAGTTTCGTTTGCTCCTCTTTAAAGCAATCGTCGACGGAGCGTTCTTGGATTATCGCGAACACGTATCGGCGCGCGAGTCTGGGAAAATAAATTGACATATAAATAAATTGACAGGATGAAAATGATCTGCTAAACACAATGTCAATTTATGGATATACAAATACATATATTACTGTCATTGAAATTCAATATATTCTCATTTTTAATTAAAAAAATTGTCAAAGAATTGTCTGACCTTTATCATGAAATTTTGAAATTTCTGTCCATTTTAAACCCGAAAACCGTTTATGTCTTATAACTTCAGTTGTACTGTAGCATATTGCAAATCCAATAAAATCCTTTTCTCCTGGATAAAAGTACCCCATGTGGTGCCCAGAATGTTCAAGTATAGTTATCATGTAGAGTTATAACTGTCTTCAAAGGTAAATACATACTTGAGCATAGTCTCCGACGTGGAAAGGTGTGGTGAGGCCAGCCTAGCGGCGTGGGGAGGCAGCGTAAGCAGCTTCTTAGTGAGGCGAGCGAGCGCGGACGCCTTCTCCCGGAACCCTGGCGAAGACATGCTCCAGCCGTGGGCGCGTAGGGCTTCCGTCACCGCCCATAGTAGTTTCTGTAAAATTTTGAGATTGTTGTTTATATGGAACAGAGTTTAAAGTAACAGGCAGTGGTCTCAACAAAATATATGTATTTTATCTAGGCTATAATACTACAACGCGAAGGTCAGACAGAAGTTACTTCGTAAAAACCTGACTTACGCAACCAGTGACTTCGAGTTCGTAAATATCACAAAGCCTTTTTGAACTACTTATTTTGTTGAATATTATTCAAGAAAATAAGTAGTTAAAAAAATATTAACTTATAGGTACCTATTATCAGTATCGTCAATAAGTCAAATTCAAATTCAAATTCAAAATTTTTATTCATTATTATAGGATATTATTATATCGCTTAATAATTGTCGTATGGTTTAACAACTTGGTTGACGTCAAATAAATTACTTAAAAACTAAGTTTACTGCCGCTTCCAAGGCGTCAGTGCAGAAGAAGCGGTAACAAACTGCACTGCAGCATTTTCATCAACAACGTCAACTTCACAATATTAAATTATACTTAGAATAGAATGTGGACGGGAGAATACATTGTTCACGGGAGATTTATATATTTATGAGATTTAATATTGAAAAAAGAAAAATATATATATATATATATATATATATATATATTATGGATTGCCAATTTTAAAAAGATTTATGTACAGAGTGTACTGAAATTTTGATTTAAGTTCAAATTAAACTACAATTAATTACGAGGTTCCTGTGCCAAGCTCGAGCCAGATGTTTTTATCATTGAGGTAATCATCAGTCCTATAATAAGCCTTCCCACAAAGTACTTTCTTTACATACTCTTTGAATTTTCGGTTGGGCATATCAAGAACAGACTCCGGCAACCTATTATAAAATCGTATACAGTTCCCCATAAATGATTTACTGACTTTGCTAAGCCTATAAAACGGCATGACTAATTTATGTTTATTACGTAAATTTCTATCAGTTGTGGCACTAACTTTTTGAAAAAAAGAGGTATTTTTCCTAACATACATTATAAGATCAAAAATGTACTGGGACGCTACTGAAGGTATGTTTATTTTCTTAAAGAGTGATACCTTGTATCCAAATTTTGAAAATAAATCTATTTTACTCTATCTTTTAATGCACGTTTCTCATAAGAAAACAAAGAATAAAAAAAAAGGCTTGTGTTTAAACGCCTACCAGAAATGCACCTATATTACTTCCAATAAATTCGAAGTGCCTGCCATAACGGATAAATGCTCACCAAATTGTGTATCACAAAATATTCTAGAAATAAAGCTATTTTGCTTTTTATTACATTCTATAAAAATAAATCCACACCTTTAAAGTCAATTTGAGTCCAAATTTTGTAAATTATCGCTAAGGAGATGTTACCAATATTTTATTTTATTACTTTCATTTTAGTTATCTATGCTGAGGGAAAAAATTACAGTCAACCGCAAATATTTTTTTCATACCAAATATAATATTGATTACACCAAACACAAGTTACATAATTAATGCATTATGCATTTAATTATATATTTTTATGCAGTTACATAATTACTTTTTGAAAAGACCACAGGCTTTCGTTTTTAATAAAATTTTCGGCATCTTGAACGTTTGAAAATTTTTTGACGAATACCCAAGATCTTCCTTGTTTGCGTCTTCTTTTCGATTGTGTTTGAATAATTTCGTGGTCAGAATCGGATTCAGAATTAAGTAGAGGTGCTTCAACATTACTTGGTCCCGCCAAAGCTTCATCGGACATCTTAACTCAAAGGAAGTGCGATCGCTGCGCCGCAAAAATATCCACACGACTATCCTTTACGCCTCTACAGAGTCGACTGTCCGGTGGCAGCGGGGCGGGTTGCGGGATAAAAAATGTACCTAATTATGATCTGTGAGTAATACAGGGAAACAATTGTAATCTTAGCTTGACCATAATATATTTTGGATTTTGGTTACATAATTTGATTACAATAAAGCAAATTTGAACTGTACATTTTGGTATCAATGTTACTGTTTTAGTGAAACAATATTTGGTGAGCATATCAAAAAGAATATTTGTACACAACGTACGATTATTCTGACGTGTGTATACTTCTTTTGAAGCTTAATACGTTTTACTTTGGGAAACTAAGTATAGATTGATTTTAATTTATATGGAGTTAATTTATTTTACTGGGTACTAAAATTTGGAAAACAAAAGCTATTTTGGTGAGCCCTTAAATTGTACCCAAAAAAAAATAACAATTACCTTCTTATGATTCTCGTTCAACTGGGTGGTATTTTTCGACATGAACATTTCCGAGGCGCGACGGTTTATGGTCATATGCGACGAATTGCCAATATTATCGCCGCCAAAAGACAGACTTTTGGCAATTTTGCTTCTACTGGTCTCCGGTACATCATCTAAAGCGTCGCGCTTTCGCTTCAAAAACTGATCACTCGATGAGCCATCTGAGCTCTTTGTCTGAGCCAACTCTGGTGAACCAAATAATGCGCGCTTCGACCTCATTGCTTGAAGAGGCACTGATGAACTTGCAACTGGGACTGACTTTCTATTCTCTGGGCTTATAAATAAGGCCCTTTTTAGGGTTTCCCGTGTTGGTTGTGACCTAGTTAATGTGTCCTGGTCCATCAGTAAGCGTCGCATAGCTTTCTTTTTACTAGAGCCTCCACTGCGTGTCTTGGGTGTTTTGGCGGGCGTCTTTTTCCCTGGAGTCTTCTTCCCGGGGGTGCGTCTGAGCCGTGGGCTTTTTCTTTCTGAAGTGTTGATCAGCTTTCTGTGTGGGAAGAAACTTGAAAACATTCTGTTAGATTGGTGCGAAATTATAAAAGAATGTGAAGAAATTATAAGAAATATAGATGTAAGTTAACGTAGTCATAATAAAGTGGTAGTATAGAATCAAAATGCCTTTAGTATGTCTAATACAGAGAAAACCCTTTAAAACTAAAAGCTAAAAATGCATTTAGCAAAAATAAACAAATTACTCTCCATTAATACATCTGGTTGTAGCTGATTATTGGCATGAAGTTTCCTTTGGCATAATGGAATGAGGAAATACTAAAGAAAATACAACAAGACAAGACTTAATATAAAGATACTTACTTCTTATCAATGAGCACCATCTTGGTTGAGGCCTGCCTTTCGATGGTGGCGGCAGTGCAGAACGCTTGCCGACGGCGCGCCAGGTGGGACAGCCGGCGACCTGGAGACTTCGCCTGCGCCATCCTGGACAAATATCATATGTTAAGATTAAATTCGGAAAGTCAAGGTTTCTCATAAAATTTATACTTAAGACTTCAGCGACAATTAAATTCAAGTGACAGTGACAGCCCATTGCTCAAAAGAAGAATCCCAAGTTTATTAGCCTATCCCACTTAACTGTTCAAATGATACAATAACAAGAGGCACACTTTGATTCTAATAAGAACAAAGTCAGATAACAGCAATGACATAAGTAGAGGAATAACTATGAATACACATCTAACTCACTTTAATCTTAGAGCCTTCCTTTTGCATGCACTGCTTGGAGACTGCAGGCCTCCGGAGTAAATGCAAACGCTTGTGTCTGTCTCAGCCCCAACAAACCTCTCACTGTACCGACGGGCGAGCAATTCAAACTTCTCAGAGTAGGTTGTCACATTGTAACTGTAATAAAAAATTATTAAAAATAACCCTTGACAGAAAATTGTATTATAATCTAGAATTCTACTACTTTATTTTATGTACTCCTGGTACTGAATGAACACTGAACAATCTCCATCAAAAATTTTGCATACAGTTTGGAGGAAGGAGGAATAGGCTATTTGACTGTAATAAAAATATACATTTCTTTTATGTCATCAGTCTTAATATTATTGTTTTGGAGCGATTTGTAATAACGCGAGATAAAAATATTGCATTATTTTAACAAAATCCGTCTCAGAAAATTAGGCTGTTCTATGCAGTTGTCACGTGACTAAAAACGAACGTGATTGGCTATTTCTATTATGACGTCAATTATCCATAAACAGACTGTGGATCGTACTGTTCCTTAGTGTTCGCTATTATTTTTCAAGATTTTATAAGTGTTTGATCGCTCAGGATTACTCAGATAACATAGGTATTTAATAATGGAAACCAATTTCGCGAAAGCTGACAGTCGAAACCTACCAAAAGACTTTTGGTAGGTCCACTTTTGGCAAAAGTGGACCCAATAATGGTTGGCGTCTTCTTCAAAGACAATCCAGATTTCTATGCTGCCGAACTGAGGAATGTGAAAACATCAATGTAAGTATATCTTGGTAACCACTGATCTTAGATCATGATCTGATACCACTTCTTGCGAATATTCAAATCCATCGGCATAGAAAAAAACGATTTCGTAGGAGATTTTATTGTTGTATTTGTGCATTTAGGCACTGCACAACATTTATAGGAACTCATTTTAATAATTTTCACACATATGACGTGGCACAAGTTAAATAAAACAAGAGAAAATCAAAACTTTTCGAAACACCAACAAGCTTTGTATGATATTTACACGAAATTTACGTCACTGCATGCCATGGCCGCCATATTGCTAAAAGTCGCGTTTTGGCGGCATATTTGAATATTGCATTTTCTTTTTCGATTTTTTAATAAAATAGCTTTAATAAAGGCAGAAAAGTATTTTTGTAGGGCTCCTTATAAACAAATAAATAGCCTAAGATAGTTTTTAGAACTTTGTCAAATAGCCTATTAGGGCACTTTTCATGCAGGCGAGCCTTGGCTGCAAGCTACTATTATTATCACAGTACATTAACCCTTCCATTGGGGGTAATTTTTATATTATAATTATTATTCTGCTGTGTGGTTCCCACCAATGCAAAAAAGAATAGGACCACTTAATCTCTTTCCCATGGATGTCGTAAAAGGCGACTAAGGGATAGGCTTACAAACTTGTTATTCATTTTTAGGTGATGGGCTAGCAACCTGTCACTATTTGAATCTCAATTCTATAATTAAGCCAAATAACTGAATGTGGCCATTCAGTCTTTTCAAGACTGTTGGCTCTGCCTGCCCCGCAAGGGTTATAGACATGACCATATATGTATGTATGTATAATTATTATATTTGAATTAATTTATTTAAATCACAATTATTATATTTGAACCAAACATATTTCTATATTTATTAATACTTGGGAGCTGTGATGTATTTAAGGATGCAGTCTAGAATAATCTGATCCTTGTTGCCATCTAGTGGTTCATTGTTCTTATGCAAATATTCTTATATCAGTACTAAGATAAATTTTGGTGATTAGTGAAATTGTCACCAGGTGAATCATTGATAGCATCATTTCCTTAATAATTACTTAGGTAATGACCTAGTTAACATAACATCTCATTAGTAAATTGCATAATAAAACATTACAATACTTACTAAACATCATAATATCTGCATTTCAATATTTCAGGCCAGGCCGTGTCCAATGCTTCTATTTCACTACCCATCTTAATATTGACACTTTTGTCACTTGCACTAGTATCTAAGTCCGATGCGGATTTTACACTATCTGTACTTTTCATTCTTATTGTCATCTTATCACTGTCTAGTGTTGACTCAGTTTCAGTTGGAATCTGAACAAAAGAAACTCGTTTTGTTGGAGTTGCCGAGTTGACTTTGGAAGCATCAACTTTAACATCTTCACTAAATGCCGGCAGAAAACAGTAGTATTTCTTGAGCATTTCCGTCACGTCAATCTTCAGAGTAGTGATGGAAGGAGGGGGTAACACACCTTGAAGAGTTTGCTGTAAAAAAAGGTTTATTATAGATAAACAACTTTCGCAATTTGTTCTTAATTTTAAGTTGAGTTAGTATCAATAATGTAATATCTAATTGCATTAAAAGGATGTGGCAAAAGTTTGGGGTTTACTAAATTACACTTTACATGTTATGAAAAGACTTGGAATAGTTTTAAAGCCTACAGAAGTTAACCATGACATGGTAGATACTAACCTCAATCTTCTTTACTTTCTTTTTCTCATAAACTTCAAAGTCTTTTAGGAAATTCCAAAAAGGTTCGGCTTCAGGTTGTGGGTGTGACACTTCCTCATCTTCATCAGAAAACAAGTCTGGGGACCGCACTCCACTGTCAAAAGATTCCTCCAATGATGAATGACTCTGTTCTGAGTTCCACTTAGTGTTGCTACCCTCTTCTCTTTGGACTTCTTTCTTACATTCTTCATACTGTGAGTCACCTGTGCTTTCATTTGTTTTCTCAATCTCAGCCCTCATATCACTGCTGCTATGATCATCTGATGACACAACATTGCACCCTGTTTCACTAACAGGCTCAATATCTTCTACTCTGGCCAAATATGCCTGATAGTCAGTAGATTTATCATCCATGTTCACTAATCCATTATTCGAAGTCAATGCTGTGATGGGATCCACAATAGGCTTTAACTTTTTCACATGTTTTATAGTGCCATTGAAGGATAGCTCACTAATTGGTAATTTAAACACATTCTCTGCACTCCTCACGTCACGGAACATAGGCACACTGTCGACGGCGTTGTTACTATTCTCCATAGTAGAGGTTATGAACATGGGTTGTTTAAAAATCTCAGGTTTTGAATCGTCAGATGACACTGGCACATCTACCGGATCGGATTTCTCGTTCAGAAGGCAGTTATCAGCAGTAGCAGAGGAGTTATCGAGCAGCGACACCGCTAGGGACGAACTCGATTCAGCTTTGAGACACAAATCACTTTGCAAATAACTCTTATTTAAACCTAAACTATGACACGTTGTTGAATTTATTAATGGATGTTCAGGTCTGTCACAGAGTTTGTTTTTGTCAGTAACAGTAGAAGGAGCGTCTGACAAGTCAATATTGCTTCCACTGTTGGAGCTTTCGTAATCACAATTAGTTGAGGTTGGCTCTCTAGGATTTACTTCTTCGTTCAAATTATCTACCACATTGAAACTTCTCAAATAACGTTCATATAAAGAAAAACTATCGCTCATTGAGCGACAATTCGATTCGTCAAGCGATTCCATAGCTTTGCCATAGTATCAACACTGCAACTCTATTTTTTTCAGCACACTGTATATCACTGTCGGTGAACTTTAACTAGTTTCGATTTTAGGAAAAGAACAAACACATATCAAATTCTTGGATGTACATTACCACCCCACTTATTAATACCAAAATCGCGCCCTCAAACAAAACCCACCATTACGCTATCGGCCGTCACGCCATTTTATTTTGTTGCCACAAACTAAATAGGTAGAGCTTTACTATTTTATTGCTCCGCACTGTTGCCAACTGTCTCCGATGCGAAAACTGTATGATTGTTTCATTCACCATTTCATAATTTTAAACAAACAAAACCCCATATATTAAATTAGGTAACCGTTTCTTAATTGTACCATTCTAGATCTTAATTTATATTTTTTATTGTTATATTTTTAAGTAAATTTCAAACATAAAATTTTATATTGACCTTAAATCAATTTAAAAAAATAGTGAATTCAGAACTTTATAAATAAGTTTACCCATGGCCAGAGTAAATACTAATAATAAAAATATGGTCTTAATGTTTATAAAAGTTTTACTGCCTTTACAAACATCTTTTTTGGTAATACGAAGGTTAAGATTATTAAATTTACTCCAATTCACCAAAATTAATTTCAACGAAATTTAGCATAATTATTATAATAAATAAAATTTTAAGTAAAAAAATAACTTATTTATTATTAACTTATATGGGTACCGAAATTCTCACGGCAGCGAAATAGACCGTCCATCATATTTTTAGTTCTATTTCACGCAAAGAAAGCTTTTTGATTTTACCATTTTGTGAACGCGATTATTTTTACCCAAGTCTATTGATTGAAGTACATGTATACCTATATATATATATATATGTAGAAATATATTTCACACACGAATTTTTAAATACAAGAGGAGGACAATTTATACGCATACATTTTTAATTTTCTATCTCAAAGTTGATTTTTAATCAGGTTTTTTACTGTCACTGTCATTATTATGATTTCAATTTCGATCATTGTTTTGTTTTGTCATTCTAATTATTTGACAACTTGTTGATTTCTTTCAGAGAAAAGGCGAGGAAAGTCTTATTTGTTTGCTTTTCGGTGTAATTACTAGAAGAGAAAAGCCGGTAAATAAATAAAAAGGTACGCATAATTAATTTTTAAATATTATGGGTAGATAAAATAAAGGTTACTATTCATTCACGTATCTGATACCCTCAATTTAGTACCTACCTCTTACTTTTCATTTAAAAAAGTTTAAATTTAATTAGTACATAGGTCATATAAAATATCGATTCAGTTTTATTTAGCATAAAATTAATGAAACCTTATCTTTTTGTAAATTGCTAGATTTTTTTTTTGCTTTAGTATGTGATATGCATTCTTACTTTAATTAATATCTACCCTCATAATGCGTATCCTAATTTAACTAGAATCCCATTAGTTAACATTTCATAGGTATATCATTATTAATTTAACCTGATAAAAACAGACAACATTAACTTTATAAGAACACAAAACAAGCGGATTAAGCTACCAAAAAGTAAGTTTTCTGATATTGAACCCTAGCATCATTTATCATCAGTCAATTACAATTTTTAATCTATTCCTAACCTACTTAGTATGCGGGTAAGGTCTAGTTTTCTGATGGTAATAGTTTTATTTGTGCCATACAAGGAGCTACCTTAACATTGCAATCTAGCTAAATATGAGTCAATCAAAAATGTTTTTATTTTACAATTATTATTCCCATGATTGTGGGTAACAATGTAAAAAAATGGTCAATTGTAATTGTTAACATAAATGTGCATTCAAGTAAAGAAAATCTATATCAAAATAAAAGCATTTTTCATAAGATTCATCAATGTTTTGTTTAAACTATAAGTTTTTTATCAATTCTTACAAAAACAAATGGAAATGGTTTTACCTACAAAATAAGTTATTTCTAATTTAACTTTTGAAACATAGTTAAGCATTGGTTTATATAGAAAAAAAAAATGTTCGCTGTAAATGAGTTAAGGCCTGTTATACATGACATATCCCTCATGTAGATATATTCCCCTTTCTACATATGTATATCTTATGAAAATCCTTATTGCTTGTGATTCATAATATATGATAAATTTTAAAATTAATTTTTTTTATTTCCTTCATAATAATCTCTTCACCTACAAAATTATGAAATTTTTGAAGATATAGTTAACAAAAAGTATACACATAACTCAATGTTGCCTATCAAACTTGAATTATTATCTTTCACTTGCTACCTAATTAAAGATAATGAGGAGTTGAGATTTTTCTCAAGTTGTGTGTTTACAACTGGCTTATCACTATCTAACTACTCACATTAGTTTAATTTTATTTTTACAGATTAAAAGTTTTTATGTAACATTTTATTGCCTGTCACAAGATGAATCAATATAGTTTTAAATTTTAAGTTTTATGTCTGATGATAACTTGTCTGGCTTCACCATCATAATCCATATACTTGTGAATATGTCTTCACCTTTTGCTCAAGCCACAAGCATTATGTAAGACAGATTTCAGACAGGATGATACTCCTGTCTGAAATCTACAAAACTGTATTAATTACAGTGCCACTGCCTAGCTTAGATTGGCCTATGTGCTGGCCACATTTACAGGTGCGAATTGGATTTATTCAAAGAGCTATATTCTTGCTTCAAATAATGTGATGGCCTCTGTGGCACAGCGGTAGTATGCTTGCCTGCAACACTGGAGGTCCCGGGTTCTGATCCCGGCTAGTGCATGATGAGAAAAGAACTTTTTCTGATTGGCCTGGGCCTTGGATGTTTATCTATTTAAGTATTTATTATAAAATATAGTATTGTTGAGTTAGTATCTCGAAACAAGTCTCAAACTTACTTAATAGCTAACTTAATCTGTGTAATTTAATAATATTGCTTGCTAAGTAACATTGCAAGTAAAGGCACTGGAGATAAAACTGTTAGGTCTGTTTCACCTTTAAAAACAGTTTAGAATTTTCTTCAAACCTACATAGCAATGAAGAAATTCGGCTCCATCAATGCATTTATTGAGCATTACAGATACATTGGGTATTTGTGTCTCAGTGGCCACGGTATCTGCCTATGATTGCACTGGCCTCCGACCTCTGGCGATGTTTATTATCTATAAGGTATATAGGAGTCAAAATGATGTATTTATGATCGGTCCTGCAACCGCTCGCACGGCACCAGATTACAAAACCCTGACAAGTGCATTTTTAAGTGAAGTTCCATCTTCAAAGTGAAAGGGAGTGTCTCCCTCGAGTGGATTCTAACTAACGGATATATTTCAGGTAATTGGGTCGTCTATGCTTGGTTACCCTTTAACCCGTCTGTCAACCATGTCTTTAATTGGCAGTTAATTCGATAAATAATGTTGTTTATTTAGTTTAATTGCATAATTTAGTCGCTTTTAGACATCCTGGGCGGTGAACTGTCGTTATTGTTAATTTTATAGTAAATTCAGGTATTATGTTTTTTATATTATTTTATCATTTAATTTAGTAGCCTAGCAATATCTTGGTTAATATAAAAATACCTTAATCACATTTATATGTTTTATGCCTCATCTTTGCGTATTCCCGGTTGAACCCTCTGACGCTAGAGTTTGGGGACCCGGAATCCAACTTTTGTTAATACCTAAATTTCCCATGAATGCTCAACACGAATTAATATGTTTGCTTCTTGTTTGCTAAAAAGGTAATAAGATTGTGTCTTCAAATGTATTTAAAAATGATTACCGATTACTGCGAGTAGCTATTGTTTGGTAACTAACTAATATGTTCACATTTCCTTGATAACGATTCTGATGTCAGAATTTGATTCACTTATTAATTGACCTTCCCACTTCTGAATAATGCATCATGATCTGTTGTCATTTCGGGTCAGAACCTAAAAACGGCCATTAAATTTCATTACAACTCCATATCGATCTAGAGAAGACTAACGAACGTGTAACTCTTCCAGGGTCTTTTTTTATTGACTTAGGAATAAAACTACAGTATCGTAACTACACCAAGACACGTTGGTCATACGTTTGGATTTTTTTTTGTCATTCAAACATATGCCTATTATATCGTTTATGCCTACGCCGATAACGCTAATCCGCTTCATATTTTTTTTTATTTCATCTCAAGGTCTCGGTTCGATGCCCGGCCAGGTCAAGATGGAAAATCATTTTTGTTGTAGTGTCATTTTAATTTGTATAGTTATAAATAAGTGATATCGCACGGAAACTTTGGGATTAGCACAGTTAATTTTATTTGTCATTACTTTATCTCATTCATTCGTAATTTTTTAAGTCGTGTTTACAGTAGGTGTACAATATCATTTGGTCGAGTAATCTTCTCAATGACTGTTACATCAACTGTATCAATCGTATAATGACAGGCTTAGAGTGACTCATATTCTTTCTACCGCCTTCCTCTACATATATAAACTGACTTTACAAAACATTATAAATTATAATACTTTTTTATATTTGCTAGTATTTATGGTACCTGTATTATACACAGATACTGCTTTTTGAATACTGAATTAGCATAGTCTTTAGTCTATCGCTACAGTCTTCTCTCTCTAAAAGCGACGAGAAATGTGTATAATCAGATTTTTCTTCTTTATATCAAGGTATGGAGCTGGTGCAATTCGCCAAAGAGTTGTTCCAGAATGCGGCTGAGCAGGTGGCCAGCTACAGGATAGGGCAGACGATCCTGAGGCAGCTAGACCGCGCTCTTTGGGTCGTGGAGAAGTGTGCGAGATGGGCTGTCCCACCTCCATGTAAGAATCTATTTTATTAATACTCTCTTTGGCTTTAACATTTTTATGCTCCCATTTGGACTTAACGCTCCCATGGGTCTACTGGAAAAATTCTATTCTAACATGAAAAATTCTTCATGGTTGCAGATAATCCATACTAAAGATTTATATATAAAAATATAAATCTTTAGTATGGATTATCTGCAACCCTGAAGAATTTTTTTTACAAATAACCCATTTTTTATTCCAGTGGATCAAGACGAGCACCCCCAACCGGAGCTGATCCGGCCCCTGCCCTGGGTCTTCTTCCTGACACTGCTGGTAGTACTCCGCGTCACCAGGGAGTCCATATCGCTCATCAACCTCGTGAGGGGCAAACCTCCACTGAGATCTGCAGACGTGGTAAGCAATTTTAAATGTTTTTAGGTAGAGGATTGGAT
Organism: Amyelois transitella; assembly: GCF_032362555.1. Taxonomy (NCBI): domain Eukaryota; kingdom Metazoa; phylum Arthropoda; class Insecta; order Lepidoptera; family Pyralidae; genus Amyelois; species Amyelois transitella. Next base: position 6,921,455 of record NC_083522.1, on the reverse strand, counting down.
TGTCCAGAGATCATTCCGTTTGTGTGTCAATATCAGTTTTTACGAATTCCTAATTTTTTCCATTATTCCTCTCTCTTGTCGTAGCGTGTTTCTTACACCGTTTATCTTCGGAGTACATGGTCTGCTTTTCTATAATCTGGGAAGGAATTCATAAAAAGTGTTGATTTGTGTGAGTTGCTATTGATTTCTACCAACTGGCAACTATCTGATTTTTATCAATGTACGAGCGGTATTTCACAATTATCACTGTCGCGGCATAAGCGACGTTATAAGAAAATTATTTTTTCCATGCAATTTTATTTCTTTACAGTCAACAGATTGCAGACACTATTATTCTATATTTTTAGGTGATGTACATCCAAGGCAAGCGCCGCTACCTGCGCACGCTCAAGTACCAGGGGAACCGCATCATGCGCGCGCGCACGTCGAGCGCGCAACCGCCGCAGGGCTGGATGTCCCGGATTCAGTCCCTGTTCGAGGTCACCATGTGCTTTAGGGGACGCCAATCGCAGTACGGCAATAATAATACGAGCACCAACAATGAAGAGTTGCTCGTAAGTGAGGGTTTATACAAGTGTGAGGTTTTTGATTTTATGACGAAATAATAGGTACTAACTCAACGATTCTCATAAATCTTATGATCTGTGTCTGATGAATGAATTAATATTTATTTACCATATTTGTATGACGCAGCATTGAGCGCAGCGGTAGTGCGTTTTCTGTAGGTTCCGAGTTCGAATTCCCGCCAGGGCATGATGAGAAACGAACTCTTTTTTTTTTAATTTGGCCTATGTTTTGGATGTGTATTATAATATATAGTATCGTTGAGTTCCGTCAGAGGTGCACTTAAAAATCAAAGAGAGAGTGCAAATTACATTTTATGTTACAGCATTCGACAACGCTAGTAATTTACAGAAAACAAATGATCGAAATAAGTATCTTTAAGTTCTTCTTCTTTATTATAAGAGACAAATGTAATTCCAGGTTGTAAAAAGAAGCAAGCGAACCCGCGAGCCTTCCACTTCTGGCACCGGCGAGACCAGCATGGAGCGGGTCATAGAGAAGATGATGGTGGACCTCGGCGCTGACTCCGACGAGGACTCCAGTTACACTGTATGCATACATACATATATCACATTTCTGACTATACGGGCCAGCAGTCTCGGAAAGACTGAAGGCTTCGTTCAGCTTAGTAGCTCAATGATGGAATTGATATTCAGGCTATATATTTTTGATATAATGGTGAAATGGCGCACCCTGGGCTCCTCTTTAGTAAGGTGAGGATGCAACCCGGTTTAGCGACAGAAGGAAGAAGTATTAACTACTATATAACAAGGACATAGGATACCTTTTAATACGGAAAAAGGACTGTTTCCGTACGATTTGTGATAATATTTAACCTACGGTTTGGCCCTCCTAATCATGTAATCACTACATAGTATAAATTCACTGCCCGCGTCTGTCCCTTAGTCTGTATGTATGCTTAGATTTTTAAAACTGCGCAACGGTTTTTGTTGCAGGTTTTTTAAAATAAATATAGTGATTCAAGAGGAAGGTTTATATGTATAAATGCTCCCCGTGCGAAGCCGGGGCGGGTCATTAGTAAAATAAAAGTCCTTATATATACATACATATGATCAAGACTATATCCGATGCTGGTAGACAGAGCTGACAGTCTTGAAAAGACTGATACGCTACATTCAGCCGTTTTGCTTAGTGATAGAATTGAGATTAACATATAGTAACAGGTTGCTAGCCCGTCGCCTATAAGAAGGTCCTAATAAAGTTATATAATTTCCAGCTCACAAACGCGAACACCGTACGAAGCGACCGTTCAGAATCGCCTGACTCGTACCGAGACGCTGCCTTTCTCAACGATACGGGCGACACGCAAGACGAGGCCTCCCCCATCAAAACCGACCCGTCCCCGGTCAAATCCGATAACGGAACACCGATAAACAACTCGCCGCAAAAAGAAAGCCCCAAAGGTATTGCTACTACAGAAAAACCATGCGACGCCGACGATATAACATTAGAAAAACAATCGCACCAAGATGCGAAAGGACACGAATTCGGCTCGCCCAAAATTGAGTCTCAAATGCTGCTCGAGAGTGAGAAACGGTCGCCGAACAAAACGCGAGCGTCTCCGAAGAGCGAGCAGAAAATCGGTAGGAAAATTATGGATGCTTTCAATAAGTTTGTGAAGAAATAGACTTTTGTTAGTGATGTGTTGGATTGTTAAGGACAAATCACCTTGAATAACTTGGCCTGATGGTCAGTGGTGTATCCCGGAATTCACGGAAGTCATGATGACGGCTACTTTTTAAACCGCGCGTAAAGGAGCAGGTTCTCAATTCGATCGTATTATTTTGCGCTGTAAAATTGATTTGTTTTGTAGTTCTGAATCTACCTTGATGTGTGTATTTGTCCTTAATTTTCTAACCACCAATACAGATCAGACAAATGTTCAAGTAAATTTATTGATTTACAGCCAACGGCAGAGCGGTGAGTGCCCACAACAAAAAAAGAGGTACTCGCATACCGCTGTATGATAAATCATTTCACTCATAACTTCAAGGATTCATTTCAAATGCTTGTTATCATATTATTTATCTCTTATTATTTATCATTATAATTTAGCTGATTATGTATGTCTGTTTGATACTTTGAAAGTAAATATCGCAGTATTTACAGTTGGCTAGACTGTAAATACTGCGATATTTTTTACGGAATATGTGTGACGCATGAATGTTTGTAATAATTTTACGTAGCTGAGAATGCACTAGTTAATATGCTGTGATTAGACAGATAAATACTTTAGAACATTCAAACTGAAAAGCTCCGTAAGTGCGATTATTTATATAAGCAGAATAGATAATCCGAACTAGGGAGAATTTAAAAATGGAAAGGAAAGATAATTGAAAAAAAAATAATAACTTTTGATCAATAGTTTCCTGCAATTCTTTTTACCATTTAACGATGCCTAGGTACTGGCATCTAACAGATAAACTTTTCGCCAAAGCCCTAAATTTAAAAAAAAACCTTATTGCATGCTTTACATTTTAGTAATCATAATTACTGTAAGAACATTAATCATCTTTAATGCATGCATGACATGAAAATCTACAATTCACTTTCTTGAAAATTTATTGCTACTGGCCCGTTTGCATCTGCTGTCGCTACTCACGCACGCATTTTGTCATAATTCACTTTTTATTATATCATTAAATTGGTTTAAAAGGGATTTCAAAATGGCAACAATTCAATTACGTTTGCTTTTAAAATAATTATTGACAAAATTTGTACCTCAAGATAATATGGCAAAATATGATATTTGTGTGTATTCTGCCTTAGCTTGAAAATTAATAGGGCAATTTTCTCTAATATGGAAAAAAATTGTATGTATATGTATGTAAGTACCTATGCAAAAAATTGTGCATTAAAATTTCGGCTTGAACTTAACATTGAAACATATCAATCACCATTTCCGTTTTTACATACCTACACAAACAAAAATAATTTTTGTATGATTCAATTGTTGCCTTTTTAAATCCGCTTTCATTTGATCAAGTGTAAAGTGACCAATAAATTAACTTTTGGTTTCTCTCCCTAGGGAGTCACGTTGAGAGGCGAGATGCCAACGCGCCCGTAACGACGAAAGCGGACATGTCCTAAAAAGGAAAGGTAATTAAATTATTATTTACTAAAAGATTTTAAATTCTCCTTTAGTGAAGTTGTCTTTGACCAATACTCAGTTACCTACAATATAAAAAAAGAAACCAGAAATGATCACTAAACTTGAAAAGGGACATAAGAAGTCTCTTTTTTGATATATAAAGAACGTTACCTATCTTAAAAATTTCAATTAATTACTTATTAGTATATGTATGTGGTGTCTAGTAAATTTCATATGTATTTAAGAAAATAGTAAATCATGAACACGCTTAAACTTATAAAATGTACAAGTAATGAAATACATTATTTTGTGTGAATGATTTGCTGTAATTTCTACCACCAAATTGTCCTAGCTAATCCTTTGAGTATAAACTTAAAGTAAAAAACTGGAATTGTAAAGTTGTTGCCCGATAAGCATTTTGAAAATTCACCAATAAGAAGAGAATATTTTAAAGTCCTATTTTATATTTTACAGAAATCAAGTGCAGTCGTACCAACGATAGAAATAATAAGAAAGTGCCTATGGATTCTATTTTTTATCAAATAATAAAATAAATCAGAACTTGTGAATAGGTAGTATTTTCAGAATTTGGTATGCCGCCCTAAAGCCGCTTTCTATACTATGTATTCTGTAATAAAAGTAGGTACAGATAATTAATTTGTATTGTAGATCATGCAAAGATGACAAAGACTACAGAGCCTTTTGCATAAGGGTTAATTTTTCTAATTAAACACTAACTATGCTTTAGTAATATCCTAAATACGGCTCTGTAGTCTTTGTCATCTTTGCATGATCTACAATACAAATTAATTATCTGTACCTACTTATAACATGGCGCCGGTCTAAACATTTGTTTGCTGATTGAGCAGTTTTTTTTATCGTTAAAGTAGCCGAACGAAATGGTGTCATATGAATCAAATAATTTTGATAAGGACTGCGTACACGGTCTGTATGGGTTAAACCCATAATCTTGTACTGTTCAGTGAGTAGCACACTATCAACGCGACTACTGAGGCCATTCATTGGAGTGAAGTTGTAATTGTGTAAGGTGCGGTCACATATAAGCGGAACTGTTTTAAATAAACAAAACGCAGTATGAGTCACACAATAAAGCAACATTTTTGGTAAATCAAACCTACTTACAGCAATATTACTACTCGTCTTATTTGAAAATGCACCTTAATTTGTCGCCCAGTGCGTGCAAGTTTTATAAATATGACAAAATTTATGTAATTTTACGCAAATAAAGTACTAATTATATTGCGATTGTTATCTCATGACTAATGAATATGGCTTTTCTATGAAACTGAAACTAGAATTGCAAACTATTGTATAAATTGCAGTCATATGTTGTGTAATTTTAAAAGAATAGCGTGTTTGTTCTAGTGAACTAGGTACTGTAATCTAAGCGTCAAACAATAATGGATAAGACTGCTCAGTTTGAATATTTTTTGTAAGCATAGATTTTGTACGAGTTGTAAAATCTTTTATGTAAGGAACTTTTCATACAAATTTATTTTTTATATATTTTTCTACCATTTTTATACAAATTTGTAACAATGTCTGTATGTACAGTCACAGCATATTAAATCTTTATTTTGAAGCTATTATATACTCTAATGGAACCTAATGTTATAACTATTTTATATTATTACTTTAACATTCACTACAAAATAAATTCTTCTAGACTCTTCTATGACTATAAGAAAAAGAAATGGCAGCTTTATTATGCCTTAAACAAGGCATTTAGCCTTAAAGTGCGAAACTATGTTTTAGAATCTTTTTTATCGTCCTTATGAATGTGTGACTGTTAAAATAATGATTCATAGCATACGAAAAATTTTATAGAATAAAAGTCCAGTTTTGATGGTGACAGATGAAACTAGTCCAACTACGCCAGAAAGACATTTGTTTTATTTTTAATGTACCTTCGAATATAATTAGGCGGGGCTAAAATATAATTAGTATATAGCGTTGTCATGCACTGCAATTTGTTAATGTTCGTTTTTATATTTTTGTAATCTAATTAAAAATTAGACGAACTTGTGTAAGTAGATTATATATATATTGATCGATTGTATATTCTTAACATCTTAGCAGTCTGCATGGCACAATTTATAAACAACTTAGATTCAAAGTAAACACCTCCGTTCTAGAAAATTTATCAAAATATTTATTTAAGTACTTTCACTTTCAAGGAAATTATTTACGTTGTATAAAAAATACGCCATGCAGGCGACAATACTTGTAACTTCGATGTGCCGAATTGGAATATTTTTTATTGACCGTCTTTACGTTTGAATCTCATAATGTTGTTTTTAATTATTAAAAAAAAACTGCTAATTGCAGTCTTGTATGAGCATTTAGCAAGTAAGTAATCATTTATTGGTATCGTGCAATGAGATTACGGAATGAAATTATTATATTTTGTATCCTGTTTTTCAAATTCCAAAGATTGGGCTGTGTAAAGGGGAAGACTGATGGAGTTTCAACTGTTCCTATTGTATATTTGTATCGAAAATTTTATCATAATAATCATTATTTTACACTAATTTTGAGCCTCTTTATAATAATGTTGAAATTATTACGAAATAAACTAATTTAATATTTTTATGTGTTTTTTTAAATGTCTCACAGGAAAATGTATCCAATAAAGGACTTGGTTAACAATGCATCGGTTTTTTAAAAAAGGCGCGCTAGTAGATTCATAAGCTTCGCCTGAGCCCATCTCCCTTACCATAGAATGTAAAACCAAGTTCTTTTGAAATGAAGATAATGAATAATATATATATTATAAGTATGCAGAGATCGTGGCAAGTGGAAAGAGGTAGTCTCTGCCTACCCCTCCGGGAAAGAGGCGTGATTTTATGTATGTATGTATGTATATATTATAGATATGAATATATTTATAAACCTTAGTTGTAAACTTAATATATAACTTTCTAATAAAAGTATGAAAAAGTTTTAATTTTCGGAATTACTGGATGGATTTTGAGGAAAATTGTTTTGTAGGCAAGTATTTAACCCTGGGAACTAAAGACTAACGACAGTTGGTTAATAATTATTGCTCGCAAAAATCTCAAAAACAAAAAAGAAAAATAAAAAATGACTGTTTCCGCCCGGGATCGAACCGGGGACCTTGTGCGTGTGAAGCACACGTGATAACCGCTACACTACGGAAACTTGAGTACAAGTGTTGAAATTATTGTTCTGTAGTTGGAAGCTACAAACAAATCTATGATTGGTTGGTTATAATGACGATGACCGATCTCCGTGCTCCACGTCAAATTTTATAGCACAACTAACCAAAAAAATCTAGTCGACACTTTCACAGAGCAATGACGAACATCGGACTCGCTCGTTTTTGTGCTCTGTGGGTTTAGTTTAGTCTCGCGGCTACTTCGCCCGCGGATAGTCGCGGACGCGTGTCAAAGCTGCCACGCTATTGTCGGTGTTTAGTTGGCCCTATAATCTGCTCTAAAAACGTGATTTTCACAAAAAACCTTTACAATGGATCCCGAAGCATTCTTGGACCTGGCCAACCAGGTCATAAAACTAAAAATGTATCCGTATTTTGACATAGCGCATTCATTATTATGCGCTCTTGCAGTCAGAGAAGATTTAGGAGCTGGTAAGTAAATTTCACAAATCGTTTTAAATAACACGCGCCAATTTCCCACACATTTTACGCACTTCCGCATCCTGGATAATATTTATCGAGAACGTATCATGGAATGATCGTTGGAATGTACCCTAAAATAACACATCTAAAAAGTTTAAAAATAGATTGTAGTCCCCTGAACATATCGGTGTCAGCTACAGTTAAATATATAATATAGATTATTTATCGAAAAGGATCCCGTGAAAATACAATGAATTATCTTCCGGACGTGGGTTAGGTATTTTTTCGAATCAAATCAGATTGTTAATTAGGGATAATGTTCAGAAAAATATTAATATTTTTTCATGTAACATTATAAGATAAGGTAGATTTCGGTAAATTCTTTAATTTGATGATTATCATTATAACCTCTAAAAGAAATAATTTATTTTCTGGCCCTTACATGACTTTTGTCATGGAAAGAAAAAAATGAAATTTCAATATAGTCTATGCTATTTTGTGAAACAGCCCAAATGAAAAAAACTCATTTGAGAAGCGCCAAAAAGGAATACACAATGCATCCTGAAAATTCTAATTTTTGCACATAGATGGCGCAATTTATTAAGAACTGGAATATAAATATACTTACAATTAATTGAAAAATTTGTGTTAGACAATCAAATCATAAAATAAATTAAATTAACAAAAGAATTGTCAAAAAAAGAGATCTAATCTCGGGCTCGTCCGGGATTTGAACCCGGGACCTCTCGCACCCGAAGCGAGAATCATACCCCTAGACCAACGAGCCATGTCTCCATATGTTGAAATTAAAAATTAGCTACTATAGGTGCCACGTCATCATAATATAGGATGACCATATAATTTGATATCCAGAACAGTTTTTCTCAATCTATTAAAGGAAGGATGGCATCTAATCATATTGTACTCAATAACGTATTTGTAACAAACATGAATAGAAATAACGACATGACGCACTACATTAACAGGAAACATGTGTTGATAATAATCTTCCGCGGCTATCCGTGTGGTTTGCATCAGGCGACCGAGCAAGAACCCCTTGCTAAATATAGACTCCGTTGAGATCAATAACCAGTCAGCAACATGGGGTGTTCTAGAGACCAGAAACACATCAAGTAACTTTATACACTTTACTATAGTTAACTATATTGTTATGCGGTTTTCATCAATAGAAGTAGGAAAAAAAGAGAAATGTAAATTTATACATATTACGAATTAAAAACATTTGTTCGATCCCACGCATATTGTGCGGTTACCACCTTATAACTTTTCACTCGAATTTTTAATTATTTGTAAGGCTTTAAATAAACATACTCGTTTTTCGCAGGTGAAACCGCATGCTTTCTTTAGTGATTTATATCGACTCAGGATTATGCATATACACAACATAATGCAATAAAATGTATCCTGAAAATTAGACTGATTTAAAAAATAAGAAGCTATAAAAACATTGATAGTTTATACATAGTGAAAAATTTGAAAATATAACCTGGTACAGTTTCGTGTTATTATAAAGCCGTACCTAGTTCCGTTATTTCCTAAACCCAAGTAAAACTCTTAACCATGACAAAAAATAATAGATATTTCGGTGGATTGCTTTTCATAGTTGCATTGCACAACAGAACTTAACCTTAACCGGTATTTCTTTCAACACTGCAAAACCTAAGATAAGATTCTGTTGTTAGTTTTTAAATCCGTATACATTATTATATTCTTGACCGAATTAGTATAATTTATTTAACAACTAGCTGTGCCCGCGACTTCGTCCGCGTGGTATAGTTATTTTGGGCATCATTGAAGCCCTCAAGGATGAATAATTACCCCCGTTTTTTTCACATATTCCATTATTTCTTTGCTCCTTATAGTTGCAGCGTGATGTTGTATACCCTAAAGCCTTCCCCGATAAATGGTCTATTCAACGCAAAAACTATTTTTTAATTCGAACCAGTAGTTCCTCAGATTAACGCGTCCAAACAAACAAACAAACTCTTCAGCTTTATACAATTAGTATAGATATTAACATTTAACATATAACTTTAACATTATTAACATTCGCCGCAGGTGCGCAGGCGTTCTCCCGCAAACACCCCCTGGCGTGCTGGTTGTCCACGATGCTGGTGATCTTCGCGGGCGGCATGGTGGTCAACGGGCTGTTGGGGGAGCCCATACTCGCACCGCTCAAGAACACGCCTCAGCTTGTCATTGGAACTGTTACTTGGTATATTTATTATATCCATTAAAAAGTCTATATTCTTAGTGTTAGAATACACAAATAATATACTGTATTCTGAAACTAGTATTAGATTTAATAGTTTAAAAAAATTTTAGTACACTTCATATCACTTAATAGTTGTCATTTTGACATCAACCAATGTTTTGTTTCAAAACATTGGTTGATGTCAAATAAATTACTTAAAACTAAGTTTACTGCCGCTTTTAAAAGCGTCAGTGTAGAAGAAGCGGTGACAAAGTGCACTGCAGCATTTTCTTCAACAACGTCAACTTCACAACTATCCAAACTTTGAATAGAAATATGGACGAGAGTACATTGTTGTGATTAGTTTATATGAAATTTAAATAATAAAGAAAAATATTTGTTTATGGATTGGCAATTTTGAACAGATTTATGTACATAGTGTACTGAGTAATCAGCTATCATTTCATACCAACCTAGTTGTAGCGGGAGCGATGATTCGGCTCGACCGCCATCAAAGAGAAGAGGTTGTTTGCCTGCTAAGGGGTAGCTAAGGGCTCCGACGATGTAGTGTCGGAGGTTGTATATATGCTCCAATCCGTGAAATCTTTGTAATCGCGATTTAGATTCTTCGCTGCTATTGGTTGAGCGCGTCAATTTCTTCGCGATGATTGACAGTTGTTGTGTGATTGGCTGTTGTAACGTCGCCACACTAGTAGTCTAGTATGTCTATAGATTAGGGTGTATTTTTATAGTGCAGGAAATAGCGAAATTTAACTTATTATTTCAGGTATATAGTATTCTACACACCTTTTGACGTTGGATACAAGGTGGCAAAATTCCTGCCGGTGAAGATAGCAGCGTCAGCCATGAAGGAGATCTACCGCGCGAAGAAAGTCTATGACGGGGTCTCTCATGCCGGCAAACTGTATCCCAACGCTTACGTTATCATGATTATTGTTGGTAAGTTTCTTGACTAAAATAATAGTTATCAATTCGACGAGGCTTACACACTATAAACCTACCTATAAACACCTAAACACGAATAAAAGTTTTTTTTTTTAAATAAGTTTTGTTTGTAAAGTTAAATTGTCTTTTATAATGTTTATTGAAGCCTAATTGATTGTACGAAATCAGCCAAAAGAATGTTTTCTTTCTCTAAAAAGGCTTTAAGAGAAATTTTACTAGTTATTATAGTCCAAACAATTAACTAGGTAAAAGTACTTGGGGTGACGCAAAATTATTATGGTACTAACTGTTGCCTGCCACTTATTTCGCAGTAAAAGTTCACTGACAATCTTTCATCCCCTTTTTTAACCCCTTCTCCCCATTTTTTTTATCGGTTCCTCGATTGTTCCTCATCTCTATCACTGTAGCAAATTTCATCAAAATCGGTTCAGTGGCCTAGTTGTAAAAGCATAACAGACAGAGTTACTTTCGCATTTCAATACATTTATAATATTAAAAATTAATAATTTGTTACTATTAAACATAACAAGTGTCTCATCAACCGTGAAAAAATATTTTCACCATAGAAATGTGAACAAACATTTTCTTTTTTTTTATATAAAAGATACCATTCCATACATATACAACTAGTAAGGAAAATGATTTAACAAAAATAGGAATACCTTCCGTACCTAAATAAACAGTAAATATGCAGAACTAATTTTATCAGTAAGTGTAGATAGGTATGATCGATAAATTTTATCAAAGTTATGATGGCGTTTTTGTAGATAAAGTTTGAGGTAAAAATTATACATAAGATTATTACACATAAGAAAATTAAAAATAGAAATTAAAAAAATCTTGAATTTAACGTCGTGAAATCATCGAAATCTCAACTAGCTGGTATATGTCATTATTCTAATTTTTTTATTTTCTCATCAGGCACATTGAAAGGCAATGGTGCCGGCTTCACGAGGCTGGTGGAAAGACTCATTCGCGGGGCCTGGACCCCCACTGCTATGGAGACTATGCAACCTAGCTTGTAAGTATTACTTTTAATAATACCCAAATTTTATACAATAAAAAAAATGGGAATTGTAGGTAATATTTCGCTTTCGGCAATATATATAACCTATTGCATCGGGAACGATGATTCGGTCGACCGCCACCAAAGGTAAGATATTCCGCCGGGCTAGGTGTTATGCCTGGGGAACTGCGGCTATGACAATGTTGTGTCGAAGGTTGTATATATGCTCCAATCCGTGAAATCTTTGCCTGCGCGATTTAGACTTTTCGCTCTTTTTGACTGATAGCGTCGCGTGATTTTGTTTTTGTGAAATTTTTGCAATTGCTGTAGTTCACTTTTAATATTACTGTATTACAAATAAAAATTTAGGAACTGCGGGTATGTCAGGATAAATGATGTAAGTCGTTTATATGACCCTTGAAATAGTTAAGAGTTATAATTTATTAAATTCTAATTATTCCAGCTACACCAAGGCATCGTTGGTGGCGTCCATCATTTTTGTGCTGGACAAGAAAACCGACCTGATCTCAGCGCCGCACGCGCTGGTCTACTTCGGCATAGTCATCTTCTTCGTTTATTTCAAGGTAAACATCATTTACCAACGTAACAATCAATATACAGTCAGTAGATACAGTAACACTATTTTATAAATTATCTTAAAAATATATCAAGTATTCCTCATACTTGTAGTCCTAAATTACATTTTTTTTATACTAATCAAAACCAAAATGTAAAAAAAATACCCAAACATTGAAACAAACACCTGAGCATCATTAAGATTTGGTTAAAATAGTTTAAAAAAATACTGCTTAACCGTCGAAGGGTGTGGTGCACCTACAAAACCAACCTATAGCTTTGGGTAAGAAAATGGGAATTCCCATTTCTTCCCAATTTGATTATTTTCTTAATCCCAGTAGGTACTCTATTTAATAGCTTTGAGTCCTAATTATACACCAGCAAGCCACTGTTTCTTTTTTCTTTCAAAATCATTATTTTAAGCAGGTACTAAAAATTAATGCAATTTAACGTGCCTTACAATTAAATGTTTGCCTTTTAATCTTATGAGATTGTAAGCCCTGTCTACACCGTAAGGGATTAAGGCGTATTTATATATATGTATTTAACGTGTCTTACTATCTCCCACAGCTCTCGTCAATCTTGCTTGGTATCCACGACCCATTCGTGCCTTTCGAGAACTTGTTCTGCGCACTCTTCATGGGCGGCATCTGGGACTCCCTGGCCAAGTTGCTGGGCAAGGGCCAGCCTAAAGAGGAGACCAAAGACGCTAAAAAGACAAATTAAGATACATGATACGTGAGTAAATTTGGCTTTTTAATAAATCCAAAAAAGGTAATCATTAAGCCATACAGCTGAACGGTCAGTCAGTATCAGTCCTTTAAGACTACTGACTACTATCTGTCTACTGGGATGAAGACGTGAAATCTTTGTTTGTGCGATTTAGACTCTTCGCTGCTATTGGCTGAGCGCGTCATTTTCTTCGCTATGATTGAAAGTTGGTGTATGACATTAGTGATGTGGCCACAAAGTGTCTTAAAAAAGTAGGGAGACCGGAAAGCAGTTTTGAGCAAGTATCTTTACTAATTATCTAAGAAAGACATTCTCAGTTACCATAGTCTGTCAAATTAAACAATTTTTACGTTAAAATTGGCGTCCTCCAAGGGTCAATCTTGGGACCTTTCCTTTTTTCTATGTGCGATCAATTATTGACGTTTGCTAGTCGACTAAAAATTGTATTATATTTTGCAGGCAACATCTTCGTATCGTGATCAACTGACACCGACAATATAAAATGCGACTGCTTCCATTTATACCAAAGAAAATTATGAAAAATGTATAAAAAAAGAGAAAAACCCTTTAAATCCTAAAAAAATGGCACAACGACCAAAGTTTTGATTTCATTACTTTAAGTTCACTAGTCATTAAGGTTATTTAGTTAATTAATAAGACAGCTAATGTTTATTTCAAATGCTTTTGTTCTTAAACTTTTAATTTCACATACAATAAAATATTTAAAGTATTAATTAATTTTTAAAGTATTAGTTGATTAGTTCCTAGTATTTTGATTGCCAAATAATTTTTAGACATTTATTAGAAAACGAATTTATAAGAATGCTGTGACCCGCCATACCACAATAATTATTATTTTATACCTGAGTTTTATACCTATGTAGTTAAGTATGTTTTAGTGTTTTCAGCGTGTGAAAAAAATGTTGAGCATTAAAATTGTATTATATTGTACTATCGAAACGAATATCGACCTCCGACTTCCTTTACGTAAAAAAAGATTACAAAAAATGCAGAATTATCATTGTTTTATGTTTTTAACCAAATGATGTTTTATTTATATTATAATAATTTTTTGTGACGAAAAGAAGATTCCTATTATAGTTTTAATTGATGGGTTTGCTGTAATGAAACGCCTGGCCGAGTCGCGGGGTGCATGCGCTGAGGTGCACGCGTTTCGTTTCAAATTGTTATTTATTTTTAATTGTTAACATTGGACGTACTAAAGGAAGCAATAAATTGTTTTTTTTAAGTAATATCGACTTTTATTTAACCCTCTTATATAGCTGAAAAACAAACAAAAGAATCAGATAGAGGGAAACCCTACTATCCAATCCTTCCTGCTATATTATAATCCAGCTATTGCCTGCGAATTCGTTCGCCGTAAAAGTTCACTGACCCCGCCTCTGACCCTCAGTTTTAAGTTTGACTGACTAAAGTGCATTCAAATCGGTTTAATAGTTTTCGCGTGATACGCGTACAAACATACAGACGGACAGCCAGAAATTCTACTAATCGTGTTTTTGGCTTCTGTTGTCTTTGCAGATAAGTATAATCGATTTTTGCCAATGATAGATTGAAATCTTTCAAGTAGAATCCATACATATAAATAAAAAAACGATGTCTGTACCTACCTACCCAGACATAGTTTTTTTTATTTATATGTCTACCGTGGTATAACTAAAATGCCGTTATCTGACATCAGGGCGGTTTTCTACTTTTTACCAGTAGAATAAGAAAAAAAAATTCTTTAGATCTGTTTATACGACTTTTTGGTACCTAAGTCATAAATAGGCGTTTTCATTGATGAATGGCATCGGTTTAAATTTTTACCGCATTTTTTTGACGTTTTACTTAAAACAAGGATTTGGCAGATAACGGCATTTTAGTTATACCAGGGCAGATGTATGGATGCAACAGTTTGTGAGGACGTTTTCTGTTACCTACTCTTTCATGCAAAATCTACTGGACTAATTTTAATGAAATTTTATACATGAGTAGAATATACCCCGGGGGCTTCGCTCCCATTAAGACTGATTATTCATTTCAAACATCACTTAATAATTGTCATATACGGGAGCGAAGCCGGGGCACTTACCGTTTACGGACTCAAATATGGTAGGTATATGTATCGTTGAGTTTGCATTCAAATTGCTAGTTCAAGGACAGTCAAACAACGGGACATAGATAACGAAGTTGACGCTCAGCAGACGTGAGTTAAGTAAACGTGAAAAGAGGTGTTTTAATTTTACCTAAATGGCTCATATATTTGTCTGATTGGTTGGTTGCCATAGGCAAATCGGGAGAACAACGGTTACGACATGAATTTTTCGGAGCTCTGTTGAATGCAAAAGAAATTATTTTAGCAGCTTCGTTTCCAATCAGACAAAATGTTCTGGAATTCTTGGAATTAAAATGAAAAGCTACCTAGAACAGCCTCTGTCGCTCTTAAATTTACGTGTTCCCAGTTACACCCTCCGCCACAGTACTTCGGAGCCCTACATGTATCATTGAACGTTGTCCAGTCTACAGGGTCTTTAGTATTAAGACCATTGGCACGCATGTCATATTTAAGTCAGCGCAAGTTTTTATATGAACGTATTCTAATGATCTTTAGAAAATACCGTTAAAATTACAGAAATCTACATGTATGAACTACCGTGGGTCTCAATTCCCGCCTGATGGGTCAGTTACGTTCTATGTTACGGTATTCTGTCAATCATGGTGGCTTGGCATCGGGAGGTCACTGTCGGAGACGTCACCTTTCACACCGATCAGTAATATTGTTAAGCTCTGTTGGTGCTATTATTACTTACGAACAATTTAGTTATTGCAAATGCAGGCACTGACGGATAGAGACACAAGCTTTTAATGAAGACTAGACCTGAGCAGTAATTTATAGATCTGAAAACTAAGCGGGAATATGTAACCCAGCAATGGTAAACCAAATAAAAATTAAGTACGTAATTATACGTAGTTGAGACGATACAATGAAATTGATGGTTGCAGCATGTGGTGCTTTGAAGGTCATTGCCCGTCAAGTCCTCATAAAATCTACACGGATGTCAGGAGCATATAAAATTTTAATGTTTAATGAAACTAAAACTGAAAATGCAACGAGGCGTTTTTATATTCATCCTAGTAAAACAGAACTTAGTTGTTATAGTAACTAGATTCCTAATAGTTTAAAATTACTGTTGGGGGCTCTGTGTCTGTAACTTTCTCGACTTCGCGTGTTGCGTTTGGTGTTCCCAGTTGTTACCTCAGTCATTCGTTCATTTAATATTGATAATAGTAAATATTCGGAGCACATTCGCCAGTCGTGTCACGTTCTCTATATAGGTGTGACTGCGGCCACCAGTTTGCAAACAGTGTCGTTTGCGCCGGCTTCGAGGCGAGTCATCTTCGTCCTCAAATGCCCACTAGCTCATAACCTGGGCCCACGTGCCGTGTTTAATATAATATTTATTTATTTATTCCCGACTTTAAAGTGATAAGTGTTTAAACAGTTCATTAGGTGAGTACTTTCTAACGGCGGTGTGAAAGTGAGCGGTTTTCTCTATACTGTTAGATCGATTTGTTTGTACGATGTGAGAATTTCTTTTCATTAAAACTAAGCCATGATTTATGTAAACAGATGATTTAACTTGATAAAGTCCTTTGAAATAACGCATGTGAAACAAAATATTAAAATTATCACTCTTAAGCTTTTCTTAAGTTATTGATTTAATCTAACAAGTAATGATTATAATATATTTAACAAAGAAATAATAAAATATAAGGGTGATTTATCGTTGCTGTAAAGTTAATAAATAATATTTTAATTACTTAATGACAACACTTTGATCAGAACTAAAGTTAGAAATATCCCGAAAGTACCGTTGATGTCTTTTACTTAGAAAATTTCTTATAGCAATGGAATAACTAAATTTAAATTTCCAACAACTAAAAGGCACAATTTTAAGTTGATGTAAAATTTAATAAAATAAGGAAATTGACTAGTCAACTAGGTAACATACATTGTATATAAAAAAATATACATACTTATCTGTAATTAATTGAATGGTGATGCAT
The DNA here is from genome assembly GCF_032362555.1 of Amyelois transitella. NCBI lineage: Eukaryota > Metazoa > Arthropoda > Insecta > Lepidoptera > Pyralidae > Amyelois > Amyelois transitella. The sequence continues at coordinate 6,904,591 of NC_083522.1, read as the reverse complement.
ATCAAAAAGTATGCATGATACATACCTAATCGAGAATAAATGATCTAAGGGATGACCTAATCGTATATGTATTAATTTTATATACAATATTTTAAAAAGCAGTCATAAATTCAACAAATACAATATTCATATTCATCCTTATATGAATTCTAAGAACCACAAGCTTGTGACCATGAGTATTAATAACGTCTGTTTCTAAAGGAGGGTTTATTACTGGGGTTCTTGACCTGAACCGGACGGGATGCGAAAAAAGGAATATGACGGGTTAACTACAGGATACTCGAAGACGCAATTATGACAATATTACCGGGAAAAACCAAAGAGATAACTGGATTTTCTTGGATATATACACCTACCTTAAATTCATTGACTTTTAATACGATTTTCTAAATAAAAACGTGAGTAGATAATAATCGTTTTAAATTATTTGACCCCGTCTTCCCCTTCACCTAGGAATTACCACTATATTTTCATCAAAAGGGTTAACCCCTTAAATTGCGAACAAACTTATTTTCATATTTATATTATACTAGCTGTGCCCGCGACTTTGTCCGCGTTGAATAGGTATTTTAGGCATCATTGAAGCCCTCAAAAATGAATAATTTTCCCCGTTTTTTTCACATATTCCATTATTTCTTTGCTGCTTATAGTTGGAGCGTGATGTTATATAGCCTAAAGCCTTCCTCGATAAATAGTCTATTCAACGCAAAAAGAATTTTTCATTTCGAACTAGTTAGTAGGTAGTTCTTGAGATAACAAACAAACTCTTCAGATTTATAATATAAGTAAAGATTACTTACGGATACGTAAACATTTGACTGTATTGCCCGAGATAGAGAAATGATGTAATTAACACGATAAAATCTCATTACTCAAATATTCCACAATTAAGTAATTTGAATCAGGATTCAAGTAGGTATTTAGATACAATTTTGATCAGTAAATATACGATCGTAGATGAAAGGTAATCGGCGCGACGAATCTTAATCAAAGTGATAACAATTCGGAAAAAAATTACATTAACAGATAATCCTATTATAATTAATTACCTTTATAATGAAAGAATACTATCAATTCTTTAAACAACTATCTTTATCATAGATTTCCATTTTAATTAAAATAAACATCACCAAGCACATATATTTTAAATATTTATTCGGCATTTACAAGTTGCAAGAAAAAGTAAATTAGTAGATAAGTACTTACGCCTTTAAAGTGTATAAAAAGAGTGTCGTGTGGTTCCCGGCACTAATAGAAAAAAAATAGGACCACTCCATCTTTTTCTCATGGATGTCGTAAAAGGCGGCTAAGGGATAGGCTTATAAACTTTGGATTCCTCTTTTAAGCGATGGCAACCCGCCCCTATTTGAATCTCTATCATTAAGCCATGCGGCTGAGCGTGGCCTTTCATTCTTTTGATGACTGTTGGCTATGTCTGTCCCGCAGAGGTGGCGTGACGTGATTATATATTATGTTTTTAAGAAAAACTGAGTAATAAATATTTGAAAAATTTGTATTCTCGAAGCATCGGGAATTAATTTGCCAAACACTAGGTATAAAGCCGTTCGCCGTCACCAGTAAATATGGATAAAGATTAATTTTTAAATAATCGAGATTCTTAAAAAAAAATAAGTTTAGTCCACGTTATAGCAAACAGCAAAATATTACTTAGATAGGTATGCCTAGATTCTTGTAAACATATTCACGCAGGCGAAACTGCAGACGACAAAATAGTCGAATATAATTTGTCTTGGCCATCAAACGCTAATTATATTGTAAACATTACTACTGAGGTTACAGACAATAATTTGATTGCTCAACATCGCTGTTTGATAGCTCTAGACGTGATGAATCCACAAGTTAATTGCATATTGTTTCCCCGTGAAAGGATCGAGACAAGGTTGCATTCAAACACGAAACATTGGCAACTTAGTTCCTGACTAAGTGCTAGTATCTTATATACATGAAAGTCTAGTTAGTAAAATGGACTTTAAAAATAATTTCATTACGAATTGACGAAAATGTACCTACCTACATGTAATCATCTTTATCCCCTAGAGCCAGACAGAACCAAAAGTCTCGAAGAGACTCAAACTCCACGTTCAGTTATAAGTATGGCTTATTAAGATTCAGATAGTGACAGGTTGCTACCACATCTCACATGGCTAGCAACATAGCAAAATGGAATAAAACGAAAAATAATAAGATGGATTTTTTTAAGGAAGGTGTTTATCTTGAGAAATAAGGTCGTTAGTCTGACGCCTATTTCACTACCACTAGATCTCATAATGAAATTACGAGGCGTTTTAATATCTTTTGAAATCTAGAGGATATAAAATCTTTTTAACAAAGCCAGGATAAAATTGATTAAGAGAACATTGTTTCAGATATACATACAAAATGACGCGGTTCAAGACAATATTGGTGACGGGAGGCGCTGGCTACATTGGTAGCCATTGTGTGGTAGATCTTTTGGAAGCTGGACATGATGTGGTGGCCATAGACAACTTCGCCAACGCTGTAGGAGACGACGAAGGTTCCCCAGCGCTGAGAAGAGCTGAAGAAATCACAGGGAAAAAGATCACTTTCTACAAAGCAGACCTTTTAGATAAGCCGCAGATAAACGCAATATTTGATAAGGTATTTGGGTAAAATTAACTTCTTAAATTGATGATCTATTCACGTCTGTACCTACTTATCTATATAGGTAGCGCATAAACGAACGACTGAAAGTTTTGAAAAAATAAGAATGCAGCTGGGTACTAGTAGTATGAATCCACTAAGTAATTCGACGACCTTAAAAAGGTCGGTTCGGGAAGATTTTGTTTGCAGTCGTTTACAACCGTTCAAGTTGGAAATCTTAGGTGGAGATCCCACAGTGAACTTCTTGCGGCTAAGATAATGCCAGATAAATTCTATACCCACTAAACATAAATTCGCACAGAGCCACTAGGGTGCAGTAAGTGTGATTGTGAAATGGACCTGTCACCATTTCAAAATAACCTTTTAAGAAACTACAAATCGCCGAATATCACATACCTAGGTAAATTGATGATAATAAAAATCCTTGTTCACAGCACCAAGTGGACTGTGTGATACACTTCGCTGCTCTGAAGGCAGTCGGCGAGTCCATGCAGCAACCCCTACTTTACTATCAGAACAACCTACTGGGCATGCTCAATTTACTAGAAGTACGTATACCGTTTCCATCTGTACTGCGTATTAGATTTTTTCACGAAATCGATTGAAGAGAGAAGCGAGCGTTTTCATTTTATATTCCCTCTTAGTGCACCCCTAGGCCATATGTCTAATTTACTATGTTACATTTCAACCCCCTCAACCCAGCGTTTTGGTTGATCTAAGGTTTAAGTGTCAGTCAGTTTCCTCTTTGTCCATGTTTACATACGTTAATTTATTAACCTAAAATAAAACTTGCCGATATTTCAAAAATATCGAATTCGTCGATCTTAGCATTCAAAGGAATATTCTACGAAACATAAAAAGCTAGGAATAGTCAGGTGGGTGGATATTAATTCAAACATAAAACATCATTACAGATAATGCGCTCACACGACTGCTACCAACTGGTATTCTCGTCTTCCTGCACAGTCTATGGGGAGCCTGAAAGTCTGCCCATCACCGAGTCCCATCCTACGGGGAACATCACTAACGTCTACGGCAGAACTAAATACTTCATCGAGGAAATGCTCAAAGACTTGAGCAGAGCTGAAGAGGTGAGAATTAAGACTTCCTCGCATGTAATGTTCCCTTTAATTTGTTTGGTCCAATATTCCCCGCTTCCGTTAAGTTAAGCAAGAGAGCTCACATGAAAGACATAATCTGAAATGGACAAATGACAGAGAATGACATCACATCTTAGTTTTTTATTTTAACATTCACATTTCTCATTGCCTACTTCGCAGGGCCTTACAAATAATGTAGCTTCTGTCTTTGACCAACATAGTATGTCGTGTCGGCCAACCAGTTCCGCGACCTACTGCCCGGACTTCAAGTTCAAGGCCATTTCTTACTTTCCATAAATACGTCGTCTGATCTGAGTAGTGCTTTATTTGCTGTACCGTTGTTTTGTACCGTATAAAATAAATACACGAATCTGACATTTTCAGCCAGTTTTATGTTGCAAAATGCGACTTTGCACAAAAATTAGAATGGAATAAAAATTTGTGGGACTATGAACTTCTACTCTAGATACCTACTCTGTATATTGATGATGAAATAATTGTCGCAGAAATGGAACATTATCTCCTTGCGGTACTTTAACCCCGTGGGCGCGCACCCCTCCGGCCTGATCGGCGAGGACCCCACCAAGGAGTTCACTAACCTCATGCCGTTCATGGCACAAGTGGCCCTTGGGAAGAAACCAGTATTGACTGTCTTTGGCAATGACTACAATACACCAGATGGCACTGGTGAGTGTTTGAATTAATAAACACAACAACTCAACATTTCATACATTCAATTGCGATGGAATTTTGGCACAGTAGGTCTCTGCAATGCCAAAAAATCTATGTACTTATCTATATCACATAGGTAAAGCAAGGCTTTTCTTTTGTTTTTTTTTAGAGAATACGCTTTTTGATATCTCCTGATTCATTCATTTTAATGATTTAACGAATGAAATACCTATTTGTGGAATCCTTATACTTTAGAACATACAAAATTCTACAGGTCTACCTACATGTTTTTTTTTTTAATTTTCCAGGCATAAGAGATTACATCCACGTCATGGACCTGGCGAGTGGTCACGTCGCCGCTCTCAATTTACTAAGTCAAAATCATATAAGATTGAAGGTAAACATTTTAAGTAAAATGTTTTCTAATGGTGAACAATTCCTACATTCAAGAGTCTAAATTTTAGATCACAGTTGCCACTGATATTAATAAAAATTCATTTAAAAAAGTAAAGTAAAAGTAAAAAGAATTTATTCAATATTATAATTAAAGGATAGAATGTAAACATCAGATGCGTTTAAAGTTTAACAGCAAGATAATCAACCAGCCAGTCCCATCTTTGCAAAATAATTATTACATTTTACGGTATGACAAAATACAAGTTGTAACGGCTTAAATCTTACAAAATAAATTGAAACTCATGGAAAAAAAAATTGCCGAGAAGTTAGATAGTTTAGAAATAAATATACTAGGCATCTATCTAAAGAAGAATTAGCATATTACGTACCTAAATTTGGTATATTCCTTCAGGTATACAACTTGGGCACCGGAAGAGGAGTCTCAGTTAAAGAGCTGGTGGAAGTGTTCGAAAGGGTGACCAGCACTAAGATCCCTCTGAAGTATGTGGCGCGAAGGTTGGGAGATATCACAGCTATGTGGGCGGACGCTTCTCTCGCCAACACAGAGCTGGGCTGGACCACGAAGTACAGCATTGAGGAGATGTGTAAGTAGCGGCTAGCGATATATGACATAAAATCTCGCCCCTTTTCCGGAAGGGTACCCGAGACTATATTTTTCCATTTGCCACCTGCTTAATTCCTTCGCTTCATCCAATTCATTAACTCCTTGATTTAGAGACCAGACCTTTCGCCAGCCAAGAAATTCCCAGCATCAAGATTCCTTAAATGTATGTGACACCAAGGCAACGCATAAATTATTGAGGTATTCGTTGTTTAAATTTTTTAGAATCCTCTGTTTAATTAATCTTCGAAAACCGAAAAAAATCGATCGATTTTTTTTTTCGAGTTATCCCAGTTTCTTTTTGTTTTCATTCTGGAGAAGAACCCAGGGTCTACCGATGACCACGATTCTGGACCAATCCAGTAAGTCGCATTTTTATAAGAAGCGACTCGCACCTAACCTTTGCGATATACATATACCTGATGACCTCCTGATGCATGGTTTCCCTGACCGTAGAATAGAAATACATGCGATAGATCTTTTTATTTATTAAACTATATTTTCCACCAGGCACCGACTTCTGGCGCTGGCAGACGATGAACCCTGACGGGTACCCCAAGAAGAACATCAAGACCAGTGTCATCGTCAATGGGAAAAGTTAATGCAATGTTGGATCTACTTTAAATTAATTAATTACTTGTAATAAAGAGTGTCGTATAATATTTTTATTAAATAAGTTTATTTTATTTATATCTTTGTGTTATTTATGTGCTAACTTTAATTACTTTCGCCCGCGAGAAAAGTACATACCTATATCCTTCTCCATACTCATACTATATGTACCAAAATTTTTTGGCGATCAGTTCAGTAGTTTTGACGTGAAAGACACAATTTAAGGGATTACGATTGGTCATTGAATTAGATCAAGTAGTTGTTCGATTATTTGCCTAAACATGTTCCTTTTTTTTTACAAAGGCAGCTTCATTTTCTTAAAATTAAGAGCTAACTCTTGTCGGTGGAATTAAGTGGTACTTCCTCCATTCATAACTTTTCTCTGACTGACTTTTTTCTGATGACATAGGTAATACTGCCATCTCATATAATAATTCACATGAATGAATGTCTTCGTTTTACACAAAATTTTACACTATAATTTATAATACTCTTTTTATATATTTGTATGAATGAAGATGTAAATAAAAAAAAATTCATTATAAAAACAAGATTTATTCTTACGTAACTTCTTCATACAGCGATATATGTTGCCATTTGAGCGGTTCGTAACCTACGCTGGTGGTATTTGGGAGGAGATACCGCGCAAACAACTCTAGCACTCGCGGACTTGCTGTTTTTATATATGGCGACAATACGTCTGTAACAATAACAATATTAGGTACATATAATTAGTAACAAAGATTAAATCGGGTTAGAATAGATTCATTTTCAAAATTGGATATGTCGAACCGTTTAGAATCTTATGAATGGATATCCGTATGTTTATAACTACGAGAAACTTCTAACATTCACTTTAGTGTAGCTAAGATAATTTTTGGGCCTTAAATTTCTTAGTAAGATAGAGAATTTCGTAGAAAACAAAATTTTCTAATTAATAAATCATCAAAGTGAAGACTTCCTCTCTCTGAAATTTTGAAAGTTCTCAGTTAAAACATCCACAACTACTTATATTTAGGGGTCTGTTTTCCCTAAAATCCCTTTAGACTTAACAGTCCCAACAGTCTTGCAAAGACTGAAGGGCCACATTCAGCTAGATTGTTATCTAAGTTAAATAACACAAACTCACCTATTAACGGAGGCTTATGCGAATGCAATGCACTAGGCACGCTTACAATCAAATGAGAGTCAGGCAAGTCTGCCACCTCCCCAACTCTGCCTAAAATTATCCTTTCATACGGCTGCTTCTTACAACCCTCAGTAAAGGCACAAATTGGCTCCAAATCTATGGTAACCTTTAGCCAGTACCAAGTTGTAACATACTGAACTCCCCATGAAGGGAATATCAAGTCTTTTACAGCAGATATGTTGCTAGGAGAATTTGTACACCATACGGCGATAAGGCAATTTGTTGAAAGCAAATTTCCGAGTGGTATTGATGCTATGTCTTCGTTGTACATCATGCTATAGCTGCAATATTAAAAAAGTTTTTTTTTTTAATTAATTGCCTGTGTGATTTTGACAGACGAGTAAGGACACTTCACAGATTAGTTGGAAAGTGGTTTTGAAGACTAGAGTCATAATGCAAAGACTATCTATTTAAAAGCTATATTATTAAAGAAGAACTTCTATAATAATATGGATGAACATCCAGCTCATGGTCTTTTGTGACTACTGACTCCGTCTACGCCATAAGGTGTAAAATGACGGGTTATGCGCATTTTTCAGTGATACATTATTAAAGGTGGTACTTTTAAAAATTCAATTGTAATCATAATAATAATGTGGATAAAGTGAAAAGAGTACGCCAGTATAGACAAGTGAAGAGATGTATTATCTACCTACTCCTCTGGGAGAGATGTGTGATTTTAAGTATATTTAAGGGTGTCTTTTGTATGAGCCATGTTCATGTTGAAATACCTCAACTTGTCATCTGCTCCTTTCAGCCTCCTTATATACTTGTTCCACCAAGGTGGATCCGCTACAACTATGTCATATTTATTGCCTTCTAACTTAAGGCACTGTTCTTTAACACATCCACAAAAAAATCTGAAATTATAATTATAATGTTAGCAACTAAGGGATATAAGCTTTTAATCATGAGATTCTTCTTTCAGGTGATGGGTTAGGTTGCTAGCTAGATTGATCAATTCTATCATGTTGACGTTGTTTCGACAATTATATTTTAAGCACCATACAACATCAAATAACTAAACATAGACTTAACATGTGAAATTATATATACAGGAACTTAACGGCAGATTTAATAAGGATACTGCTGATGGGGAACAATGTCCTTATTGTAGGATTGATTGCAGTAGAAACTCTTTCTCTTCTCTTCTTTTGATTTTCAAAATATTGCTTACCCATTAGAGGCCAAATAAAAACGCACATGTTAATTTTTAATTTTTCTTTATTTATTCATGAAAGAGGAGTACAAAAACAAATAAATCTGCTCGAAAATGAAAAAAAAACATTTTTTCAGGAAATTACAGGGGTGTACCCAAATTGGCACAGTGGCCACCTAAGAGTGAAAATCAGCGAAACACGATTTTTCTATACAGAGTGTTTTCTTGCATTTTTTGCACCCCCAACGGCTTCTATTATGACAAACAACACACCGTACACGTTTCACAAGTTTTTCAGGGACGTGGTTCTTACCATCTAATTGTAACCCATCAATATTTGATGACGAAGGACGAGTGTTTTGTTTCTGAATTGAATGCCTGAGGTAGTATCTGGCTATGTTTCGCCTAAACAACAATTGGTCCATGGGATCTTCTTTAGCAAGGACATGTAGACGCCATGCGTTTGCTATGGTCATGTCAATCATGTAGGTAAATAGAACCCACCACCATTTCTTGCCATGAATCCCAATCCTATAGAGTGATATCGACTGGTCTAATTCATCCACTCCACCCATGCCTTTATTGTAATTTTGAAAGAGATGTGGAATCGTCACCTCAGCCTTCTCCTTTTTTTCTGGACACCATCTCTTTACAAGTCCTAAAGGCTCATATGAGTCGTAATTGGTAGCCATTGTGCAAATACTGTTATCTTTCCAGCGGACCAAAAGAATTTCATTATTTTTATCAAACCTGTAGTCATATACTGCTCGTGATTTTTTCATCATTTCCTTTACAGACGATAATGGGCATTTTTTGGTACGATTTTCTCTCACAGTTCCAGTGGCCCGAAATCCTGACTGACGTAAGTCATAGAGTAGATCACAGCTGGTAAAAAAATTATCAAAAAATACTTTATGATTTGCAGCATTCGTCGTCAATTTATTGAGTAGCAATTTTACTACTCTTGTACCAAGTGGCTCAGTGGTCGGCGTGGTAGACTTTCCACAGTAAATATCAAAGCTATAACAATATCCTGAAGAACTTGCAGCAACCCAATTCTTGTAACCAAACCGAACAGGTTTGCCTCGAATAAATTGCTTGGCTGGATGATGGCCATAGTACCGAATCATTGATTCGTCGATTGAAATAAACTCGTGAAAAATACCCCACTGGTTATATTTTTTCATGAGTACTTCGGACAATTTTCGGACCTTGAACATTTTATCAGAAGTAGTCGAAGCATCATTATTGTCTACCAAATGCAAGTTTCGTTTGATTTCTCTAAATCTATTTCTTGACATCGCTTTTGACACGACTTCTACGCCAACATCTTCATCCAAAGACCAATACATGTGTTCTCGAGGTAACTTATGGTAACCTGAAAGAATGAGTATTCCAAAAAATATCCTTAGCTCTTCAGTTGTGACACAAAAGTTGTGTCTATTATTTTGGCTCGCATAAAGATTGCTAAAGTGTACAATCATCTCAAATACTTCATCATCAAAAAGCTTTTCAAAAATTTGAACAGGAGTCAAATCTTTTAGTTGCTCTTTCACATGGTTCTCACAGAGTAACCGTTCCTCAGTTTCTTCGTATTGAGTAGAATAGTTAGGAGCACACTTTCGCCAAATTGGAATATTCAAGGCTTGACGACGAGATGGTACAGTGTTTCTGGATTGCTCTGCATGTGATGTACTACCTGTGTCTTTACGTGCTTTTTTTGCAGCCAAAGGCTCATCATCACTACTGTCACCAGAGTCTGAAAGACTACCAATATTGTGAACAAATACTTCAATGTTACCAGGAACGTCATTTGGTAAGCTCGACGGCATCAAATCTTCGTCGAAACCCTCTTCTTCATCAGTAACAATACTTGGATCTGGAGGAATAATGGCTAGGTCATACTCCAAACCGTCATCACTATCCTCTATTATGTCATGAATGGCATCCTCAAGTCCTCTGTAGTTATTACTGGCGCTAAAAGTCTGTTTTCGACTCATCTTGAAGTCCTGAAATGAATATTCAATTATTGCACACTTGTAGCCACTGTACCAAAATTGGCACACCAATATTTACTTGACCGTATAATTGCATACATAAGATAAAAGTTACTAAATTTACATATAAACGTTTGTCCAATATCTTATTTTATAATAACTAAAACCACTATCACGATATCGTACATCGACCTGTCGTATAAGTAAATAATATGCACTTACCTCGATGCTTCTATAAATAGATATTTTTAATTTATGAAAACAATATCACTTTTGATGTTTTATGCTTTTATTTAATTTTTTACCATAAGCGCACTCTTTTGCCTTCACAACTACGCAACAGAACATACACTGGTGTCAACACTTTTTTTATCTACCCTCAAAAAATAAGTGTTCCCAAATTGGCACGGTGGTCAAGAATGGGTTAAGTCTGTGGCGTAGAACAGAATATATATTTTTTTGACAAATTTAGTTTATTTAGTTTTTTTGGTGAATATTATAAATGGAAAGAGGCAATGTAAAAATAAACAAATGCCAGAAGGATGCCCATTATCGTAGCTTTAAACAAACCTTGAGTTCCTTGGTATTAAAAAATAATCTTCTTTAATTTTACATTTGAGTGGAAAATTAGATGCATTTCCTCCATTGAAACCAATAAAGCGAAAAATAGTTGACTTCTGGAGTTCTTGGGCCAATTCTCGAACAGCCTGGGTGTCCAAAATATTGTGTTTCTGGCATAATTCGTCTTTAATTTCAGAGTTAATATAGAATAAGAGCTTTTCAAATTTTTCTTGTATAACCAATGTCTGAAATGAAGAAAATTAACAAAGGATAATAAAATACCAAATATTTTGGAAATCAAAGAAATCAAAGTTATGACTTTATATTAGTTATTACATATGATATTTTCATAGGACTACAAGATAGAACTTAAAATATTGCAAGAAATAGTATCTTCTTTTCTAAGATTTGTTTAGTTTTTGTGTTGACATTAGTGACCTGTTCTGGCTTCACATTGGGAGCATTATAAACCTCTTTCCAACATCTCAAACAGGAATATAATCTCTCTACAACTTTCTGAGATTTGCGCATACATATAGACAGAGAAAACATGGGAACTTTACTTTATAATATGTAGTAATTACATAAAAATGAGTAGTAATTAAAAGTTGAATAACTAACCTCTTCATGAACTTGAATAGCTTCGTAACGTCTTTTTCTACTTTTGACTTGGTTTTTATATCCGAGGATCGCAAAAAGCTTTACCAGTAATGCGAAGTGTGATTCATTTCCATCTGCTAATACATTCTTGTATATGTGTGATGTATATTTTCTGTGATCTATTAAACTATACGAATCTGTTTTATAAAGTAAAGCCATAAAATATTCCTTTTCACCTGTGTTAAGGGAAATCAAAGAGAATATAACCACTACGTAAAGGAAATCTAAAGCAAAGTTATTATACTCTTGTAACTTCCCATACTTTTTTTATTGTGTATACAATACGAATTTTTCCTTAAAAACTTTAGTGCTTTGAAAAATTCAAAACAAAACAAACTTACATATTTAACTTCCGTGACATTGACATAGGATATTCTTATATATTTAGAATGGAAGCGCAACACGTGACTAAGTTAAGGCTGCAAAGTCTTGTCTTGGCATAATAATAAGCGACCTCGGATCTTTGTCTTCGCTATACCATTAACCTATTAGTGAAAGTGATAGATGAAGTGAGGCAAAAGCGCATTGCAATGTCATTTGGTGATGGCCTTAGGCACTATTTTGTTCTATACTATTATAAACTAATTTGACATGAAATTACTTATTTATTTCGTATTCGTAGAATACGAAATATTTACAGGAGGCGTTAAAGACCCAGAATTATAATTTCATTCAGGTTTGTCGCGAGTAACGCAATTATTCACACTATAAAGAACATGATGAAAGCGTTGACGCGAGAGAATAATATACCTAGTAATCAAGTTTAAAAGCTTAAATTAATAATAAAAAAAGCGTCATCCTCTGCGCATGTTCGCAAATCTGTCAGCTTTCTGCGCACACTGAGTTTGTAATTATCATGTAAACATTAGGTTATGTATTTATTTCATTTAATCTGAGGTTTATTTAGATATTGTATCATATTTGTATTTTGTACTGCAATTATTTTGTACGATAAAAAATATACATACATACATACATATGATCACGTCTATATCCCTTGCGGGGTAGACAGAGCCAACAGTCTTGAAAAGACTGAATGGCCACGTTCAGCTATTTGGCTTAATGATAGAACCGAGATTCAAATAGGGACAGGTTGCTAGCCCATCGCCTAAAAGAGGAATCCTAAGTTTATAAGCCTATCCCTTAGTCGCCTTTTACGACATCCATGGGAAAGAGATGGAGTGGTCCTATTCTTTTTTGTAATAGTGCCGGGAACCACACGGCACCAAAAAATGTTATGCCTAAATTATGAAAATTCTAGTTTGTCATTGTCACTATTTACTTCATAATGTCAAAGCCAAAGATGAGACAGGCGACGTGACAGCTGAGCTAACAGTGACTGAAAAGCAACTGAAAAGAGAAAAGACCAAGACATGACAGCAGCAAGTGCAGCAACACAATACAAAAAAACGAGATTCCTGTTGGATTTTGTCGAAATAGTGTGTGACGATTTAAGTTTATTCTTATAATTTCGTGAATTTTCGCCTTATATTATGATCCAATTACGCTTTCATAAAGGTTCGATTTAAACATTATAATGGACAAAGTGACTGTACTGTATACATTTCAAGTTAAATATCGGTTTAAAGTATTTATGTAAACGATTGTTTACAATAAAAAACAAGTCTTTAAAACATGTTTATCGGGACCTTGATATACAGCGGTTAATTTATAAACCAATGGCAGTTCCTAAAGGTAAATAAATAAACTTCAATATTGTAATTTTTTTTTATCTTTTCGTCATAACTAACGTAATAATTAAGTTTTTTCAATAAGTAAAAGTTGTTTGATTCAATGTATCGTTTAAAAGTATTTTGGCTCAAGGCAAACTTTGCCGAGAGATATATTTATTAAATTTTGATGAAACCAATTTTTACCTTTTACATTTTATCTCAACTATATTTTGGAGACAGTCCTTCAAAGATTTTTCTTTCTTTCTTTCTTGACTATGAAACAAAATGAAAGACCTAATGAATAAGTAAGTGACAGACAATTTTAATATATGTATGTACATATAAATATGTTTATTCTACCTAAATTTCAAACTTAAATTGGCAACTAATTTCTTATTTGTTTGCAATGTCCTTAAGAGAATGCTATTAACATTTAGTTCATCTGTTGTAGCATAAGGGCTCAAATATTTTAAAAATAAGTCTTGAAACACATTTTCTTCTTAACAAATAAGAGTATGGTAACTTGAAGTTGGTATTATACTATGTAATGTTTTTATAGTTTTACAAATGATTCAGTAAATGGATTTACTTTATGTTTCACATGTCTCAAAGTCTGCCTGTTATTAATTGAACTAAAATTTAACAAGTATCTGCATGCTTGAATGCTATGTCATAAAGTTATTAAGCTGATTCCTAAAGAAAGTCTGGCCAAAAATCCCTTTTTAAATATTGATTTATCTACATTACACCATGTAGCCTACTACATATATATTTCCCATGGATGTTAAAGAGAACCACTCCATATATTTCCCATGGATGTTGTATAAAGGGACTAAGGGAGAGACTTATTAGCTTGGGGTTCTTGTAGTTGGTGGGCTAGCAACCTGTCACTATTTTAATCTCCATTCTACCATCAAGCCATACAGCTGAACTGAGCTCTACTCAGATAAAAGTAAAGCTGGTTTTTTTTTTAATTTGTAGAAATAGCCCAAGCCCAATAAACTTGCCAAATTTTTTGTTTTCTATTGGCAATAGATATAATTGTGTGTTAACCACTCAATTCATAACAGAGGAATTTTAAGTATTAACATCAGACCTGAGTATCTACATCAAAAAATTAATATCCTTATGTTGGCATGACTAAGACCTATTCTAATAAAAACAATCAAATGTAATTATTAAAAAAAATATATGATTAATTCTGAAAATGCAAGCTAAATCAATTGAACAAGTTTATCAAATAATGGATAACATGCATCTGTATACACATCACATATCTTACACATAGATAATGTGTGTACTATCAGCCTTTATCTCAGGGGCGTAGCTACCGCCGTATCTGCCGTATCAATTATATGGGGCCCCCGAGCCACGGGGGCCCCAAAGTGTGTAAGGAAAAAGAAATAAAAACTTCCTAATTTATTTTATTTTACAAATGACAAAATTCTATAAAGCAATTGACGGCCTCTGTGGCGCAGCGGTAATACGCTTGTCTGTGACACTGGGGGTCCCGGGTTCGATTCCCGGCCAGGGCATGATGAGAAAAGAACTTTTTCTGATTGGCCTGGGTCTTGGATGTTTATCTATATAAGTATTTATTATAAAATATAGTATCGTTGAGTTAGTATCTCGTAACACAAGTCTCGAACTTACTTCGAGGCTAACTCAATCTGTGTAATTTGTCCCGTATATATTTATTTATTTATTATTTAATTACTTTTTATCCCGCCTTAAGCGTGCGTTCAAAAGTTGGCAACACTCTACATCGTTATGGCGGGCTGCGGGACTTCCCCGTTTTACTTACTTCATCTGCAACTCAGCGGGGAATCCCTCAATAATAAAATCGATATCACGATGTACGTGTACGTCCATACTCTACATTTGATGTTAAACCACGGAGTGCAGTGCAGTGTTTATTTACGCGTTTTATGTAATTGTGCATTACCTACATTGTAATTCAGTACAAACAATATTGTTCTTCTGGTTTAACAATATTAGTAGCGATTTGGAAAAGTAAGAGAACTGCGAGACACGTTCGTGAAGTATATCGACTTTTTTCGATAATTTAGAAAAAATATATACTTTTTTTGGCAATAGTATAAAACGCTGGGCTATGCTAAGTGACGATCCATCTGAAAAATATTTGATTACCCTTAAAAAGGTATGTCCAACCAGATGGTCTTCTAGGAACGATGCTTTATTATCGGTAAAGAAAAATTTTTTACTTATCATGAAAACTTTGTACCAACTAAATTTAATTTCAAATAAAAAAGATGAACGTGAAGAATGTAAAAATATAATTAATATTTTAGAGAGTTATAATTTCTTAGTGCTCGTTACATTTTTTTCTTCACTATTTGAAATTATTAATCCTATTTCTAAAGCTCTACAGCATGAAAATAATGACTTACAGAAATCTAGTATTTTATTAAGTAATCTTTTAAATAGACTGTGCTAATTAAGAAATCAGATTTCATTTAATAGTTTGCTAAATGAGTCCAAAGATTTAGCAAAAGAGTGGGGGGTAACAACTGTTTTTAAAAACAGTAGGCGAAAGATAACGAAGCGTTTTTTTGATGAGTTATCACAAGATGAGAGAATTTCCGACCCGGAATCCTATTTCAAAGTCAATGTATACTATTGCTGTTTAGATATATTAATTTCTCAAACTAAAGAAAGATTTCAGAGCCTTTGCGACCTGAGTAGTATGTTCGAAATATTACAACCGGAGAAACTCCTATCTTCTTCAAACGAAGAGATATTAATCGCTTCCGAAAAACTGTCGGTTAAATACAGTAAAGACATCTCAGTTAATATTTGTGACCAATTAAAGGCTCTAAAAACATGCTTAAAATCTGAAATTCAAAAAATTTATTCCATTAAAGAACTCATTGAATTATTGCTTGCATCTAGTTTTCCCGAGGTAATCACAGCATGCTTTTTATTCTTGACCCTTCCAGTTACAACCGCAACTGCAGAAAGAAGTTTTTCAAAATTAAAAATGATAAAAAATTACTTAAGAACTTCGATGGGACAAGAACGGCTGTCAGACCTCTCACTATTGTCCATAGAGGTAGAAACTTTAGAAAAACTAAAATCATCATCAGCCATAAATGATTTAATAAATCAGTTTGCCGAAAAAAAGGCAAGGCGAATGAATATTTAAAATTTGATTTTTATTTGTAAAATTAAATTTTTAAATTAAGGTTAAATTATGTTATGATAAATAAATATTTCTTTTCACAATATTTTTTTTCTTTTGTGAAAAATCATTACCCCCAAACAATACAAGGGCCCCCAAACAATTTTTTATACGGGGTCCCGCCAATGCACGCTACGCCACTGCTTTATCTGTACAAGATGAATGTGAATGAACAACTCTGCCCTTGTTAGTTTATCATTGAATTATATATGAAAGGTATTTACATCATTTATTATGTTGGATGTAAATAAATTGTTTACGTCATTCAGTCTAACTGACATGACTTTGCACAGGCATGTTGTATGTGATATTCCATTCTGGGATGGAAGGCCGCGTTGCTCTAAGTTGTATGTCAACACCAACATAATAATAAACCCTACTAGTCTCATTTAGCATGGAACATATTTTCCAAATTTTGAAATAAAAATCAAAATATAGTTTGTTTTGATTGATTTGGACTAATTTATCTATCAGTAAAAGTCTCGTTAACATTAGTCCACCCTTTTCGGAGATAAGGTCTATTTCCGCCTAGCATTAATCCCGGTTCATCACTCTCATGGTTACACATACATTTTACCTGAATGTGAAGGTTTCCTCGCTTTATTTTCCTAACCGTAAGAACATCAGTTAGCTAACGCAAACCAACATACCTACTTGACACTTTTCTGAGATTAGGTAACATAGTTAAACAGTTTTTTTATAGCTCATTTAAAATGCACTTAAATAAATAATAAAAAGACTTATAAACAAGCTTTCGTGTTTGGTAAAAAATTATACTACAATAGGTAGATAAAATGCATCTGTAACACAATCGTGTAACATTGACCACAACCGTAGGTACGTTTTACTTAGACAGTTAATCAAAATTTTAAGACACCTCTCGCCATAGACGATTTACATATCATTCTTCAGAAAAGATTCGTATTGGGTTGAATTACAGAAAAACAAACCAGGATTTGATTTGATGATACACAGTAAAATCCTTGGAAAAAGAAGCGTGGGAAAAACGCGCCACTTATGGCTAAGAAACCTGCACGACTGGTTCGGCCGTAGTACCACCTCACTGTTTCGAGCAGCGGCCAAAAGGTTAATATCGTCTTGATGCTCTCCCGCCTCCGATATGAGAGGCTGTTTAAGAAGAAAACTGATACAATGAACCACATATCTTAAACATAGGATGAAAGAGACTCGGAATTTTTAGCGGACTTTTCTAGGCTACAGAGTAGTTTCTTTGTTGTACAGCATTCATCATTTGTGGGAATGGACTAAACTGGGTTTCTGACATGCAAATTTAAAAAGGAAATTCGACCATTGAATGGTGAGAAAATGTAATAGTGTTCTTTAGAATCAAACATTATAGATAGTTTCAACCTCTATATATTTGTTTTACAAGAATATTTGGTCTAGAAATTAGTAAAGTACCTATACCGATGCAGTATATTAGAGTGAGCACCTATGAAAGGAATTAATGTTAATGTGCGAGTCAAAGTCAAGAAAATTCAATGCACATTTATGTAGATCAGTCAGTACGAATGCATGTGTGTGTACGTGATTCAGATGACACGTTTTGTATATAATTTATTTACAAAGTTGCTTAGTAGCGACGAAAAAAAAAACGGTAATGTATCCCAGCTGCTTCCTTTCCGCAGATTGTAAAAATCAATCAAGGGAAAAGCTTATCATTATGCTTGAGCCAAGTTTGTAAACCTTTCCCTTGGGTTTCATTTTTAATATACGAGAGGCCTGGCACTCTTAATATCAATTACGTAGCTGTTCAGTCTTGTGGTGTCCCTGTCTGCCCCGTAAGGAATAAAGACGTGATATTTTTGTGTGTGTGTATGTATTGTATGTACCTACAAGTAATATAATTTTAAAATAATGAGTAAACATTCCGTTAATGCATTTTAATAAGATTTTAGGGTACGGAAACAAAGAAATAGGTAGGTACCTAACAAATTCGAAATAGGTTCATGTCTGAGGCCGTGTTAACGGTCAAGTATGAGTTTCAACTTGAGTTCTAATGGTTGCGTTCGTTAAAAATACCTATTACTATCCTAAAATTATGAGTTTTATTTCCCGTAGTTTTTAAAATACTTGTAATTGCCCTGATTACCCATTCAGCTGTTAGTTGCATTGCATGCTTGTGATGATGTCAAACAACGCACTGTCTGAAGTTACCCTATGTTAACTTGGTTTCATTGAGGGTGTACGACGGAGATCGGCAGCGAATATTGATTAGGGGTTGCCTTTGTGCTAGTGTGCGGCGCTCCGGCACCCTTCACAGATAGAGTGCGCAGTGCGCGAGCTGTGTGAGTGCGCCCTCTGCCCATGTGCCGGCCGCCATCGCACAGAGTCCGTGCCATCCCGAATAAAAACACTCATGTTAACACAAAAATTCGCTAAAGACCCCTTCTCAACGCGCCAGCATAATCTCAACCCGTCGTCTGCCGAATTGCAACACAAACTTGAAAGGACATCGTACAAGCCGACACAAAAATCAATAAATCTCATAGTGAAACTCGAACGTTGCATTCCACAATCAGAAACAGTGCCTCGTACATCACGTATCGCGTCCAGTGTACTCCACTAGTGTATTCCCGTTTCAGCGAGAAGCAAAGACTAACAGTACCGATGTTTAATCACAAGTTACCGACTGAATTTCCAATGCAAACCCTCCGTAAGAAAACCAGCCCTTGCAAATGTGAGTCCGAACCGTGTTTAGCTCGGCTAAGCTTTTTCACCTACGATATTTTTGTATACTATTATTAATTTTTATATTACGGTTATGCGGTGTTAGATAGCGCTAAGTGTAACTTGACCACATTATCGCATCTAGTTATGTTATTTTTGCGATTTCTGTTGTAAACTGTAACTGCATGATCGGCTGGCGTTCACCCTACTAACTGTAAGATCAAAACTGGCACTCAACCATTTCACGTGCTAGTGCTATGTCATAATTAGTGACCCCCTGGTATTTTGGACAGAGGGTGTGTTGTGGGCCCGTGGCGAATGTGCAGCGGTGGATGAGAGGGGAGACTAACTTACTATTTGGTTTGTACGGGCATAATGCAGGTGTGTCATTTCCAGCATCTCTTGCGGCAGTTCGGTGAGTACGTCTGCGTCATTCCATGCTTCTTGAGTGTTGTATCGCATGCCGAATGCTCATAAATTGTTAAGTTAGTTAGCAACTAATCAGAGGAGTGTTGTGTATTTACTAGGCACATAGCCACATCCTATAATCACGTCGCATCGTTTCCTCTCAGTGGAATAGAGGAAATGATGAATTTCATAACACCGGAGATTGACGTGGGCATAAATGTCATCAACGGTTTAGATTCCTCTGACTTGGGAATAAACATATCTCTGCTCGTTTTTGAAATAATAGAAACACTATAAACTATATTATTATAACTGGGTTCTTACGAAAAATTCCACCACTTCGTAATAAGCTCGAATGATTCAAAGTAGTTTGGTTTTCCGCATTTTCTGTCGCAATGTTAATCTTCCCTTGAATCATGTATATGCTCAACTAATAGGCATTCATTTATTTTTAAAATAGTATTAATTAAGTTCCTTCTAACTAAAGCTCTAACAATGCATTTATTCTTCTAAAAATAAATATTGTTATTTGGGCATGAATAATTAAAGAGGGGATTACCCATTTTAGCTTACCAATCAAGAACTTTTTAACTATTTTAAATAAAAAAGAAAACATATACCCTTGAGTCCCTTCTTTTCTCGAGATTCTAAATTTAAAAACAGGAAATTCAATTAAACTGGCAATGATGCACCGTAAACAGGGACCGAAATAGGGCAATCGCGCTCACTTTTATTTTGCACTCTGTCGTGTTATATTCTCTCCATAGTGGGAAAATTAACATGACTCCCAAAAGGAACGAATTAAAAAGTCTTCTCGCCAAAGGTACGCTGATCTTTATTGCTGATAATAACACAATAAAACAAGTCTGCCGTTAGCAATTTATTCGTCCTTGTAGCTATGAAAACTGTAGAGTTGTGTTAAATTGTGTTTTGTGCCAAATTATTTGCTTTTAAATTTAGACTGCTTTGTTTACTTACCAATACATTGAGTTGAGTGTAGTTAGTAAAATTTTGATACTAACGGCTTCGCTTTGTTCTGTCTAAAATCTAAGTGTCAAAATAATCATAACTTCATCTTAGTTGATTCTATGTAATAAGTTTACATATTTCATAGGGTTATTGTATTTTTGTACTGGGGGTTTAAAATTATTATTTTGATCAAACAAGACTACTAATAATTTGGAAAGTAATGTCAGAAAGTTCAAGAAGAATCTAGTAGTTCAAATAGATTCAGATACGTAAGTACGTATAATATAGGTACGTACAATAAAAACTACATAACACAAATTCAACTGGTTTATGACCCAATTTTTTTTTAATTCCTTCGAAATACAATACTGAAAAAGGAATCATTTTATTCGAAATTTTAATTCTATCATAGACAAGAACGAGCCTGGCCGCTTTCTCGGCGAGGGGGTGTCATTTCGCGCCAAATTGATTGGCGTGCTGGAAGTGCCAGAAGCCCGCGGTGACCGCATGTGCCAAGAGGCTCTGGCGGACCTTAAAATGGCGATCCGTGCTGCAGGCGAGCATAAGCAAAGAATTCAGGTCCACGTGGCCATTGATGGACTGCGCTTGCGCGATGACAAGACGGGGGTAAGTTGAATGCTGTTGATGTAATAGTGCATTGGCACGAACAATATACGTAGCAAAATAAAACTAACAAATTTTATGACTTTGGTAATGTAACCTAGCCTTTTATATGAAGGGAACAGCCTGTGTTGATAGCATGCAAATGTTAGGTATCACAATACTTTATCGTATTTACTTCAATAAGACAGTGTGGGTAGACCTCTTCAAAGATCCTAAACTATTAGGGTAATGAAGCACCTCAAAGTTCCCTCGTCAGTCTATAGCCTAAACGAATTAGTTAAGTAAAGAACTTCCCCGTAACTGTCTGACACAAAAGCTCATCCCCACCTCCTTATACTTTTATCATAAAAATATTATGTAATTTTCCAGAGAAATTTATTTAGACAGTAACCTAATTTGTTAACTATATATTTTATGAGTTCTTTTTCTAACTTCGCATATTTCTACATTAACATGAAGAAGACCTCGAAGTAGCCTATCCACCCAAATCATTTGCGAAATAACACGTGAAAGTTAATAAAATTGTTTTTTGCTCTTGTATGCAAAACCTACTTAACGGATTTTTATAAATCTATAGTATAACAACATACATACATACATATGGTCACGTCTATATCCCTTGCGGGGTAGACAGAGCCAACGGTCTTGAAAAGACTGAATGGCCACGTTCAGCTATTTGGCTTAATGATAGGATTGAGATTCAAATAGTGACAGGTTGCTAGCCTATCGCCTAAAAAAAGAAGAAGAAGAAGCCTTTTACGACATCCATGGGAAAGCGATGGAGTGGTCCTATTCTTTTTTGAATTGGTACCGGGAACCACACCGCAGCAATAATGTTTATAAAAATCACATATAATACCTACATGAGCTACAATTTGTGGAGACGTCTCAAACGTCACACGCCATCAAACATTCATAGCGAAAGAATGTGAGGCGCACAGCCAATAGCAGCGAAGAGTCTAAATCATGAAAAGGTTTTATGGATTGCAGCATAAATATAACTTCCGACTCAACATCGTCGAAGCTGCGGTTCCTAGGCATAACAAATGCTCCCTTTGTGGCGGTCGAGCCCCAACTATCGCTCCCGCTACACATCCATCAACCCTATTCGCTTAGAACGAAGAAATCCTAACGACGTTTCCCTTATACATATCAGATTGTCTTATATCAGTGTAAACAATATTGAATTATGTTGTCTATGACAGGACTCTCTGTACCACCACCCCGTGCACAAGATATCGTTCATCGCGCAAGACATGACTGATTCCCGCGCATTCGGCTACATATTCGGCTCGCCAGACACCGGCCACCGGTTTTTTGGGATCAAGACTGATAAGGCTGCTAGTCAAGTAAGTTATTAGAATCATACACATATGTATATACATATAATACCTTAATGTAGGCAGATCCAAAAGTCTCGAAAAGAATCGTTTGGCTATATGGTTTCAGTCAGTCGCCATAAACGCCAAGGCAAGGCTCCACATTCCCATTATAACGGAATCGGTTAAATATATAAAGGGTTGCTCCTACCTATTATGTTGTAAGATAAAAGTATTCTTGAATTAATAACTTGCGTTTGAAAGGAATATACAAAATAATGTAAACTTTTCAGTTTTAAACAATGGAACCCTAATAATGTGTCACAAGGTCGAAATATTAGCCTAAACAATTGTGAATTAAATGTAGTAACATGTAGAATAGGGCTTCCGAAGCTATCGAGTGTCCAGGATTAGATAACACCACTTCAATATGACATAGGGTTTCACAATTACCCTGAACTGGTGCGAAATGAAAGTGAATATCTGTACCCAACCCCACATTGAATACAATAAGAACGTGAGTTCTTTTTACCTCAATCATTCAATGTGAGCCAGTCTTAAAGCTTTCCTTAAGGTGTTATCGTAAAAAATCATACACGTTATACGATCAATTACATTGTTATTTCTTACTGGGTAGACAAAGGCGACAGTCTACGACAAAAAATGATTAAAATGATACGAATATGCTTATATTCGTATCATTTTATCGCATGCTTATGCGGCACGTGTTACGCCCACTTCTTCGGAGCATTAGCCTCTGTTATTCTTCACTTAAACTTATTTAACCATACCAAAAAAATTGTTGCTAATATACTTATCTTTTAAATTAATAACTAGAAATGTGTTCAGTAATTCTCCGTTGCAGTTTACGCGTTTAAAACTTGCGCAGCACATTTGCAATCTCGTATATGCACAAAATTACAAGTTCGCTGATAGCAAAGTTGTCAGAACTATATTGTCCAAAATGCTTCATGAAATTAGCTATATACGAGTACATACCGTGCAGAACACACAAACACATCTAGACTCACAAGATACTTATAAAAGATATGGCTATATTGATTGCCTCATAAAAAGCCATAAAACCATAATGGAAACGCAGCAAATTGAACGCTCTGTGAGGAAGCACTTCATTTAGGCGCGGCCCGGCCAATTAAATCTATAGGGTTATAGCACGGCTAAAGTGTAAAGGTCATAGGCATAGCTAATAGTTTCAGTGTTCATTCTTTTTCGGCAGACTGAGATGCTTCATACATTTTAATTATTTGCAAGTTGTTCCCAACCAAGGCATCAATTCTGCGAAGATAACTAGGATTTTCTATAGCCGGTAGATTTTTTATTATGAGAGGTATTATGGTAAAGTTAGAGGAGAGAGAACTACTTTTCCAAAATATCCAACTTGTACTATGATATTTTCTTTCCACAATTCCAGGTTGTAATAGCAATGAGGGATCTATTCCAAGTGGTATTTGAGCTGAAGAAGAAGGAAGTAGAGTTAGCCAAGCAGCAGTTAGAAGGGAAGACGGTCACCAGTAGTCTTGTGAGACACGCTCCGGCAGTTGAACCTAAAGCTAAGGTAACATTTGTACACAGAACACTTAAACAAGGTCACGGAGGGTAGAAGGGAGTCGAGTCTAACTAAGGATCGTGGTCATATGCTGACCCCGGGCTCCTCCCCAGTAGGAGGACATAATTGAGAGGTGGAAAAGAATGCCCCACTAGATAGGCGAATACACAACAGACAGACCGTTTAGCACGGAATCGGAAAAATTCCAGGTGATGATTGGTTTTAAGATATTATGAAATCCTTACGTTTTCCACAGCAGTGTTCCGGGACCCAAGGTCCGCCTTCTTCTGAATTTTCTCTCTATACTTGGCCCGGTTTTGCCTTGACAATTAACATGAAATCAGCACGTGTATCGCCATTTGAATCGTATATTTGTGCGAAAACGCCGGTTCAATCCATAACAAGCAATGTCAACAAGATAACTTGCATTACTTGGCTTCATTGCAGTACGAGAATATCGTGGAATTGATAATGTCACACGTGTATTCGATTCGGATTAAACTTGTCAGGTTTAAGGAAAAAGTGGGTTTTGGTGTTGTAAAGAAAGATATAAAATTAAGCCAAAATATGTATTTCTGTGTATCGGCCTGCACAAATTAATTTGAGTAAAATTAATGTATACAAAAGATCGTTTATGTGGTTTTCTTTTGAATCGGTTAATAATTAATTTAAAACTGAAGCATAAATTATTTGTATTCTTATTTTTTTTTACTGATTGTTAAATTCTCCTTAATAATAATTAATTTCGCTGTAAAACCTTTGTAAAACTATAATTTTACGAAATTTGTTGGGAATGCTTTTCCCTAGTGTCAAACAAAAAATAAATATACATATAATCTCATGCAACAAAAACTTGCTAACCTTGTATTGCCATGAACTCATTGGTTACTGAAGTATTACGAACATTTACACTTTCACAAATGTGATGTTGATGAGTTGTGTTATTTCGTATTCAAAATGTATAAGTTTTATGTCTTAACGCTAATTATGTGATTACAAGTATGCTTTCTTTCCTAATATATAAATATATATTTTGATCTTGTTTTCTCTCTTTATTTCGAAAAAAAAAGATATTTTTTTGCGTTTAATCTAATTGGGTATTATTTGTATTCCGATAGAAAAAACCTTCATTTACAAATAAATGTTCCCCACGTTACATCCACTAAATGTTTTCCAATCTCACACCAATTATCGTAGTAACTCATTTATCTGCAGACCAAGTAGGCAATTTAATTATTTATTATATCATAATTCTATTTTTGACGTTCTTACGACCAGAGACTCGGGAGCGGATTAACGTCTAATATAATGAGCCGTATATTTTTCTGTAAGTTTGTACTTTTTCTGATTTGTACTTTCTCGCCGGACTTTCCGATATGATCAAGGTGATCTTAAGCTAAAAAAATAATGATTCATCGTGTTAACATTACAGATAATCACATCGGTAGGTGAAAGTTCTTCGACAAAAACAACGGAGGCGAATGCGGAAGGTGGCGTAGCTGAACTGGTGGACTTGGAACAAGAACTGAGTTCATTGAGACGCGGCCTCACTCAAGTGGAGGGGCTCACTCCTTCCACTGACCCCTTTGGAGACTCCTTCATCATGCCATCTAGTCAGGTATTGAGACACTATCAAATGACCTCGAACAGTTAATTTTGCCGAAATTAATTTTGGTCATGTTGTTAAACAGCATTTCAAGCTTGCTTTTCGCCAAAGTAAAAACGAATGTTTTGCCACTATACACTTCCTGTTGAAATTTTGGGATAGACGCGTAGCCTATGTACTTTCCTATGACTTTACACTTTTATAAAAATAAGTTCCACGATTAAGGCTCTTTATTATTACATCCTCTTTAACATTTTTTCTGATGACTTCAACTTTGACGAAGTTAAACAATTTAACTGTACCTATGAATTGTTGCAGAAAGGGCTCCTCCCCCCGCCGCCCGCGGGCGCGGCCTCCCGCGGGCGGAGCACCCCGGGCGCGCGCGCGCTGTCTCCCGGCAAGGCGTCCGCCTCCTCCCTCACGTCCGCCTCCTCCCACACGCTGCCGTTCGACTTGACCGCCGCCAACGAGTTCGAGACTATCACGAACGCGATCGAGAACTTGGTAGACCCCCCGGTGAGTCGAGTTCCCGATGGTTAGAAGCGCACGAATGGTAAAGTTTTTTTATGGTAGTTCGAAATTATTAAATGATCTGTGGGTTTATTTACAAAAGTCAAAAAAAGAAAAGCTTAATTCTTTCTAAATTTTTGTTTGCAAAATTAGTGGGAGAGAAAAGATAAGACAAATGCCTTGTCAATGTCTGTGAATAACCCTACTTATCGCCACGAGTTAAGATTAAATTTACATGAAATTTATGATTTTTTTCTATAATTATGTACCTACCACAAATTGGTTTTACATCGTTCGTTAGAGATGTTTTGAAAATTACTAAATTTAAAACCTTTTTAACATGATTTGTTATATTATTATGTACTTACATATTACGGGTACTTTACCTTCGTGTGTTTCGCCTGGAATGATGTCTCGCATGTTTGTGTATATCAGTGTGTATGTTAGTCACCAGTATGCATAATATATCGCACAGCAGTTACCAAATTTATACTTTTGAATGTTTATTTATTGATTTGTTGACGATGGCGCCTCCTTTAGGACTCTTCTTGAATAAGGCTGTGGACTAGAGGCCTTCGGAATACTGTAAGACGGTAGAAATGCCATAGTATACTCTTACATATCGCATTGTTTTCGCGGATGTAAAGTTTTCAAACAAATGTAAGTATAATATTACAGAAATTTCAGAATGACATGAATGAATGCAAACGTTGTGGTGTCACAACCATCAGTTGTCGCGTTACAATCACCAATATAACCACTTCTCAAGTCTTATAGTATTCCAATTTCTATGATGGTCAACAATTTTGAAAATAAAAATCTTTTATACAGGTCTTAGATACAACATACATACAAGATATACAACACAAAAGAAAGGTTATACATATTCCTTAAAACCGAAATCTTCTAGTTACATGTAGAGGAAAAACGTTGATGTGTTTTTTATATTATGTTTCATTTTAGTTTTAAACACTGACCCGTGGTCAATACCATACGCATACCCCGTAAAAGGTACCTTAAGGCTTTGCCATAAGGCATCTTTACTCTTATTTCATCGTGTAAAACATGGCATAATAATATAGGAACATAATAGGTGCTATTTTTAAAATAATTTACAACAGGACTTGAAGAATATCCAATAAAAACTTTTCCACATATCACTTTCACGCCGATTTTGAATGAGGGACTTTTAACTTTCTGATTTTGAAATAGCCCCATACGTTACCAAAAGAAAGGTTTTTTGTTAAAGTAAACATACTTTTAGTAATATTTTCATAGGGAAGACAAATACTCGATTTTCTTTTATTTAATTTAAGCTCTACCGGTTCGAAAATTCCAGGGCGAACATAATCTATTTGTCCCTTAGAAATGTACGTCTCCTCCTAAGAATCACTACATAGTATAAAACAAAGTCGCTATTTTAGTCTGTTTGTCTGTATGCTTAAATCTTTAAAATTACGCAACGGATTTTGATGCGTTTTTTGTAACCTGTTACATCACTCTACAGGTAGAGTGATTCAAGAGGAAGGTTTTTATGTATAATAACATTTATAATTTTGCACCCGTGCGAAGCCGGGGCGGGTCGCTAGTAAATTATACAAAAATCCTATATTATTGTGCCATTATGAATGCCGCATTATGGCCGTGAAGCAATCTAGCGTTCCCTGTGCCGTCTGACCGCCCTTGATGTTGCGACTCTTCTTGGCTTGTAGCGCACTATCAACTTTATGTTATCACCTCGTTTGTTGTAGAATGACTTTCGTTCCTATTAAATTAATGGTAAAAATACGTATTACTCTTGTCTTACTTAACCTGAATTGTATGCTCGATATATTTTACTATCTATCGCCATCCCGTTTCAAGTTATAATAAAAAGCGAAACAGCGATAGTTTCTCACGCGATAAAAAATGCTACGGGAGCTGGAACCTATCTAAGTCTACCCGGAAAGGCCCTAGTAGTAATGTTAACAGTAAACACATGGCTCTCAATACAGGTGAGGTGCATTCGGAAACGCATGTGACTCATCGTCTGACGTTAATGAAATTATTGCTAAAATTATTTTGGAAAACAATTTTTTTTTTAATTTTCATGAATAAGTGAGCATGAATATAAAAGCCAGATATCATTCTACAATGAAACCGGTTGTACAATGTATGAGCTTCCTATGCATGACTAAAAGTTGATCGTGAGTTCTACCATAAGACTAAATAACTTGCAGACATGACACGAACCGTGATGATATTGTAATTAGTTTACGTCACCTACTTTTCCCTTTAAAGTAGCGCAGTTGGTTAAAGTTTATAATTGATATAAACAGAAATTACTAAATGATTAAAATTTATTATATTATTAGAAAAATATATGAAGGGATAATTTAATTTTTCATAAAAGTACATCCTGTCGATTCTTTCGTTGCGTTATTTTTACCAACGTAGACAGAGCTCAAACTCAAACAGACAGAGAAACTAATACATTCACTACGTCACTTTCAATAGTCGCTAGATTAAAAGAAGTAGTTAAATTAAAAGATCTGCATTATTTGTGACGGTGTCATGTCTGGCGTCCCGCCGCGGCGAGTATTTGGTCTCATGGAGCGTCCCTGTGGCTGTTACAGGTGAGCCAGCCCGCGGCCGCGGCGCCGTCGCTCGGTTACGACGTATTCACCGAACTTGACCCCCTCGGCACCGGCCGAAGCAAACCTTACGTTGACAAAAAACTCTTCTTTCAGGAGCTCAAAAACCCACCAAAGAAAGTGCTCAAAGACCTGGTTCAGCCACAAAATATACTATCAGACCCCCCTTTGACAACAGAATTGGCCGACTACGGGCCGGCGACTACTATGACGTCGCTAACCAGACATTCCGGAGGCTCGGTGACGGTCGCGAAACCTCTGTTCTCGGGGAATCTGTTCGCGGCGGATCCGTTCGCCGAGACGGATCCGTTCGATAATACGGATCCGTTCGATTCGTTCAAAGACGATCCGTTCACAAGTATGCAGGAATTCCCCCGGGTAACGAGGGCGGAAGAGATAAAGGGCCGATTTGGTAGGGAGAGTGATAAGACTGAGAGTGCTGAGAAGAATGTGTTCAATGGCCCGTTGCAAGTGTCGCTGCCGCCGGAGCCCGTGCCGAAGTCGCCCAGGCTGCAAAGACAGGTATGTATTGCTTTAATAATGGCGAATTTATTTTTGTTTTGAAATAAGTATTTGTCAATTTCGCGGAAGGACTAAAATGCCGAAAAAATCCAATTTTTCAAAAATGAGCTGCGAGTACAGTCTAACATGCCGAAAACTAAACATAACATTTAAAGGAATTCTACCATCTTTTAAATCAAAGCTAGTTTCCTTCAAGTAATTTTTTACAATTGCTCTGTTTTGAAAAAATAATTGAAATTACTCTAAAAATGTAAATAGCCAAATTAATTTCCTTGAACAGAAGTATAACTAACTTAGTATAGAAAACAAAGCCCAGATCCGCGATATACAGCAAACGTTTTTCACTTGGACTTAATTTCGTCACAAGTCTGACAACGAAATTGAACTATAGTAATATAAACAAGAAAAGTAGTGACCTGCGGGCGACTCGATTCCAGAGCACGGACACGAGCATAACGCCGACGGCGCGGCCGCGCGCGGCGGGCCCGCCCCCCGGCAGCTCGCCCCCGCCCCCGCTGCCGCCCAAGAAGCCGGCCGACGTGGCGGCCGCGCGCCCGCCGCCGCGCCCGCCGCACGACGAGCCGCCGGACGGCGCGCCGCCCGCCCGCAGTCTGAGCCCCGCCGCGCCGGGGCCGCCGCTGCCGAGACCCGCCAGGAAGAAGGAGCCTTTAGTGAGTTCTTTATATTTTGGCGATTGATAAGACATAAATAAATATAAACAGGACAAATTACACAGATTGAGTTAACCTCGAAGTAAGTTCGAGACTTGTGTTACGAGATACTAACTCAACGATACTATATTGTATAATAAATACTTTTATAGATAAACATCCAAAACCCAGGCCAATCAGAGAAAGTTCTTTTCTCATCATGCCCTGGCCGGGATTCGAACCCGGGACCTCCGGTGACACAGACAAGCGTACTACCGCTGCGCCACAGAAGACGTCGCAGGAGATAATTAAAAAATAGATAGAATTAAAAAAAAAATATTTGGACCAGTTTTACAAGAGGTCGTGGATTTAGCTATAGATCCAGCTAGTAGCGGCTAGAGAATAGCGAGCTACTTGGTGAACGCTGAGAGTCCAAAAGTGAAGACCCGGGGCGCGTGCGCGCGCTTTTATAGGGCTCACGGGCTGTGAGGAGGCGCCGGGGAGACCGAAGCGGCACATACATACATACATACCATCCGGCCTGTCTCCCATTTGGATAGCCAGAGTCGCCACAATATGTACAGTGAACCACACGCAAAAGAACACCACCTTCAGTACACTACGGAAGAGATGTACTTCCTACGTGGCACATTGTTCGTTATGCTGCTATATTAAATATATCCCCCCATATCAGCAGTCCTACCAAATAGTCTTACTAGCAGAACTACGAGAAACTTAAAGGCGTAATTAAACTTTAACTTTTTTCTGGTATACAGGCGGACCGCAGCACGAAACCTCGCCTATCTTCGGCTTCAGCATCAGCTGCTACCAACAGCAGTGAAGAGGAATACCTCACACCAGCTCCACCCCCGTTACCAGCAGCCAGGAGGTTCGACATCACTCTCAGCCAACTCCTCACGTGCACCATGGACGAACTGGCGGCGAGGTAATTTTTTAAACGAATGGTGATTAATAAAAGTCCCTCCAGGCCCTCCTTAATTTACTATTTCTAAATGATACAGGTATAAAACGCTCACGTATCGTACCTTTATTTTATCTCGAACGTTTTGAATCATGTTACTATGATCCGAGGTCACTGAGCATCTCCTTAATTTGATTAAATCTTCTTCAGTCTTCATCAACTCAGTTCGGGTAAAGGATCCAGTTGCCTGGTACAGGATTTCTCATGACATCGCTTTTTTATTAACAGGTTACGAGTCCCCGCCACGACTTTATCTTCGATGACGCTTCCTCAACTCACCGAGTACCTTAGGTCTTATTTAGCGGCCGACAACGATAGAGCGGTAATTATGAATTCATTTTTGTCAATTTTAGGTATAAGTTCCTTAAACCTTGGATAAAGAGAATGAAGGAGATGGATGTAATGAAAGAAGTATACAGGGATCGTGACAAGTGAAAAAATGTAGTCTGTCTCGCCCGGGAAAGAGGCGTGATTTTATGTATATCTTTGTCTGACCTTTTTACCTCCACTCCACAATGGTGCATTCTTGATGCAAATCTTAGCGGTTGCAATGACCAATGTTAGACTAAAAAGCTACTTTTTACTATTAGACTAAAAACTACTACAAGAAAAAAAAGAACTTGAGTAAAGAGCTTCGAAAACCTAATACAAACTTAGATCTATATTGGTAAAATTCTGTGTTTCAGCGTATCAACGTTGACCCTTCATTTAGAACGGAGAAAGAGAAGCCAATAACTATCCCCTCCACTATCACGATACCAGAGAAGCCAGCTCCTTCAGCGCCATCTATGCCAGAATTCCAAACTCAGTTCGAAGACAATTTCGCCCCCACCACTGAACCTGACACTTTCGTCGCCAACTTCGACGATTTCGACAAAAAAGCGAACGCGTCTTAC
Organism: Amyelois transitella; assembly: GCF_032362555.1. Classification (NCBI taxonomy): domain Eukaryota; kingdom Metazoa; phylum Arthropoda; class Insecta; order Lepidoptera; family Pyralidae; genus Amyelois; species Amyelois transitella. Next base: position 6,872,728 of record NC_083522.1, on the reverse strand, counting down.
GACCGTTACGCCGCCTTCAGAGAAATACAAGAACAAGAACTTATAGCCAAATCTATCTTAGACCCCGACCCGATGCCAGAGACTGAATCGAAACAGGATTACGATGAAAAAGAAGAACTTACGGCTATAAATGATCTGATGCGAGCGAACGAACAAAAAGAAATCGAAGCTAAAGAAACGTCCAAAAGTCCATTGAAGTCACTCGACGAACTAACTCTAGACTCGTTCAATATGTTTAGGAATTCAGTCAGTCCAAAACCGTCACAAATAGACGCTAAAATAGATGATATCAAATCTGTTATGAAGACTTTACAGATAGAAAAGACTAGACGAAGTATTTCTCCTAGAGATAATGGTAACGTCGACACAAAACAGGAAGACACTAGTGACGTAACGCATATAACACAACGCAACAACGACAGATATGCAGCTTTACGCGAAATAACTATAACCGAGCCACCTCAAGACGAATTTGAATCCCTACCTCCTGAAGTTCCTAAGGAGCGGAAGAAATCTGATGAGAAATCTGACGGTTTTGACAATTCGGACTTTTTCGATTGTATAGATAATAGTTCTCTGTCGTTTTCTCACGTTGAAGACGCGTTTAGAAAGAGTCCGATGATAGTGAAAGAGAGGGAGGAGGAGAAGAAGGTGGAAGTAGAGAAGAAAGAGATTCAGGTGGAGTTGACTCCGATGAGGAAGTTGCAGCCGCCGGCGAGACTATCCACAGAGTCTATTAGTGATGTGGCTAGCGGATCTTCGCCGGAAATTAAAGGTGAGTTGAAAAACACTTTCAAACTCTCATCGCGAAAATAAATCTGTATGTTTATTTTCCCGATGATTAATGTGGGAGACTAGTGGTGACAGCTTTATTATTATTATTGATCATGTATTTTTAAGGTTTTCTGTGTTTATATGAATTTGTCAATGTGTTTTACTCACTTTTTCTTTATAAGATAAGACCTATAAGAGTATAGAATAGCATAAGTTTAGCAGTTAATATCTACTAACTTCAAACAAGATAATGCTATGAAAAAATAAGTAAAACAAAAACGTCTTCACTTTTATATGTACCTAATTTTACACATACCATTCAAAATGGTTCTTAATGTATCACAATGAACTATACAATTCTCAAACCTAAAACTCTAGGTAAAGATTAGAGGATTTTAAAGTGATATTTTTAAGATTTAATTTCACATGGATGGACAAATTTTTTTGCTTCTAGTTGGGTCCAGTTGTTAATAGGTAGTAAGTTAGACGTGCTACCTATTAACAACTAGAATGAGGGTCTACTTGGAATGTTTAGAAATATTTTTTTTAATAGGATACAAATAAGGCGCTCAATTCACGCATGCGAAGCTGCGGGTGAAAGCTAGTTGTCTATATTAAATTTCAAATTCAAAATTCGAATTCGTGCGATATTTCATATCACATAATAATTGTCATTTAAAAAAAGAATAGTGAATGAAGTGGGTGGTTGTTCGCCAGAGGCGGGCGGGGGCGCGGGCGCGGGCGGGCGCGCGCGCTGGGCGGCGCTGGGCCGCGCCTCGCCCTGGTCCTCCGACTCCGAGCCGCGCGCGCGCCGCGGCCGCGCCGGTAAGCTGTGTTATATATCTACTGCACACATACACGCTCCATGCGGCTCCCGTGTGCCGTGTGGCTCCCGGCACCAATACAAAAAAGAATAGGACCACTCCATCTCTTTCCCATGGATGTCGTAAAAGGCGACTAAGGGATAATAGGCTTACAAACTTGGGATTCTTTTTTTAGGCGATGGGTTAGCAACCTGTCACTTTTTGAATCTCAATTCTATCATTAAGCCAAATAGCTGAACGTGGCTATTCGGTCTTTTCAAGACCGGCTCTGGCTCTGTTTACCCCGCAAGGAATATAGACGTGACCATAAGTATGTATGTATGTATACACACTCCCACGTTCCGAAACATGTTACAATGATCCGTGGTCACCGAGTGACTGAAAACCAGCGGGCTACTGCTCCGTGTACGCTATGTGCTCGTTTAATACCTGTATTATTTATAAATATTTCGTCATGCACGTGTTTTATAGACTAATTTAATAGACAGCAAAGCTGTTGCTGTCTACCCCGTAACGGATACAGACGTGTTCTTCTTCATCCTAGCTTTATGCATTCTCACCACTCTGGAGAGGAGCCCGGCGTATGCCTTTGACCATGACACCTGGATTTGGTGAGTCAGGTTTTAACACGAAACGACTCCCATCTGACCTATAAAAGCAGGAGCACCTGTCACCTTACAGTCTTTTCGAGACTGTTGGCTTCGTCTACTACCCAAGAGATATACACTTAACTTTGTATGTATATAAATACAAGGTATAAATCTTTCAGCACCAAGCTTCAAACTAGACTTTTAATAAGTATATTCTAAATTGCCAGTTCACACGTCGTCGTCGTCCCGCGACGTGTCGCCGTGGGACGAGGAGCCCAACACGGCGCCGCGCGGCCCGCTGCGGCACAGGGACTCCAGGTCGGTCGCTGTTACCAGTCAATTAAATATTTACTACTAGTTCTACATTCATTCATGTTTTTTAATGTAGACAATGTACATTCGTCCATGATTTAGATTTAAGAGATCTATATTTGTATATTGACGTCCGATGAAAATGCTGCAGTGTAGTTTGTTCCGCCGCTTCTTCTACACATGCGCTTTGGAAGCGGTAGTAGTTATAATTATATAGATTTAAGTGATGTGACGTCAATAAGTGATGCCTTGTATCCAATTTTTTCCAATTTTGAAAATAAATCTATTCTATTCTATTTCATGGCACATTGGCTAACATATGAACGCCAAAGACTAACCGCTCAGCCTGGAGTCTTGAAATTTACAGAGTTTTAGTTCCTTGTATAGTGTTGTATAGTGTGTGCGCTAAAAGAGGATGTTCCGAAATTCAGTACTAATCTAATTTTCTAGAGTACAATTGTTAAGTTTGATAAACGTTGTAGCAAAGTAAAGCTTTTTTTTTAACACTTTTTAGACCCCTCAAATAACTGACCATTTATATTATTAGTTAACTTTTCTCCTTTTTTATACGGAACATATTCAAAATCATTACGTTGAGAGAATAAAAAATAGTATGAAATTAAGATGCGAGTTAAATTTTCAGACACAATTCGTCCGGCTCGAGAGAATGCCTAGACAGCGGGAGTGGCAGAGAAAAGGATAAACTAAGGGACAAACGGGACCGATCGGATCGGGATCTCAGTAGGGACGGGAGGGACTCGGGGCGGGATCGGAGGGACTCGGGCAGCGGCCGGGATCGGAGGGATAGCAAGGCAAGTCGGAAATTTATCAAATTAATTTCTTTTTTTGTTTTATTGATTCACATATGTAAGGCCGCTTTTTAAGCACTAACCATATTAAGTGATTATGACGTCACAGTGATTTGACTTTTTAAACACCAAACAGTTTATTGAACTGAGTTGTCCTATTGGGACACAAAAGCTTTTGAAACATAGACTTTACATAAAGTAGTATATGCTGATCGCCCAATGGGTGGCAAATTTAATTTTTTATCCTGACATTTCTCTAAAAAGTTCTTCAGATTTACTAGTAAAAATTGCCTGATTTTTACGACTACAAAAAGAATAAAACTTCATGTTTTACGCAAAATCTGTCGGAAGTCTATCTATCAAAAGTATCTGTCGGATTAGTACTTTAGATTTGGAATGAATCGTTGAGGCCGTTCAGCCTCCATGGGCAGACATAGTCTCTGACTTGTCATTAAGACGAATAAAACTGACCGACAGATTATTAAAAAAAATTACTATCGATTTGACTGAGACGACGACTAGACTAGATCCTGAACTAAACTAAACAAAAACCGGAAAATCTGGTGTTTTTTTTTATTATGACTGATCCACCAGACCCTCGGCCCGTTCAGTAATGAAGAGTATAGGTATATGTATATGTAATAACAGAATGATATCCAGGAGAGGGAGCACAGGAGAGAGCGTCGCAGCCGGGAGCGGGACGGCGACGGCTGGGAGCGCGGCTACCGGGAGCGCGGCTACCGGGACTGCCGCGCCCGGGAGCCCGGCAAGGACTACCGGGACAAGGAGCGCCACAGGAAGCCCAGGCATTCCTACGACGAGGACGAGTGAGTTCATACGCACATTTATATTATAATCATCACGTCTTGAGTCGGTTCCGAATATGTGCAGAGATCGGAATAGGTAGATTGATTTTATGTACTTGCATCATGAATTACCATAGAAAGCATAACATGGATAAGCCTCTTTTCCGGGATTCCATTTTAGTACTTACACTAACAGTAAACTACATTGTCCGCAGGTAACATAGGACTACAATTTACGTGAACGAAGTCGGGGGAAAACAGCTACCACTAATATATTATTCATCCCACAAAAATCTACTATATAATAATTTACGAATCCCGCAATCCCGGGCGGAGGCATGTCCATATTAATATATACGTTTCAGTTCATTGACTTCAATTCAATCTACCTATTCCGATCTTTAGTAATGTGTTCAGTTAAAATGCGTAATAAGTATAAAGGCACAGGTTCAAATCCTGTAAAAATGTCTATTTTCGTAGTTATGTACTATTAGTTTGAATACAAACCGATGCTCTTAAGGTAAGGAAAAACCCGCACACATTAAGGAAATAAATATGTATCCATGGATCAATCCAATACGGGTTGGGTTCCCCTACAAAAATTCAGATAGGAGTCGCTAAGTGAAAAAACCTAACTTATCCAATCCAGGATCCATGGTCAATACCTCAGGCTTGTCTGCAGAGTGGTGAGGATGCAACCGAGACAAAATCCAGAAGAATATTATAGCACATACGTAAAGAAATAAACCATATATGTACCGTACCATATTTCATATTCTTTTCGCAGTTACAGTGACGGCTGCGGATCTGGCCGGTCTTCGCCGAGAGACCGGTGGCCCGACCAACGGTGGAGGAGAGACGGTCAGTCCTTATTTATATATCAAATCTACGGGTATAGTACTTTATTCCGTTATGAAAAGTTTCTTATGCCTTTTTAATACTATAAATAGGGCCAGAAGTTTCAAAGAGTTTATTCAAATTGATAAAGTGTAATGTGCTAATTAACAAAGGAATATACAAACTTATGGTTTGGTATTTTTGACAACTCCTTCTCAATACTTTATTAAATTTCAGAAAGAAATTATGGTTCGTTAGGATGGCGCGAGACGAGACGTAGAGCGGAATTAAGACAAAGTGAAGATCCGAGCGATAGAAGGTATGTATTATGTAAAAATAATTGTAATTTTTTTTGTTCATCAAAAAGTTGTTTGTATTGTACCTTGCAAACTTGATAAAAATAAGCCCAATTTATGTATCGATTAAAAATTCACAGATACGGCTCAACGTTAGGATGGCCGAGTCGTCGTTACGGCACGGGATCCTGGCGAGAAACGGAGCGAGAAACACGCGATGTACGAGAAACACGGGATATTCGAGAAACACGCGAAGGACGAGAAACTCGGGAAGCGAGAAGACGCGCTCGCAGGGAAATGCGGGAAGCGCGGGAATCCCGCGACCGGCGGGACAATCGGTTCTCGAACGATTTCTCTCCACGGGATCGTGACCATCCCTCGCCGTTCGACAATGACTTCCACGACACGCCCAATTCAGCGAATAAAAAACGTACGCCGTATTCTTCTTTAGAAGGAACTAGGTAAGAATATGACAATTAACATCTAACTCATTGTTGCAATCGTAAAATCAAATAACGTCTTTAAAGAAAGTAGAGATTCTAAATTAAGACATGCAGTGATAACTAGGAAAGAGTTTTATAATAATGCTGTTTGTCAGAAAGACTTCCCTTTTCATGTGTGTTTTTGATTGCATCTTTATAAAATACAATAGCTACATACTATCCTGGGTTAAATCTCAATCCAGTCCGCATCAGCATGGCACGCGTGACGCTATTTTTATCACGCGGAAAACTTTCGCCGATATAGTTTTTCGCACGAAATGAAACGGCGTAGCGCTTGCCATTCTACGGCGCTGGTCCACAGGAATTCAAATGATATCCAAAAAAAGCTATACAATTTAGCACGGCGATTTGAACTTGGAATAAAAAAAAAAGAAAAAATTACACTGTATGAGAAACACACGTTCGCCGTTGTCAGATTCGCGTTCGAATCGGAGCCGTCCCCGGTGTCGGGCGGCAGCTCGCGCGCGCACGCGGAGTCGCCGGCGGCGCGCTTCCGGTTCGACTCGGACTCCGTGTCGCCGCGCTCCATGTTCGAGGACGACTTCGCGCCGCGCGGCCGCACCGCCTCCATCGCCGAGGAGGACGAGAGCGACGTCCCCCCGCTCAGAACCAAACCGCAACAAGCACACAAAGATATCAAAAAGTCGGAATCGGTAAATATATTCACTAGGGAATCGGATCCGTTTGAAGGAGACGCGTTTTTCGCGTGCACAGGCTCTGATAGAGCTGCGAGGAGAGAGAACTGGCCGTCTGATTTCCAAGGGTTCGATCACGCGTGAGTCCGCTCTGTCCGGTTTGTTAGTCTGCGGCCGGAACGCTCGTAGGTTTGTTGGGCACTAGCGTTTAAGGTTATGACAGAAAATTTAGATTGAATCGTTTAATATTTTTCGTCATGTCGTAATATGTGGAGGTGTGTGTTGTTTTTTTATGGTGTTTGACCAAAGTAATGGCCCTGTTATTCCTCTAGTGCGTGCAATTATTTCAAGAGAAAACAAATTTTCGTGCAGTCTTTGATCTGAAATAAGATCCCATTTTTACGCGCTAATAACCATTACAATAATATCTGTTAAATTAAAGAAGTACTACTTTTTAACGAAAATCTTCTATGAATTTTGGTTATTGATTAATTAAATGTTGCTCGAACTGAGATACATCACAGACTCATTATGTTCTTAGAAGTATTTAAAATTTAAATCTCGTTACTGTCTCCAGCCACTCTATAACGCTAGTATATCAATAAATCTATGGGAACCAAAAACTCTTTGTCTATTCGCGCTCGATTCTATGAATCTGTCAATAGTTGCTTTGCTATCGTTTTGCACTGGATGCATTTTTCTATACGTATAAATTTTAGATTAAGAATGAGTCTCGAATAGACGAGAATAGACAATAGAGTTCTTTCAACTGTTGCTACACATGTACTTTTCAGTTAAATCTTTATGAATTTACAGTAAAATGTATCTACCATTCTGGTACATGTAGTGCGGTGGTTCTAAAGCTGCCACATAGAAACGAAAGCGGAGGCAAACGAGTATAAGTATGATTTGAGTTTGTATGATTAGTCACGGCTTCGCTATATCTCCGTTTTCCCATCAGTTTGTATGTGGCAGGTTTTGAAGTAGTCATTACAGAACAGCGGACAACGGGCGGTCTTGTCACAATAAAAAATATATAGTCATCGATCTCGTATATTAGATCTTAGCGGTTCCCTTCCCTCGGTGGAAATTCTATATTTTATACCCCAACACATTTCTTTTTAGGTTAGTGATACACCTTTAGTCGCTTGCCAGTCGAAATCATCTAGTCCAAAACAAGTCTAAATTAAGTCATTCGTTATAAAATATAGAATTTTGCATCAAATCTGTGTCTAATATTTCCGATATAGTTTTACGGCGGTATATTAACTAGTATTTAGGTATAGTCGAGGTTAAGCTGTATACCCACTGACCATTGTCGCCCTAGTATTATGTTAAGACATATATGAATTTGGACGGAGCGCGTTCGAGTTTGTATAGGCCTTGAAACGCAACCTGTGATATGTATAAGCAACGCCCTATTTTAAAGTTTTTTTAACGCTTCTGTAATGTGATATTTGATCTTTGCTGTTATCATCAACTCCACTTTTTTATTTAGGAATAAATATGTCAGTTTTTTTTTATTTTATTGACTTTATAACTATGATCACAGAATAAATATTTGACTTGAGTGAATTCAAAGAAAAAAATATGTTTGAGCTTTGTTTTCTTTTTATTTACATACCTACTTCGTTTAATCTGAACCGGACATTTTAGAAGTACGGGTTTAACTGTAGCAATTAAAATAACAGTAAAGAAAACGCTTTGATTCTTGGCAGCTAAACATAAGTTATGAATTCACAATATTATTTGACGTAAAAAATTAAAAATATTCTAACTATATTTTTTTTACTTTACTTACTTTTGACGCCTTCCGTATTTCAACATTGAATCAATTTATTAAAATTGTTGGGCACAAATATTTATTACTCAGTATTATTTCATTTTGAATAAAGTTGTAAATATTTTCGCATAACGAATAATTTTTATCATCTTGTAAATAAATTTGTCTGATTTTGTGTGGTGTAATATTAATACTGTGTTTTTCAAACTTGTTTAATAATGACTCAATAAAATTTTTTTTAAATATATTTCTTGGTATTGAACGAATGCGGAGTTTGGCGCAAAATGATGAAACATGCAATTATTAAACTTATATAAATTTGGTATTACACGTGTAGTGCATGTAATCCAAGAAGTTTATTATTTTTATTTGCATTTATTATTTCTCAACCAATCAAAATCTTATTCGACTGTCTATGAGTTTCGTTTAATCATATAATTAATTGCATTTAAATTTATTATTAATTGCATTTGATTACGAATTTAAAACCGATTAATGTAGTATTTGACACAAATGTCAATATTTATTTTAACGAATATACATATTTTTGGAAGGTTGTGTTTGTATATGAACAAAAATGATTACAACTTTTACGTAACTATATGACCTCATTAACTAAATATATAACAGTAACTAATCACTACTTCTAAATTTCTTATAAGTGCGATCTTTTCCGATTTTTTTATTAATTGTAAATGGAGAAACTTCTTTAATTTCTAACAAAGGCGAGTTCCGCATGTGACAATTAAAATTTTTATACATGTTGATGAGATGCAGACAAACCCACTAGATTCTAATCCAAGCTTGCATGGGGACTCAATTAAAACGTTATACAAACATGCCAATATTATAGCATATACTATTTTATGTTATTTAGATCTTTCCTCTACTAAATCGCGAATACAATTTTTTTTTGATCTTTTTCTGTGATATTTTTTTTTGTGATTGTCAATAAAGTATAAAATCTTACAAATTGTATAAGTTATTTGTATTTCCATTCTGCTCTAAAGGTAATATTTTTAGAATCACGTCTAATGTTAAATTTGTTATAATATACAGAACAAAATAACTTTTACTCATTTTATATTGCCGTAATTAAAAATATTCTTCGTAAATTTAAATACTTATGAAAGTGTTGTATGTAATAACATGAAAAAATATGCACTTTTTATTAAAAAAATTAAGTAAAAATAAACCCATAGTCATTTTATAGAATTAAATTTAATTAACAATGTATTCATGAAAGCTATTGTTACCTATACCTAGCGATGTGGAGTCGGTTTTGTATTAAACAATTTTTTGTACATAAAATAGTTAGTAAATTAATTATGTGCAATTATTAACACACTATGGCGCAATACCAAAGGTATTTATGTTCTGTAACTGTTGTGTAAAATACTCGGAATTATTAAAATTATAATAAAATGATTTAAAATATACTTATTGTGTTTTAATAACTGGTTGTTCACCGCAAACTATGACGTCCAGAACACTTAATTTGGTACAAAATTGTGAATATTTTAGAAACGACTAGACCGATTTTGATATTAAACTTGTAAATTTTACTTCTGCCAATAAAATCAAACTTTATACATCTACACAATTTATCCTTCTCATTGCATGAGGATTGCTCCTTCTCCCGCCCCGCTCACCGCTGTGTATAAAACTTAAGATTTTACTTCCTTTTTTTTTGCTAGAGGCTTCGCTCCTAGCTGCTTTTCCAGCGTAGGAAAGGAAAGGCTCTAAACATGAAATTATTATTTTAGGCGAAAGGCTTACACCTATGACTGACTATATCTCATTTCCACTATCCAACTGAACGTGGACTCAACGCGGGCGAGTCCGAAACGGAAGCCCACGTTCTAAGACATTACCGATCTCGATTATACCAAAAAGACTAAAACAAAAATAAAAAAATTACCGTCATTTTACTGACAGGTGGCAAAAGAATTTTATTCGTAACACGGGGAATTTCAATACCTACCTAATGTATTTATGAAGGATAAAAAAAACCTTAATTGTGTAGCTGTGAACAGGCGCCACTGCTGAATCAGATTACTTAGACCGTCGGTAAGTTACCATTATCCTGTTACACAGACCATATTATAATCCTTCTAATCTCTAGATATAGGTATACATATTTTGTAATTTGACCAAAATCAATTCACACAACTCCAAATTCAACAATTATGAAAGTAATTATTGCCGAAAGGCAAGCCAAGCGTTGTATGTTTTGGTCTGTGGTCTGTGTTTTAGTATATTTATTGGGAATTTATGAATACCTACATATGTTGATAATTCGCTTTTGGGTTTATCATACTAGTAGGCAGAGATCGATTTCATCTCATATTGTTGACTAGCTGTTACCCGCGACTTCCTTCGCCTACATTCTCAATACACAAAAGCTGACCCTCTGTATTGCCCCTTTAAGAAGGGTGGCGAGAGAAATTGTTGTGTAAGTCTCAAGTTATACGAAGCCTTACAACTTTGGTTCTAAAATTGAATTTTTTTCAAGACAATAAAGAATTTATTTATTATTTATTTACTTACACATCAGAGAAAACTGTATTCAAATCGAAGCAATAGTTATTGCGTCATGTGCAGTACAAACATACAGACAGACAGGTATTTTAACAATCAGATTTTTGGCTTCTTATTTTTCTCTTCTCTTTTAGAATGCCCATATTTTTTTGGCAATATAAGTCTTAGTTACATTTTTATTTTCTTTATGCCGTTAATCATAAACAATTTAGGAATATGTAATAATTATATTATCCTGAAAAGTAAAGCTGTCTGTTGTAGTTTGATAGAAAAAATGACATACTCTCAAAGGCCATACTCGAAAGTTTTTATTTCCTAAAAACTATACTTTGTATGCGACAATAGATAAAATACCCATTAAACCCATAAAGTATCGACTGAAATGGTCATACCACGGAACGTGACATGACACGTGTGACAAATGACAGCCGTAACTGGATGTCAAATTTTAATGATGTGTCAAATCAAATGTCAAAACCTTAAAAACATTTTTTTGTTCTGTTGAATAAAAGTTAACAGCTGTGTTTTTCCTATTTTAATAACAATAAAATCAAAATATATTATTGAAAGTACAAGTATACTGTTAATTTACATTGGGTCATGCTAGAATCAAAAAGATTGAGCGTTGTTTTGGACAATGAAACAAAGGTAAATTCATTTTATGAAACGTTAAAGATCCCCTTTGTTGTTTACGTGTTACATTATTGCTTCTTGTATGTATTTTCTATAGGACACGAATAATGCACGGTGGAGATGATGTTCTGGCATATAATACAGGTTCTAGTCATAATGCTGATTTAGATAACCAGAACCAAATACAACTACACAAAATGAAACAACCAGAACATTATATTGAAGCGCAAGTACTCGAAGGTGATACTTTGCAAGCCATCGCGCTACGATTTCATTCTTCCGTATGTACCTTTATTTAATTTTATTTGTTGGAACTATTTTATACCAAACTTTATGATCATATTGTCATGTATTATGTTGGTTGTTTTGTGATTATGAGCACTTATCTGATTCTTGAACACATACTAAGATGAGACATTTCCCATTAATAAATTCATATCAAAACAATCTTATAAATATTCTTATAAACTCCACATTATTTTATCTAAATATCCTAGTTTGATTAAAAGTGTTTCTTCAGATTTCAGAATTGAAAAGGGTAAATCATATTCATAAGGATAATGAAATATTTGCCAGACGAACAATCAAGGTACCAGTTACACCATACTCTATTTTAACTGAAACATTGCCAATGACTATTGTTAATCCTGTGCCTTCCACTTCTAAGGAGACTCCAAAGAATTCGCTTTTCCAAGATTTAAATACCAATTTACACAATAGAGGGAACCATAGTAACATACTATTGAATGATAGTTTGACTAAAGGAAATAATGATTGTGAGATTGATTACAACAAAATTGTTTTAAATAGTAAGCTGGCGCCATCATTGATTCCATACACTGATACTGAACTGCTGGAGCCTGTGTCTGAGGATACCCAACTGTTGCCGAGTAATAAAAACAAAGAAAGTGTAGAAACTGTTGTGGTGAAGCAGCTGACGTCACAAGGTGCTGATTTTGGACTGAAGTGGTACCATTTACTGAGCTGTGTCCTGGTTTTAGGTGTTCTGATACCTATTGTTTATGTTTTGTTCTTTTTAGAAAAGCCACATGAGTTGATGCAATTTCATGGCTCTAACAATACAAATAATATTCTAAAGAATATGACATAACTTTCTAAGAATGAAGCTTTAAATGTTTAATATAAATATATGTATATCTACTTTTAATATAGGTTTCGTCATATTTGTATTTATGTGTTTTATTATACATACATACATACATAAAATCACGCCTCTTTCCCGGAGGGGTAGGCAGAGACTACTTCTTTCCACTTGCCACGATCTCTGCATATTTCCTTCGCTTCATCCACATTCATAACTCTCTTCATGCAATCTCGGCGGTTTCGGGTACTTTTGACCTGACCCTTTACCAGGACGTCCTTAATTTGATCAAGATACGTTCGTCTAGGTCTTCCCACTCCGACCTTTCCCTCCACAGTGACAGTGTTTTATTATATGGTAGCTTTTTTGAGCACAACAACAAATTACAAAAGACTGTATTATCATTATTCATTATTTCATATTAATCATTATTTTTATCCAAAATAAAGCTGGCACAAGTTTATTTTGGATAAATTAGACAAAAAAGGTGTAATCTGTCATGATGATGAACTCACGATGATTTCCCCCACCGTAAGAGCATCGGTTAATATTCAAACTATAACTTAAAAAATAATTGGGATTCGAACCTGTGCCTTTGTGCGCGTCACGCATTTTGACAATAGAAGTTTGTTTCATGTAGGTCTAATTTGTTTTTTGCGGGCATTCTGCTATCTATTTATTGAGAATCTAGTTGTTAGAAGGGAAAAATTTACTCAGTGCTACAAAATCAGTAAGTTAGGCCAGTTTTTCTTTAATGGATTGCACCATATTAAAATACCCTTAGGGCAAAAACACTTTTTTGAATCTTTGTAACCTTTGAACTATATGATCTGATTTAGATGAAATTTTAAAGGTGTGTGTAGTCTGTCAGTAAAATTAACACAATTTCGTAAAAAAATTATTGCGAGGTCAAAGTTCGAGGCTAATGAGTAGTTTAGTCTTTTATTACAAGGTCTGCTGCGGATACATAATATATTGATTTGGAAATGAAAACCAAAATTCGCAAAATAAACTATTTATTTTATTTCTTTTACAAACCTATTTGCTTAAAAAATATATCGATGTAACAAATTGTGAGTAAATTATTGACACAATTATTTCTTTAATAAATTTCTTATTAATATGATAAATGCAACCTTAAAACTTTACCAAACACCCGTCTTGAATACAAATTAAGGCGCGAGAGTTGCTATTACATGGGTTGTCTAAAATTCAGATCCAATAAACAAATATAAAAATAATTACCATTATTCTGAAAACTATATCTAACAGACAAATTAATCAATGATTGAACTCTCAGCGACCTTCGTGGTATTACAAAAGCCTCGTATTACATACTGTAGTTTACTAGAATGAGGTGGTATTGTAAAGCTTCATGTGAAATAGTTTAACGGTTATCCCGCTCGGCGCTTCCGAAATCAAAAGTTGCTGCTGCGACCGAGATGGGGGTTACTCTCGTGCACGCTGCGAAAAAAAATAAAATTCTATTATTTTCAAATTTTGCTTATGTAAAACAAATAGAAAAGAAAGATGTTACACGGGTTAGTGAAAAATGATGAGGCAGGAGAGCAGCGTGAGGAAGTCTTCATCTGAAGAAAATGCGAGCGCTTTGTAGGCAGATTAGTGATTCCTTGTTATAATAGATCAAAACAACAAAATCACTAGTCTTCCATACAATGCGCCGCGACCGACGCCCGTTAGTTGATGTAAACCTAGAAATATTGTTAATCACAAACAATTACATAGCAAACATGTAATTTAACATTTCCTTTCGTCATTTTTAGCAAAAATTATAGTAATATGTAAAGTAATCGTTTTTATTGTAATTATGATGGGCTTGGTAACTGTTTAACTTCTAAACAACATGTAAATTATTCCATTTGTTAAAAGTGGTTTTATAAAATGATAATTTCACATTATTATAGTCAAACATGAATGACGAAAGAAAACGTTCTCCCATGAAAAGGTTACACTGGTCGGCATCAAAATCAGAGCAATAATGTGAATATGTGAACTCGATACAGTATAGACAGACTAAAAATATGTGGTGATAATTTGTCCATCACGTAAAATTTTGATGTAAAGAGCTTTTTTAGATTTCGCTAGAATTCGTCACAATTCGATAAAGGCAACGGTATTCGTAAACGTTTTTCGCATGTTTGTCATTGTATTCTGTATTTAGCTCTGTGTTAGAAAGAGATAGGTTAGTTAATTGTAAACAACAGCTTGCTAACTAACAAACACATGCGCAAGCGCAATGATTGTTTTGAATTAGTGAGCTTGAACTTGTGGAGAAAGTTATAAAAAATTTGTTTGTTTTAATTTGGTTTTTGGTACATTGCCCACATGGAAAAAAGATATAATGGCAAGTGGACCCCAGCAATGTTAGCTGATTTTTGCTGGAGAATAAATCGAGAATAAAAGTACAAAATAACTCTTATTTTTTAATTAATAGGTATATTTTCAACATTGTAATTTAATTTTTTTTTTCAAAATAAGTAGGTATTTTATTATATATATCTAAATTTCGGTATTTTATTTCAACGGCAGTATCTCGAAAACTAGACGTGGTAGCATAAATCTGTAAACAGATTTGCATTCTGCTAACCAAAGCCAATAAGAATTACATACTATAATATTTTTGCTCCCGGACTTTTTTTTTTGCCGACCAGTGTTATTATTACTGTTCAACTTAAAATGAAAATTATTATTGACAAATGATTTCTACAGGAAAAAAAACAACCCATTACTCTTAGAATATCCCATGAGAAATGTCAATTGATTTATAAATGACTGTCATACTAATTATATTTCTACAAGGCCCAACAAGGAATGATAGTAACACTCTATACGTATCTACAAAAGTCTGTGTTTTACCTGGTGTTTGTAATCGGGCCAGTGAAACGATCAATTTTGCAAGCATTGAATTACATTTTAGCTTTGTTTGGGGCCAACTCAGGGAACTCTTCAAACATTCTAGCGTCAAAACAATGCGTGTTAGTAATGATTATAAAGATGTTAACATATTGATTGATGCAATACTTTAATTTTTTAAAGCTATAAGCTTTATCATATTTTATAGAATTATAAAGAAAAGCTTGTTTTTGTCATTTGTTACATCTGTACTGTTATTCCCAAAGGTAAATTTGGCAAATCTTTTCACATTATACATATTATTCAGATTGAATACCAGGAATTTCAAAATAACATGAAGGAACTGCCGTCTGGCTTTATGAAGTTTATGCATGCGATGCCGCAAAAATTCATTGATTCGTATCCCAAATATTAGGATTAGGTTGATTTCGCGTCAAATAATTTCCTGGGCTGTAACATACTGAGCCTTCTGGATTCTGACAAGCAGTTTTCCCTCACCGCAAAAGCATCGTTCCCTGTTCCCAAAAGTATTATCCTATTCCCAAGTAATATTTTATGAGTACAAGTACTCAAAACCGACGATCCTGCTTGTAAAGGTCGATAAATGCAGGACGAGCGTGCAGTTTGCTGTAAAAGTCGGGTGATGGTGGGTCATGTTTTCATTTCATATCCCCAAATATATTTTGAAAAGATGAGCATGCAGTTCACCTCCCCGGCAGTACATACTGCGCTCTCTGAAGGGAGGAGCGAAAATATATAATACCTCTGCTGCAGCAGATATTGCGCCTTCTGTATCCTGGCGGAGGTGCCGGTGATGGTGATGATGCGGTCGCTGGAGCCCTGCAGCGGCGCCGCGATCTCGATGCCGGCGCCCGACTCCGCGCGGATCTTGCGGATGCGCGTGCCGGCCTTGCCTATTATCGCGCCGGCCAGCTGCAATTTTATTAATTTAACATTACCAGTATGTCTTAGAAAGACCATGTCATGGTCGATAAAAGATAGGGAGTCACTTTTCGTATACCTTCATCCCGATTAACATCTGGAAACTACGCAAAAGTGAATTCACGTACCGGCGACTGTACTTTTGTCGAAAGTAGTAGCCAAGTAAGAAATATGTAGGTACCAATGGAAACTAAGAATTCTAAAAAGTGGACTACGTGGGAACAGAACGACCGATAAGCGGACCCCAAGTCAATTAGGAATACGCAAAATTATAGAAAAAGATAAACAACATCAATTACCAAACGCTTTTGAAAATAGTAGGGCATGAAGGTGAAGACAATGTGTTATGAATTTCATATTCGCGGCACGGTTACGGCGGCGGCACCGCTAACAATCGCGAAGAAGAATTGACTACTATCAATAACCACGTCGAAAAAAATTGTGAATAAAAAAGACTACTCACATCCTTAGGAATAGTGACCTGCGTCGAGGTCTCTTGCCCCCCGTTGCTGGAGAAGCCCCCCCCGCCGCCGCCGAAGTTCCCCCCGAAGCCGCCGCCGAAGCCCCCGCGCGGGGCGCCGCCACCGAAGTTGCCACGCGGAGGCGGACCGCCGAAATCATTGCCGCCGAAGCCTCGGGGACCTGCAATTGTAATTTCAAATGCTTGTAAAAGGTTACCGTAAATGAATCCCGTGACGTGAAGAACCTTGCACATTTAGGCAACTAGAAGAAAAGATGTGCGGATGGATGTGACTTCGTGTAAAAACCTTATTTTTAATTAAGGACCGTGGTTACATACAGTGAAACTCCATATTTGTTTCACGCTGTCAAAGCCAAAGGTGTATTCCTAGCAGCAGCGACCTACCTCCAGTGGGTCCTGGTGGGGGTCCCCTCGACATCGGTCCCCGGGGCCCGCCGGGCCCGCGGCTGGGCCCGGGCGGGGGCCTGGCGGAGGGCCGGCCGGGGCCCCCGCGCGGCGGTCCCCTTCCGCCGCCTCCTCCGAAGCCGCCATACTCGTCTGCGTAGAAATCATCATAGTTGTGGGGGTCGTAGTTTTGGATGGGCCCTTTGATTGGTACCTGGAATATTAATTAAAAACTAAGTAAACAATAAATAAGAGGAATGAAAATAAATTTGCTTTAGTGTTTTTCATTCTAACAGCACTGTTTCACTTCTCAATTTGCAGTCTAATTTCGTCCACTGCAGAACATAAACCTCCTCTAACGCATTCCAAGCTACAACAAGGCAACTAAGTTTTCTCGGTTTGTGAGTCCCATCTGTAAATTCTAATCCAGCACTATGTGACCAACACCGCCTATTTTTACTTAACCAATTAGCTAGTATACTCGTACAAAAAAAATTCAGGCAACTGTTACCATGAAATCTTGTAGAGTTGCGGAGATTGACGGACGGGAATCGAGTCGGGCTTCGTGTAAAAAACCTTACTTGCACAATCCAGATACTGTCGAGTATAATGTTATACAATTTAGTGCCAAACCCCCACCTGTCTGATGAGGTCCAGCACCTCGCGCACTCCGGCCGCCACCGCGTCGGCGTTCCCCACGAGCTGCACCACCCTCTCCGAGCTCTGCGGCGCGGGGTTCGAGAAGATCTTCAGCTTCGCGCCGGTTTTCTGCAATTATATATAGCATTACATTAGTATTGGTGGCGGTAAAATTAATACTTCTTTACCATCAGAATCAATACTAATATTTTAAATACGGAAGTCTGTTACGCTTTTGCGCCTAAATCATTAGACCAATTTTGATCAAATCATGCATGAATATATTTTAACGGAGGTCAATCAAACTTTCTTTTTATGATTTCTTATTTTTACCACGGAAACGAAGTCTTAACATATTTACATAATATGGATCAATTCGAATCGAATTGCCAAATCTATCATGCAAGCCACTAACATAAAAAAAAAATCACTTCGATCCCACACACCCAAAAGAGAACGAAAGAACATCCTATCAAGCAGATTGGCGTTAAAGAGTATATTTTTTTTTATTAAAAATGTCGTGGCTCGTAATCATAATCCATAGTCTTTATCTACGTCTTTAGAACCTGACGTGATATTAAGCACGATATTGTCATTTACATGCGAGTGTAAAATCATTAAATAGGATGAAATATAAAATGTCAAAACTTGTTAATTTAACAAATAAATGTAGTTTTTTTTTATGATGTTTATATAGACTCTGGCTAACAGCCAAGTGCTTCATACATTTTATTTACAGACAGACCTTTATTTATAAATATTAATCTGAGAAAGCCATAGACAAATATATAAAATAAAGAAAGGTCTCCTTCTAGTTATTTTAAGGGCCTTTTTAGTTTAATATTATGGTGCTGCAGAAACTGATATTTATGCAGCACCATAAATTTAAATATTTAACCATAATATTTAATTGTAAATATTTAATTTTTGCCTGATGGCAATATCACTATTTACACTTTTTTTGTATTTGTTCATTAAATGGCAAACTAAACAACAAAAGGACCTTGAATCAAATAGTAGTAAAACAATAAGAATAAAAAAATAACTTACAAATAGACGCGCTACTAAATAATTGATTTTAAAAAAATATATATTCGTAACTAAAACAAAATACCGACCTAACAACGACTCTTTAAGAACGGAAAATATTTTATATCAACATGTACTTTAAAGTTACAAAACACAATTGACATCTTATAAAGTATGAAATTAATATATATATGACAAAAGAAATATTTTTATATAGGAAGTAAATAAAAAATTAAATTTTCTAATTATTTTATTGATTTTTTTGTAGATAAAAAAGTTAATATATGAAAATAAAATTATTTTGTTTTGTGATTACATAACGAAACAATATCAATCAGTTACGTTGCAATAAAAAAAAAATTAAAATTAACAAACTTTTGATAAAATAAAAACTATTATCAAAATTACCGATATTAGATAACTTCATGGCGGTTCCGTCCTTCGGCGACACGTCAAGGAGACACCAGCGCGCGTCGTGCTAAGTCCTGGCGGGGCGTTCATTCTGTGTGGTGACGTTTGACAGCGCGCACTGCGCTACACGCATGCGCCGCAGGATCGACCGGCGCACGTCACACGTGTCCCACACGCACAAACAACCGGTGAGGACACTGACTTGACAACTTTAGTAGTCACACACGTCCAGTAAATCACTTTTAATTTTTCTAAGTCACGGATTATTTTGCGACCGAACGGCGGAAGGAGCGTTCATCCCCCGGGTGGTTGAACACCGAATGAAGCAATGAGCGCGCTGCATCACCTGCCTGCCTCGGTCCCCGCGCCCCCCGCCCTGCACTTGTACGGCATCGCGACACGCCTACACCTCAACCTGGGATCCGCTACCATCTGTCGTATCCTTACAGTACCCTATACTAACTGCAAACAATCCATTTCAACCGCGAGCCATCTAGCGGCCGACCAACTCGCCGGGGAGGCGACCCTCGTCTTTGTTCGCGGTGTGACAGTCTAATCAGAAAGTTATTAATTAGGATATCTTTTACCAAGAAAAATTTCTTGATAGATAAAGTTTTCAGGAATTAATAATACCTTTTTAATATGACTATTTAAAGGTTGCTCCGTAAATAAAACCTTACAAAAACAATGTTTCATCGAGTAAGATTTATTTAATGAATAGAAAAAGCTGGCACTATTCCAACAATAGCTTTGTTCTAGCTTCACACAACACCCGCAGATGTGGAAAATAGATATACAATAGCGTTTCTCCATCAGGTGGGCTGTCCATTTCCACCTTGCGGCCAGCGAGTGACCGCGAAGCCCTACGCCCTCGGAAACGGAAGCGTGCGGGGTAATTGTCGGTGTCACCGGCGCCTGCTAATTACCGACATGTTCGTACGACATGTGTGCCCCGCTCAAATTACACTTATTTGTCTATGGGTACACCGCGCGTAATGACAGTCGCTATGTACGTTAGTCTAAAACATACGGTCAATATATGTATTGAGGCTTAATATTCATATTAATTTATTTGTCAACTAAGTGCAGGTACATTGGTCTTAATGTCCCGATAACGCCTATTTTGTCCGTAGCCCAGAGGTTTGTAGCGCTAAAAATATTGTACAATCTGTACTAATGTAAATAAAAAATAAAACATCTTAAAAAAAATCTCGCATAGAATCAGGAGTGAGTTCCCCCCTCTGTTTATTAATAAGTGCTCAAGAAGACATGCTCTTGTCTCATGCATCTTCATGACATGGACACCCTTTTGATATTCATCAAAATAGGAGTTAAAAGATTGTTTCGTTGAAAGAATGAATAACCTTCCTACAGATATAAATACTTGAAACAAATAATCACATAAAAAACCCTTAAAAAACACAGAACCTCGACTAAGTAATCTTATATAAAATCTGTGAGTACATGATCCCTTCCTCTTTTTTCGTGACGTATCGAGGATGTGGCGTTACAAAAAGGCCGCGTGGCTGCAACCCGAGCGGCGCCGCGCTTCCGACGGATGGAGCCCCGCGGCACATGTGATAACCCTACAAGCGACTCGTTTCCCATTGCTCCCCATAGCCGGCAGAGGCCTATTATAATTTTGTAAAAGTTCGCGGCCTTAGCCGAAGATTAAATCAGATCTTTTATTCTTTTCTTACAACAATTAAGGACCCGGTCGGACGGTGTAATGGGAGATGAGTGGATATATGCGTTCGACATTTTTTTGAAAATGCCGACGCGATATGTTTAAGATCGATAGAACATTTTGTTCAGATCTTAGAAATATAATATCCACTAACAATGGTTATTTTAACTACATTTCGTAATCACCATATAAGAAATATCCATATATACCTTCAGGTAACATCTTTAAGAACTGGCGTTCTGTCTAGGTTTTAACTTGTAAGTACCTTAAACTTAGAGCCTTTTTAATATATAAAGCTTTAACCTAGTTTGCATTCCGCTAAGTTCATAAACTTGGCTAACTTGCAAGGAATTCCTTTAACGGTCAAACTTTTCTACTGCAGACTAAAAGCTCCGCAAAATCGCACTTGGTGCATGTTTCTTATCAACTAAC
Organism: Amyelois transitella; assembly: GCF_032362555.1. Classification (NCBI taxonomy): domain Eukaryota; kingdom Metazoa; phylum Arthropoda; class Insecta; order Lepidoptera; family Pyralidae; genus Amyelois; species Amyelois transitella. Next base: position 6,851,404 of record NC_083522.1, on the reverse strand, counting down.
TCAATGTAATTTTAAGAGTAAGAAAAATAAAATAGAATTGCGGTAGACCTGTGAGCATTCAATGAAAGAAATAATAAAAATACTCGTTTGTAATAAACGATAGACGTTCTTCGAATATATGTACATAAGAAAATTATTAAAAATGGACAGAATTTCGGGTGAAATCTAACAAAGTTTCTGAGGAGCATAAACGACATAAAATATTAAAAAGAAAACATTTAATCGAGAACAGGACGCGCTAGTCGAGTCGAGTCGGCTACCTGGCGCGCAGGTGACTGAAGACGGGCGATTAAAGACCGAGCCATATGCTCCGAATTTCTATTTATGTGTGCAAGAGTGGCGCGGCATTGTGCAAGTAGTTTGGTAGGTAGGTGAAGGCCAGGTGCGCGGTTTTTGTGCGGCTTTTTGTTCGGCCTTCCGGCGGCTGCGCGACCACCTGCCGGCGACGCGCCGCCCTCGCGCAGCTGCCGAGACGCACGCGCCCTGTGTGAACTTTACACTTCTACTTTAAAGTCATCATACCGCTTTTAAGTAGGCGAATACGCGGAAAACTACTCCTCGATCCTATGCAAAGATTGTGATTCATTTTTTAATTTCAAAACACTATGAGTTGTTAGACTGGTGTTAATGTCTACTAACAATCACTATGACAACCAACATTTTGAACAAGCTTACTGCAGCATTGGCTTAAACTTATACCTAGCGAACTTAAGGATACGATGAACGCTCACCACTTTTTAGAAAGGTTTCAATGAAATAGTGTCACAAGTTAGACCAAGGGTTCTTTCTTATTGCCTATGAAAAGGATTAAAATTACAAAATGGAATAAACCCCGCCCGACTCGTGTGTTTAATAATGTAACCAGAACTTCTAAACTTTGGAATTTTGACGTACGGAGACGGACGAGGCATCTCATTATTATTAGAGCAGGTTCAAATAACTGAAAGAAAGACGACGCTTACAATGCTTAAAAGCTTTATACCTGACATAAAAATAAGGTTAAACTTATCGCAATAATTTCAGTACATGAAGAGGACACAAACACATGCGTCAATGAAAACTCCGTTCACATACGAAAGTCTTTTGTAAATGACAACAAAAGAAAATGAATTCGATGCGCGCATTGTGACCCGTACCAGGTAACGGCCATTGACTCTATATACTTTTATACGGGAACAAAAGATTCGCGAACAGCTGATCGATGGCAGAGGGAATGATAAAAAATTGGGACATCTTCAGGTAGACAAGATTAAAGCTTTGCGATAAATTAGTTGCGAAGCACTTTTTGCGAAAAAAAGCGCGGACGGAGCTAAAATAATTCAGTACCCGATTGATTTGATAATATCCTCAGTTAGTACAAAATTTGCTTCATCGCATTCAAAAGTTCACTGACTGATTTTTTTCCACCACCTTCATATTTCGATAAGTGGTATTAATGCTTATAGACAAAATACTTTATTTGTCAGGATGTTTTAGTTGTATCGAGGAAACTATTGAACTTCATACTAATACATTGAGCAGACATAACCATATTAACCACAAAAAGTTTTCCCCGCAAAGCTTTCGAACGGGAGAGTTAATATCAGACCCGCTTGTACGGAAAATGTAGCGGCAACTAAGGACAGAGTCACACTACATCTGATGACAACTCGGATACCAAAGGTAACTCCACTACATAACATAGAATTTTACACAAAGCGGCTGCCACCGGAATCTATAAGGCTAGACTTGGAACTAGTCACTGGAGGAATAAATATAAATAAACTTTTCTTTAGTATTTTTTGTCTTTGCATAAATTTTAGCTTTAATATGATAACTTCCAAATTCAAAATGAAATGAACGTCAGTTCAAATCCCCGCACAAGCTGGCCAGTACCAACTCTCGTTATGAAAGGCAACACCGCTAGATTAGCAAGTTGCGGACGTTTTAAAACTTGCTCGGCGCTCTGGGCGGGAGTAATTGATCCGAAGGATGCGGGCGGTGCATTATATAGTTATGCCGTTTAACTTGTTTGTTGTTCTATGATGGGGTCTCCCTATAAGCTTTGTTGAGATATAAGAAGTCTGTTTAAATTTATCTCTGATAAAGGAATATAGATCGGTGTCGATAACAACAGTAAGTTTCAACATATTTTTAATATTGAACTTTTTGCATTGTAGTTTGACGCCTTTGGTCACTACTCTGGCGTGCAAGGCGACTTAAGATAGATTTTTAGATATTACGTTGTATTTCCTTTTATAATAGATTTTTTTGTAAGAAGGAAAGTGTTATAGCCATATAAATCGTGTTACATTAATCCCAATTCATTAGTTACGTCAATAGCATTTATTAACGTAACAACTGTATAATGATGTACTAATAATGAGATGGCAAAATATAATTTATCAAGCAAAACAAAAACCGAGATAATACGGTATTAACGCAACCCAACTAGATGTGAATACATACTCAATACATAGATTTAAAGAGAAAACTTTATAAAAATAGTCGAATCGCCCGATAAAAAGGTAGCGCGAGTCTTCGACGACGCCCGACAGATGTTGGCGCATCTGCTGCACGTGGCTGAATACCTTTACGATAAAAAATTCTTTTCGAATAACTGTATGCGCCGCGCAGATGACTTTAACGTGTCGAAGCAACCCATCTGCTCGACCACCTTCATACGCTATGTTCGCTATACGAGTAACTTACATACAAACACACCTCTTTACCTTAGGGGTACATACTTTGTTTTACCACTTGTTACGATCCTAGCATATTTCTTTGCCTCATCCACATTCTTCATCATCATTCAACCATCTTTTCATGCAAGCTCGATTGATGGTGCTCTTGACTTGCTGTTTCAACAAAACGTCTGTAATGAATGAAGGTAACTAAACCGACCCAAATGTGGTAGTGGTAACAAACCCATTCTTGTAAGCCGTCTCGCCTAACATAAAAAAAAAATAAAAGTTAGGTTCGATAAAATATTGTAAATTGTCTTACATCGCGAAGTTCCTTGATCTTGGAGCCGCCCTTGCCGATCACGCAGCCCGCTCGGCTCTGGTGGATCAATAGGCGAACGTCGAGGTCTTCAGTGTTGCCCTTGGGTCCTCCCTAACAAAATAAGCGAATCCGATGTCAATGTGTTTGCTATTGATGCCAAATACGTATAAATTTTATTCGAAGTTGTACTATATGGAGATTTTTAACCTGTTTCAAATATATTATTGGGTAAAGTACTTATATATATTACTTACATCAGCCAAATTTGGAAGAATCTCTTTGACGATATCCAAAACAGAATCGACATCCGGAGCCAATATCGACAGTACACTGAAAAACAATGACTATATTAGCACACGTAAATACAAGCGCAAGAGAATGGATAAGAATCACAACACAATATTAATAAATAACGATATAAAAATCAACGGTCAGGGAGGTCTGTTTGCCGGACTTTACTCAAAGCATGATAAGATGAAAAAGTGATGTCGGTAGAACTAAGATAGATCAAACGAGTGGTCCAACGAGGACAGAACACGAGTGAGAGGATAAAGTCCTGAGGGAAAAGTTCTTAGCGACTAATGAGCGGAGTGACGACACAGAGGTCTAGAATGAAAGTAAGTCCGGTGCGAGGGTGCAGCGTACTGCGGAGTGTCGCGGGTGGTCACACGGGGTGAAGCGCCTAAGTTCAAACACGATCCGACTCCTGACTGTTGACAGAGTATATAAAAGAGGCTCGGGATTTAATTGAGAGTAGATGTTGGCGATATAGTTTACCGTTCGGGGCCGGGGCAATCTGGGACTGTTATAGAGGCTTTGTACTGCGTGGCGGGGCGGCGGGCGGGGCGGCGGCGTCCGGCGGGGCGGGACCGGCAACCAAGACACGCTGTAGCACCGCGCCGCGCGACTCCACTCGCCACGGACAACACTCGTGGTAACACCTCCCAAATAACTTTGTCTCTGGTAAGCGGCGGACTAAATTTGAGGGATTTCTCCGTGCAGTTGACCCAAACTTTACCAAAAATAGTTCAAATCCAACTGTGGTTAAAATGGTTACGTTGTCCACTAAACTAAAATCTTGCCTTCAGAGTGTAAAGTTATTTGGTAAGCGCTGTATTTTTAGCAAGTGTTGGGAGCGGTCGAGTGTTTAGGGCATGAGAGGAGGCACGCGGCGCGTCGCGCTACGAGCACAAGGCGTCTCGGGGGCGATAAAGACCTGTAACTGGCTGCCGGGGGGTTATTCTGTCTACGACCTACGGACTAGCCGCGGGCGCGAGGCGCCTGTGCCGGCCAACAGTGACCAACAATAATATCTTCCTTATTTCGAAATCTTGACATGGTCGTTACGTTTCTACGAGACAAGCGATGTAACAAACATCGGTATGGGATGCAGAAGAAAAGAATCTGGTCAAAGTCATCAATTTCATATTACCGATTTCAAAGACATTTGCAGCAGTACAATAGTTACATATGTTTGGTAGGTACCTGGAGTAAAAGATGTTAAGTAGAGTAAAAAAATATTTTTATCTAAACTTACTGATTCAGAAAACAACAAAAATACTCTGAAAGAAATGCTAAGTGTGCTGCACCATTAAAAATATTAATATTAATATGTACCTTATTCTTCTCTATATGAAGGTTTAAATTGTAATAATCATAATTAAAAGAACTCTGCACAGATCAAATGAATTTTATACGAGTCTACATAATCGAGTCGTGGTGGCTATTAAAGCAAACCATGGGATCAATACTGACCTGGCTCCTGAGCTTTGATATATTGGTTCCGCCCTTCCCGATGATCGAACCAGCCACCTGTCAAAAATTATTCTTATCATGCGAAGATCAAACAAAAATTTACAAACATTCTAAATATTAAAGAATAAATATCTGTTATAACAGTTGAAACATCAAATGGTTTAAAGTACAATCACGTATTTAATGGAGATCTAGGCTAGAATTTAGCTGCACTTATCGCCAAATAAGACTGTTTGTAACCTTCGATTTTTTTCATTAACTATACTTACTGTTTTTTACGCTGTAGCTTCATATATCATAACATACATATTATTTAGACAACAACACAAGAAATTTATTGTTTCATGTTTATTCCATAAAGTGGGACGCCGACAATACTATCAATTTTATAACGTGGGATTTTAGGCCAAGCGTTTGATAGACCCTAAAATCTGGTTTACTGTCGTATCGAACTTAAATATTTAAGAGGGGAAGAACGATATTTCTTTTACCGCGTCATTCGATCAGTCACAAGGAAACAAAAGAACTCTCTACCTACACACAATCCTAGTATGTAGGATATTTTTTATAGAATTACTATGATTTTTGAGTAAGTTACATATGTCCAATATTGAAAATTTAATTTTTTTAAAGCTTTTGTTCTAACAGGTAATATTTTGAATTTATAAAATAAAATTAAAGTACCTAAGTATTTTTTTAAATTCACATTTTCCTCGTAAGGAAGTATTATGACTTGCGAGTAAAATCATGAATTAAACTATTTGTAATCTATATTTTTTAATAACTAATTAAAAAAAAAAATTGATAACTTACCTTGCTGGGAATCAGAAACGTGACTTCATCGTCAGTATGCCTCTGCCTCTTGTGGGAAGGGCCGTCGTCTCCGTAAGCGTCTCGCTTCATACTGCTGGCCCTGTAACAAAGTTATCATAAATTTCCGAAAAGAAGTTTAGTGGACAGATTACCTCTTCAACTCAACTTTAAACAAGGACATATTTTTACGAAATTTTATGATTTGATTTAAGACCTAATTATCGATTTAATCCGATGACATTGTTGTTTATAAGACATAATGTAGTTGAAGAATTCTTTTAAACAAGTTGGCAACTTTGAGGGAGTCATTAGAAATATTAGATTTTAATTCTAAAAACAGTTAAAGAACTTTGCATATAATTTTAAATTATCAATATCTCCAAATGATATCAGAAAACTGTTATTCGTAATTCAAAGAAGCGGCATTTTCAACAAATGCAAACACCATGACACAAGATATCGCGGGATTTACACGGAATATTTCATCTAATGAGAGACTGTCAGGAGCACACCGTCATCAAAAACATTAATCATAAGAGTCAGCTTTCTCGCTGCTAATGTTAAAGAACACTGGCTGCGACAGGTCTCAGGTATTGGGGTGGAGTTTCTTTTGGTAAAAATACAATAAATTAATATTCTCGGAATCTTCATTGACTTTTCCGTCATGTTGACACAAAATTGTGTCAATTGCAAACTTAGCTTTCCCATAGACAGGCTTTCTCGCATAAATAGATTCTAACATCCTATTAATATCACGATTTCATTTCCCATAGGCGAACAATTTTTTTATATATTTCTATTTGTAAAAACAGGTTACAATGGGGTAACATTTTGTTTTACTCGGTAGGCTGGCATTTGTACGCCCGAAGGCAAAGTGTACAAATTAATAGCAAAGTTTGTCTCAAAGTTCACTGAATTACACAAACGATAGATTCCGATTTTATTTACCGGCGGCGATTTTGTATCCGCAGCTAAAGCAGTGAAATATGTTTTTATAAAACTTAAATTGTAGGTTTAAGATGATAATATTTAGTAGAAACCAGCTTTTAGTGATTGGCAGCGTCTCGGCGAAGAGAACAGGATGCAAGCAGGCGCCGGGCCGCCGAGCCGCACCGCTATTGATCCGCCACGCAAATTGATTACAAACGAACATACAATGATACAGAATTAACATAAAAGCAATTAGGTTAAGCCCTTCTAAATTTGTAATTAATTACAGCGCGACATCCTCCGTAGGTGACTTGGGGCGGGCATCATTGCAAGAGGCCCATGATAAATTGGGTGGCCCGAATATGAATGAGAGAAATATGTATAACAAATTTTATGGTCAAAAGGTTTAGAATAAAATGGCTGATATTTAGAAAATAAATACATTTCCCATTAATAAAGATAAATTAGTAACAAAATATAGAAATTTTATATATAAAAAAGGAAAATACGGCAGCCTTCAGCGGTTCTTGCGCGATGAGTGCATTTCTGAAATAGCTCTGTCAATACTGATATGTCTAACTAAGAAGAATAAATATTTATCTGGACAGCAAAATAACAGATACGTTACAAGTCTACGTGACGACGTCTTCGAAGATTTATTATTTTCACAAGATCAATACGCAAAGATTTCATACGTATGTATGTTGTCTTCGGTATTTTCTATACTCTTTGCGAAGTATAGCCTTCTGTTATCATAGTAACGTTAGTCATTATTTAAAAAAAAATTAATTAGATGTCAAAGAAAATTAGGTATTCTCTTTCATAAAATTTTAAAAGATGTCTTGAAATCTCGTGACTTGCTTATCAATATTCTTCAAATACATATTTTTAAATATCTTATCTAACCGTTTTTGGCCTTTGAGTGACTAATCCGTGTTATTCCCTATTTACGATATCCTGATCTTTAACGTAAAGTTGATTATTTTCCTTTTAATAGATTAAGCTTTTCTGTCCTAAGACTATTAAATGACATGGGTTTAGTATTATAAATTTAAAAACATGTTCCTTTTGTATACAACTTTCATGTTTTACGTATCAGAATGTCATTGTGCCAGCACGATAGTCGAGTTCAGCATATGCTAATACTTGCGTCAGCAGCAGGTGAATGGGGTCACTGACACCCCCGCAGGTGCCAGCCCCTGTACGACGTATATTCCCGCTACAACCACCTCAAACCGCGAATACAACTTTCTTAATTTCCTGTAAAGGTTTAAAGATCTAAAAGTACTAACTTTCGGTTTGTTTGTTCGTTTGAGGTTGTTTATCGTCTATAACGCACCGATTAATTTGATTGGAAATCATGTAAAGAGGGCGTGCCGAAAATTTAAAACCTATATAGGACATTGGTTTTGGGACAATTACATATAAATATCTTCTCTGCAAGTTATTTCAAGAGCATTTTTAAAACCGCACGTCATTTTCGGCGATATTAGCAAGTCCCTCGAACTATTACTGAAGTCAACAGTAATAACGCGAAATGGCTATGCGTTATAAACATATCAAGATGATTGATTTTCGCCGCGAATGTTTGCGAATGAGGTTAAGGACGAAGTAGATTGAACATGCATGAATAGAACAGGCATGACTGGGTCGGGTGCGAAGCCGCCGCCGGCAGGTGTTCACAGCACAAAGACAGACCAGCTCCACGAAAAGTACGTAAAAAACGACCAAGTAACGCTCGAAATGTCCGCTGCCTAACCAGTAACCAGCTGTCGAGACAGCGGAGCCAATATTATCTAGATATTCTCTAACTTAAAACATATAGTACATAATATTACCATGTTTAACAAATACTTGTTCGTGCTTAAAACTCATACAATAACTAAGCACACTCGTTTTAAATTTGGTTACGATTTCTGATAATGATACATCAAATTTATAAAATTGGATTTTAGGTTACAATAAACCCAAACTGCGTAAGAGTCAACAATGAACCGGGGGTCTTTACAAAACTTAACAAAGGCAGTCTTTTAATCTTACATAGAATACAAACAATAAGTTTGGTTAAAAACCCGATTGAAATACTCACCTAATATTTATCCGGGGCGTTTGGACCAAGGTGGTTTAGACCTAGAACAAGAGAGGGGACCGATTAGATAAATTGTAAAGATATTTGTTTCATATGAAGTAAACTAAAGTTTGAAACAAAAGAACCTACATCATAACATATCATAGAGAGCGCGTGCAGTGGCTGTTAGGGCAGGAGCGGTCTGCGTCCGCTCATTTGTAGGGTCGCGAGTGGACTGCCAACATTAGGGCTCCGTTCGGGCGTTAGTACAGCACCCCCGAGACTCTAGGGCGCCGATGGTGCACATGCGCACCACCCGCCGCCCCGTCGATAACACCCTGCCTCTCATTGTGCCCCGGAAACGACGACTTAACGAGTCACAACACCGCAAGACACTATCCCGCCGAAGACAACCTAAATACCTATCACCTATGCGACGGAGCATCGTTACTTTCAAACACATAACCTCCTCCACGCAAACTTGCAGCAGAAATCAAGAAAACTACTACTTTATAACTAACTAACTAACACTGAAAATGTTATAAAATTAAAAGATCTTATAAATACAAACATGCTAAGTCTTTGTTGATCTCCTGCAGAACTACGCTTATAGTAACAGTAAACTATATCATAAAGACTACTTTATCTTTAAAATGTCTTCTATAATTTAAACTTCTAAAGGGATGAGAGGCATATGCCTAAATGACTGAGGAAATATAGACCTGACAAAAAAGAGAAGATTTACCTGTGTAAATACAAGACGGAAAGAAACTAGACTTGTAGAATATACTTTACAGATTACAAGAATTCTAATAATTAGGGATAGACGAAACAAATAACGGAAGACTAATTGAGTTAGGTTCATAATACAAAAATAAATCTTATCGCAAACAGAAATAACCTGTTTACCGTATGTTTGGCGAAAAATCCCGTTTATTCTGATAAAATTGTAACCAAAACTTCGTCTTCGGTTAATATACTGTGGACAAACATAATTTCTATTTGACACGTCATGAATCATTCAGAAAAATTACTGAACTTCCGAACAGGATCACATTTTCACTTAGACTTTCCAGAACCCGTCATTACCGTGTAGCCTGTTTGATTAGCCGATTAACGATAATTCTACGTAGCCGGCCCTTTGTCGGCTTTGACAGTCACGATAGACTTGGTGGCCTATGTTGAATTACAACAAATGCCGTTTATGCTGCGCGTAAGCAATCTAGGCAAATAGACAAATACACAACCGTATTTTATGGCATAGATTTCAGAGGAACATTATGATCAACCCTAGAGTAGATCTACTCTTTTTTTTCTGTGTTCCGTTAGTAAGTCTGGAAATTTTTAGTCTACTAATTCATATGGACAAATCTAGCAGTAACTAGTATCCTAAAAACTAGTTAATATTGAACTTACCAACAATCTAATTCTAATAAAATTTTAGCATCTTATTGTTCGTGATGACCTACTGAACCTCCTGTTGCGAGAATCCATTAGTAGAAAGATAAACTCAACAATTTAAATAAATTAATTACCTAAATACATAACAAGCATAGGCAAGCAGTGTTGTTTATGAAACAGGCTCTATTACAAGAATCACCCTCAATCGCTACAAACAAAATCCAACGGAAAATAGGAAGTTATTAATAGATGTTATTCAGATACATTCTGTAATTACAAAAATGTATGGTATGGATCCCTGTTGAAAGACCAATCTCATTCTACTGTTAGCTGTAAAAAGGAAGAGTCAAACATCAATAAAGCTTGGTCATATAAAATATTATCTAAAACACGGCGATGTTGTGAGAACAATCTAAATAATAACTATCGGAGGCGGTGGCATGCGACGCAGTCGTTAGGTGCCGCTAATGTCCACCTACGACGTCACTTAACAAATTGACCAAAATAAATGAATGTTAAACTCATTGTTATAACATCCAGCAATAATAAATCGACAAATAACAAATATGAAGTTTACAGTATAATTTACAAATTTAAACGATAAACGTTGTTCATAACTGACTAACATTATAGATTTTAAAAGTAAATTTTAGAGACAATAAATTCAAGTGAAAAGAAAGTAAGGTTCCAAAGAGAGATGGTATCATTTGATGACAGTCTTTCTCAGAATAATAATTACTGTCTGTTGTGAAATATGGAAGACGATTGTTTCTATCAATTTTTATTGACAATTAATAACGAAAAACATGTTTTGATTGCACATTCCTTAAAATGATTAATTAATTAGTTAATCTAATGTCAATTTTATACACCGTTAAACTACGATATTATATCGTTTAAACGAAAGGTACTGAGCAGAATTTTCCCTAAAAGATGCTTAAATTACAGTTGTGGGGAGTGAAGAAATAAAAACGAGACAGGAAAGCGCCCTATTTTTCGATTATACATACATACATATAGTCACGTCTATATCCCTTGCGGGGTAGACAGAGCTGACAATCTTAAAAAGACCACATTCAGCTTTTTGGCTTTTGATAGGTGATAGATTTGAGATTCAAATAGTGACAGGTTGCTAGCCCAGCGTTTAATAGAAGAATCCCAAGTTTATAAGCCTAACGCTTAGTCGCCTTGTACGACATCCATGGGAAAGAGAAGGAGTGGTCCTATACTTTTTACTACGCTTTTATTAGCTTGGGTTGTATGTATGTATGTATGTATGTATGTATGTATGTAACGGAATCTTTGAGCTTAATTTTCACTGATTTCTAAACGTCTGATCAACTTGAAACTTTGCACACGTATCAAGGACCGATGACAATGCAATATTTTGATAAGAGTTTCTCATTATCCTTATTAAAACTGCCAGGATTAATAAATTCATTTTTAGATCCTTCGTATGAGAGTAAGAGAGACAGAGATAGCACCAGTGCCAGTAATCTCCATACAAGAAACCAAGAAGTTCTGACGTATAAGGAGTCCAAAAAGAGATGTAATATATTTCCATATAATGTTACTATTAACCTGAGGCTTTTTTATTTCATCGCATCGCTCCATTTAGAATTACCATTAGAAACAATAGTAGAATTAGTAGAATATTTTAAAACAATAAAAAATATATAAGTAATAAAACAAAAGTAATAAATGAAAATTGAACAACTAAATTTACAACAATACAAGAATAAAGTTACTACCTACAGAACTTTGCGATATTTAATACGTATTTAACATATTAATGCAATTCTTGAATTAACATTAGGTATCTTTTGCCTATTTATAATAGCAACACTGTAATACTCGTTTAAGACATGAGTGACAGTTTTTTATGTCAAATAAGTTTTGCAGTAAGTTTTGTTTTGAATTCGATTAGAAAACCTGTAAACTTTCTTTCTGTTTTTTTTATACCGGTGCCTGTGTATTTACCTATTTGCACTTTGTTTTGTGCTGATAACTTGTCGTTATTTGTAGTTTGGAATCTTCCGTTGAGTCGAGCTTTGTTCTTCCGGATATTCGTGTGATTTTATCATCTGAGATTGGACTCTGACTGTGTTCACTGTGTTGTGCAGATATTTTTTAGATAGGACTCCTGTAAAAAGTACCTGATTATTTGAGATAGGAGTCCCAAGTTTGTGTTTGTTTTTGTGAAAGACAGTTTTACAACGAAAGTGCCACGATGTCTTCAGATAAACATTGTTGCGTTCCTGGTTGTAAAGGCAGTGGAGGTATGTTTGAAATATTTTTGTTCCTGTATCAATCTGCCTCTTAATCTTGTGGTTTGATTCCTGGCAAGGCCACAATCGAAAATTATTATGTTTGCTGGATAGTCAAAAATATTATTAACAGTGATTTATCACTATAAAATTCTTTTCAACTGGGTTTAACAGTCATCATACATACATATAATCACGTCTATATCCCTTGCGGGGTAGACAGAGCCAACAGTCTTGTAAAGACTGATAGGCCACATTCAGCTATTTGGCTTTAAGATAGAATTGAGATTCAAATAGTGACAGGTTGCAAGCCCATCGCCTAAAAAAGAATCATCATTATGAGAATATTATGAGATTTAATCCAATCAGGCCACATATAACTTTAAGAAAGTTAGTTGTGAAAACCTCCGGCGATGGGCGCATGGTTGCAAAAGTCTTTTCTAGTATGATAGTTATACTAGAAGTGTTAACTTCCAAAAAATAATTGTATAAAAAAACTAAAAAACTATGCGTTTTATTGCAAATTGAACTAAAAAATAGAAAATAAATAATAGTTTAAAAAAAACTAAAAAACTACGCTTTTATTGCTAATCAAACTAAAAAATAGAAAATAAAAATTAATGACAAAGGAATTATAAAACAGTAGTAGCAAGTCGAACAATCAGTTATAGTCAATTACCTCCGATTAAAATTATAACAAAATTAAATTTATAAACAAAACAATTTAAATCGGAGTAAAAAGCGTGGGGTGCATTTTACTTCATTTTCATATCTCTCTTGTCATAAATATATGCTAATAGAATGATTTTAATATTTACTACATCAAGCACCCCACGCTTTTTACTCAGATTTAAATTGTTTTGTTTATAAATTTAATTTTGTTATAATTTTAATCGGAGGTAATTGACTATAACTGATTGTTCGACTTGCTACTACTGTTTTATAATTCCTTTGTCATTAATTTTTATTTTCTATTTTTTAGTTTGATTAGCAATAAAAGCGTAGTTTTTTAGTTTTTTTTAAACTATTATTTTTATTGGTGCCGGGAACTATACGGCACCGATTTACTAAGTAATATTATTATCGTCTTCAATGCACGTTTCGTTGTGTTACGGTAATAAAAAGGTAATATATCCAACATGTTTACTTCTTTCCTTTTCCCCAATAGTCATGACCAAAATATGAATATTTTTTACATAAAGTTTAAACATTATGGCTAGGCGAAATGAGGAAAAATACTTGACTTATAAACAAAATTTCATGATATACCAGAAATGGCTCATAAATCCGTATGGAGAGTTGACTGCGTAAAAAAGAGCACAACCAGTGTCAAGTTGGAATCAATGATAGGGAGAAATACAAAAAAGAAAGCAAACCCCACATAACAGATATGGGGTACCACTCGAAGATTTAACAAGATGGGTAACTACTCAATCTCGTATAATCTAAGCAACGATGAAATGGCAATTCCGTTGCTAGATAAAATCTTAGAAACAAGATTTTAATACAGACACCAAAGCCAAAATAATAAAAAAAATAATAGGAAACTTGTTTGTTTTATTCGGAAAGAACGACTCATTGGTCGACATGACCTGAATTCTTCAATTTATTGGATGCCACCATTACATCCTTAATCAGTTGACCACCACAAAATAATCATTGTAGTCAAACACGCACACCCTGTCTCTTTGGAATATTATTTTACGTACAAACAACTAATACAGCTTGTGTACATATAGGTATTTGTCAATAGCTAATAGCTCCGTCCATGATGTGACATCGAAGACAATCGTTGCCGAGACAACGAGGCAACAACACAAATGCACTATTTGTGGAAAGACAAGATTATATAACTGTCGCTCATATTGGCTATTTTAAATTGAACATCAATACGAATAATATAGTGATGGCTGTACCGTGATAGTGCAGTAGTGCACTTTATGCAATGTATATTCCACAAATAATGGACTTCGGTTCTGTTTTTATGTTCATGGAATGATACATTGGTTTATTTTATGTAAGCCTAGCAATAACTCAGCGCTCAAATAATACCATAGATATTAATTAATGTTAAATCTAAAGGACCGGTAGTAAAGAGTAAGGGAATTTCCATTCATATTTCAAATGTAAGACTGCAGAATGTGCATGTAATAGTATTTTTTATTTTATATGCATTTTATAAACATTGGTAGGAACCAATAATGAGTATATCGAACATTTTTCATATGAAAAATGTATTAATCTTTGACAAAAAATACATACATTAAGGAAGGCGTTCGTAAACAATTCATTACGTGACAGTGATGGCTGATACCGATGTATGATAATATGAATGTGGATTCAATAAAAAAACGAGAACATCCTTTTTGAATCTTATATTACCAGCGTTTTTTAGCAAACAGTGCTGGGCACGTAATTTGACCTATGCGTAGTGCATGTTTATGTGTCATTGGAAATAAAGAATATATCAGATATGTAAAAATGGTACCTCAGCAGAAGTTGTTAAGCATGACATACTAAATTGAGGGATTTTGAATACTGATGTTTAACTTTCAAGAAACTGGTTACTCTTTAACATATCCACACTAATAATAAAGAGGAAAGATTTGTATTTTCCACATCCACACTAATAATCCACACTAATAATAAAGAGGAAAGATTTGTATTTTTGTATGTTTGTGTGGAATAAATATAAAGAATAAGAATAAGATATAAAATAGACCTTCAAAAGTGACATAGGCATAAATTTGTTTTGAAATAAATTTATTTCAAAATATAAAACACAAAAATATGTCCACCCGTGCGAAGCCGGGGCGGGCCGCTAGTACTCTATAATATGGAATACCTGCACAAAAGAACTAGGTCACTTTCAGGACACGGACAAAAACAATGATTTAAATTAGTGCCTAATTTATGTGCGAAACATCAGGTGCGAGCAAACAAAGAACGTGTGGGAGCCAACAACTGCTGCGACAATCATGCAGTGCTGACCTAATTGTCCCAGACGGTGTCTTTCCGAAGAATATTATTTTAAACGCGTAATTGTAGAAGTCGTGAGGGTAAGTAGGAGCGTAGTCTGTAATTTGCTCCTCGCTGGCTGCTGAAATATTCAGCGGCCGATGAGAACGCGGCCAGCGCACGCCACCCTGCCAGTGAGCCCACCACTGTAAGGGAATCGACAGATGTCTTCCAATTTAAATTAGTGGCTATCTATAATAATCACACAGTTCCAATATAAATTAAAACTTTATTAAAAGTTACGTATGCAACTCAAAGATAGTGGATAAACTTGGAATGTAATTTTACCCAGGTATACAATTGTTCTAATGACAAAACGATAAGAAAATCGACGGCAATTAGTGTCAGTCTCCTTAACGATTTTAATTATTCAAATTCACAATGACAAGTCAAAATACTAGCAATAGGGCAGAGCGGTCTCGATTCGCTCGTATATTTAGGTTTATGCCCTTCTCTTCGGGGATGTAGAGGATAAACTCATGGAATAAATATTTGGTTCTCTTTAAATGGATGTCTAGGTGTGAGCGCGGAGTACACGCCCGTATCGTATATTTCGCTTAGTTATTCTTACGCGATAAATTTGGGGACATTTAGAAAACGAGGACTGCGCAAAGGTTGGCAAGGGCCTAATCTATTATTGATAGAGGCTTTGGCAAAGCTCCTCGGCAAAGGAAAACTCGATTATGGAACACAGTTCTGAAAACACCTTGTTATTATAAGCTAAGCCTAGTTTTGGTCTCTTAGGAAATACTAATTAAATTGTAGTATTTATTTCTATTTATTTACAATTTATTTATGGGCTAGCAATCTGTCACTATTTGAATCTCAATTCTATCTGTCTTCAAGACTGTTGGCTCTGTCTACCACACAAGGGATATAAGCGTTTACAAAATACGCACAATTGTGCGTATTTTGTAAATTAAAAGTAGTGGTTACGATGACTGAATATTCAAGCGAGATAACATTTCAGGTTTGAAAATGTTAGATGAAAGCTTAGACTAGACATATGAAATTAAAATAATATCTGTGCAGTGAGTACATATATTCAATAATTTGATAAAGTAAACGCCGTACTTGATACAAAGCAATCACGCTTATTTCACGGTCCAGGGCGCCAGCCCTATTCGCTCTGAGCTTCGAATAATGCTTAACGGGCCGCGAACGCGTTACCTTACCACGTTTAGGGGCAATCTTCTCTACATATTTTTGAGTGTATATTCAATTTATTTCTGAAATAAAATGACTATATTAATTATTATGACAGCGACATTTAAAGTAAAAGCTTTTAATTGGATTTGGTTGGATTGGTTTAATTTTAATGGGGATGAGTTATCCGTCGGATACCAGAATACGTTCAACGGCTTAAAATACAAGAGAGTCAGCAGACATACGAGAGTTAAGCGCAAGAACTGCCCCGCCGAGACACTTCGGATCTATTTCTTTTTGATAACAAGTCGTAAAAAAGCTGTATCTTTCATACATATCAGCTGCCATCAAATAGATCACAAATTCTACCCCATTTGCCTATAATATGCAAGACTAACTTATTTTTATTGGATTACTAGGTAACCGCCCCGACTTCAAACGGGTAGCATTTATAGATATAAATCTTCCTCAGAAAACCCCTTTACAACATTTCAAACAGTAACAAAATCCGTCCACGAATTTCCGAGATTAATGGGTATATGGACAGAGAAATTAGGAAGACTTTGTAATATGTAGTGACTAGCGACACAACCCGGCTACGCAAATATAACATTTTTTAAAAGCTGTTATTTGAATTTAATTAATATTGGATTAGGCATTTGTCTTAAATCTCACCTAATGGTAAGTGACGATGAAGACGAAGATGTTACATGCCTATTCAAGTGATATAAATTTATTCTATTTTTGAATGTTCACGGACAGTACTTGTCTGGGAATAAAGACGCAGGCAGAAGCACTCATCTATAAAAAACTGTATCAAAAACCGTTGTGTAGTTTTAAAGATCTAAGCATACATACATAGTGACAGACGCGGGAAGGGGCTTTGCTTTATACTATATAGTCATGATCCAGTAAGTTAACTGGAACTACATACGTTCGTTCTACAGTTTCGTAAAGTGGTTACACGTAATTAGAAAAAACGGGGAAAAACGAGGCCCGCGTACGCCCCTAGTGGCCTTTCAGACAGCGGTTATCCATTCCTTTTCCTCGTGGGCAAGCCGTGTGCGTGAATATTTGATGCTCCTATCGATCATAACTTCTTTGCGCGCTATACCGCGCGAGGGCGTGCCACTTCCAGGTACCAGAATATCGGCCAGGCTTCATGGCAGAGAATATTAAATGTCACTATCATAAAATTTACTACGAAACAAAACTAGAACTCCGAGACATGGATTCATTTAAAAAACTTAAAAAATCTGAATTTTCTATACCATTTCCTTCTTCTCTAATTACCTATTTATTGTTTGCGTGCATGGCCATAGAGCAAAAGGAATTTACAATGATGCACTTTAGTTTGTAATGGGGTTGTCTTCATGACTTATGAAGAGGACGTGGTAGTTAGCAGGTAAAAATAGTCGAGAATAGTGGGAAAGGCATCGGTCGGACGTTTCGTGAGTGTAATTGGAGAGGCTCGTGGGCGTGCCGCACGCTAGGCTCTGTCGGGCGGGAGACATCTTGTATGTATTTGCCTCCGTAGTAATTTCCCCGTCCGTCCTTGTATATTTAAGCGGCGGCATCGTCCGTGCCGCTCTCATGCATATGTCATGAGCTGTTGCCGCGCGACGGTTTGTTGTCGGTCGAGCCGCGGGAACTCAGACCACCGGCCCCGGCCCACCGGTGCCACCACCGATAATTATTACGTTCTACTTTCGATTGCTGTGGCGATCGGCGTCGCCTTCCCCCCATCATGGCTGCCTACCACCACCGCGCCCGACCAACACGCAGAGGGATGAGGCACAATTAGATTCCCGTTTTTCTCCAATAGTCCTCATGTAATAGCCATGTAGTGTGTATTGCATGTATGCTCAAATTAAATGGCGGACACCGTAAAAGCAGCCATAAGCCCGGTGCACGCACGCGAGGCAATAAATAACGTGACTCTATTTAATGTCCCCACAGACAGCCAACTCTGATGGGTTATTGAAAATAATAGTTCAATTTTAATGGTTCATGGCTTAATGTTCTAGTATTCAACGTTTTCGATCATAGAGGTTCATGCCATATAGGTCCCATAAGACTCATTAATTGTAGGGAATTAACTATCAGCACCTAGAATCAAAGATCTGATGACAAATAAAATGACCTGGGTACTAAGTTATCTTAAGGGTTTATCTATAAAGTCCATCATTTATATATAAAGTCCAGTCATTTATATATAAAGTTTATCATTTTAAATACCTATCGACTAATCTACACACACTAATTGTACAATATTTTTCTATTGTATAAGATAAGAAGAAGAAGAATAGAAAAAGAAAGCTACTGGGCTTCGGTCGGAAGCTGTTATTTAGATGAGCGTGAAGGACCACTAAGAGAGTTAATGAAATTTCACAAGAGAAGGGAAATTGACGGGAATTTAACGTCCACGGACGGAATCTAGTTTATTGTATTTATATTAAAGAGATTAAAATTTTGTAACCCGAAGAATCTAAACGGTAAATTAAGACACCTAAGTAAAAAGGGCATGAAATCGAAAAGTATTATGTTCAACCCCGGCGCTCCATCAGATTTCATAGCTGTTGACTTTGTGATGGATTGCCGGAGCTCTGCTCCGAGAGACAAACCAAACGATCGATAAAAGAAATGGAACATTTCACAAGAAAAACGCCACTGACATGATTTTTCAAACGAGTAGATTACGTATTTAAGATTTCGCAGTATAGGGGGAAGACCATTGTCGGGGCATTATTTAACGTTGTTCTAGACATGCTTACAATAGTCTACGTGAAATATAATTAAGGTGTACTCTCAGATATTTGCTCTACTACATTGCTAGATGTGTTTGATATAAGCAAATGGCTTTTAAGTCTTTCCTATGCTAAAAGATCTTTATCCCCTATAGAGAGGTAGGCTCAGACAATAGCCGCAAAACGAGGAAATACATATGACTGGCCGGATCAAACTCCATGAGTTAATGATCGAAACTCAGAATGATCCCATGACTCCATCAATTTGAATTCTTTAACACTCTCCTATTAAAAATATATAAGTTCGACGTTTTTATAGTAGTAGTACGACATAAACCTATAAACTATGTTAAATAAACACATATCCTTTCAAATCGCTGTACCTACCTAATGCTTACATCCGGACAAATTCACAATATGAAATGACATCAAATAACTTGGTATGTGTATTATCTAGTAAACAGCTTTTATCTTTTGATTAAATAAAATTAAATCTTTAATAAAACAGGATTTTAATTGACATTTCATCTGAAACCGACCTTGTGAAGTAAAGTGAAGTGTATTTTTGTAAGTTTATTACTAATAAACTCAAAAACTACTGAATTGATTTTCATAAACTTTGGCATGGATATAGTATAGACCACAGAACACAACTTTGGGTGTAAAATAGTTACTTTACTTTTTTCTGGAATTTCCCATGAGAGTGACGCGACATCAAATAAGACTGAAGCAAAGTTTCAATTGCAATGAAATATTAAAATAAGCCTAATAAAAAAGGAAAACCAAATATATTTTATTGGTTAATGGGACAATAAACTTGACATGTTGAATATCATCCTTCCAGTAGTTATAATTAGATTTAAGTTATGTGACGTCAATAAGTGATACCTTGTATCCAATTTTGAAAATAAATCTATTCTATTCTATAGACAGATACATGCGAGTGGTTCCAGTTTCACATCTACAGTAGAACATAACTTATGTGGTTAAGATTTCAATGGCTCAAACTTACTACTACAATATTTTTCCTTATTTTAAGAGCATTACAGCCATTCTACAGATTTGTGGAGTCAACCAGCCATGCTCATGAAAGCTTAATACAACATTATAGGTATTAGGGTTCCATCCATTTCAAAAGTTAAAATGAATTTATGACTGAGAGTCTACTCTTAGTCTGTCTGCTACCAGGTTGTATCTCACTGTACCAACCACAATAGGCAGATGAAATTTTTCCAAATGAAATATTTTTTCATGTGGTTCCCGGCACTAATAGAAACAAGAATAGGCACTCCCATCTCCTTTCCATGGATGTCGTAAAAGGCGACTAAGGGATAGGCTTGTAAACTTATAATTTTAGGCGATGGGCTAGCAACATGTCACTATTTGAATCTCAAATCTATCATCAAGCCAAAAAGCTGAACGTGGTCTATCACTCTTTTCATGACTGTTGGCTCTGTCTACCTCGCAAGGGATTTGAAGTATTTTGATTGCAGCTTTTACAACAAATATTTAAAGGGCCACTATCATCTTTGTCCCGGTTAACATGTTAAATATGTTGTTAGGTATATTTCGAAAAAAAGAGTTTTTTATCTAAGAAATAAAGATCTACATAGTGTAATATAATATATTATTTGAAATATATGAACGTATCTTATATATAGACAGACAACGTAATGCAGGTACCTAGTAAGTAGGTAGATACATGTACATGATTCTGATTTAAAAAGGCTAATACTAAAAGTGGTCAATTATGGCAAAACATCATAGGCAGTACCTACGCTTAACTATAAAAAATAATTAAGGGACGCGCCGGTAATAAAATGATCGATAAAAGAGAACTATTGATAGAATAGTGAAAAATAATCTTACCTTGAAGACTTGATGAAAATATTTCTTGTAAAGATAAATATCCTGCTGATAACTAAAAATAAATAATACTTCTATTCTGTATTTTATTGCACTTTTTATTTTGCAAATACAACAAGAATAAAAATGGCGGCAATGGCGACCAAATGCACGTCTTTTTGGGGTTACAACACCCAGCTTTAAAATTACTCCTGTAATACTTTTCTAACCGTTGCACGCGAATTGTTCGCTTTTTAATTTGTATAAAATTTTACCTATCATGTTATTGAAAAAGTTACCATGAAAGAGTTACCGGCACTGTCACTGATGAGTACGAATAGCATCGTACAAAATGTATGCAAAAACCTCATTTTTTCAGAGAAAAATGTGTTGTAGCAAAGTATTGTGATTATTATATTTATATACCTTTCCATTTTCGTGACTTGTGGCGTATAGCTTTCGCCACAGTATGCTCTAAATGCTCATTTATGTTTATATAGCACATTGCACTGCATTTAAATGATTAACAGCATAAAAGTATTTTTGTAGAAAAAAGTATTTTAGTCATTAATGTTGGAATTGAATAAATTGTTATATTAACAACAGAAAAGGGTTATTTATATCTAGCTATTATCAGTTATCACTAAACGCTTTTACGAAGATTCTTTATAGTTATATTTACAATTTCGACAATTCAAATTCGATAGCACAAAACAGTGTGAAGTAATTAGCAGCTTATGCCTCATATAGTACACAAAAAAGTAGAAATAAATAACATGCTAATTTCAGGTCAGAAAAAATATGTACCTAGGTACATATTTTTTCTGACCTGAAATTATACTATATTCCATTTGGTGACAAAATATTGGGTAGTGAAATACTTTCATAATTTTCTATATTACTGCAAATTTAAGACAAATTATAATCTTCTTCTTCTTGCGTCGTAAACCTCATTACTGAGGGTCGTGAACTCCCCGGAGACAAGTCAGTTTAGAGCGCACTACGTCTCTCCACCCTGCCCGGTCCTTAGCGGTGTGGAGCGCCTCATGTAGGTCCTTATCCAGAGTCGAACGTATTTGGTCAGTCCATCTAAGTGGGCTACGTCCCCTTGATCGTTTCCCCTCTACCTTGCCGGTGATCATCAGCTGTTCCAAATTGTCGCCATCTTTGCGGGCTATGTGGCCAAAAAATTCCAGGATTCTTCGTAAACAGATGGTGGAAAGCCTAGTTTGGATGTTGAGTTCACGAAGAATAGACCTGTTTGTGCGAAATGCAGTCCATGGAATCTGGAGCATCTTTCTCCAGCACCACATCTCGAAAGCATCAATGCGGTTACGATCTGCTTGTTTTATAGTCCATGTTTCGGAGCCATAGCTAAAGATGCTAAATACTAAAGTGGTCACTAGCGAGATCTTCGTCTTCCGAGATATGTTGCGATCCTTCCAGATTCTTTCCAGTTGAGACATTGCATTTTTGGCCATGCCAATGCGTCTCCTGATCTCTTTTTCACATGAGCCTGTGTTACTAATATTAGCACCCAAGTAGATGAAATTATCCACCGTTTCCAGACCCAGAGCACCAGTCAGATGGAGTGAGTTGGCGCGGTCAACTACCATGACTTTGGTTTTAGAGTGGTTGATTTTGAGGCCCAAGTCCATGCTGATCTTTTGCATTTTAGTAAGGAGGCTCATCATCTCGGCCTCGTTAGCTGCCAACAAGGTTGTGTCATCAGCGTACCGGAGGTTTGTGATTCTGGTGCCGCCGATCGTGACACCACCTTCCCAGTTTTCCAGAGTCCGTCTGATGATATACTCTCCGTAGATATTAAATAGAACAGGGGATAATATACAACCTTGCCTGACGCCTTTTTCAAACTTAAAAGGCTTGGAAGTAGTTTTTTCGACCTTTACCTCACCCTGGCTGTTCTGGTAGAGTGATTGGATCAATGCTATTAAGTGCTTAGGTACACCAAGTTCTTCTAGTATCTGCCATAGGATCGACCAGGTAACACAGTCAAAAGCCTTGCTGTAGTCGATGAAACACAGGATGGTGGGAGTGTTGAACTCATACGACTTCTCTATCACTTGGTGTACGTTCAAGATCTGCTCACGCGTGCCCTTGCCCCTGACGAAGCCAGCCTGCTCCTGTGGTATCTGCCAATCCAGGAAGTAGCGGATTCTATTATTGATAATGTGCAATAATACTTTGCTGGCGTGTGATACTAGGGCTAGAGTTCTGTAATTTTCGCACTTGGTAGTTGAGCCTTTTTTATGAAGCGGGAGAATGACTGATTTAGCCCAATCATGGGGCCATTCTCCAGTGCGCCAAATAGCGTCGCAGATTTCATGAATTGCTTTAGCGCCCTCAATTCCCATTGCTTTTATGATCTCTGCTGTTATTTGATCAGGTCCAGGTGCCTTTCTATCCTTCAGGGCAGCTATCGCTGATGTTACTTCTGAAAGCAGAATAGGCGGCTCCAGAGCAAGACCACTCTCCCATTGCGTTGGAGGTTCTGAGTTATCGAGAGGATTTTTGTAGAGCTCCTCACAGTATTTCCGCCATCTTTCAGCCACCTCATCCAAGTCCTGCAGCCGGGTTCCATTCTCGTCTTCCACAACCCATGTTTTGGGTTTGGATTGCTTCGAGAGCAGCTTTACTTTCTTGAAGAGGTCCGCTGTTTGTACTTTTCGCGCATGGTTCTCGATATCCTGACAAATGTTCCCAACGAAATTGTTTTTATCGCGGCGGCACAGGCGTTGTATTAGTCGGCCCAATTCCGAATATGCGACACGATCTTCTTGCTTAGATAAACCAGACTTTTTCACCTCTTTCCGGTCTTGGATTTTACCCCACGTTTCATCAGAGAGCCAAGATTGCCGTCGATTGGGTTTTACTCGATGTTCGGATATTTTGTCTACTGTTTTGTGTACCAGTTCTTTAAGGTGGTTCCACTGTTCATTCGCATTTGCGCTTGTCGGAGGCATTTGAACTGCTAGGGCAGAGCTCATTTCATCCCTGAATGCTAATTTTTCAGCTGGATGTAGTGTGCGCGGTCTCAAAGGGGGACCCTTTCTGACTGACTTCAAACGCAAAGCAAATCCGGCCACAAGGAGGCAGTGGTCACTACCACAGTCAGCACCTGGGAATGTTTTCACATTGAAAATAGAGCTTCTCCAACGAGTGTTGATAATGATGTAGTCGATTTGATTCCGGTATCGATCTCCAGGGGAAATCCACGTATAAAGACGCCTTGGGTGGTGCTGAAAGCATGTATTCATGATCGTCATTTTTCTTTCGATGCAAAATTCCAACAATCTTTCTCCCCTCTCGTTTCTTTTACCGAGCCCATATTTTCCGACAACGCTCCTTATGTGATCATCGAGAGTAGTGTTGCCTACCTTTGCGTTCCAATCGCCAATCAATAAAGTTATTTCGCGACCAGGTATTTTGGAAAGCGTTGATTCCAGTGATGTGTAGAAATCATCTATGACCTCATCAATCGCATCTGCCGTTGGTGCATATACCACGACTATGTTAAGCGTGCAAGGGCGTGTGTTTATTCTGAGGGTCAGTATTCTGTCATTAACTGGGTTGTATCCCAGCACATAGTTGTTCAGGTAGCGTGGGATCCACATACCGACACCGCAAAAACTGGAATTTGTAGATCCTGAATAATATAAAGTGTTACCATTTGAGGTCGTTTGGTGACCTTGGCCTCTCATATGCGTTTCAGTTATCCCCAGTAACGTCAGTTTATGTTCTTCTGCTTCTTTTTCTACAATATCCAGCTTCCCCGATGCCAGAAGGCCTCGGACGTTCCAGGTAGCAATCCGTTGATGTCGTTGGATAGAGATATTTTTCTTAGGTTCACCAGTAGCATGTCCACTAACTGAGACCCGGCGACCCGTCTCAGCAGCAGCTTCGGTAGCCAATTTCACACCTTCCGGCCCGGTAACCGAAAGGCGCCGATTGTAAATCGGATCGTCCAACGAACTATTCCGCACTGTTAAACTTTCCATGAAGAGTTTTTCTTGGGTAATTACAGCGTGGTGGGCACCCAAATCCTTCCACGGGCGAAACGTTTAGAGGCGATTTAGGTCCTCTCGGCTTTCGCGTAACCGCTCCGTTATGACAGAGTTGTCGAATTATAATACTCATATGTGAAATGTTATGTCATCCTTGTCTCGGTTGGAAGTTATCAT
Organism: Amyelois transitella; assembly: GCF_032362555.1. Taxonomy (NCBI): domain Eukaryota; kingdom Metazoa; phylum Arthropoda; class Insecta; order Lepidoptera; family Pyralidae; genus Amyelois; species Amyelois transitella. The sequence goes on along the minus strand of NC_083522.1, from coordinate 6,826,227 downwards.
CATAACTTCCATTTTACGTTTACGATTTCCAGTATTTTACGTTTACGTTAAAAATTCCAGGTTTACGTTAATCAAGCATTTTACTGAAAATCAAACACTCCATGAGTAGTCGAATGGCGTCGAAACCATTTTTATAAAACCAGTGCTTTCGAACCTATGGCTGAGGGGGACATTAAGTCGAGCACCGCTTGGTCTCCCAGGTACTTCTAGTACATACTATAGTTTTTATGCTGTAGTTTTCTACTAAAATAGAAGGTCAAGTAAATGGCAATCTTTAGTTTTTTTTTTATATTTTCGTTTTCATTCGTAAACGTAACGCCAATGTGTCATTGTCACATTGGAAAAATAGAGTACATAGTAATGTCATCGTTATGTCATTCTCATTTGGCATTCATTGTAATTTGGAAGTCAAATTCGTACATCATTTATTTTTAAATATTTTATTTTCTACGAGTCGTGTGTTTTTATAAAAAGTTTTCTTATTTACTAATGATCTCTTCATACAACATGATATAAAGTTGTTGTTATGAAGCTTCTGCCTATTAACTGGAGTGTAAGACATGAAAGATGAATAATAGTTCAGATTCCGAACCTGAATACTACCTTTCACAGCTACATTGCTCAAAAGATGCACTTACGGACTACTATGGATGGTTTATGCAATTTTTGTTAGCTGTCTTAGCTTTTACGTGCTTAATAGGTGAGTATTCCGAATTAAAATTAAGCTAGATTAAAGTTCAAGGCAACTGCAGTTTTCGCACTTTTCCGTCGCAATTTTACGTAGGTACGTATCGACGGCGCCTAGAGCCACCTGTTACACTTCTGAATAAAGAAGTATTATCATTACAAACTTACATTTAGAAAAAAAATCTTAATCTATATTTTGAGGTTATTAGAATTATTAATACTATTGTAGTAGATAATATAATCTCTATATTAATTTGTCTCCCTTTTACACAGTTCTTATGTATTGAAATATAAAAAAGTAATCAAAAGCTATTAATAACGATTATCACTAATATTTACTCTACAATCACATCAAAACATTTATTACCAATATTTATCCAAATTGGTTTTTCCAGGAAAAAGGTTCTGTGAGCCTCGTTATGCAAGAAGGCCATGGCTTATTTGGTTCTATGACACCTCAAAACAGGGACTGGGAGCACTCATCATCCATGCCGCTAATGTCTGGCTCTCACCACACCTAACTGGAAACCCATGCACATGGTTTGTATATTTATAAAGTCACTCCTATTTCCTGGAGGGGTAGGCAGAGTCTAAATCTTTCTACTTGCCATACTTCATCTACATTCATAACTCTCTTCATGCAAGCTTGTTAATCTCAGGTACTCATGATCTGTCTTTTTGCCTATTTGAGGACATAGTAAAATATGATTAAGCTTAACTTTATAAAATATACAACCAACACCAAAAGATAAAATAAAAAAAATAGTGCACAAAGTTTCAGAATGTTTGGACACTGTGCGCTTGCTATGCTGCGCACACTTTTTGGTTTTGTTGAATAATTAGTTAAATTTTTACCCCCTATTTTTTCTTATTAGTTAACAAGTATAAGATACTGAGTGCGCTTTAATATGCAATGCAATTTGCCAGAAACCCTTTATGTACTGTGAGGAATGAGTGAGTAAGTGAATGAATGACTGTTTTTCACTTTTATATGTAATGATTTTGGCGTTCCTGTAGAGTTGAATGAAGATGCAAAATAATTATATCCTTTTCTATTTTGGTCCTCCAATTATAAAACTGAAAAGTTAATGTTCTCCTGCAGGTACATAGTGAACTTCATGTTGGATTCCACACTAGGCCTGCTCATTATTTGGGCGGGCATCAGATTGGCACAGTACTACGCGAGAGTTTATGATGTGCCACTTATCAATTTTGGAGAATATGGTGAGATAGTTGGGATTATTATGAATTTTTACAGTGGAAAAATTTTGAATTATTTTCGACTTCTTTGCTACTTCCACTTATGTGCTGTGTGCAACTGTTACTCTAAATTTAACCTTTGGAGTGAAGAAATAAATATATGAGTTAGCCCCAATGTTATGTAAGTTAGAGACTAATTGTAATGGCAAACGCAACAAAAACAAAAACAATTAAATGGCCAAGACCAGATAATTTTCTCTCTTGACCTTATCAGATGTTGGGCATGTTTAGAGGCGAAATCTGCGCTGCGGCAATGGATTGTTAAAACTAGCATATTTAAGTTATTTTTTATACTATATATACAAAATTATAAATTCATATCAATAAATGATAAATCATGTTCGTCTTCTTACAGGAAAGCCGCCAATGTGTGCCGCGTGGATATGCCAGTGTATCCTATACGCGGCGCTCGCGACTTTTGCCAAGTCCGTGTTGGCATTGGTTCTGCGGTTACCGCCAGTGGTGGACGTGCTGTCCACGCTGCGACTGTCGCCAGTGTCCGACCCCAAGCTGGAGCTGGCGGTCGTCATGCTCATCATACCCTTCTTTGTTAACGTGAGTCACTATATATACATATATATGCGGTATAACACTAACTTGTGCCAAGTCTACATATATTACATGTAGCTGATACATATATTACATGTAGTTGATACGAGCAAAATTATACATACCACCTGTATTATATTTATGACTCATAGTTGGCAAATAAACGTTTGACTTTGACTTTTGACTTTGTTACGTCCCTTATGGGGTAGACGAAGCCAACATTGTTGAAAAAACTGAAAAGCCATGTTCAATGGAATGGTTTAATGGTGGAATTGAAATTCAAAAAGTGAGAGTTTGCTAGCCCATCGCCTAAAAGAAGAATACATGCATACAATAATCACGTCCATATTCCTTGCGGGGTAGGCAAAGCCAAAGTGATGTATGATGCACCATGTATGGAGGTCCCAGGTCGAGTGTCCGCCGCGACTGCTTATGCCCGCTGTATTAATATTATAAATTGTGCGTCGATACTTATTGCGTTCAAACAGGTCTGGTATTGGCTGTAATCAGCTTTAGCACGTAATTTCTATTTATTTTGGTGTATCATCGACGCCAAGTGAAGCCAATTAACTGCGTGTATTGGTGTGTAAACCGAACATTTGATCAAACATTCTGTTAACATGTTGTAGGACATTGCCGTGACGTAGTGTTATACGCTGATCCGCTGACGTCAATAGTATTTATTTTCTGCTATGAACCTACTTTTCTGGTGAACTTTTTTGCTATTAATGTGAAGCCGAGTTTTTGATTTACTATGTGGTCCTACGAGTTTATTAGGGTACAGATTGTATACAGTTTGGTTATAATCATAGGGGGCGGCCTAGAAGTGGATTAAATCCGGCTGAAATGTTTATCTTGATATTAATTATTTCAAAATACAAGTCGGAAACACGATATATCTTTAATTTTTTTATTTTGAAAGATAATTTTTGTGATTAGAAACCAAAAGTTCCAGCAACTTACGCGTTAATTAATAAACTGTGACAACCGATTGATAAGAAAATAGTAAATTTTATAACTAAGGCTCAGTATGTTTGTTTCAGATTTTAATATTCTGGGTGACGGACAACTTCCTAATGTATCACCCGCGAGGGGTGAGCTCCAAAATAAAAACGAAGGTATTTACATTAGTTTATCACTAATAACTTGTTCCACTGTTCTACTCCCACCAATAAGTAGTTACTACAACTCATTACTTATCGCTAGGTCGCTGACCTCGTTTACATTTAGTGGACTGATCTTAACATTAATAATTTTATTTTTATAATACTATTATACATCATCGTGTATATAGTAGATGAAATTACTAATGGCGTTTTATCACTATGCTACGAAGAAAGTCATAAGTTAAAATTTTATAGAAACTAGAAGTCAGCCATTATGTTATAATAATTATCATTTTCCAGGTGAGATACCAGTCTATAAAGAAAGAGAAGTCAGGGTCTGACGAAGAAGAGCATTCAGCGGACGAGCGGTTACTAGGTTCGAGCGTATGACCCTACATGCGGCCCACTGTACTCTGGGCGTAACTGTAATCTCTTAGATAGGCGGCCGGAATCTGCTCTCGCTATTATGGTAGAATCAAGTATATTTTTTTTAAATAGTCATCTTTAAAAAAACTTAAGCCAGAAGATGATGATTAAATTTACTCAAAAATTAGAGCAATATATTTATCTTTATTATAATTTTTTAATTACAATATAATAGCGAAAGCATAAAACGGTTCATTTAAATATGTAAAAAAAATATATAACATCACCAATTCATCAACGGCTCAAGTTACAAAATATTGCAGTCAGTACAGTCAACAACACACGAGACCAACATTTGTGAACAGTGGACCACATAAAAAATATACTGCGTTCGATACGACTACGATACTCAGGTAGTAGCTGTGTACTTTTCTATGTCGCACACTGTTCTTCAAGTTTTTGTTTCTTTTTAAGTAAATTTTTAATAATTTTCTCACTGAGAAGATAAAGTATATAAGTATCTAAAAAAATCCAAAAATAAAACTTTTTGGATTTTTTAAATACTTTTATTTTACTTTGAATGATAGTAAATAAGGTTTCACTTAATACAAATAAAGAAATGATGTGAGGGCTGTTGACTGTACATTTTATCAACTGTTATTTATATTTCTTGTATATATGCTGTTAAGGCATTGGGTAAAAATGTATTTAAATTTAAATTATAAATATAAGAAATGATATTTTTGTTATTTAACACTGGTTTTATGATTTCAACAATTAATTTGATTTGGTTTCTTTGGCCTATAGAGATTTTAACTTGCGAGACTTAGTTAAAAAGTTTTGAAATCTTTTGAATGTTGTAAATTTTCGGTCTTGAATATGTTTATACTCGTTCTATCATTTATAAAATAAGGATGTAAGGAAAATGAGCTTTGGTGAACACCCTGTGTTGAACTTGATGAGCTTGTTCTGTGAAGCCGCACTGAAACACGTATAAACTGAAATATGCACGAGGCGCGCAAAATATGTTGTTTCATTCACACAATTTTCCATTAGACTTATGCCCATGATTTTGTTTCCGTGATAAAAATGTCCAAAAGCAAAATATTTCTTTGTCACATCTGAAAGTGTCTTTGGAATGTGTGCCAAATAAACAAGTTGCGTTTACAAACGGAAACTTTATTTTCTTTTTATAATATTGTATTCCTCACTCATACAAATGATGAGCGAGACAACATATAGATATATTGCGTGTCTTAATGCCTTATGGCGGAGGCTTTAAGTTTGTTGTTCTTCGCAAACGGTTAGTCATTAATGGTAAGGATAAAACATCACACGGGAAATACTCAGTGCATTCTCAGTGATAAATTGTTTTTAAAATTAACTAGGGGCGAAGGAATTGTTAATAAGTTTGTTCATATTAGAGCCCACATTGTACAAAATTTGCGCCATTTTCCATTGAAGTACCTATAAGTAAATAATAAATATTTTTGTATGTTTCATTTTGAAAATGAAATTGTATATTCGTTCCTAATGGGTGTTAGTACTTAGAAACCCAAAGAGTGCCATTCATTTATTTGACACTTACATCGAATCGAGACTGCTAAGTCAAAAACATGATCTTCCACATTTTTTTAATTTAGGCTTTAATCACTTGGCTGTGATTATGCCCGCTTCTTAGGGAACACTTCAATGTTGACATCTCGCAAGAGTTACGCTCTTTGCGACATCACAGCTCAGCAGAACAAAAAAATCAACTCATTTCTCATAATTTTGTGAAGGTTTTCGGCCTAAAAATATTTTAACTGATAAAATTCTTCGGAAATACATTTAACCATTAATATTTTAGGTAGTTGCATTATAATTTCTTCAATTTACATTCCATGATGCTTTATTATTACATTTCGCGTCTCCCACACATGTTTATCTTCCATTAACAAATTGTAAGATGTTTTTGCTATGAATTCCATGTGAACAAATATTAATATTATCTTAGTTCTTTGATCTGACTGTATTGGACACGTGGACATGATATTTTACACGTGGCAAAAGGTGATCTGCATAAGAAAATTATCATTGTGATGTAATGTAAATATGATAAAATTAAGGACAAGTTTTGTAAAAACGGAAGTGTATATATCGACCTGTATATTTGTGCATCTGTTTATTGTTTGTGCGAATATAATTCACATGATGTGTTCATTTGTGTTTGATTTCTCTGCCTTTTGATCAATTTAAAATCTTAATTGCATATCATGTAGTACCTCAATCAGTTGAATTACAGTTACTGCTTATAAGTGAGTACAATATGACCTCTGATGGGCATCGCAGTTTTAAAAACTTAATTATTATTTATAATGCTTTATTGATCAAACTCATTTTTTATGATATATTGATCATTAGGAACCTCCTAAGGATTCAATCAATTTTTGTTTATTTTAAAAAACCGTTGTCAACGAACAAGCGGTTGCTATGGTTATAGCATAAAATTCTTCAATCAAATGTTGTTTTCGGGCTTGCAGCGTGCACTTTTTCTTCAATAATGATAACTTTGTTTTTTTCTCTTAAAATGTTTGATAGTTATTACTTAGATTAGTGTATTTTACCTGTATTAGCCTGTAAAATTCAAGATGAACGAGAGTGAGTTGAGGAAACTGCTGCAGACGAAGAATGGGTGCAGAGTCCCCGTCATGCGGCCACCGCCCAACGTCCATGCCATGGACAAATTGCCTTTTGTGCCATTACCACCTTATAACCGCATCAAGGTATATTTTTTTGTTTTACTAGTTACCTTGGTCATCGCTATTTAACGTCCAACGTCTGTATATTATAGACTGCTGTGCAAGATGATTCTCTCAGAACACATGCCTTCGCTTTCGTGAAAATTTGCAAAATCTTAAGAGAGTGTAACGAACAACCGAAACTCGCAACATTTTATACATTCGTTGAAATTTTAAAAGTACGAAGTTGCGGTATTTAATTTGGACTCTCATTGTGTCAGTCAACATTCCACTCGGCGGTAACCATGAGTGACAAATTCGAGTTCTTGTTCTTTTTTCCTGACGAGGTGTTCGTCAGGAAAAATTTAACATATCTAACTCTGAGAATTGAATTTCTTTTTTTTATTATGATTCCAGGAAAAGCGAGCTCAATTTCACAAGGTCCTGAAGGAGAAGGCTACCGAAAGGAAGGTGCAAATAGCGCGGCCGCCACTTCCTCGGCGCGAGCGAGATCGGCTCGAGATCTCTCAATCCCGGCACATCGCCGTACTCCGAGAGTGTGCCGAGAAGATACAGCCGCCCCCCATGCTGCTCTCCTGGGAAACCAAGATACGTAGCCTAGTGCCTCTTAAACAGAGACAAGCCTATCCACAGGTCATGGAAGAACTGATAGAAGAAAGCAAGAGCGCCTGGAACCGCAACCTCCACGAGCTCGCAGTCAAGACCGTCATCCGCGACGTCCCCGGCGTCTCTCGTAAGCGGTACCAAGAACCGTACTTCAAATTCAATGGTGTCACTGCCAATTACGAAAAAATGCTCAAATACAGAAAGAAACTCAAAGATGGATCCCTTCTCCTACATCCGTTCATCAGGTTAGTTTTAGAGTCGTCTGAGAAAACTTTCCCGGCAGCAATAATAGATTTAGCTAAATACCGGGCTAAAGGGCCCATGGATTTAGACGTATTTCAAGCAAAAATATTAGAACAAATAAAGAAGGCTGACTACCTAGTATCGAGCACATGGTATGCCATCCTTGTCAACTGGCTTAAAAATCCTCGATGCCTAAAGGGCCTACGACCGAAAAAGATTCCAGATTTTGTGATATGCGCAACAAAAATGATATCAATGCAAATACAAGAACTTATGCGTAGATCCATCGATGCTATTATAGATTCACTAAAAGATCCTGAGACTGTTCCTATACTTAACATAGCATTAGATTTTGACGGTGAATTCTTTTTCGATCCTACACTAGAAACGGTTTATGAAGTTTACCATAACATTGCAAATGCAATATCGAACATATCGCAAAGACTGATGCCTATAGAGCAATACCTTAGAATTCCTTATAGCTATGATGCTTTACCCGTGCACTACAACGAATGGCTACACCAAGATGGTCATAAAAGGCTTCAGGAACAACTCGATATAGTGTTTCAACCCCTTCTAGATTACACCGCAAAATTAAGACGCGAGTATGATATGCTTTACGGCGCTCCAGCTAAAGAAGCACTTCAGAAATTTATATCAGAAAACGATGAATTTGAAGTTGGCCGTGACAAAATAAAGTACTTCCAGTCAATAGATTCGGAAATAACCGCTGTTTTGGAAAATGAATATTTTAATTGTGCAGTCGTGTGTCAATTAAGAATGGTTGATGGTTTGAAACGCAAGGCATTAGAATTCGTAAATGATATAATAGGCGGTATAGTAAAAAAGCATATAGAAGAAAATGACAGCATTTGTTCAGAATTTGAAATAATAGCCGCAAAGGCATTAAAAGAACCAGAAAATGCTGCAGAATTAATAGAACAAGGGGTTTACATTTTACACGCAAAAACGGTTTTAGTTGAAGCTTTAAAAGAAAGGATAATGGCCCAAATCAACATTATTTCAAATCTTTTAGAAATGACTTCACTGACTCCAGAACATGTAAAATCAAATACACGAACAGTTAACTGGCTCAAAGACATAAAACCGATTTTTGATAAAAACGCTGCTGCTTATGAAACATTTAAGGCCGAAATGGAAGAGAATCTATTGTCAAAAATCGCATTCCTAAATAGGGAAGTAATAGAAATGACACCTTACCTTGAATTACTAGATAACATGGATGATATTGAAAATACTTTAGAGTATTTAGAATACTTAAGGAAACTTGTACACAGACTAGATGATTGTGATAAAATTGTAGCATGGATTAACAATGAAGAAGTTACGTTTAAATTTCCTGTTACTGCATACCCTGACCTAGAGGAGTTAAAAGATTTTGTCTTGCCATTTTATAGTCTTGTGCATTTAGTTCACCGCTGGAAACGCAGTTATTATACTTGGATGGATGGACCCTTTGAGTACATGGATCATGAAAAAATAGAACAAGATCATGATTTCTACTATAAAGAGTTCCTAAAGCTAGGTAAAAACTATAAAGCTAAAATAAAACAACAAATTGCAGAAGGTGTAGAGAAACGTTTTCAGGGGTTGGTAGATGACCCAGATGTTAATAATTTTCCTGCACCGATGAAGTTATGTGCTCAAGCTACAGTAGAAATAAAGAATTGGCGACCGAATGTACAGATGGCTCACATTATGTGTAATCCGGCATTAGTTCAAAGACATTGGGACGAAATGTCTACAATAGCTGGCTTTGATTTAACCCCCACCGCAGGTACAACTTTACGGAAGATTATTAATTTTGATTTATGGGATGAAATAGATCAATATGAAATTATAAGTGTGGCTGCTACTAAAGAACTGGCTTTGATAACAAATTTAAATAAAATGATTGCCGAGTGGACTGATATATGTTTCAAGACAAGCCCGTATAAAGATACTGGCATTTTTATACTTTCGGGTCTTGATGACATTCAGAGCGTATTAGATGATCACATAGTAAAAACGATTGGTATGCGAGGATCTGCATTTGTTAAACCATTTGAAACTCAAGTAAGAGCCTGGTATGAGAAAATAATAAGAGTTAATGCTACGATTGATGAATGGGGTAAAGTACAAAGCCAATGGCTTTATTTGCTACCTATATTTTCTTCAAAAGATATTGTAGCTCAAATGCCTGAGGAAGGAGTGATGTTTGTCGAAGTTAATAATATTTATCGCCGGTACATGGGTTCTGTGGAGAAAGATCCTCATGCACTCGAGATAGCTGGTGGAGCTGGAGTTTTAGAGTCGTTTAAAATAGCTTCGGCTATGTTAGAAAAGATAAACGATGGTGTGAATAATTATTTGGAGAAGAAAAGATTGTACTTTCCAAGATTCTTCTTTCTTTCGAACGACGAAATGCTGGAAATATTGTCGGAGACTAAAAATCCTCTAAAAGTGCAGCCTCACTTGAAAAAATGTTTTGAAGGCATTAACCGTCTAGTATTTGACGTAGAGTTTAATATATCTGCAATGATATCGATGGAGGGAGAACAAGTCGAATTCTTGGAAATAATAAGTGTCGCTGCAGCTCGAGGTTCAGTTGAGAAATGGCTTGTACAGGTAGAAGAGCAAATGTTAGCAGCTGTTAAATCAGAAACAGAATTATCTTATTATGATTATCCAAATTTGGGGCGAGCAGAATGGATATTGCAATGGGAAGGCATGGTTGTTTTAGGTGTGTCTCAAATATATTGGGCAGTAGACGTTCATGAAGCTTTGCATACCCACAAATTGAGCGAACTTCAAGCGTTCCATGTTAGTTTGACTAAACAGTTGAATGAGACTGTGGCAATCATTCGGCGTACCGATTTAACTAAACTAAGCAGTATTACTGTCAAAGCACTTATTGTAATAGATGTGCATGCAAAAGATGTTATATTTGAACTAGTAGGGAAAAATGTGACTGAAGTGACAGACTTTCAGTGGCTTGCACAGTTACGTTATTATTGGGAAGAAGAAAGGGTATTTGTGAAAATAATTAATGCTGTCGTAAATTACGCTTATGAATATTTAGGTAATTCTGATAGATTAGTGATCACGCCCTTGACGGACCGTTGTTACCGTACCCTAATAGGGGCCTATTATCTTCATCTGAATGGCGCCCCAGAAGGACCTGCAGGAACTGGCAAAACTGAAACCACTAAAGATTTGGCCAAAGCTCTTGCTGTTCAATGCGTTGTATTTAATTGTTCAGATGGATTAGACTACAAAGCTATGGGCAAGTTTTTCAAAGGTTTAGCGTCTTGTGGCGCTTGGGTTTGTTTTGACGAATTCAATAGAATTGAAGTTGAAGTATTGTCTGTAATAGCTCAACAAATTTTATGCATAGTACAGGCGGTTAGACAACATTTGGAAACTTTTGATTTCGAAGGCACAATTTTGACATTGAATCCTGCTTGTTACGTATGTATAACGATGAATCCTGGATACGCAGGGCGATCCGAATTACCTGATAATTTAAAGGTGTTATTCCGAACCGTAGCCATGATGGTTCCAGATTATGCTATGATTGGTGAAATTTCTTTATATTCATTTGGTTTTATAGACGCTCGTAATTTATCTATAAAAATCGTCACAACCTATCGGCTTTGTTCAGAACAACTTTCATCTCAAAATCATTATGACTATGGTATGCGGGCAGTAAAAACCGTCCTTTCAGCTGCTGGTAATTTAAAAAGAAGTTTTCCTAATGAAAGCGAAAGTATATTATTACTTAGATCCATCACTGACGTAAATCTACCTAAGTTTTTGTCTTTTGATGTCCCACTATTCGAAGGTATTATATCAGATTTATTTCCTGGAATTTCTTTACCAAAACCAGATTATGATAATTTTTTAACAGCTTGTAGGGATTGTTGTGAAATAAATAATTTACAGCCAATGGAAACATTTTTAATAAAAATCATTCAGACATACGAAATGATGATTGTGAGGCACGGATTTATGTTGGTGGGTGATCCTTTCTCCGGAAAATCAATGACTTTAAAGACATTGGCTGAAGCGTTAACACTTATGGAGGAAAGAAAGCAACCAGGTGGATGTGCATCTATGTATAAAGTACTAAACCCTAAAGCAGTGACAATGGGGCAACTCTATGGAGCTTTTGATCCCATTTCTTACGAGTGGACAGATGGTATAGTGGCGACTACATTCAGGGATTTCGCATCTGACGATACACCAGTAAGGAAGTGGATAGTGTTTGATGGGCCCGTAGATGCAGTTTGGATTGAAAATATGAACACAGTTTTAGATGATAATAAAAAATTATGTTTAACGTCTGGAGAAGTAATGGCAATGTCAAACGTTATGTCGATGATCTTTGAAGTAATGGATTTATCACAAGCTTCTCCAGCTACGGTGTCTCGGTGTGGTATGATTTATATGGAATCCTCTTCACTTGGCTTTATGCCATTTTACAAATCGTGGGTAAAAACACTTAACCCATATTGGCTTGAAGAAAATGAAGAGTTTATTTTTGATATATGTGATTGGTTGTTTGATCCATTAATTTATTATGTAAGAAAATATTGCTCGCAATTGGTAACAGGTGGAGAAGTTAATTTAGTAATTAGCACACTTCGCCTTATTGAAATGTTAATGGATAATGCTATAGAAGGAGAAGAAGATACAAGATATACTCGTACTTGGTATTTAGCATCATGTATGACCGCATTCGTTTGGGGCGTTGGTGGTATTTTAAATACTGATTCAAGAGAGAAGTTCGATGAGGTGGTAAAAGAATACTTTAGAGGAGAAAAGGGCATTCCAGCTGATATGGACAGGCTCGATGTGTCAGTTCCGGCAGAGGGCATGCTTATTGACCATTACTATATGTATAAAGGAAAAGGATGTTGGAAACCTTGGGCCGAAGCTGTCAAAGCGGTGCAGGTCAAAGAACAAATAAATTTACTACAAACTGTAATTCCTACATTAGAGACAGAAAAATATATTTTCCTTCTAAAATTGCATTCAAAATTTCTAAAACCTATATTACTAATTGGCCCAACTGGCACTGGGAAAAGCTTCTATGTTCAGAATTTTTTGATGAATAACTTAGATATGGAGAAATACACACCTGGTTTTATTACTTTCACTACTACAACTTCTGCTAATCAAACACAAGACTTAGTCATCTCAAAATTGGTAAAAAGAAGAAAAAATAATTACGGTCCTACTAAAGGTAAACAGGCTATCATTTTCATTGACGATATGAATATGCCTGCAAAGGAAGTATACGGTGCTCAACCTGCAATAGAATTATTAAGATTATATTTCGACCAAAAACACTGGTATGATCTTAAAACTACGGAAAAGCTGTATATTTATGATACATTATTTTATGGAGCTATTGGGCCAGTCGGCGGAAGTCGCCAATTAATATATCCTCGCATGTTACGACACTTCAACATTTATTCTATCAATGAATTTTCCAGAGAAAGTATGACAAAAATATTTATGTCCTTATTGCAATTGGGATGGAGGCGAAACGGTTTTGGACAAGACGCTCAGCCTGCAATTGTGAATATAATTGCTGCCACAATGGATATATATGATCAGGCTTCCGAGGGTTTAAGGCCTACACCGGCTAAGTCGCATTATATTTTCAACTTGAGAGACATTTCCCGAGTTATTCAAGGCTGTGCATTATTAAGAAAAGAATCTGCTGATAACAAAAAGACTTTTGTGAGAATATGGGTTCATGAGATCATGCGAGTGTTTTTTGACAGATTAGTAGATGATGTTGACAGAACTTGGTTCTTTGATATTCTCAAAAAATGTACAAGGGACTATATGAAAGATACTTTCGAATCAGCCTTAGATACGTATCAAAACGAAAATGGTGATGTTACCCAAGAGACCGTGCGTAGAATGATGTTTGGATCCTATTTAGATACTGAGAGTTTAGAAGGTGAACGTCGTTATGAAGAGATTCCTACTAAAGAAGTGTTTTTAAACGTAGCAATATCAATGTTGGCAGAATATAATACGATGCACAAAGCTAAAATGACAATTGTATTATTCGATTACGCACTAGAACATTTGTCAAAAATTTGCCGCCTTTTATCTATGCCATCAGGTAATGCTTTATTAGTAGGTGTCGGTGGTTCTGGGCGACAGTCACTGACTCGTTTGGCTAGCACTATTTTGGGGCAAAATGTCTTCCAACCAGAAATTACCAAGGCATATAGCGTAAAAGATTGGCATGATGATATTAAATTAGTGTTACGTGAATCTGGTGGTTTGAATAAAGATACAACTTTCTTATTTACTGAAAGTCAAATAAAAGAAGAAACTTTTATCCAAAATTTAGACAGTTTGTTGAATTCTGGAGAAGTTCCTAATTTGTACGGATTAGACGAAAAACAAGAAATACTCGAATTAGTCAGGTTAGCCGCTCAAGGAGGTAACAGAAATCTTGATATAGGTCCATTGCAAATTATGTCTTTCTTCATAGGGCGATGTAAAGCTAAGCTACATATTGTCCTTTGCTTTAGCCCCATCGGAAGTTCTTTCAGAACCAGACTAAGACTTTATCCGTCCTTAGTTAATTGCTGTACAATTGATTGGTACGATAGTTGGCCGGAAGATGCTTTAGAGATGGTCGCTCATTATTATATGGTAAAAGTAAATGTACCGGACTCTGTTAAAGCTTCTGCAGTTATAGCATGCAAGCAATTTCATGTAGATGCGCGCATTGTATCTGCTAGCTTTTTTAGCCAATATGGACGTAAAACTTATATAACATCGGCATCCTATCTCAATTTGATAAAATCTTTTACAACATTAACTAATAAAAAACAAAGAGAATTAAGGGCAGCTAAACTGAGATATACCAACGGTTTAGATAAACTTGGTCAAGCAGCGGATGCAGTGTCAATAATGCAGCGTGACTTGAATGCACTCAAACCTCAGCTAATGATAATGGCAGAAAAATCTGCTAAAATGATGGCAGAAATAGAAAGGGAAACGGCAATAGCAGATAAAGCTGCAGCTCAGGTCAGAGAGGATCAAAAGATTGCAAATGTGCAAGCAGCTGCTGCCCAAGAACTAAAACAGGATTGCGAAGCAGATTTGGCACTCGCACTACCCATTTTAGAAGATGCTATAGCGGCCTTGAATACTTTGAAGCCAGCTGATATTACCATTGTAAAATCTATGAAAAACCCTCCAGCAACTGTAAAGCTAGTAATGGCGGCTGTATGCGTAATGAAAGGTATTCCTCCTGATAAAATACCAGATCCTGATAACCCAGGAAAAAAGATATTTGATTATTGGGGACCTAGCAAAAGAGTTTTAGGAGATATGTCGTTTTTAGAATCTTTGAGGAACTATGATAAAGATAATATCCCAGTTGCTACAATGCAAAAAATAAGAAAAGAATATTTATCGAATAAAGATTTTAAGCCACACATTATTGCAAAAGCCTCAGCAGCAGCGGAGGGGTTGTGTAAATGGATTATAGCTATGGACATGTATGATGCGGTGGCAAAAGTTGTAGCGCCAAAAAAGGCCAAGTTAGAAGCAGCGGAAAGAGAATTTTCAGAAACTATGGCTATATTAGAAGAGAAAAAAGCTACAGTAGCTAGACTCGAAGCTAAACTTGCGGAATTAAATGAATCATTAGAAGAAGCTAATATCAAGAAAAAAGCATTGGAGGATGAAGTTCAATTATGTATAGATAAACTTTATAGAGCTGAAAAACTCATTGGAGGATTAGGCGGCGAAAAAGTACGTTGGACTACTGCTGCAGAAAATTTGCAACTTTTGTTTGATAATTTAGCAGGTGATATTTTAGTATCGTGTGGTATAATTGCTTATTTATCTCCTTACACATTACCAGTTAGAATAGATATAATTGAAAAATGGTGTAAACTTGTTATCAAAATGAACATGCCTCACTCTGATGTATTTGTATTCAAAGATATTTTGGGTACGGACATAAAAATTCAAAATTGGTGCATAGCTGGATTGCCCCGTGATTCATTTTCAATCGACAATGCTATTATCCAAGATAGTTCCATGAGGTGGTCATTATTGGTTGATCCACAAGGACAGGCAAATAAATGGATTAAAACTATGGAAAAGGCAAACGACTTACAAGTTCTTAAATTTACTGATGGTAATTATATGAAAGTAATAGAAACATGTTTGGAATATGGAAAACCTGCTTTAATAGATTGTATTCTAGAAGATGTAGAAGCACCTTTAGATCCTGTTCTACTCAAGCATACATATGTGCAGGGTGGCAAAGAATACATTGCTTTAGGTGATAATGTTATTGAGTATCATCCAAATTTTAGGCTGTATATGACTACGAAACTTAGAAACCCTCATTATTTGCCGGAAGTTTTCAACAAAGTGACATTGATAAATTTTGCGTTGACTAAAGATGGTTTAGAAGATCAATTATTGGGGATAGTTGTTGCAAAAGAGAGACCAGATTTGCAAGAAAAACGAGAAAAACTAATTGTTCAAGGTGCTGCTAATCGAGCTGCTCTGAAACAGGTCGAGGACGATATTTTACGAACATTACAAGAATCGAAAGGCGATATTTTAGAAGACGAGACTGCCATTGAAGTATTAGATTCTTCAAAATTACTAGCTATCGACATAATGAAAAAACAAGAAGCTAGTGTGGAAACGGAAATAATAATAGAAAAATTTAGACTTGGTTACAGGCCAATAGCGTCTCATTCAGCTGTACTGTATTACTGTGTTACTGAATTACCAAATGTAGACCCAATGTATCAATACTCATTAACTTGGTTTATAAATCTATATATAATATCAATTGAAAATGCAAACAAATCAAAAGATTTAGACAAAAGATTAAAATTTCTGAAAGACACTTTTACTTATAACTTGTATAGCAATGTTTGTCGTTCACTGTTCGATAAAGATAAACTCATGTTTTCATTTATTATGTGTTCTAAAATGATGTTGTCTACTGGTGAAATGACACAAGAAGAGTACTTGTTCCTTATCACCGGAGGTATAGCTGTTGAAAACACCTTGAAAAAACCTGTGGAATGGTTGCCTGATAAAAATTGGGATGAAATATGTCGGTTGAATGATTTGCCTGCCTATGCTGGATTTAGAGACAGTTTTGTCAAAGATGTTGTAAAATGGCAAGAGGTTTATGATGATATTGAACCCCACACAAAACCAATTCCCGGAGTGTGGGAAGAAAAACTAAGCATTTTCCAAAAATTGTTGGTAATAAGAATTTTGAGACCTGACAAACTGACAATCGCAATTTCAGATTTTGTTGAAAAGCAGTTAGGCCGTAAATATATTACTCCACCTCCGTTCGACATCAGCAAATCATTCGGAGATTCAAATTGCCTTGCTCCTCTGATCTTTATTTTATCTCCTGGGTCGGATCCAATGGGCGCGCTAATTAAATATTGTGAAAGAATGGGTTACTCACATAGATTTAATTCTATATCTTTAGGCCAAGGTCAAGGGCCTATAGCAAGGGCTATGATAGAAAGAGCTCAACTAGAAGGAGGATGGGTATGTTTACAAAACTGTCATTTAGCCGTTTCATGGCTACCAGTACTGGAAAAAATTGTTGAAGGCTTTGACCTTACCAATACCGACCTCAGTTTTAGGCTGTGGTTAACAAGCTATCCTTCCGATAAATTTCCACAGTCCGTATTGCAAGTTGCTGTAAAAATGACAAACGAACCACCGACAGGTCTGCAACATAATCTTAACAGATCTTATATCTCTGAACCGGTAAAAGAGCCTGAATTCTATGAGGGATGTCCCGACAAGGATAAACCGTTTAGTAAACTCTTATACGGCATAAGCTTCTTTCATGCTGTCGTACAAGAAAGAAAAAAATTTGGTCCTCTAGGTTGGAATATTCAGTATGGATTCAACGATTCAGACTTTCAAATATCCGTTATGCAATTACAAATGTTTCTTAATCAATATGAAGAAATACAGTATGTCGCAATAAAATATTTGACTGGAGAGTGCAACTATGGTGGTCGAGTAACAGATGATTGGGATAGAAGACTGATTGTTACAATTCTGGATAACTATGTTAATCCAGGAGTGGTAAATGATCCTAATTACTTATTTTGTGATATTGGTCCTCAATACGGATTACCAAGAAGATGTGAATATCAAGACTATCTCAAACATATAGAGAGTGTCCCTGTCAACCCGCCGCCTGAAGTTTATGGATTACATATGAATGCAGGCATCACTCGGGATTACACTATATCCATGAATCTTGCTGCTTCATTAGTTCTTGTTGAGGGAACTGGAAGCGGTGGTGAAGGAGGTAACACTGAAGTTATTCTTGTACAAATGGCTGCCGAAATTCTGTCGAAATTACCGAAAAGATTTGATATAGAGGAGGCACAAAAGAAGTATCCTGTTGATTACAACGAATCTATGAACACTGTTCTAGTGCAAGAAATGGAACGATTTAACAAACTACTAAATGAAATTAGAAATTCTTTGTTAGATCTACAAAAAGCAGTAAAAGGTTTAATCGTTATGTCACCGGCTTTGGATTTGCAATCAACTAACATGCTTCTCGGTAGAATTCCTGACAATTGGAAGAAAGTATCTTATCCCAGTTTAAAGCCATTACCTAGTTATGTGACGGATTTTGTAGAACGTTTGGCAATGTTAGAAGATTGGTACCAGAATGGGAAACCTCCAACATTTTGGCTATCTGGATTCTTCTTCACACAAGCTTTTCTTACGGGTTCTGTGCAAAATTTTGCAAGAGCAAAAAAGATCCCCATAGACTTGCTTATTTTTGATTTTGACGTACGTAAAGTGGATTACGAGACGGTACCTCCCGAATGGGGCGTCTATGTTCAAGGTTTGTTTATGGACGGTGGACGTTGGGATCGTGGTACACATGCTATTGGAGAACAGCTGCCTAAGATTTTGAATGACAACATGCCAGCAATGTGGCTATATCCAAAACTGAAGAACGAATTTGAGGAAGGCACTCGATACAGATGTCCCTTGTACAAGACATTGGAAAGAAAAGGTGTGCTTGCTACTACTGGCCATTCATCCAATTTCGTATTAGCTTTTTATTTGCCTTCAGATAAACCGTCTGCTCATTGGATCAAAAGAAGTGTAGCATTATTGTTGCAGCTCGATAACTGAACAATAATAATTATAAATAACGAAGTAAATCCGACTGGGGGCGATGTTTTGTAGTAGTATATATTGTGTACCCTCTCGAATAGACTAAGAATTGGCGGATATTAAGAAAGCCTTAAACCGACAAGTCTGTATGAAAAAATCTATACTAATATTATAATGGTGAAGAGTTTGTTTGTTTGTTTTTACGCGCTAATCTCAGGAAATACTGGTTCGAATTGAAAAATTATTTGTGTTGAATAGACTATATATCGAGGAAGGCTTTAGGCTATATAATATCACGCTGCAACTTTTAGGAGCGAAGAAATAATGGAAAATGTGAAAAAATCGGGGAAAATTATTCATCCGTGAGGGCTTCAAAGATGCCCAAAATAACTATTCCACGCGGACGAAGACGCGGGCACAGCTAGTTATGAATAAAGTAAAAGAAGTATGCAGGTGGAATGATCGTAGGTCGTAAAATGTATTATTTTCCAATTGAAAATTATTAAATCCTCACTAAAACATTATGGTTCACACAGAGAAAGTGTTCTTCTTTTGCGAATTGAATGATTAAAGCGTGACAAACTAACTTTTATCCAAATTTTGCCATCCTTTTTTTATTCACTGTGATCATATTAGGCAATATGCATGCATACTACTGTATTTTAAAAGCCCTGAATGTGAGTTATTTGTTATTAGATGTTGTAATTGTATGTTATGTAGTTGTTTCGTTATCAATGCATTTTATATTTTAATTTTAAATGTTTCCTTTATTTGTATATAATGTGTTGTGATTATTTGCTTTGTGTGACTATTTAATAAATCATGGGACTAATGTTGAATTTGTTTTATTTTCAATAATTTTCAACAAAACAACTTCATAAAAAATCTAGGTAGGTATTGGTTATTTATATAATTTTGTTTAGCATATTTCTTGACTTTTACATTTCAGAAGATCTCTTCTGATGTTTTCTGTTTCTACTAGTGTCCGACCGAAGCTTCGGCTTCGGCTTCGGCTTCGGCCACCTTCGGCCAAAAAATCCACCTTCGGCGAAACATTCGGCTTCGGCCCAAAATCCGGCCGAAGCCGAAGGTTTCGCCGAAGGTCCGAGCGACCGTCGAGATTGAACGAACTGTTACGAAAGTCATGAGGCGGCGGGGAGTCACTGTCAAAATATTTCATTGCTGATTGCATGCATCAAAACAAGTCAGTACGTGTATTTAAACGAGTGTTTTTGTAAGAAATCAAATCATTATTTTTTACCAGTAGGTAAATCACAAACTTTTATCTATACATATAATAAAACAGTAAAAATATTTTGTCTGTACATTTAGTATTTTCGACTGAAATGGATAGAGGGACACTTAGAATGAATAATAGAAAGCAAAAATATTTTTTTTTAATTTCTTGTCTGTCTGTCTGTATGTATGATCACGATTATCTCCGAAAGTACTAAACCGATTTACTTCAAACTTTCACCAATTGCTTTGTTTTAACTCAGAATAACATTTAAAGTTTGTTTCATCAAAATCGGTTCACAAAAAAAAAGTTATCGACATTTGAATGAACTCAAGGCATCAGTATGCCTGCAAATAAGTTACGAAATTAAAAATTCAAAGTCATTTATCATTATACGACGGCATTATACCTATAACATATAAATATAAGTGAAAGGCGACTAAGGGATGGGCTTACAAACTTGGGATTCTTTTTTAGGCGATGGGCGAGCAACCTATCAATTTTTGAATCTCAATTCTATCATTAAGTCAAATAGCTGAACGTGGCCATTCAGTCTTTTCAAGTCTGTTGGCTCTGTCTACCCCGCAAGGGATAAAGACGTGACTATATGTAGTCTACTTTAATTTCGACACCAACGCAACGGCTTCGATGGTCCAGTGGTTAGCCCGTGAGACTGTGAAGTTGGCGGTCCAAGTTCGAATCTCAACAATTACAAGATATTTTTTATTATTAAAAATATATTTTTTTTGTATTGTTTGAGTATTTTATGTAAAAAAACTGAAAATCGAAATACTACATATAATAAAACGGTAAAAATATTTTTTCTGTACATTTAATATTTTGACTGAAACGGATAGAGAATTTTTTTTTACATTTTTTTGTCTGTCTGTATGATTAAAATTCAACTCGAAATTTACGCGGACGAAGTCGCGGGCAACAGCTAGTTTATCTCTAAACCAACCACCTCTATGATATATCATCAACTTCTATATGAGACAGTCAATATATAAACCATCAATATTGAGGTTTTGAAATGATTTTAATATTAATTGTAGCTTGTAGACAATATTGAACAAAATTAATTACTGAGTGCTGAGAGAATATAAACCTTCGGCTTCGGCTTCGGCTTCGGCCGAAGGTTGTGGCGATAGCCGATTAATCGGCTTCGGCTTCGGCTTCGGCCAAAAATAGACCTTCGGTCGGACACTAGTTTCTACCAATTTTCGCCGTAGCTTCAGCATTATAGCAGTATTTCTTTTCTGAAAAAGAGTTGAGTTTGACGGTGAATTCAACATAGCTTTAACTAGTACATTTGTAAATAGCAATGACAATTAAATACTTTTATGGGAAAATGGCCCACGTGTATCTGGCATACATATCCATACATTATTAAAATTGAAACTGACCAATACAACTACAAAAATCGATATGGAAATCTATATAAGACCAGTAGCAGCAAAAAAATGTAATTTTAAAAAATTTCTGTCTCTCTGTCTATATGTTTGTACACGCATAACGCGATAATGTTGTTCATATTTGAATACAGTTTTTTTATGTACATATTAGGCGTGTTCCAACTTAAAAATTGACATAAAAAATTTTCCCCTCCAAGGGTCAGATTTTTAACGATTTATTAAGGTGAACGAAATCGCGGGCCGTACCTATATTATGTATGATATGAGACACTTATTGCCGCCCGGCCGGCTATCTAAATCGATGACGCGGTTAGATGCCTTGAAGTGAGTTGATGCTGTGGGTCGTAATCGTAACAAGCTCCCATAGTTAGTAAATCCATGTAATACCGACAACGATGCTTTGATAGCTACTAAGAAGATACTAAATACAGGTAAGCAGTCTCCATTTTATTAAGAAATAGCATCTTCAAAAGCTACTGATGGTAAGTTAAGCGGATACCGCCCTTACTTTCAAGACGGTACATTCTCGCTCCAATGCTTCACATTCCTCTTCCACCGCGGCCGCTTCCCGAGCTTGTTGCTCGTTCTTCTCTGCTATCTTTTCTTCTTTCTGTTTCCTGGTCTCTTCTTCTGCGGCATCTTTTTCTTTTAGTTTCTTATTGTACTCCTCCAATAGATGGCGCTCTATAAGAAATTTATACAAGCTTTTGCCAAGTAATTTCAGAAAACCTATAGATGGCGCTCTATAAAAAAATACTTAGATAATCACCGAAATGAGGCAATATTTTCTTGACGTCTCTTTACCTTACTATATAGGTTCTTTTACATCGCCAATAAATATCTTAAACTTATCTTGAAACTTATCTTATACAAATCTTTCCCTGGCGAATAAGGCATCGATGTAATATTTCTACATTTTATCTCATGCGTCTACAAACCTTTGTCAAAGATTATCTGGTACCCCTTTTTGTGATCTTGCAAATTTTTTATTTGCGTCTCTATTTTAGCCATTTCCGACGCCTTGCATATGTCGATCATGGATATCTGATGATTGATTTGTGTTAATGCATCTTTTAACTCCTGCAAGAATAAAGTATTTACATTTATCATTTTTACCCCTTGCGGTGCAAATTGAGCTATCAAACTCGAAAAAAATAAAAGGCAGCGATTAAATAAGATTCCCGTGAAAGTTGTAAAAGACGATCATGGGAATATGCAGATTTATCATGCGCACGCTCAAAACAAAGAAAAGTGCGTGCCAACTGCATCTCCCTCGGAAACTGTTTTACCTCTAATTGCTTTTTCAAAAATGTTGTTTCAGTTTTTATCAAATGGAGCTCTTCTATTAAAGATCGTTCCTTATTGCGAAGTTTGAAAACTTGAAAGTCTTTTTGTGTTTTTATTTTTGTAGCTGAAATAATGTCGAAAAAATAGTTATAAAATCCCAAGTACATATATAAGCGTTTCCCTTGATTGCCTTGATTACAATTTGTATTGGTGCCGTGTGGTTCCTGGCACCAATACGAAAAAGAATAGGACCACTCCATCTCTTTCCCATGGATGTCGTAAAAGGCGACTAAGGGATAGGCTTATAAAATTGCGATCCTTTTTTTAGGCGATGGGCTAGCAACCTGTCACTATTTGGATCTCAATTCCATCATTAAGCAGAGCAGCTGAACGTGGCCATTCAGTCTTTTCGGGACTATTGGCTCTGTCTTCCCCGTAAGGGATATAGACGTGACTATATATATGTATGTATGTATTACAATCAGCTGGGAAAAGCAGCGGCTGCTTCATGCTTTTTTACCTGTTTTACTACTATGCATGAAAGCTTGCACTAATTTAAAGTGCCTATTCCCATAGTCGCTATTACGGCAGTAACTAGTACGTATATAAACAAAGGAATCTCAAACCTGAACGTGGCCTTAATCTTTTCGAGACTGTTGGCTTTGTCTCCTGGAATGGTAGAAGACCTGGATTCTTATGGTAGTTAATGATAAAAAAATGTAGTTGCGAATATCTTACCAGACATTAATTTACTTTTAAGTGCTTCAATTTTGCTACCCGACATTACTTTTTAGGTAATGTAAGTAAAGTACCTAAGCGTTATACCAATCAACCAAGTGTGAAATCTGAGTTTTATAGGTTTACTGTCTATTCAAAGTTGTAAATAGTCTCTTGGTCAATCAATTCTCCATTAAAAATTAAAATTGCCGCCAATTTCGGCCTGCCCCGCTCCGCAGCTGTTCTGTTTGCCTCGTTACTTTTTTCGCCAAGATGCCAATGATTCATTAGTCATTCAGTATTATTTTCAGTACCACCCAGTGCTTTGGATGTGTACCGTTTTTTATTTATTTTAGTTTTATTTCTCACGATTTTATTTCTGACGGCATTGCATCTCTTTGCTCTTTGCCAGAGATATTCAACTAAGATATGAAAAAAATACAATAACATTAGAGATGAACATTTAAAATGTGCATAGATGTTTTTTTCGATGTAATACATCGATGGTAATACGATGTATTGAGAAATTCATCGATTTTTTTTAAACATCGATTGTTTTCGCCATGCCGTGCCGTGTTAAGTTAGATTAGGCCTTAATTTAAACAAAAATATGTATGATAAAACGCAGGCAATATAGTTTAAATATTAATATATGTATTATGTTTAAATTTAATATAAATTAATTATTATAATAAATTATATTATTATTATTAATTTATTTTATTCAAATTAAAAATCACACAGCCAACACATTTTTTTTACATATTCCAATATTTTTTGTCAATACTATGTAAAAACAAAAGTTTACTCAATCTCTTCCTCTTCAATCGGTTCCTTCGTTCGGTCAAAACTAGAAGGTATTGCGGTGTCAACTATTGTCAAATACTTGAAAGCTATTTTGAACCGCTTCGGGAATTTTCTGCACCCATTCATAATATGCTTGGTCGATGTATCAAATAAAAAACATCGATATATACTCGATGTTCAAGTATTAACAATACATCGATTTATATTTTTATGCATAACTATACATCGAGAGTTTTAAATAAATCGATGTATTTCGTCCATCTCTAAATGACATTGATTTGACGTTAGCGAAAAGAAAAGAAAGTGAATTTGATAGCGGCCAAAGCGGCGTGTGCATTTTTCAAGAAATTTCTGTAATTTTCGTAGTTCTCATAACACCTTTTCCTAAACATGTAGAATAAATTGGCTGTTTTAACTGCCTAACATCACGTGTGATATTTTTTAGTGTAGAGCGAGAGTTTTTAATAGAGACGCGCTCATGTGTAAGTCTTCGAAAATGGTTTCGGGGAGTACGAGGGTGATTCAGGTCACCAACATCGCACCACAAGCGACGAAAGACCAGATGCAGACTTTATTCGGTTATTTAGGTAAAATAGACGACATCAGGCTCTATCCTACCATAAGAGACGTGTCTTGCCCTGTACAATCAAGGATATGTTATGTCAAATATTACGATTCGGCGACTGTAAATGTGGCTCAACATATGACAAACACCGTATTCATCGATCGGGCATTGATTGTGATCCCAATGCAGTCTGGAGAGATACCGGATGAACATAAGGCTTTAGAGATGTCAAGTAATGGAACATTGGTACCTGGATTGAGCAGCGTGGAGCCGCGTCTTCCCGCGCATATACTCAATGCTTTAGAGGGCATGCCGCCTAATCAAGTTATTCAAACACATGACCCGAAAATGGTGGCAGCAGGGCTTCCTCCATACCCTCCATTGCCAGCCACATATGATGCAAGAAAGATTGAAGAAATCAGACGCACTGTGTTGGTAGCTGATGTAGGCTCCCTGACTCAACAGCAGCTCGTTGACCATTTCTGCCAAGCTGGTGAAGTGAAATATCTTCGCTTCTGTGAGCGTGATGTGGATACTGTAAAATATGCCCTGGTAGAGATGACTGAGCAAGAGAGTGTTTTAGCGGCTCTCAAACTAAATGGCTCCACTGTCGATGGACAAACTATAAAGGTAATTTATTTATCATCATTTATTGATCAACCCAGACTTATTGTTATAGATGAATGAGATTAATTTTGAATTTTTGAATAAATTTGCCACAAGTCTAACAAAATTTGATACCAATCTTGTGGGTTTAACTTATATTGGAGAAATACAAGTAGAAATATCATCACTAGGCAATGCCAACCATGCTCTTTTGTTAGTCTAGATTGCATCGTCTATAGCTACTGATAGTGACCCAGAGTCCACCAAAGACCACTATCCTGGGACAGATAAGCCTTGATTATTTTGTTGATAAAATATATATTTCACAAATGTTTTCAGGTGCACCATGCCACTCAGTCAATCTCCAAACCACAGACAAAAAGCAATGAGGCAGCTCAGCGGGAAATTGAAGAAGCCATGTGCAGAGTAAAAGAAGCACAGAACCTCATTTCTGCGGCCATTGATCCCGTCATTGGCTTACTTTCTAAAGACAAAAGAAGGTAAATATTACATGAAATACATTTAGTTATTACCTGTATGTGTAAAATTAACTACAATAACTGCATTCTCAGCAGTTAGTTTCTAATACCTAAATTGGCTTCTCATAATTCTTCAAAACTATTTTTATAGGGATATTGGGTTTTTATTTGTTTACTGTTTGTAGTTGTTCCAAGTTTACCTCTATCTAATTATCATCATCCTCTGCCTGACCAACATAACGGGACACATTTTGTTTATGATTTTAATGTACTTATAAAAAGGTCTTTATTTTATTGACGTATCATTTGCTTTGATTCGGCGCAGTCGCATATTGCCGAATATTATTGACGAGTGATAGAACTATATAGATTTACATTAGCACTATACCATTATACATATACAGTACTTATGCCGTAATAATTTCCAGGACCCGTTCCCGTTCGAGGTCGCGCCGCCGCTCTCGCTCGCGCTCGCGCCGCTCCCGCTCGCGACACCGCTCGAAGCGCTCGCGGTCCCGTTCGCGACATCGCTCACGTCGCTCCCGGTCGAGACATAGACACCGCTCCAGGTAATATAAATCATTTTGTATATTCAAATATAAAAATTTAAATTGGTTAAGAATGAGAAACTATGTACTTACTTACATTTTTTTAATTACAAACCGGAAGTTACATTTTCTTTGCTATATTTGGAAAGGGAAAATAACCCCAAAAGTTTTTCATTTGGGAAAAAGAAAAAATGTCGGATCGGAAAGTGGACTTTGACCCTCAAAGCATAATTTGAAAGACAAAGCAAAGATGAGAGTGGGGGAAACGAAATTTCATTAACTTTGTGCTTTGATCTCAAACAATAACTCGGTTTTCCAGATCTCGTTCCCGTCATCGCAGCTCGCGGCGCTCCCGTTCTCGATCCCGCCACCGCAGCTCACGCTCCAAGCGGGACCGATCTCGAGACAAAGACAAAAAAGACTCCAGTGACAAGAAAGATAAATCCAAGTCACCACTGAAAGATATCGAAAAGGAGGAGAAAGAAGAACCCAAACCTGAAGTACAAGAGAACGAAACCAATGGCAATAGTTCTGAATCGAAATCCAAAGCTTCTACCCCAGCTGAGGATAAAGACAAGGAATTGGATAAAGAAAAGGATCGCTCGCCGTCTAAGAAGAGGTCGCGGTCTCGTGAAAAGAAACGTGACAGGTCTCGTTCTCGGCGTCGCTCGCGCTCGCGTTCCAGGCGTAAGCGGTCGCGATCGCGAAGAAGGTCACGGTCTAGGGATAGGAAGAGATCCCGGTCCAGGGATAGAAAGAGAAGTAGATCCAGGGACCGAAAACGATCTCGCTCTCGTGATAGAAAAAGAACAAGATCCAGAGATAGGAAGCGTTCCCGATCTAGGGACAGGAAGCGTTCGCGCTCTCGGGACAGAAAGCGCTCCCGTTCAGGAAGTAGACGGTCTAAAAGCCGTTCACACCGGGACTCCAAGACGCCTCACGAAAGAAGAACTCGTGACCGTAGTCCCAACCTTTCCATAATAGAAGAAAAAGACAATTCCATCATTGAAAAAGCCCCAGATTTGAATGAAGAGAAAAATTCTCCAGATAACATGGACATTTCTAATTCACCGTAAATATTGACATTCATATAATGCGGTATCTAGCATCGTTAATTCTTTTTCTTCAATCTTAGAAATTTATTTCTTGATAATTCTCTAAGTCTCTTAGTTAAGCTTTACTGAAATAAATATAATAGTTTGAATTGGTATTTTATTTCCCATGAAGGAACCTTAAATTTTGTTTCATAATATTACAACAATGAACGTAAGGGCCAGGTAACACCGCGATGCGGCGACACTCAACATTTTTATATCGCCGCAAATGTGTCTTCGTGGTGGATAACTTTCATACTTTTTAAGTCAATAAGTGATACCTTGACAATATTCAATCATTATTATAAAAATAACCGAAAATAGAATATTAAGCTTTACTGAAATAAAAGAGTATTTTATTTCACACCAAGAAACCCTAAATGGCATTTCACAATATTACAACTATGAACGCAAGGGTACTGCATACTGAGAAACGACGCTCCGCAAACATTTTTATATCGCCGCAAATGTTTTCATTTTCTTTAGTGTAGTAAGAAACAAATTCTAGTGTCTATTAGAAGAAAATTATGTGTCGTTTCCGGCCCTTTTATTTAAAAGAACGGATAGGATGTAAGGATAAAAATCTAACTTTCGATAGAGCCCTACAACCTTAATAGGTACACGCTGGAGGAAATTTCGCCCTCTGTTAAAAGGGATTACAAAATTCTACGGGAGTCGTTTGGTGAGACCCTATGGCCATAGTGTAGGCAGTCTCCTCTCCCCAGGGAGAAACTGAGACAAACCACGTGTCGTCGTCTTGCACACACACACACACCTAGCACGTTTAACGATCAGCTCAAAATGCCAATCGTGCTTTTATAACCATACTTAAAAGTTCGATGTTATGAACTAAGCCCAAAACTGCAATTTTTAAACTAAAACTTACCCTTTTTACTCTAAATTAAAGTACGGAACCCCCTTGATTGCACAATATTTAATGACATTGCGCAATCATAACAAGGTTCCCAACATTGGAAAATCCCAATACATTTACACAAAATTTGCAATAACTGTGCAATATGCATTATAAAAACCCCAAACACAAAATCTTTCTCATCAGTTACATCGTGAAATTTAGTGTGAACAGTTGCAAATAACTTCAAAAACTTAATTAGTCAGTTTTCTTAGTTCTGTTTCAGATCCAGTGGTGTAAACGAAAATGCTGGTGGTTATAGCCAACGAGTGTGCGGCAGAAGATATCCAAACCCTGCAAGGTAATGGTGCTACTTACAGAAGACGTAGATCAAGATCCCGGGGATGTTGCAAGAATGTTGACACTTCTCGTGATTCGTCGAGAGGTAGGTCCCTAGAAAGATCTTTAATGAACCCTATTGAAAATACTACGCAGGAAATTCGTAATGCTGTTGAAGAAAGTAACAGTGAGGTAGCGAGAAATGGAGACGTGAGTAGAAGACGTAGAGACCGATCTAGAGGTAGGTGTAGGGGAAAATCTAGAGGACATTCCAGGGGAAGATCAAGAGGACATTCCAGGGGAAGATCAAGAGGACATTCCAGGGGAAGATCAAGAGGACGATCCAGGGGGAGATCAAGGGGACATTCGAGGGGAAGATCTAGGAGTCATTCCAAAGGAAAGTCTGGGGGACACTCCAAGAGAAAATCAAGGGAACGCTCGAGGAGTAAATCTAGAGGACATTCCAGGGGAAGATCAAAGGGACATTCTAGGGGTCACTCGAGGGGTAAGTCTAGAGGAAACTCGAGAGATCGTTCCAGAAGTCGTTCAGGATCCAGAAGGAGATCCAATTAAGATCAATAATGAAGATGATATCCGGATAAAATGCATAAAAATTACAAAAAAATATATAGCGAGGAAATGCATTCATTATTATTTAATAATCTGTGGTGGTGGTTTGTTATTAAAGTGTAGTACTAGGTCATGTATACCTAAATATTGTTAATAATTATTTTGTACACTCAGTGATGAGCAAACATTATTAGTTATACTTATCTATAAGTATTTAAATAAAATAAATTATCCCCTATAGTGCTCGTAGTTTTGTTCTCATGTGTTTCCCCAAGGATCCACTTTTGTATGAAATATTTACAGTAAGTAAATACACAACACACTTGTTCACAATGTAATGTATTTTGATAAGTCTTATCTTCTCGGATAACGACGATTGTTATAACCGTGTAATGAATTATATCGTCCACATTGCTCTAGCTGCGTTCATGGATTTCTCTCGGACTTTTGATACATTCGACTCACAAGTGAGAATAACTGATTTTGTTTCGATAACGGTTCCCTATCAGATAGTTCGTACGTGCCAAATTAGTATAAAAATTTACTAAAATTTACATTTGTATACAAAGTTTGATATTTCAGGGTTACTTACAAATAGCATTTTACATTCATTATTATATACCAGGCAGTTTGCGGCTGCGTAGTATCGAACATAGACTTATTAGAGATAGATTAGCGTTTATAGAAGAAGATCATAGTTCAGAAATTTCAAATACTCGCAGATGGCTACAGAGGCATGAGATCCCTTACCCCGGGTACTGCAGGGCTCCAGGGAGCAACATTTGTCTGCCTCAACTGTGCAATTGTGATATACTAAAGAAAAGATGGGAAGATTCACAGAAACAAAGAGAAAATAAAAAGCCAAATATGAAATTCAAAAAACGACCACGGAAAAATAAACTTGGCAACGGAGTGTCTGGGTAATTTTTATATTTTGTTTTTTATACTTGTATTATTTAATTTTAAAATTAACTATATTAAATTTTTTTGCAAAGAAGAACATCTACATTTATTTTAAAATACACTGCAAAGGTTTTCTATTTTCTGAATAAAAACATAATTTTCTTTATCACATTTATTTCTAAAATTCAATACATGATTTTTATACGATAGAATATTGTAATCCTTCATTGCGATATACGATACGATTAAAATATTATAGTAATGAATTTATACTGAAAGATATGATAGCATTTATATATGTTTTTATAACTTTACACAACTTTGGTAAAATAACCTACTAACAGCACGCATTGAATTGAAACCTGCCGACAAATGAGAGGTTAAACTTAAAACAAGTATACGAAGTCAAGCGTACAACACAATATTCAGTTTAGATGAAATTATTTTATAAATTCATTGGTTGAAGGCTTTTTTGAATAGTTTACACTTCCAATTCAATGTGAACTCTGTGACTGTAATTTGAAGTTTATATGTGGGGTACAAGTACCGAGTACATTGACTTAAATATAATTGCATTATTTGTATATATTTTTATAAGTATATGAAAAAATGGCTAACGTATGTACCATCGCACAGCCAGAATGAATTTTGCTGTTTGGTATACATATAGATAATTATAACAGTATATATTATGGCGTTCCACTCAAAAAAGATCTAACTGGTTTATTCCCGATTGTTGACAGTACATATGTTTTATCTCTTTTACTCTGAGGTTATCCAAAAAGAAAGTAAGATATACGATAAGTCAAGCCTTGTCGACATTCGTAAACAAGAGACTTTCAGATTATTGTGGACAGCTGGACCCTTTTTCAATGGTACGTCAAACTTAATGAGATCTAAACAGATGTTTTACAATTATTTTTTTCTAGTTCTAAAGTTGAATACAATATGCTTATAGCATGCACTATAGATATTTATGTAAATAATTTTTGAATTTATTCTTGTCTTTGCACATTATCTTGTCGATTACATGCATACATACTATGATTACCCCTTTCCTAGGAGAGGTAAGCAGAGACTACATCTATCTTGCTACCATCCCTGCCTTCTTCTTCCTCCTACATTCATCAATCTCTTCATGTAAGCTCATCAGTTTAAGGTACTTTTGACCATTCACTTCAACAACGTAATATGTCGAATCATGGATCTAACTGCAGTACATATTACCAAAAAATCTTTCGCTGTCTTCCATACCTTAAGAAGTTCTAAATTCAAATAAGTACCAAAGCTGAGAAGTGATAACAAAAACCTTTCGCTATGTCT
Source organism: Amyelois transitella (assembly GCF_032362555.1). Lineage (NCBI taxonomy): Eukaryota > Metazoa > Arthropoda > Insecta > Lepidoptera > Pyralidae > Amyelois > Amyelois transitella. The sequence continues at coordinate 6,794,730 of NC_083522.1, read as the reverse complement.
TCCATATTTTTAAACCACTTCACATGATTACCTACAATATTCTTAGGTGTAGTAAGTATCAGTAGTCAGTAGGTGGTGCATCTAATGTGGTAGCAGGTCCAGCATGGCGTAGCGCCACGTCCAGCGGCGCGCCAGAGCCTCGAACCGCGGCCTGTTGCGGGCGTACATCTCGCCCACCTCCGGCTCCATACAGACCTTTCAAAAATACATGTCGTCAATAGCAATCAGATTAGGTACTACTATATTTCTTTTCCTCTTATAATTTAAGTAATAATAACAAAAATGGTGTTGTTTAGAATAAGACCACTCTCGCTCTTCCCCATGGATGTCGTAAAAGGCGACTAACGGATGATGATTTAGGCGATGGGCTAGCCACTGTCACTATTTGCATCTCAATTACATCATTAAGCCATACAGCTGAACGTGACCTTTCAGTATTTGCGTAACTGTTGGCTGTCACGAAATCAATCGTTAAAGCAGGCGTATATCCTTCAGCGGACTTTATATGTTTTGTTCGTTGAAGTCTATACAAATTATGTAGAAACTTACAGCAGTGTAAGGGTCCGTCAGCAGACTCTGTATGGAGATGAGCAGTTTGCTGATGGTGAGCGCCAGAGACCAGTTGTGGTGCATGGAGTCGATGCCCACGTCCCCGTGCCGGGACACGTTGGGGTGCAGGATGCGGGTCAGGAAACGGACCACAGGCGGGTTCATCGGGTACCTGACACAAAAATATTTATTAGCAAAAACTGTCTGACTGACGTCAGAGTAATCGGATGACGAGACACTCCTCATCGATTCGCAAAGATTAAAAAATTACGACACGACACACTCCTCATCGATTTGCAAAGATTTAAATACGCTAGAGATTCTAACTGCCATTATTTATGTGCTTACATATTTTTCGCGCGATTAAAAAGCATGTTGTGTCCACAACCACAATCAAGGAGTAAGTTAGTTCTTAATGATTTTGTGTTTTATTGCAATACGATAAAAACCATTCTTGAAGGGTAAATATGTAGACCTAACAATTTATTATTATAATGACCCACTATTTCGCTGTAAAGTATTTGAATCAAACAAATTCGTACGCTCGTTCAGAAATATTTATTTGGTGATTATTATAACATTGTCTTATATTTTTTATTTATTCATTATGTTACACCAACAGTGTTTATATACAGCCTCTCAATCACACTTACAACCTTGACTACAGAAAAATAACTATTTAAAAAAAACTAATAATAATATAACAGACCTTGACAACCTTGAAATATATAGATCTTACATATTTTAAGGTTTCAACATTTCATCTCATCTTGGAACATCAACATCTTCGATCAAGTATTAAATTAGGTAGGTACATACATGCAATGAAATCAGTTTAATACAACTTACGCGTATGTGACCTGCACGTAGAGATAGAAGATGCCGCCCTCGTAGGGCGAGCCGACGGGCCCCGTGATGCTGGCCTGCCAGTGGCAGCTCTTGGGGTCCATCGGCGTCGCCGCGATGCCTTCCGGCGGGTCGTTGCGGAGCATCTGACGATACATACATGTATATATACTTTTTTAGGGTTCCGAACAAAAAAAATGGTAAAAACGGGACCCTATTACTAAGCCTCCGCTGTTTGTTCGCTTCCCTGTCACCAGGCTGTGTCGCAAACAGTCATAGCTACAAAGCTGAAATTTTCATAAATTACGTATTTCGGTTGCCACTATAACAAATACTTAAAATTAATAACAGTCACCGGTAGACACTTAAAATCCTTTTTTACAAGCCTCGCAGCAAGAAATAAGTTTAGAATAAATGATGCCTGTGGTTCAATCATAGAGTTTTAATTTCTTAAATTCACCTTCAGTTCATTCCTTAGCCTGTTTCTGCGCCAGGCGTTTTCTTCGCCAACGGGAGGTGCCTGCACGCACATTTGCACAAGACAGTTCCTGCAGAGCGATGAGTCCACCAAGGATTGATATTTCTACAAAAAAATATTTGGTGATTATTATAATTTTGTCTTCGAGGCATCTTTGAATTATCATTTATTAAAGAGGTACATACAATTAGTTAACTTTTTTATATGAAGACAGCTAGGTTTTTATTCATTAATTTTTTAATATAAATTTGTTATCTATTGACAATGATTGATAAGTCTAAGACGTCATAATTTTTCTGCTACCGACGCTCCTGTATGACGCCAGCGCTTGGCGGTGAAGGCGGCCCAGCGACAGCTGAAGATGATAGTGTGTCAGTCACCTTGTGCCAGTCGATGTTGACGAGGTGCGGGCAGAACAGCGGCCAGCGCTTGGCGGTGAAGGCGGCCCAGCGACAGCTGAAGATGATAGTGTGTCAGTCACCTTGTGCCAGTCGATGTTGACGAGGTGCGGGCAGAACAGCGGCCAGCGCTTGGCGGTGAAGGCGGCCCAGCGACAGCTGAAGATGATAGTGTGTCAGTCACCTTGTGCCAGTCGATGTTGACGAGGTGCGGGCAGAACAGCGGCCAGCGCTTGGCGGTGAAGGCGGCCCAGCGACAGCTGAAGATGATAGTGTGTCAGTCACCTTGTGCCAGTCGATGTTGACGAGGTGCGGGCAGAACAGCGGCCAGCGCTTGGCGGTGAAGGCGGCCCAGCGACAGCTGAAGATGATAGTGTGTCAGTCACCTTGTGCCAGTCGATGTTGACGAGGTGCGGGCAGAACAGCGGCCAGCGCTTGGCGGTGAAGGCGGCCCAGCGACAGCTGAAGATGATAGTGTGTCAGTCACCTTGTGCCAGTCGATGTTGACGAGGTGCGGGCAGAACAGCGGCCAGCGCTTGGCGGTGAAGGCGGCCCAGCGACAGCTGAAGATGATAGTGTGTCAGTCACCTTGTGCCAGTCGATGTTGACGAGGTGCGGGCAGAACAGCGGCCAGCGCTTGGCGGTGAAGGCGGCCCAGCGACAGCTGAAGATGATAGTGTGTCAGTCACCTTGTGCCAGTCGATGTTGACGAGGTGCGGGCAGAACAGCGGCCAGCGCTTGGCGGTGAAGGCGGCCCAGCGACAGCTGAAGATGATAGTGTGTCAGTCACCTTGTGCCAGTCGATGTTGACGAGGTGCGGGCAGAACAGCGGCCAGCGCTTGGCGGTGAAGGCGGCCCAGCGCGCGGGCGACACGTGCGCGCGCACGAGCCCCCACCAGCGCGCGCACGTGCACGCGCACGCGCTCAGAGACAGGTCGTCCAGGTAGCTGAAGATGCACAGCAGCACTGCCGAATTGGAAACATATATTGATGACAATGTTTGTTAATAACTAGGTTGGCTTATATTTTTTAATCACATCTGTCACCCTTATGAGGTAGACAGAGCCAAGTCTTGCAGAGGGAAAAGCCACATTCAGCTAAATGATGGAATTTTATTTATCTTATCACCAAGTGAGTATTTTCTAGCCCACAACATTAGCAAATAAGAACAATTTTTAGAAATTCACTATATACTTAAACTCACCTTCAGAAGGAAGGTCTTCAACCACTCCAGGAGCCAAGTTATCTGGTGGTCTTGGAGTAGACAATGCTTGCAGTGACCTCATTAAGCTTGGATGGGGTGGTGGAGGACCCTGGTGCCCAGGACGGTATTCCGGCATCACAGGGGCACGGAATGTATACGCGAATCCAGGAACATTGCTTCTTATACTGCAGGGGCCAAGACCTGATAAGCTAGGACGCATCGGATCATCTGGACTCATTTCATTCTCAGAATTCTGAAAAAGGGGGAAATATACTCTTTTCTTAAATTCAACTCTCAGTTATATATTAACACAAGTATATAATTATAAATGTAAACTAACCGTAATTGGATGATACCACCATGTAGGTAATGGACAAAAATTTCTGGGAATTCTCCCTGAGCTATAGTTCATGTCTGTTGGTTCATCATTTCCTGAATCTCCATCATCCGTCTTCTCACTATAAAAGTATGATGTAGGAAGGTATGAAGGGAAATCTGGGTATAAAAACGTGTGGCATGTCACACAAACAGGCTCCCCAAAACTTGGCCCGTAGTAACCATTGCAGACATAGCAAGTTGAATTCTGAAAATTTTAATCCTTATATTGATGATCCAAAGACAAATATTTAATATCAGCAAATAATATTCACAATATTAGAATAACAAAATAAACCTTACAACAAATTGAAAATCCAGAGGCTCCTCTAACGGACTTCCAGGCGTTATTTTATCCCCGTTTTCTTCCAATTTTTTTATGAAAGCTAAAAACTCCGGCCCGATGGCAGACATGATTGAAGACTTCAAGAACGGACCTGAAGGATTAAAGGAAACCCGTAGACTATGTTAATTCTGATGTTTCTTCACATTTAGAAAATTTATAGAAATACAATATTATATTTAAATACGCTAGATGATATCTTATAGGGCTGTGAGTGGCTAGAACCCAACACAGAAATCAATTCGACAGGCCGTGTAAACAAAAAAAAATTACTTTTTTGTGCTCTTCACTTCATTCTTTTCCTTTCAGACAGTGACAGTCACATCACAGATAAATTGTTCTAAAAGTGACAGTGAATGAAATAGTAAAGTATGACTTTTTACTTGATATTGACAGTACATATTAGAGCACCGGCGGTCGTATCAGTAAGGTGTCCGGTGGTGGCTATTTTCGAAGTTATATGTACATTAGTTTGATTCTAACTGATGCTCTTACGGTGAGGGAAAACATAGTGAGGAAACCTGCACATTCAGGCAACTGGATGTGTAACTATGATCGATTCAATATGGGTTAGGTTTATGTACAAACACATCAAGTAGGTTTTGTTAGTGAAAGGAAAGATAAAAATAATAAATAGAGGTAGTCTCTGCCTACCCCTCCGGGAAAGAGGCGTGATTTTATGTATGTAAGGAAAGATAATTTAATTATAATAATGTGTAGATGTGTGTCACATGTCAACAGCTTTAAAAACAAAACTGTTAAAATTATGTCAAAGTCTTAGTCAAAATTGTTAATTATTCTTGTCTTTTGTGCTGTGTTGCCAACTTAGTAGATTTTCCACTTAAATTGGTGGTTTATAATTGCTTACGTGAAATATCTGAGTGCATTGGTTAGTATGAGGCGGACATTTTGATACTTTCTTTTGCACATTATTATGTTTAGCAAATGATAATACGACAATCTGTCTAATATGTATTCTATTGCAGGTAACATGGATGATAGAAATAATGAAGTCACGAGACACCTTAATCAGCTTTTTCCACAATGATTAGTCCAAAAGCTGGTGGGCAGATGGGCCCCACGGTCTGTAAGAGTTTCTATGTCAAAAGGTTCAACTAAATAGGTGGGTACAGATACCTACAAATTTGCGCCTTTTCAGGTTTTCTGCCTCATTTTCAGCGCAACCGGCCTTGGATTTAGTAACATAGACATGAAACTGGTGCAAGTAAGTATGTCGGCGAAAGTAACATTCTACACCAACAGCAAAAGCTTCCCCAATCTCCAGGGCACCAACACCATACCATTTGACGACCTCTGTGGCGCAGCGGTAGTACGTTTCTCTGTGACACCGGAGGTCCCGGGTTCGAATCTAGGCCAGGGTACGATGAGAAAAGAACTTTTTCTGATTGGCCTGGGTCTTGGATGTTTATCTATATAAGTTTTTATTTTAAAATATAGTATCGTTGAGTTAGTATCTCGTAACACAAGTCTCGAACTTACTTCGAGGCTAACTCAATCAGTATAATTTGTCCTGTATGTATGTGTGTATGTATGTATACCATCCGGTCTCTTGCCATCAACTTAATTGTAAGTACCTATTAAAAATAAAATAAACACTCATTTCGTTAAACCTTAAAAATATGTGGAAAATATTATAAAAGTAAGGCGGAGAACTAGTTTATTGGTTGGCAACCTTGCTTTTAAGATTGTCATTTGTCTTGTCAAACATTTTGTTTAGCCATCATAGCCATTAGATACCTTTGGTTGGTTACAAATATTTTTGCCAAACAGATCTTAAAACATCGCCGCAGTAATATTTAATTATAGAATTTGTCCAGTGTTAAGTGAATCAAAGTGAACACTTGTGGGTTGTGCCAAACATATTTTTAAAAGTAGGTCACAAATTTTGCCAATTTGGTTACCGGTACGTCAGTGTAGCATCATAATCTAATTTTGATCAAGATACGATAATACCTACTGTTTAGTAAGTTCAAGGTGTAAGCAAACCAGAGTGCATCAATTAATGGTAGACGCCGCAAGTGGACATGGCACAAAATGACGATTATTTAGATTCACTTGATAACAATCATTTGGACGGCACAAACGGCTCCCTGAACATGACGGACAACAGTCTTGGGGTAAGTGGTATATTTATGTTGTTTTGAATTACTTTTCATATACCTAAAGTGAATACTATTTAAAAGTCAATTTTTACCATGGCGAAACTCAATTTATGATATTTTTTTCTAACCTTACATCATATACATGATAAAAAATGTTCTTGCGGAGATAATTAGTAAATTAAATCCAATTTAAAATCTTTATTGCATACAGTACATCAGTTGAATTAAAGTTACTGCTTATAAGTAGGTACAATCATAAACATAAGTCAAATAGGTTTAGTTTAGGTTATATTTAGATTGAATTAAGTACTTATATATGCATATTATTATAGTTGTTAAAAATAAGTAATCTGCATGTACAGGTACTTTTAATATGCAGTTCCTATGTAAATTTCAATGAAGTTTATCTTTCAGATGGTAAAAAATAACATTAGGTCAAACTCCATTATTATATTATTAATTATAAATATTTTAGCAAAATAATATTACGCTTGCTTGCTTATTGTATCAGAGGTCCTGGTTGCGAAACCTGGTCAGGGCATGATGAGAAACAAACTTTCTCTGTTCAGTCTAGGTCTTGGATGTTTCTCTTCCTAAGAATTTGTTATGAAATATTGTATTGTTGAGTTAGTATTTTTTAACACAAGTTTCGAACTTACTAAGTTTGATTGAGATTACAATTTGTCCTGTATAAATTTATATTTATTTTTTTTTTTTTTAATCTCATGAATAATTTAAAAACTTCCTCAATTTTACAAACAATAGGGAGGAGATGAGGCTTCTGGGAACAATGAAGTTCCAGATCTAGCTGCCATCAAGGCTAGAGTCCGGGAAATGGAAGAGGAGGCTGAAAAGCTCAAACAGATGCAAACTGAAGTGCATATGAGCATAGGCAGCCCTCCAGGAATGAGTAAGTTAATTTGATAAATATTAATGAATATCTGTGCATCTTGATGAATTTTCATCATTAATAAGTTTTTTTCAGTTAACAAATGCCTGTACTGTCAAAAAAAGTGTGATTTTTAGTTGCATAGCCACATTATTTTTAAACAAACTATATACGACAGTATAAGATTATACATTAAAAAATACATATACAGATGGTCAGCTGTTTTTGTATTAGAGATTATCAGTGAACTTTTTCTTGAAATGACCAAGAGTCATTTATGCATGTCATTTATGCTCAAACTTGGTTAAAATAACAACTTTTCAATTTTTATCTTTATTGGGCAGTAATGTACCTAATACCACTACTTGGTTGATACCTGTAGGTACTAATCTATATATCAGCATTGCCAGTTCATAGTATATTTTGCACTTTACTTCCAATTACGAGTTTGAATAACATAGAATAAAAGGCATAGCCTTAGTTCAAGTAGTTAAACAAGTTGAATTTTCTTCTCATCTTTGAATAATCTCAATTGCTACCTCCACCAGTATGAGTTTGGGTCAGGGATTCACATTTATATATTTCTCTAGCCTGTGACAATTGCCTATGTAAGAAACTACACTGAGCAACGACAAACTGACATTTACAGATTTTAGCAATTTCTTTCAGTATAATTTCAAATTAATTTGTAACAATTTTCAGCAAGTCCATTGAACATGTCCTTGGAGGAGAAAATAGAAGCCGACAACCGGTCAGTTTATGTTGGCAATGTGGACTATGGGGCCACAGCAGAGGAACTGGAACAACATTTCCATGGATGCGGCTCTATTAATAGGTAGGTGTGCTCTATGACCAGCCACTAAAGCATGGTACGCGCGACGCCGTTTTTATTGTGCGAAAAACTATTGCAGTACCTGTGTTCATGTTAAAATAAAAAAGCCAAACAGCAAAAGATTTACATGCGATAAAAAACAGCGTCCCAAGTGCCATGCTTTGGGGGAGGTCACAGATACTAGTAGATAGATTGTTGAATATCTTACAATGGGAACATAAAGTTGATCTAATATCTATCTGAATCCCATGTTAGTAAATAAGTTTTTGTACTACAGTTTCCTGGTGTTCAATTCATAAAGAGTATGTGATTTTTACTGTGCTGTTGATTTGTTTCAGGGTTACAATTCTTTGTAATAAATTTGATGGTCACCCAAAAGGTTTTGCTTACATTGAGTTTGGTGATAAAGACAGTGTACAGACTGCAATGGCTATGGATGACTCATTATTCAGAGGACGTCAGATAAAGGTAAGTTTGTTTTCATTAATGATTAATTCAAGTATACTTATAATAAACGGGATAGTAGTCACATCTTCAGGCTCTATCTACTGGACGAATCTTAATGTAATTATGCACATTTTTTTAAAGAGATACTGAAAGGGTTACTAAGTAAGACCATAATCTAGAAATCATTATTCCCATGGGATTTGGATAAATGATTTTATACATGTGAGAAAAAGCTTTATATCGCCATTATTCGACGAAATATTCCCTCTTTTACTATAGATTTTTTTCTTATGTTGTCGCGATACTAGATATATTAATTCTGAGGTACACTTGTCAATATTAGTATAAAGCAGATTAATTCAAATATTCTTACTTCACAGGTGATGCCAAAGCGCACGAACAAGCCAGGATTGTCGTCAACGAACCGGCCGCCGCGGACGATGCGCGGGCGCGGCCGGGGCTTCCGTGGCGGGTTCTCGCCGTACTACTCGGGGTACCGGCCCGTGCGACGCGGCAGGTGCGATTTTTAATACTACACTCGAATAGAATGCCCGGTACGAAAGAAGTATGTGCAAATTGGATGCCAAACTCCTTGCAAAAAAATCACAATGAAAAATTTACCACAATCCTATGACATTTTATGATGATCTTGTTGCTGGTCAAATTAAGAGACTGAACTTTTCCTTGTCCCAAGTTAAATGGAATGGCTTCCAAATTGTACATGTACTTTGATGCCAAGAACATAAGTTGAACCAACATGGTGGCGGTGTATTTTCAGGTGCTATTGGGTGAAAAATAGAAATGGGCCTAAGGCAAATTGGTGTGGTAATGTGCCGGTCCGTACAGTATGCAAGTACAATATCGTTTTGTCGCACCACCACATCCTTCTGAGCCCAAGCACGGGAGGGGTGTGCTGCTCTTTGATTCCCCTTACAGTGTACCTTTTCTTCTCTACATCAGAATCAAATAAACCTATACTAATATGTATGGACTGACTTGACTAGCTACCCGTTTACCTATACTGATTAGTAAATTATTACACCAATTTATGTCCCCAACCCACATACGATACTCATATGCACTAAACTACGCATGTAGTGCAGTAGCAGTTAGAGTACAGGGTAACATGTTTGTGTTACACTGTAAAAGTACATGTTCACTGTGCATTAGTCAACTTACGTTCCTGGCATTTTATTAGCTCGCATTATAAGGGCATGTTTGCACTTTATAATTGTTGTATTTTGTTTGTCAGTCACTATTGGACCCAACGTGACAAAAATGGATTAAACTTAGCATTTGTTTCTGTTTTGACTTGCTAAACCTGCAAATGTAAGACTGACAAACGCATTAGTAGAGATGTGTCACGCTTTCTCTATTTAGATAAGATAAATGTTTAGAGTTATTCTCTTTCATAAACACGCTGCTCTGGTGGAGGTCTTCATGAATGTTGACGAAACATATGTTATACTTCTCTCTCGTTTTGGTTAATCTCATAAAAAGAAAAAAGAAGTTAAGGCCTTATCAACGTTCTTGGATATCCCTGCTTGGCAAGAGCGCGTGACAGCTCAACTTTAAATTAAGCTATTATACAACTCTTGTTATAAATTTATGTAGCATTATATTGTATGTAGTTTTGTTCTGCATGTCTGCAACTCGACATTTATTATTATTTATCAGATGTTATTTGTTGTTAGTAATAAATTTATATTTTTCTTTCTGATGTTTGGTATTTTTTCTATTCTGCCTTCCTGGCTTCCCCTGTAGTTAAGCATGATGAATTGCAATGTTCTTCCTATAAAATGTGTCGATATCAGTCTTTTAAAATTGGTATCATGCAAAAAAGAAGAGCATTTCAAACGGCCGTAAAATATCTGATATTTTAGCCAACTCGTAGAATATTTGTTTGCATAATTAAATTATTTGCATGAACGTACAGGTGTTAAATGATTTTGATGAAATGATACAACTATAAGCATTTAAACTGCCTAATTTACACAATGCACGACATGTTTAGCTGATTCCGTAGTTACTAAACGATGCGTTATTCGCAGGGGCTTCAGGCGCGGCTCGTACTACAGCCCTTACTGAGTGCGGTAGAGGGGCGCGGCGGCCTCGGGCTTCCCGCCGCGGCCGCGCGCTCGACCCCATCACTATTTGAACGAATGAATTCTATTTTTATTTGTAAAACATTGATTTATGAACTGACTCTTTGAAATGTGCTATTTGTGTGTAAATGAAACAATAGGAAATGTAAGACATAAGTTGGTACCTCGAACGTAATACCTGAGACTTCGTGACATCTAGACATAGTTCGTTTTGCCGCTACAGCGCCTGTTTTAGTTTTGAGTGTGACTATAAAGTATATTTTTATGAACAATTGGACCTAATATAATTGTTAACACGGCTAGGTATCTAAGTGAAATTGTTAAAAAATAAGATGTGACAGCTATCTCTAGATTTATTCGATGCCATGCTCGGGTGAGGTGATTGAAGGTATTTCAGAATAATTTGTGAAATTCTTCATTCGAGCATCAATTCACATACAAATTTTATTAAAATATAGTCTATTAAAGTAAGAGGTTAATATCTTTATAAAATGTAATAGCTCAATTCAGCATTGTAATATTTTATTTGATTTTATACACTCTGCAGTTAGCGCTAGTAGCGAGTGATATAACTCACAATGTGCGATTTAGGTAAAGGCACGCGTTTTATTAGAGTAAGAACTAAGTGGTGTATGATAACTGTACTATTCCTTTTTTTTTTCTTGGCGCTGAAGCCATTCACATTTGTACAAAATATAAAAATAAATACCAGAGATAGGTATAATATTATTATTACTTTATCTAAGCATGCTAGTGAAGATGTTTGACTGTACCACTTTATTTAAAAACTGCCAATTATTGTGATTGAATTCTAATTAATATCATTTCTCTGGGATAATCTCGACTAATTATATCTATATGTATTTTAAAGTTTCCCATTTTGTGAAAAAGAAAAATTGTTAGAGCAAATTTGTTTTAAATCCCGAAGTCACATTAATACTAGCTTATATCTGCTGCTTCGCCCGTGCGAATTTAGCGCCACATATATATGTATATATGGTCACGTCTATATCCCTTGTGGGGTAGACAGAGCCAACAGTCTGTCGGAAAAGACTGAACGCAGTTTAAGCTGTTCGACATATGACAGAATTGAGATTAGCGCCACCTACAAAAGAATACAGGTTTTTCTCAAATCTCATGGGAACTAACCGGAAGACTCATTAAGTATATATGTTCAGTGGATAACGCTTGAAGATACAATTGACAAACAAACAAAGAAAACTTACTTTTGCATTTATAATATTAGTTAGGATTACTATCGAAATTGCGTGTGAGTTGTGTTATCGATTATTAATTGGTTATTACAACTGCTATTGTTATGTAGTGTGTATGTGTAGTTTTTCATACGCCCGATGTATCTATATTGGTCAGGTAACAATTTTTAACATGTCATTATATAATGTTTAGAAACAAAAATCTGAACTCGCAAGGAGAATTTATCAGTATTTTTTTAATTTCACGATATTGTATTGTTAAGATTTGATTTTAGCATTTTCCCATTTGGGAAATGTTATTGTGTATATATTTGTGCATTGATTTAATGATGATTAATTGGATAAAATGATCTTGTCAATCAAGTACATTATTCGTTACACACATCTAATATTTCCTTCATGTTTCTTTTACAAAAAAAGCAAACGGCACACTATAGTAAAAAAAAAAGCATAAAAGTGCGAAATTATAAATTATGCAAGTTGAAGAATAATTTAAGAATAACTTTAAGAACACAAAAGCAGTAGTTTTATTTTGAATACCTATTGTCCTCTTTTACACCCAAATAGCGTTGTTTAGCTAGGCAAGGAAGACAAATCCCTTAAACCGATATGATACATGGATGATTCTATCTATTATCTATATGCGCTTCTATCTATATTTACGCGACTACGGCGAAGCAAAACGGAAGCTTATGATTTTGTATAGATATTAATATCTATACTAGATTTAGTATAGATATTAATATCTATACTATACTAGACTTTGTACGGAAAGCTTGCTTCCGTGGTCAAGTCAAGAGTTAAAAAAATATGATTGTTTAATCTAAGTTTTATTAAGTCATTCGAAATACAACCTACTGGAGAACTATCGTATGGTACTTTCTAATAGGCATGGTGCATCACTAGGCTAATTGACAAAGTTCTAAAAACTCTTAGGGTATTTATTTGTTTATAAGGAGCCCTAAAAAAATAGTTTTCTGTCTTTATTTTAGCTATTTTATTAAAAAATCGAAAAAGAAAACGTAATATTCAAATATGCCGCCAAAACGCAACTTTTAGCAATATGCAGTGATCAGTGACGTAGATTTCGTATAAATATACAGAGCTTGTTGGTGTTCCGAAAAGTTTTGATTTTCACTGGTTTTATTTAACTTGTGCCACGTCATATATATATATATATATATGATCACGTCTATATCCCTTGCGGGGTAGACAGAGCCAACAGTCTTGAAAAGACTGAATGGCCACGTTCAGCTATTTGGCTTAATGATAGAACCGAGATTCAAATAGTGACAGGTTGCTAGCCCATCGCCTAAAAGAGGAATCCTAAGTTAATAAGCCTATCCCTTAGTCGCCTTTTACGACATCCATGGGAAAGAGATGGAGTGGTCCTATTCTTTTTTGTAATAGTGCCGGGAACCACACGGCACACGCCACGTCATATGTGTGAAAATTATTAAAATGAGTTCCTATAAATGTTGTGCAGTGCCTCAATGCACTAATACAACAATAAAAACTTGCACTTTATTGTGCAAAGTTCACCAGATTCGCGGAAAAGTTGTACATAGCCAATGGCATCATCGTCATAAGTACGTTTCTCTTGCCGACCTGAAAAGGTAAACTGATTTTAAACTATCTATATAATCTGATTGAACACATAACCGAAAACTATTTACACAACTGCAAGAATTACGTATACAAGTTGTGTGTTATTTACATGATTTGTCAATAATTTTTTAAATAGTGATCTGAGATCAATGGTTAGATCATATAAATATACATTGATGTTTTCACATTCCTCAGTTCGGTAGCATAGAAATCTGGATTATCTTTGATGAATACGCCAACCATTATTGCGTCCACTTTTGGTAGGTATCGACTGTTAGCTTTCTCGAAATTGGTTTCCATGATTAAATACCTATGTTATCTAAGCAATCCTGAGCGATAAAACACTTAAAAAATCTTGTAAAATAATAGCGAACATCAAGGAACGGTACGATCCATAGTCATTTTTAGTCACGTGACAGCTGCATAAAAAACTTAATTTACGGAGACGGTATTTGCTAAAAAATAATGCAATATTTTTATCTCGCGTTATTACAAATCGCTCCAAAAAATAATATTAAGAATGATGTGATGACATAAAAAGGAATGTATATTTTTATTACAGTCAAATAGCCTATTGCAGTCCTTTGTATTTAACTACATCCACACCAAATTTCATCTAAACGGTCTAGCGGTTTAGCTATAATCTGAATCATAGGATATTAATTATATTTGATTTCCAAACATTTTACATTATAGCCAAGATAGGATTGTTGATATATAACCAAATCACAGACTTATTAAACTTTATAGGTACAACTATGATCAGAAATGAACAATCTTAACTCACTCATCCATCATTAAAATATTATCGACTAAACGAACAAGTGAAAATCTCTTGTTCGCCATGTTTGTCACCCGGTTTGTTTATAAGTATGCAGAAAGAGTACATGCTTAAGGCACTTCCGATGGTTTTTCAGAGACATAACCTTAAAAATTCCCGTTTGTGTCATACCATAAACTAAATAGATAAACTATTGTCATACAAATACAAACAAACAATTGCTTGTTTGGTTGGCTTATTTTTAGAGTGGCCAGTTAGTTTCTTCAATACTTACCTATTTATGGATATTAAATGCTTCGTGCTACTTTGTGGTTACAATTATTAATTGTTGTAAGTACAAAAAACTCAAGTTATAACGTTGATACGATTTACTTCTTACAATATTACCTTCAATAATGTTTTTCTAGATTTTTGTCTGCACCAGTTGGTTTCACGTGGTTTACTTGAGTTGGAAGCTTTCCAGCGCTCTGCAGGATGCCTCTCACCGCTGATGTTGCTGCCCAACAAGTGCAAGTAAGTGTACCTATGTATTTAATTATTTATGAAGGTACTCTAACTTTGTATTCACTCGTGGTATTTTCTGAACATCCTTTCTAATGCCCCTAAGGTCCCTACGACATGTATTTATTTTAATTTACTATAAAAACATACACATTGTACTTTCTGTGAATATACTTACGAAATGTCAGTGAAATCCATTAATAATTTTACCCATGTGTTGCTCACATAACAAGTTCCAATCATAGAAAAATTCAGTCTTAATAAGAAAAAATCTATAACCTAGACTTTTTAATCTTCACTAAGGTTTTGATATAAGAATCAAGTTCATTGTAAAAAATTGTATTTGCATTGCTAATAATGAAGAACTTTACAGGTTAAATGATCAATCATATTATTTGTCTTCAGGAGCGTCTAAAGTCTCTCCATAGATTGGTCCATGAGATTGATGCTGAAAGAGGTCGCAATGAGCAGTGTATTGATTCTATACTCCGAACAGAGAAGGCAGTCGAATCGCCTGCCTCGAACGAAGACTCATCTAGCTCTTCACAACAGGTAGCCCTTCACATCTCATAAAATAATTGCAGTCTTTGAATCTATATGTATTTATTTACAAATTGACAATGGTTAATCAATATATGGACATGTAGCAGTCTGATTGATAAATCACCATTTTTCCAAAAACCAGGACTGTTTTGTATTACAGCAGTTTAAAGATAAGCTGGATTGAATACAGCAACATATCAAACTTTGTCAGTCTGTGCTAAGGCACTTAGTGAAATAGTAATTTTAATGGTGATTTAGTCAATGCAACTGCGACATAAATTGAGTTATAGCTTGGGTGTTTTGCCTCGGCAGCATGGTAAGCGCGTTTTTATCGCGTGAAAAAAAATTGTTGTCCCATAATAATAAAAAGTAAAAAGTGATGGTGTTTCGTGCTATTAGAACTAGTTTTCTTCCAAATTGTCAACATTATGCATGCATTTGCATATTTTTGCTTCAGCAAATGCAGTTAAAAAACCTGTACAAATCTGGCCTGACAGCTGCGGAGCAAGAAGAGAGGTTGCTACGAGCTGCCCTGTCTCGTATTTACGAGATCAGGGCCATCAAAAATGAGAGAAGAATCCAGGTAAGTTCTGTACCTAAGTTGATAAGTTAAGAACTACTTTATGATAATAAGTATTGTACAAGTATACTGGTAAATCTTATATAACATATCTTGACTAAATCAGAGATATTCTCGCATAAGGTCAGATCAAGAGTTACAGTAACTGATGAGCTTGCATGAAGAGATTGCTTTGAAATAAATAAATGAGTTATGAAGTTGGATGAAGAAAAAGAAGTTTGCAAGGATCCTAGTAGGTGGAAATCCTTACCCTTCTGGGAAACAGGCGTGTTTTAATGTGTACATGTAATCGAAAGAGCTAGCGAAGATCAGCCCTGTCTATTTACAGGTTATAGAAAGTTTACAGGTCATAACTGCCATATTTTACTAAATTTGGCTGAACAAAAACTCGTAATAGTATTGACTTTTTAAAGCGACAACGTTTAATCAATATACTATATGTGAGATATGTGAGACCTAAAAGTGTTAAACCAATGTTGTTAAACCATACGTTTTGACAATTATTAAGCGATATATAGTATCCTATAATAATGAATAAAAATTTTGAATTATTTTGAATTTTGTCGTTGGTTAGGCTCGCCACGCCGGCAACAAGGAGACGATCGGGTGCGGCGCGCTGATGAAGATGCTGCTGAGCGCGGCGCAGACGCTGCCGCTGCACGTGGGGCGGGCCGGGGCGCGCGCGCCGCCGCTGTGCGGGGCCGTGCCGGCCGACGCGGGCCACGTGGCGCGCGCGGGGGACGCCGTCGCCGCGCTCGTGCGCGTCTCCGACAAGGAGGAGAACTGGATTCTGGCTGAGGTAATGTTCATTTGCATATTGCACCGTGGGAGACAAAAGTCGAGTACTCTCTGCCACTTTAGTATAGAACCACCCCATATCATTTCCTTGGTTGTCGTAACAGGCGACTAAAGACTTATGAACTTGGAATTCCTCTAGTAAGGCGATGGGCTAGCAACTTGTCATTGTTTATATCTAGATGATTCCATCATAATAAGCCATACAGCTAAACCATAGCCTTTCGGTCGGCTCTAAGTACCAAGGGATAAAGCCGTGACTTTATAAATGTAAAAAGAAAGCTCGGGAACTTTCGGGAATACGTAATACTACTCATAAAAGATGAGTGTTAAAAATCTATTATTTATGGTAACAATAAAAAAAATATTTGATGTTGAGATTTAATTCAATTATGTTATTCATCTAAGAATATTACCTCATTTTATACATATAACATCAGTAAACGTTTTGTACACAATTTCATTAGAATTGAAATGTTCACTGATAGGTATTCTGTTACATTTAGGTTGTAAGCTGGCTGCCAGCCCAAGGTAAATACGAGGTGGACGACATAGACGAGGAGCAGAAGAACCGGCACGTGCTGAGCCGGCGGCGGGTGGTGCCGCTGCCGCTGATGCGCGCCGACCCGCGCACCGACGAGCTCGCGCTGTTCCCGAAGGGCGCCGTGGTCATGGCGCTGTATCCGCAGACCACGTGCTTCTACCGCGCTGTGGTCAACCGGCTGCCCGCGAGCGCGGCTGACCCCTATGAGGTTCTCTTTGAGGTCAGATTTATATGAATACATACATATATAATCGCGTCTATATCCCTTGCGGAGTAGACGTAGCCAACAGTCTGTCAGAAAAGACTGAACGCAATTTGAGCTGTTCGACTTGATGATAGAAATGAGATTCAAATAGTGACAGGTTGCTAGCACATCGCCTAAAAGAAGAATCCCAAGTTTATAAGCCTGTCCCTAAGTCGCCTTTTATGACATCGATGCGAAAGAGATGGAGTAATCCTATTATTTTTCAATTGGTGCTGGGAACCACACGGATGAAACTATCTGTAAATCTAAAAAGCAAAGTAATCTACAACATGGTTCGTTTTATTTTAATGTGTCAGTCAACATGGTGTATTTATCGCAATCATTAACTAGACACTGTTGAAATTTTTCTTTTGTTACAAGCTGATGGTATACTTGTTAAATGATCTCATATGGGTGACCAAGGTTAACTTTGGTCCAATATGAGTATGTTTCCCCTGCAAAAGGATGCGGAAGTCGCTTTTATATAAATATCTAATTTTCTCAATCCAGGATTATGTCCAAAGGCGCTCCTCGTGCTCTTAGAGCGGTGAGGATTTGATCGGAATTTACAGCAAAAGAGTGAGTGAGACTTTACTTTGGGATTAAGAAAGTTGGATCGAACTACCTCAAAGTATATAGACGTGATTTGTTTGTCATCTGGTCCTTAATCAGTAATATTCAAATGTTGTAATTGCTATCAATTTCCCCCAGGACTCGTCGTACGCGGACGGGTACTCCCCGCCGGAGCGCGTGGCGCAGCGCTACGTGATCGCGATCAAGGAAGGCAAGGGCCGCGCCTCCTGACCCGCGCCCCGGGCTCTCTCCCGCTCCGTCTCTGGCGACTCCATGCTCTAGAACGTTCTCATATCTTCTTTAGACCGACCACGGAAACAAAGTACTAACTGGAAGTGTGTTATGTATATTGGAGAAATGGTGAAATAGGTGAAATTTAACTTGAGTCACTGATTTTGTGACACACACTTAAAATTACAAAGTAGACAAAAATTATTAACGAAAATATTAATTTTATCTAGATTCTTTTTTTTGTCTTTGAGGCCAGCATCTGTTTTAAATATTTGTAAAAAGCGAGAGTAGTCAAGTACAATGTGGATTTATTGAACCATTTGGAATCTCTGCACGGATCTCAATTTGAGATTTTTCGTTTGATGATTTTTTAACTTCTAATTATCTTTGTTACGATTAAAATTTCATTCTCTCGTCATTTTACTATTCTGATTCTGAAATAAAATGAATAGAATGTGGTGTGTGGAATAAATAGAATGTGACTTCCAGTTTAAACACTTTATTTCCAACGTAGACAAATGTCCTCAAATACCACTTGTTTGTGGCTCGCGTTTATTGAAAAAACAATATAAGTGAAGTTTGTGTGAACGCGAATATGTCTTTGTGCTGTTTTAAAAAACTGACAGTGATAAGCGGATTTTAGTGTAATAAATTAGATGTTTAATCTAATTTGAAAAACTTATTATCTTGTATGATACTATTGTGAGCTTGTAAAAATGATGATGTAAAAATAATTGAAGCAAATAAACTGTATTCTAATGTTACATACGAAATTATAGTACATATGTTGGAGAGTGATATAGAGATAAGACTTATTTTTAACGCCAATATGTATGTGTATATCCATATTTTATATTAATAACTTTCTGACTATACATGCGTGCGTATTTTAACGGATCGATTGATCGTTTAACGTAAAGCCTTCTCATGGATGTGTTAATGATTCAACTTTCATATTGATTTGCAAGCGTGAGTACAAATACTTTCAGTTTCTGTAAAAAGTTCTAGCATACATACATACATACATAAAATCACGCCTCTTTCCCGGAGGGGTAGGCAGAGACTACCTCTTTCCACTTGCCACGATCTCTGCATACTTCTTTCGCTTCGTCCACATTCATAACTCTCTTCATACAAGCTCGGCGGTTTCGGGTACTTTTGACCTGACCCTTTACCAGGACGTCCTTAATTTGATCAAGATACGTTCGTTTAGGTCTTCCCACTCCGACCTTTCCCTCCACACTCTCCTTGTATATCTGCTTAGTCAACCTGCTTTCATTCATCCTCTCCACATGACCGAACCATCTTAACATACCCTTTTCTTTTCTTTTCTTTTTTTAAAGTTCTAGCATTTCTTCTAAATTTTCTATTTTATTCTATCTTCTTTAATACACAATTTTCTATGAACGCGCTAGTTTATACATTTTTGGATCGACACAAATATGCATTTACGGCGCTAACTAGTGCATTATTCACACGTTTTGGAATAATGTTCTGGTTTATGTTTAACATTAAGCTTTTCGGCACATAGTGAAAATAATCCACTTTTATCAATCTGTATCTTATTATCATTGTACTTATTATGAATATACATAATGTGCACAGGTTCATAAGCGATATATTTGTCAATCAGATTGGGATTAAATAATGTAGTCTCTAGCGTAGACATAAGCGTATGTAGAAACAACTTTGAAGTGTATGTAAATGAGATAATTAAAAAAACATGCAAAGAAGTTTTCTACTTTCATTTCTAACCAATCTTCCCAATGTGCAAATCATAAAAATAAAACCCAGATAAATTAATTTTATAATTTATTTACTTCGGAAGTATACTTCGGAAGAAGTAACATATACTTCTTATAACTAATTGCAAATATATATTTGTTTTTATAAAATCATAGTTGAGTAAACATAAGATGAAGTATACATGATAAAATGTTCTAATCTAAGTTAAAACAAATTGATTTTGACTTATATAGCATTAATGGAAGAAAATAAAATATACATTTCTAATAATATAATTTAGATAATGAAGGAACTATGAAAAAAGAAAATTGTTTACACATTATTGCAAACTTCTTGACGAATGACCAATATAAGCACAAGTGTTACAATGTTTTATTTATGTAGGTAGCTATAAAATTAATGACTTGTCAAAATATACACCATGCACCAATTTTATATACAAAAAAAGCGAAGGAAGTCACTAAAACTAGTTGTGTAGCGATACAAATAAAATTACTGATTCATGAAAAAAAAAACAAAAAAAAACCTTCTCGATTTTTAAGTTTGCGTACCGTAATTTTTAAGACGTTTACTAGGTCAAATATTAAAAGTTACACAGGAATGATTCGTGTTATTGTATTTTTGTCACTTATAATGAAAAGGGTCATATATAACCATAATTTTTATCGATTTGGGTCCCTTGCTTCATTTTTACTTATATTAAAATAATATGTCCGACGACTCCAATGTAGGCTTTGTGACTAACGTCTTTATAAAAAAATATCCGTTATGCAGCTAATTAATAAGCGGAAATTGTATAATACAATAGTAATGAGCAAATTTTTAATATGGCTTATATTGCTCATAAAATGAGATCATTTTAATCTACCGTTTTTAAATTTAAGCTCTATAGCTTTTTGCTTAAATATCGCCCACCCCAGTAGAACAGGCTCACAAAAAATAAGATTGCTTTTAAAAAATTTGGGAGATGCCTCTTAAATAATTATAAAGAAAATAAATTTAGTCCGCACTTTACAAATTGTACTTAATTCTAAAGATTTTTTGGTAATTTCAATAAAATGATTTAATGGTATATTTAAATTCGTCAATCAATAAGAAAAGAGGCAGCTAGAGAGCTAAAAAGCAAAAAGTTTTGGTAAATTTAATAAATAAAAGTTCATTTTCTTTGAAATGTGGTATGACCTGAAAACAAGGAAAAAAGTATATTAAAACCATGTTATGTAATTTTTGAATCTAACTGAATTCTAGGTAACATTTCTGGTTTGATTTAAATTCTACTGTTTTAAAGCAAACTAATGAAAAATAAAATAATAAGAAATTAACAGCGTCTTGTTGCAAAACTTATTGGTTTAACTCTCACTTCGAACAGTATTTGACCACATTATCAATCAATACATTTTTATAAGTAAAAGGTTACATAACATATTAAATATCCTAGGGTAGGGTAGTAGGATAGATAGTGAACCTTTGACTGAAGCAACACCATTAAGGATGAATCAAGAGCGGCCGCAACGCAGCCGCGGCGGTGAGTACGCAGTACGCACCTCTAGACGGCGTGGCGGTCGTTGACGACGCCCTGCAGCTTGCGGGCCACGTTGGGCGCGGAGAAGCGCGGCCGCTTGAGCACGTCGCCCGCCACGCCCGCCTCGCAGCCGCGCCGCGCGCCCGCCGCCCGCGTCGCCGCCTCGCACGACACCAAGCTGTTGATCGCGTGGAGATCCTGGCGGCAGAACACATCATAATAAATATAAGTCTCCAATCTGCGACACTATTCAATTGTCTGCAGTAGAAGTGATTTCAAGGGAGAAACCGATAAAATTAAAAAAATAGATCATCTAATAAAAACTGCATCGCAAGTAAAGATGAAAGTAATATATCATTCTCGTGGCGTTAGTCACAGTTGCGTCCTCATATTTTTGGAGCACAGACCGGGATGCGCCTATGATCACGATGACCACTCACTGAATTGGGTCATTCGGGTTTTTACACGAAGCGCCACCTGCCTGACCACTGCAGCTTTTGCAGGGGATCTGAACCGTATTGTATCTCTTGCGGCCGTTTAGCCTTCATGGACTGACATACTCTCTGACTTGACATTTAGATGAACAAAAATGACAGATTAATAAAACAAGACCATTGATTTGACTGAAAAGACGACGACCAGACAAGTCACGATCTGAAAATCTGGTGTTTTAATCGTGACTGACTCCCAGACCCTCGGCCCGTTCAGTATCTAACACATTGAGTCACCTGAATGTATCAAAATAACAATCAAATTAATGTACCTAACTTTGAAAAGGCTCATCATAGATATTGGTTACATCCTACTATTATCATAAATGCGAAAAATTGTGAGTATGTCAGGATGTCAGTATGGATGTTTGTTACTCTTTCACGCAAAAACTACTGAACCGATTACGATGAAATTTAGTATGTAGGTAGCTGAAGATCCAGAATAACATATAGGCTACTATTTATCCCTTAGTAGTTGTGTAGAGTTAGTAACCTTAGCCGGACTCCTGCTGAAGCAGTAGGTGAGCTGGTAGTCGGCGACGCGCGGCGCCGTGAAGGGCCGCACGTACAGCTGGTGCTGCTCCGACACGCGGCGGCCGGCCGGCGAGAACGACACGTCGCCGCGCCGCGCCGGCAGCGGCGACAGCGGCCCGTCCTGGAACTGCGGCAACATTACTATTATTTTATTAGTCCAGTCCATCATGTGTCTCAGCCATGCATCACGTATCTCCGTTTTGGACAACACGTGTTTCGGTCAGTCATCACTTCACTCAGTCATTATGTGTCTAGACAGACATCACGTGTCTCAGTCATCTACTAATAGATGTGATAGATAAAACTTACATCTCTATGTCTTCCATTGAATCTCAACACGTAATTTTGCATAAGTGGAACGTAAACTTCGTTGTAGAATGTTATCAAGTCGTTTCGTCTCGCGGGCTCTGGAATAATAATACATTATATAAATCCTACAAGTAATGTAATACAATTTTACAATTAAACGCGCACGTAACATGCTTTTATTTTTATCTAGAACGCTTCAAAAATGTTACAATGATCCGTACTGACTTGGTTGTGATAAATAGTCAATGTAATGCGAAAGTTATGTTACCGGGGAAAAACTGGTTTCGTCTTTTCTAACCCCACTTCCCTTTTTACTCTTAACTTCTATGTGGTATGACACTGTATTAATTTTTAATAACAAAACCTTGCTAAACTTTTTCATGATGTTATGAGCAAAAACATTTAGCAACATTACTATCGTTTTTAATTCAGTTCGAGCATTATATTTCACACTCTCCAAGCAGGTAGAGTCATAATTCAGTATCTTTTTGATATTTATTCGCACTTTTAACATAACTGATATTAAATCTGTATCTTTTACAAGGCAGATAAAGCCAATAGTTTATCATTATAAGTAAATTACTCACTGTCTTCTGTGGCGGGTTCGATCAGCACATATCTATAGACGAGGTTGTCTGCTAGAGGCCGGAGGCGGTAACATCTCATGATATCCGCGAAACTCCGTTCCACGGGGTTCGAAGCGTTGTTGCATACCTGAAAATTAACAATTTAGCTTATTATGTTAATTAATTGATAAATGTAATTGACAAAAAAATATCAGTTTACCAATCAACAATTTTAATGATTTATTTTAATATTTTTTAGAGTTTGATGAGGAATTTAGTAACAAGAAATATCCGATACAGACTCCATAGAAGATTCGGGCGACCATTCGGCGATGGCATATCTTCGCAAGGCGTAACGTGTAGAAGAGGTAGCGAGTAAAACATAACTGGGAATTTACAGAGATTTCATAGAATCAAAAAAGATTTCAATGTCTAAAAAACGGAAAGTTGGTAGAATCATAGGTTGATGATGGATAGATCTAAGCTGCGTCACTATCCCACTCACTCTACAAATGACGAAGACGGCACATAACAATATCTGGTCTTTCAAGCTGGAGCTGTGGTGTGAGATGGAGTGTTCCAGACAGTGTTTCTTCAGCTTTAGATCATCATCACTCATCATATCATTTTTAAGACTAAAGGGACTGTAAATACAAAACTAAAGGGACACTAAATAGATTTTGTAGTGAGTCAAAGAAAGGTTACAAGAAAGCAAATGCGAGAGTATAACTAAAAGGCTGATAAAGCAATGGGTTGGTGAAGGGGTACATCTATATTGTATCCTTGTCACTCACCCTACAAATGACGTAGACGGCACACAACAATATCTGATCAAGATGGCGGTCCTTCAGCAACGAGGTGTGGTGCGTGATGGAATGTTCTAGACAGTTCCATATCTTCCGTTTTAAATCCTCATTTGTTAGTCTCAGACGACCGCAGAGATCGTTCATTCGGAGTACTGCTAGGCCGTAGAACTGGAATTTTAGAAATTGATTAATTCAAGGTTTAATTTTGTAACCACTAATTGATCTGAAATTCTAGTGGCATGAAGTAATTGAAAAACTTGGTTTTCTAAAGAATAATTTTTGTTTTAATTAATAGCCGAAGTATTGCGCAAAAGCCTCCCACGTATATTCGATCATCAACAGTTGCCATATAGTTTTATTTGATTTTTATTTTCGTTAATTAATTAGTACCTAAAGTATTATCAGCTTATCCAATAAGTGTCATATCAACCTTAACCCACAGTGTAGCACCCCCAAAGTCCCAAGATGACTAAAGTAGTATCATGTGCATACCTTTCTAAAAAAGAGTACGAGTGAGTTGTGCGGCCGCCGCGGCGGGGTGCTCCCCGGGGACGACGCCGGCTCCGCGCTCGGGCTCGCCGCGTTCACTGGAAAGGTTAATTTAATATATTAAAAACATATATATACAAACACGTCTCTATCCCTTCCAGGAAAGGCAGAGCCAGCAGTCTTAAAAGGTCATGTTCAGCTGTATTGCTTATTAATCGAATTGTGTTTCAAATAGCCAGGTTGCTAGCTCATCGCCGACAAAAAGAATCCCAAGTTTATGAGCCATTTATTTTAAGAGTCGCATTTTACGACATCCATGGGAAAGATATGGAATGGTCTTATTCTAAAGTACCGGGAACCACACGGCAAAAACACGATTTTATGTATCGATGTAAATCACGATAATATGAAATACCTAAGCAAAATTTCACAGATTCCCGACGTTGGTTTGTGCCATGGAGAATGAAATTAATGAAAAATATATCTTCTTCAAATATATAAGAGAACACTAGCATTGACAGAGGCCAAACAGCTTTGACTAGTTAAAAACTCTAGTAGACGCCCGTGGCTTAGCTCGTTCTCGCGGGGATTTTTGGGAAATACTCTTTCAGTGCACACCTTAACCAGTAGAACTTACGTTCCACATTTAGACCGTCTAATCCTTACACCCAGCAGTTTAGTCTGTGCGTTCATTTGACTGCCAATAAGACAGTGTCCTCTTTTGCACATACTACCCGCCCCGGCTTCGCACGGGTAGCATTTATACATATACACTTTCCTCATGAATTACTATCTATTAAAAATTGCATCAAAATCCGTTAAAAGATCTAAGCTACACACAGACACAGAGAAGCGACTTAGATACTATGTAGTGATATATAGAAAATTTACCTAATAGCGATTGTCCCGGGCGTATATTATCTTGGAACAGTTGCCGTCTTGTGTGTTCCACAAGCGCCGCGCGAGACTGAATGCCGTCTGAAATGTTACAATAAGTTGTACTTTACGAGATAGGTTCAGTGTATAGAGTCACATCTTTATTCCTTGCGGGATAGACAACCAACAGGGCCAACAGTCTCGAAAAATCTGAAAGACCACATTCAGATGTATGGCTTCATGATGGAATTGACACTCAAATTGAGATAGGTTGCTAGCCCATCGCCCACAAGAGGAATCTCAGGTTTATAAGCCTATAAGAGGGAGGAAGATATGGAGGTGTTCTATTGTAAAGTTTTTAAACCCATTAATAAACCATTGGTTGGTTGGTATTCACAATTTTTCAGAACTTCTTCGTCTTGGCGTTAGGCCGAGTAGCATCCTCACCTCCCTTGAGAGGAGCTCGGGTGCGCCTTTTGAGATTTTACCCGACTTATCCGGTTTTCACACGAAGCTAGTTCCGTCTGCTTTCCGGAACATTATAAACAAAATTAAAATGGTTCATCCTTTTAAAGCTACGATGCCACAGACAGGACACATATATTATCGTCTGGCGGTGTTTGTAGTGATAAAAAACAAGCGTGATAATAAATAATGTATATAATACTGACTAGCTAAAGGCTCGGTGTGATTCTGTACATCTGCAGAGACAGGAACGTTAGCTCGCTCCAGGGCGTTCCACAGCGGACTGCCAGACTTCCACACTTCAGATTCTAACACCACTTCTTCTATCTGTAATAGAGAAATACAATTAATATCAATTAATTCAATAAATACTCGAAAATTGTTACAACTAACTCTATGACCTTGAAGAAGTGCAATTCGTTGAGGTTGTTTAATATATCTTGAGGACTTCAGGGAATTGAAGTATCAGTTCCATCTCTTGTTATTCTAATACAACATAGTACATACAACATACAAGTTGAACATAGTGTTATCAATATAGGATGAAGGATTCTTATCTATTTATTAATATTAATGAAAAAAATTAATCGACGTAGTACCACAAACTAGCTGAAAAAGTATCAGAAACAAAAAAACTGTCTGTCCCAAAGTGGATGTTAATATATTACAATAATAAGATCCATTTTTGAATAACATTTTTTTTGTTTGATTTTGCTCTCATCTGTGAATCCAATATATACTTGATCAAAGACTTACTGTGTTAAGATGTTTTATGATATCCCTATCAGACTTCTCAAAGATGATTTGCACGACCAACTCTATGATCTTGTAGAAATGGAACGCGCTGAGGTTGTATATCTTGAGAACTTCCGGGAACCGAAGTGAGTGTATGGAGAACGCGTGTATAACGACTTCCGTGCAGCAAGCGTATACTGTTAGTTGATAAGTCTCTTGCGTTAGGAGTGCCTGAAACAAGATTATTATTATGATTAATTTTCCAGTGACACAAAATTTAAAACCTTATTGTATTATGATAGTAACTAGCACTAGATGACAGATATTAAAGTCTGTATTTGTATAGCCGGGTATGCACCGCTAATATTGATTGCTCACAAAATATGAGAGTTCATTCTAACAGCAAACAATATTTTCAAACTACAGTACAAACAAACAGTTTTTGGGCACTTAAATACATGATCCCTTAGTGAAATGACAATTTTTTTCAAGTATCGACATCGGTCAGTGATTTTAATATATATATGGATGAACTATTGTCAAATTTATACAGTAATAAAAGTAAATCGATAGTTTTTTTATGCACTTTTGTGATAAATATAAAAAACTGTTTCAACAAGAACATTTAAACTTACTTGTAATGAAACTTGCGGTTTCTTCCTATGTTCCGTCCTGATAATATGCTCGAAGATCTTATAATAGAACCTGGTGACCATGTTACAGCGATGGTTGATGGTCTCAGCGCTGTAGGTGAGTTCCCTCATCCTAGCCCGGAACAACTCGGCCCAGCCGAGACATGGCTCTATGACATTCTTGTTTATTGTGTCTTCACTTACATTGCATTCCCTGTAAAAATATTTAGTTTTATTGACAGGCAAACGGATGAAATGAAATCTCTGATTACCTCAGGAAAGGTGCGTGATGATTATAAGTTTCAAATGGTATTGTTCAGACTTCTATTTACTGGAATAAGTCCCGGTGACATCCTAACACCTCTGAAGAGTCTGGGGTGGGCTTTCGATTATGATCATGTATTTAGTAAGGCAGATTTTAACACGAAGCACCTCCCGTCTGACTTCCACAAACTTTGCAGGAACCTAGCCGATATTGGATTTTGGTTACACATGCAGTTGACTTGATGTGCAGGTTCTCTTAGCATTATTTCACTGAGGTTAAAAAGAATTAATGTCTTGGAGGAACTTGGATAAGAAAAGTTAGATAAGGGGTAAGTGACTGGAAACAGCTGGAAGAGGCCTACATGTCACAAGAAACTGATCACTAATCCGCCAATTTTAAAGTTTACATTTTATATTTTTTGTACACAATGTATTTTGTATTAGCAATATATGTCTTAATAAAATAAATAAATAAAAAAGTGATGTATTACTTACGCAAACAATCTCAGGAGATCGCTGGAGGGCTGTGGATGGCAGTGTTGCAGGTAGGAGGTGAGCCACTGTATACTGCGGGCCGCCTCGGACACGGGAGTCAGTTCCTCGCCTCGGCTCGGCAGATAACGTTGACCTGAGAGAGGCGTCTCCGGGCATGTGCGACCGCTCTGTAACAATATAACTCTATGTTAGCTTAATCTCTTGGTTGGTTTGTTAAAGGCCAACCGAGCATTGACCTGACGCTTGGATGTGAAAACCATAATTGTCATCAATATAGTAGTAATAAATTAAGTAATAATATAACTAGAAAATAAATAGTGATGTCAAATCGGCAGGAACACCGAAACCGGGTAAAAAATTACAGATTTTAATAGGTTGTAACTGGCGCAGTTTGAACTATGTATAATAAATACCACACAATAAAAAATTACAGATTTAACTGGGTTCTTAATCAAGTCGCATTCTGTATCATTTATCTCAATGTTACATTTATAAATATATTTAAATTTAACAAAATTCACATACCGGGCCAAAATTCTGAATAACGGCTGATATCTCGTCATTAGGCTGTCCACCGGGTCGTTCACTTGCATATTCATCTGTAAAATATAAACACATTTTATTGCTTACTTTAGTTTTATTTATCTGTAACAATATTTGTGAGATGATGGGAGTATAAACATTGAAAATTGTATGAGTACTTTTTGGTTCAAGAGGATCAGGGTGGCAGGTCAATCGATTCTACGCACCGTGATGTGTGCCTGATAAGATTTACATTAAAACAACCAATAGGTAATAAATACTAAAGGCTCAATTGCCTTTAAATAGACACAATTAAATTGTATTTATATGCATTTAAATGAAAGCTACATGTGTTGCTGTACCTTGGTAGTCCACTATACAAGTTAATATTGAATTTAAATAGCTTTTGGCCGACATAGTTCTCTGCATATAAAGAAGTGCTTGTTTTTAATTTACAGTGTAAAAAATTGCATAAAGTTGCAGTTTATTTACAAGAAACAACTTGTTTAATCAACACTTGTCATTTGACAATAATAAATTATGAATTGACAGTAGAAAAGAGGTTTCATAAATATATTATATAAGCCTTTAAACTATCATAGGTAAGTACATTTTTTTTATAAAGTTTGAAATATAACTTACTTAAAAATATCCTCTCGTCAAATTCTCCTACACTTAAAACATAAGTTTCGTACAAGTTATTCAGGGAATTGAAATTAGCTTCAAAATTTCCTCCGTCGAAAAGACCCAATAGTTGATCTGCGCGCCCTTTTAAGATCTAAAAACATAAATATTGCACTTTTTAGTTATATTTTCTTATCATAGAAAAGACTATTTATATATTATTTAATTTAACTTCTTGATTGCATTCAGAGCTATTTTATCTTGGAGGCTATAGACTGAGGCATGTTATATAATACAGCTGTAAAAACATATTGATATTTGATGAGGATTTGTGGGTCTTGTTGTCTCACAAGAGCCAAAAATCCTAAGTAGCGCAAGTAAAGTTTCTGCGGATTGGAGCATAAACATCAAAATCATCGGAATTTTCAATAGCTTTCTTAAAGTTCTATTGAGCTTTTGTCGCCTTTACGACACCCGCAATTAATTTTAATTATACCTTAGCACATACCGAAACTTATTATAGTCTTATTATATATCCCTTCTTATTATATCCCTTATTTAAAATAATAACTGCATATATAAATATAAGTTTTTTTCTTCAAATACTCTTACCCCTTTATCAAAAAATGACTTAATGACAGGTTTGTAACTGTACTCTTTCATAGCGGCAGCTTCTACCATCAGTTTCTGCTCATAACTCATCTGGTGGAATATTGAAATGATGCAAGGTGGCTTGTTCGGCACTTGGAAGTTATCACTACCCCAATTACTGGGTAAACCTGGAAAATGGAAGAAAGATTTGAGTTTGTTACTTTACTTTACATACTAACTCTTGAAACTAATCAAAGCAGAGGCTTATGTTGGGATTCTTTTCAGGTGATTAGCTAGCAATCTGCTAGTATAATAAATATTTAGCCTTTATTCAGTCAAATTAACATTCAACTATTGACATAGGTCTCCCCCAACATGTCAATTATTGACATAGGTCTCCCCCAACATAAACATATGTGTTTTGTATGTATGTAGCTTTAACATTATCCACCCATCATATAAATGGTTTGCGGCATATAATATAATCTGTGAGTATATTTGAATCTTATTGACTCACAAAGCCGTTCAACAAAATGTGGCCCTTGATGAATCTCAGATATGTCCTTATCAAAAATGATAAAGATGTGATATGTGTGTAGGTATGAGTTGATGATATCCTAGATTTTTCTTTTTTTTCGACCTTAATCCCATAGTTGCTAGATAGAGCCTTTAGTCATCAGATTACCCTAGAATTTTTACCTTTGAAATTTGGATTTATGAGATCTGTCCGTTTTGCCATGAAGGCATTAGCAAAGATGTGGTCCAAGCAGGAGAGGAGCAGGTGGTACATGTCCACTAAATCATTGGCGTTCTGGAACTCTCCTTTGACACAGATGTAGAGGCACCATGTGAATTTGAATAAATCAATTTCATCGTTTGTGGGGGTGCTGCAAAAGTAAGTTGTTATTTAATATGTCTACTAAATATTTCACAACTAATGCACAAAAATGTATATATTAACATTATTTTCACTAGTGTAAGATTTTATATCCTTATTTATTTTGGATCAGCCTGTCTCATGGATTATGATAATATACTATGAAAAAAGCAATTCAGTTTCATTATAACAAAAAGAAACTTGTCAGGACCTTTCAGACTAATAATTCTACAGTTTTCATTGAGTATAAAATATAAACAAACCCATTAAATATTTCTTGGAACAAAGGTCTGAATTTTCTGAACAGTCTATCGGACACAGCAAATTTGTGTTCCAATGTCTCCATCTTCTCTTTGAAGTCTGTTGACATTGATGCCATTTCCATCCATAATTTAATCTTTCTGAAGAACTGTAATAAACTGCAAACAGAAAATTGAAATGAACATCATTTAAAAGCAAATAGTGAAATTTCTGACTTTAGTTTTTTCTTTCCATATTAAAATATTGAAGTTCATTTTTCCTATTAATGTCATAAGTAAACAAGAATGTGATAATCTGAATCAACAAACAAATTAAAGTACAATTATCTTTTTTTTCTCTCTCTGCCTCTCTTAATATATCAAATCCTGTTAACATTCTTAACTTAGTTTGGTAAAGTTTTTTATAGTCAACCTCCCCTGTTGCCAACAATGCATGTTATATGATCTATATGTTAGTATTTTATCAATAAGTTTCATTCTTTTCTTTCAAGGGATTTTGAAGGAAAGCGTGAACAAGCTATTTAAGCTTGCATGTACAACCTTAGACTCCATCTTGCTATCCAGCAGATTGAGGTCAAATGCATTTAAATTTACATCTATGGGAAGGAAAGACTTTGGGTGAGAGTATGTGTGATTTTATTCTACTCTTTCATTTCATCTATAAATATTTGAACACATAGTTATGCCATAGAAATTTACCTTATCTTACAAAGTCTGAGAAGTCTAGTAAGGCTGATGCAATTATCAGCCTTAGCATTTGATTGTTGAGTGGAAGGTGATGTGCAGCACATAACATACAGGCCACAAGCAATCCAATGTTGAATATCACCCTAAAAATTATAAAGGCATGGCTTAGAAGTGTATACTTTGTATTGCTGGATATGAATTATTGAAGAAAGGAGTTTAAACACAAAGACTTGAATACTTTTCTTGTGGTTTGTTGCAAGGGAATAACTACTACTACTATTAAATCTTGTATAACCTTGTAACCAAACTGCAAATAACTATGCCATAGTTGCTTTCCCCGAATTGCTTAATTGTTTAAATTGTCTATAATAACCATACAAAGTTTTCAAATGGTGCTTTTAACAATTTTTTACATCACATTTTTAGTTTATAAAAGAATTTTCCATATTAATGTTCATAGTAAATTACATGATTTTTGTAAAATTTCTCCAGTTTTACACAATCATGTGATGTCATCAAAACAAGAGGCTGTAACTTTAGGGTTATAAATATTTTATTAGTTATGGACAAGGCAGATTTTAGTTCTTTTATTACAATAATTGCTCTTAAATAATTACTTACATCAAGAGTATAATTACGCTTGATTTCTAAAAATGATTCCTTAGCTTTATTTGCAGCAGTCGAATCAACATTCAATTCCGCACACAAATGATCTATTTTAGCTTTTATATTATCTTCACTTTCTTCTTGTCTAGACATATTAGTGAAATTTGGTTTCAGTTTTTCGATATAGGTAATGGAAAATAAATATTTATTCTTCGCATGTAAAAACGTAACTTTCTTTGATTTGATTCTACTTTCATGAAATTTGACAAATTGACAATTCCTTGGCGGGAACGCGGGAACTCCCACGCGCCATAAAAACTATTATCTATGGTTAGTCGTTCGGAAATTATGTTTTTTATTCGGGGTCTTACGGCTCTTTTCAAGACTTATGAATCTATTGACCCCGTATTTTTCGTGTAGGTAAAAGGAAGAATGTTATGCACTAGGTATCTATCTATCAAACTATTTACACTTAGGAAAACGATAAAAATGTAGAAAAGGTGCATTGCACAGATATTAAATCTGTGTAAAAATTCACCCTATTTTTGCAATGCATTTCACCTACAGAGTTAAAAACATTACAACTGTATAGTTGTATCAATGATAGAATAAAGACAAGTAAAATTCTACGTGAAGTGAAGGTCTACACCGACGGCTTTGAAACCACAAGAAAAGAAGAAGAGGTTATCTGTAGTGATAGAAAAACAGAAAGTATTTTTATTTCTCATTATTATACTAATCCACTACTGGATTGCGATTATAGGTCAGGGATAGTAATAATCGTGTTAAAATAAAGACATCATTCTTCGTTTTTTTAGCTTTTAAGGGTGTCGGTTTACCCTATAAGGTAGTATATTTCGTCCAAAGTGCGGATTTGTCTGACGGTAGTTGAGCTCTTAGCTTGTTTGATGTCAATGGTGAAATGTCATTTTCAATGTCATTTTGCAATGTTACGAAAAAGTCATCAGGAGGAAATATTTTGAAATTTTGAAATCAATTGAAAATATTTATCAAAAAACAAATCAAAACAATAGTTAACTTTACTTTCTCTTTAGAGTAGATTCCTTGTGGTCATAGCTACTATCGTTAAAGTCAATAAAAAATTTATCGGTCCGATCGGTCGAATTTGACCTGCAATTTCCACACTGATCATATTAAAAAATAATGTTATCCTTTCGCCGATTTTATCATTTGACTGCTTCTCTGCAATCAGTAAAAAAGCAAGGAATAAAATTATGTAAGATGATTGAACCAAGAAACAAGAAGTATGTTTAAACCCAAGCTTATTCATTTTGTAATAGAAACATGGCTTGTTTAAGGTTATAGTAATTTAAAATGTTTTTAGGCGATGGCATCATCCTCAATATTCTGAAACAAATATGATGCCTAGTGTCAAGAGCCTGACTAAGATGCAGCATGAGCCTGGCAAGCGAGGGGTTCGTCGAGTAGCAATGTTAAACAAACTATTCATGAAACAAATTACAGATATTATGTCTACTGGCACAGTTTCAATGGACATTGTTGGACGTGGAATAGAAATTTCCAAAGTATGTATGGCTGATAAACTTGGGAATAATATCTGAAATGGGTTAGATACCTTTTCTGAATATTAATATCACCATAAATCCATCTGTCTAAAGTAAAGAACATTTTTACATACATACATAAAATCACGCCTCTTTCCCGGAGGGGTAGGCAGAGACTACCTCTTTCCACTTGCCACGATCCCTGCATACTTCCTTTGCTTCATCCACATTCATAATTCTCTTCATCTTCATGCAAGGACATTTTTCTTTCTAACAAATAAGCTCAAAAATTACTGGATTGATTCCCATGGGAGTGAAGCATCGCACAATAGCTAGTAGCTAATAATATACACATAGCTTGTCTACCAGATACTGTAACTAATAATTTAGTTGGACATACTGTGGCATGACCACTGTTCTAAAGGACATGGAGAAAGGAAATTGATGTTTATAAAAAAATATATTTCAGGTGAAGGTAAACCCAGACATGCAGACAGTAAATGTGTTTTGGGTGTGTAAAGGCAATGCAAATGATGATGAAACAGAGGAAGTGCTCAACAGAGTGGCAGGAGCTCTACGGCATGAGCTATCTACACTGAGGGTCATGGGAGAAGTGCCTTATATTGTTTTCGTCAAAGGTTCCTTGTGTTTATATCTCTATAATTAAGCGGAACATGAAATAGAATGTCAGTGGTTGAATCGGTAAGATGCCTGGTTAAAATGTGTGATGCGCAGAGTGGCACAGGTTCAAATCCCACCTTGACCATGTACTACTGACAATTTTCAAAGTTATGTACTTACATTAATTTGAATTCTAACCAATGCTATTACAGTGAGGGAAAACTTCATGAGGAAACCTGCACATTCAGGAACTGGATGTGTAACCATGCATCCAATACAGGTTAGGTTTACCTACAAAAGTTGCAGAGGTCAGATTGCAGTCGCTTCGTGTAAAAAACTGACTTGCCCAATCTAGGATCCATGGTCAGTACCCTGGGCTTTTAAAATTATTTGTCTTGAATATGCTTTGCATGGAAGGTATATTTTATATGTTGCCTTAATAAGGCCAGTATCCCAATAGTAGGTACATTAAATGATAGTAATTGTGTGTTGAAATATAAAGGCTGATTTGTTACTACCTCCTTTGTGCTAACATAATAGCAAATAACCTCCTATATCGCGATAGGCCAGCGACAGGCATTTTTCGATTTAAAAAAGATGAAAGTATTCTGTATGATTAATTACATTGATTGTTTTAAATAAAGTAAATGAAGTAGTTTAATACTGAACATGTTTTCAGGACTGTTGACTCGGTTTAACCCGTAAGGGACAAAGACGTGATCATCACGTCACATATGTATGTTTTACCAAAGTTCTGTACTGATAATACCAACCACGAACGAACCGCGATAACAAAGGATCGAACAAGGAATCGATAGGTTTTATGGTGCTTTATGGGTAATTAATAGCGTGATACCGGCATTATTTATCGCACTGACGCACTAGAAATTTCCCACTAATTACCAGCTTTGTGCCCTGTTTATTTAAAACCTGTAAAAAGTAAGTAACATGCTGCTACCCATCATAATACTGCTGGCGTTAGTAGACCTCTCTAAAAGGAGCCTGGGGTGCGCCTCGCGATCCTGGATTCGCAAATTCTGGTTTTCCAAGCGACTCCTTTGCAGACACATCAAATGTCTAAATTGATTCATGTTTTTTTTTCTCGCGAGTGCATAGTGTCATTGGAGTTCATGGTTGCAGTAGAATTTGAATATATTGCGCTTTTCTATTCTAGGGCCCACCCAGTGCTTCATTATCTACATTATATGTCTAAGAGCGTCGTCGGTTGTCGAATAGTTAAGGCAGGCACCCTCAATAATTAGACCACCAACGGTCTTTTTTTGTCTTTGTCTTTCTACTGCCCAGTCTACGCATAAATTATTTTTACGTATATACGTATATATATCTAATTGCCGCGTGGTTCCCTGCACTTTAGAATAGGATGGCTCTATCTCTTTCTCATGGATATCGTAAAAAACTACTAGGTAAGGGATAATCTAATAAACTTGGAATTCTTTTAGGGCTAGCAACCTGATACCGCTTGAATCTCAATACCATCTTTAAGCCATACAGCTGAACGTGGCCTTTCAGTCTTTGTGAGACAGTTGGCTCTGTTTAACCCGTAAGGGATAAAGATATAATTATATGTATCAGCTTAACCTAAACCTTTAAGCTGAAACCGGAAACATGTCTACGCTTAAATTTATACAAGCAGAGCGTACCTAGAGTCATTTATATTTTTTCGTCAAATGAAAAATGGCGGTGGCGGCGGCGCGGTGCTCAAACACGAGTGGCATACTTTCACCCTCCCTCTATTTAATAAAACTGTAACAATAGTATTATGTGTCTACTGTCGACCAATTTCGTCCCTAATCTATGCCGCCATTGTAATCAAAAGCAAATATGACGGCATGGTATGTTTATTACAATGATCACAAAATAATTGATTAGAAAAATCAACGCTGATTGAGAATATAATGCGGGATTAACCGAGAAATAAAGCTGGCCTTGTATTGTGTAAAGAATTGATTCATACAAATTGTATTGAATTTTGAATATAATAATAAATACCTACTTAAGTTTTTATTTTCATAAAACAAAGGCAATACAAATAAGGATGAACAATCAAAACAATACACTTGTACCAGAGTCTGAAATACCTACATTATTTTTGACTATGTAGCTTTTATCGAAGCTCCGTATGCGTCATACAAATTTTTTATTCTCGTTCCTATGGAAATTTGAAAGATATAAATCCTCTTTTAGAGCCCTAAGCTTTTCGAGGAGAACATACTCTCCTTTTGCTTCTTGAAGTTGTTAGTCAACCGCGACAAAAGCCAGGAGTATGATGCACCCTGTCGCCGTAATCTTTGACCCAAAATCTATGAAACAGCATAATTCAGTTATTTGAGAACTATTAATCCTTGCAAAGGTCCAAGAATTACGTAAGAAGACCTTGATTTGCTTCGTAGACCCTGAGGTAAAATTAATATCATGGTAAACAATAGCAAACAGTGTTTCATTGTTTTTAAGTTTACCCAAATTCATGGTAAACTATTCTTAACGCTATGCACTGTAGCCATAAAACAAATAACGTAGTCTTTTGTTTGTTGGTTATTGATAAGATAACCTATCAAATAGTTTTGATTTCGAATTCTTTTTAGCAAAATGGTTTCCTAAGGAGTCATCGTTATATCGGGCCACTTTTTTAAACATCAGCGAAGTTTTCTGAGCAACTTTATTTTATAAATCTGATTCGATTTTTATCCACAAGATTTGAGTAACAACACAATTTTAATCGGAATTTCATATTTATAGAAGACTACAGATATCTTTCAGATGTTTTTGTGTCGCAAGTAGGTACATACTAAACCAGATTGTTCTAAAAATTTAGGCTAGTGTTTAAAAATTCATCTGGTAAAATAGATAAAAATCACCCCTGTAATTATTTTAATTGTAAAAGTGTTGATAATGTCATTAATTTATTAAGTTACCTACCTAATTCATCTTTTGTAAAAAAATATTCTCACATTGAGGATCATAGGAAATGCGGGTCACGTGTCGTTTTATTTTTATCCCCCTATTAGTAGTTTTACTATGACATCCATACATTTGTTTATTTTATAAATAAGGGTTTTACGGTAGGAACTTACAGAAAAAGTGGTACTACTTTACTGAGTAATACGACAGGTAAAGGAAATGTTTAGTCGACAATATACGCGATTTAATTTAAAATGTCATAGGTCAAAAATAGCTTATGCATACCGCTTGAGACGCAAAAATCTAGTCTGGGTACAATAATAAAGTCTAGGTATTGTGCGAAAGTCTGGCCCTGCCTGCGCATATTTACACGTTCGAGACACCGGTATCGATTGAGCTGAACTGAACTGATTTGGCGTTTGTGTGTATATGCAAATTTTATCTTTGTAAATTCTGTTTAAGTTGTTGTAAACTCCCGTGTATGATCAAGTTTTCTACAAAGTTACATAATAGAATTCTAATGAATAATTTTAAAATGTTACATATGTATAAACAGTTTTGTATGAGAACTTGCGCGTATCGGTAATGTATTGTTTAGGTAGGCAGTGTCTTATTAAAAAATATATTTTAGAATAAGTATTTCAACTACCTATTATAAAGCCTGGGCTCAATTCTTTGGCTTAGTAGGATAATATTCTATTCTCCTTTTGTAATTCAACTTCTTAGCCTTTTTTTAAATTTATATGTACGTACGTACGTAAGTAATACGTTATTCGATAAAAAAAATTGGATGGTATATTAGATATCTCACTTTTTAGCCGAAAGCTTTATAAGTTTTAATTTATTAGAGCATACGTGCCTTTGATGGCAGGTAAGTACGTTAAGCTTTCCGGTCTTGGGGCTTGATAAAGTAGGCACTTAGATGATTAACTAAGTCTAATAAAGCTCTAAAAGTTTAATTTAAAAACTTTGGTGATTACAACCGTACCGAAATATGTATACCTAGAGAAATAAGGTTTATTTTTTGGATTTTAACAAATTTCAGCACCTGTGTCAGCGCAGACCGTCAGTCATGAATACATAGGAGAAATATGGACCAGCATGGAACCTTTCATTTGTTAAATATGCTATACCCTCGTAGTAGTACCAACCGCATCATGATTTTATTCAGATTTTAAAAGTGAATCAGGAGATGGGCTTGGGAACTTGGGATTTCTCTTTTAGCGATGGTATGGCAACTTGTCACTATTTCATTAAATTATCGGTTATCTATGTGGCTCTGCCTATTGGGGGATTAAGCCTTGATAATATTTGTGTGTTGTTAGCCCAGACTATTAATGTGACTGTAAATGAGTGTGATTTTTGTTCAATAATATATTTGATTGATCTTTCTCCTGACAGATAAACAGGAGTCTCACGTGGCGGACTTGGATCGGCGGCTAACGGAGGCGGACTACGGCGAGGACTACGCCCTCACGGACGCCGCGCATATCATCAAAACTGAGTTCACTTTGGACACAAAGCTGTCTCCGGAAATGAAGGTATGATGATTAATGATGCTTTCATTTGTCATGAGTTCTCTTTAGCAATCATGCCGTCTTGAATTGACTGTGTAATAGCAAGTATTATAAGCTCTTTCAGCCTCTGTGGCACAGTGATGTGCTTGCCTCTAAATTGTAAAGTCTCGGATTCGATCCCTGGTCAAATCATGATGTGAGTCGAACATTTTATGATTGGCTTCACAGCTTCATATAATCACGTCTTTATCCCTTACAGGGAAGATAGCGCAAACAGTCTGGAAAAGACTGAAATGCCACGTTCAGCTGTATCGTTCAATAATGGAATTGATATTCAAATGTAAATGTGACAAAAGACGAATCCCAAATTTATTAGCCTTTCCCTTGATTAACTTTTACAATCTGCACTGCAAGAGAAGCAGCTGGCACACGCTATTGTTTTCTCTTCGCTACCAAACCCGTTTCATTAGATGTTTTTGTTTCTTTTTTTTTTGGGAAAAGTAATTTTCGGAAATAGTGTCCAAATTGGTACCATTTCTCTTATTTGTAAGGGATGTTTTATTCATGAGTAGCCTACAATCCACAGGCATATAGATTATCTAGAAGGCGAGGCTTACAAAAGTTGGTATTGATCATGTTTTAATATATGTACATTGTACGTACATATTCAGCGCTGCGATAGTCGTATTTTCATTGGTTATTATTAATATTGAATTTCTATTACAATTTGTGTTGTTGTTGCTTATTTTACAAACATACATATATTCATATAGTCAGAGCTAACAGTCTTCAGAAGACTGGAAGGCAACTTTCAGTTGTTTGGATTAATTAGATTAACTAATTAGATTAATCTATAGAATTGAGACAAGTAGTGATGGGTTGCTAGCCCATCGCCTAAACGAAGAATCCCAAGTATATAAGCCTATCCGTTGGTCGCCTTTTACGACATTGATTGGAAATAGTGGTCCTATTCTTGTTTCTATTGGTGCCGGGAACCACACGGCAATTATGTTTTGTTATGTTTTATCTTTTTGTATTATTTTTTGTGAATAAAAATTGTATTACCGTTATACTTTAAAATTAACAGAAGCGGCTACTCGTTATATTATAGACAAAATTATGGCCGGAATGTCCGTAGAATTGTTGACGTAACTCTTATCGCACCTCCCTAGGAGCAGTG
This sequence comes from Amyelois transitella, assembly GCF_032362555.1. NCBI lineage: Eukaryota > Metazoa > Arthropoda > Insecta > Lepidoptera > Pyralidae > Amyelois > Amyelois transitella. Next base: position 6,754,667 of record NC_083522.1, on the reverse strand, counting down.
AATACTATTGGAAATATTTGCCACATTTTTGTCAAATGACTTGCGTCGTATTCCCGAATGACTGTTTGTCAGTCATCCGATGATTCCTTTGATATGTGTAGAGGAAAAATATGTTCCATGCTATGGAAGTTTGATTTCACTGACAATGTTTTTTAACTATTGCTTTATTTTTTAAAGATTTTTCAACCATGTAGCTACAAATTAATATTAATCAATGAAAAGAAAAACTAATTTAGAAGTGTGACGTCATAATCCCAACAAGTCGTTACTTTGTTACGGTTAACTACTTGCCGAGTAACTGCAAGTTAATTATGAGAATATTTAGGCTTATTTGTTTTTTAATTAGTGTCTGTACTGTTAGAAAACACAAATACCTAAAGCAGCTCAGCTATGACGTCTTGCAGACGGAATAATATATTTACAGTCATAAATTCTACATGAATTTTTCAACGAATGTCTCATGAGTTTGTTCTTGAAATGTTTTTTTTATTCTTAAATACGCACTAAATATTTAGTTTTTTTTGAAAGGCTTTACTACCTATTTTATATAAAATCGTTTGAGATTAGATAGTTATTTAAAAAATTTAAAAGGTGATTAAAAGCTACAGTGACAATTATTTTCGTCCGAATTAAAATAAGTTCATCTTATATTTTTACCTGGAGATTCCTCCAGTTTCAAGTACTTTTTTCTTAGTCTTCATGGATTGTTGTAACGAATTTCAGCTTAATCAAGTTTAGATTTTAAAAAGCGCAATAAATTATTTAAATGTATATTTTAGGCTAAAATAAAGCTATTAGAGGAGGAAGTCCCGATTATAGAGGAGTCTTTACCAGAAATGACGCATAACATCTACGGGTTAGATCACGCGAAGATCATGAACCGCCTTCTAGCTGCCAGGAAGAAGACCAAAGACGCCTGGGTCAACCTGGACGCCACCCCGGTCATATCCTACAGGACCTCGGACAGTAAAATCCCTGAACCAGATGTGATGGAACAGAGGAAGCAGTTGGCGGACTTTTTACTGAAGAGACAGGTTAGTTTTGTCAACGTTTTTGTTGCGGTTTGCAGTGAGAATTTCTGAACGGATAAGTGTTGATTAAAATATGCTATATTGCTGAGTGGATATAGTGCTCCGCGAAATAGAATTAAATATTACGCGTAATTATTTTTCGTATCACTTCACTAATTAATATGAACATTTCATATAAGTCCAATGGCATCAGTTAGACTTATGTTTAGTGGTGATTTAACTTCATCATTTATCTGCCAAATTAATTGGGAAAGAAAAGAGGAAAGTTCATGATGTTGATAATTTCAGAAAATTACAAGTTACTATGCTTTTTGTTATCTAACTGCATAGAGTACTAAAGAGTACTAAAAAGTCTTATCTTGAAACCGATTATGCTGAATGTTGATTCATAAATCCATTATTCTTCTAAAACAGTTCACTAGCTCAGTAATGTAATCTTGATAAGAAATAACGTTCGATAACTTACCGCATACTTTTAGCTTGTACTTCTTTCAATCTCCTAACAGTATGAGGTCACAGTTTGACATGTGTAAGTGTAGGGCTGCCTCATAAAATAAAACTTTTATGAGTAATAGGATGTACCTTTTTGCCTTTAAATATCTTGGTTTTCGTTACAGTTTAATTAAGTTAGATAGTTATCAGAATACATCACGTATTCTGATAATGAACGGGAATATTGACTGATTCATATATCTTGGGCACTGCAGCCAAAAATTTATTATCTACTCTATTTATGAGATTGATACACACAAGCACACACACATAATCACGTCTTTATCCTACACGAAGGAAACAGAGTTAACAGTCTTTAACAGGCTTGTAATTCCACCACCATTTAGCGATTTATACAAATAGTCTTCGAATAGTTTAATGCTAGTGTAGATATGTTGGTCGAAAATTATTACTTAACCTTGCTACTCCTAATTTGTGGTCATTGTTGGGCCCCAACCGGTATAAAGGACGACTAAACATACATACATACATATGGTTACGTCTATATCCCTTGCGGGGTAGACAGAGCCAACAGTCTTGAAAAGACTGAATGGCCACATTCAGCTATTTGGCTTAATGATAGAATTGAGATTCAAATAGTGACAGGTTGCTAGCCCATCGCCTCAAAAAGAATCCCAAGTTTGTAAGCCTATCCCTTAGTCGCCTTTTACGACATCCATGGGAAAGAGATGGATTGGTCCTATTCTTTTTTGTATTGGTGCCGGGAACCACACGGCACCACACGGCACCACACGGAACCACAGGACTAAACACCTCATAAAAATTACAGATAATGCAAAACAAGCTAAGCAAGCAGCTTAAAGACACACGCTCCATCCTGGAACCTAGCAATGATGATCACGAAGACTTCGTCTACGATGAAGAAGTAGAAGATGATGAATATTATGAAGAAGAAGACGAATACGAGGATACAAGTCGGTTTCACCCAGATTCGAAACAAGATAGGCCAACAGTCCGATGAGAATTTTAGATCTTAGTAAATTATTGTTACGTTTACCTTTGTTTTATTTTAGCGCTATGGTTGTACCGATAAATTAGCATATAAAGTTACCTCACATAGACCTCTATATCAATTTTAGCGTCTATTACCCATCTATTACAGTGGTTATGCGAAATCAATGAATTTGGGTAAGCTGGTGAATTCGATATCAATTGAGATCGAGCTGGTAGGTCAGTTATTGTTCTCGAATAACTTGAATTCAATGGTTTTTTTTAAATACATACATATAATCACGTCTATATCCTTTGCGGGGTAGACAGGGCCAACAGCCTTGATAAGACCGATAGACCACATTCAGCTGCCTGGCTCAATGATAGAATTGAGATTCAAATAGTGACGGGTTGCTAGCCCATCGCCTAAAAGGAGAATCCCGAATTTATAAGCCTATCCCTTAGTCGCCTTTTACGACATCCATGGGAACGAGATGGAGAGGTCCTATTTTTTTTATTGGTGCCGAGAACCACACGGCACGTTTTTTAAAAATTTGTCTATTAATTACATAGTTATTTCTAGTTCCTCTTTAATTTTATTTAGCTGTAAGTACCACAGTATTAGCGACACGTAATACATATTTCCATATGTATTACGTGTATACAATCCATATTTTTCAACAATATTTACCGCTTCTATAGTCTTTTATTTTTGAGTATTCTATAAACATGTCCCGCCATGGCACGACTCAATGGGACAAGTGGGATAGACCGAATTGCTAGTGTGGCCAAACTTTCTTATATTGTAAGGACTCTCAGCGTTATATTTGCGCTCCGGAAGTATTGTTAGGGCTTCACTTGCCCCGGCCCCGGCGATTTGTCGTCCCCCGGGTCAATAATCGATTCACATTTCTGTTGACGGGTTTGCCCAAAATCGCAATTTGATGACTTGCGATGCGAGAATCGACTTTATTTATTAAATACTTGAAATAACTTACAGGGTGTTTAACTGTTTGTATCTTATCCAATATTATGGATAGAAAAGTGACTAAGTTTAAGCAAGGCAAATACGGCAAACAACAGATTGACAGAAGAGATTTGATAAAGGTTTCTTTTTAATACAAAATTTTGTTTTATTGTATAATAAAATTAATTAATTGGCATAGTATGGTATGTATTGTTTCATGTTTAATGTAAGCGATACTAGCTTAGTATTTAATTTTTCCCAAATATTTGTATGTTGCTATGACAAGTTTTTACTTCGCCCGTAAACCTCGAAGCCTTCACCGCCTCCATGAAAAATAGATCAACAATTTGCAACCTATATCACTACGGCTCAATCCCTATTGATGTATGCCCTAGAAAGCGTAGGCGTGTCCTAGGCACGCCTCTTTTTATAGCGTCCTAGCCCCGGAATTATAGTGTAAGAACTTTAGTAATAAAGCTTAGTTAAAACGGAATCCTTTCTCATCACATATTGTATAATGATACAGTTTATTATCGTTGAAGTTAATTTTTTTCGACATTCTTAAAGTCTTTAAGATTAGGTATGTCAAAAAAGTTTTTTTCTTTTACATTTACATTACATTAGCTGTTGATCTACTTGTCTTTCTGGGTAAATGTTATGGTCAATCAAGGGAATTGGAAAATTGGATCTCGGCAAGGCGTTAGGAACTTTAATAAGCTTTCAAAAATTTAAAACTGAAATTGTTTTACTCAAGTTGCTCAAGAAGAGTACCTGTGAGCTTTTTCTTTATTGGCTACTTGTTTTATATTATCTAGGTTCCATTATTTAGGTCGTTATGATAAAAAGTCTGACATAAACAATGTTATTATCTTCATATGCACTCATCTCCAGTGCAGGCAGGGCATAACACTAAGGGCAGTGTCCTAATTGTTCTTACAATGTTTTTTTAAAACTTCTTAATTATTTTATGATCTTATCAGACAGATTCTCTGTAGCTTGTATGAAAAAGCTTCGCCAGTTATCCATAGGAATACTAAAAGTGGTTTTGTAGCAAACATCTCACAATCATTGCTTCTTCAACAAACTTCACTTAATAGTATAATGAATCAGTTCTGTCTGTACCTAAATTAAATATTTGCCCAAAACAGGTTATATTGACCTAAATTTCACACCGACTAGTTATGTTAATGAAGCGATAATAAATAATTATGACAAATGCTTGTAATCCTTACAGTATTAAAAAATCATGTCTGGGAAACTATAGGTATACTTCTCAGACACCGTTAATTACGGAAGGACATTGAATTCAATTCAAAATATTTATTGCATATCATAAAGTATATCAGTTGAATTACAGTTACAAGTTGGTACAATATAAACCCTGTTGGGCATCGCAATTTTATAATAATATGGATCGGTGCGCAGGTTTATATCTATATAAACCTATATATATGTAGGTTTATATACATTAATTCATTGATGTTTCGCAATCAGTATGGAATAGGTACTTAGCTGACGTTGGGGTGGCTCCTGCGTCAATACGACCTGTATCAAACATGAATATTTTGACCATTAAGATTCCTACAGGTATTTACTTACTGTGGATAAGAGTGAAATTGTTGTTCGCTACTTATGTGATTCATATGTTTATAGGTTTGCTACGAATTCAGCAAATTGTAGGGCAATTCCGTTACCGTGCCTAATATTTGTTAGAATATACGTCGATCATGTTGCCAAGTCACGTCTTGGGGAAAACAATTTCGCGAGGCGTCGCCGGGTCGATCCGGTACAATGTGCGAGTTATCGGATACATAGTTAATACTGCTTTTGTATCGGCATCTGAGTAATAAAGTTAATCCAGGTCTCGTGTAGTAATATCTGGCGGGGTGGCCGCGGCATGAGGGAAGGAAACCGGCCGGCGTTGGCCACCTGTTATCCGCGCGGTGGCGCGCGCGTGCCCCCCCTCGCCCCCCCGCTGCGCCCCTCCGCGGGCTCGGGTCGGGCACCCTCGCCGCTGTGCGCGCGCTGCACCCGTCCCACCACTCATTCGTTCCGCGACGCGTCGTCTCGCCGGCCGGCTTCCGCTATATTCACCCGGGCTCATTCTCATAGCGTCCGTTAACCGCAACGCAACTCAACCGACTTAGACATGACGGAAAGCACAGACACGCCCGCGGCCGCAGCGCCTGAAAAGACCCCGACTGAAAACGGCACCACTGAGACCCCGCCGGAGGAAACCCCAGAGAAGGCAACCGAGGAGAAGGAAAAGGAAGCGGTTCCACCGCCCAAAGAGATGCGCGCGGTGGTCCTTACAGGCTACGGCGGACTGAAGACTGTAAAAATCCTGAAGAAGCCTGAGCCTACTGTTGGTGAAGGCGAAGTGCTCATTCGTGTCAAAGCTTGGTAAGTTAATATTGTACTAACTTAAAATAATCTACCCCCATTTTTTTGTAATTTCACGAAGTTGTGCGCAATTTTATCAACCGTTAACATTTAATTACACAATCAAAATTTAATTAACGACAATGTTACTAGGAAAGATCTCCCTGGTGAATGGTGAGTGAACGCGACTTCACATTTTGCGTGTAGGGTGTACCTAATTTACTCATGTCATGGACTTATCCCGTTTCGCTCGGCGGGTTTCGTCTGCCTCATTAACATCTGCCGCCCGCACCTCTGATGCACCCGAGCCCCGAATGATTGAAAATTTTTGCACGCACATGCATCCACTGCCGGTGTGACACGCCCTGTAAAGGATTTACACTACGGCTGCCGACGCAGCTGCATTGCAAAGACGCCTGATTCTCTCGTTTATTGTCGTGTTCGATTGCCGATTTCGCCAGATCGTTGTTTATTCAAAGGAATATGGAAAATGTATTATCGGCACTCGGTTAAGTTGCGTTCGCGCACGCATGTGAGCACCGAAGCGCGGAGTTACGCAGCGCTCGATGGCTATAACAAATTGATGTTATTTTGTCATACGAAACCGATGCGAGTCGAGTTCGTGCGAAAGGGAGTTGATCACTGACATTGTTCTTTGTTCGTTTTATCGCTCCAGTGCTTCAGATAATGCGGAGCCGACCCGCGTCAACACATGAGTTATCTGCCACTTTTCTTGTTAACTTAACTACTGCTCGTTGCAGCCGGCTGCAGCCTTAACTGTGAAAGATTTGTTTCGTTACCCTATTATGGTCATAATGACGACGTTCACAAACGGTTCAACGTATTGCTTTATTGCTAAAGTGGTTCCTAATGACGTGAAAATAAAGTACATATGTATGTTTTCTTTGAAAACATATTAGGGTACTAAAAGAACCCGGGATATGTATTCATAATTAATTACATTCACTGCATTGTAAATTTATTTTCTATCTAGCTTATAGAATACTGGAGGAGCATCTAATTACTGTAAATAGTTAATTGTGGTAAAAATAACTATTCTTCTACATAAGTTTCTGACAATAGTAGGTATTTGGCCCTGAAGAATGACGCAAAAAGTGGCTCACAATACCCGTACCGGGATTTTAAAATTGCTGAATCGACATTGTTAAAGTAGTATCTGTCTTTAAAGTCTTCTACTTTGATCTCATTTCAATTGGTTTTATTGCGGCTTGTCATATTTGCAGAAAATGTACGAAATATATTTGAAAACAAAGCAATATAAAATTTTCAGTTATTAAGTTAATGTCGATGAAAGCTATATTATATATATATTGATTAAATGTAAAATTCTGATATTAATTTATATCAATGAGTTATTAAACGGTAATAACAAGCGTTGAAAGGGGAAGGCCAAGACGAACGTATTTGATTAAATCAACACGGTGAAAGGTCAGGTCAACAGTATCTACCCTTACCTCTATTTTTAAGTAGTCAGCTTGTAACTATGAATAGATAAATTAAGATGAAGTACAGTAGTAATAAATAAGCAATTTTCGTGTCAAGTAGAATAAGTAGTCTCTACGTCTACGGGAGAAAGGATGAAGACATGAATGGAAAGTTATCAAAGCTTAGATAAAAAGCATCAGATCGATGCGTTAGTTCTCTTAGATGCAGAGGTAGGCGCATCCCGCTGCGCTAAATATAGCGTGCTTATCGCCAGCTTACTATGTAAATGACCGAGACATACTCCCCAGCTGCCGCGAAAATATGAACCGGCTGGACTCGACCAGTAGGTACTGGTTTGTAAGAGACTGAGCCACGCAAAAACGTGTGAGTTCCGCCCACGTATACCTGCAACTATTTCTATCAGACGGGTAGTTGTAATAATATAATTCTTTGGCATGTGTGGCGTTAAACTTGAAAATCGCAACAGAGAAATGATATGTATAAGTATGGATATAATTGAATTTGTAGTTGATAAACTTAAGATAGGCAAAGATAAACGCGTCATTGATTTAAAATAAAATCGGGTGAATGGTTATGGTGGTTAAAAAAACGGTAGATTTTCGGTGGAAGTGCAAGTGACTATTATGCATTTAACACATGAAATTTATTTCAGTTAGTATAAATCTACGTGCTGCTATATTTGTATGTTACCGAAACTCTAATAGTCTCCTCACGATACAGATCTGTTATAAATTGTCGTAATTGTATCAAGTTCAAGGATAAACCGTTCAGTTTCAACCGCTGTAGATATCATAGGGTTTGTTGACCCACTATTAAATAATCATTATGTAAGGCCGTCCAATGTTTGGAATAATACAAGTCTATCGCGCCCATCACTTAGGCAATGTTATATTATAGTGACCATGAGTTTTTCTTAAACCGGGACAAAACTTGAATTTTTTTTGTCTATAAATTTAATATTATTGATATGAACTCATTACATTTGTAAACTTGTATTAGACCTGAACGATGCCTCTAAATTTATGGCGTGTAGCGCACAACAGTTCTTTGTTTAATAGCCCTATTAATTTAATGATATGGAACAGTTACAGAACGAATCCTTCCATTACCGAAGTGTGGATCAGTTCATCTGAGGTTCATCCGCTTCGCCCTATCATGTTTTTGTTTCGTTGTAGGGTACGGACCAATGAATAAAGCGCCATTATTTTCAATTAGGTCAAGTCTGTGTCGGTATGAGACGTCTTCCGAGAACAATCGGAGTACTCACGCCTTTTATAAGTGGCTTTCTTTTTCCGAGAGTACTTAATTACATGTGGAGATGAGCAGTGGATATGAAATGAGATGGTCGAGAAAGATTTTTCGTGAATAACTTATTTAGGTTATAACTATCATATAAAATTATGTATCCCTTTAAAACAATAATACAGGAGCTATGCAGTTTTTTTAAGGACATAATTAACCTTAGAAAATGTATAATGGTAATAAAATTGTTATAACTTTTAATAGTTTTATATCAGAAAAAATACAGAAATCCATCGCACTTCCGTGACATAATTCGCTCTCATTTCTTGTATCGAAACGTTTGCGTTAATTGCTTACATCCTTTGCTTTGTTGGCGTATCAATTTAAAGCCTAAAAATAGCGCCGCCCCTCGCGCACTGAGACTCGGGTCTATGGTATAAAGTGCAGTATTGTGCATTTTAATGGGCTCCGAAGCCACATAAGATGGGAGAGATGAATTTGTTTATTACCCTCTTCCTTATTGAGAGCGTCTGCATGAGATAGGTCTCTTCCTATGAGTCACTAGAAAGTTATGTTCTTGAGCTAACTTGATTCGAATAACTTGCTTCGTTGGTATACCTGACTGCAACTACATATTGAGTGGGAGAACTCGCCTGCAGTATTGTGCAGTCTTAAGAAGAATATGCAACTTTCTATCTTTATTATAGTGATAATAACATTGGATGTGAAAATCCGATATGCGTTTAGATAAATTATCAATCTATACTTTCTTTTGTATTCTCCGGGTGTAATGCTGCATTATAGCTCAATTGGCTTTCTATTAAATACCCCTATCTCAAATGTGTACCAGCACAATGAGGCTATAAATAAGTAACATTAGTTTCGAATCATTACGGATGAATACTTCACAAAGTGATACTTACACTAGTTTTCGACACACAACCGGAGTTACTATATATACGTTAAATTTTAACGTGTTCAATGTAACAATAACGGAGTCTGCTATTATGTTTTTATAATAATATGTTATCGTTAACATGACCTGTGGGATGCAGTCCATCATCCATCAATCAATCAAGATGGCAGGCTCTCGTGTATTTGAATCTTAAACAATAAAATACCGTGGGTACTTTTGTTTATTTGAATTAAGTAGATTGGATTGTAATCCGATGAAACAATTAGTGTTACAGCTGAGGGCCATGCGTCACGGTGTCGTCCCTGTAAGTTATAGGTAAATAAATGAATCTTTGATGAGTAACCCAAGTTATCGGCGGACGCCGACTCACTTTATATATTGTTTAAAGATTAGCTGAAAATAAATTGTTTCAGTAGACAGTAGCATGCAATTTCTTGACATGCCATTGTTCATATTTGGTTTCTGTAAATAAGACCCCAGTAGTGTAGAAGTTATTTAAATTACTGATAATAATTGACCTTCGTTAAGACGATATAGTTATTTTTATTCTGTATCTACAGTGTTCCGTTTATTGCAATTTTGTTATTTATTCATTAGCGTTATCAAGACCAGCTACCATAACGTGTTGTGGAGAAAGCGATAACATTTACAAATGTATTAGTAAATTGAAATAAAACCTAATTAATCCGATTTTAATGTTCCTTGACAGTTGCAGTGACTGCTCACAATTATATTTATTTACAGTGATTGGAGCGTGTTGCATTTTTGTGGCCTAGGTGCACGTGTGGCGACGGGTTTCTCGTAGGAAGCTGGAACATGTGCCGTTACAGAGTCTATAAAATCCTTCATCAGACGGCAGATGCGGCAGGCGGGTCTCGCCCGGTCCGACTGCCGCCGCCGCCCGCGGGCACATTGTTCGCAAAGTCAATGAACTTACGAAAATGTTTCTTGGCTTATTGTGACCATAATCGAATCAGCTCTCTACTCTATATGGTAGTAAACACGACGCATTCTTTTAACTTTTTTGACAAATAAAAGGAGCATGACAAGCCACAAATCTCAGAGAATGTTCATCGCCAATTTCTGGAAACATGAATATTGTATCTTGCCCTTCACTTAGCGTGCACGTTAACTGGTATTACATTTTATATTGAGACAAGATTATCGTTTTAGTGAGAGACCGGCAACCAACCGAGATCGGTTTTATATTTCTGCGTTCGTGTTATCGTTACATTATGTCGGCTATTGGTTTCTGGATAGCTGGGTAAATTGAATTGGAAAATCCCGTGACTCGATGCTCGCATGAAAAAGGGGTGTGGTTGCGTTAATGCTGGGCGCCGACTAGGTGGTGTGCGTCGAACTCGGGGGGTGAGGGTTGCGAGTGCTCCTGTAATGTCTGGCGGGGGCGGGGGCGCGGGCGCGGCGGGCGCCAGATCAATACGGTGCGTCCCACCACCCGCGCGCCCCCCGCCGGTCGCCTGTCCAATCTCCGCAGGCCCTGCGTCTTTCGACGCCAATGCTTGTTTTTTCACAGCGCCCATTAAACATGCTCTTCGATAAATGAATAAAAGCATGTGCTAGTATTTTTTAGACGGTCGTCTAACGGAAATCTCAGCCGTTTGGTTTTCAACAATATCATACAATATCAATATTTTTTATGCATATGCTCGGGTTACTAATCCAGCTATTTTTGGGTAGACAATGTGACGTACCTGTTGAATGTTTAGTTAGTAATGTGATCGGTTACATTTACCTACAGAAACCCTCGCTTACCAAACTGTGACGCATTCCAGTAAAAATTTCATAGACGTGTAAAAAGAGGGTGCATTATAAATTAAGCTATCTTAAGAGGATTGGATCTGGTGATATCGGGTTAAAGGTATGAGGTTAAGAGTAGGGACTTACACTGTTTCTGTCTAGTTTAGTTCTTGCCTTTGGTGACAATATAAATTTAGATTTATTTGATTAGAGTATTATACCTATTACCGAACTTTTCATTTCAGTTATAATATATTTAACTTCATAAACTAAGGATTTTTTTGTAATAACATTTGTTCATTCGCCCTCGAATATGTCACGCCGCGTGACATTTGTATTTTTGTAATTTATCAAAAGGGTTCGTAGTTGCATATGTGAAATGTCCCGTAAATCATGAACGTGTGGAATTCCTACTTTGCATTTAAATTGCAAACTCTTTATTGTTTCCCTATTCAAAGAAATGTGCACGATAGTAGAATATTTTTTATGAAGCAGACCTGTTGTTTCACAAAGCTACTAAGTGGCTCAAAAAATAATTATTATTATTTTTAAACTTATAATTAGGACGCCACCTCAATTTTTATTCAGTAAATTAAATAAGATGTTATGTCAAAAGTGCAGTTTTTATAAAAAAATATTTAGTTCCAAGTCGATACTCATAGATATTTGATGTACTAATTTTTTGCAAAGACAACAAAAATGTCAGTCCTTTAAAAATAATCTGCTAAATAAATAATTCGAGGAATCAGAAAGAGGGTTGGGGATGGGTGGTTTGTTTTCCAGTTCAAATTTCGAAAATAAGGTTCGTGCGCAGCAATTTACGGTTCCACGGGGATGTGTTTTAACTCGCCTTAATTTAAGGATGGTACCGGCTATCTTACGATTATATTTTTACTTTTACTTTTTGGGATGAAGGCGACATCGTATTTTTACGATTAGTTTGAAACATGTTGCGGATAGTTTTCTGTTCATTTTCGGCGAAAAATAGCTTCTGAATGTTTAGCTTACGGTATTTTTAGTCAAGGCTTGGCATAAACTTATGTGGAAATATTCAATGTGAAGTTACTACACAGCTAAAGAAGGGTAGTTTTACCTACTCTTGATATTACTCTAAATAAAAATACTTAATAAAAACCCCTCACGAGAACAACCATCATGCGTAGATTTTAATTTCACGTCATATTCCACGTAATTTATCTTTTCTCGGGCTTTGTCCTGTGGGAATTTAAAAAATATCTAAATGTGTTAGAATAATTGGGTACAAATTATTTAATTTATTGCAATGACATAAATTACAGTTAAATATAATATATAACTGTTCAATTAAATAGAATAGCAGTGATAATAATTCATATAATGAAACTCGTTCTTCAGATGTTTTTCATCAGGAATACCTACCCACGATGAGTCCATTATAATTATTATGTTTTGCTCAGCGGACGGTTTTATAATTAAAAATAACGAAGAGTTGCTGGAGGCATTAATTGACGATTCAATAAACTCTGGCATCTAGTCATACAATGCAAACATAGTTATTTAAGTGTTTTATTATTGCCACTGATTATGTCAGAAACAGTTGTTATGAACTGAAATAGAAAAATGCCATATCATAATAAGGCAATGTATGGCGATGACATTTTTGGATTTGTTCTAGATGTCCTACAAATTTTTGTAAAATGCTAAATAAGTGTTTGATATCTGTTCTTGAGTTTACAAAATTATTATGCGAGTAAAGTTTTATTTTACTTTAAACAAATATTAATGATTACCAATTTCGCCCGGGCAAAAGCGCCATCAAATTAATCGATACAATTATCGCAAATCCCACAGGATCTATATATATATAGGTTTGACTGGGATGAATTCCGGAATTTATAGAATTTATAGAAGATTAGTGCAGTACACGCGTGAAGAGGTAAAAAACATAGAAACAAACTTCTTTTCGCATTAATAATATTAGTTGGGATTGGGATAGCTCCGTGGTAAAACAATAAAAAGCAAATAAAGCTCTAGTTATACTTGACGGGATTGAAATTAATCTTAAAATCTTTACTTATCAAATTCATATTGATATTTATAAACAGAAGCCAAAATGAATATGCGCAGTATCGAAATAAAAGCACAAGTCTGAGATGTAATTAATAACAACGTCAAGTCATTCCAACTTCGTCACGCTGTACAAGTGGGTGAAAAATGAACACATGGCTTTGTACAGGCAACTAAATATCCAACCAAGCATTTGGTCCTTATCCCGAAGCAATAGTTGCTAAATCGGAATAAGTTTGAGAAGGTTTATGTGCTGCTGACTGAATTGCTCTTTCAAAGTCGTGATCCGCGAATATTACTGGAAGCCACGTACGTGTTTAGGGTTCAAATTGCCGGTGGAGAAACGTAAATCTATATTTAGTTAGGTAGGAAAGGCCACCCTTCATACCGACGATACGCCCTAATATGCCCAAAGTTCCGACACCTTTTTGTCGCGGCCTCTGCCTGTTTGGTATGACGCAGGGACGGGTAAGTTGATAGAATCCTTGGAAATCGGATATAGCAAAAATAAATATTTCTTAAATAAAACCGGTAAGACGTTTTCGTGTAGTTTTTTTTTTTTTTGGGAAACGCCCTAAATAGTTTAGGTTGCCATACATACTTCAGGATGGAAATCAGTTTTTCACATTGGAGCAAATATATACGAAATTTTGGATGTTAGGTTAGGCTCGCGATCGTATTTTTCCTGAACTCAAATTTTTAGTGTCGAATTTAATTTTTTACTTAACAATCTCTTTATTTACAGCGTTTCTTAAATTTAGAACTCTATAGATTAATAGTTTTCATAATGGATTTATATTTTACTACTATTTTACTAGGGATTTTTACTTTTTACTGAAAAATACCATGACGCATGGCACGATAAAACTATTTTTGCTAATAGGAGCGTTTCAAAATTTCATCTCACAAATTTTTATTATATTAATATTAAAATATTCATATTCCTATCGATAAGAGTAAGCAGCCATCACTAATGCATGAGATGTTTCCTTCATGAGAGGAGTGGGTCGGCCGGCATGCCGCGTTTTTTGTCACCCGCATATGTATAGGGGCTACTGTTCTGTTCTAAGTTCCACCACTGTTAAAACACTCTAGTTTCACACCTTTTAAAGGACTTGTCATATGGAACTATGAGACTTAGTTATGAAGTGGACTTTTATTGGCCCATTCTTCGACTGCAATTATACACCTTTTTTTTTACCAAAGTTAGAAAGGGTGCTGGCACTCTTCAGAATTTATTTATTTTAAACTTTTATACTGCGATTAAAAGCTTCAACAACAATTAAACTTTTAATTATAAAAACTCAAAATATATAGGTATAGGCTGAAAGAAAACATCTTACTATATATACATATTCAGCCTTACATGTTATTTTCATTTATCTATAGAGGTAACACTACACACCCTAACCAGAATTTGTATTCGATTAATAAAACCGTAGTGGCCGTCCCTCGCTTCTTATGCAAATTCTGCAAAGTTCGTTACAAGTTAGGGATTACAGTGTTGCCGAAATGGAATTTTCGTTGCTCAAAAACACGATTACTTAAACATCTTTAGAACCACTCCAATTAACCTCGATGTAAGAAGACGTTCGTTACAGAAAAGTTACTTTTTGACTAAATAACGATGTTACCAAAGTTTGTTATAAATTCTTATGTAGGCACATAATACACAAATCTTGTCTTTGATGTTACAATAACACACTGATGAATGTTCGCAAGATGAAAAATCGGAGAAAGTACCGAATCGATAAACACGTAGATATTTTTCATTTCCCATGCGGGTGAAGCCACGGGAAATAGCTTAAGCTTAAGAGTAAGTACTTAAATTATCAAAAGAAATCAACAAGACTAGGTATTAATTTTTTTAGTTATTCAGATATTAGTACCAAAATTAAAAAGTAAACTTCAATTGACAACAAACAAACTTGAAATAACAATTTTACAATAGGTAGGACTTAAATATGCAAAAACTATAACCTCTATAGCCATTTCTATCAATAACTTACAAAAAAAACTAGCTATCTCAATAAAAGGACGACGCGTTGATATCTTTTATACAAACAAATATCATCAAATATCTTAAATTTTCCTCTCTATAGTATGAGTTCTCTCCGTTGTTTAAACTATTTATATCGTCCCTTATTTGTTTTCTTTATCTGTATCCCGATAACAGGCGATGTTTGGAAAGATATGATAAAAATCGAAGAATAATAAAAGCTTGTTCCACGAAAAAGGACGCTTTACACCATAATTTTTGACAGATATTTATGCTATTATGTTAAAGTAAATATTTCTTGTAAGTGTTCCCTTAAGCAAAATTTAGATGATTATATTGCCATCTTGCTGTATTTATTATAGCAATTTTGGACTACAAAAAAAAGAGAGTTAAATTCATCAGATATGCATTTAGTTTTCATCATCTTCTTATTGAAAAGCAAAAAATATAAAACGATTAAGAAATTATTTTACACGCGAGTACGGCAAATGCGATAGATAGGCAATTTGTCTCCACTACATGGTGGCAATTTACTTTCAATAGTGCTTTCATAATAAAGCGATTATTATCAAAAAGAAAAAATCAAACAGAAATTGAAGTTCTGACTACATTCACGTGCATTACCTTCAATATTTTTAAATATCGATTAAGTTGAGTAAGTAATCTATAGATACTAATATTATAAAGCTGAACAGTTTGTTTGTTCGAACGCGCTAATCTCAGGAACTACTGGTTCGAATTAAAAAAATATTTTTGTGTTGAATAGACCATTTATCGAGGCGAAGGCTTTAGGGTATATAACATCACGCTGCTACTATAAGGAGCGAAGAAATAATGGAAAATGTAAAAAAAAAAAAAAACGGGGAAAGTTATTCACCCAGTAAGGCTTTAATGATGCCCAAAATAACTATTCCACGCGGACGGATTCGCGGGCACAGCTAGTTTACTTTATATGAACGAACTGTGACCCAGTTCAATAAAAAAACAAGTGCACTATCAGCAATCGGCATTTAAGATGTTGCTCTTTCCGGTTCGTCAATCGTATTCTTATCTGTGCTTGTGAAAGTATTTATTTATCATCATTTATAATTTAAAAGCTTGATTGCGTTAGTAATTTTTAATTGCATTTTAGGAACAGTACATGTATGTGGCTTATCCTGAACTTATAGATGTCCGAATACCTTATTATCATCCAAACTATGCTTTCTAGCTGTGGTTGGAAAACATGAGATAAAATCAATCTGTTATTTATATTAACTACATCGAAATTAATTGATGAAATTCTTGTACATATCCACGATATTGCCATTAAATATGTATCTGGACCTCGAATTGATTTAACCCTTCGGCAAAAAGAAATAAATAAAATCTCGACGATGACGTGACGTGATGATGACGTAATCCAAATTCCCAAAATTTACTTGATCTTATAAAGTCCATTTACCTCGACTGACTAGGTGCCATCTGTTCGTGAACGAAACGCAATCTCACTTCCTGTACTGCACAATTAACCTAAATGACTTAGTGACACGATCAGCGTTATCACCCGACCTCATCAATACTAATTAATTTTTATTTGGTTTAATTCTACTAACGCTTTATAATAGCTTTTCCGTTTTAATCGTAATGGATTATTAACAAGATCCACAGTTAACACAGAAACTTCCACTTTGAACAACATACATACATACATACATAAAATCACGCCTCTTTCCCGGAGGGGTAGGCAGAGACTACCTCTTTCCACTTGCCACGATCTCTGCATACTTCTTTCGCTTCGTCCACATTCATAACTCTCTTCATACAAGCTCGGCGGTTTCGGGTACTTTTGACCTGACCCTGACTTCGAACAAATTAAAACAAAAGTCGTTTTGCAATTCCATTTAAATTTAATATAGAGTAATTCGATGGACAGATAGAATTGGATTAAAACTATTCACAATGAAAAAGTTCTTCATAGTATCTAGTAAGGAGTTAGGGTAGAAAAACGACTTTGTAGTAATTGAGATTTCCTTAATTGCACATGACAAAAATATTATTTATTAACGATTTAGCGATGCCCAAATTATTGTAGTTCTTATAATAATAACAACGTTATAATCTTAATGTTAAATAGAGTAAACAAATCTCCACGGAGCTTTTATACCTTTCACCTGATCCTAGTTTATGACATCAATCAAACTCGAGTAGCTCAGTGTATATGCATAATGTCAACACCATCATGCCCATGTAATTATACAGTAAGCCGCGGTCACACACTGCGATCCGCTATGGCTCATCACTGGGCAGATAGGAAGCCGATAGTGTGTCATATTGTCCTGGGTGTACCGCTAGCCGGATATTACAGCGTTTTTAGAAAGCACCTGCATTGTTGCTCCCGAACCTATCGGAAGTACGAGGCGGTCGCCTGTAGGGTCCACGTTTAGTTTTGGGAGAGCTACAGCGAATGCTATATCCGCTGGGGAATGTAAACTAGGGTGCTGTTTGCTTTATAAGTATCGTTGTCAGGATTGAGATTGGATTTCATCTAAAATGTTGGTATGGTCTTCTTTACAGTATATTGTAGTAATCAGTAGTTTGTTATTTTTTCTTTGGTTTTCATTAACTTATTGGTTAATTTAAGTGCCTTTTATGCACATAATTTTTGTACTTTCTTTATTTAAACAGATGGATAGATTAACTCTCTATTAAAGAAAAAGAATAACACAGACACAAAGGCGGACTCATTGATATTAATTTAGTTCTTCCTTTTGGATTTTCTTATGTTTCTTAAATACTCAGGGTTGATATCCACGTCATGTGTGGCCTAATTCATGAGTTGTTAATAATGTGGCTTTGTGATGTGACTGTAGTCACGCCACTCGTTTAACATACTGGCACAATTCCTTTCTTCACGCGACATTTTTTTTAGCAAATAGCTTGTTAATGGTAGTTGCTGTTTACTGAATATTAAACATAGAAACACTTTTTATTGTTGTTTCTAAAACAAGATAAGCGACATGTAGTCATGATCATAGTACGCTAAGCATGGAATGATTAACATTTATTCTAATGCTGTGATGCTCACCAGTACAACTTCAATAATCTATCTATAAGTCATGTTTCCTGCGTCCTGTGGCTACGTAAATAGTTATAACACAAATAATATCGTACATTAATACGCGGTTCGTATCAATTGTGAATATAAATGATTCATAATATATTACGCGTACGAGGAAATTCCATTCGGCGTTCGTACTAGCGGAGCATGAGCTAGAACTTAATGAGTATTCCTCGCGCCAGTACTTGTGCTATTATAGTTAACCATCGCTACCATAGATGAGTCATGTGGAATGCTAGCATGCTAATTAAATTCTAACAAATTAATGCCTGTACCACAACTGGCTTTGGTAACTAAGTGAAGTCGACCGACGACGCTACAGCCCTAAATGATAAATTTAAACTCGGCCGTTTGTTCTACGCGTGGCCGTATCACTTTCCCGAAACTAGACAAATGTGACGTTTTATAGTTTCGTTTAAATCACCCTGCATACTTCCCGGTGATACACGATTCCTTTCAACATCTAACTAAAATGGAAAGCTAAAATTGTTGAGTGCTGTAACATAACTTCTAATCATAGAATGTTTCACTTGTGTAAAATTTTTCAAGAACAATTGGTATGTTCCCCTCTTTAAAGACTTGCAGGACATGGGAACGTTTTGTTGACTGGATAAAAATAACTGTCATTAATTTTGTCATGCACTGTTTATTTTCGACACAAAATGAAGTCATACTTGACATATTTCCCCGTTCAGTTTTACTTTATCTTGAGCGAACAAGCGGCTCGTTGATTTCATTCGAGTTTCAAGGCCTTTTCATTAACTTGACGCTTAATTGGACCCAATTAGTACGGATTACGAATATTTCAGAAATTCGTTTCAGAATAGCTCTCTCCTTAAATTACATTGGTATTATTACGGGCTTCCAATAAGCCGGGGCTCCTATTGATATTTAAGGAGTGTTTACGCAAATGCGGAAGCGCTGTCCTAAACAGATAGCTGTAATACCTAATGGCGCGCGTTTACTGAATGTCAACTAAGTTCATTTAATAACTTTTTATTATTGTAGATAAGAACTCTTATTGAAGCAATAGCTCAGACAGATACTTTGACCAGACGGCTTTAACATGAAACAGGACCCGAAGAAACGGAAGGAGAGCTTTAAAGTTATATTGTGGAACACTCTCTGCATTACAATCGTCTTCATACAGGCGCAGTCGTGCTCGAGAATAGATAAAGTTTGCCTCGTAGTTTCTTCAAACCACTTTAAATTGTTTTAGTAGTATAATATTATTTTTTAATGGTTATATATTATCATGTGTAGACTGCTATTTGTCACTTTTTAGATTTATTAAATAATAAAATCTTAAACTGTCTAATCTAAATTTTAATTTAATTTTTAAGCTATACAAAAGCTTAAAAAAACAAACTCGATTACACATTTAAGGTATATTTATCTCTCGTCGAAAGCGAAAGTCCACAGTTATACATTTGAGTGATGTTTATAAGTAAGGTGTACGCCGCACCGTTGATGATTTCGCTGAAACGCACTGGAACGTGACGCTCGGCGACTTGTGCAAGTTCCTTGACGGAGCTCAACGCACGAATTTTTGCGGCGAGTAAACAAACCGTTGCACCATCGTCCCACAAAGCCGCTGTAGCCGAGTATTATTTCTGTCATGTCTGGGTACCATTCAAAAATTTTCATGGAACTTCCGTTGATTTTTATCGAAAGTCTGTCTGATTGCTCACCTCATGGGTGTTTGACCTGTAACTAGGTATTACCCTGCAGGTCGCCTATAGGCGCGTCATGGACGTCGCGACGCCGCGCCGTCGTGACGCGCCACCGTTCCTACCCTGCTGCAATTTTAAATTACCCTGAACTGGGGTGTTCGCTCTTTTAATGGTTCATTTGAAATGTCCAACTAAAATTGTCAATACGAACGTGAGGGTTGCGATTGGCAATACCGAGAATAATTTATTCAAATTCTCTATTACCATTCGTCTTCTGCTATAAAACCGAAAAGTTATTCGGATAGCGTGAACAGAAATTATTCTTACGCACCATGTTAATTGCATTAGCGGATTTTGGGTGCAAAATTTTTTAGTCGACCCTAACAAAATTAGAAACAGAAAAGAAAGTTGTTCTTTTTATGGGTAATCAGTAAGATTTCAAACCTCGTAAGATATTTTCTCGTTTGATGTGTATCCCATACCAAACAAACTTCTTTTGGAGGTAGGTGATGTATCTGCTTAGTTTAGTTTAATAAAACAAGTAAAAAAAAATTATTTAATCTAGCAAAAATTTTATAGACTGAA
Source organism: Amyelois transitella (assembly GCF_032362555.1). Taxonomy (NCBI): domain Eukaryota; kingdom Metazoa; phylum Arthropoda; class Insecta; order Lepidoptera; family Pyralidae; genus Amyelois; species Amyelois transitella. The sequence continues at coordinate 6,734,058 of NC_083522.1, read as the reverse complement.
AAGAAATAAATATACTTAACTTAGTATTTCTGTGGTGTTGGTGCTCTTATCAGAAAGTTTCATGAATATTGCTGGGTATTTAAGATAGCCGAAGGAGGGCAGGGTTGACGACTTTATTTGGCCTCCAGTTGGTGGCCTTTCGAGGAACAAATCGAAAAGCCACCCAACAGATAAGGCAAACGTAAGCTTACTGAACCCCTTAATAAAATTATTCCAGAATTTTATAGTTTAAATCGATTTTATTAAATTTTACTGGTAGGTTATTACAACATTACAATGTGGCGATTTCACGGTTTAATAACAAAAATACGTTACCTGCGCAGGACGTGCGCGTAACTAACTATTGTTGAAGGAAGCCATTGAAGCTGTTGAATAATCTCTCAGTCAGCTCAGGTAGCGTGCGTAAAAATTCGATACGAGGGGCCGGAGATTATCACGGATTAACATTCCTCCCCGCCGATATGGTCCCGGAGCGGTCCTCGATAATGTAGGACAAAGCTTTTTTCATAATAAAACGATAGAGCCCGCGCCCAATTTAACCAATAAAATGTATGCGGGCATCGGGGACGGCAATGGCAACGCGCTCCCACTCCCATGTTGTAATTATTCAGAATTACAACGCTCGGAAAGTATTACGTATCAACGTCGACATCTCTTCCCCCTTGCCACAATCCAGGCTTCCACAACGTCGACCCTTCTTTGCCAGCGAAGTCATAAAGAAATAAGTAAACAATTAGAATACGATAAAACTCTGACATGATTCATTCGATGTTAGTAAATTTATGTGCGGAAGTCAGAGAATAAATTAGTCTGCAAATATGCAGAGTAATCGGATCTGATTCACGCTTCTTACGAATACTTCGGTATTTCACAGGAATTCACCGGCTATGAATAAAAGGCACTTCGTGGGCCTACTTGCGTAACGCGTATGTAAATTACCGCTAAATACAATTCCTCTGCGATTATTTTCGTCTGCATACAAAGTGGGCAACTGGACTTGTTTATGTGGATTAACCCAAAATTCTCCATTAGTGTCGAATCGTGATTTAATCGTAAACATGCTCTTATTTTGGTCTGTAAAAGGGTCTAAAGATTGCAGAGCGATTTTCCTTAATTTAAATTTCTTAATTTAAATAAAAAAAAAATTATACTTACAAGCTATCGCTTTTCATTTTGGAATACGACTTTGGTGTAACTATACATCAAAGAAACACTCCTTTCTGTGAATCCAAGCCCAACAAAGTTTCAAATTCCGTTATATTTTGAATAGTTACTTCAGAGTCATGCAAACTTGCAATGTGTTCCAACGTTTCAGTTTGTTGCATAAAGGTTCGGATATTTTCGGCGTTGTTTTAGCTTAACTCTATGGCATTTCCGTGTTTAGTACTGGAACGAGTTGTAACTAGGAATGGCACCAGCAGTTATGACTTCCCATAATTTATAGCAAAGTAACTTATTTTTTGTGCCTTGAAAAATGTGGTGGTAGTTGGCAAAACTAGTACGTACAAAAAGTTTTGCTTCGCTTCAGTAAATCAATGTTATTTTCATTTTGCAGTGAATTTATTTTTATCTTCTGAAAATTTGCTTGATGAATAGCACTAAGTGTGCTTAACATAAGTTTAAATGGGGTAGTTGCACAATAGAATACAAGACCTTCACCATTTATCACAGTCCATGCTGCCTACTTTGATGATAAATCATGGATGCCAGATAATAGTAGCTATAGTGCACCCTATGTTTTCTTCTGAAAGCTGCTTATAGTAATTTTTTTTTTGCTTATAGTCATTTTATTACGGTATGTTCGTACACCTAAACAAATGATGTAGTAAGTATAGTAATTTAGTATGGTTAAAATCGTTTCTTCTTTTTAAAGTTTATGTTCGGTAATATGCGGAAATTATGCGGAAATTAAATAAGCATTTAATTCTAATGTTCGTTCACCAAAATATTTACAAAATTTTATTTGAAGAGTAAGTACTGATAGTTTTCCAAAATAAAAAGGCTAAAGCACAAAAGCTTGATAAAGTTTGGTTGGTATTACCAAACTGGCCATGAATATGATTAATATATTTTTAAATAGTATTGTAAATTTGTTTATTTAGTAATGATAAAGTCATCCTTAAAAATTTTATATTTTAATTTCTCTCTATCTATATTAAAAAATAATGTTAAATTTTGCACCAATAAAATATTTTCGCCTATTAGAGGCGGCAGAAGAAACCACAAACACACAATAACGCGGCACGGATATTTCAGCCCGTGCACCGATCTTTAAAACGTCTACTTTATTATAATCACTACATATGTCCGTCCATTTATTGTATGTCAGTTGAGGGCAAATAAGTGTGGCTATTATTCTGTAACTTCGAAGGGAGAATCGCAAAATATCGATTACATGGGTGGACGGCCGACGGCGGCGCGCGGTTGGCAATTCACACACGTTCCAATTTACATACTCGCATATGTATACTATATAACTACTTAATTACATGTTTACTAGGCTTCTGTACAACTAAGACAACGAATTATTTAGTACTGGCACTTTGTTTTTTTATGCTTTGTATGCTGATCACATTATACTTATGCACAAAATTTAAGACCTTTATGATTTCTCATTTAAAACATATTTCACTAGAAAGGTGTATCATATCCCGTAGATTAATAAATATACAATCGAATGGACTGATAGTTAAAATGCGAAATGTAGTTGAACTTATTTCGCGTTATTTATTAATATGTACAGTTATAAACTGTTAACATTCCTTTCACCAAGTATGCAATTAATTTAAGATAATAATATTCGCTACGTAAAAATGTTGTACCTATTATTATCTTAAAATTTTTGCAGGTCGGCCAATTCCTCCACGTATTTAGGCAACCAAAAATTAATATGACCTTGTAATGAAACTGTTATTATACTGTTAGTACGAATCCTAGGTCATCCTTCAAGAATCTACATATCTGTTGCATTTCAGTGAATGATGTCGTAAATGCTTGAGGTTGTGAGTACGGGATCTGGTCTTTCATGTTCACTCACATAGCTTCTATCTTTATGGCTCATTTCATTGAATATTCATATCGAATCGTCCAGATGAGCGGCGGCGACCTCGTAAAATTGTGCCTTTAAATGCGAAATAAAAATGAATTCGTCTCGGGAACATATGGCTACAGCTATACCCTAAGTTTCACTTGGTTCGGAACTGAAGACGTTTTTAGAATTAGGACTTTATAGGAGATATTTACTGATATTTTTTGATATCTAAGTTAGGTTAGCGGTACCAAACCTACCATCCAAAATTTCAATTGTCGACTTTGTAATATGCGAAATGATATCTCATTGGTCTCTTAAATAATGGTTTGTATTGTACTTTAATTTAGATTATGTCATGTTATACAATAAGTTAATATACCTAATTATTATTTTTTACCTGATCACGGCAAGCTGAAAGTGAATTGAATAATGTTTCCAATTAACCCATATTAACGAACCCTTTTCGACCAGTGCCTATATAACAAACAATAGCAGGCACCATTCGTATACCTATAACTGGTACCTTACATAATGATGTTGATTGGTACTCTGTACATGATATACTACGTTTAAATATTTAAATATGAGATTCCTTATGCTGTCCATGTGTCCATACAACGCGTCAAACAAATGACTGCCGCATTCCTTACCACACCGTGATAATTACGTATCTAGTTTTGTAAACTCGACTGATCCAGTTGAAGGATGATGGTGATCAATAAAACTGTAGCAAAAGGCATGTACATAATTTGTTGTTGTAATAAAGATAAATAAGCGGCTTGCCAATGATACTTAATCGTGTTATAATATTTTCGTTAGATCAGTCAGTTTGAGAACATGAGAGCTGAGATATTATCCAAGAAGCTGATTGATTTAATGCTGCAAATTTTCGTTTGCTGAAAGAATTGATAAACTTTAACTTAAGCATATAGTAAGACATTAACTTCTTTTACTTACAGTTTTGAGATTCTATATTTAGTTAAATCGGCATTTTAGCCTTTACTCTTCAACTTTTTTGATCTTTCAAGTTGAATAACATAAGATACCCTGTCACCACTATTCCGAATAACAAGTTTTAATGTACAATTTCTGTTGTTGCAGCGGTCTAAACTTCCAAGACTTGATCGTGAGGCAGGGTGCCATCGACTCTCCTCCCAAGACCCCTTTCATCCTTGGATTCGAATGCGCTGGTGAGATCGAGCAGGTTGGCGAAGGTGTCACCAACTTCAAGGTAACCTATTTTATAGTCTCTTTATAAACAATAACTTTCGATTTATATTTCATATTTTGGATTTCATGTCGCCAAATTTTAACATAATTTATCTAAAGTATCAGTATTAAAAGTCAGATGGGAGTCGCTTCGTGTACGTCTTATCAAATCAGCGTTCATGATCAAAGGCGCCCCACGGAATCTCTCAAAAGTGAGAATTACCCCGGAACTAACGTTATGAGGACCATAATCTAGATAAAACGTATAGAACATTTCTTATGAAAACCTCATTAGCACACTTGGGAATCAAAAATATCATTTTTACTAACTAACAATGATATGACATCCTCTTTTCTTATATCTTTGGTGGAACAAATATGTCCGGTTGCGTTGCTACAGGTTTGAAGCAAAACATGAGCTACTTTGTTATTTTTTTCGGGTGGATCTAATTGCGGAATTACCTACGTGACACGACGTTTTGTTTGGAGTATCGTGTTCAAAATTTATGTCGTTATTTGATTAATGTATAAACTTTACATACATACATACATACATATGATCACGTCTATATCCCTTGCGGGGTAGACAGAGCCAACAGTTTTGTAAAGACTAATAGGCCACGTTCAGCTGTTTGGCTTTAAGATAGAATAAACTTTAAATTATCAAATTAATGGTTTACTTCCTTTGACCGATTTAACTCTAGTTTTCAAATACCAGAGGAAATTGAAAACATACTGCTGGTGCAGTAGTATGTTATATATAAATTTATGTGCGTTTTTTTAGCTTTTTTATAACGTTTACCATCTAAATTTTCGGTCGCAAACTTGCTTGAGTTGACCATGGTCTTGAACTAATGTCTGCAATCATGAGTTAAGACAGGAATTTAATCGTCCCATTGAACGGCAGCCTGCCGCAGTCACGATCCCGACTCAGGCGCGCCCGCCCCGTTCACTATCATAATTACCTGTGTTGCTGATTTTATAACAAAAGTGACTGTAATCTATTCGATCTTGATTAGGTATGCTATAACCAACGAGTTTGAAGTTGCGCTCCTGCAAAAATCAGTAGAATACAATTATCTCAGGTTCTCAGTAATCAGCATTTGTTTTTACTCACACAAAAACCTGATCTGGCTTCTGTTCTTTTGTCTGTATAAATCATGTTATTGGTTTGGCATCTGGTGACAGGATCTCGACGAACCTCTTTAAATGTAGGACATAAAATACAAATAAAAACATATGTCACAAACAGCTAGTCGTAAAATTTTGTTGTACAAAGTTTAAGTTGAACAAAATATATCGTTTGTGTTAGTAAGTGTTATGACAGGTTGTTCCATGATATCCAATATGTTAGGCACTCCAATTTTCTTTCTTTGTCGCGACATCTGATAAAGTGCTATAAAAGCATCGGAAGGGAGTTGCCTAAATTGTTATTTATGCTCGAATCATATTGTATGGTTCATTGATTTCGACATTGCTGTTTTTTCAGTACTAAGACGCGTTTATTCATCATCTTATGAAAACGTGCAATTTTATATTTTAAAAAGGTTTTGTGGACCGAGACGGGAGTTTTTGTCTCAAATTAAATTTGGAAATTGCCGCTATAAGCAGTTATTAGATGTTATCGATGCTTAACAAGCATCTTCTTTCCACTAGTTTCATCAGTCAATTTGTAACTGTCTAAGGATGGACGAGGAGAACTATAAAGTTACAAAACTAACCTACAAAAATATTACATCCTCTAGATAATAGACGTCGACGATTCCGATTCTAATGCATCACTAGATCGGAATCGAGTAATTTAACGAGTTTCTTGATTATACCTGCTTTACTTTGTAATGTCTAGCGTTAAGTTTTTGGGTCGGCGCTTCCGATAACGGCAAATAGCAACGTTATATACACTTTCCACTAATTTTGATGATAATATGCTCAAGCGGGATTTCGAAAGGGAATGGGATGTACTGATCAGGTCTTTTCCTTGCGGTGCATAGCCGAAAAGTTTTTGGCCAAGAGTCAAAAAGTCTATTGCACATTCGTAGATCTGGAAAAGGCCTATGACAGAGTTGAGAGGAATGAATTGTGGTCAGCACTTTCTATGCATGGGGTGAGCAGTCTCTTAATACGAGCACTGAAATCCTTATATGAGGATTCGAGTGCTTGTGTCAGGATAAACGGAGCGCACACTGAGTGGTTTAAGATTGAGAAAGGCGTTAGGCAAGGATGTGTTGCGTCACCGTGGCTGTTCAACCTATTTATGGATAGCTGTTTGACAGATTTGAAAGAGTCTAAAAGTGGATTAAGGATGAATGAGTTACTCGTCAAATGTCTGCTCTATGCCGACGATCAGGTTATACTGGCGTCATCAGCGGAGGAGTTACAGGAGATGGTAAACTGTATGCATGAAGCTTTAAAAGAGAAACGAATGAAAGTGAACGTAAGTAAAACTAAAACACTGGTTTTTGAAATGGAGAAAGAAATGACAGCATGTAATATTTTGATTGGAGGAGAAAAAGTGGAGCAAGTGAAAGAGTTTGTATATCTAGGATCAAAGTTTACATCAGATGGCAAGTATGATAGTGATATTGAAAGGAGAGTGAACGCGGGGAACATGGTGAATGGAGCTTTGCATGCCTTTATGAGCAGTCAGAAACTATCCAAAAAGGCTCGACTGGCTGTGCACAGGGGCGTGTTGGTCCCGACATTAATGTATGGGAGTGAAAGTTGGGTATGGCAAAAGAAGCATGAAAGCAGAATAAATGCAGTGGAAATGAGAGCGTTAAGGAGTATGATGGGTGTGAAATTGAGTGACAGGATAAGGAACAGCGTGATAAGGGAATGTTGTGATGTGAAAGAAGATGTAGTTACAGGAATAGAAAAGGGTATGTTAAGATGGTTCGGTCATGTGGAGAGGATGAATGAAAGCAGGTTGACTAAGCAGATATACAAGGAGAGTGTGGAGGGAAAGGTCGGAGTGGGAAGACCTAGACGAACGTATCTTGATCAAATTAAGGACGTCCTGGTAAAGGGTCAGGTCAAAAGTACCCGAAACCGCCGAGCTTGTATGAAGAGAGTTATGAATGTGGACGAAGCGAAGGAGGTATGCAGAGATCGTGGCAAGTGGAAAGAGGTAGTCTCTGCCTACCCCTCCGGGAAGGAGGCGTGATTGTATGTATGTATGTTGATGATAATATTTATTAGAATGCTTCTGATACTATTTATAGGAATAAGAACAATATTAACATATTTAATTTTTATTTGTTCTTATCAGAATAAGATATTTGTAGATATTATATTTATGCAGGTATGCTACTTCCAGCTGTTAGCTAGTTAACGTGATGGCGTTTGATCGTGATGTTTTGTCATTAATTTACATAATTACTTAAACCTTACTTTATTCTATGAATAATATATTCAAAATTTTCTTTGGTATATCTAGGCTTCAACAACTGCATTTGAAATAAAAATTAAACTACTTGCTTCCTACTCCCAAATTTTATAAATGATTACCATTAAATTTGGTTGATGTTGCTTCGAACTAAATATCAATTCAAAATTTCCGTTCTTAGGTCGGCGATCAAGTGGTGGCCCTACCCGAGTACAAAGCCTGGGCTGAGCTGGTCTCCGTGCCCGCCCAATATGTGTACGCTCTGCCAGCCGGCATGTCCGCCCTGGACGCAGTGGCCGTCACCACCAACTACCTGGTGGCTTACCTGTTGCTCTTCGAAATGGCCAACCTGACCCCTGGGAAGAGCGTGTTGGTGCATTCCGCTGGCGGTGGTGTGGTAAGATGATTTCTTTTTTTTGTTTTGTTTAAGTTAACACCGCTTGACTTGACATCAAAGTAAGTTCGGAGCTTGTGTAATATTAAATTTACTTCTAAATTTATATTTAAATCTTAGCAGAAAAAATATTATATTATAACGTGGTTATGAAGCTGATTTTATATTTATAAAATAGATGTGAATATCAACAAATAACTAAGTGAATAACCCAAATTACATCTACAGCTTTAATAATTTTGAAAAAGAAACATGGAAATATAAAGATGACCTCATTCTAATTTTGGTAATTATATACACGTAGTTGTTTGACTGGATTTTGCAAAAAGTGTAACAACAGCTCGAGTTGATCCCCGTCGCAAAAGTTTTTTCCTAAGTTATTTCGGATGTTCGTTTGTTTTCTGTGATCGAAAAACTTTTAATGCCTGTTTGTTTGTTATTTAAGATGATATTTGTAAAGGGTTTAATTCAAAACGAGACACTATAACCATTCACTGATCTGGATTTATAAGGAAAGTTGTTGTTATAAAAGTTTTTATTCATAACTGTCTCGCACCAATCCAACTAATGTACTCGTAAGTATTGAAATTAACACCAGTTTTAAGTATAGGCCTTCCTGTTTTTATAGATTTATTTCCTTAACTAATTCAAGTATAATAAATCTTTGAAAAAAGAATTTTTCAGAATTACTTAAAACAACAAATATGAAACGACAGTGGTGTGAATTAATCTGATGCAGACATTCATTTGGCTTTAAAATTCATATCCGTTAATGAAAATATGTAACAACGCTAGAAATACCTAAGAAGCATTAACCCTACAAAGCCCAAAGTGTTAAGAGCGCCTCAGAAATGTTTCTACGTTGATATTGTAGCAACGAAACTATGAAACATAATGAGCTGTCTAATTGTCTCAGTGAATTGGGTGAGACTGTAACGACGGCCATTATTCCAACTCTAGTGTCATTTTACAGTCTGGATAAAAATGGGAATTAGACAGTCTCGACTCGTCCAATTATATTTAGTGCCCATGCAAATAAGCTTAATAGACATCGTTTGGTAGCATTTGGAAATTCATTAGCCAGTTACCTATGTCCAGTAATTTATTTTATGTAGATATCTGCAAATGTGTTATTTAGGATGGCTTTTTAAACTAACCTACTACATCATAGTGTATTCGATTTTTTCTTTCGACCCCTTTGCATGATGTTTTACCCGATAATTCTGTCGATCATAAATTAATCAATTTCAAAGAACAAAGACACTTTAAAGTCTGCATGCATCACAATAACATGCATCAAATATCCAGTCCACGTAACCTACGCTATGACAACGAGCATCATATTAATGAACCTAATGAACAAGAATGTGCAGCAGGTGTATGTCACACTGTCACGGCTAATCATCACAGACATAAAGATTCCAATCTTAACGTTGGTGAATGATTATCTCAATGTTATTCTCCGAATGAATCGCGATTCTCATTAAGATTTCGATCGCGTCCAGGCACTTATTTAATCTGTGGTTCAGGGCCAAGCTGTGGCGCAGCTCGCGAAGACCGTTGACAACGTCACCGTGTTTGGAGTCTGCTCCAAGAGCAAACACGAGGCTTTGAAGGCGAATAACAACAATATTGATCACCTGCTCGAGAGGGGGAGCGACTACACCAGTGAAGTAAGGAAGTAAGTAAAAATAAATATTTGTTAATTTATTTAAAATCTGTCATTGAATTGACGGGTGGGTGGGACTGACTGATTACTTGCCGGTAATTAATTAATTTTGCATATTATAAAAAACGCGTCCAGCGTGCGACTACTATAAAATCGATTTCTTTGATAGTAATTAAATCGCAGTTATTGATCAGCCAGAGAAATTGTTTTGTAACCTACTTTTGAACTTAAAATTAAGTGATTATATTTACCCTATAAATGTACTTTATTATGGTTTATTATATTTCACATCAAATTAAAATTAATGCGAAGAGTTAAATTAAACATTGTTACCTACTTACTTGAAGTTTTATAAATGGTGATACTTGGGAAGGTGCTCAACAAAAACTTCGTCCCTCAATCTTGAACGATCAAAATGTAAAAAGCTTAATAAAAGTAAACGTGCAGCTTTATCTTTCTACTTATCACATGAAGTTAACATTGCGGTTTTTTTCGGAACTCAGAAAACTGCCATAAAAATATAATATGACATACTTACTTACATGTAACATCATAGATAAATATTGTGAAAAGTAAATTTGCTTGAGGTTAATTTTGTTTCTATTACTATTTAACAGTTTTACTTCTATACAATCAAATTGTTACTACTACTTCTTAATAAACAAATATATCGTTATGATTTAGTAATCAGCAGTAATAACAGGTGTACCTACTTAGTTCAAGTGCTTGTAAGTGGTTTGTTAGACTACAAATATTTGTTAATTAAACATTGATCTCCTTTGTTCATTTAGAATTGGTCCATATAGTCTTTATAAATGTTTAAAACACTTGTATGTGTATATAAATAATGGTGTTAATTGTCGCCGCGGTTATTAAATATCTGCGCAATATGTCATGTCCTTTGAAACAGAATTTCAGATTATGGGTTTGATTCGTCACAATTTTATCCATACCGCATTTGATAACTACACATATGTACTTATGTGTAGTAGGTAACCTATTACTAGGTTGTTCGCCGCAAACGTAGACTTCGCAAACACTTTGACAGATCCTAAATGCATATAAAATTTCATCAAAATCAGACTAACGGTTAGGAATTTTTTGCTTTTCAAACTTCACAAGTTGATTGGTAGACACTCGCTCGGTCAACATCTTGGATTAAATATTGGCATGAGAAAATTAATTCATATTTTTAATTAAGTATTTGGCCGCCTCCTGGCTCCCTCCGTTGCGATCGTTTAAATTGCTATAAAAGAAGGGATGAAATCATAATATGGAATGTGTGCTAAATATATACCGCCCACTCGGCCCTTCGCCGCTAATATCTTTGTTTATGTTTCACACGCTTTATCGGAATTCCTTCTTTTTATGTTTTCGATATTCTTCTAATTGGATATTTTGTTCACTTGTTCGTTCATTGGTATTGGTAACTTCTCGGTAAGACTCCAAAATTAATCATGCTTTGCCTCTCCGGTTGCACGCAGTAAATCGGGAAACGAAAGCGTAGTGGTTTAAAATAAGTAGGTATAAAATACATTCTTCATCAATTTTCGTTAGTCATTTATACTACCAGCAATGGGCCAATAAATTTTCTCACTGTAATACAAATTACCACACCTTCCGAGATGAAAATACAGATTTTGTTACCTGGTTCAGCGAGTGGTATTTATAAATAGACGAAGGATAAAGCTCGCAACCTGTTATTGAAATTTATCGATGGCTCGTAGTAAGGAAACGGATAGTTAGCCGATAAGTTTGGTCGTCCACGAAGGCTGGCTTAGCACGCGAGCGCACTGCGGTCGCCTACAAATTAATAAAACTATCTTGATGCACGGCTCACTCCCGTTTCTCAGCGAACAAACCAAATTGTTCCCGATCCCAAGCTTAGTTAATTGCTAGTTATTACAGTTACATATTTCAGTGACAGCCAGCCTCGGTCGATACGATATGACCAGCGAAACGTGAGCTTCCTATTCTCACGTCATTTCCGTTGCTTAGGCGCCTGTTCCCAACTTAGGGGTCCCGTTTATATGGACGCGTGACGTGTTAATTGTTCGGTTTATAACCCGCTCCTTTGGGCAGCTGGTTCGTAATAGCCGCAGCATTTAATTCTCGTAAATAGACAAAGATATTTTTATATCTGGTGAGCTCTTCGGCGCGTAAACAGCGGAGCCACATAAGTTCAACGTAAATAAACATCGGGAGATATGTACTCCTGCTGGAAAGAATATAGAATTGCTTTGTTGTACGAGATGCCACGGTTCTATTATTTATTACAATAGATGTAACGTATGTAATGGAGCTTGGAAATAAAATTGAATGTATTTTGAGATACAAAAATGCTTTGAAGTGATTCACGAAGGGTTCCTATAATGGTTTCGCCTATAAAACTTGCGGTTTATGCATAGGAATGTGTGTCTGTCGCGCCGTATCGTATGTTTTCCATGTGTTGTGGGCTAAGTCTGTTTTTATGGCCCCAGCAGAGGAAATTGTTTCTATATGAGCCGTAATGTGAGCTTTAATGATATCTATGGTGCGTATCTTATTTGTTAGTTTATAGTATGTAGGTTTGTGTAAGTTTATAAGCCTCTCCCCTAAAGACTTTTACAATCTGCACAAGAGCTGTAACGGAGGTTTTGAGTAACTAAATGTTAATTAATATTATGTCATTCACAGAGTGGCTCCCGACGGCCTGGATATCGTGCTGGACTGCCTGTGTGGCGAGGAATGCAACCGCGGATACTCACTCCTGAAGCCTATGGGCCGGTACATCCTGTATGGTAAGTGGGAAGGGTTCACAAATCCAATTCTATTATTAGCCTTTGATGTAAGAAATTACAAACATCTTGTCGGAATCTATTTTTAGACTAGCAACCATGTTAACAGTTTTTATACCTGTATGTACTGTGGGAGTTTTGCGTTTTAAGAATTTAACTAGATATTGGTCAAAACTTTGATTTCCATCTTAAAGGACAAAAATGATATTTCAAACCACATGCAAACAAAATTGCGGGCACAGCTAGTTGTATTAAAATAATTATAAAGAAATTTTGTTAAAACTTTTTTTCGTGGAATAAAGGTTGCAAACCGAGTAATATTTAGTCCGCCTATTGTACTTTATAAATTGTAATTGTTACAATAAAGTAAGTATTATTGTTATAATAAATTAAATATATTTATATGTGCAGGATCATCTAACATCGTTGCTGGTGAAACCAAGAGCTTCATCAGTGCTGCTCGTACTGTAAGTATTATTTAATTAAATTTTATTAGGAAAAAATCAGTCATATAACTTGTACAAAATCTTATTAATAACTTATAACGGGACCAATTACTCGAATTGGATTAGCCTAGAAGTAAGTTCAGTACTTGTGTTACGAAATATGATCCAAGACCCAGTAAAGTAAAAAGTAAAAAGAATTTATTTGTAAAACACCAGAACACAATCAATCACAAAAAGTTCGTGTCTCATTATATTTCGGTTGGGATTCAAACCCTGGTGCGACCTTCTGTGTCTAGCGCGCTACCGCTGCACCGCAGGAGATATACTTAGTGACATGATGCTACGTAGCTCATCGCTTTATAAGAAGAATTTCAAGTTAAGTTCTGCCCCATGATTTACTTCTTCGGAGGACTAGCAGTTCGCACCCACTGTTCTTTGCTACCAGATCAAGTTTAAGTAGTCTTACTATTTTCTTGTCATTAGAACAAAACGCTTACAATACTTTGAATATATCTTAAACCATGTATGGTTACCAGAAATATTCCTGGAACTGTAGTTCAAGGAATATTTCTGCTTATAAGCTAGGCACTGATGTACTTTTGTCGATGTCGCACATGTTTAAAATACAGTAGTACAAACTCATCTTCTCTTATTAAGAAGAAAAAATTGTTTGTAAACAATGAAACTACTGAACAAATTTTGAAACTATTCACTAGGTAGGTATTTAGAAAGATATCAATGCCAGACAGAACATTTTGCAGAACTAACACAGGTTTTATTTTAAATTCTCACGGATTGGAGCTCATAGGAACCGCTATTGTTTTAAATACAGTACTTAAATGTAAAATGTTTTTTTTTGTACTCAATTTGTATATTTATATTATTTAGCTTTTCTCGAATAATCTTGAGACAACTATTAAAAACTCATGTACCTATTTTAAAAGCTGACTCAAGATTATTTAAAAGGCCCATGTTCACCTCATATCCATACTTTCGAAATGGAAAGTATTTTTGTGACCTGTTCACAATTAAAACACTGACCCGAGTTCACATGAAATTTTACAAACGGGAATTACGCGAACTTACCGTTTTTTCCTGAGGTTGCATCGACCGCGGTCTGTCATCTTGTCCGGTCGAAACGTCAGGATTGAATTCGCGTATCTATATTCACGTTAATTCCAGTTTGCAAACATTAAAAATCATGCAACGCGAAAGTTTAAAAGTACGTCTATTAATTTTTTTTAGGAACTAAGTAAAGTTTATCAGTAAGGGCCGTGGGCGTAAGCTTTTTCGTAGAGTGATTCTTATTTCGCATCATTCTTTTAATTAACTGCTTACATTTTTGCATCCGTAGCGGTTTATTAACTTACGTTTTTTATCCTCAGTGGTGGCAAGTAGACAAGGTGTCTCCCATCAAGTTGTTCGACGAGAACAAGAGTCTGGCGGGTTTGAACCTGCGACACCTGCTGTTCCAGCACGGGCGCACGGACTACGTTCGTCGCGCCGTTGAGAACGTATTCTCGCTGTGGGGAGAAGGAAAGGTTAAGCCACTGGTGGATTCCACATGGGCTTTGGAAGATGTGAGTATTTTATGCGAATATGTACGATCATAGGGTTTGAACCTGCGACAACTGCGGTTGCAGCATGCACGCTTGGAGTGTTCTCGTTGTGTGCCGAGGGAAAGGTTAAGCCGCTAGTAGATTCCACATGGGCTTTGGATGTATAGTATATTTATATTACGATTTTAATAATTTTATTCTTGGTGTTTAGATCTGGGTCGTGATTACCTTTGCACAGAGCGACACCAGTCTGATTTTAGAGGTGACTTTGTTAGCCGAGGAACCTAACCTAATGGACCATGGTTAATTTTAGTGGCTAGAATGTTCAGACGTTTACTTGCAATTTTTACAGTTTAACCTTTTATTGTTATAGTATCATATTTAAAAACTATGCTTTTAAAGAACCAACGGAACAACACGGAACTAAAAAGTACATCTATTTCTCTGTTCAGGTCGGTGAAGCCATGCAGAAGATGCACGACCGCAAGAACATCGGGAAACTGGTACTCGACCCGTCGCTAGAGCCGAAACCCAAACCCGCCACCCCAGCCAAGGGCAAGGCCGGCAAGGAGAAGAAACCAGCCAAAGAGAGCTCCGAGGAGAAGAAGGACAAGGAGGCTAAGGAAGAGGAGAAGAAAGAGAATGGTGAGAAGAAAGAGAACGGTGAAGAACCGCTCACTAATGGTAACAGCGATGAAGGTGAGGTCCGATCTTGTGGCCAGGCATGCGTAGACGCGTAGGCTAGCTTCATCATATTTGAACTTAAGATAGGGTTGCCATCATTATAGATATTATTTGAAAAATATTTGTATTTAAATTAATTTCAAATATTAAAATGATCAATTTGTAGATAGTGTCTGTAAAAGATTATCTTTAATGAATGCGAGACTTTATGACTAGTCTGTTATAGTGATATTTCTAAATTGTTAAGACTTATTTTAGTAGGGAAAGTTAAGATTAATTTATTTGAACAAAATTACTAAAGTGAAACTGATACTACAGAACAAAGTGGCAACCCTGGTATAATATTTACTCATAACTTAAGTATTTTGCTTTAATTTTTGAGTTTAACTACGCACGCATCAGGCTAAACGCATATTGATGAATTAAGCTGAAGAGTGGTTTGTACGCAAATATATACATTTTATGCTTTGTTTGAAGTTTTTGCTTTATTTATATTTTATCTGCCTTTGATTGATAATTTATTTAGATTTTCTTTTAATTATTTTTTGATTATTAGCCAAATTACAATACGGAGAGGTCAATGGTATAAAAGGTGAAAAATATTTTGCTAAAAAGCTTCCTTCACCTTTTTTTTTAATTTATACCTATATAATGTGTGTTACCTATAAATGTAATTATCTGTGGTACCTTAAGTATTATTTGGTTCATTACTTATTAATCTTATACAATTATATAGTATTATATAAGTAAAGAATCTTATATAATACTATTATTACTATAGGTATTCCGTTACCATCCATCTCAGCTGTCCCCTAAGCTGGTTCAGGGTCTAGGGTCTACTAATTAAGTATATGAAAAAAGACCACGAAACAATAAGAAGCTACATCACATATACGTTTAGCCAGCTTGGTACAAGAAGGATCTTCATTTTTCGAGCTGTTAAGAATCTCGTTAGAAATTTCTTATATTAATATAAGCCCATTTATATAATTACTTAGTAAGCTATTTACTATATTCTGCCTTCATAATAAATTCGCACAGCCATATACGTACATATAAATTTATTTATAACGTTTGCAAAAAGATTGTACTTAAGGTTTCCTGTAATTTCTTTAATGTAGGAAATTGCAGGGTAGGTTTAGAATGCATGTCACTACGCATTTTATGAATATAGTGCGTTCGCTAAAGTGCCTAGGCGAATTTCGTACAAATGCCCTATGATTGAAAGATAGGTCTTTGAACGAGTTTCGACGAGCTTTTATAGCATCATGGCATGCCTTCGTTATATATAATGTAAGTATCGTATTAAAAAAATCTGTATTATAAAAAATACAGCATGATATAAAAAATCTTAAAATAATTGTATGCAATACAAAATATATATTTTAGGGACAAGACATTTCAAAAATAGATGGTTACCAAAGTTCTTGGGTTTCTACTAATTAACTGTATTTATTTTAGAATTCTAAGACAATATTAATTGGTAGGTATTGGATTTTATTCGAGCAGACGAAGCCACATTTACAAGCACCTTAATTAAAGTTTTTTTCCACGTTCACAGAGTCCAAGGACAAGGAGAAGGAGTCTAGCTGAATTGTTTCCCGCGAGGACTGAACAAGACAAACCACCGCCAATTGTTTATTTTAGAGTTTGAAGCCGCTCGTCTACCGCCGTCTGCCGCGTCCGCTGCCGATGCGGCACCCATTACGTTGCACGATGTTCATTATGTTTCGTCTAATTTATAAGTCTGATTAATGTCTGATCACGACATCGTTCGATCTCAATTACATCACAATTTTAATTTTCAGCTTTTAAATGCTGTGCCCACCCCGCCACGCACGGGACAAGGGATGAACTACCAATGGTGTGAATAACGAAACGTACCTACGCGTTCTTTTTATCGCTCCCATTCGTTTTATTTTGCCTGCCTGCTCACACTGGCCTATATGAGTCAAGTGTGGAAAGGAGATGACGTGTAAACGAGTGACAGCGATAAATCTTTTATTCACTTTAATTGGAAGTGACTACTTATAATGATCGAACAGTGTTGTTTAGTTTTATTTTTCCGATACATTATTTTATTTGTTACGATTATCATCTACACAAAAGATGAAATTCGATGCGACAGCGAAATTACAATGAATTTATATTTTACTCATTTCTTTTAATGCATTAATTTGGCCTAAGTTAGGAATTGTTTCTACACTTACGAGTCCTTTATTATAGTTTAAGACTTTATTTTTAAGATGAGATATTTTAATCTGCAGTTATTTTGAATGGCTATTATATATCTAAGGTGCAGAGATGCTTAATCTTTATGTATGTTAAGCTTTAATATTTTATTAGTAAATGTTTAAAATTGGCCCCGCCGAGCGCTCGCTCGCGTCTCTATCGTAACTCTACTCCGACTCAGACTCCACTCAAACTTAAACTGAATTTCTAAAACAATCGAAGAAAACCTTACGTGTGATATTTTGTAGTAGGTATGCTAGATGTTTTGCGGTAGGTATTTTTATGCAGCCTATACATGACATATTAATTTTTTAATTTTGAGCTTAAATATACAATTTATTTTATATTTTTTATACTTAGAAGTTTTGTAAATTATTTTCTAGTTAGGAAGAGAGTTGTCGAAATTGATTTGAGATCACTCGCGTGGCACATTGCCCCTCGCTCTCGCCTCAACTGGACGAGCTTATGTCGAAATTGTGAAATATTTTTGTGGCTAAAATAAAGTCAACATAGTCGATGTCACCTACGATATAATAAGTCATATTTTTGTAAAACAATAGACTGTAAACGGTCTCGTATAATTATAGCTTTTTATGTATCTTTACACACAAATATCACATATCTAATCGATCATACTTTCACACGATGTGTAACTAGGAATAATATTTTGATACCAATATTCACTGCATTTCTTTTATACCTAGCATATATTTGTCTACTATTATGTTCGTAAGGTTGTAAGTAACGTTTACCGCCATAATGTACAGTGTGGTTTAGGTATATGTACCCAGTACTTTAAATGTTTTATCTATATTACACATATCATGCGGATATAGTGAATTCTCAGAGGCTGAAATAGTCCGTTCGTCCGGGCCGGACTCCTGCTCAACCGAGCGCGCTGCGCAGGCCTCACTCCGTAATGCCTCACTAATTTGGCTCTTTAGAATTTTTATACACTTTTTACCCTTTTGGAACGTTTTTGCTAGAGCGCGGCCTGCGTGCGCGCTGCACACTTGCGGCCGACCAATCCACACCAGGGACAATCCCAGTAGATAGCTTTTGTACTAGTGTTGTAGCCTAGAGGGGCAGGCAGGTGGCAGCAGCAGCTACGCGCGCTTTATCGTCGTACAGTGGCTTGGTGCTAGTCTGTGCGTACGCGGATACCAATCTCGCTTCAGTGTCTCGGACCAATATCTTAAAGCTATTTTAGTCTTCTTATATCGATATCCCTTCGCTTTGTGTGTCAAATATGTGCGAATTCCTTGTATTGTAAACATTATATTATCAAATCTAATGTATATCGACCTGTATAATGGTTTAGAATATCTCTGACTTTTCTTCTATAAGGATATTTGAGAAATTCAATAGGCATGCTGGGGTGACTGCGCCGTTGTATGTGTCCAAATTGTTGTAGGTTAGTATCCGAATTGATGCCAATATTTTATATCGGGATGTCCAAGGAAAATAATTCGCGCAGTCGCTCCAGCTAGCGACAGACTGGGTCGTTATTGTATTACACATTTATTTTTATAAGGGCGGGCCAGTGTGATACCTATACTATGAAATGGATAAATAAATATGTATGATCTGTAAAAATGCTTATGTTTGTGTATTATTTCAAACCCAACCACCACCCAATCCATCAAAACAAACAAGATGTGAAATATCAAAAATATAATTCAAATTTTACTTATTTACCTACTTAATTTGTTTAAGGGCATGCATGCACACTTTTAGCCTCTTTTCCAGAGGGGAAGGCAGAGGCTACATCTTTCTACTTATCACGACTCTGAATGTATCTATACTTAATTTGCTTCCTCTACGTTTTTCAACAATCTATTGTCATTGATAGCTCGTCTGCTAAGGGACTTCACCTGTCCTTTCATAAAAAAATTCCGGAAACTAATTTGGGGGGTAGGATAACAAAACAAAAATCAACATACTTAAAGAAAACATTTTTTAAGTAACTTTAATACCAACTTTAGCCTTCCACAAAAACGTAAGAGAAACTGAAATTCAAAATAACGAACTAATCTAAATAAACTGCGTAGACGGTGACATTGGCGAAGATGTGCGGGTTTTCGTAGTTGTGGGTCGCGAACCCATCCCGCTCGTGGTCCCACAGGAACGAGTGGAACATCTGCACGCTCTGCTGCCGGCGCTGGCCGATCGTCACCGTAACTAGTATCCTATATCTGGAAAGGACAAAGGAACATTAAAGCAAAGTACTCATCAGGCTAAAATTCGGTTTCGCTTGTCTTTGTTGGTCCTGATTCATGTCCTTTATATTTATGATCCTGCCCTGTCACAAGGAATTCAGTGAAATGGTCTTGTCGAACTGTTTGGCGGATCTGAAAAAGCCAATGCCTAATGCTTGGCCACGGCTGTTCTCTTTTTACATAAGTTATTGGCCTTGTATTGACTTGGAATACCAAGTGAAGCTTTGGACGTACTGTGATAAAATAGTCTCGGGTCCGATTTCTTCATCGGAACCGAACTCTTTCCCGGAGGGGCAGACAGAGACGAAATCTTTCAAATTTCTTCGACACATGCCATATCAATGTCTGTGGTCCCAAGCTTCCATGGTCTGTGTGCACTTATCCCAAAAACCTATGCCACCTTGTAAAAGAAATATTGTGAACCTCACTGCAGAATCATAATCTTTTTCTACCGATCCTTACGACGGCTCTTAGCCAGTGTAATTAGAGCAAAAAAGTTTTTGCTCCATATATTACTTACGCAACCCAGTCTTCTACAGCAGAAGTAATACGTTGCCATCCCAGCCAAAAATGGCAGGATAGGTAACAATTGCACCATCTTGTTGACAGTCACTGAAATTTCATTAAATTCAACAACGTTTCCTACAACAGCAGAAACATATGACTGGCATAGTTATGAAGCCAGCTATAAACGGGACGAACAACAACATCCCAACGATATTTTCATTTTTAGTTATTGGTCAACTTTATAATTTGGGTCCTCACACATTTACAGCGCTTCTACATTCTTTTATTGTCAAACAGTAGGTTATCTATTTGACAGTCCGTGAATAATTATTTGAAGAAGAACTTTACCACAAACTTTACAAACAACGACAATAATAAAACCTGAAATGGCGATGACATACAAAACTTCTTTCGCTTTTTTTCCCAGCATGGAATGAAGAAGTTGTTTCGATACCTATCTGTACGCCACAAGTCACAAAAATAAATAAAAAATAGAATCACGCGCGCATCAGTCATTATCAGCGAAAAACCTAAATCGCAACCAAAAATAAGCGCAAGCAAAGATTTCACGGATTGGAGCAATATACAGGGTGTCTTTTAATTCAACTGCATAAATTTAACTGTTAAGTGTACTCATCTAAAGGATAAGCAGATATACATGGAGGGTGTGGAGGGAAAGTTCGGAGTGGGAAGACCTAGACGAACGTATCTTGATCAAATTAAGGACGTCCTGGTAAAGGGTCAGGTCAAAAGTACCCGAAACCGCCGAGCTTGCATGAAGAGAGTTATGAATGTGGATGAAGCGAAGGAAATATGCAGAGATTGTGGCAAGTGGAAAGAGGTAGTCTCTGCCTACCCCTCCGGGAAAGAGGCGTGATTTATGTATGTATGTATCTAAAGGATATTGAAAAACGTTAAAAGAAGAATATCGGTTTATATTTCAGAAAGTACGAAAAAAAATAAAAGTATCAAAATCCACGATCCTAATATCACCCCGGCCGGCGGAAAAGTGACGCGTAAGATTTGTAGGTCAACGATACCTCTGTACCTACTTTACTTGATCTTGATACTAGAAAAATAATTTATTTTTCAGACATTTATTTACATGTTTGGTTTTAATTTCTTTTTGTAGTATTGGTCTTTAATAAAGCGTGTGACGTAGTTTTTGAGGGTTTTTTAAATGTAAAAATGATGACGTTTAATTTAAATAAAAATAGGCTCAAACGGCTCAGAAGCATGGGTATAGTCTATGTTTAAAAAGATGCAGTTGTTTTAAATGTCACCCTGTATACAATCTCCGACGGCGGAAGATCTTCCCTATGGTGGCGGTCGAGCCGAATCATCGCTCCCGCTACAAATAAGTCATTAGATGTGCCGCTTTAATTCGTATGCTCATTGCCCATGCTACCATAGCTGAACCCTTATCTATTGAACATCTTTTCAACGTTGATAAAGTTACCTACGTTTCAGTCTAAGTCGTTTCGAGACTATTGGGCACTGTGTACCCCGTAAGGGATAGAGACGTGATATATGTTGTACCTAGTTATGTATGATAACTTTTTGGCTTTCAAACGTATCTATCAACGTACCTAGTCTGTTCTTGTGACTACTATCTCTGTCTATCCCTTACGGGGTACGGGAGACGCAATGCAATCACCTGTTATAGTTCTCGTCTTTGATAGCATTCCTGACGATTTCCGCCAAGTTGAGGATCACTTCAGGGACTTCTTTCTCGCTGTACTCCACCTCTTCCAGCTCTGGGTCGACGACTCTTTTCAATATTTTCTTCACGTCGTCTTCTTTGAAACGTTTCTTTGGGTTGAGTTGGTATGTTGGCTGGTAGGTTCTTAACTTCAACATGAAATAGTAAAAATTTGTAGGTACAATAGATAGGTATTAGGTCTCGTTTCGTACAGTGGATCTAAAAGTGAACCTCATCTAGCCTCTCTAGTCTAGTCTAGTCTCTCGTCAGCTTGTGTCATGGTTGTTGATTGTATGTCACTGACGAGAGTGTTTATCCCCTTTGTCGCCGCTTACGTTCCGCCAGATTCACGGATATGAGATGGAGTGAATGTAGGTATAACGATGGGAGGAGGCTCGTTGTTAGTGTGTTTGTTCACAATCGTTAATAAAGCATACCTTTATCTTATTATTGCTCTGTTTCTTTCTTTAAGAGTTTAACCTGAAGAGAGAAGATAACACAAATGTAGGTATGCCTTACCAAAATTCGTAAATAACCCCCAAAAGAGATTTGCTTTAAGAAGAAGGAGCAAAATTCATACTACGTAGTGGATAGCTCCAGGACTTCTTGAGGTTCTGAATTCTAAATTAGTCTCCTGTAAATAAGTAGTCAAGTTTCCGAAATCTTAGGTACCTAGGTAGGTAGAAGGAAGGTTAGGTTAGTTGGGAAGTTTAAGAAGGTGGAACCAAAGGAACATTCGGTTAGTTACTAATAATGTAAATACTTACTTGCTTTGCTGGTAGTGGAAGTATTGGCTTGCTTTCTGACATAATTTAGGATCATTAAAATTATCTCTTACCATCAAGTATTTAGATAGGTATATCGCACACTTAGTAGCCTACCTTTTTCCGTAGTCTGAAGCACAGGTTTAAGGGTTTGATCGATACCTTTGTTATACAGTACCTATAGGTACGTACGTATACAGATTTATAGAAGTACATAGATAGCTATCTGGTGGTAAGAGTAATCTACCTGGTAAAACTATCTAGTTACCTACGATAATTTCTTAGGCCAATCACTCTTCATTACATACTTACCAATTTCGGTTTAGTACTACTTTTTCGTCGCCCATAATCAATACTTATCGTGCTTGATTTTCGATTATCTGTAGACATTGTAATTTATATGTTAAAATATATTTAAGTGACCATCTAGATTGCCCACCATGGAATGATAGGTAAGCTCTTTAGAGAATTTTTAATTCACAATAATTGGCTGTATCTCTGTATATTTTTGCTATATAGTTATGACAGTTTCATGACAATTTGATATTTCAATGTAAGTACGTGCCAATATGTTTGTAGGTACCTAAGTCATGCATGTTGTTTTCCCTCTTTCGTTTTGGAGTAACTTATTGTAATAGGTATTATGGTGATTTTTTTAATATATCAATAATAGATGAAGTCAGTTAGCCTGCCTCTATTTTATATAATTCTGTAAATATGAGTCGACAATTGTCCCTTGATATTTTTTTCAAAGCAAGGAACAAAATCAGCAATATTTCTGAAAGTAAAGAAAAAGTTGTGGTAAATAATACTACTTCTAAAAGTAAGATCAACAAAAAAATCAGTCTGAGTTTAACCAAATCGCCAAGAGCCACGAAGTCAACGAAGATAATTATGGAACCTGAAAAGCAGGTTATAAACATATGCAGTGATGATGAAGATATTTTTCTATCATCATGTAGTAGAAGTGTGGCTGATATTGATTTGCCTGAACCGATTACTACCAATAGGAATGATAATTCTGATTCATCTGAAGGTACTTTACTTTATTCATTAACTCCAGAAAAGCCAGTATCTTCACATACTCCTTCAAAAACACCACAATCTTTCATTAGTCCCAAATCAAGTACAAGTTCAAGAAGCAAATTTTATTCTCCAACCAAGAAGAGAATTGTGGCAGAGAAGACTCCAGTGAAAAGAAAATTAGAACCTGAGTTTCAGGGATTTGATTGTACTGACGCATTTAATCATGATTATACAAAAGATGACAAAAGTAAGTTTCACAGTAAGTTGTATAATATTTATTCTGATTCTCTGAATCATGAAAAGTCACGGAGATAATGGTGTGCTGCTTAGCGTGCGCTGGTGTATCATAAAATAAAAATTGTATGTAGTTTGTTTTTTCTGCAGCTTCGCCTGCAAAAATTTAGCACCACCCACATAAGAATACAGGTTTTTCACAAATCCTACAAGAACTTTAGTTTTTACCAGAATGACATCTTATGTCCTTTTCTATAATCTTAATTCAATTTATTAGAAATTTTAAGAAGACTGGCTTGGCTCGGTAGACAAGGCTTAAAGAGGTAATACAAACAAATAAACTTACTTTCCAATTTATAAAATTAGTTGGAATTTATTTTTCTACCTCTAAAAGTTAAGACTACTAAGAGAATTATTTCACTAAAGGAAGGAAATACCAGTTCCATACAATACAGAACCAGGGTTAGATAGTTTTTATATGTGCCTTTAAACTTTATGGCCTTGAAGAAGTGTGTGACAATTTCAGCAGTGATAGCAATAAAACTGATGGTATTTTATGGACTAATTTGAGCTGAAATGCATGCAATACTGATCAGGTTACTGTTCTAGTAGAATTAGATTGTTATCTATTTATAAATCTTAAAAATTTTATTACATGGCATATTTTTTATATTACAGCAAAATCGTTTATAAACATAATTAAAAAATGTTTAGAAAAGGAGTCTTTAAAAAGGCTACTAGCAGAAGAAAGCCAAATGGTTCTACACAGTTGCCTCTCTGTGCTAAATCCAGGCGCGCGAGTGGTGTGCCGTCTGTACTGGCGCAAGCTCGGTTGGTACAGAGTCGACCAAGTGAGGGCTATCGTCGGCGAAGGTAGCCAAGTGGATGACTCTACCTTTAATTTAATGTTGCAGTCTTTGATTGCTAGCGGCTTGCTTCTACAAAGTTCTGTGGGTCACAATAACAGTGAAGGTGAGATTTATCTGTAGAAGATTATGCAGTTGTTCAATAAAATACATTTCTGTATGTAGGTACTTTAAGGTAAACAATCATGATTTTAGAAAATTACATATCTAAATTAATTTATAGCCAAAAGATCAATACTGTTTACCCTCTCTATTATGAAAGTGGTGATTATGTGTATGATTCATATTTGTGTATGCATTCTTCAGACAATAATTACGAATGACTTAATTTATTTTACAGGTAATTTAACTTTTGAAGATTTAGCTGGCATACTGAAAGCTGATGAACTCAAACAGATATGCAAGGATTTGAAACTAAAGATCCTATCAAAACAACATGCTATTGATGCCCTGAGGAACTACTGTAGGAAGTCTTCCATCGGGAACTATTTCACTGGCGGCTCACAAAGCAATGATGCTAGAGTTATTAAAATGTACATATATTATTTTTCATATCTTTTAACCAAGTCTTTCGACGTGTCTTTTACTTGAGGCCGTTAAAGAAAAGACTAAGTAATTTTGTATTACTTGCTTTTGTGTTCGCACACGTTATTTAGATAAAACATAAATACATCTATTTTTAGTCAGACTTCAGAACATTGATAGCGCTATCTATTTTTAATTATAAATAGATATAATATTATTATATTGAGGGAAAATATCGTAAGGAAACTTGTACATTCAGGTAACTAGATGTCTAACCATGATCGATCTATTATAATATCTGTTAGGTATACCTGTAAAGGTCAGATGGGAGTCGCTTCATGTAAAAACCTGATTCAACCAATCAAGGATTCGTGGTCAAAGGCGAACCCCGTGCTCCTCTCCAGAGTTATAGGGATGCAACTGGCACTAAAGCCAGGAAAAAGATAAAATACATAAAAAAAATAGACATACTTTTTTCAGCCTTATTCAATGTCAATTGGATAAGGCATTCAATTGATGAAAAATCAATTTTTCATAAATTCTGTAATTTGTTCTGATACTGTAATTTGTGTTTAACTTAAGAGATAGGATATAAGACTCACAATAATAGAAGAGGAAATTAATGATTTTATTTTTATTTATAACCACTTTATGTTAATTTCAGAATGAGTAAAAAGGCAGGCCCCTGTTTCAAGCTATCGGATCTGACGCGGAACACTCTAGACAAGTTGTACATGCTCATGTACCTGGGAATCAACTACAATGTCATTAGAGAGAAGAGGCTGGAACTGACCATTTTGTATGATAAAATTGGAAGGGAGACTTATCCTGTTGAGGACAATTGGCTGGACGATGCCAGCGTCGTTTTCGAAAATAGGGAACAGTTTGACAGGTTAATTTTAATTCAAAGCTTAGGATCCAACAAAGACAGCATCTGAAGAAAAAAGAATAAATGTTCAATAAAATAATGACTTATTACATGTACATTAAACTTAATCTCGCTCGTCCTAGAGGACATTTCAGTCCATATGTCCGCGGGAAATTAGACCTTAGACGCAAGTATATCGGTGTAACTTATAAAAATGGCAATACTATCAGTTGAATATATACCTACTGTCTTATCGTGCACGTAATGTAATTAGCATACAATGTTATAATAAGAATTATCTTTTTTTTCTTTAGATACTACACTGCACAATGTATATATGAAGATTTCCTGGAAAGAACGGATTTAAAGGAGAAATGTGATATTATTTCTAGAGTGTACAGTATGTACAAGAGTATCAGTGAGGAAGAGATGTTATCGTAAGTATTTTCAGACTATTATAAGAAAGATGATAACTGTTTATAATTTTTCCACAATAACAGTTTACAATATGTAATGAAGACTAGACTTTAGGCTGAGCCCTCATTCCCGTGGGAATACCTAGTAATAAAAGCAGCATCTGTTTTTACTGAAAGTGGTCAAGTAATAAATTAACACTTGCATGTTAAACACAATCTCAAAATTAACTATTTAATGTATAGCGAAACTATGTTATAATGAAGAACTATAATGATTGATATCAATCTTCACAGTTACAAATCCCTGCCTCCGTGGCTTCGTCGATACACTCCTGCTAACATCTACATTAAAATCCTAGAGGCCGGTGTGGTAGAACTGAAAAGAAATAAGACTAAAGAGCATAACACACAGGCTGTGGACATACTGACGATGCTGATTAACCAGATCGCCTTCAGACAACACAAAAAGGCTGAATGGTATTCGGAGAAAGCGTTGATATTGAACAATATGCAAGAGTTTAATGAGGTAATACATCAATTAATGGAAAGATAGTATTTAGTAAGAGATAATATTTTTTCATTCAATTTTCTTTGTATTCTTTTTGTAGGCGATGGGCTATTAACCTGTCCCGATTTTAAATCTCAATTCCATTATAAATCCATACAGATGGAAGTTAACAATGACCTTCTTTCATTTTGCAGGCAGCGATGGTATTGATAGAAGGGTTGAACTCCAATCTCCCAGAGCATGCTAAGGAATTACTTCATTGTCGCGTCCGCAAAATGATTTCAAAGGCGGATCAGCTGGAGGGTTACGCACAGCCGGACGAAACCACTCTTGAGAAGAATCTACCGGCCTACCATATTTATAAACAGCCTATGGAGTGAGTCTTATTGTTTATACAGGGTGACATTTAAAACAACTGCATCCTTTTAAACATAGGCTATACCCATGCTTCTGAGCCGTTTGAGCCTATTTTTATTTAAATTAAACGTCATCATTTTCACATTTAAAAAACTTTAAAAAAATTTGAGAGGAACTTGCTGAGCTACCACATTTACACAGCTATTGGACTAATTAGTAATTGTTTCTATGTGGTGACCAAAATCGAAAAAGGTATTGGACATGTCATGTTTCAGATGGTTTTGGACATGTCGAGAGTATAGATGACGGCAGAATGCCGAATGGTATACTCACATATTTATCTCTCTCATGGTAAACACAATCAAATAGTACAAGAGAAACACCTTTACAGTTTTAGAGTGTCGGTGGTTGAATCGGTAAGGTGCCCGGTTAAAATGCTTGCTGCGCAGAAAAGCACAGGTTCGAATCCCACCTCGGCCATGAACCAATTACTTTTTTCGAAATTATGTACATCAGTTTAAATACTAAAATAAGTTTTTTCGGCGAGGGAAAATATCGTGAGGAAACCTGCACAATCAGGCAACTGGATGTGTAACCATGGTAGATCCAATACGGGTTAGGTTTACCTACAAAGGTTGCGGAGATCAGATGGGAGTTGCTTCGTATATAAACCTGATTCACCCAAACCATGATCAAAGACATACCCCGGGCTCCTCTCCGGAGTGATCAGCATGCAACCGGGACTAAAGCCAATGAAGAATAAGAAGGCCTACCCTTACACTAACTATAAGTAGTTTTTTTCCTGAAATAGTTTCCACAAATGACTAATGTGTACATTTCAGGCGAACCACGAACCGC
The DNA here is from genome assembly GCF_032362555.1 of Amyelois transitella. Classification (NCBI taxonomy): domain Eukaryota; kingdom Metazoa; phylum Arthropoda; class Insecta; order Lepidoptera; family Pyralidae; genus Amyelois; species Amyelois transitella. The sequence goes on along the minus strand of NC_083522.1, from coordinate 6,705,822 downwards.
GGTAAAGTAAAGTTCGAGACCCGCCTCGAGTCTGAGCGCATGATACAAGACGCCGAGCAGTATTGCATATCGCATTATATCGATAGTGGAGAGTTCACGCACGGTTAGTATGGCTTTTCAATTAATTCTCGGCTTTATTAATAATATCGCTTATAAACTTGGGATTCTTCTTAAAGCAACTTAAGGTTCCTAGATTATTGGGCGATCGCCAAGTTATTCCAAATCTTTATGAACGTACTAGTTTATTTTTGGGACCTTGGAGTCTGACATAGACAGAGCACTGACCAGAATAATAATATGTATCATCCATGTAACTTGTTTTTACAAGTAAAATATATTTTTTATTCTTCGTAATCAGATCAGCCATTTGGGCATTTTTTTATAAATATATTTTTTTTTAATTTTATTTTAGGCGGCCACTGGGAAGGCAGTATAATTACAACGATCTTTTTCCTCCTATTCTGGGACATAATTTACTCCAAGCCCCGCGGTACCGTGGGCATCTTCCTCACTCGGTACCAGATGTTCCCACTAGACTTATTTACGGAAAGCTTCTACACAAACAGACAGACTCTCATAGAAGAGAGATTGGCGTGGATCGAGGCGTGTACTACGGATGAAATGGTGGACACGATGAGCGAGAAGTGGAACAGCAGGGATGAATGTAAGTTGCTCTTATTGTGTTTTAGATCATATGCTATGCAAATCAAACAAATACATTTCAATCAGTTAGTTTTAATTGTAAGCCGCCATGGGGTTGCCCAAAGTTGTCATTAATCTGTGGATGCGATAAACTTACATTGACTCTAATTCTTTACCACTTAATTTTAAATAATCTCTCAGTTTTGCTTGTTGTGCTTCGCTTTGGATAAATGATGTTAAAATTACTATTAATCAAAGTCATTTTGCAAAGGGCAAGTGGTGAAGGATATTGAGTAAATATTTACGCAAATGTATATGGAACAAATTATACAAATTAAATTAGCCTCAAAGGGAGTTCAAACTTGTATTATGAAATACTATTTTATGACATCCAAGACCCAGGTCAATCAGAACCCAGGAATCGCATCACAAGTGGCTATAGTGCACTTGGCACTATAGCCACAGAGACCGTCAAAGTTTTCCAACTTCACATAACAGAAGCAGATTATAAGTATGTTATGCGACATTTCAGGCGAGCTATCCGGCGTGCAGCGCAGCATCGGCTGGACGAACATCAGCGGCGTGTCTCGCTGCCTGGGCGGCGCGCGCACGGCCGCCGTCTGCCGGAGACTGGCCGCAGACTACCGCCGCTCGCACTGCGGCTTCCCCGACCTGGCGCTGTGGCACGGGTGCTCGGGGAGGGTACTGCTCATTGTCATGTCACACCGCCATCTGCCGGAGACTGGCCGCAGACTACCGCCGCTCGCACTGCGGCTTCCCCGACCTGGCGCTGTGGCACGGGTGCTCGGGGAGGGTACTGCTCATTGTCATGTCACACCGCCATCTGCCGGAGACTGGCCGCAGACTACCGCCGCTCGCACTGCGGCTTCCCCGACCTGGCGCTGTGGCACGTGTGCTCGGGGAGGGTACTGCTCATTGTCATGTCACACCGCCATCTGCCGGAGACTGGCCGCAGACTACCGCCGCTCGCACTGCGGCTTCCCCGACCTGGCGCTGTGGCACGTGTGCTCGGGGAGGGTACTGCTCATTGTCATGTCACACCGCCATCTGCCGGAGACTACTTCATTTTCCCGGCATTAGTCCCTTACCTCAGGAGAGAAACTCCAAGTGTGACTTTGACCTTGATCCTGGATTGGGTTTGTCAGCTGTTAATACGATGCCATTGTCGGATTGACCTAGCGACTATAGACTTAAAACCTTACGGAGTAGACAGAACCAATATTCGAAATTCTAAGGCTACGTTTAACTGGATGGCTTAAGAATATTTAGTTCTGTTTATCACTCATATAAGTCCACCAAGAAAAAGACCTCATCATATGAGTTTTCGATAATAATTATCGTAAAAATTATAAATTCTCTAGTGGAACACAATAAAAAATTTCAAAAATATTGTTACAGATAAAATTCGTCGAAGTGAAGACGGACACGGACAAGCCATCAATGAAGCAGATACAGTGGATGAATTACTTGTTGCAGAACGATATCGAAGTAGAATTCTGCTACGTGGGAGCGAACACCACGCGGTGCAAGGCGAGAGCTGCGAGTAGCTACGCTTCTTTGCCCTCTGTCTACTAGTCTATGATTAAGGGATTCTCTTACGGGGTAGACAGATCCAATATTCATTAGTCTTATAGGCTACACTAAGCTGGGGAACAATGGTGGAATAGAGATAGTTACATACAGTGACTAATAGCTTAAAAGTAGAATCCCACAACCATTTTTTTCTTGTTTGACTCCAGCAATCTGCGGGAAAAAGGTGTGAAATTATGTTGTTTTTCTTTACCAAATCAGCTTGGAAAGATACATATTTTTAATTTAAATGGACCAACTTAGCAAATAAGTACAAAAGATGCATTACTTGAAGCAGAAAGCCATCGTGGTGTAGTTTCGCTATTTCGGAGAGTGATACAAAGCTCTACTCTAGCAGTAATTTGGAACCCTCTAAAAGTCACCAATGTGGCCGAGATTACTAATTGTCTAAAATGACTTAGGAACTGAAGAAATTGAGCTTTAAAAAAACTAGGGTTAGAGATTGGTTTTATGTATGGAAAGTTATCAATCGATGACTAAGGTTATGTGCAATATAAGAGAAATTGATTGGACTGTGGCTTAAATAAAAATTTAATTGTAATTCAAATTTAAGATAGTAATTGTGGTTAAAAAAGTGTGATGAAAAAAAATGTAAATATTGTTGAATTTGAAAATTACTTTAAAAGAGTATGATTTTCAAAGATGTAGCTTCGGTAAAGAAGTGGCCAAAAAATTTCAGTTTAAGGGTATATATACGCACGAAGAGGCCTATTGTATTTTATAAAGCTAATGATTTGTAATAGTACATTATATTGATGTATTAAATCATATTTTCCATAAAATTTGTTTATTTGAGTATTGGTGTTATAGTTACCTTAAAATACTGCCTCGGTGTTGATTAATTTTTACAAACTTTTTGACTTTTATGTTGGGGTCTACTCAGCTTTTTAAACCTCTCACTTTTTGCTCTTTCAAGAAAGTAATTTCGAATTTTGTTGAGTTTAATACCGTTTGATTTTTAAGCTCGATGTTCGCTCTAAAGGAAAGCTATGTATGTCACAAGTTATAAGACTGGGACGAAATATATACGCCACAAGCCACAAAAAAAATCAGAATAGCATATGCAAATGAGCATATATACAACCTCCGACACAACATCGTTGGAGCCGCGGTTCCCCAGGCATCACACCTAGCCTGGCAGATCTTCCCTTTGGTGGCGGTCGAGCCGAATCATCGCTCCCGCGACAAGCCTGTGGCGCCATCTCTACGCCACTCGTCACAACATCCAATCAAACAACAACTGTCAATCATCTCGAAGAAATTGACGCGCTCAACCAATAGCAGAGAAGAAACTAAATCGCGATTTCAGAGATTTCACGGATTGGAGCTATATATACAACCTCCGACACAACATCGTCGGAGCCGCGGTTCCCCAGGCATATAACACCTAGCCTGGCGGAAGATCTTCCATTTGGTGGCGGTCGAGCCGAATCATCGCTCCCGCTACAAGCCCATTACATTCTGTGATTAGCTAGGCAGCATAGTAGTATAAAAATAAATTACGCGGTAGCATAATAAATACTTAATAATTACGCTTCTTTCCCGGACAGAGACTACTTCTTCATAAAATAAAATAATCAATAAAATAAAATGGAACCTTCTTGTGTAAATAACATGCCAAATTATGACGTTGTAATTTTTATTTCTGACAACTAACTCGGAACACTCCAATCTTGGGATTAGCTAGAAAACCAGCCGATCTAGCGAGACAGTCATACTATACCCAGTGAAATGTTTTCTGTATTCATCCCATTGCTGGCCATGTCTGCGGTGTCAGCCGTGTCAGTCATCTACCTGTACTGCGCGAACCGGCTCACCAGGAGGAAAGGATACATGGACGTGACGGAGAAACCTACGCCCGTTGCCCTCGAATAGTGATTAGTGTAGAATTATTTGTCTAATGTAATATGTGCAGTACAAATTACGACCAAAAGTCCTACAGATTTAAATAACTACATTAGTGACGTGTATTACACGTATTGATTCGAGCGGGAATATTGTGAAATAAAACACTTCAGTTGTGTAACAGATTATTTATTAAAATATATTCTACTAAAAAGTCATAACATAGTATGTACATTCAACAATACACCAACCTACCGAGTGTAGGGACATAAGGCACCTATTTTAATTGGTTTTCGCACTAATCCCTAACGAAACTTTCACCGCAAAATGGTAAATTCCAAAACAAGCAGCAAGGGTTGAGCATTTAGTTAATTAATACAATTTTATAATCATTATAACTAAATAAAAGATATACTACAAAATGCATAATTTATGCACCACAAAACATAGCTGTGCTGATAACACAAATTTGAATAAAAAAGATATTTTACTCCTGACAAAAGTCCAACGTTGAATCAGTAAAAATACTTACAAACGATTTTAATAATAGGATAACCGGACCCCTGTCTTTCTCTTGGTAACCAACTAGTCTTACATTTATTAGACTATCTTTTCAATTACCACACCACGTGAACAGAAAACTAAAAATACATAAAACATTTATATAAAAAATATCTATACGAAAGTTTAGTTTTAAAGGAAACTCAATGATTTCAATTTGTTCTAACTTGATATGTTACCTAAACATGCTTTACACAGCCGAGGGAAGTGATTGCACTTACAATATATAAAATTCCAAAACCTACATCTAACATTGTATAAATAACTCGGAAATTGGCAGAACCTACACCTACGTATTTAATGTAAATATTACCTTACGAATTACAGGCACCGCTGTCATAACATTATAATCTACAAAATATTAAATTGCATGCAGCCACTTTATTTAAACTTGCCTTATATTTGGCAAACACAATTATTATAATAGAAGGCACTCCTTAAAGTCAATATAGTCTTAACTCTGGGGCGTTTGAGTAAATACAACACTCAAATATAAAATACAACGTAGTTGATAAAAGGTTGATATTACGCTTAAAAGATCGTCCATTTATCATGTTTATTAAAATAAAATTATCTTTCTTCTTTGCGTTCTAATTCTTCTAATTTGTGTTGGCAAAGCGTGTCAAAAGATTGGCGGAGCTTTTTTAAAGAAGGAAATGGCAGTGTACCATTTATATTAGAGGAGAAAGCGTGAAAGATGGACGATCCCTTATCTAGTCTCACCCTTAGGCTATGTTCCACTATAACATAGTAATGTCGGCACTCCTTACTGGCGAAGCATGCGCGGGACTCCTGTTCAGAAACAACGCATTCGTTACTTTAGAATCAACCACATTTAGGATCCCATCACCAGTTAATTATTCCTTTACCATAAAATCCCGTGTTATACCACCTATAAAAATACTTAACTAATAGTATGTAAAATGGGCGCAACAATAAGATATTTAGACAATTATTTCTTTGCTTTGTAGTGAAATTGAGAATAGCCTAGTTTTCTCCGTATGTAATTTAAAATTATGCAATTGATCTATTTATCTTTTTGTCAAACCCAAATGAAGACATTTTGAGTATTTGGCAAGATTTGTCAAGAGTATTTACAATCTTATTAATTAATTAGACATAATAACATATCCATTTAATGTTCATGTTATCTAAAACAAATTTATCTTATGATATTGAGTAAATATTTCTTATATCTTTATTTTATCAACGAAATAGGTTAGATAATGTCGTTATACTTTGTTACTACGTAATATACAAAACATTTTCTTGATCAAACTTTAAAATGAGATCTATAAAATGTGATAATTGTCATTTCAAAGAATATTTACTATAAAATAAAAATATTCTCAGTAAAAGCTTTATGTAAGGGTCGCATAACTATATCTATATCAGAAGCACATTATTAAGAAGGCACTTTGGTTCAAAATTACTACAAAGTAAGGCAATTTTTACGTTAAAAAGGCTCTGTTTAACATCTAATTTATAGCATCGATTGTAACAATATTATTTTACATATAATTATGCTCTGTGGCATCACCAGAGGCAAACAGGAATATTAAATAAGCTGCCAGAAAAGTATAAATTATATCTCTAAATGATTTTTATTACCAATAAATTAATACTGTTTACCTCTAGTAATACACACACAATATGGTTTTTATGTGACCATCCCAAATACGTATTAGTAGCCCTACAAACAGCTCAACTTAGGACTATTTTAGGCAACTAATCTATAAAGGTAGGATTCACTTTTGACAGTAATCGATTAGGAAAAATGTGGAGGAGATTGCATAAATAAGGCTGCCTTTTATGCATCACCTAAGACTGATTTATGATTTTGTTGAAGTAAGTTTAGTGTAAATTCGTTCATCATTTAATCGTTAATTTTGAGTCTGTTAAATCATTTATCTCAGTACAATAATTTTTTTTATTATACTGTCAAAAGTGCTTTCCTCTGTAACACACCGTGATGCGTATGATTATTACGTATAATATATTAAGTATATAATATAGTTTCAAAAGTAAGAACTTTGGATTCATGAAACAGATCAAGTATTAGTAGAAATCATAACTTCACTGCATTCCTCTCAGATTTATTATTATTTCAAAATTGAGGAGGTTGTGTAAAGAGAAATAATAATTCAGATTACTTAACGTTTTCATAAACTATTCCACTATATCAATATATACATTAGTATTGACCTAGCCTTAAGTCTCGAACTTACTTTGGAGCTAGCCTAAGTTTAATGTGACCTGAGAGATTTATGGAGTATAATGAAAGTTTATTTCGAATTGAATCCCCTTATTGCAGACCCCGTGAGAGGAGAGATGAATAATTAATCTCTTTATGATTTAAATTCTGAATATTTACGTGACAATCCCTCGTGACAATGGTCTTTCAAAGCTATGATAGTCTGAGCGACTTCTCGTTTATGAACATACAGTCATCAACATAAATAAGAATCAGAGCCGTATTTTTACAACAAGATAATTCGAAACTAGTTACAGTACTTATAGTTGTTTGAGAACAAAATAACTTTTTGTAATAACATTAAAAGATATTTCACTAAAATGTACTACGGCCCTGTGTACTTATGTTTTTGTCTGTACATGGAAATAGATGAAAAAAAAATTTATAATTTTCATGGACCAAAAATCCTAAGAAAACTTAGGTCGTCGAGCCTGAACGCCGCCATGGACCAGTAACCCTTAGACAACTTGGGCCACCGAACCAAAAAAGGTTCTATAGCATTGACAGCCTTCGCAATGAAACCTCAACCTCAGCGGAAGCAATAGTAGCAAGCCTCACATGTTGGGCTCCTGCTTGAAGGGCGCGTGGTCCACGAAGGGCGCGGGGCTGGGCAGCTGCGGCACCAGCGGCGGCTCCGCGCCCGCCGGCTCCGCCTCCATGCCGCCCTCCGCCGACGCGCCTGCGGCCACAGATCAAACCTTCACCACGTGCATTCCATCTATTCTTCTCTTATACATACACACATATGATCACGTCTTTATCCCTTACGGGGTAGACAGAGACAACAGTCTTGAAAAGACTGATAGACCACGTTCAACTGTTGGGCTAAATGATAGAATTGAGATTCAAATAATGACAGGTTGCTAGCCCATCGCCTAAAAGAAGAATCCCAAGTTTTTAAGCCTATCAATTAGTCGCCTTTTACGACATCCATGGGAACGAGATGGAGCGGCTATTCTTTTTTTTATTGGTGCCGGGAATCACACGGCTTCTCTTATTAAACTAGATATTCAGACTCGTCGACAGAAGCAGTCGGAATTCAGAGTCTAACAGTCTAACTTTGATATTACGCGATTTTGACTAGGACGAAATAAACTTAACAAGTTTATCATATTAATTGGATCAAGAGGGGTAAGTTAATCCCCATCATTATCAAATATGTAATCAGTTCAACAAAGCAACTGGCAAAGATGAGCGAGGATCAAGTAAGCACTCGTTGTTCAATTGAATTGATCTACCACATTTTTCAACTCTGAACAGCTTCGCAAACTGTATCTGCACTATCCACCACGTGAGGCTCTGCAATGGCGGGACTCACCTCCGAGCAACATCTCCTGCAGCAAGCTGTCCACATGGGCCACTCCGAACAGCTTCGCGAACTGTATCTGCTCTATCATCTGCCACGTGATGCTCTGCAGTGGCGGCAGGCACAGAAGTAGTTCCCCGAACCGACCGCGGCCGTCGTATTGCCGGTCGCTGATGTAGTCTTCCAAGTTGATCTGGATTTGGTAGCGGAGTTGCTTGATCTTCTGCGGCTGGGAGAGACCTTTGGCATCTGAAACGGAACACCAGCTATAGATTTTTAAAAGTATTAGAAAGATTTCCAGAAAACCTTTTTTATTGAATTTTCTGTCTTCAAATTTACGTATATGACTTTAGCCATAAGCTTATGTTTATTTACTACTAATGTATCTATGATACCATATTACCCCGGAGATTCTAGGCCTCTTTTAGTGCACTCTTAGGTCGATACAGGCAACAAGAAATCTACATGCCAAAATTTTAAATGTCATGGTTACTATGTGTGTACTTGAGGTTAAGAGTCATCTCGCTGACGTCAAATGACAATTAACTGGGGTCATGTCGCATCGAACTGGGGTCATGTGACAACTAATATGGATCAGATGATAAATAACTGGGAATACTTGATTACCCACTTGAGTCAAATAAGGCAGATGCAAGTTATTGGTCTTTGGTGACATCTCTCTCTTTTTCTTTCTCATCTTGGCGTGTTCCCAGTTGCAGACAACATGTGACAATGAGCTCAAATGACAACACACTGGGGTTAAAGAAGACACGTCAACATGGCCATGAAACACGCGAACTCAGTGCCACCCGGATGCAAGTTACTAGCCTCAAGCGACAACTTACTGGTCAAGTGATAACATACATAATATGGTCACGTCTATATCCCTTGTGGGGTAGACAGAGTCAATAGTCTTGAAAATACTGATCGGCCACGTTTAGCTATTGGGCTTAATGATAGAATTGAGATCCAAATAGTGACAGGTTGCTAGCCCATCGCCTAAAAAAAGAATTACGACATCCGTGGGAAAGAGATGGAGCGGTCCTATTCTTTTTTCACAAGTCAAGTGTCAAGTGACAATTGGGGTCAAAATGACAACTGACATTGTCCAATAACAACTAGAGATGAATTACAACTCACTGGGGTCAAAGAAGACGATGGCCTTAAGACACGCGAACTCGGTGTCGTCGATGTCGATCTCCCGGAGCGGTCGCACGATTTCATCCATCACGCGGATTCCGATCATGCTTATGTCTATGTCCATGCGCCCATCTGGAATAGTGTGGAAATGTTATTATTGTATTTATATAGGTAATATAGTGTTTGTCAGAGAGATTGATTAGATTGTCTAGAAGAAATCGTTGTAAACGACGGTTCTTTATGGATAAGTAGCATTATCACTTTTGCTTGAAAGTAGAAAACCAAAAAACCATGACCCAACTTGGGTTAGAATCTTTTAAAAGGTTGCGTACGTCGCTTCGTGTAAAAACCTAACTAAGGCAATCCTGGGTTTTCGTCCAAAATTTAACAAAATATAACGCAACATAATGACTACAAACAATTGTACTAAAAGTAATTTCATAATAATAATTAAGTGTAGTAGTAATGAATGGTAGACATACCAATATTATGTTTGGCGATGATGCAGTTGTTGCCTAGCAACAGCACATCCTTCAGATGCAGCGAGCGGCGCGCGCAGCCCAGCAACAAGTGTTCGCCGGCATGTGCGCGCAGTAGCGCCACCTGTGGGAAGAAAAAGTTCATTTAAATCTTCTGTGCGTATTACGTATGTTCCAAATAGGAGATAAAGTTCATATATAAGTAGTACTTTATTCATTAACTAGCTTTCAAGCGTGGCTCTGTTCTAGTGGGAATTTCCAGAAAAAAGCTAAATTGCTTGTGCATTTGTAAAATGCATTAATCATTTGAGCACTAAATTATTTATTACCTAATTAAAATAAGCATGAATGTTAAAGATACATATAGGTCTTTTAGTATTTAAATGTTATTAATAACAATTTTTAGTTTTCTTCATGTTCTGGAACATATTTTAATCACTTTAGTAACTAAATAGCTTGGGCTTTCTATAATATAATATAATAAGTATATCATATGGAGCGGGCCATAAAAACACATGTAAAACAACTGAATTTCGATTAACAAGCTTTAATTTAATTTTTTACATTGAAAGTAGAAAAGTTATGATGATGGGTAAATAATCTCTACAAGATATTTTATCTAAATCATTAAACATTTGTTGTGGCTACTTCGTCAATTTTTATTTCTCACTTTTGATATTAAACGTTTTATGTTGTGCGATTTTATTCTAGTGCAGTCAAAAACACAGTACGGGGTTAAGTGCCCATCTCTATGCAGTTGTAATAAATACTATATTACAATGAATTTGGTAAGTTTAATGTTGTATGTACAATGCCGCTATCGGAATAATACTAACCCGTGGGTCAATGCAGGCATTTGGTACGTGTTTTATTTATGTACACAGCGACTGGGTTGACTACAACAATTGTTGCATAGTTAATAGACATATGGTCAAAAAATAAATAAGGGCATTTTTTTCTATTTTTAATTCTTTGTTTGAAATACTGTGATGCTTAGATAGATTACGTGTCCAAAAAACAGATGAACATTATCTCGATAAGAAGAGATGTGAAGGTTAATTAGTCCACTCGAAAATAATAAGAACTTCGAAGATCTTTATGTCACATTGCTGTTCACTGCCGTCAGTATTCACTAGCATACTCACAATAAAAATTAGGCTAATATCACAACATAGTATAAAGCAAAATAGTTTCTCGTGTCTGAACGTATGTATGTATGTATGCTTAGATCTTTAGAACTACACAACGGATTTCAAAGCAGTTTTTTAAAAAGATAGAGTGATTCATAAGGGAGGTTCATATGTATAAACGCTACCCGTGGGAAGTCGGGGCGGGTCGCTGGTAATTTATATGTGGTTTTTCAGTTATTACCACAAACATGAAGTAGAGGGCGTGACATGTATTGTGTTTGCCACCTAAACACCTGTTAGAAGCTCTTTGATTTTCGCAACATTACTGATTGCTTCGTAAGTGGCCATCACCACAAACACGAAGCAGAGACGGCCTATGATATGTATTGTATTTCTCACCTGATCATCGAGATGGAGCTCTGTGAAGGCGGGGATGTACTTGGCCCACTCGACCAGAATGAGGAGCTGCTGCTTGATGGAGTCGCACACGTCGTTGATCTTCGCCAACTTCCTATTGTTGATTTCTGCGTCGCTTACGTTGATTGTCTGTGAAATTTTATACTTAGTTTTAAGTTGCCTCCAATTACGAAATAGCTTATGTCCGCGGATTCGTAGTACTTTTTTCGGACATGAAAGTAAGTCCTTTAATCTCTTTAAATGAATTGTGTGCGAAAGTTTAAGAACCTTTTTTAGGAGACATAAAAATATATCCAAAATAACTTTTACATCATAGAAAAAGGTGCATGGCATTAGCATAGGGCGTTTGCGACATGCAGGGGAATTAGAAATCTGTAAATAACAGTATTGAGATTGATTTAAGCAACAATAAACCATGATACTACATTTGTTAACATTACTCTGCGTTAACATTGGTGACTATTTATTTAAATAAAAACATATGACTAATTAGCATTCTCTACATGACTGATTAACTTATTATTTTCCTACGAATAAACAATAACAATAATGATTCATTATTTTGTTAAGGCAGAAAGACATGTCAGTCACTTTTTCCTATTGTTTAAATAATATGTAATATATTGTTCATAGGGCCAAATATATTATCAACTTTCACCTCCCTAAACACTTATCACGCAAATTTTATAACGCAAAAGATTTTTGGCCAATTTAAGATAACCTTATACAATTAACCATAATCTAATATGGGTTAGGTTCCCCTGCTAAGGGTCCGAAGTTCAGACGGGAGTAGTTTTGTGTAAAAACCTGACTTTACTGTGAGGTTGTATAAAGACGAAGAACACTTAATCTTATCCAAACATATGCACCAACCTCGTCTATGACCTTTCTGCTAAGAAGCTCAGCATTCAGTAGGGACACGACCGAGAGCCCGTTGGCTTGCGTCGGCTCTTCGTACGAAGGTCGCCTGCAGTTTATCCTGTCTCTTTCATTCTGTACGGCTGTGAACGAGATAAGTATAAAACTTAAACTAAAATTAAGTATTTAATAAAGTTATAAAGATTTATAATTTATTTTTAGATAAATATATCTATATTTTGATAGCTTTTCCTAACAATCAATGAGTTATGCGCAATACTCGAATAACACTTTTGAATTTGCTTTTAAATGGCCGTTGAGATAACATAGAGTAATAAAAGATAAAGTAATAAAACCACAAAAATAATGTTAATATTAAGGATTTAGAGTATATTTTCATAAAGCGGAACTGTGTTTTCATTAACCAGAATGTCTTAGGAATAATGGACATATTACTATTGATCGATTTTTGACAGCTCCGTTTCGCTTGATATGTATCATGTATCTTAAGAATGTATAGATCAATATTTATGTATTGATTACACATGATGCAACCAAATGTTATTATTACTTTGACAGTAGGTCAGGATGCAGGTGATATTCTTGATATTATTGGTCATATAATATCACGGACGAAGAGTATGACTAATTATTTTAATTAATTGTCTATTCCGAGCGATCAAAGATTAGAACACAGCCTTCGGTTACTTTCGGTTTATTTAATTAGGTATACTTATAGATTTGATGAATTATCCATTTCATTTTGTTTGTCAATATCTGGTTGATATAGAATTTATACAATAAATAATTCAGCCTCCAGTCTAAATTAAAAATATCCAACTGTAAAGTTAGTTCCAAAGTATTTTTGTATATTCAAGATTATTTAATAAAGTAACATTGTAACATGATACGTTACACGTATAATATTCTACTGAATAGACATCGCTATATGCCATTAAGTCCTGTTTTTTCAAGATGTAAAACGCTTATAGCATGATTGCTGCAATATACAAAAAAATAAATATATCCACATACAGTTTTTATTTAATTTCAAAAATAGACGTTAATTTTTTTCTATCTTTTATCATTGATCTATGATAAGCCTTAAATTTGTCGTCTGTTTAATGGAAAAATATGATTTATAATCATCCATCGTAATTCCAGAAGATATAGTAAGAATTTATAGATATAGGTAGTACCTAATTACCGAATTAGCACACGCAAAGGGCCATCGCTCTAGCGATAGGCAAAACAACGATGTGTTAGATAAACTAAAACTAATTAGGTGTTTACAGTAAATAAGACATTCTGACACGATAAACAACTTACGCCTCATTAACTTAAGGTCATTACTGAGATAATGTGGAAAGCGTTTTGTATGACAGGCAACAGATTCCAATACAACAAATCAGTTGACTTTTCATAATAATAGATATTATTTGTATGTATTTAATATTATTTGTAAATGAAAAGATTTCTATGTTTGTTTGTTATGAATAAAGTCAACAAGTCATGTAGGTACTGGACTTATGTTGACGATATTTGCCTCAAGTTATTTTTTCTATTGAAAATCCCCACGGGAGCGATATCCCGCGGAAAATATAGTTAATACATATTTATTTTAAAGCTCCTGTACAAAAAGCATGTGTACTAAAATTACTGTAGATTTATTACCAATATTTAAGGGTCAGCTATGATGACACTAGCACGTCTCGATAATATTTTCCTTATATTTCCTGATAAATTGTATCGTGTACTGATAAAAAATATTATTATGACGTTTTTAATGTGTTTGTTATGTCGATGAAATATCATAGGGATGAGGTTCTGTTGAAGCGACAATGTTATTCACATACATATATGCTACGTGGAGACTATTATTATGATATTATGATATTGATATAAAAATATATTACGAAAACTTGTATTTTCGGGTGACTTCTTATGCGAAAGGTCTTTATTCAGTTGTAATTTCCTTACAATTTTCAAGCGGGAAAAACATGCCAAATGTTATCTTAGTAGGTATTACCAGTTATATCGACTATGTGGTGATCAATTAGTCACTCAGTTTCTTCAGTAATATCGCCCAGCCCAGTTTCGTACGGTGTCCCTTAATAAATCTGGATAATATATGTAAACCTCAGGAATTTTCTTCTAAACAACTGATATTTTACAAAATTATCCGTTGGGTGGTTGAATCGAAGAATGCTTAAAAAACAGAAGTAAGAGGAGAGTGAAGTGAATTTACTCTACACTATGTAGAAAACAAGGTTTAAATATGGTAATTAAATAAGGTAGGCATTGAGGTTAAACGTGTCCTCTTGTCGGTGACATTAACTATCGTCAGAGATTTAAATATATCTCATTCAGTATTTTGTCAATCACGCCATGTAGATAGCTGAACGTATTATTATGTACACGTATGTAATCATGCCGCGTGAAATTAAATTTTGAAATGAACAGTCATCGTGATGCAATATACAAACACATGAATTAGAGTGTTTTTTTCCGGGGTTTGTTATAAAAAAACACATAAAAATTATCAATAATCGTTTTAACAGTCAGTAACATCGATATGTTAGTACATATCGATGTATCACTAGTGTGATACCTATGTGTTTTTAGAGCTGAGTAATTTGGGACATTACCTTCTTTATGCAGATAATGAAAGATAATTATTTTGACTTAGTCCAAAGAATTTTAGCTTCAATAGTCCCCTTTCAGAAAAACAAAATCCTAAATAAACGTGTAGTGACTAGCCGCTCAGAGTGTCTTGCTATTTTATGAGAAAAAGTTTTTACGAACAAATAATTTAACAATTTTTTTCATTTACTTTGCGTCGATTGATCGATCATATTCAAGGTGAAATATTATTATTGCGGATCTTACTTTAATCTTATCGAGAAAAATATAAAAGTATTAAGTTTTATCGTAGGTAGTCGATAAAAGTAAAGGCTTACGTCACAGTGGCGCCCTCACTGACTTATTTTACTATTATTGTAAAAACAATAAACAAGTTAAAAAAATCGTACATGCTTATTTGCAGCGTATAAACATATATGTGAAAAAGAGTTTAAGTTTAATTAGCTGTATCATCAGCTTGTTTATGTATTTTAGTAAAATGTTTTTTTAGCGAAATTTAGTTGCACTTGTGGTTTCGCCCAATATGTCTGAGATAAGACTGTCAAGATTAGCAAATGCTGTATCATGCCTATGCCTATAATAATAAATGCTTATTTTTTCTATAGGTGTGTTGAGGTGTGTTTGTAGTCGCGGGGGTGATAAGATATCCATAATCTTTATATGATAGTAAGTGGATATCTCTGCAACACAATCTACGGAATAATCAAATAATACGAGTACCTATCATATATCAATAAATCATAAGTACCTAACAAGTGTAATAACCAGTAAAAACAACATAGAATAACACGAGGCTGTTAAAACGAATGTCAAGGATGAAACGGCGGGGTTATGTTAATGACGTAACAAATTTATTACTGTGTGTTTTTTGACACATTTCAGTGTTCCTAGAATGCAGCAACATTATGTGGAATGCTAGACAACGCTGCTAAGGATTTTTATTATCTTGAAAAGAATTATGATAGAGAGACAATAAGCTTTTAATTAATTAATCCCTGTGTATCAGTTTTTTACCAATATGGTTGGTACATATTACTTAAACGATATCAAATCCTAGCAAACCATCTAATATCCAGTTAAAGTCAACTTTGACGAAAACTATAATTAATATAGTGCACCCTTAACTATGCAACTACAGAGTTAATTTCATAATTTCAATAAAAAGTAAAAATATAAAGTATTTTCAAAATGAATTAAAAAAAATATTTCTCATAATGAATTAAGGAAAAAAAAAAGAATAAAGCTCAGATTACCTACGCCAAGAAAAGAGCAGGCGGCATGTCATAGAGACAGCCTCTAGATGATATTGATACGAATTTACGTAAAAGGTCAGCAATTAAGTTTTGAACTATAAAAATACACATAATTATTATCATCAGTCATTAGCCATAGGTGATTACTGAAATAATAATTTTCTCTACACAACTGAACAGATGATAAATAAATTTATGGTCCCATCAAGCCGGAAGCGAGTGCTTTTGGTTGTTTTACGATAATGTTCAGCAATTATAATTATCTAACTCGAAATAATACCTAAGGTTTTCATTTGACCTCTATGGTATGACTGCCGAGATGTGTTATGTGATGAGAAATTTTATACTTTAACTGGTGGACGTAAGAACTTTGTGCTAGTGTAGACTTTTCTGAATAGAAATATTAAAACAAAATCACGGAAAAATACAGATTCTGTTATAAATGTAAAGATTTTTTTTATTATTATATTATTACCGATTATTTATGATATTATTGTAAATAAGACTATTTTCATTATCTTGGGACGATATAAAAAAATATAGTATCATTGTCAGTAAACATAAGGAACAGTTATTATTTCTACTGCAAGCGTAATAATTGGTTTACCGGAAAGATATGAAATACGTAAGTTGTCCAAACCGCGGTATCGCGTGAAAAGAATTTTATTTGAACCGGCTTCTACAATGTGAAAAGAATTAAATGAATTGATGAGTGAGTAGCTAGATACACACCTTCCTTTTTCATGCCAGCCTTAAAACACTTCCTTAGCCTACAATATCTACACTGATTTCTTTTGTCCTTGTCAACCACACAATTTCTGCTGAATCTGAAACAAAAGACACCGACTGTAAGAACAAGAGATTTTTCTTTTGACTTATTCTTTTCTACATTGTTTTAGAATATTTCACTTTAGAGTTTTGATTCAACCTAATGGCTTTTAAGGATCTAAATACTTCAGCCACGATTATTAAATGATATAAAGTTGTTACTTTTTTTTACTTAACTTGCAGATATAGAGAACTGTCACTACCTGGTGTTCTAATCTAAACCGCTTATGATTTTAACTATTATCATGATTCAAGCTGGGTAAGGTTGCAAATAGGTCAACTTCATGCTAAAGATCGCAAACATAGGCGGATAAAGGCTTCTCCCTAAGTCTACGCAGGAACGCATCCTGAGAAAGCGCCAAAGAAATGATGATGAGTTCATTATTTTAAAATCTTTTCAATAAATGGAGGATAAATCTTTTGCCCTGGGCTGACCCGATTTCATTTTCAATGAAAATGTCCACCAAGCATCTATTTGAGATAACTGAAAATAAACCACGATTGCTCTTTCAAGAGCATACAACAAAGATGACAAATGGCATGAACGTGCTCTATGCTGAAGATGTAAGCTCAAGTCATTACCTGCACGTATAAAGGTGGTTCTTCCTGACGCTCCTCCTAAAGAATCCCTTGCAGCCATCACAGGACGACGCTCCATAGTGTTTGCCCGTGGCCCGGTCGCCGCAGATAGCGCAATGCTGGGAGAGAGCTGTGGAACTGGCGGCACTCGCCTCGCTGCTACTCGTCTCCAATTGGATGTCACTGTCTGAAACAATAGTGTGGCTACATTAATGATTATATAAATGGGAAAGTGTTTGCTTGTTTGTCTGGCCTTCTGGTTCAGACAGAGCAATGAAATAAAGTGTTTTTAGATAGATAGTTGAAAGACCGGAGATGCCCACCGTAACCATATTTAGGTTGTTAGCCCATTGCTTAAAATAAAATCCCAGTTTAGTTTATTAGCCTATCGCTTTTTCGCTTCGCTTTTTAAGATATCTATGGGAAAGAAATGGAATGGTCCTGTTCTAAAGGGCTGGGAATCACACGCGCTCATGTAAAAAACTCTAGTTATAATACTTGATAGTACAGTGTGGTGTGGTAAATGCGTTACTAAATTCTAATTTTTCAAATTTATGTAAACGACTAAATATAATTTTGATACTTTCGTATAGCATTACTTTGCTAAAGTTAACAGTTACAAAATTGTAAAAAAATATACTACATACAACTTTAACAGCTTAATTTTAAAGGTCCAATTATAGAGCCTTGTGGTGCTCCACATGATTTAACAAAACTAGCATAAAAAATATAATACCGAAACGATGATTACATTTAATTGCGATAGTGTTGTTTGTTATTTTAATATGGTCACTGTTTTTGTAATGATATTTGTATTTTCAAATGTTCTTGGTGACTGACTGAAATAAAGGCTAAACAAGGTGTGAATTTGATTTTGGAATAGCGCGGACGTAAGACAGGTGCTAAACCGCGTTGGAGGTCTAACAAGTCAAGTGTGTATGCAAAAATATGAATTTATGAATATCATGATGAGGATGGCAAGGTTGTTTCTCAAATTTCAGATTTTACATAGAGAAATTATAAATGATAATTGTTTGAAATCTTTTTTTTGTAGTTTAATTCCTATAAATTGTATTTTATATGTGTAGTTCAACCAAACAGGAAAATACTAATTTTGGATTGAAAGGTCTGAATACAAATACATATTACGAGAGTCAAATGAAAATTATATACAATTATTATTGGTGAGTATCGTCGATATCGTGAGGTGGTTTAGATCAGAAATTCACAGCCAATAGGAGGATGAAAACGAATAGATTAGATGCAGAGACAAGCAAGCATTAAGAAGCCTTTCTGTGAAAATAAGTATAAACGCTAGGAAACCACATTTTTGTTACGTCACCATCAAATTCAAAATGTTTATTAATTATTTTAGGATACTATCATATCGCTTAATAATTGGCAATTCTTTTGGTTTCACAACATTGGTTGACTTCAAATAAATAACTTAAAACTAAGTTTACTGCCATCGGCACAGCAGTTGTTAAAATTTATGTTTGTTTTTCATCTTTGGCTTTTATTATCAGGTAAAGTTTATTCACCTGTACCTTAAAGGATTTTGCTAGTAGTTCGTGTTAAGCGTATGTACGCAAGTTAAATACTAGAAATACCCATTTCGAGTTTAAAAGAGTTTTATGTTTATATAATGAAAAGAAATCGCTTCACATGACGTAGTTTCTCTATCAGTAGTAATAGGTAGACATAAAACATTCACCACATGTTTACCGAAAAAACAGTTATCTGCTGTTGATATGCACGATACAATCAGTTGGATGTAGAAAATAATGATGATTTCATTACCTAATATAAACACTAGTTTTTGCCTGAGGCTTTTGCCAGCATGAGTTTAGATAACGAACTTTCCATTGGAATTCCGAATTCCAAATATGATAAATCAGTTTGTTCAAGAAAGCGGACCAAATATGTAAATACACATTTTAGCATTTATAATACTTGTATTGATTACGAAATAAAATCGACAGTTTTTGATACGTAAGCGAAACAATAAAACAACTGTGGAAAACATGTGACACTGTCAACAAAATGTACCTTCTGTGGGGTAAGTCATGTTGACGTCAGTGCTAATCTCTTGGTGGTTCCTGTGGCCGTACGAGGGATACGCGGCCTCCGATGGCTTGTCCCACACGTGGGGCTGCGGGGTCATCATGTACTCCGGCGCCCCCGCGTACCCCATTAGACACAACTCCTGAGTAGACATTTTTTCGTAGCCGCACACCGGCATTTTCCAATCCAACGCGCGATGCTATACATCCACCGCTTATCGACTACTGAACCACGCGACGCGATTTGTTGATATCGTCGTTGATAACTATATACATGAGTCAACAGGTGACGGGACTCGTCCAAATAAATGTCACAACACTCCTTATCACTCTATTGCCGCGTCTCCGGCGTCTTCCAATCACAGTAAGTATTAGCCGGTAACGAGGACCGATGGCACAGTTTCCGGGTAATGTTTTCGATTTTATCACTTGTTGGCGATAGTTGTTTGTTCAGAATCACGTCGAGCTCGGGTGACGAGGAAAAGCGCACCGAGATGTGTGACGCGACCTTCCTCGCGTGCGGTGTGATTCTGACTGCGCTAGTATGTTGACCACAATGCCTGACAACATCCGTTTTAATGACAATCTGCTGAGTGCGCGTTAGGTGGTATGAATGACCCGAGCAACTCACGCTGGGTAGGTTCATCGATGGGCCTACTCTGACTCACCCTTATCGGAAGCAACGGATGTGTTGCGCCGGCGACTCATACAGCTGACCGAGCTTTTGCCATAAACTGCAAAATAATATGTAAACAAAAGTTGACGGGTGAGTAATTGGTTGTCACTTGCACCCGCTTTGTCCCTTTGTTTCTATCGTATTGTCGTCGTTATCGGAGTTGTTGTGTATTGCGTTGGCGCTACTGGACACTGCAGTACATTATCATGATATTGGATATGCAAATGAAAGCTGATAATATTGTTTTCATTGTAGCTACAATTTGGATTAACCTTTTAGCCGCCATGATGCACGGCAATAAAATGTGCCCCTAGCGCCAACACTATTATTTATGCCAAAACTTTAGAGTTGTGACACATCATTTCGATAAAACAATATGAGAATAAATAATTATATAGATTAAATATGAAATAAAACATTTTAAAGACTGAATTATAAGATTTTAAAGGCATTATAATGATTTGAATGCTAAATTAATCACCTGTGAAAAATACTTCGATACAAAATAATACATAAACAATACTATACCATAGACTAAAAATAATATAAAAATCTATTAAATATCGATTTACCCCATCCCTATGGTTGTATATATTCAACTGCGGCGCTTAATTAATGGAGAAACGGTGAAGTTGCTAGTGATTGCCAGTACCAGCTTTTCGATAAGTAATCTTATTGGAAGTTAAAATTATAGCTGTCTTTAAGTATATCTACGACTCTACGTGTATTGTAACGATTAGTTTACTAAATTGTTTTTTTATATAAAAGTTAATAATTATTTAATTTACTTAGGTAACATTGGTAAAAAGTTTTAGTTTTATTTATACTGACAATGATTGATTTCATTAGTGAAACAGCTCTAATTTTATACAAATTGATTTGTGGCAAAATGGAAAAACCTACTATTATTACTTATCGTACAATTACCCTCACTATCATCACAGATTGCTCGTTTGTGACGTCACTGGCGGTTGAATATATGCAACTACGGCGTTGGTCGGTTAAGATAATATGAGATGGGCTAGTGTTGTACACTTAGCTTGTTTTAGTAATAACCGAAAATGAACGATTTGTAAATTTACTTTGTTTTTCTTTAAAGCGCAGTTTGTAAACATACATTTTTCGGTTTTAAGTAAACAAAATATTATTTTTTTATTGATATTTCATTAATTTACAATATATCTTGCGTTAAGTATGGGAGGTATAGAAATATGGATAATCGATTGGGTACATCACTGCTGTTGGATTTATGCAACTGTGGCTGTGCATTCATACAAAATTTTTTGATGATGCGGATTGCTTTCACATGTTTCTTTATTTGAAATTTTACTCATACCTCAAGTGGTAAAAGGAAGTAGTAAGGAATAAGACAGTCTTATTTTGAACTTAACCTTAATACCATAATTTATTATTTATAATTTACTTTCTGGATGCGTTACAACTAACAACAGAAATTTTGTTGTATATATACAACTGTGGCGCTAAGGACACAAACTGAATTTGTTGAATATATACAACTGCGGCGGTTAATGGGTTAAAAAGGCGAAGTGATGCGAAATTTACTCTACGTCTATTCAATATATCTGGAATTTAATTGGAGAGTTCAACTTCAACTATTGAAGAGTGAGTCTTTAGCATTAGTTCCTTTGCAGAATTAAGAACGGATTAAGAGTGTATGCTGTTAGAAGATGTAAACGCTACGGTGTCGCTTTGCAGAACCTGCAGGCTATCTGGGGATTGGATGTCTTGGCCATGTCGCAATCTAAAGCATTACAGTAGAGGGTGCAACGGCGGATACACAAAGATAAGGGAAAGAGAGAATTCTTCTAGGAGTATATTCTACTGACTGATATGTGATATAGTATTGAACGATTCAGGTCTCATAACTCATATAAAATATATATGTAAGATACCCCGAGGTGCTATCGCGCTGGGGCACGCCGGGTCGCTCGTATCTGGCGGCTGCCTCGTCTGCCACCTCTTATACCACTCCTCCCTCCTCGCTCTTTAGATAACGATTCAAATTTAACCCATTTGAGACTATAATGTCATGTTACTAAAAATCCAATTTATTGGAAATTGGAGTGCTTATAACGAGAATCTGCTGAGGTGGGCCACTCAAGCTCAAATAATGTTTTATAACTCTTGCCTTGAAAATCCCAAATTGTAGGTATCGAGAGAAATTCCAAATTTTACCAGTTCGCATTATGAAGGATTATTATAATTTATCAACAGTATCAACCAACTCGACTTAATTTTTTTTCGGCTTAAAAATAACCTGATACAGATAAGCTTATTAGTGCTCTAAAACATATTGTTCTCATAAATGAAGTAAAAAGTTCTGTTTTTGTAGAATATTTACGAGAAAACCAAGGTTATTTAAATGAGATTATAGAAACAGACTTTTCATACAAAGAATAGGTATTATTTGTATTTTAATTTAATATTTGCAATATAATAATATTTACAAGGCACAAGACAAGGTAAGTCAATAATGACATTGATATTATCGACACTAATATGATGTTATAATATGTGAAAGAATTTTTCTTTGTTTTGCCGTTTCGACTTCTAGATCAATTTTGGTGGTAATTTATTACTGAACCAATCTTATTAATGCTGATTTTGCGTATATATATGAGAGTCTGAAGAAGGCCATAAGGTACTTTTGATCCCGGTAAAAATTGAAATTACCAGGAGTTTTGCGAAAAAACTGTATTTTTATATACTGCGGGTAAATGTTTTGGATAAATGTGACTATATTATGTATTCTTACTACAGATATATTATCAAATAGAAATTAAATCGTTATAGGTGTAACCAGCATAATAAGCATTTCATTGTCACTAGTCACTAGGTTTCTGTCAAACTCAAATACCTATTGCGGTACATAAAGCAAATGGGGAAATCACCGTACTAAGTTCTCTAAATTGGGAGTTAATATGAGTAAAATAAAATAAAAGCCAAAGGACGCTCTAATTAACTCCACCGACAAGAGTTAGCTCTTTAAATTTAAGAAGAAGGTATAAACAGTCGCTCCGGCCTGGCTGGCTTCGATCAGATAAAATCAGCAACATCATAAAAAGAATTAGTACGTATTTTCATTAAAAGCATAAGAACACATTTTTTATCTTATCCGAGCACTTCCATATCTAAATAATAACAATTACATTGTTTTTGTTACTTACCGGGGGATTTGTGATAACAAAATAAAAAAAAAATTCTCTGAAACCGTATAGGAAAATTATCGTTTTACTGTATGTGCCTAAAATAATATAAATAAATAATAAATATAAATATATACGGGACAAATTACACTGATTGAGTTAGCCTCGAAGTAAGTTCGAAACTTGTGTTACGAGATACTAACTTAACGATAGTATATTTTATAATAAATACTTATATAGATAAACATCCAAGACCCAGGCCAATCAGAAAAAGTTCTTTTTTCATCATGCCCTGACCGGGATTCGAACCCGGGACCTCCGGTGTCACAGACAAGCGTACTGCCGCTGAGCCAAAGAGGCCGTAAAATATAAATCCAATGATACCTTATCAGAATACTTAGATCCAAAATGGGCCGAAATTGAGTGGAACATTGGCGAAGACTACCAGGTTCTTTCGACGGCCTCTGTGGCGCAGCGGCAGTACGCTTATCTGTGACACCGGAGGTCCCGGGTTCGAATCCCGGCCAGGGCATGATGAGAAAAGAACTTTTTCTGATTGGCCTGGGTCTTGGATGTTTATCTATATAAGTATTTATTATAAAAATATGGTATCGTTGAGTTAGTATCTCGTAACACAAGTTTCGAACTTACTCCGAGGCTAATTCAATCAGTGTAATTTGTCCTGTATATCACTACATAGTATAAAACAAAGTCGCCCATTTTGTCTGTAGTCCCTTCGTATGCATAAAACTTTAAAACTACGCAACGGATTTTGATGCGGTTTTCACTAATAGAAAGAGTATTTTCTCCGACAGGTTTTTATATATAATTGAAATACATTGAAACTATATTAGCTGAGTTATAGCGATTTATGTCCAAGAAGTCAGAAAAAAAATCTAATTGAAGATTGCATTTGTGCGTGCGCCGCTTATACCGTTGGATACAAGTAAGAACAATGTATAGCAAAAACATTGGTCTTTATTAGTTCTACAAAAAAGTCCGCGATGACATATATCCAGCTTTTTTATTTAAGTCACAAAAACTACTTTTCTGTATTAAAAAAACATTTAATTCGTTGGGTGATGTTTAACTGGTGATATAACCAATAATACATATATCCTTATCAAAATAAGTAAGTTCATCATCACGAGCATTTAATTTAGATTATTTTTGCAGTTTACAGTGTGTTATTTAGACATATAGTTTAGGAGATATCACGATATTAGTATTGCGGCACGGTACGGGCCGGCCGCGGCGGCGGGGGCAGCGTCCCTATAAAGAGTCACAGAAACCAAAAAACATTTTAATATTTTAAACGCGGTTAAGGGAAAGAGAAGTTAGTGTGAATTGAAAATTAGTATCCAATATGTGTTGGTGCGTTGACTGTATTTGTCGAAGTAGCGGGATACACGCAAACGAAGTTGCGCGGGTCAGCTAGTATTTTATATATTTATTTATTTAAGAGGGCTTTTTTCTATCAATACTTTTGATGTAGCAACCTGGACATACGCTGGAAGATGATGAACTAGTAATGGACTTAAAAGAGGAAGCTGAAGGCCAGACAAATTGTGCCCAGGCCCTGAAACATACCTGTGGAGGGCGCAACAAGAAACACGGATAGCTGATTATGAGCTTAACCACGGTTCCGCTAGGAACGTGGATCCCAGCTTTACAACATAAAGGCTACAACTGGAAATTTAGAACTTAGTTTTAATTATAATAAATATTTATTATTATTATTAATAAAGATGTATTTCAATTAAAACTAAGTTAACAATCATCGTGCTTAATACATAAATTAAGGAGATGACAATAGTTTTACTGTCGCATACTATGAGTTACCGTATTAGTTTATTTATACCCATTCCTATAAACCTCTTGTATTATTCAGGTAGGACATGAACAGGTAGAAAATATTGCAATAAGACTTAATATCCTCATGCGGTTTCGTCAAGGAAAATCCCGCGAGGACCGGTTTCCTAAACTCGTTAAGATGAATGCTGTAGCGTGAGTAAGCACTTTTAACTTGACATAACATTAAGTATATTTGCGTAAATCTCATGGATTTTATTGCGTAGTTTTATGAAAATTAATATGAAATTCTCTATGACAATTTAAAATATGCTTTTCTCATATTAACAAATATTTTAAGAGGTGAAAATTTGCGCTAATGCAATCAGAATTTTTTTTCGCACAAGCTTATTTAGAGGTAGCAAAAACAAAATAATTTAAATCAACTTTCGCAAGGTAGGTTAAAAGTCGTTAATTTTATTGATTAATATTGCGACAGAAACAAGGTTCATTTTGGTAAGAAGGTGATGGATTGATACAGATAGTGAATTATATTGTATTGAATTATCACAATAAATAATAAACTGATAGCAAGACTTAACTTGCTATCATAAAAGTTTATTAACAACAATCAATGCCTAGACCAGAAAAATACTAAGTACCTACATGATGAAAATTTAATTAGCATGGTTTTAAATAAATATTATCGAGTCGATTTCAAGGAACGGATAAGTATGAAAATTAACGTTAACTTTTATGATTTTCATTCAAAGTCACTACCTACAGCGACAAGCAGGAAATATTATGTTTAAAACAAATATACCTACATTCAAATAATTAACAGTAATTTCAAGGCAAGCCTAACTATGACATAAGAGTTATTTTAAATTATTTTCCAAATATAAAATGTAGATTTTGTAAGTCATCAAATTAACAACAACTTAAATATTTCAGTAATTATTTGTAACTCCTGATAGTTAAAAAAATATAAGAAATAATAAAAGGATATATTACAACCCATACTGTTTTGAATTTGGTAGAAAAATTTATTATTGGTAAATAAAAATTATGTAAAACACATGTCCCTACCACACCACGTGGATGATAACGCTCTTTCAAAGCAAGGAAAATCTGTAACTTCATGTTCTCTTAAGGTTATCATGGAATATACAAATTATAGTTCTACATTAATTATAGTTCTTAACCCTATGATTGACCTTTGAAATCGACCTGAAAAAAAATTACACGTGGATCGTCGACGTAACTCAAGAAAATTGTTATTGCTTTATAAAGCCGTTATTACCTATTTTACGAGTTTTGAATACTGGTAGAGTTTTTGTTAAGTATTCATAAGTGTGCTACGTTTATGATGGTAATAGTGGTGAATCTCACGTGATATAGTTTTTGTGGTAAACGTTAACGTTATAAAAAGGTTTAATAAGCTACCGGTAGCGGACAACTTATCTACTAAGTACATAGCTCAACTAATATTATAAATGCGAAAATAAGTTTGTAACCTCTTCACGCGTTATCCACTAAACCAATCCACTTGAAGTTAAAATTTTCTATTCTATATAGAATTATATCGGAAAAAATTAAGGATTCGATAACGAACATTTAAGAGACGAATTTGATTATGCGTGAGCATTATAGTGCAGCTTACGATAAGGGTGTCAGAAGAATAAGGACGCTGGTATAAAAGGGCTTCTGATTTAAATTAGTTTTGTTCTATATATCATGCCCCTGTGGACGCTTCGGGACTTGTAAACGTAGGTAATCTGACATATGGCAAAGATTGAAATAAAAATGTTATGCTTCAAAAGCTTATTCTCGACTGGATTATTAGTGGGTAAATCGCCAAGCTCAATTCACATAACAACTTGAAAAATGACAAGTTCCTCGTAATTTGATGTCGAGAGGTGAGGGAATGACGTCAGTCGCGTACGGATAACTTGCTCATATAAATTAACGTATGGTGGCCGTGACGTCTTCTTAGCCTAGACCTTGACTCTGCGTTGGCTCACGGAATACGCGCTGGTGTCTACTCCATAAAGTTAATGCTCTATTTTGGACGTTAATTAAACCATAGCGCACAAGTTATGTTCGAGTGTTGGGTCAATTTGGGTGTTACAAATAACAACATTCAAAAGCCCATTAAAGACATAAAATATAGCGTCGCCGTCAAATATCACGTGAATATAATAAAATTTTGAACATCATTAAATTAAATTCCTAACTAGGAGGGCAGCGCCAGGAAAGGATTATAACTCGTATTTCCACACAATAACCAATCAGCCACGATAGGCTTGGCTTGTAAATAAATATAATTTATAAATGTTTGAATATCTTTTTTTTCTCTACGTGCGTCATTCGACGTTCACATATCATTATAATCCTAATTTGGTAGACGATAAGAAATGAAAAATAAAGCACATATTTATCTACTAATGCGTATATATAAATAGTTATGAGTTTTGCTTAAAATTATTTATTTATTAATAGGCAACTGGAGAAACAGAAGAACTTGATGAGTCAAACCATTTTTCACACATTTTCATTTTTATACTAAAGGTTATTACGATAAGTACAAAGATTTCAACACCGGCTGAATTTCATTAAATATACATTTGTTACAGTGTTAACTAATAAAATGTAACTGAACCGTTAAGACTTTCCTTATTGGATGATACTAGTGTTAATCCTATTCTTAATCTTAAGCAAGAACTAATCACTTTTTCATTTTATATCACGATAACACAACTGTTATCAATCGGTAACAGAATTGCTAATTGCCAACAAAAAATATTAAAAGAGGTTACCTTTACCGCTGAAAAGAAAATTAAATAGATGTTGTGAGATGTACAATATATTTCACTCTAAGTTGATGATACTTCAAAAGTGCAAGATTGCGCGTGCGCAGCCGCTCTTTAAAGAGAAGCTGATGGCAGTAATGATATCTTAGTAGAAGTTGTGAATACTCTTGCCGAATTTTATTAACATTTTATGACGTAGTTTAAATAACTGTTGAATTGCTGATTAGCGAAAGAACACCTGACCACAGACAAGTCAAGTACTGTTATGGTTTCCACATGTTGAACTTTGATCGTATCGTCTGTCTGACACCCAAGCGTCAAAATAGAATTTTTATTTCATCATTGGTAATTTTGTTTTCAGAAATCAATTCAATTTTATGATAAAGGCAGTCAGTATTCAAAAGGCAGTCAAGACAGAACTGATGCTCTAAACAAATTAGTGGTGTGCTGAAAGTAGTCTCGGGGTCTTTTCTACTAGTCGACACAAAATATCCCGATGATGTCACGTGTTTGGCGCACGATCGTACAAAACAGAAAAACACTAGCGCAATTATAAATATTTTGCGGTTTTAAAATATCGCAATGGTTACGTCAATACCCATACCTATTACCTAAACCGGTAAATTATAACTTGGTCATGAAATGAACTTTGAACTACGATAAACATCTTCTTTCAGATCGGCTGTCGCCAAGGGACTCTGGGCTGTTAGTCGACATAATTTTTCCCTCGGGAGTAATTATGGACATGCGGCCCTGCGGACCTTCGGAGTGCGTTAGAAGTTAAGTATATAAAAACAGAAAGGTTCCTACTAAATCGACGATTTATAAAAAACCCAATCGGTCCCAATTGTCACCCAATAGGTCGATGTCAAAAAATTATGACGTCGGATCGGACCGTTCAAATCTGCTTATGACTCGTCGCTGACGAACTAAAAAAAAAATATTTTACGTGCACATATTTTCCAATTCAGTTCCTACGAATGTAATATAAATAACATTATTATGTTCAATTATAACGAGAAGTAGTCTCAATACATTTGAACTTATTAGGTCATCGAGACTCATTCGAATAAAGTCCAATGTGTTCGCTGATAATATGTCAATCACAGCGGACTTTGACCTAAAAGAACGATCGGGGTTAGAAGCCAAGTAAATCAACCATTTTGTGATAATTACCAAATAAAAAAGTGCAAAAACACCTAGAATCAATATCACATTACTGGAACGATAACATAATGTAGGTATTTTTATAAGATATTTAAATAATAAGATAATAAATAACCTATCAGGTTTAGTACATATTAGCAGGTCAAGAACATTATCAAAATATTAAATATTTTGCAATACATATAATATGTTGACGTAACCAAAAACCCCGTCACCGCAATCGTCAAAAATTACGTATAGGTCCAAAGTCCATTCTACATATATATACGATTTATTCTGCAACTCTATAGAAATTATCGGTCTCGAATTGGACTTTGTACAGATGAGAAACTGTTGATAAGCGTAGAGAATACTAACTCTAGTGACTGGTAAAAAGGTCGATATTATGATGTGAGTGAATGGGAGGAAAAATGTTATCTAATATTTGTTGACGAGGGCAATTTGCAGAGGTGTTATGAGAATGTTATTTATGAGTTGCGTGAAGATGATGATGAAGCAACAATTTTTCAGATTTTAGGTGGATTTGTAGGAAGGTCTGAAAAAGAATTTTATGTTTATTATGTTTTATTGAAGGTTCGCAAGCGACAGGGTCGATAAATAACTAACTAATGAAAGTATTAGCGTATATTACAGACTGAAAATATATGGTAAGAGAAAATAAAAGCAACATACAAAACGAAATGAAGTCCCGCCGGCACTTATTTTAAGGAAAAAAATATAAATGGAAGAAAACCGCAATAATAAGTACCTATACGAATTCGAAGGGATCCAGAATAGAAGGGATCGTGCTGGGACGAAGAAGAAGAAGACGACAACTGAAAGAAAAGATAAAATAAACGTCGTAGTCTTGATTAAGAAACCAGTCTGTCCGAGTAGGCTAGACCTGGGTCGGATGAAAGCAGAAATCGGCAGTAAGCTGTATGGGCCCTTAGTCGCTACAAAGCTGCAGAATCAGTAAACAAGATAGCAATTGATTATATTTAAGTTGGAAAAAGCCCTTATTGATAAAATATTAAGCAAGAAGAAACAACGAAGGCACAATCCATTATTTATCGTTCTTGCAACTTCAATCACTGATATAATTTGCGGATTAATTCTCTATCAGAAAGGTCTTATCAACTATAAAATCGCCTTAAGAAGCCCCTGGTTGGATATAAATATATATGATATCAGCATTTGATAGGATGTCCTGTAAAATGACAAATAAAACGTAATAATATATGCGTACATATATAATTACGCATTTTTCCTGAATGAGATGCTTGTATTCGCTAAAGGGCTAAAGGCAGAAATATTTGATAAATTAATGCGTTTGACTGCCAGACTTGGAACGAGTGCAAAAATACCCCAAAATGACAATCAATATCACAGTCGAAATAATAGTCAACCGAATGTTAAAAGTTTTCATGCAGATCCTTATAATTTTAAAAATACTCGTAGATATTCAGTTTAATCCTTTTTTTAAATAAAATATATTTATATTTTCATAAATATCTTAAGTTTTACCAATGACAGAGATCAGTATGCAGAGATCGTGGCAAGTGGAAAGAGGTAGTCTCTGCCTACCCCTCCGGGAAAGAGGCGTGATTTTATGTATGTATGTATGTTTACCAATGACCACTGAAGTCGACGATGACACATCAAGTTAAAAGCAAAGTCATCCTGACTCCAGTATTTCATGCTACAATTATGACATGATTGGCATAACAACGCTATTAAAACAGTGTTTTCTCAGTAATCGATAAATTAATCATGGATGTAGTT
Organism: Amyelois transitella; assembly: GCF_032362555.1. Taxonomy (NCBI): domain Eukaryota; kingdom Metazoa; phylum Arthropoda; class Insecta; order Lepidoptera; family Pyralidae; genus Amyelois; species Amyelois transitella. The sequence continues at coordinate 6,674,835 of NC_083522.1, read as the reverse complement.
GTAATTGACGCTGCATGAGTTTGCATCCTTTTATCGGTGCTATTTTATTAATTCAACAGATGAGCTATATTCTTGTTTTCTAAGAAAAGAAAAACATCGTGAATATCTTTTTATATATTAAAATAAAAATCCAAAAAAAGAAACATTTGTCATATTTACTTAGTACACATTTGACGTGCATTAAGTTTAAATTAAGAAAGAAGTTTAAATAATTAAATTATACCTACTTCACTTTTACTCATGTTTCTCTTTCAATTTTGAAAAAGAAACATGAGTAAAAGTGAATGTCCATAAAGCTGTAGGCATCTTACTTTAACCCTGTCTTCCTTATGTAAATTAACGAATTACTAATACCTACCAATAAACTAATAAGTATGTCCGAGTGCGTTTAATAATTACATAATTATTTCCGCGTCGACTTTTGGTACAACCACTACCAGAAGTGTGAAAACCCTGACATATTAACTTCCACGATGACGTACAGGAACCAGTTCTGATACTGGTTTTAATTTTACGTAAATTGGATATGTAAAGTGAATGGCTTGGAAATCTTTCTCCAAAAATTCGAACCAATGAAGTAAAAATTTCGGATAATTCCAAAAGTATTTCTGCGTATCTAATAAGTCTCTAGTAAATTAGGTTTACTTGCAAACTTGACTAAAATAAAAGTATGAGGACTGATGTTGAGTCAAAACCTAAGTGAAATTTTTCGTTCCTCTTTAGTGATTGCACATCAGAATCTGTAACCATGGTAGGTATATATAACATACGAGTAGTTCAGGCTCCTCTTCAAGGTTGCAGATGTGAGGTGAGTTCCTTAGTGTGTGTTTTGTCTCCAGAGAAGCAATCAGCCCCCATAGCATTGCGCGCGCTTTGTCATATTTATCGCGGGAAAAATTATCGCTGTCCCCTTTAACGTCATAATAAAAAGCGAAACAGCGTCTGTATGGGGGCTGCACAGATGACAAGATGATGGTGAATTCAAGAAACTACAATATAACTAAGCTAATATAGTTTGATTTATTGAAATAAATAAGTACTTTTGAGTTGACCCTTAGAAAGCGAATGTTTATAAGATAGGTATTAAAATAAAAAAAGAGGATTTTTATACCAGGTTTGTGATATTTATAAATTTATATACTTGGCAGCTTCCGCGCGACACACCCATTTCTGTGGGAGAGGCAGACGCCCCTCCACTTTCCACGTGTCTTTTACCAATGTAGTTCGTTTATTTTTATCATTCTACCTATTCACTTTGGCGTAAGATAAAATGTAAACAAAATCGTGCTTTCGATGTTTTTTTAAAATAAATAGGCAGCATAAATGATTACTTTCTTATTTAGTCGGTTGCCAGGTCCAAATATGCTTCTCAAGTTCAACAGTATCTATCTAAAATAAAATATTCATAAAAAATAAAAATGACGTATTTTGATAGGTTTAGAACGTCTCCACGTATGTATATATATTACTATAGGGCAAAAGCACTGAACTATCAAGAAGTGCATTAAAAAATCCCAAAACAATTATTGGATCCCAGAATTTGTCATACTCGTATATTTTCATTCTATAATCACCACCAATATTGTTGTCAGCAGACTACGAGCTCTGAAGCTAACATCTTCAACCGAAATAGAAAAAAAGCTTTATAGAGGAAGAGATAGAGATAAATTCCCATCACATTTTCTAGTCACTACCCACTGTCTATCAAGTGGGTCTATAGGTGAATCGATTTTGCACACTCTAGTTTCAATCAAAACTGTTTTACAAAGTTATTATGTCTTACTTTCTGGTTAAATTCCAGTATTGAATTCTTATATATCTTATTGTCAATGACACGGCTAACGCGGATGAGGAAAATTTAAGACGTTTAAAAATATTCTAATTTCAAGGAGAAATAATATTGCATAAGAAACCAATGGCTTTCCCGTTTATTATTAGTTACAAAATAATCTATTTCTGAGCAACTCTACAGTTAATATTAAGGATAGAGATGTATTTAGTCTGCAATGGTTGATTGTTTGAAGATTACAGCGATATTTATAAAATAAAAAGTAGGTGTAATAATACCTATCTTCTACTAATATAAAATCAGATGTTCATTTACACACATATCAATGCACAGCCCAAACGGCTAGGATTAGAAATTTGATATATGAGTTCCTTATGTGGTCTTGGCGTGCACTAAGAGAAAGTATACCGGCATTTCCGCGGGAACGGAAATTAAAGGGATTTTATTGGACAAGGGGCTCCCTTGTGCAAGCAGGCTCTAGTAAAACATAAGAATCTGTACATTTTAGTATAACAATCGTATTTTTTTTAATCACTCCTACAATGGTGATATCCACAGGAAGAGATGGAGAGGCCCTAATCTACTTTGCCGGAAACCACATGGGTAAGTAGTTCCAGAAAGCAACAAAAAATTTTTCCTCTCTATAATCTTATCACGTACACTTGTATCCGTCAAAATTATTACCTAGTTATTGTTTATAATAATACGTTTTATGTTGCCAACTCAGTCTAAACATACAAATAAGGGTCTTGATACTGGATTGGAAATTTTTGTAATAATATAGTAGTGTTATCAACGTTTGTTTGGGTGTCTCACCACATTAAGATAAGATGTATGAAAAATATGTGCGCCAGAAATTTGTGAAGATATAAAATTATAGGTAAATACGAAACCGGATGTAGCTAATCAATATATCACGCGATATCTGATGAGTGTAGAACTATTCGCTGATATTTTTCACGAGTCTAGGTATAGGTATACTATAAAATATAGCAAAAATAAAATGTTGCGGACAACGGACAAAGAAGTTGTTTTAATTCAGCTGGGATAAGTTACCTACAGACAGAAGTATACAGGATATCTGGTAAGTCGCGTTACATATTTGATAACTTTATAAAATATAAAATCAACGAAATATATGTAAAAATAATCAAAATAGTCCACAAAGTCTCAAAATGTTTGGACACTTCGCGCACTCTACGCGCATCCAGCGCGTCGACTGGTGCCGTCAGTGCAGCACTGTCGACTTGTCGTTTAAATTCGAGCCGTCCGCGTGGATTCCCACACCTTTTGTTTTTGTAATATATAGCTAAAATTGTAACCCCCTTTTTTAATATTATTTGGAACGAGGATCACATACTGAACTTTCAATATCTAATGCGATTTACCCGACACCCTGTATAACTTCTATCAAAGTCTATAAGAGGAATCTGATTGACATATAAACGCATAGCCCATACCACAGGTAGAAATTCAAAAAACATTTAGGTTTCTTATTGGTCTAGAAATGTAATATGAGAGCATTTTCCGACATTATGACCGCAAAGGAATTTATTACGATTTTTAATACACATTCTTTCTGGACTTTTCCGATATAGAGAATTGTGGAAAAATATTTCCCTTTAAGAACATATGTAAGCACACAACAAATAAATAGGCTGGCTCAATTGCTCTAGTGGCGACTAGAACACAATTGAAACTAATTGTGTCCTACCATGCGACTTGCACAACATAATACAAAAATGTGGCCAAGGGATATTATTATTTATCGATATAAAGCAAAGCTCTCTTTATCTCTCTCTTCTTGTAGTAAAGTATTTTCTGTTTGACTGCATTCTCAAATGCAGTGGCGGATTCTAACTCCCCCAATAATAAAAATCATAGATACGCCTCTCTTGTGAGTTGGCTTCAATGCTTGGGTCCGCCATGATATTTAACATGTGAAATTGTATGCACACATCAAGGAAAGATGTTATGTTTAGGCTAGGGTTATGTTTAACTATATATTTCTTTGGGCTCAATTCTCATGCCAGTCATTTTCTTTCACTCTCATCATATAACCAACCAATTTAATATTGTATTCCCAACTATTGGCTTTAAAATTTAGTCACTGACAATGATGTCAGTGACTAAATTTTAAAGCCAATAGTAATAAAAAAAATCTGATAATGTATGAACATTATCAGATTTTTTAAGGCACTACTTGATAATATTCTTATTTCCAGTTGCCTCTTTTAAATAACTAATGATTCTGTTTTTACATTGTTCAATATGTACATTAAATCTCGTCTCTTTTCAGAGGGGTAGGCAGCGACTACATCTTTCCACTTGCCATAATCCCTGTATACTTTTTTTGCTTCACCGGCATTCATAAAATTAAAAATTTAAATTCAAAACTTTCATTTCAATATCACTTAATAATTGTCATATCCTTGGGTTCACAACATTAGTTGACTTGAAATAAATTACTTAAAACTATTTTTACTGACACTTCTTAAGCGTCAGTGCAGAAGAAGCAGTAACAAACTGCACTGCAGCATTTTCTTCAATAACGGCAACTTCACAATTATCCAAACTTGGAAAAGAAATGTGGATGAAAGAATACATTGTTATGTATGATTAATAAATTTATATGAAACAAAATATAATATATAATTTTATATGGAATGGCAATTTTAATAAAATAATGCACAGAGGGTACTGAATAATTTTGACATAAGTCACACAATTTACTAAATAAATATTTTTTTTAAACATTTAAAAAAACAATGTTTAAAAATTTTAATATTTTTTTTTTTTTCTGTTTATATGGGTATGAATATACTTGATAATATTATTTTACCAATTTAATGAAAAGAAACAAATATTTCAAAATGTAAGAAGTTTATAATAGGACCACTCTCATCTCTTTCCCAATATGTCAGAGAAGGCGACAAAGGGAATGGCTAATAAATTTGAGATTCTTCTTGTAGGCTAGCAACCTATCACTATTTGAATATCAATTCCACAATTAAAGACAGTTGGCTCTGTGTACCCCATAAGGGATAAAGACATTGTAATATATGTGTAAAAGTGTCAGAAAAACCTAATATTAAATCAATACTTATAAAAGATACCAATATCCATTATAATAAATAAATACGAAGCAAATTACACAGATTGAGTAAACCTCAAAGTAAGTTTGAATAATAATTAATATATTTTTAATAATGAGAAATGGCTTATACTTTAAGGAAGAATGCTGTCATCAAAACTACCAGCATCTATAATGTTGACCCACATAGCCCAGACAGGCAGATAACCCTTAAATTATATACATTGGGTAATATACATAAGAGGTCAAACTCGTTCTGCTAGTTCCGCGATCATCGCGTAGAAGGGAGATAAGTGGCAAAGCAAATACATTTAACTAAGCACACAGAAAATACCTACACTTTGTTATTGTCACTTATGTTTGAATAAGTAGATGTTTGACAAAATACCTACGTGTGCGATCATGCATACCTACATAGAATTTGACCATAGATTTATTTGAAACAGTTTGGATGTATGAACAATTAAAATAAGGTTTTATTTGCTGCTAGAAAAATGCAAAGCGATTACGATAGCTGAAGTCCATGGTAAAGTTCGACGTATTTAATTAGTTTGTTTACTACAACTTTATACTGATGTTTACGCAAAGCTAGAGGCATAATTTATGTTATCTTACCTTCATCACAAAGACCCATTGTTTCGGAAGTCACTTTACACTAGAATATAATTAAAAATATCTAGAAATTCCATTAAATTATTAAATAATAGAAGTAGAGCAATTTTAATTGATTTTGACATAAGATTATGGATATGACATTTCCAATTTGACATTTGTTTGACAAATCACCGGAAGAACGAATGAATGATTTAATACCTGTGGCCGGGGTTGCCCGATCAAACAAATAGTTTTGTGTAATAGAATAGCGCCATCTGTTGCAGTTTTGATACATTTAAACTTATAATACAATGCAGTAGATGTCGTTCAAACTACAAAATAAAAGAAGTTGAAGACTCTTGACTTGACCAATGTTGGATTTTTGGACGCAATTCGTAAAAGCAGATTACAGACACACCACACACATAATTTGAATGTCTCTTTGATAGCAAACATTAAGTTTTTTGATTCCTAAATAACGTTTGCAACGGCATGTTCAAGCGATTGTTTTTCTCAGTCAGATGTAAGTAGGTACCTACTCGCAAGTAGATTGTTCTAATACATATACAAAACCTATCCATTTCATGTAAATAATTATACATCACACAATTTACCAATAAAATACAAGACGACTAATTACATGTCATAGGTACTCACTTGTGAAGGCGAAACGTGTCAATTTCATAAGGTAGGTATGCTTTAAAAATAGGTAGTTGCATCTAGTAACTCTTAGTTTTCCGCAGAATTAGAGAACTAGGTTGTTTTATCCAATAAAAATATTTACCATAGTTTTTTCATTTTCAGTTTTTCAATTTACTCTCCATATTAATTTTACGTACTTGAAAAATTAAGAAAAGCATTAAGAGCTTTAAAAATGAAAATACCTAGTTGGCGTAACTTTATATCAAGCGATTGGTAGATATTGGCTGACGGACTTAACTTAGGTGATTGAAAGGTCCTTGGCGGATGCTGACCGGCAGAGACTTCTTTGTCGTTTTGTTATAGCTGATGTCTGAAAGGTGATCTGAATTTGACGAAATTTTCAATATAAAGAACAGCCACTATGCTTTATTTATAACTTTCTAATAAGTAGGTAGGTATAACTTACGTAGAAAGAATGATTGACTGACAACGCACATTCTAAACCTGTAGGTTCCCATATCTAGAGTAGGAGTGCATGAACAATGTGGATTTACTACCGGTTAGAAACTGAAATAATTGCGTTTTCTCCCTTTATGCAGGTAAAACCGGGCATTCTAGTATGGAATGGAAACAAATTAAATTCGCGCAAGTGAAGCCGCTGGAAACAGTTATTCAATACTGTATATAACAAATAGAATCAAAACAAACGAAGCAAATTATAACCCGAAGATATCTGGTTGCCGAGTCGCGACGAATATGATTAAATAGCAGTCTATTCCGAGAGCCATTCGAATATATTTTTGTGAGATATGGCCGACGGGTAAATAACAACAAAAATACCTATACTTATTATATAGATAGGCATACGTCTTGTTGAATGTGGGTCAAGAACGTGATTGGAGATTTTTAGAATCCCTGTATTTCGACGAATTATGTAAGGTTCGCCCACAGAAATCTAAATCAAAGGTAATCCTTAGACATAAGTTTAGAAGTTTTATTTATTAAATGATAAGGGAAGGTAAGTAGGTACTTAATTTTTTCGCCACAGAAGCGGCGCCCGTCCAAGACGCCCGTACATGCCCGAAGGGAGTTTCATTGATATTCACTTAGGAAGACGACGACAAGGAGGAGACAGAAATGTAGGTAAGGTTTACAGTATGGGGCCTTCCCTATATTGAAAGTATGTCTCTAGTAGATATATAGTAAAATAAAACTTGTATGACTTGTTCTATTTCATTTTTTTAAATATTGTGAATAAGTAGTTAAGTTACTACCTACTAAAGTAATTGTGTGGAATAACCGTAAATACTATAAGTACTCGTGATGCCTTCATAATTATATAAGTATTAGGTATAAGTCGGGTTGCCATCTCAAAATTTGGAAAACCGGACAAGACGCGTGAAAACCCCGGATTTTAGAGTCCGAAAGCCGGACATGTTAACAAAATCTTTTAAACATATACAATGCAATAAAAGACATTTGAATATTAAACAACAAATCAGAACATTTTTAAAGTTTAGACCTACAGCAATGTAAGCGGCCCAAATTTTTTTTATTTATTAATATTTTAGAATCCGGTCTACAAGTGAAACCTTCCCCGGACGCTCCCCGGATGCCCTCTAAACTAGGACAAATCCGGGGAAACCCGGACGGATGGCAACCCTAGGTATAAGGTAACATGTTTTTGTAATTGTAATTTTAAGAACTTAAAATTACAAATTCTGATACATGTGCTTACATTGATATACCTACCTACCTGCATTTGTTTCAGGGCCATAATTCACTACTTTGGGGTCTATTCACAAAAGTTGACAAAGCGAATTAAATATGCCTTATTTTGTCTTTTGTTTCACCTTTGTTGGAGAGAGGGAGAAGTCCATACCTACCACGCCTTATCGTTTAAAATTGCCGCTTGTATCCTGAGAGTCTATGCAAGAACGTTGAAAAATGTCTCTTCTACTCAACTAGGTAAAGGGTATTATAAGGCACCACCTAATTAAATACTACTGCTCCCCATACTTATTCGGCCGTGGTCCTACACATCAGGCGGCAGATGCATGCAAGCATTCTCGCTGTCACTGTCCTACGCCAACATTTAGTCTTACCAATATTATGCAACGATTTATATGGATCTATATATCGTGACGTCACGGTATTGGCAGGGTACGAAGCGACTCTTGTTGGCACGGAGCGTAATGCATCGGTCGTTCAATGACATGGTTCATTTATAACAGCGTTGTCATGACGCGATCCATTCATACCGATTCTACCAGGAAAGGTCTGTAGGAAGCAGTTCAGGTTTAGTTCAATGATGTGGCAGTTAAAGTCGCGCTTCCAAAGGATTTTGAATTTTCATAAAGAACGAATAATCCTGTGTACGGTAGCTTCTTGAAATGGAATTGTTCCGAAAGCGGTTTACAGACATGAACTGTTTAAAACTGTTTTTATTTAATAATTTGATTGCGGTGATGAGACGTTATCAAGTGTTTGTGGGCGAGATAAAATTTTTGCCACTACATAGGTACCTACTTGTTGTAAGTAGTTAGGTAATTAAGTAGGTTCTTACTGTATATTTACTTTACTTATGTTTATTTATCCTTTTGGGGCATAAAGTGCTGCTGAATAGTTTCATGATGGAATTAAGATTCAGATAGTAATAAGTTGACTAAGAAAAAAAAATTTTATGGCAATAGTATCATCAATAGGCTATGTAATATTATGACATCTTACAGAAACCCATTGTTTCCTTGTGTCTGTCTGTCCTGTACTTGTCAAGTCATTTCAAGGCAATCCACTAGAAGACAACTCAGGTGTGTATGTTTAATTACTACGTAAGATATATTTTTAGTGCCGTGTGGTTGCCGGCACCAATAGAAAATAATAGGACCACTACATCTCGCTCCCATGGATGTCGTAAAAGGCGACTGAGGGTTAGGCTTAGGTATAAACTTGGGATTTTTAGGCGATGGACTAGCAACCTGTCACTATTTGAATCTCAATTCTATCTTAAAGCCAAATAGCTGAACGTAGCCTATCAGTCTTTTCGAGACTGTTGACTCTATCTACCCCGCAAGGAATATAGACGTGATTATATGTACCTATGTATATATTTTTAATCGAAGCTATAATTTTGTTTTACATAAAGGCTTAGTAGATACCTAACTCATGTTTCGGCCGAGATTTAAGGTCTCTATTTGTAAATTGACGTCGTAGATGAAAACGCGCCGCTGCAGTGTAGTTTGTCTCGCCGCTTATTTTACACTTGCGCTTTAGAGTAGAAGTAGGTATCCAATACAATAACTTATGTACCTAAGTAATGTTTGACGTCAATAAGCAATATCTTGTTATACAATGCTGATAAGTAAACTCAAACTCAAAAATATTTATTGTTTAAATGTGTAGACATGCGGTTGGAATACATTATAATGGTAACAACAGTTTGCCCCTTCAGACGTGCAATATTTTCATTTTCAACATTGTTAATACCAACACTTTAACTTCTTAAGACAATAATACAATCATAACATTTTTAGTAAGTTAGGATGTCTGAAAAACAGTTGTTACCTATACGATGGAAATTTTGAAGTAAAAGCCTTCGGCCTTACGAATAGGATAGCCTTAACAGCTGATTGCATTTTAAAACCGTGTCCGAGTATTCTCTGGTGAGGTGAAGGTCAAATTACCCTTGCTCCTTCCTTTTGCAAAAGAATAATGGTAAAGCAAAAGTTGCAAACTAGAGATCTATTCGAGCAAATGGAGTTTAAAGTGAGGATTTTGAAGAATTGACCTGACTAAATAGAAAGAAAAATGTCGGAATGCGGGCCCAGGGCCTCGAAGTTTAGTCACTGGGAACAAACAAAGATCATAAAATAATCATAGTCTTGAGTTGACCGCAAATCTTCTCTATGGAGATATCGAACAGAGAAAAATCTTATTGTGAATAAGAGGAAGAGTTGCCAACTTATTTATTCGTTCAGTTTGTTTTGTATGTGCTTATGCTTACACCTTCCTACTTTATTTACAATCAATTAACATATTGTTATGGACATTATGTAAACGATCTTTATTTCAATAATGTGTATGACCGTGTTAGGTAGGTAGGTATTGTAAGCATACGACATAGCACATTCAGACATTTACCAAGTATAGAAAATATGAAGTATTTATTTAGAAATAACTTCCTATATGACTAAAATTTTATCTGTATCAAACTGTGTTATAAAACAAAAAAAAAATATATTTATATAACGAATCGTTAGTGTATAATGTTAGGCATAATGATAGATACTTTTCGCTGTGCATTTTTCACTGTCAACTTGCCGCTGAAAACCTACCCCAATTCTTTTGGTAATTTTTGATGGCTTTGTCCTTTAGTAGTTTCCTATGATATCTACAGTAAGATATGGTTCTATTTAATTCTGTGGAAAACCATATGGCAGTATGGCGTTAGTTGTAGAATATTCATACTTCAATGCTAATCTGATAGCAAAGAAAAACATTACTAACTTTTACAATTTGCTGTTTCTCTTCCCAATTAACTTGCAAAAGTCAATAAAAAAATATTGGATTCTTTTAGGCAATGGATTAGCAACCTGTCAGTATCTCTGAATATGAATCGCTTTTTTACCCCGTAAGGGATAATTGTCAATTTCTCGTCAAAAAATAGAAGACACATCATAGAAGATGAAAAATTAAAAATCATGGCACACATAAAATTCCTAGCAGCAAGTTGCCAAAAAAAATTGGCTTGTCTACATGGCGACAGTACTTAGCGTTATGTGAAAGGCGAAATCTTGAATTTCCAGTTATTTGAGAAAATTTTTATCATACGCATACTTACGCTGGCTTACCTACGTTAAATCATTTAGACTTCCGTAGGTTGGCATTGATTAATATTCGGGTATTAACTTCATAGAGATCTAAATTAATCAATTCATTTCTATGGGCCTTTAGCTTTTAATTAAATTAATACTGAGCAATCAACCGCTAAAAATGTGTGTATAAGAATTGAAAAACTGCCTTTCTCCTGGCGTTATACCCGGTTACATCCACACGTCTCTGGAGAAAAGCATGGGATGTACTAACATTTGATTTTGACCATCCCGTGCTTCCTGGCTAATTTGAGTCAGGTTTTTTTTACAGGAGGTTTTTAATGAGATTATTTGTTTTTATGACACTGACAGCGTTAACAGAGCCAATGAATATAAGCTCTATGATTATGAACAATGTAATGTTTCCTTTTGCGCCAAATAAAGATTTTTCTTTCTTTCTTTCCCTATTTGAGTCTTGTGACAGACAGTAGATTATGTATAAGATGGTCTACTGGGACAAAATGGTCTCACTTTGTCCCACCATGGGCCAACTCAATGGGGCTTGTGGGCCAATGATCGAATAGATTCAGAATGTCTTAGAAACGTGTTTCAGATGAAATAAGAGTAATAAGAGTTAGTTTTGAAGAAGACAAAACTGGATAAAACTGATCTAGTTATCAGTTATCAGCAGGTCGGTGTCAACGACCCTGCAATGTCATCGGTATTACGATAACTACTCTCAATTTCTTATTGTTCGCTTTACAGTTTAATTCATTCATATACCACAGTGTATAAAAACCACTACACCTTGTGCTGTGTATCTAATAAGTACTACTTCCTACCTATCTAGGTAGAAACCTGTCTTAGCTAAGTCTACTTTTAACTGAAATTTCCTAAAATCTTAACTTAGAACACTTTTTGCACCAAAGAAAATGAAAATATCACACCACCAAAAACATTATAAAATGGTTTTGATGCACTAATCGCTATAATAATCACATCCATTAAAACACAAGGATGAAATAAATCCAAACAAAACTTTCTCATTTGAAAAATGTATGTTTTCTTCTGTAAGTATAATATTTTTGGCACAATCTAAAGCTCAAACGAGACGCATCGTTACAGTTGCCCTATATCTAAAATGCTTTTAAATTTAGGTACATTACAAGAGAAAACTTTCCCAAATTTTATTACTAGTTGTCCGAAATTGAAGAATGGGGGTATAAAGAAAAAGAAGTTTGCAGCATTTGTGACATGTGGAAAGTTCATTTTTTAAGCATTTGTGACATGTGGAAAGTTCATTTTTTATAAAATATGTATTTTACATGCATTGCATTTGGCTGCCTGTACTACAGCCTGTGCCTACGTAAATCGGTAAAAAATTTATTGATCGTTAAAAATTATATCAGTTAGTTATTACACTGGGTGAATGTTACGGACCCGATCAAAAAAGGCCTGTCATTACGGAATCATTATTTTTCCATTAGACTTCGTCGCAGACGTTCAAGCATTGACCGAATCTCATAAACATTATTCACAACTTTGCAGATTTTTAACCTTCAAGCCTTCTGATTTTCTTTTCTTAGATTTTCTTCTTGTAAACATCGATGTAATTATCGATGAACTTTTAAACTTGGGATTCTTCTTTTAGGCGTAGGGCTAGCAACCTGCCACATTATATTAATCTCAATTCTATCAGTAAGACTATCAGACTGGTAAATATTAAAAATAAGTCGTTTTCGCTATTCATGATGACTAAAACGAAGATACTTAACAGGACGTGTACAAATGTGTTTACAATCTACAATACTACGTACGTATATCATACGTTATCGTATCTAAGTAGTAATCGCCATAAGTACATAAGCAATTTTATTATGATTGATGTGACACGGTCGTGCACCTCACTGCCCTATAAAATATCTTGCCCACAATATTATATCATCTTCAAATGAGAGTAATATGTTCCCATAGATTTCCTTTATAAATCAGCTTGGTAAGATCCCAATAGCTTGAGCGACCTTGCCAGTTTGAAGGTCTCTGAAAAGTCTTTAGGCTGAAGATTTGTATAGATATTAAGACTCCTGTTTGGAGTTAGGAAAGCCACATAAATCAAAATTCTTATTATAACATTTTTAGGCTTATAATATAAACTTGGAATTCTTCTTTTAGCCGATGGGCTAACAACCTGTCACTATTTGAATCTCAATTCATCAAGCCAAAAATCTGAACGTGGCCTATCAATCTTTTTAAGACTTTTGGCTCTGTCTACTCCGCCAGGGATAAAGACGTGACTATATGTAGGTTTGTATGTAACATTTTTTAGATAGATAGATATCATAGGAAATTAGAAATTAAAAAATATCGGCCTAATGTAAGTCGAAATTTAATATTTCGTGCAAAACAAAAGGTTCGGAACTTCACTTTGAACACATTTTAAATTTCAACCTTTACCTATAATACTTACATACCTAGCCTCCGAATAAATTGGCTGGGTTGGGACAGACGGACGTGACGAAACCCAAAGGTCTCGTTTTTTGTTCCGACCCCTAAAAAGGTTAATAGACAAATATTTAATTGCTTTTCTTTTCCCTTCATTCCCAATTGTTTTGTGACGTAGGTAGGTATCTACGTGTAAAGTCTAAAGGCATTCCATTCATTTTATCCCAAAATGGGTTACTTATCATTGACGGGATACTTTTTTAAGTAGATTATATTTCTGAAGCTTCAAAATATCCTAAATTCAAGTCAAGTCAAAAAACCTACATGTAATTTTTGCAACAGTTATTTTATTTTAAAAAAATGTACTTATCTACTTAACAAATAACACTTTCAATGGACGCACGAAATATGTACCTATGTTTATCAAAGTTAGATTATATTTTTAGTTTATATTTTCAAGTCTTACTAATTATTAAAATGGTAAGTAAGTAATCATAAAATTAGGTACGTAAAATCTGTACATCGACATTATAGCAACCTAATTTAACAATCATCTATCAGAATGATTTTACTAAGAATAAAATAATGCGGGTATTAAATCGTAATTGAAAAAAGAAGGCGTGGGTGAAAGGAGTTCGATATTAATAGGATAAAATTGCGGATATTGATAAAAAATAATAAGGCAGGTACTTAAATCATTATCTGCTGCTTACCTATATGATAGACCGAATTTGTGGCTTTATTTGGTACGATACTTAAAACAAACATAGCTCTTTTTTCAAATACTTACATCATAAAGCACTCACAATCCTTTGGAATTAATTTTCTGCTATTTATATGTATCTTCAAAACAAAATCCTTGTTCAATCATTATGAAGGAGGACCAAGTTCGCAAGAACTTTTACGTCCCCAAGCGAAGGAAGTGTTGTTTTTTAAAATAAGTGCGAATATACTTTTCCAACTGTTTTTTAATTATTAGGGCTCCTCGTCAGAAAAAAGATAGCTAAGGAGTGAGAGAAATAGAGTGAAGATAAAACTGATGATAATAAAAATCGTAAGTGATGCCCAACAGAAGTAGGAAATTAAAATAATCGAACACACCCCTAAAATATGGAAAGGCACCTCATAATGTGTAATGAATTACAGATTCAACCTTGAGATGAGACATTTGACTTTTTCATGCTACTTCAATTGTGAAAACAATAGATAATTGTTGTTGTGATTAACATCTTCGTCGGAATTAAAAGATATGATATTGGTGTATCAGTCCTAGACAGGTTATGATAGTAGGTCGTATTTCAAAACGTAAATAAACGTGGTACCTACTTATGTAGAAAATATGATTAATTAGGTATTACTATTATTTTTATAACATTTTTTATTTCTTTTAGGCAGCAACGTTTAACTATGACCTTATTCTATCTATTATGAACGCTTATCTGATATTTGTCATTGAGTAATCCTCGTGTTTGTATGGCATCATAAACATGCTTATCTTATTGTCTAAAACAAAAAAAAATTACTAGTCGCCTTTACTTACCTAAGAATTTAAAATGAAATAACCTTTGATGCATTCACCTATGTTAATTTTGTTTTTATGTGTTTACATTCCTTAAATGCAATATGTCGTCATAGCGTCAAGCTAAAATTTTCAGGCTAGCTAGGTACACAAAAGTTGAAAGCAGAACATTAAGGCACAATGCAATTATTATTGGGGTGAGTAAGTGAAGACAATGTCTCATTCACTAGAGCGTGTATTGTGTCCTGCTAAAGAAGAAAGACTTATACAAAGTTTTGGGCATATAAGTAAAACAATTGTTTTTTATTTGTGTGAGTGTGGCAACAAGAGTGGCCGAGAGGAACCAAAAAAATAATAATTTAACCATCGACGCCGAAGCTATCAAACCAAAACCAGATAGGTAACGAAAGTACTTACTTTTTTTTTATGAGCTACTTCTCGTTCGAAGCTGGGAGCTATTTCTAGTAATATTTCTTAAGTGATTTACCTCAGCAAATTGAACATTTCCATTTAATGATATTTTTGCCTATAATCAATTAAGTACTTAATTATGCTTGCATTTATTTATGGCGCAAACAGATGCAATCCTATGCAATCTATGTTTAAAATTAAATAAGGTAAATTTTATTGTTTTTTATCATGTTGAGTTATTAATGTTAATTTTGGTGGCAACGGCTTCTTGTTCAACCACCGAAACACTAATTATGTTCCGGCCACCCGGACCACTAAAACTCATTTGATATCGTTCTTGTAATACCCAATTATTTTTGTCAAAAACCGCATTGTTTCCACAGCAAGTTGCGATATATCTTCGAGTGGGTAGGTAATGATCCTATTATGAGTTGCGTATTGATTTTAAGACTTCAGAACGAACGAACTATGAAGTTTAAATTCTTCTTTCTAATAAAAATCACACACTTTCTACACTCACTAGGTTCATTTCATATTATCAGTATTAATTTGCAAGGTAGGTTACATAGATAAATCTGAAAGCCTAGTTAAAGTTTTCCTAACAGTTACTAAAGTCGTGACGTAATTTATAATTTTCATGAAGTCTTTATCTCTCCACAACACTTTTCGCCTGCCCGTTAGGGAATATTCACACCGGTAGTACATACCTAGTATTTGCAGAAAGCTGTCCTCTAGCCTCATCGTCGACGACAGGAGGTAGTCCGTCCCCTCCAGCTCACTCGGTGCCAGCATATCGCTCCTCATTTTCACACTTACTGCCACACAAATTGAGTCCAATTTAGAACATCCGCTATCTGAATCCCATTTAGCACTTCACACGCGGTAAAAGTCGCGTTACGTCACATCGAGGTACGGAGTAAACACGTTTTTATTTATTTATTCACTGGTTTTGTACAAGTGAGTGCTGGCTGGCGACTTGTGGAGGTGTGTTCGAGCCGGGCCCGGAGTTCGCGTGTGGTTGTTGTTGGTATGATAAGACAGAATGCGCGGCCGCGGGACGCGCCTCGTCAGTGACATGCCGCCGCTTCTATCCTCACAGCTGATTCGCCCACTATAAATAATACGAAAATATTTGGATGCAGTTTGGCGGTATCGGATCTGTCAGATGGATTGAGCATTTCGAAACATTTATCATCTTCTTGAAGGTTGTGAACTGGCCGATAAGTAACTACGATACTTACAATTGTTAAGATGATGTTACATCGATACCTAGGTAACTTTCATACCAATATCACCTTAAAATCATATCTACCTACATACATACATAATTAATCACGTCTATGCCTTGACATCGCCTAAAAAACTAATCCCAAGTTTATAAGCGCCTTTATGCGACGTCTATGCGAAAGATATGGAGTAATCCTATTCATTTTTCCCTTGGTGCCGGGAACTACAAGGCATTACCTTAAAAAATGGGAGGAGACAGACAGAGCTTGAGGTCCATCAAATTGCAGGTGTCACACCTATCTATTATAGTTTAATTACTTAAATTATAGACTTATTGCTGGACTATACCACGCGAGTGAGGCCTTAAACAACTGTCAACTTAAATTTTTGATAAACTTTAAAAGAAAACTACCATGCACACTTTAAATCAAGTGGAAAATAATGAACATTAAAATACAGAAGACAATAAATAACTATATCCCTACCATGGTAGATACAAACTCGATGCAAGTCATACGCGTGGCGTGGTACAGAAATTAGAATTACCTACCTACCTACTTAGTAACATGCAATTGATCTCGAGGACACCATGCATTCAGCTAGTAACAACATTGCATTCAATCATCAATTCACAACGAATCACAAGTGATGCACTAATATATCATTTTAATACTGGATTGTTGACGTATGATTTGAAAAGAAAAAAGTTTTTATCAGAAGCAGTAAAGAAAGTAGCGGCGAGTCATGTTTATTGATAGAAATCCCGGCATAAGTATAAAACATGCCGTATCCCGGGATGTTAGTCAAGTGGAGAAACTACTATTTTAAAAGCTACTTCTAAGATCTAACCTCGCTATTAATTTTGTGTTTATGAAAGGCTAGCTCAGCCGGCATGACATAAGACATCAAGGGCAATTTCTGGGATATCTGTTCTGTCTTAATTAAGTATACTAAGGAATAAAAATAAAAGAAGTTAAAATAGTGCCATGTGGTTCCCGGCACTTTAGAATAGGATCTCTATCTCTTTCCCATGGATATAGCAAAAGGTGACTAAGGGATATGCTAATAACCTTGGGATTTTTCGTTAGGCGAACTTCAAACATGTCACTATTCCATCTTTGCATTTATGAACGAGGCGGTTCAGTCTTTGCGTGACTGTTGGCTATGTTAACACCGAAAGGGATAAAGACGTAATTAAATGTATGAATGTAAAAGAAACACACATTTTCAACTAAATTATCCCAAGGTTTAAAACAATTTATATTGTCAAGTTGAATCTAACACAAAATGCAGTAAATTGACAAACGAGTCTATTACTACATGGCTACGGATTATGTTCGAAATAATTATGACAACCCAGACAAGTACCACATTCTAGCACTTGCTCACCTACATTTTTATTCTAAAAGACTGGGCCCACAGATTATAATTATGGAGGTTTTTGTATCTGAGAGTACGCATTTCTATGAGTAGAATTTATACCGTAAATATTAATGTACTAAAATGTTTGGGAGTTGAGTCGTTTAGTTAATATTATTATTATAGGTCTCCCACATAGATTCATTGTGCAATGATCGTAATATCTTCAGTCTTTTTAATGGACAGTGAATTGCCGCTCTACGCTTAATTGTAACTCAATGGCCGAACCTGTTTTAAACACGTGTACTTAGCATTTATCATTTAATTTGTAGGTGCAATGAAAGTCGAATTCCCATTTTAATAAAAAAAATATATTTTATGTTGTCCATGTACTAAGTATATACCTACATATCAATATTTCAAATGCGAAAGTTTGTGAGTATGTCACTATGGATGTTTATTACTCTTTCACGCAAAAACTACTGAACCGATTACGATGAAATTTGGTATATAGGTAGCTGAAGACCCAGAATAACTTATAGGCTACTTTTTATCCCGGAGTTCCCGCGGGATTGATAGGGTTTCCATGCGGACGAAGTCGCCTCTAGTATATGTACCTATAATAAATACACTATCAAAAATAACAACACAAAAAAGAATCGCTCAAATTATTATTAGTATAGATATCTTTCCACTTTATCCAAATACCTATTCTAACTTCATTATCCTCTTATCACATTATGACGGCAAAATAAATTTAACATTACCAAACAATGCGAATGAGCCAAATATCTACATAACTACTGGGTTGCATAACGTAAATTATCTGTTATTTTCGCAAGATACCAGTGTCTGTAGCGGTTACCAAGACTTTGCAAATCCTGTAGGTAGGGTAGATAATGAGCTGATATAATAAAAGTAAGTACTCATACATATGTCTCTCATAATACTGACAAAGGTATATGCATTTAGTTTTATTGCTAACCGATGCTCTAAAGGCAAGAGAAAACGTTACGAAGAAACTTGTACATTCATATACCTGGATATGTTACCATAATGTCTGGGTTATATTCCCCTACAACGGTTGCAGACGTCAGGCGGGAATCGCTTCGTGCAAATACCTGACTTACCTTCCCAATTCAGCCTCCATAATATGGCACGCGAGACACTCCGAGTTTCTCTTCAAAAATCATCAAATGCATTACCCTTATGTTATTTACCTTCCAGTTGGTTTAACTTTCCGAGTAAGAACATTGTCAAGATTGTTAACGACAGAACTGTCTAAACAAAGGCAATGTTTTCTTTAAAGTGTTTATATTCATAAGCGACAGGGGTCGCTCTTTGACCCTATCGTAACTAAAATATAGGTAAGTTCGTTCAGCGTGAATATTTTAAACTTTTTAAGGTAACATGTGACGATATTCATTTCACATGGTCTATTAATACGATTATCATCGATTTAAAGACCTCATCACACAGTTATCGTTGAAGATAGGTTACCTACATTTCATTAACGGGAAGATTTATAAAAACTTGTTTTCACATTCTTGCAACCAGATGTGTAACCATGATCCAATATGGGTTAGTTACCCCTGTAAAAAAAGGTCGCGGTGGCCAGACGGGAGTCGCTCCAAGTAATACTTGCATTCTCAAGGAACGTAGTCGAAGACGTCCAGAAAGGTGACGCAACGGTTACCACGGATTTTAGCCCGTATTCCCGTGGTTATTAGAGGAAATTTAACGGTTGTACAAATAGAGATTTGTACAACCGTTAAGGAACCAGCCAAATATACAAAACTCTTAACCCAGCAAGTCTGCAGTTTCGTCGTTCGTCAGTTAGTTTAGATGACAAATTTTTCCTCGAACACTAGAAATACAGTGACTATTTAACATAAAATTGAAACGTTCATTAGGAACTCGTAATGTAATGTATTTTTGAAGTCGATGGCAGTCACAATGGCCCGAAATGTAATTAAATCATAAATTATTAATGAGCGTCAATCACATTACAATGCTAAGCAGTTCAGTTACACACAAAATTTAAGGAAAGACGATTCTCTTTAGCTTATAACTGTACGAATGTTATAATTTATATACTACCTCGATCAAATCCAGGACGTTCTGATCTGATGAAAGGTCAGCGTCTATTTATGAATATTGACAAGGCATATGTCTATTATTTTAATACCTTCCTATGACTTCGCTTAACCTTTACGTTAAAGGGCGGGAATATATATGCTTTGTGTACGATCGTGCAGATGCCCTCAGGTCAAGAGTAGCCTACCTATTCATTAAAAAGATGCAGATAGGTCGTGATTACGTTTGAATACCCTCAAGTGTCATGAATTAGATTGATTAAAATAAAAAGTTCAAAGTCATAATTTATTATCTTAAATCTTTACAATAGTGTAAAAAGTATAATATAAAAATACCTTAAATACAAAGTTTCAGATCTATGACACATAATAAATTCTTATTAATAAAAATATAAGGCACATTATGTGAAAATAATCTATAAAAGCGTGATACATTCATAAAAGCTCTTATTTAATCATGATATGACACATTACATTCTATAAAACTAACACTTAGTTCCTAACTTAAGCCTAGGTACAAGTGGCGAAAAACGGTCGATAACCCGTTATTTGTTCGTGATATATCGGCCCATAGACTAAGTCTTAAGCCATAAGCCGGAGATAAGGCAAATGATAAGTTGCTACGTTCAGTTTTTTTTTAGCAGCTCCAAATATTCCTCGTTCGATTAGTGGCTATACATCCTCAAATTGGGTGTATTCCTTAGCGCCTACGTCCGATACAAAATATTGCGCTATCCAGCTCTTTAGGGTTGTATTATAATGAGCAGAAGACAACATATAAATAATATAAGAGTAGAAAGGAGGACGTCCCTGGGTGCGAAATTTGTAAAGACTTAAACCTGTAGGTTAATTCACAAACATTAATAAGGCATATCTCTTGACTAAATAGCCCTATTTAAAGTTCTTGAACAGACAGAGTCTGCATGAAGTAGAGTATAGAGTATGATGACATTTGTAAAATATTGGGCAAGACATAAATGTGAATAGCCAAAGACCGGCTGACACTGTTAAGCCGGTTCACCAACAAAGTCACTGTGAAGTGACCAATACCCAACTGAGCTGAAGAAGATGCAGTCCATCATATTGGTTCTTAACTTGTCCGAGTACAGGTGGCGAACAAACAAAAGGTCACTGACCGTTTTCCACATGCCCTAGAAAAAGACTTTACATACACAAAAATAGGCACGATGACATTATATTGTATTACTATTTTGGCACTTTGGAGATTTCGTGCATGAATATAAATATAAATCTACCATAAAACTATGTAGGCGAAATATAATCTCAATAATTTAATACCAATTCGTAAGGACGGACCGATTACACATAGATTAATTTCGAAATAGATAACCCACTTTTTAATCTGTGATAAAAAATATCAAATTAGAATTGTATGTTTTGAAAGACGACATCAATACTATTTCTTTCCATAGTAACTTACATTATATTGCATTATATAGAATTATTTACTTAGAACTGTCGCCCAATAGTTACGACTAGCCCATCATAAATTCTGTATTTTACTACAGATATATATAAAATGTTTGTACAAAAAAACCCTTAACCTTTTCATATCTACTCCTTTTACGTTCATTTTACACCGGTCGCAGAAATAAATGTTTAGGTTGACAAAACGGGAATAGTTGTTACTAAAAGCAGTCAGTACCTTTAAATATTTCAGAAAAGTGGAACTAAACATTAGCTAGTTAAATAAGGAATATTGAATAACTATTTCAAAAAAATCATTGTGACACATAGAAGACGCGACGCCATTTATTCGCGCGAAAACTATCGCTGTCCCGTTTCACTTCATAATTAAAAGGGAAACAGCGATATTTTTTCGCGCGAT
Organism: Amyelois transitella; assembly: GCF_032362555.1. NCBI lineage: Eukaryota > Metazoa > Arthropoda > Insecta > Lepidoptera > Pyralidae > Amyelois > Amyelois transitella. The sequence continues at coordinate 6,653,002 of NC_083522.1, read as the reverse complement.
AAAAACGGCGTCGCGCGTGCCATGGCTACGTGGGTTATTATCCAACTTTACCTCCATTTATGTGGAAAATTTTTAAAGTTCTTCTGTACAATTCAGTCCCTCTAAATATTGAATGTTTTTATTTGTACTAAATTTGTATGTACATACCTAAATTATTTATAGTTTATTAGAACAAAGAACAAATTACACTATTTCTCAAAAAATTATGATAATGCGTGTAACAATATGCTAACAACTTTTAATTGCGAATGCACTATATGGTTACTAAAGCTATTTCTCAAAAGTTTAAAAATCATAAAAGATAACGTTCACATGTAAAACATTTAAGTAGTCACTGAAAAACATTACTTCTTACTACGAAGTACAATTGTAAGTGCAGGCAAAGTTTGAAGGCATCTTTCATTATACCTGACCTTTTTAAAAAGTTTATATTCAACAATGAAATCTTGCCCAGTTAAAAAAAACAGCATAAATAGTAAAGGAAGTGTTGAAAAATTCATTAAAATAATGTGGCAGTGGAGAAATATATCTTTTTAACTTTCATATTTTCTAGACTTCGCTTGCTTTTTAGGGAATGAAGATATAAATTTTTCTGATTTTTATGATTCATTATGAGAACCATGGTTTGAATGTGAAAGTGTGTGGAATTGTGAGGATTTTCACAAAATCGTTTACACTAGAGATGTTATTTATTTATTTAAAACTTTGTTGCACAACAAAAATGTACAAAAGTCAGACTTAATGCCGTTTGTCATTCTCTACCAGTCAACCAGCTGACCAAACAGAAAAACTTTAAGTTGGTGGTGTGACAAAGTTAATGTTAGCACTTTAATTAAAAATAATTGGAATCATTATTTGACATGACCTTAACCCAAGTTTAACAAGCGAAACCTGGTGGTAGAAATAAATATATGTACCTAATAACAAACATCTCCATTAAGACCCAATCTAACTAAATCCATGGTAATCACATATTAGATTTTCTTGACACATACATTTTATATTTGTATGGAAACCAATATTGCTTTCCAGTATTAAAAGCTTTCTAAAAATAAATAATACTACATCTATTTCTTTAAGTAATAACTAATTTTGATGAGGCTTATTACACACTTTTCAGTATCATTATGTAAGGCTAGGTAAACTAGTACACTTAGTTATTTGAAATAGAGTGATTCAAGAGAAAGGTTTATATGTATAAATGCTACCCATGCGAAGCCTAAGTAAACTATAATTTTGAACGTAATTTTTTTACGTTAATAAATTATTTTACATTTTAATTAATGTCTTGACATTAAAGTAAATTAAGAATCCAAACTGATTTACACCACAATACTTTAGAAACTAAAAAATGTGTTTTTAATGCCAACTACAACACTATTATACTATTAATATATATAACATCTACAATCCTATACTGACTGTGTGTCAACTTCTTCCCCATAGTCCAGGTCGTCATAGGAGAGGTCATCGTCCATTATAACTGGAGAGCTTTTGCCGCTAGGACACGCCAAGCACCTGAAAATTAAAACATATATCAATTAATATCCATATCCAAAATTTGACCTCAATCCGCCTGGTGGTACGCAAGATGAGGCCCAAGGTGGTGTACGCAAGTAATGAACGAATTCCAAATCACGAATTGATATTCAGAAAGCGGCATCTTCTAAAATACCAATTCTTAAATTTACAAACGATGTTAGAACATCATAATTATATGAATAAACAATACACATTGCAATTCCATTAAAAATTAAAATTTATATTTAAACATATTCATAATTTAATGGAAATCCATCTCGATTACTGATACAACAGCATAATTAATAAATTTATGACGTGAAGTTGATATTTTCCACCACCTGTCGGTTATTTGATATTCTCTAACATTTATATATGCAAATCAACCTGCGCAGGTGTCATCTATCTAAATCTATTTCTATATTATATTCTTCTTAAAGCAATGTATGCTCCCGACATTATCATTCAGCCAAACAGCTGAACGTGGCCTATCAGTCTTTTTAAGACCGTTGGCTCTGTCTACCCCGCAAGGGATATAGACGTGATTATATGTATGTATTGTCACGAAAAATTCGTTTTAAATTAAGGAAATAATTGGCAAATTTATACTAGTAACCCTAAAGAGTTGTAATTTATTTTAAATTGTTAATTAGTTATCATACACAAATAATCAATGGAAATAGAAAAATAATTAAATATTCGTAATAAAGTTTTCACCATTGTAATCGCCGTTGAAATCTTAGACTCTGTCTACTCCGTATGAAGACGTAGTGATTATTGAATAATGTCAACATTAAAAATTTAGATATATTACGTCTTTGCACGTTTGAAGACAAAACAGATGCTAAACATAGTAAAATTAGTAAACAGGATATTTTGAGTTTATGTTTTGGTTATCGGATACTCAACCTATTTTCCAAATATGTTTTATTTATTAAATATTGCGATTATTGAATGAGTTCATTGTTATTAAATGTGATTTTAGTAAAAGTAGATGAGGACTACTCAACCTTTATCTAAGAGTTGACTAAAGAAAAGACACTAAAACTACCCTATTACTTATTTTTATGTTTCGTATTACTTTTTTTTCGAAGGCGAAGTCAATGGTTGCCACCAAATTTCGATTTGCCAAGATTGGATAAGACACAGTTCCAGTATATTTTTATTCATGTTAACGATCTTATTAAACTTTGTAGTACCAAGTCAAAAAAAAGACGACTATACATCAAGATATTGAACTAATTTATCATTCAAATTAAAGACTGTCCTCACCTGCTCTCATTGATTCCGTAGTATAAGCATTTTTCTCCAACACATTCACAGCAACCATCATGGAACCATCTGGAAAATGAAAAAAAAAAAAAAAAAAACTGTTCAGAACAAATGTTACTGTGGCTCATTCATAGTATAGATTTTTGATTGGATTTGATTACGCCCGTGGCTCGACGCGTAAATCGAAAATTCTTGTCTAGCATAGGGAGATCTCTTAAGTATATTTTTTGACAACATAAGGAACCTACATGCCAAATTTCAAATATTTGGCTAGACACAGCAGTTTGTTTCGTGATGATGCCAGTCAATCATTTAATTAACGGGATAGACCTTTAATGATTGGCACTCACCTCAAACTATTGGCGCCCATGGAACGGCATGACGCGCGGCACTTATCACTCGACATGCATTGAGACAAGTATGCCACAGTGCAGTTGAGGGTTATGATGTCCCGACTCACTGGTTCGGATTCCTGTTCGATACTCTCTGTAACAGAAAAATATTTTTTATTTTATTGAGCAAGAAGATATTGAGGCAGGTTGGGGAAAAAGTATTGTTTCAGAAGGTATAGAAGTTCACGTTTGAATTATCAAAAGGCTTATTATTACTTCCGCTCCATATTAGAAGGACGGTATAGTAAAATTTATTTATGAGTTATTAGATGGAAAATAATAATATTATTGATAGTAAAATGTATTAATACAAATAATAAAAAAAAAGCTTAAAAATTGTCATTATGCAAGTAAATAAGAAATATTTATCCTTTCTATCTCTATTTCCACATAATTTTAAAAGGGTTTTGATATATGTAGTAATCAGTACAGTAATTTTCTGGGAAATGGGACCATTGTGTACAATGCATGCAAAGATAAGGGAGTTTCGCAATATAACTCTCAACTGAAAATGCAATACAGAACAAATTCCATATTATATCATAACATAACAACAATAACAAATTCCTAGTAATAACTTTCTATGCAAAAGATAACATTGATCTGCTAACTGTGAACAATGGATTTGTTAAAATAACAACTATTGTGAAGTGCTTTAGTGGATTTAGACCTCACAGGTGGCACCCTGCCGTGATGAGTCATTAGGGTGGAATGCCATTCTTACCTGCTCTGGCAGTGTTTCAATCAGTACAAATAACTATTTTAATAATTATTATGGATTCATGTGCATCATTGTGATAATACTAAATCTTTTTTTTATTATTTATGCATACCTGCTCTGGGAGTGTTTCAATGGATTCATTTGCATTATTGTGATGATACATAAAAAGGTATTTTTTTAAAGTATATCCATACCTGCTCTGGGAGTGTTTCAATCAGTACAAAAAATATTTTAATAATAATTATGGATTCATTTGCATCATTGTGATGATACATTAAATATATTATGCAAACTATTTGATTACATTAGATAAATAAGCATTTATTGCAATTTGAATCAATTAACAATGCATATTGAATCTATTAAAAATATCATCAGGCGGAATTATTTTGTCTGAACTGCTTTGCTATTTCAATTGTTAGTTTTTTTTTATTTTATTTTAAAATACTGGTAAGTGGTAGATGGAAAAAAGCATTTTACATTTAACTATGTAAAATAAAATCTGCAACTGTTTCTTTTTTAAATTATTATCACAAATTATTAAATGCTTTATTTATGTCAAAAGAAACTTACGTAAATGATACACCACTTGTTTTTCCGATGCTGGCATATACTTTGTTAGGTCAAAGTCCACAGGGTATGTAATGGATATCCACCTCTCGCGTGGGTCTGCGTCACTTGTCAATGCGGTGAAAAGTCCTGGCACACCATCCACTAACTCTTCTACATACGAGGACTTAGATAATTCTGTGTGTGTGTCATTTGGCTTAGGACACATGTCTGTAAAGAAAATAATTCATTAATTAATATAATAGAATAATAAAACAGTCATCTGGCTGTTGCTCAGGCCTAATGCAATTATATTGGGACACAATTAGAACTATATTAATCTCTCTTTCATCTCTGTCTCTGTTCGGGACCTGGGGTCACCTTCCATCTTAATAATGAATAAGAACTATATTAATGTTAAAGAGGCAGTTTCACTCACATGGTGAAGGTTTACATACTTCTTTCTTATTTATTTTTATTAAATTGTAAAATTTTATAACTAAATGAAGCATTTAATGGTGAATTGAACTGAATTCCTTACCAACACAGCTGCAGCATTCGTCGTACAGGTAGCTGAGACAGTTGAAGCAGTCTTTACAGCATGAGCAGTCCTTCAAGTCACACTTACATGACTGCGTGAGCATACACTTGGAAACTACACTAGCACATATAGCTTCATTACACGCGTAGACTATAGGTACCACGCAAATTAACGCTAAAGCGAAGTAAAATTTACCAGCCATAGCGAATATAACAACGCAATTCACTAATAAACACAACTGTGGAATTTGAGCTTAAAAAAATAAACACCTCGGAGAGTGGTTAGCCTCCAGAACTACGAAACTCGAGTAAACTTAGATGTAATGATTGAAGTCCACTGAATAACTTTTACGGAATGAAAAATGAACACGCACTAAAGTGATGATTTGAATTGTATTTCTAACAATACACTAAAAACAGGTAAATAAAGTATGAAGTAAGCTTCGAACAAAGTTGCCCTTCTCTTCACGTTCACATCACAGAAAAAGTTGTTTTTGAATGAATGATATCAAATAAAAATTGAATGAATGAGAAACCTCCAGACAGAAACGATTATCAGGGTTGCTATTACAAAAAAAAAATAGACTTAATATCTTTTTAAATCAATTTAAATAAAGTATTATTTTATTTAGCCTTTTAATAAGCAAAACTTTAAACAACAGTATTTAATATATTTTAAATTTTAAGGATGACTATATAAATATTGTTTTTCTAATAAAAGTAATGAAACTACTAGCGATGTTCCAAATGGCGCGAAATAAAAAATATATAGGTACCTCCGTACATTGTCCTGCAAATATTATACTCAAATTAAAATTGCAATAAATTGCTATGCATAGTTTCCTAACTATTTCGATATTATATTTTTGTATAATACCTAACTATTTATTTCGAATGAAATATTTTAACCACGTAGATTATGTAGGTGTGTAGTTAAAAAATTTAGATGGTTACAAGTTCTTATCCACACTAATATTATAAAGAGGAAAACTTTGTTTGTTTGTTTGTTTGGTTGTAATGAATAGGCTCAAAAACTACTGGACCGATTTTAAAAATTCTTCACAATTCGAAAGCTACATTATCCACGAGTAACATAGACTATATTTTATTTTGGAAAAAAATAGGGTTCCGTAATATATTTGGATTTTTCGGACACAAACTGAAAAAAATCAACCAAAAAGTTACTTATTTTGCGTACGCTGCCTAAACTACAAAAGATAGAACCATAAAATGTTTTAATTAATTGTAGATCTTATAAATATCTACAAAAAAGTCCGCGACACACTATACCTATCTATGTCGAGTGAGGCACAACAACCACATTCTTATTTAAATATCTTGAATTTTTTTTGGTCTACATTTAAACGCGTTTTATTTACTCCTGCTATTAATCCTTATCAAAATAAATAATTTCATCAATAAGTACAGTTTATGTAGATAATATTTGGTCTTTGAATGATAAAAATTGGACGTTTGGTTTTGAAGTTGTGGTGAAATTAAAATATTACGATTTCTGCTGCACGGCCCGTTGCGAAGTGAGCAAGACTTAGCCGCTTTGCGGGCGGTCCTTTAGTTAGTTCTAATAGAGATATATTTAGTATCGGCTGTGCATCCGTGCGAAGCCGGGGCGGGTCGCTAGTAGATACTTAATATTTATCGTTTTACGCCTCGAAATTTAGGGTCCGCTTAAGGCGACATGATGTACTTCGTATGCCAAGTTTGAATGGACATAGTTGTACTACTTAGTAAAGTGAATTTATCCTTAGTCACATACATACATACCTATACATATGGTCACGTCTATATCCCTTGCGGGGTAGACAAAGCCAACAGTCTAGAAAAGACTGAACGGCCACGTTCAGCTATTTGGCTTAATGATAGAATTGAGATTCAAATAGTACTTTATTTCTGAATATTCACACGGTCATGGAAAAATGACATTTATCACAGTTATGGTGCTGCGGGATAAAGCTAGTGCATTTAAAATAAAAACTTTCCGCTTCTAAATTTATGTCTGTTGTTAAGTTCTTCTTCTTAGTCGTGTCACTCTTGACAGAGTGGTCGTGGTCATCATGTAGTGTTGTAGGCGGGCGCCAATGTGCGCCTTACGATGTCCCGCCATTTCTCCCTGCTGGAAGTCATCCTGCTGCACTCGTTAAGTGAACCGCCAATCACAGACTTTATTTGGTCGGTCCATCGCATGGGTGACCTCCTGCGCGGTCGAGAGCCTTCCACTTTACCCTGGACAACAAGCCGTTCTATGGATCGGTTGCCTCTCCTTGTAACGTGTCCAAAAAATGACAAAATGCGAGATTGTACTAAGGGAAATAGTTGCTGCTTAATACCGAGCTCATGGAGTATCGAGACGTTAGTGCGGAACTCTGTCCAAGACACACCAAGCATTCTCCTCCAGCACCACATCTCTAGGGCGTGTTGTAGCGGGAGCGATGATTCGGCTCGACCGCCACCAAAGGGAAGATCTTCCGCCAGGCTAGGTGTTATGCCTGGGGAACCGCGGCTCCAACGATGTTGTGTCGGAGGTTGTATATATAGCTCCAATCCGTGTAATCTCTGAAATCGCGATTTGGGTTCTTCGCTGCTATTGGCTGAGCGCGTCGATTTCTTCGAGATGATTGACAGTTGTTGTGCGATTTGATGTTGTTGACGAGTGGCGTAGAGATGGCGCCACAGTACTCCCCCCCAAGACCGTAGGTCTGAAGTCTTGATCTTCTTGCTGTGCAATCTGTGCTTCAGTTGTAGCTTGCAAGTGCCAGTTATCTTCTAGTGAGTCGGAAGTTGCTCGAAGTCCTAGTGAGTTAGGAGTGAGCCGTTGCGTTGCTCGTAGTCTGCGGTGAGTCGAGACAGTAGAGAGCGAAGTCGACTTGTTGGCGCCGGGAGTTATCGTGCAGAGCTGCCACGCTGGAGAGAAGAGCGGCCGTCGAAGAGATCCAGGCGTGGGCTGCGGTCGATGCGTCGGTCGCTGAAGTCGATGAGAGTGAGTGCGGGTGGAGACAGGACCAGGAAGCTCGTTGCGTTGGCTGCGATGGACCTGCTCCGATACCCAGTTGCTGGCTTGCTGTGAGTCTGCTTGCAGAGTGAGGAGTGATGCTGAGGATTGGAGTTGATGATGATGGAGAAGGTTGCTTCCAATCACGTCGGGGTCACCAATGTAGCGGGAGCGATGATTCGGCTCGACCGCCACCAAAGGGAAGATCTTCCGCCAGGCTAGGTGTTATGCCTGGGGAACCGCGGCTCCAACGATGTTGTGTCGGAGGTTGTATATATAGCTCCAATCCGTGAAATCTCTGAAATCGCGATTTGGGTTCTTCGCTGCTATTGGCTGAGCGCGTCGATTTCTTCGAGATGATTGACAGTTGTTGTGCGATTTGATGTTGTTGACGAGTGGCGTAGAGATGGCGCCACAGCGTCTATCTTTTTTCTTTCCACTTCTCGCAATGTTGTTAAGTACTAATACGTTAATCTTTTCGTATTATGGTTAATTTTTCTTTTCTTTCTTTAATGGTAAATCTCCTAAAAATCCTTTGAATAATAGAAGAATAATGCCATGACGATGATGAGTGTAGGAAGAGCCACAGAGGACAAAACCGCGGGTATTTATGACATATATATATATATATATATATATGCAAGTTTACATAAACTATAACAATCTACTTTTTGTTATTTTTTACGAGTGTATGGTAAAGGGAATTCGTTGTTTCCTTTTATGGAATAGGACCATTCCATCTCTTTTTCATACATGTAGTAAAAGGTGACTAAGAGATTAGGTACATTCATCAAGCGCGAAACTGATTAAGAGAATATTTAGGTAACTTCTTTCTTCATTAACATTTTTATCACGGAAAGAAATATACCGGTATCTTTGTTGAAAAATCAAATAATTTAGAAATTTATAAATCACACAATTAGTTAGTGACAATTCGTCACAATCTGAGATTGCTCGGATAAAGTTATTAAATCCTTTGGTGGTAACTTAATTATCATTAATTAATAACTTATCAGATAACATATAATATTATACTCGGATTATTAAATCAGACAAAAACACTCAATTAGTAGATTGGTTCCAGTGGCCACGACGATGGTTTGTCAATTTCAATATTTATTTTTATTAAGATCCTAATCATTTTCCGTTCAATTATTTATTACAAAAAATGTAACAGCTTATAAGAATATTGCATGTTCTAAAGCCGAAACCGGTAGGTACCTACCTAAAAATAATTGATTTTAAATCTCTCGATAACATAAAGGTGAGGACACTTGGTTTGATCCTCTTGTTTGAACCTAAGGTTTAAATTCAGAATATTGTTTATCTTTTTAGCGGCCAGCCACGGTTATACTTTTGTGCGTAGCTTTAGCTGCGGCATCGGCGTATAAGAATCCATACTATGCTGCTGGCAGATCAGTGAACGTTCATCTGTTCGAGTGGAAATGGGATGACATTGCAGATGAGTGCGAACGCTTCCTAGGCCCTCGAGGCTTTGGTGGAATCCAGGTAAGTCTACTGTAATTAGACTTTGCACGCATCGTTATCTACAGAATAAGTAGTTTGGCAAGGGATTCATTTTAGCCCCTCAATTATTTATGTTTTACTTTTTCACACGCTTATTATAGTTATTTTATAACTTAACACAGCCTCTCTTGATAGTCAACTGTGTAAACAACATCACAATATTATACTGTAGGTATCTATTTAATTAGTCTACAATGCTTAATTTCTTTTATTGCTCTAGATAACGCAAAATCACAACATTTGTAAACTACGGAATTACTAATGGAAGGTATTACAACATAAAAAATCACATTGATACTTAAGTTAAAATAAACAAATATCTAATTGGACGTTTTTAAATGAAAATTTTGTCTTTTGGTTGGCGTTGAACAAGTAGATATATTATTATCAGCGAAAATATCTGCTTAGCGTGGAATTCACTAACGAGTATCACAATCTACTTAATGAGTACGTCTATAAATTAAGTCGATTTTCTTTCTGTACTCTTACATTGTCCAAGTTCCATTCTCATTCTTAGATTTCCCCGCCCAATGAGAACGTGGTGCTCTGGGCCTACAACAGACCATGGTGGGAGCGCTACCAGCCGATGTCTTACAAGTTGGTGACGAGGTCCGGCAATGAGCAGCAGTTTGCTAACATGTTGAGGAGGTGCAATGATGTTGGAGTCAGGTAAAATGGTCAAGAAATTTGATAAGTTCTAAAAGAATATAGAAGACCCAATCAGATTAAATACCGTACCTCAGTCATTCTTTGAAATGGTTTCTGTAGATGATCTTGAACTAATTTCGAGGCAAACTCAATCTGTCCCGTATATATTTTCTTAGAATCATAGACATAGACGTTGATCTTACACAGAAAATGGCTTGAAGTTGAGAAGATCTGTTTCTAATCTCTATAAGTATTTACAAAAAGTACCTCCAGTACTTCTAAAATTTAATTATTATTTAACTGGAGCCAGCTTGTTCAAAACTTTTTTCAACCGCATTTGGGGTTCATACAAAATAATCATGAATATCTATTATGTGAGTCTATCTGTTATATGAGTTAAGGGCCGATTCTGTAATCAGGCTGTTTGAAGCCATTCTCTTTCTAAGGCTCATCTTCTGAAGCATCTTTATAAATATTTTATTCTAAATTTCATTTTTATTGTTATTTTATATTAAGTATGATCCAAGAAAAATGTAAGAAACTTGATATACCTAATCATCATATCTATCTACCCAGGATCTATGTAGACGCCGTCATCAACCACATGACGGGAGAGCCTGCTGAGAACGTGGGCACGGCTGGAAGTACGGCTATCTTCAACCAGTGGAACTACCCAGGAGTCCCCTACACCCAGGAGCATTTTAACTGGCCGCCGTGCGGCATCGATGGCATGGACTATGTCAACAATGCCTGGCGGGTTGGTTGGCGCTAATATTTATTTAAAACCTTGCCTTTCATTGATTACATCTTTTCACATGCCATTATCCCTGTAAACATGTTTCGCTTTGTCCACACTAAGGTTCACATTCATTACTCTATTTATGCAAGCTGATGGGTACTTTGGCTTGACCTTTTGCCAAAAAATGCACGTGCATTTTATTTATAGTAATACATTATTTTTTAATTTCAGGTGCGCAATTGCGAACTTGTTGGCCTGAAAGATTTGAACCAATCCATCGAGTACGTTAGAAACAAAATCGTCGATTTCATGAACGAACTCATCGACTTGGGTGTGGCCGGATTCAGGTAGGTTTTCTACTATTACCTCTTATTTTTTTATACCTAGCTATCTTATGTATATTTTTTAATCGTTATTTTATTCAAAATTTAGGATTGACGCAGCCAAACACATGTGGCCCGAAGACCTTCGCATCATCTACGACCGTCTTCACAACTTGAACACAGCTCACGGTTTCCCAGCCAACGCTCGTCCTTACATCTACCAAGAAGTTATTGACTACGGAGGTGAAGCTGTCACTAGAGAAGAATACACTCCCATTGGAGCAGTCACTGAGTTCAAAGTTGGCATGGAACTTAGCAATGCTTTTAGAGGAAGAAACCAGTTGAGATGGCTATCGACTTGGGGTCCTCAATGGGGTTTATTACCGCATAGTGATGCTTTGACGTTCATAGATAATCACGATAATGAAAGAGGCCATGGCGGTGGTGGTGCTATGCTCACCTATAAAGAGCCAAGACCGTACAAAGGAGCAATTGCGTTTTTACTAGCTCACCCATATGGAGAGCCTCAGATCATGAGCAGCTTCGATTTCTGGGACTCTGAAGTTGGACCACCAATGAACAGTCAAGGGGATATTATTTCGCCTTCCATTAATTCGGTAAATAAAACATTTTTTATTTTTGGATATGTTCTTATGTAAGTAGTATTCGAATGCAAATGAGCTTACACTAACATCCAATACAAATTCGAATACGGTCCTAATGAACTAATTTCAGTAGACTTAATGTCATAAAAAACAAAAACTGATGCGAAGTACTTAATTTACGTACGTAAATCGCGTATCTTTATTGACTGAGTCTTCTACTATTTGATGTTCGTAACGGGCGATTGTTTTGACTCGACGATAAGAGATAAAACTATTAAAAATATTTTTTCAAATTTAAAGAAAACCATTTTTTTACGATAAGCGGACTCCAAGTCCTGTAGCGCAAATGGCTTAATTACTACTTTGTTTACTGCATCTCTGTTTCCAAAGAGAAACAAATTCCAATATGTTTCCCTCAAGGACGGCACCTGCGGCAACGGCTGGATCTGTCAGCACCGTTGGCGTCAGATCTACGCCATGGTGGCCTTCAGGAACGCCGCCGGAGACACCGGCATGAACGACTGGTGGGACAATGGAAGCAACCAGATTGCATTCTGCAGAGGGGGCAATGCTTTCATCGCTTTTAACAACGATTATTGGGACTTGAATCAGAATTTACAGGCGAGTTATAGTATTAACAAGTGGATCATTTTTCATACGATTTTTTTATCTTGGCCATAGCCAGATCAAGAAACGCAAAGATCGATATTTTTATTTTCTGCAAATAGGACTTGAACGTTGTTCAATGTGGTTATTTCATTCCCCCGGTGCTTTATAATAGGACGCTTGTTTTTCCGCCGTCGGTGCCGTGTGGTTCTCGGCATCAAAAGAAAAAAGTATAGGATCACTCCAGCTCTTCTATGGATGTCGTAATAGACGACTAAGGGATGGCTTATAAACTTGGGATTCTTATTTTAGGTGACGAATTAGCAACCTGTCACTATTTGACCTGTCTCTCTGTCACTATCTCAATTCTTACCTCAGTCTTTTGAAAACTGTTGGCTCTGTGTATCCAGCACGACGTGATTGTATATTATATATGCTTTTCCGCTGTGGGTGCGAAAAGAGATGACTAACATTATACTAGAGTCAAACATAATCGTCAGGTATGGAAGTTGCGTTCGTGAAATTACTTGATATACCCACTTCTAGATTGTAGACATAGGCGTGTCCACCTCGAGAAGCCAGAGAGAACGCCACCAAATAAACAACGAGGGGATGATGCTTCTAAAATTAACCCAATTTTCAATTCCCAGACCTGTCTGCCAGCCGGCAACTATTGCGATGTCATATCAGGCAACAAAGTGGGCAACTCCTGCCAGGGCAAGACTGTGACCGTGGGCAATGATGGGCGAGCTAATATTCACGTGGGGGCCCAGGATTATGACCTGATGCTGGCCATCCATATTGGGCCAGAGGTAAGATATTAAACACGTATACTACTTACACAAATTCACGCATCTAGGCAGAAGCTACAGTTTTTTTTTTGCTTTATCCACATTCATCAATCTTTTCAAACAAGTTCCTAAGTTTATGTCCCGTTTTTGGATATTCGTAATTTTACGTTCAGCCAGGATGTACACGATTTGATCACGGTACGTTTGTCAAGGCCTTCTTCTTGTAATGCCCATTTTGTACTCGCATACTTACACACTTGCTTTTAAATATTGGAAGTTTAAAGTTCCTACAATTTCCTACCAGATCAACATTCTCGGAAACAGCTAGTCAATTTGTAAATGAAACCCAAAATTATTATTACAATGCAGTAGAACGGGTAATTTTTGTGATGTTGCTTTTAAGCGCTTTCAACTTGATTGTCTTTACATTTTCATGTAGCGATGAACGACTACAGAGTTGATGGAATTTTGACCATATTTTAGGTCAGACGGGAATCGCTTCGTGTAAAAACTTGACTAACCAAACTAGGATCAAGGTCAAACGGCGCTCCCCGTGCTCTTCTCCAAAGAGCTGAGAAAATTAATATTTTATTTACACAGTTTACTCCATCCAATGCGAGATACAGTCAAGGTTGCTCATATTAAAGACTGATTATTTATAAGAAAGTATTTTTTTTGTTTCAGAGTCGACTATAACGAAATTACCTCTACCAGATCGAGAAAGATAGCATGAACAGGATTGTAATAAAAAAAATTACTCTGCATTGGTTCTTTTTAATACAAATCCTCCATTATTATTTACAAGGCCCTAGATCATGTTCTCATAAAAAAAATTCTCTTTGCTATAATAGTTACAGTGCTAAAAATAAATATTTAAGTATTTCTTCTTCAGAAAAGAAGATAACATTATGTGGAAAATATATACTATGATAAGAGAGTGAGATAAGATTATGATAATTATTAACGTTAAGACTATTATTAATTTTTCTTCACCTTTCATTCTATGTGGTACGAGTATTTTCCGCAATAAGCACTTCACATCTTTCTTTTCGCTCTTAAAGCTCGCTCGACAGAAGTCTACTAGCGATCTTATCTGAGCATTGGCCATAGTGGATCTACAGCCAGGCCTCGTCTATGGTCCAAAGTATTCCTGTCAACGACCCCGTAGTAACTGCCAGTCTTTACTGTCTTAATCCTTTACATGGAGTGGGCTGAGCCGATAGTCTCATGATGTTGACAGGAGGTTATCACCTAAAAGAAGAATTTCATGCATAAAGCCTTTCCTTCGACCATTGTAGTTGCAAAAAAGCATAACTATGATACCTAATATAGATATATAGGTACTCCCTTAAGATAATAAATATTTATATAAGAAATATAAATAAGACTATGAACGACTAAGAAATATAAACTAGAACTAGGTATCTATTTATTATTTATCTTTTTCGGCCACATCACAATTTCGCTAATTATTTTACCTTTACTATCAATAATTGAAATCCGATTCTTTCCGAAATAAGGTGTAATCAACTTTATCAGCCACGTACAAAGTACAGTGCTAATGATAATTATAAAAAAGTACATCATAATTCCATCATTATTTTTTGTATCCAAATTGTTCCCTAATAATAGTGATGTCATGCAAATAATCAATCAAAAATTACCACATGCATTAAATATGAAGACTGGCCTAATGTTTTACAAAAGAAACAAGTTAGGTCGAGACCGGATTTGGTTGACCATCGCCATGCCAAAAATACACGTGAGAGAACTGGGTGCAGCCAATAATACATCAGATATCCACTACCCACCTGACTGTAAGCCTTTGATTATAGTGATTAGTGCTGATCAAAAGCATATGATAAGAAATTATACCTGCTCTACAGTGAGGAAAAACATCGTGAGGAAACCTGCGTAATTTATTTAGCAGCTGGTTTATGGGTACACATCCATCGACTCGTTTCATGTAAAAATAAGGATTATCCACTATCGTGGTCATAGGGGTAACCCCGGCTCATCTCCAGAGAGGTGAGGACGCAACTAGGATGCAGATCTATACTAATATCATAAAGCTAAAGAGTTTGTTTGTTTGTTTGAACGTGCTAATCTCAGGAACTACTGGTTCGAATTGAAAAAATATTTTTGTATTGAATAGACCATTTATCGAGGAAGGCTTTAGGCTATATTATTACATCACGCTGTAACTTTTAGGAGCGAAGAAATAATGGAAAATGTGAAAAAAAACGGGGAAAATTAATCATCCTTGAGGGCTTCAATGATGCCCAAAATAACTATTCCACTCGGACGAAGTTGCGGGCACAGCTAGTATGCCAATGTATGGCGAGAAAATTTGAGTGTTACTGGCACATAACCCCACCATATCATCTTGTTTATACATAGATACATACAATGTAATTTTATGATGATTATGAGTCTAGACCTAAATTAGCATACCGATATAGCACGCAACAATGTTTCTACGAAATGTTTATTTTCATACACTTCTAATTAATTTTAGTAATTAATCACAAAACACAAGGGATTTTCGTGTCTGAAAGCCTTTTTGAACTCTTTTTAAACCGGTTATTAGAGACTGGCAAAATACTGCGATGAGTCTAACACCAATTTCGAGTCGAATGGACGCTTCCTCGAGCTATGCGTTCAAATTCCGCAACTTATGTGAAAACAAACAGAAAGTGATTTAATAAGTGTATTTTTATAAGTTCATTTTTAGTTTGAAATAACAGAGAATTTGTTTATTCCAATTATATAGCAAAACGCAGGATCATGGCAGAAGATTTTAGGTAAAGTGTTTTTGGAATAAATCATTTTTTTTTCTCACGCAGGACGTAGGTAGGTAGGCAGGTACCACGGGGTATATTGTCATATGGTTTTCATCCTAATTAGAAAATTGCAGGCATGATTACGCATTTGAGACTTTACTTTTTATAGTACTTGTATCTATACCGAGCTTTTAAGGCTCTTACTGCTGATAATGCAACACAAAATTCCCAAAAAAAATAGGCATTCAAAAACTTTTTTATGTTTAGTTAATTACTAGGTACCCAAGTATATTCGGTAACTAGGTAATTTAACTACTTTATCAAAAATTAAAAAGAATTATATCAAGTTTCGTAGGTTTCTCTCAACATTGAAATTCGATTCGATCTTTCATCAAATAAATATATAGATTTCTCCCTATATTCTCTTTTTTGTCTTCAGTCATGTATCCCCAAAAAGCTACCACCTGGGTGACTACAACAAGGGAGAGAAGAAGCTTCGTCTCCAGCAGTTGGAGCCTGAGAAGCAGAAGAAAGAACCCCGGCCATTCCGGGATAATTTCCGGGAATATATGTCCAGTACCACGTTACATGGCTTTCGGTATATCGCGGACGGGAGTATTACGTGGGTTGAGAGGTAATATAGATTTTTGTACGTCTTAACTAGACTGAATAAGGGTGAGTGGTACTGGTAATAGAAATTAATCTGTCCGTGGGGCATCAAAATCAGTTAATCGGAATAGAGATGTGTTTGTGTAGGTATGTAATGTAAAATTGCAACTCCATCGATCACCGTAAAATTGGATATAGGTCACATGTCGCACACCCCTGCGGTCACCGCTCACCGCGAAAGGTGGAATTTAAAAGCTAGAATGCCTAAACAATGTAAGGTAAAAAGCTCATAAAATCCCCAACACGTGTCAATATCGAAATTTTTCACATTTTTATCAATAAATGTATTCATTTGTTTAAAATACTTTATTACTTATATTTATTAGTACTTATTAATTATAGTTTTAAATCAAGTTATATGCTCTTTTCGGATCGGATAGGGATTTTATTACATTTTTTATTAAACTGCACTTAAAAATTTAATTCTTAACAGATAAATTCTACAAATGAACTTCACTCGTTTACGTTTATTATACCGCGCTCCTCTATCATTTCACTGTCACTTCATTACTCTCTCTGTATGTATGCACTAATCGGAAAATTGTGGACGGATTTTGTTCCTGTTGGGTTTTCTGAGGAAGTTTTATGTCCATAAATGCTACCGATGCGAAGCTAGGGTGGGTCGCTACCTGTCTGGATTTAAATGAAATTTATTACAGAGACGGACTAGGCAGGGATAGAAGTAAGTATATATAGATACTATTCCACGAGGAAGAAATCACAGGCCAAATATATGAATATGTTTTAGGACTTGGTGGTTCATCATGGTGACATGCAGCATAGTGGTGTGCTGTATTTTAATTCTTAAAGTGTGGAACAAGTGGGACGAATCTCCGGTCATCGTCAGTTTTGCCGATACTTCCAACTCCGTGTGGCATGTGAGTACATACTTGTACTTACTAGCTTTATAACGTGGGTTTAAATTTCCTTTGAATTAAGTACGGTACCTATAAATGTAACACGGCCCGTTTACTAAATGACAAGCAATTTTGATTAGGCATCTGTTGGACCAAAATTATAAACTACAGTAAATACAAATTATAAAAAAGTGAACAATAGGTTATTTTTACAGTATGTCTCGCAATTCTCTCTCTCTCAGTATCTATATCTCCTTTTATGCTGGTCTGTTCGGGTAAATATGTCTGCAACTTTAGTCGTTTCTCTGAAGTTTCTCTCCTAGTCGTTGTTCACTTCTTATTCTGTCCTGTATTTTTATTCCTGTCGTACTCCTTTTGCATAGGTCTCCGGCAGAGTATTAATTTCTCGCTGTGGAGTTTGGTGAGAGAGTATCTATCCAAAAGCTTTTACAAACACGTCTGTCCGGAGCAGATTCAACTTTAACACCGATCAACAAATCATTGCATGACAAATAATGCAATTGAACTCGGATAATTGCTGATTGAAAAAATGCTAGTTCTACAATATGTGTCTTTCAATATTGAACTACAGAATTTGGGTTCATTTATTTGAAATAACACTTCTGATCATTATTTCAGATTCCGTTCCCGGCAGTAACGATCTGCACGGAAACCAAACCTAGGATGAGGGTGTTCAATTTTACAAAAGCCAATGAAGATCGCTGGAAAAAACCACCTACCATCAGTCCTGAAGAGTAAATACATTTCCAACCTTTCATAAGTCTCCACACACAAAATTGGATGCATTTTGTATTATTTAAGTTTGTGTGGAACCTTCTATTAAGATAGTCCTATATGGTATAGTCTAAACATGTATGGAACCGTAATATCTTTATCGCGGCAATTTACCGCGTGTAACTCTGCTATGCATTTAGCTTTTTCATGAGATTTTCAAAATTTCATAACTTATATATCATTGTTTACTTTCTGATTGCAAATTTTATTCATTGTCTATATTGCAAACGACATAGGTATATCTCGATCTGTTCTAGCCTCAAGACTTTTCAAGATATGCTCCTACTCTGCAACTACGCCTCAGATCCTGACAAAGGACCACAATTTGCTGACAAAAGTTCTATAGAAACTATTTTACGTGTAAGTGCCTAATTAAAGAATAGTTTTACGTGGAAAATTTTAATCTAAAATATAATAATCATCCGAGAGCATCAACACCTTTAACAAATATTTTAGGCAGCGCAGATGAACCTTACTTAGCTAATAATGTCAAGGTCACCGACTGGTTCATGCCGACCTACCTTTTTATGAATGTTGCTCCGAAACCAGTTACTTCACATTGCTATTTTACTGAAATATATATTGAAAAAAGAAATATTAAAAGCAGCATTTGTTTTAGGGCCTACAAAATCCAAAACATAATCATGAAATTGCTCCAGAGTGCAGAGTCTACCACCTAATAAGATTAACTAATTTATTGTAACACAACGCGACTGTCTGCTAACCCCCGCTTGCTAAGCTAGACTAGAACCAAGCCTGGGATTGATTTATTGTTATAATCATTATCATTATATCAAACCCGATGTTGTTTATTAGGCTTTGTTCAGCTTATATTTTTTTGTTTTATAGTTGTGGAGGGTTTCTATTCTACTATGTCAGAAACCGCACGGCTATCCCACTGTACAAAATGAATGTTAATAATTTATTGGTTATGTTGTCAGTCAAAAACAGCGAAAAGTCTTAAGTCGCGCAAGCGCAGCTTTCACGGATTGGAGCATATATACAACCTCCGAAATAACATCGTCGGAGCCGCGGTTCCCCAGGCAAAATACCTAGCCTGGCGGAAGATCTTCTCTTTGGTGTGGGTCGAGCCGAATCATCACTCCCGCTACTAGTTAAAGCAGTCATTCCTTTCCGATCGGAAATTAGATTATTAGATAATACCTACTAACTTTCTGTCTACTATACAAAATAGATGTTGGTTAATGTCTTGGTACAGGAGAAAGTTTGTTTGTTTGTAAACTCTTTATTGCACATAAAAATAAATAAAAGAAATTACAAAAAGTCATCCTTACTCCTTAGTGGTAGAAACCTAGATAAATAAAGTCTACACAACTTATAACCGTGAACCATTCATATGTTTTAGTTAGCACCGACAATGGATGATGTATTTTTGGACTGTCTGTGGGACGATCTGACGTGCAAAGAGATGTTCTACCACACATTGACCAAAGATGGCTTTTGTTTCACCTTCAACATGCTCTCAGCTGAAGAAATGTTTAGGACAGAGAAGTGAGTGGAACTTTAATAGTTTTTTTTGGGCTAGGTATATATACATACAACACTTAATATGGTCTGAAGTTAAAAGCTGACAAAATGTGTTAAAAGCTAAAGATTGCAATTTTGGGTGAGCTCGATAATTTGAGATACAGTTTAAAAATCTTTCAAGCTATGTTTCCTATGCATAGGTAACAAAGGCGTATTATTGTATTTGGCAACGTTATCCTAAAAAGTCCAATGTTATAATTTCTTTAGTACTTCTTATATTCATATACTTTAATTTCAGTCTTCATAAAGATTACTACCACGTTGCTGGTCATAATAAGAGTGCCTGGACTTTAGGGAAAGGATACCCAAAAGGAGAAACTATAAAAACATATCCGAGACGCGGGCCTGTAAGTTGTCTTTTTTATCACAATTATTCTTTACTAGCTTTCCCCCGCGACTCCGTCCGCGCGGATGTCGGTCTTCGCGTAGATGGTTTATTTCTCCATTTTATTTTCAGTCCGGTCAATTAAGACCAAAAAATAGGAATGAAGCTACATTAATTCCCATCAAGCTGAAAATGAGTATAATTGTTTAAAACACAATCAAAAGCATTATTTCAAAATTCCCCATGATTCCGGTTTAAGGAAAAAAATTACCCAAGGTCAAAGGTAAGAAAATGGGATTTTCACGATTTTCTTCAAAACGGTAAGTTTTATAGGAAAATTACCTCAGACATAGATTGTAGATCATAAAGATATCTATAAAAAGGAATCAATATTTTTTTTTCAATAAAGCTACCGTTTCTGAGATATTACGATGCAAAAAGTTGCAAGCGTCATATTATGCATAAGCACGTCTCGTATATACTCTATGTAGCAGTAATAAAAGTAAAAATATTGTTCTGTCGGTAATTTTAACTTGAATTCAAAATATAAAATATACATAAGTATAATGAAACCCAGTCCCTTCATTTATACTGTAGTGAAACCTTGAGACAACATCTGTCTCTCTGTTTAATTGTGTTATACGTATACCTGCTTTATCTCAGAATGCTCAACACATGAAAAACCGTTAGTCTTTAATAATAGTAGTCCTTGCGGGGATACCGTTGACGGCTATGGACACCACGGCCTCTCATGCCCTAGGAGTGCCGGCCGTTTAGGGCGCCATGCCGCCCGAAATAATATAATTCTCCGTGCTCTTGCCACCATCCATGTTTTAGCCGTTCTAGAACCAAACGGTCTGGCTCGGGATGATGCCAAGAGACCGGATGGTATGACTTTGGTACCCTGGAGATTGGGGCGGCCTTTGGTGTGGGATGCTACTTGTGTCGACACACTTGCGCCGTCTCATCTTCAGGTTACTAAATCTAAGGCCGTTCTGCTTCAAATGAGGCAAAAAACCTCAAAAGGCGCAAATATGTAGTTATCGGGATCAAAGTTTACATCAGATGGCAAGTGTGTGATAGTGATATTGAAAGGAGAGTGAACGCGGGAAACATGGTGAATGGAGCTTTGCATGCCTTTATGAGCAGTCTTTGTGTGCACAGGGGTGTGTTGGTCCCGACATTAATGTATGGGAGTGAAAGTTGGGTATGGCAAAAGAAGCACGAAAGCAGAATAAATGCAGTGGAAATGAGAGCGTTAAGGAGTATGTTGGGTGTGAAATTGAGTGACCGGATAAGGAACAGCGTGATAAGGGAATGTTGTCATGTGAAAGAAGATGTAGTTACAGGAATAGAGAAGGGTATGTTGAGATGGTTCGGTCATGTGGAGAGGATGAATGAAAACAGGTTGACTAAGCAGATATACATGGAGAGTGTGGAGGGAAAGGTCGGGGTGGGAAGACCTAGACGAACATATCTTGATCAAATTAAGGACGTCCTGGTAAAGGGTCAGGTCAAAAGTACCCGAAACCGCCGAGCTTGCATGAAGAGAGTTATGAATGTAGATGAAGCAAAGGAAGTATGCAGGGATCGTGGCAAGTGGAAAGAGGTAGTCTCTGCCTACCCCTCCGGGAAAGAGGCGTGATTTTATGTATGTATGTTTGTATGTAGTTATCGGTAATATCTATACTTTTGAACCTTTTGGGGTAGAAACTCTGGGACCGGGGGGCCTATCTGCCCATCAGCTTTTCCGACAATTGTCGAAAAAGCTAATTGAGGTATCTCTTGACCGGAGGGCTGGAAATTATCTGGCTCAGAGAATCAGCTTTGCCATTCGAATTGGCAATGTTGCCAGCCTTCTGGGCACATTCCCGCATGTTGATGCTATGCAAGGACTGTACAATTTATAAATTAAATTTTAGTTTGTAGTCAGTCAGGCAAGGAAACGAATGTGTGGAGCCATCTCTACGCCACTCGTCAACAACATCAAATCGCACAACAACTGTCAATCAGAAGAATCAGAAGGTTGCGTGTTCACATCACGTCGGGGTCACCAATGTAGCGGGAGCGATGATTCGGCTCGACCGCCACCAAAGGGAAGATCTTCCGCCAGGCTAGGTGTTATGCCTGGGGAACCGCGGCTCCAACGATGTTGTGTCGGAGGTTGTATATATAGCTCCAATCCGTGAAATCTCTGAAATCGCGATTTAGGTTCTTCGCTGCTATTGGCCGAGCGCGTCGATTTCTTCGAGATGATTGACAGTTGTTGTGCGATTTGATGTTGTTGACGAGTGGCGTAGAGATGGCGCCACAGTACTCCCCCCCAAGACCGGAGGTCTGAAGTCTTGATCTTGCTGTGCAATCTGTGCTTCGGTAGCTTGCAAGTGCCAGTTGTCTTCCAGTGAGTCGGAAGTTGCTCGAAGTCCTAGTGAGTCAGGAGTGAGCCGTTGCGTTGCTCGTAGTCTGCGGTGAGTCGAGACAGTAGAGAGCGAAGTCGACTTGTTGGCGCCGGGAGAAATCGTGCAGAGCTGCCACGCTGGAGAGAAGAGCGGCAGTCGAAGAGATCCAGGCGTGGGCTGCGGTAGATGCGTCGGTCGCTGAAGTCGATGAGAGTGAGTGCGGGTGGAGACAGGACCAGGAAGCTCGTTGCGTCGGCTGCGATGGACCTGCTGCGATACCCAGTTGCTGGCTTGCTGTGAGACTGCTTGCAGAGTGAGGAGTGATGCTGAGGATTGGAGTTGATGATGATGGAGAAGATTGCTTCCAATCACGTCGGGGTCACCAATGTAGCGGGAGCGATGATTCGGCTCGACCGCCACCAAAGGGAAGATCTTCCGCCAGGCTAGGTGTTATGCCTGGGGAACCGCGGCTCCAACGATGTTGTGTCGGAGGTTGTATATATAGCTCCAATCCGTGAAATCTCTGAAATCGCGATTTAGGTTCTTCGCTGCTATTGGCCGAGCGCGTCGATTTCTTCGAGATGATTGACAGTTGTTGTGCGATTTGATGTTGTTGACGAGTGGCGTAGAGATGGCGCCACAAATGCATATTATGACGCTTGCAACTTTTTGCATCGTTATATCACAGAAACGGTAGCTTTGTTGAAAAAAATTATTGATACCTTTTTTATAGATAACTTTATGATCTACAATTTATGTCTGAGGTAATTTTCCGATTTGAAAAACTTACCGTTTTAAAGAAAATTGCGATACACCCATTTTTTACCTTTGACCGTGAGTAAATTTTTTTCCTTAAACCGGAATCATGGGGAATTTTGAAATAATGCTTTTGATTGTGTTTTAAATAATTATACTCATTTTCAGCTTGATGGAAATTAATGTAGCTATGTAGTATTTTTGCAGCAAACGGTTCAAGCCAAAGCCGACTTTAGGCGCTACATGTTACGGCGCTAAATCCACTGCGGGTAACGCAACGTGTGTTCGCGGTTCTACAGAACAACGTCTATGGATAAACTGAAAAATTAAGATTTTTTTTTCTTCGTATTTTTTCGGGATAAAAAGTATCCTATTTTACGCCCAGGATAATAAGGTATAATTATACCAAGTTTCATCAAAATCGAACCGTTAGTTTTCACGTGATGCCTGAACATACAGACAGACAGACAAAAATTTTTTTAATCACATTTTTGTGTTTGGTATCGATCCAGTAACACCCCCTGCTATTTATTTTTTCAATATTTTCAATGTACAGAATTGACCTTTCTACAGATTTATTATATGTAATAGATGATGATCTAAGTCTATGTCATATGTAAGTATCTAAGTGTATTCACTCGGAGGAAGGGATATGTTCGCATCATACTTAGAGATTTCGGGGGAAACTTGTTTACATCTTTAATTTAAAAACTTGCTACCGCAAGATTCGACATTAATCATGACAGTAAAATAACGTATGATTTTCGAAGGTTAAAAAAAAAGAAAACGAAGATGTATACATATACTCACATACATACTTCGTTCCAGAGTTACGGCGGTGTGGAGTTCGAGGTCATTCTACTCACTGACATCAGAGATCAGGACTTATATTGTCGAGGACCCGTTCAAGGATTTAAGGTCAGTAAATCGACATAATTTACCTGTTGTTAGTCCCGGATACTACCTATACTATCCTTCGCTGGAGCAAAGCCAGATAAGTCAGTTTTTTATCTCTCTCTGGTCTCCGCAACCTTTCCAAGGGGACCTAATCGAATCTGGATTACCATCCAGTTGCCTATAATGTGACAGTTGCCTGGGATGTTTTCCCTTGACTTATGAGCAATTGAAGTAAGTAAATCTACATGCTATTTAACAATATGATAGGTTCTAGTACGCAACGCATGAGGATTTGAATTTATATTCCTTTTCACAGATCTGGCTCCACAGCCCAGCAGAGCTACCGAACATGGGGCAGAACTTCTTCCGTCTCCCAATCAAGTACCAGTCGGCTGCGGCTGTCACTCCGAGAGTTACGGACACCTCGGACGGACTGCGGCCTTATCCGCCACATAAGTGAGTAATTTGTTAAATAGTCTTCCTTATTCATCTTATTATGTACCTACTTATTTATAATGCACATTGCATTCTCCGCTCTTGGCTGAGATATTAAGCCAAAACCTATAAAATAAAATAAGAAAAACAAAACAATTATATGTGTCGTAGATAGGCATCAGCGTAATCATGGTTGATTTTAAGAGATAGAGCATAATGCTTGAAAATTTTATGTAGGTAACTATATATAGATACTATTATATATATATAGATATATTTTATTTCAATTGTTTTTTTACTTATAAATAAAATATATATAATTCTGCGGTATGGCATTTTGTTTTGTGTACTTCTTAATTTATGTAAGTAGATAAGTTACAAAAAAATCCAAATACTTTACAAAAAAAATATACCTAAGCAAAAATCTTAATTGCTATTTCATAAAGAGAACAAAAACGCAATAAAAATGACGTACCCAATTCTTATGTTATAGTGAGCATAAATTGATCGTTATTAAACTTTGTCTGTAAATAATCATCTTTTGTTTTTCCCTTTTATCAAATGTCAGATTGGCCTTCTCTGGCCGGATTTAACTATTAGGTTTTTATACCTATGTAGTTAATATCTTTTTGTCTGATTATAAAATTATAGGTATAATATATACATATGTACATTATTTGTGCCGTGTGGTTTCCGGCACAAATATAAAAAAGAATAGGACCGTTCAATCTCTTTCCCATGGATGTCGTAAAAGGCGACTAAGGGATAGGCTTATAAACTTAGGATTCTTCTTTTAGGCGATAGGCTAACAACCTGTCACTATTTTAATCTCAATTCCATCGTTAAGCCAAACAGTTGGACTTGGCTAATCAGTTTTTTCAAGACTTTCGGCTCTATCGATATAGACGTGATAATATGTTTGTATGTATATATTAGTTTAATTGTGATAAAATAAGTCTTTTTGTACGTAGAAGAAATATTAAGACATACAAAACGTGTCGGATAACTCAACGCATAACTGAAACCTCTCTAAACAGATTACAAACAGAAACTCACAAATTGGTTATAAGTATTGACTAATAAGTAAAAGCATTATACATTAGTTTTTTCCTTATTTTGTATTTCCGTTCCAGACGTAACTGCTTCTTCCCCGAGGAACGTTACTTGCGTTTCTTCCGCATCTACACGCAGAGGAACTGTGAACTGGAGTGCTCTTCAAACCACACAGCATATCGATGTGGATGCGTACCTTTATACATGCCTCGTAAGTATTCGATCGACTAAAGATTGAAACCACCTCTCCTTTGCTTGTTTCTTACGAAAAGAGTCAGAAGAGACAGGCTTTCAAGGAAATATACATTAATTAACTTTCACGTGAAATGTACCTTAAGTCCTTCTCCGTAATTCACACTTTATAAATGCAAAATTTCATGGAGATCGGTTCTGTGGTCTTAACGTAAAAAATGAGCTAATAAACACACTTTCGCATTTATAATGTAAGTATGGATTGATGCTTCAAATTGCTTAGAAATGTTATTCGGTTACACGAATTCAGCTCGAAAAAATAGACCGATGATTAAACTTATAAGTAAGGTACTACTTTAGTTGAATTAGCAGTCTTTTATATTTTCAGATGGCCCAGAGATGAAAATCTGTGGAGCTGGAAGTAGAAGTTGTGTTACCTCAGCTCTAGGTAAGCAAATGTAACATTCTGTGTTGAACAGAATTTATGAGGTGATAGCGTAAGCGATTAATCTAAGGCGGTACTCGTAAGCGGTAGATAACTGTAGTAGTTTAGAAAACTTAAAAAGAATGATAATATTATTGAATATTTTTAATAGGGTTAGAAGAATCTTCTGAGTCCTTTTTATTTCTTCAATGTTTAAAATTTTTGTAACATCCTATTTAGGTAATAAGGCATTTCTAATAAAATTTTAATAAAATCCCTGTATCTTATTACTATTAGGATCATAAATACAATACCTGTTCAAAAGATCTTTATTTAACCCCCAGAGGAGCTCTCCTTATCGAAGTCGTCCCTGGACCCCAAATCGAGCCACTTGACCATGAACTGCGACTGCCTCCAGGCTTGCACCGAGCTGAAGTATGACGCGGAGGTCTCCCAAGCTGTGTACGACCTCACCGTTTACCGCAGGCATTCTAACCCTGATATAGCTCAGGAGTGGTGAGTTCTTGTTTCATTTTGCTTTTTATTCAAATTCAAAATTTTTATTCATTGTTATGGGATATTGCAATATCACTTAATAGGTAATTGTCATATCTTTTGGTTTCACAACATTCATAACACAACACGTCAAATAAATTACTTACTTAATAAATTAGTTATAACTAAATTTTAAGTAATTTATTTGACGTTGACCGCTTTGGAAGCGGCACTGCAGAAGAAGCGGTAACAAACTGCACTGCAGAATTTTCTTCGATATACTTATAATAGAATAGAAATGTGGACGCGAGAATACATTGCTATGATTAATTGATTTATACTAAATTTAAGTAATATAAAAGAGGGTACCTACGTGGTACCATCGTGACCACGACCAAGAGCGAAACAACAAAGAAGACAATAACAGAATAGTAATCTCTGTATTTTGTGGTAAAATTAGCGAAGAAAAATTTTTGCGTTCAATATATTAGATGCCAAAAAAGTTGAGTTAAAGTTATATAACGTTATTTGTTACTTTTTAGAATAAGTAAATATTGGTCAAGTATGAACTAGGTACATTACTATCTACTTATTACATGCAAGGATATTTAAAAGAAATTCTTTCTTGATATTATTAACGCTATTCACATCTTTAAAGAAATGATGTAACACTTTAAATTACTTTTTGTGCATCTAAAGGGATTCGGAGAGGTCAGTCATACAATTTTTGTAACAAATGTTGCACTTCTGCCTGAAAAACTAAATAAGTTCGTAGTCTATTTTTATAGATAGACATTAAGAAGATTAGATAAGTTTTCGTATTTTTTTATTTCCAATACAAATTATTTTCTTTTATTTCATTTCTTCTTCCTTCATTCTATGTTGTTGTGCTTGAAGTATGTGAAGACTATAGGAGTAAATTTTGTAGACAGTAAAAATTTTTGAAGTTACTCATTAAGTTCCAAAAATCATTGTCAAATTAAAAATCTTTTCAGTTGTATGTTAATAATTATCGATTATAATAGTTCGAATAAGTATTTCATGAACTTAGTTAATAATTCTTGAATTTTTGTTGAATCAGTTAATAATTCTAGGTAGGTACATAGCGTCAAAATTTAGGTATACCGTATATATTCGCTTAAATAATGTCGCCTTTGACCGTCGTCGGCGCCTTTGAAAGGAGACATCATTTAAGCAAATAGACTAAAGGTATGTAATATAGGGTATGAAAAAAAAAACCGCTTTAGTTGTTACCTGCGTGACATCGAACGACTACCAAACAAAATCCCAAATCTCCACAGGCGTCTACCATCTGGTCTGGTGGTGTATTTCGCTGAAGAACTGTTCACTTCCCTCCGTCGCTCAGAGCTGTACGGTGGAGTGGACTTCATCGCCAACTGCGGTGGTATCATGGGCCTCTTCATGGGATTCTCTTTTCTCAGCCTAATCGAAATCGTCTATTACTTTACTATGAGGTAAGTTATCACGAGCAGTGTTTACACAGATTCAGTTAGCCTCGAAGTAATTGCTAGACTTGTGTTGCGAGATAATAACTCAACAATACTATATTTTATAATAAATACTTACTTATATAATATACATCCACGACCCAGGAAAATCAGAGAAAGGCACCCTCCGTTTAGATCCACTGTGCTCCCAATAACATCCACTAGAAAAGATGGAGCGGTCCTATTCATCTCTACCAAAAAAGAAAACTCCACTGCAAAATTTTCCTGTTTGGTAGAATATGTTAGCCTCTAGGGCTTCCTTTAAAATTTATTTAACCGCCTTCAAAGGTAAAAGGTGTTTCTTAAATTGACCCGTATGTATGTGTGTATGTATGAGTGTATGTTTATTTGTATGTACCTATGTTTGTCCGCGATTATCTAGATAGATTTTAGAAATTTAATTGACTTCAAAAAAGGAGGATATCCATTAAATGCGGTTCTCTTTTTAGAAAAGTTATTACTCTTTCAGATTATGGTGTCAGATCCGTAAGTCATCAAGAGTTGTAGCAGAGTAAGGTAATAAGTGGAGTAAAAAGGAGCATGATACTCGTTTTAAGTGCCATTAACTAAATCTCATTAAATGTAAAAAAGTAACATAACATTAAAATAAAAGTTTTGTTTAACAGTCAATTTGTTTTTTTTGTTTCCGTGCCATGATCCAACCAATCTTTTTGTAGTTTTATGAAAAATCATGAGGAAAGCAACAAAGGTAACCTGCCTGTTGTTTTTGTTCAGTAGTCAATATGTACACACAAGATGTCATGTCTCCATTGCGGTGTAGACAGAGCCACAGGTCACAAAATTCGAAAGCCACGTTTAGCAAAATACCAAAATTGCCATTCAGAGATGTTACACACACACATCGCCTAAAAGACGAATCCCAAATGTTACCTAAGCCTAACTTTTGGGTCTGGCAAACTATATTTTCTTCGCTACTAGATTGAAAAGTCAATGCACACATCGCGTATAGCAGATTGGCTAGGTGAGTTTTCCTTAAAGAGCTCAAATGTATGTTTTTTTAAACTAGGTCAGTGCTATTGCGATTATAGGTACCGTTTGTAAGATATTATGAGTGGATTCTAACTAAGCTGCCTATTATCGTCAACATTGTCAATGTCACTTTTGTTAACTGAATATAAGTAGGAAGGTATTATTACTAAACGTACAGTTAAACGTGACCATATTAGGCTCTTTCGTCTTTTCAAGAGTGTCTGCCACTGTCTACCTCGCAAGGGATATAGGTATACGTGATTATATGTATGTATGTACTATTTCTATGTATATTTTCAAATCCTAAAGAAAGATGACGATGATTTTATTAAACGGTTGTCGAGTCATCGAGTGGCTAAGGTATCCCAGCTGAACTCGGCCACCTTTGCAGGAGAATTAACCATATTGAACCGTAGTTACACATTAAGTTGCCTGAATTAGTAAGTTTCCTCACGATATTCTGAATGTGCAGTTTCAATCAAACTGCTGAACAGCTTGTCCCTTTATCTTTAAACCGCAGCCAAATAGATGATGATTGTACATGCTTATAGACAATAACTTTTTACCTTGAACAATAAAACACAGTAAAGTGTCCACTTATTGCTTGTTTTTTCTACCAAAGCAGAAAAATATTAGATATTGTAGAGGTTACTCTCGAGTTCTGTAGGTAGCAGCTAACATCCGATCACACAAATTTTTTGTTATCAACTATTTGTCTAAAATTATAAGCTGGATGATGAGTATATAAGGTAACTTGATATGTGGTTTACTGTACAAGAAACAAGCAACAATGGGTGTTCTCATATAGTACACGTCATTATTGCGATAACACGACCGAGGCAAAATACGCTGATCAAATACCTACTAAGTTACGTATGTAAACCATTTCATGTGAATCTATCGCTATTAGTTCACCCATTAAGTATTCAAAACTGTACATAGCTGTTTTATGTAATAACTGACAAGAGAGATATATAAAGAAGAGAAAAATAAGCATGACAAGGCTTCATTACCGATGATTGATTATTTTAGAATTTTTCTAAAAAAATATTAACTACTTAAGGTGTTCTTCGTTATTAATTTTATCTAGTCTTATTTTATTTTTGATTGATCAAGTGTAACTTGAAATTTGGCATAGGTGTGAGATACACAGATTAGAATTACCTACTGAATTGGTTTGATTTTCAAAATCTGGCAATGCAGACTCGATTTAATACAATAGAAATGTACAAAACATATCTTGTACGAGGAACACACACATACCTACAACACAGATATTATTATACAAATAATGGGTGAACGAAAACTGAAACCTGCGTGACTGGGTTCCAATTCCAAACAAGTTGTGTTTGTCGTCCGCCGCCGCGCCCCCATTCGACGCAATGGCGCTCCGCACTCAACTCCTGCGCATCGGTAGTATTTTCCTCATTTATTCAAAAACAAATTCATATTAACGCTTAAATTTTAAGCAATTAACATTTTTTTTACTATTTACGTGAAATAATTTATTGAATAGTATTATGTGTAGTCGTGGTTTCCAGTAGTTTTGTTGTTCGCTTTTTATCAAAACTGTTTTGTCTAGGCTAACGTGAGTGTTTGTGAATGAAGCCTTGAGACGTCCTTGAGAAAGTGATAGTGATGTTATTGACCTGACGGGTTTTGTGTTGTGTAGATCTTTGTTATTCTCTATCAAATGCAAGTAAACAAACAGGCATACGGCCTACCTTGGTAAGTGGTTTACTGCGGATGCAACACCGGAGATGTCACGGGTGGAAATACTACTTTCCTTCTAGGTTAGCTGAAAGTTCCGTGAAGGCTTATTAATTTCTAGTCGGCAATGTATGAAATGCTTTGAAATTCTCGATGTTAATTCCATCGAATTCAATTACATGTTAAAGCATGCAATTTAACATGACCTTCAAATCCGGCAATTACTTTGCGTAGTCCGTAAATTATAGAGACATCATAGACATTCTAGAAACTTCCAGTTGCATCTGCCCGTGTTTCTGTTGCACCCTTGCTCTTGAAGTCCGAAGAATTAATAAAATTAAGCAGATTTTTTTAGCCCTATTAAGTCCTATTTTTCTTTCAGCTGTTGCTGGTCTGCAGCGTCTTTATTTTTATTTTTTTAGTGGACAAATTACACTGATTGCTTTAGCCTCGAAGTAAGTTCGAGACTTGTGTTACGAGATACTAACTCAACGATACTGTATTTTATATTAAATACTTATATAGATAAACATCCAAGATCCAGGCCAATAAGAAAAAGTTCTTTTCTCATCATGCCCTGGCCGGGATTCGAACCCGGGACCTCTGGTGTCACAGACAAGCGTACTACCGCTGCGCCACAGAGGCCGTCAAAGAATTCAGACCATGGAATCGTTTCATCTTTGGTGACGTCAAGACGGTTTCCTTTGGGTGTAATCTACCTTCTTCTTGGGACCGGCGTAGGCTAAATTTGTTCTTCAGATAGTCAGCTTGGACTTCCACAAGACCATACCAGCGTTTCGGTTCCCATCTTAACCGTCAAGTAAATAAATTGAATGACCTTAAAACAAAATAAAACGGCTATTTCAGTGTTTCACTCAATAAATACAATGTTTACTCTACGTGTTAACAGCGACGCTACGAGACACATTATTATCTCTGTATGTTTTCCACTGATTGTTACTTACCTACTTACGAGTATTATGGAGAAGTAGGTATTTGGCTGTTTCTTTTTATTTGCGGAAATTCATGAAACTCATTGTCATTTGAAGGTCATCTGCATATTATAGTTGTTAGAAGGCGTTTTTGGAAAAAGAGGAAAACCAAAAAGGATGTTGATTGATTACTTTAAAGAGAGTGTGAGTAGGTAGACATATCATACGATAGAGTGAGGTGTTGATAATATAATAACCAGAGGAAAATGTGTCTTTGTTATATCCTCTAGGTAACAATGGCTTCCAAGTTCGCCAGCTAAGTGAGTTGAGGCCGAAGGAGAGAGCTGGAGTGGCCAGCCTCAGGGAGATCCTGGAAGACCGCCTGCAGGAGATCAAGAAGGCCAAGACCTGGAAGCATGAACGGGTACTCACTTCTCCTCAGGATACGAAGGTATGTATAAAGTTAATTTCGAAAAATTTGAAAGGTTCATTGAAGTTTCCGTGAATATCTGTAGTGAGATTGTAAACGAATTTAGTATTTTTGGCGAAATATGTGTACTTACCTCAATTAAAGATTGGCAATAAAAAGGTTCTAAAATGTATGTTTATTATTTATTGTTGATTTGTAGGTGAAATATACCTATGTGCCCATGTCGGGATTAAAAATGGGTTGATTTCTGTGGTTGAGTTGAAAGATTAAGTAAATACCTACCTACCACTTGCAGAACTTTTATTTTTATAAGTAGTCATTTTCATTAAGCCTGCCATGTTTCCATTCCAGGATAATTAAGGAAGTTACTTTACTTTGACAATTTTTTCAGGTGACGGTGAGAGGTGCCAAGGGAGATTTCTTGAATTTCTGCGCAAACAACTATTTAGGTTTATCCGTGAGTTCAGTTACGATTTCTTATCAAAAACCTATGAAAATTTTACAATATTCTTCTATGATTATAACGCAGAAATGAGATGTAAAAAATATAATTGTACCTACATATATAGTTTTTCTGTTAAATTTCCTGGTGAATATGACCAGATTGGGATCAAAGATAGCACAATATCGGATTTCTACATAGAAATGTTTTGCCAGCACCGTAAAATACTTACCTATTAACAAACCAAACACAATGATTGTTTTTTGAATTTTTATTTGGAATTCTAAACGATCGAGGTAAAGTCACAACAAGTTATTTAGGTAAATAATAAGCTTGATTATAAATGATAGCTTTTTTGATTTGCAGAATCACCCCGAAGTGGTGGAAGCTGCGAGAGAAGGACTGAAGAATTATGGCGCTGGGCTCAGCTCCGTCCGCTTTATTTGCGGAACGCAGTCGATACACAAGGTGAACATGTTTTTGTTACTAATATTTTACTATTCTACAGAATATTAACGTTTTATACATACCTAAACGTTATACCTAACATAATTAATTATGAACACTCTTATACTAACTAATAAATTTCATAAATTCATATAATCACGTCTTTATCCCTAACGGGGTAGACAGAGCTCACAGTCTAATAAACAGGCATCCTACAAATCCAGCTGACCGTTTTTTATAGCACCGCGTGGTTGAAATAAAGGAACTTTTTTGTCTATCGAAAATCCATTTATTATCGTCATTTTATATCGTTCAACAAAAAGTTTAATAATAATGAAGAATGGATCGGGTGGGTTGGATTGTCTTAAGTGTGCAAATTGAATAAATATTTTATTGCGATTTTCTTCACAAAACTGACGAAATATAGGTACGTGTTTACAACATTTCGGCCTAAGTATTTTTATCATTTATCGTAATTTATGTACCTAGGGCAATCTTGTCTACATTACCATATCGTATCGTAAGTAAACATTGCAATTATTGACATTAAGACAACTATTGTACACCTACCTACCTATTGTAGGTATAAAATACATAACAACTGGGGTTATAAAACGTTATTTGAATTTTTTAAATTTCAAACTATAAATATATTTTTTATACCGTATGTTTTGTGCAATACTTTACAAGACTACCCTGTAGGAAGGCAGGTAAAGAACAAGGCGCGTTGAAGTCTTTATAATGCGCATGATTAAACCCCCACTCGATAGTAGGATCTGCATAGGTACCTACTCGAGCCTAATGTAATGAAATAAAGGTCACATTTGAAAAATAAACCTCATATTTCAAATTGTAGTTTTGAAAGCTCTGGAGTTGAACTGGTTTTAGCTGTCCCTTGTTTGACAATCACTCATCGTCTGAGACTCAATCAGAAAAAAACGAATGTATTTTTAAGAAATGGTAAGGCAAATTATTTATAATTTACAGGAAATAGAAAATTTTATGGTTTATCTTAAGTCGTATTGATCCCACCCTGGGTTCAACACGACTTAAGATATGCATGTACAATTGAATACCAATATAACTATGTATAACTGATTTTGGGGCAGATAGTTGTTTTTCATTATATCATATACCATAAATATTAAATAATTAATTAAATCGTGTCATAAAAAAGAATAAGACCACACCTTCTCTTTCCCATGGATGTCGTAAAAAGCGACTAAGATTAAAGCTTATAAACTTGGGATTCTTCTTTTAGGCGATGGGCTAGCAACCTGCCACTATTTGAATCTCAATTATATCATCAAGTCAAAAAGCTGAACGTCGCCTCAGTATTTTCAAGACTGTTGGTTCTGTCTACCCCGTGAGGGATATAGACGTGATTATATGTATGTATGTAAAATCTTTTCAGGATCTAGAAGAAAGACTCTCCAAGTTCCACGGTCGTGAGGATACTATTCTGTACGGGTCCTGTTTTGACGCCAACGCCGGTTTGTTTGAGTCGCTGTTGACGCCAGAAGACGGCGTGTTTTCTGATGCATTGAACCACGCCTCCATTATTGATGGCATAAGGTTGTGCAAGGCGCAGAAGTACCGGTATCCACATAGGGATCTCAACGGTAAGTAACAATATATAACTTATTTCCTTAGTCTTCTGTTAAGACATTCACCAGAAACAGACGTATTAAAAAGGGCCGGTTACTACACAGTAATACAATAAGTTTTAGATTTATCTCATGAAGTATTTTATAATTAGTTAATTTTTAAGTTTCCGTTTACAGAATTGGAGCATCTGCTGGCACACAGCGAAGCTCGCATCAAGCTTATAGTGACAGATGGAGTGTTCTCCATGGACGGGACGGTAGCGCCGATCAAGGGATTGAGGGAGCTTGCTGATAAATACAGAGCTTTACTAGCAGTTGATGATAGTCATGCTACAGGCTTCTTTGGAGAAACTGGGCGGTGAGTAAGTTCTGTATTAAAACTATTATTGTAATTGTGATTTCATTAAAAGAGGTAAGTAAGGAATGGTATATAAATTAGCTAAATTAAGTAGGTAGAATAATCACTTACATCTTGCATCGATCTGTGATCAAATGATACAGAAAAACAATATACTTGAGGACTTTTACATTTTGTGACTAACGACTGCTGGTAATGTAATCGTATTTTTTTTTTCAGGGGTACAGAAGAATACTGCGGCGTGCCAGGCGCAGCCGATATCATCTGCTCAACCCTGGGCAAGGCTGTCAGCGGCGCCGCCGGGGGCTACACTACCGGCCCTAAAGAACTGGTCACTTTGTTAAGAAACGTCTCCAGACCTTACCTGTTCTCTAATGCCCCACCACCGCCAGTTGTTACCGCTTCTTTAAAAGTACGTTGTCTATAGTGTATCAATAAATATATCATTCTTCTGAATTTTTAAGTTTCTCGTTTTCTGAAGATTTTCTGGTAACGAATGGGTTCAACACTAAATTAACATAATCAAAAGGAATCCAGAGATGATTAGACCTAGAAGCAGAAAATGTAAGCTACTTACAAGCAAGATGTTTGGACGAAAGCTCGTGAATGCGGAACTTAGAAGTAAAATCTTTTGTAGGATACAAAAGATTTCAATTCTAAAATGTAATTTTTTTTCAGTCTCTAGATCTCGTAGAACACAGTAGCGATCTCCGCGAGAGGTTGCGAGAAAATACCAGAACTTTCCGCAGCGGTCTGAAGGCGGCTGGTCTGACAGTGGCGGGAGACGATCATCCGATATGTCCTGTGATGGTGGGGGAAGCTCCTAAGGCAGTGGACCTTGCGAGCGGTATGCTAGGTGAGTCTTATACACTCTAATAGGTCACATCTACTGGGAATTGGCTCAGTACCCTGTTGTAAAATACAAGAACTTTTCTCAAGGTCTGAAGAAGGCTGGTCTGACACTGATATGTCTTGTGATGGTGGGGTAGGTTTATACGACAGTGGACCTTGCTAGCGGTTCACAGAACACGAACGCCACACCCGCTGGAAATTTGGTAGGTGTTCTGGTATAAGACACTAGCAGTTTCCACAGACACCTTGAAGGTCTTTGGTTGGTTGATGGTATGCAAGGTGAGTAATTTACAGAGCACGTTAATCGTGGTGGTGGGTGCTGGTGGGTGGAGTTATCTTTGATCACCTAGAGAAACATTCCCTATTTCGTATGAGTTCAAGTTTGGTATTTCTTCTTAATTTGAAAGACCATTCCTTATACTAATACAAAGCGGACCCCAGGAGCCAAAGCATATAAAGAGAGATAGACAATAACTCTCTCTATTGTTTATTTTTCAGAGCGCGGCATCTACGTGGTAGCCTTCAGTTACCCTGTGGTACCAAAGGGAGCAGCACGTGTTCGCGTACAACTCAGCGCTGCGCACACGCCGCAAGATGTTCAAAGAGCTGTCGACGCCTTCGCGGAGGTGGCTAGGAATGTGGGCATTGTCAAAAAGTAGACTGAATTCAGGAAACCGTATGCTGTAACTCTTTACATGCAAAAAATATATACATAAAAAGTAATTTAGACACACATATAGGTTCAATAGTCGACATGAATCTTCTGATCGCATTGTTTTATTTCTTTTGATTTTACTCCATACACAATTAGTTTCAGTGGCTACTAGTTTTTAAGACAATTTTCTTTTTAAAACATTACCATGTCTTCCTCCTGGATAATGTTATAATGCATTTTATACATACATACATACATATGGTCACGTCTATATCCCTTGCGGGGTAGTCAGAGCTAACAAACAAATGACTTATGACTATGACTATTTGACTTAATCATAGAATTAAGATTTTTGAATCTCCATTCTATGATTAAGCCAAATAGACGAATCGTCGTCCATCGTCTTAAAACGAATCCCAAGTTTGTAAGCCTATCCCTTAGTCGCCTTTTACGACATCCATGGGAAAGAGATATTTTATGTAATAAATAATACAATGCAACATTATGTATGTATATTTGACTGA
Organism: Amyelois transitella; assembly: GCF_032362555.1. Lineage (NCBI taxonomy): Eukaryota > Metazoa > Arthropoda > Insecta > Lepidoptera > Pyralidae > Amyelois > Amyelois transitella. The sequence goes on along the minus strand of NC_083522.1, from coordinate 6,615,678 downwards.
ACAAATAAATATTTTTGTTTTATTTGTTGTTTCTATAGAGAATACCTTCGTTGAGTTTTCCCGATTTAATTTCAAATTATGAGATTTTTGATGCGCTATTTTTATCTGTAGGTGTTTCGTCTGAAAGGCCTTAAAATAAAAAGCTACGTTGTGTAATAATTTGATCTATTAACAATAACTTATTACAAGTAATAAACACACTCTCGAATCACACGTAGTGCGGTCGACGCTATTCACGTTAAAACTATAATAAATTATTTACATTGGTTACTATAACTTCATTTGGAATATGATTAGGAGGTTAAAATACTGCATATCAAAGTCATTAACTTAAAAAAATATATAAAATAAATGTACCTACTTTATTGCAGTTAACTCAAAGTTTTTCCATATTTTTTATAGAAACAGTTCAAGGTTTCCATTACTAATTTGTAACCAAAATTAAAGGATCAATGCATAAGTATATATACCAAATCGGATATATACCAAGTACTTTAACCACTTGGTATCCTTTCCAAATAATGTTATAGGTATTTTTCGAATCAACCTTGCGTTTCGTGGTGTTTGGCTAAAGAGTTATTTTGATTTCGACGTGACATAATTTTGGAAAATATGATATAAAAATATGATAAGTTGGAAATTAGAATAAACTAAAAGGAAATTCATCAAATCGAAAGCTTTTCTTTCGTACGTCTCAAGATACACTAAATAATTGAATTAGTTTGCAGCTGCACATTTATAAATAAAAAAATATTTATTTTCAAAATAAGTGTCACTTAAATATTGGTACAATCCCGTGGCAAGCACGGAACTACAAAAAGATTTATTTTGCTTTTTTTTAAGATTAAATTGCAAAACAATATCTTGAGTCAAGGCCACGCACACTCACAGCCCGCAAAGATGACTTCACCAAACACATCGTGACAACACATCACACTTCCATACTTATTGCGACATTTCCAATGTGTTACACGATTAACTCGTGCGTTCACACAAAGACTTACCTATTACAATCATAGATTAGATATACTTGCTTTTCAACAGATAAAACATATTTCAAATATGAGAAAATTTTGACACTCCATATTATATTATATTGTTTTAAAAAATCCAATGTTATGTGAGGGTCAAATTAATCTCTGTGCCAAATTCCATCAAATGCGGCCTTTTAGCTACTGAGATATTTGGTTCCAAAAAAATTCAAAGTCTTTTTATATAACACTCGTATTACCTCGCTTTTGCGTTTGAGTGTAGGTACTTCTCTTTCTCACTAGTTTTTATGAAATTTGTTCATTCTACGTCGGCGAAAGTAAATCATAAAATAAAAGACACAGAACACAGACATTACAGAGAGTTAATCTCTGTGTTTTGTGGTAATAGGCAAAAACTGTAACTTAGCTTATCAATCAATAAAATCAGTGACAATAAACATAGGACATTTAGTAGATAAATTACATGTGATTTAACCCCATTCAAATCTGCGCAAATCTTCGACACTCGATAATTTGTACGAAGGGGCTATAATTTAATTATACCACGACAAAATAAAGGAACAATCTTTAATTGATTGTGAGATTAGATATGTACACTTAAGTAAAAGTCTGAACAATGAAATCGCAAAAATTCTGCAATTGTTCATAAGTTCCAGCCGGACTTTTGTACTGGACTGTACACCTATAATCGTTATACTCTCTATATAAAATCACAGAAATAGGTGCATATTCATAAAAATAATTATACTCCTTTAAAATATGAATATTTTATAATGTACTTTTCCTCGAAAGTAACCATCGAGTAAGCGTGTAACACAAATCACGTTTTCTCTAACCTTTACGTTTCGACAACTACCTTACATTTCGACAAATTATATAAGGCGATCTATCGAACTTTGCAGAAAACGACACGATATGCAGCTTTAAAATATGGGTCATAACTTCAGAAATAATACTAAAATACTTCTACAATCAACTACAGTATTTATATATTTCAGAAACTTATTTTTGTAACAAAATTTTAAGAAACATTTCAGATGCACCAATAAATGTATTACATAAAATCTACATATTCGTTTTCTACAGAGCCAATTTACGCTTGGGGGCAGTAATGGTGCTTAATGTCCACATTTCAACAAATATTGATATTGGTATCGCACATCGAAGATCAAAATAATCTAAGTTCAAGATTATATTGTACAACAAATTTTAATTAATAAAGTAAAAATTCGTGCGATATCATTTACTGTGCTGTTTTCTCGCATTTTTAATGCGTAGTTTTAAATATCAAAGTTAAATTTGTCTTTTACCATCGCACCCCAAGGGTAAAGTCCAAAATACCATTACCTCTAATATGGCCGAACCACCAACATTCGTCATCATTCAAATATCACCTTTTGTATCATAACTAACTCACATTGATATAAAAATGACACTTGAAGTGTGGCGAACTTCGAATCAGTAAAAATATCGACTCACTAACCAAAGAAGTCTAAAATTACGAATGGAGTCCGCACTTATAATATTGTATTATTTTGTCTCGATTCAGTCGAGTGAGTTTGAAGCGAAAATGCGCAGTCTCCATTTTTAATTCTAGCTCCTTGCTAATCCTTAAGATAATTGTGGAGGGTTTCCTTACGAGCTCTCGATCCTATCGTATATATATGCCTTCTGGACGTTCTTGAAACCAAGAAATGTGAGCAAACTTCCTTCTTCGTGGGTTTAACAGTTAATTTGACGGGTTTGTTCATTGCAGCACGTTCGGTTTTGCTGGAGGCCCTGGGAAGATAAAGATATCAAAACTTTATATCGAACTTTTAAAATAGGATGAAACAAAAAAAACTTCTATAAGAAATAAATTTTCAATACTTGGGAATCGCATTAGTTATAACATGTAGTGAAAAAATCAGGTAAGTATAAACTGAAAGAATACAGTAATGTATGCCACCTTCTTATTTACAGACTTCAAAAAGTTGGAAGTTCTCAATTCGGCCATACTTTGTTAGTCGCTTTGATGGTATATTTTTCTATGTTACAGTGGGCGAGGTTAATTTATTATTTGGGGTTGGATTGAACGTCATGCGTCAGTTAACCTCATAATAATAAAGGGATTGCTAGATCTGTAAATGGTTTTTCTAGGTTCGTGAAAAGTCCCTTATTCACTGACTTCAACAAGGCATGTCTCATCATCTTTCTCTTTCATCATTTCAGTTAACCAAAGATGTAGAAAGAGACAGAGGAAGGTATACCTGGCGGTAATGTTGTGGTAGTTGTCGTTGACGTCGTGCTGGAAGTGGTAGAAGTTGATGGCGTCGTCGGCGCGGCCGTACTGCGTGGCTTCTGAAAAATTAATTAGGCATTTTAAATTTTCGGCATGTCAGAATAGTACCACTCCATATAATTCATAGTGATGTCCATGATGTAAAAGGCGACTAAGGACTAATAGGCTCATTAGTGTAGCTTTAACATGATAATTTAGAGTAAGTTTTTAAAAGTTGCGAAGTTCAGGCGGGTTCAAAATCGCTTTGTGTAATAAGAGTAAAACCGGAAATAACGCTAAGAGTAAGGAGGTTCAAATCTATATACAGTAACTGAATGGCTATTTTTAACAGCGAATCAAAGGGCAAATTTGTAAAATATAAATTATGAACATTATATTTATTTAAGTAATCAATAAGGAAATTACAAAATTATACAAATGTCATGTGATCTTTTCACTAATTGAGATAATTAAATAACTTGCACAATAAAAAGTATTAGACTAAATCAACATAAGTATCTTTGCTATCGCGTCGTTGCTCCACATGGTATTGTGTATCAGGTAAAACACGCTTTAACTCACGGGATTCGGATATATCGCCTCGTTGATACTTCACGTACCACGTGAATACTTATACAAAAATCTATGGGTATAACATTCAACTCGCTTATTAGTCTTCGATTTAAATTTGTTGCGCGTCTACTCTAGTCACAAGTGTGTTGTTCAGTGCTGCAAGTTGCGCGCGCAATTCTTCTCCATTATTCTTAATGGGCGAGACGGCGGCACAGATACACTTGACTAATATAATAAAAACGCTATGGGTTAAATACACTGAGAACTCACTTGCAATTCTTCAACTTTAGTTTGCAGCGCGTCTACTCTTGTTACGAGCGTGTTGTTGAGCGCTGCTAGTTGCGCACGCAACTCTTCTCCATTCTTCTTATTGGACGAGACGTCGGCTCTCGTCTCGTTGTTCTTCGCGTGCAGTTTCTGAAGCATCGTCTTGATGTCTTCGACGCCAGACGCTGCGGTGGCGGCTTGAGACCGGGCTGTGTTGATTCCGGAATCGAAGCCTTGTATCTGAAAGAAATAACAATGATAATCGTTACGTTTGCCAAAACGGTAGAGGGTAAATGGTGCCATCTTTAAGTTTCACAGTTCCAGCCAATCTATCCGCGATGTGAATTCTATTTTCGTACATATACTGACAGCCAAAATCAGAATCAGTATAAGACTGGGCGGTTTAGCAACTTGAATAAGGAAAAAAATGGGCAATATTAAGTACGAAATGTGAAAAAAAGAGAAAAAAACAAACCTGTGAACCAAAATAAGCTACTGTCTTCTCTAACTGAGCTAATCTAGTCGGCATTTGTCCTAAAGTGGGTGCCGCAGCCAGTTTGTCTGTCACAGCCGCCAACTCGGCCTTCGACAAGTCCACTTGCTTCACCAACTCTTGATGGTCGTGCTCCAACTTGCCGAGCCTGAGACTCAGGTCGGTGACATTCTCCCGTAGGACCTTGGCTGCTGTGTGGCACACTTGTAATGCGTCACCTACGCCTTCGCTGCTCGTTGATACTGCGGAAGAAGATCATAGGTATATTAATAGACTATTTTAGAATACATATAGCTAGAAACCTGGGTGATTAAGGTGCCCCAATAAGTCTTTTCAGAGTGATAGAGCTCCTCGCTAGAGGTGAGGACGCTACCATGACTAACCCCAAGTGGATGATATTTATAAAAGCTCCTTGTAATGGAATGAAATAGGGAGACTTTTTCTCAGCAGACATCTATTAATTGATCATCATCATTCTCGTGGTGTTAGTCACGATTGCATTTCCCTTGAGCTTGAGCTGTGGATACGCCTATGACCATGGGCGGATTGAGAAAGTCAAGTAAGGAATTATAGGCCAGACATCTGAACCAAACTCTCATTAAGGACATACCCGATAGAGCAAGGCATGGCCTTGCAAATCACATTTATTAAAAAATACATGAAACAGGATTAACGCAGTGATAAGAAAAATAACATAAATGCATCATATAGTTTTTTTCATCAATTATTAACCGCGATTCTCATTGCCGTTAACGCAACAGATCAACCAAACATACATAACGCATATGCATGATCGATAGGTAGATTCTGAGTAGGTACATCTTTTTAATTGCTGTGACCCCTGCACACTTCTTTCGCTTCATTCACATTCATGACTCTCTTCATGCAAGCTCGTCGGTTTAAATCATTTAAATAACATATAAAATAACAAGATATTTATAGTCGGTGGACATTATTTCATTTTATAGGCGACCGGAAGCATTCGGCTTGTCATTTGCCATTTGCGTGTGTCCTTTCAATCCTTTCCGACCTTTCGATGCAGACGAGGGCACGGCCAAGCTGACATAGCTATTTGTATAATTATTTGTATAATTGCAAAAATTACAACTTATAATAATCTTTACCCATATTATCAAGTAAACTAAAAAAAATCTATGTATTTATTCGATAAACAATACTTTGCTTAGAGGGCTAAATTATTTGGGTGAAATTTGGTACTTAACAGTATTTTTTTTTGTGAATGGATGTTCTTCAACGAAACCTGTACAATTTTATATCATAAGTTTATTTATATAATAATAAAGTAAATCCAACAGGATTTTTTTTATAACAAAGGCATAACAAAAATGCGATTTAAGAAATACGTATACAAGTTGCAAGGAAAAGAGACTACATGACCTACAGTGGGCAACAGTCTATATCCGCATTAGTTTACTATGTGTTACGCGGAATCGGCCGGTCAACCTTCGGCAGCCCTTGACCGTTGTTCGAGGCAACACTGTTCAATAAAATTGAAAATCATTAATCAATAGAGTTCACATTTAGTATTTTTTAAAGAAATTTTTCATTCGACGTCGTATCTTTTGTTTCCGAATGGTATGGCTGCCGGCGTTGGAATTTCAAGACATAAACCGCCTTTTATATTTGAAGACATAACAGTCAACTGAATAGAAGCTTGACCTCCCAGTGATTTATATGAACAGGAGTCATGATATTCTGCCGTTCAGTAAGATATTTACCACCACTTCGAATGCACCGCCCAACCGACCTGCTTGCATGAAGAAAGTGATGAATGTGGATGAAGCGAAAACAGAATGCAGAGATAGTGGAGAGTGGAAAGATTTAGGTTTCCCTTTGAGAAACAGGTGTGATTTAATTACACTTCATATGTTCTAATCGTTTATGCAAATTCTACGTAAGTTTTAGTAATATCTATATTAATATTATAAAGCTGAAGAGTTTGTTTGTTTGTTTGAACGCGCTAATCTTAGGAACTACTGGTTCGAATTGAAAAATTACTTTTGTGTTGCATAGACCATTTATCGAGGCAGGCTTTAGGCTATTTAACATTACGCTGCAACTTTTAGAAGCGAATACTGGAAAATGTGAATAAAACGGGGAAAATTATTCATCCTTGAGGGCTTCAATGATGCCCAAAATCACTATTCCACGCAGACGAAGTCGCGGGCACAGCTAGTAAAATATATATGCGCGCTCTTAATCTTGCAGATAAATACATACGAAATAATTACTATAAAGGTATCTAAGGTAGGACCTATGGGTCCACAACCCCATCTCATTTTACGATCGGTATAATGTGTGATAAGAATATTCTGGTAGGTATCATTATATCAGATAAGCACTTGGGAAACAACCTGATTATTTAGCTCTAATTGTAGGCGGATAGTAACGGTGGTCGTTCTAATTACAATAGTGCCCATTAAAATATCATAAAAACCGGTCGATAATTTTGTATCATAGACTATTATAAAGTTCACTTTTAGTATGTGGTTAACCTTCAAATGTTTGCCAATATTTAATATACTGTACTTTTTTTATAATATAGGTACTTTAATTTTTTTAGTAGGCGAAAATTACCCTTTTAACAAACTGTGTTAGAAGTTTTCAGATCCCACTGTTGGACAAAAGCATTACTCCTACCAAACATCTTTCCATATCCTTACAGATATTATAAATGCGAAAGTAAGTTTGTTTGTTACCTCCGAACATAGTGTTACATTTCATAGTACGGATGGAAAAGGACGTAGGATATTGCGCAGTACACGTTTACATTTAGTCTTTTTCTTTCGTATATAAAAGGGGTGTCCTCTACACTGAGCCAAGGCTAAACACCTGCATTTTTGGCACTTGGACATCATATAACGCAACGTTTGGGGATGTTTTCTTTTGAACTTGAATATCAGTCATCTAGCGTAGACAACACCTCAAATGGTCTCACCACAATAGCCTGTTTGACATAATTCGTAGTCTATTTTTTAAAAAGGAGAATTTTCTCATTTCAAATGTTTTTTTTTAGTAACGCTTTTTTTTCTTCATGAGATACGTATATTTACGTTGACGTAAGGCGGTCGGTACTTATGCAAAGCAAATCGTTGTCACGCGGCAAAACAAGTGTACCTACGCTATGCTAACACCGTGTTATAACGATTAAGTTAAAATTGATATTTAAAATGGAGCAATTACTAAATCGATTAATATAATGGGCTATAAACCTGCTAATTGATTAATTAATTTGTTAGTAAAGGTTAATTAGTAGTTTGGTAGTAGGTAGGGAGTGTCACTAAAATGTGATTCCCGAGATTCACATTTATGTGCTAATACTAAAAGTAAATAATGTAAAAATTGAGAATAATCGTTCATAGATTTAATAATTGTACATATTCTTCTAAATCCAATAACTGTTTTGTAATTTGTTATATTTATTTTAATGTGCAATATAGAGTTTACAAACAAACAAACAAACAATTTTTCCTTTTTGTTTCATTTATTAAGTTCGCCCGCGGTTCTACTTGCACATAAAAACAAATACCGTTCCCACGGGAATTCTACAAAAGTGCACCCTTAGTAGGTACACAAAAGATAAGCAACCTAGATGATAAATTTAAAATATCTGCCGACAGGGTATCGGCTGTGCATTGATTTGTCAGTCAATTTCCACTTTTAATTAATTTAAACCAAGCTCAACATACTGATTGTACTCGGAAGAATATTAGTTTATATAAACTTTATTAGACCATTTCAATTTCCCAAGGCGAGGTAGTCATTGTGTAGTCACTTTCTAACCATGATAGATTGACATTCGGATTATACTGAATACCAGCATTAGTCATAATTTCGCGTGGGAGTACAAAACTTATCGTAAATTCGTGAACAAAACTATATGCGCAGTGTCAGATTACAATACAATGCAGATACATATATATGCAACCTACGCGCCTTCAGTACTTCCTTCATGACACCCGGGACAACTTTAATTAACTATCTTGCCTTCAATGGGACTGATTTAACAATTAATCGGTTTCACCCTGACAAGTTACAATGGCGAAACAAGTTGCCTTTTGTGGTAGCGAAATAATTTCGAAGAACTTTAAAAAGAAACCTTGGTAGGTATTTACGTACTGCATGGCTATTATAGAAACTAGGTCATTTCGTATAAAAACTGGAATATATTTTGAAATAATAAACATATGAACTCTCATCAAAAAGTATCTGTTGTTCAACAGATTTAATTCAATCTGTTGTATTAAATTATTATACACATAAGTTAATAAGTACCTGTTATATGAATTTGAAGTAGGTATAGCTACAATACACCGGATTTGAATCTCAGGTAAAAAACAAACAAAAACATGTTAACTTACATAAACTTCGATATGAAAAAAAGAATCGTTTAAACCTTAGGCATACTTTAGGTGTCAATGCCACACGTCGGGTGACCTTACTACCATTCAAGTATGCAAATATTCAACAAACCTCTGTCCATCTCGTTTCGTAATGAGACAATTTGCCGGCGAACATCCACAAAGAGCCATAACACTGTTGCTGCTGACACCACACACACACATAGTGCTAAAGCGGCAGCGAGACGGACGAAAGGGCGAGAGCGGCGGCGTCGTGTCGTCCTCCTCCCCCATGGTTCTCCTTCATCACTAGAAGCGGAAAGCAATCTCCCGCCGCGGGAACCAGCGCCTCCCACCAGCGCGTCCAACTCCCGCCGCTTCCTCATCTTCTTCCCGACACGAAGCGGCACCGCCGCGTGAACCGCACTCTCCATACCGCAAAAACGCTACCTCACACGCATCCGCACCGCAATGAAACCACTTCCACTTCACTTTCACTTCTGTCAAACACGTGCGCACCTCGCGGCGCCAGTATCAGGAATGAGCAACACAAACAATGTATAAAGTGAGCAGATAAGGTCGCTACTACTAAACAGATTAATGGCGATAAGTATACGATTGCAAATTATCTGCTTAGGCCCTATACGTCAGCGCGTATCCTATACTGCTTATTTTTAAATTGCTATAATTTGCTTGATAGCATTGGAGAAGTGTTTTTCCGTTAGGTGTTGCACAAACAATGAAATAAAATTGGACAAACCGCTCTGCTACTTTTAATTTCATAATTAGGATAATCAATAGGTTATATATAAAGACCGATATAGCGCAAACAGTATTTGTCTAGCGAGAGTTATTTACAAATTTTGAAGAAATTGAAACATGAATTATGTACTCGTATGTAAAATAAATGTTTTTGTTTTAATTCAACAAACTTTGAATTACAAACAAAAATAATCGTTATTATTTAAACCTGATACAAATAACTAATTTATAAAAAAGTAGAACATCTTAAGTTTTTTTTTTTTGTTTTGAGAAGATTGCCAAGGTTGTCTTAAAATAAGTTTCGTGATAGCATTAAAAAATATGCGCGATGCATATGACGTATCCCATGCTTATGTGGAAAATTTAATATCAATTAGAGTTTTCTTTATCTGTTACTTCGTTCGTACATATTCAGGCATAAGTATTTAAGACACCATTTTCACACCTTGATATTGCAGATGAAATTAACGAATAAAAAAACCAGAAAATAATGTAAACTTTCAATTAATGATACCTTTATTTCATATTTCATATTTCTAAGCCTTTGATGAAAATTATTCTGATCTTACTTCCAACCTTTGTCATTACATCGGGTGCTTTTCTTGTCCTTTCATGACGTCCATGCTCCATCGGTTGGAGTCAGTTTCTATCCACTTACTACGCCTTATTTAATCTGAGAACGATTTGACTGCGAAATAAGCAGCTACCGTTTGTGACATAAAGTAAACATACGAAATTGTTTGATCAATTTCACGTATTAGATCATAGATCTTACAAAAATGCAAATAAGATAACGCAGACTACAGAACATCGTGAAAAGATGTTGCTTACACACCAAATTGCTTATCGCATATGTGTTATGTAGGTCAACACTGTTATCTCCAGATATGGCCAAGAGAATAGTTGCAGATTTTATCGTAGTATCGTAGGTACTAAAGAGGAAGTCCAGAAGTTAGATAAGAAAGAAGAAAATAAAGTCGTATATAAGAAGTGTAAACTACATAGAAGAGGAGATAAGTTAAAAACCAAGAACTAAATATTTGTGCCTTTGACCTTGAATCCTAGATTGGGCGCGTCAGGTTTTTACACGAAGCGACTCCATCACTCCATCTAATCTCCGCAACCTTTGCAAGGGAACTTAACCCGTTTTGAATCGATCATGGTTACACTTCCAGTTGCCTGAATGTGCAGGTTTGCTCACGATGTTTTTCCTCACTATTAGAGCTGTTTAATTATCTCAGATGATTTTAGCTAAAATATTTGTTTAAATGTAAAAAAATCAAAAAGAAAAAAGCCCGCCCGGCTGTGAGTGTACACGTTTCAGTTTGTCTCTTCACTCATAAACTGATTTATCAAAATTCATCTAGAGAAAATTCATCGGATAGAGTGATTTGCGAATTTTGAAACATAACATTCTCTAGAATTATGTTACGATATGGCTACAATATAATTCAATAAGAAAGTATTGCAAGAGGATAATCTTTTATTTATCATTTGTGTGGTTTGTTTCCTACTTCGTGTCGTGACAACATACAAGAAGTTTATCCTTGTCTTTGATCCTTTGTCTGACCTACGTTTTATAACAATAAATGCCTTTCTATTATTGTTAACCTTGCATTAAAAATTCTTAAATTAAATTTAAAAAGTATTATGTAAGTAACTAGGCTGATAAATTGATTGTTTATTTAGGCACCTACTTGTTTGGTGAAAATAATACTTCATAAGGTATGTTAGCCATATATTTTTATCAGTTAACTAGTAGCGACCTCAATTCTCTTGCTCTTTTGAAAATACATCAAATAAAAGAATTATCATAAAACCTACATTTAATTCGTGCTTTCCCTAGACTACCGAGTAGATCCTCGGACAGAGTAAAACCTCGTTAGAACGACATAATTGAATGAATTGGGGAATTTTAATGCAAGAGTGAATATAGGCATTGAGTTTGCGTGCACATCCTCATCTTGCTCACCGCCAAGCTGATTGAGGTCAAACGCACGCACTTAAAAAAATATTATATAAAAAAAAGACAAGATTCAACGGAGACAAAATAAATACGTAAGTATTTGGAATATTTTGTTAGGGATATTATCGACCTACGACATGGGCGCAGTGAATGAAATTCACGCATGCGCAGTACACATGCGACAATGCCTCTACGTACACTATTTAAGAGACACTATAGTTACTACACTACACTAACCACTAAAACAAAAACAATTTCACACTGTTAACGAAATTGGAGAAAATTATAAAATTATAAGTTATTTTGTTTTGCTTGTAATCGGAGTGTCGACAAGCAAATTACTACAGCACTGAAATATTAATTAAACCATATAAACCAATCGCGATAAGATAAGCGCTGACGAAAGGGCCTTTTTACAATTAAATGCTAGTAACGTTTTAAAACACTGCACACGATTTCTGCTAGTGTATAACTCACTGGACGCAAAAGGGGAATGTTATTTTCCTTTGTAAAAATATTGTTAAAACATTGAGCACAAGGGTCTCTGTGGACGTCACGGAAAGTACTAGCCGTGACGTCACAGAGGCGCGGCGACGCATGCGTGTAGGACTCCCATGGGGATATAGCGCTTCAAGAAGAGACATTTCTAATATTACCTATAAGCTTTCCGCAAAGAAATCGGAATAATTATGTACATTGTACAAGACAATCTCATAAATTTGTACTTAAAACTATAGAAATAATGTGGCGTCGTTTTGCATTTCACCTACATTTCAGCGCGGTTTTCAAGTTTGAAATAAATATCTGATGCAGATGCAAGAAAAAAACAAAACGTTTTTATTATCATTATACTCATTGTTATGGAAATATTTTCCTGTTCAGTAAAAAGGCAAACTTTATGATGAACTAATATCAATCAAAAGATACTTGCACTTCAATGAATCCTTAGGGTCATCAATTGAATGTAATAGAACACCACCACTTACCTACTTCTGTTATCGTCGAGCTCACAATTTGACGCCGCAGTAAATGGGTCTATATTACGCCCGCTATTAAACCCGCTGCGGGAAATAGTTAGGATTGAATCGGAATTTATTTATTCATAAAAATTAAATATTTCGAAAATATTACGTAAAGCCTATTTTTTGCACTACTGCAAGGCTATTTATTTAAGTTAAGCGCGCACAGTTAATTGTCCATGAATCCCTTAAGTTAGAACCTACCCATAATGTCCTTTCTAATCCTCTAAATTTAACTATGTTTGCAAAAGACGTGAACTTGGAAAGTGACAAACAAACAAATAGATTTATATCTATTTATGATATTGAATTACTGATGGTATAAAGCTATGGATAGTATGGAAGCATTACTTTCCAACCTTGCAGTTGTAAAAGAACATAACCCTTATTCAAATATGGTTCAACATTATGTGCAAGGAATAATCCCCAAAGATTAACATAAGCATAGAGCATAGGACTACATGGAATAGACAACCACATTGATATGTGGTTACCTTGCATGGATCTCTATGATACAGTAAAAGAAGCAAATTTGTAATGAATTTGAGAAGGTTGATGTACTGTACAAGGTACCTACTTATTTTAATAGATATCTTGTTCCAGAATTAAACTTAGTATGTATGTAGTGACAAGTACCATTGCATTCTTATAGCCCTCTAAATCTGTGAAAATATTATGATGCTGATTTTCATGTAACTTCAGATGACTCATGTTATAAGCTAACATGTTGAAACAATTATCTTTATCATACAGCTTTTTCTATATTTTATGTTCATAATAGCCAGCCAAATATTTATGACTAATATAATAAAGTACTACAGCAGTTTCATATTCCCATTATGTGGTAACCAGTCCTGATCATGTTAGAAAATAAACTTTGTTAAGATATTATTTATTTGTATAATATACATTATATAGTCTTCTTCCTCCTGGCTTTAGTCCTTGTTGCATCCTCACCAGTCCGGATTGGGTGAGTCAGGTTTTTACACAAAGGGACTCCCATCTGACATCTGCAACCTTTGCTGGTAATCCAAACTAGTATTGAATTGATCCTGGTTACAGATCCAGTTGCTACAATGTGTAGTTTCTCTTACAATGTTTACCCTCACTGTAAAATATATGTTGTTGAGTAAAAATAAATATATTGAGAGCTCAATCAATTTATTTTTACTTTTGAGATTCTGTTCTTTCAAAACTATGTATCAGTCTAAATCATGTATCTTACCTTTGGCTATCTCCACCCTCATTACAGACACTTGGTCGTACAGAGCTGCACAAATCCAAGTCAGCATTAACAGCCATAGTAATAGTGTTCCACGGACTGCCCACCGTAAGGCACACCGCACTTCAGTGCCTATGTTGGGCTCCTGGGCTTTTGCGGGGCCTCCGCGGGAACGATCACGTCTAAAATGTAAGAATACAATAAACGAATGTAACTCGGCATATACATAATATACATGATTTACAATGTAACAATTAACTGGTGTAACATGTCTAATGTTTTAATCGAATATGAAGAGATATTTTTCTACCGCTTTTCAAACAAAAATACGTACCTAGTTATCTTCTTTTTTCGGCTGGGAATAATTTCTAAGTGCAAATCCTCGGACTCTTCATCACTAGACAGATCCAGGAGTCGAAAGTTTTCTTTGTTGACTTTTGACGGCAGTGACATGTTTTATTTTTGTATAATATCATAATACGAATTTCCAAGGACACTATGTGTAATGATAAAATTATAGTCAAGTTTCAATCAACTAAACCAAACATTTAGGTTATGATGCGACAAAATACTTGTTATAAAGTACATTGTGCAATTTTAGGAACTGCTTACATCACAACTGTAAAACCATTTCAATTTTAGAACTCGAAGAATTTACATATAAACCACAATCACTTGCATTGAGTTTATATACATATTTTGCTTAGGCTCAAATATCTTTCTTATTATTTTTTTGGTAAGTTCTATTTTGACATTGAAATTGGCAACTTATTTTGACATTGACATAACATTGAAAGAATTATTCGTAGTGTCACAGAGTTCATAGTTGCATTACACGTGCCGTATGGTTCCTTCTGCACAGGCAGTAAACTTAGTTTTAAGTAACTTATTTGACCAATGTTGTGAAACCAAAAGCTATAAAAATTATTAAGTGAGTTTAAAGTTTCCAATAATAATGAAAAAATTGCCAAAGTTTTGGCACTTTATAATAGGACATCTCTTATTCGTTTTTGCTCCATGTTAATAACGTTTAAAATGTTCACATTATATTATTTTGCATATACCTTTCAAAATAAATAATTAAAAAACAATAAAGTACTTTTTCAAACCTAAATTTAGTTTTATCAGTAAATTGAATATGTCAATATTGGTTCATTAACTATTTGCTATGACGAAGAATTTTCTATCTATATGGCTAGAACCACTAAAACCAAATGTGGTGAAATAGGCCGCAATGATTACTTTCTTTCAGCTGTTCGGTTATTTATCCTAGAGGTTCTGCTGCCAAAAATTAAAAAAAAAAAACATATTATACTCACACTCACTGTCATGTGAAGATGTTAATGTCAGACAGAATATGTCACACCGTGAAACAAAAATCCAGGTGTTTCCATTCCACCACGGCTAGATTATTTCAATAAATTAATTTTTTGGACTATTGATAAGAAGCTAAGTCAATGTACACATAAATATTGCGGGTTTTGTGATTACTATGAAAGAAAAATGGAATTACATTATATATCTTATATGGTTTTCGTATTTGATCTTGTCAGCCGTTCTGATGTTCGGTCATGGATTTTTGCTGTCCCGTAAAACCTTATCTGATGTCACTGAATGTGTGCCTTTGAAAGACTTTGGATGCAATGGTCAAATAGAGAAGCTTTCGACGGACGTATGTACAGAGGATGAGAAAATTCGGTCGATCCTTTCTTATCCCGCGGCAGATTTAGTTTGTTCCCCTACTCGATTTAGAGTTGTGTTTTTGCTCGTAGATGCATTGCGATATGACTTTACAGAGTATGACCCAGACCTTCAGGATCCTTTGCCTTATCAGAATCGTCTTCCCGTAATAAAGGAGACATTAGAAAAATGGCCGAAACGTGCTAGACTTTTTCGCTTTATGGCGGACCCGCCGACGACTACTCTCCAAAGGGTTAAAGCATTAGTCACCGGTTCTTTACCCACATTCGTTGATGCGAGCTCAAATTTTGCTGCAACAGAATTGCTAGAAGACAATACAATTGACCAAGTATGAACCTCTTTCTGAATGATTAAATTTAATTAAACAATTTCAAGTATAAACCTTATCTTGTAGACTAATGTTATTTTTTTATTGTAGGTGGCTTTGGATGGTGGTAAAATTGTATTACTGGGTGATGATACATGGGCTCGACTGATTCCAGGGAAATATCTTCGCTCTCATGTAATGTACTCTTTTCATACATGGGATCTTGATACTGTTGATAATGGTAACATATTGTATTAATGCTTTTATATTTATTACAATAATTACTGCTGTAAATTTAGCCATCCATTCTGAAAATGTAATTCTTCAATGGAACAAATTATTAATTTCCTTATGACTATAAAAATTTCAGAGGTTGATACAAAAATATATGATGAACTGCGAAGAGACGACTGGAACCTACTCATTGCCCACTATTTAGGAGTAGACCACGCAGGCCACCGTTACGGGCCCAACCATCGAGAGATGACAAGGAAGCTTAATGAGACCAACAACCGTTTGAAGAAGATTCTAGAGACAATTCCTCCGGATGTGCTACTGTATGTTGTAGGGGACCATGGAATGACTGAGACAGGTAATTGAAACATTCACTTCAGGAACAGTAAGAATTGGTAAATAGACCAATATTGAAACTATTAATTTACAAATTGGTTACTAAAATGTAACATGAATTACAACTAGAAATAATAATATTATGTTGTTTTGAAACTGCAAAATAATATATATTTTTTTTAATACTTTTAATTACATAATTTTTTTGTATAATAAATATTACATTCTCAAAACATCGTTATTGGAGTCTCATAAATGTTTTCTAGTTTGTAAATAAGTATCATTCTAGAATATACTATAAGTATATTAAAGTATGATTTCATATTGTTTTAGACTCACAAGAAGGATATGATGATCAGGGTAGGTAAATAGAGTTGCTTGTGATTTAGACAGTACAGGTATATTGTTTAACTGTGTTATTCTGAGGCAAATGTGATGTTGTATATAATATAATGTTTAAAGAAAAATATATATTGTATCCTCCCCATAAATTTGACCCATGAACAGGCCACTAAGCCAAAATTGATACTTACCTAATTCTACATAATCCAATATGAGTAAGGATTCTGAGGTCAGGTGAGAGTCACATCATGTAAAAACCTTGTTTACCCAATTTAGGAACATGGTCATAAGCTCACCCTCCAGAGAGGTGCAATTATAACTGTAACTAACTCCAGGAGGAGGTTGTTGATGACAGAGCAAAATAGATTACAGCCTATTGATGTGTCCAAAGTGCAAGAATGCTAAATTTATCTTATCACATTCTTTATAGTTAATCTTTATCCATTGCTTAACAGTCTTCTATTTCTAAGTTTTTTATGACTCATGCATTCTTATATAGTAATTCATTATGTATAAATAAATGTATGTATACATATTTACAATCCAGCCTCCATCGGCTGGAGTGTGAGGTAGAGGGTAAATCTATTTTTTTATTATTATATTAATAACTAAAAAAATAATACAACAAATGTTTTCAAAATTTCTTTTATATAATTTTGTTGAACTATACTAACTTTGTACCTCACATAACAAACAAGTTAAATGATATATTCCTGTACTGTATGTTTTTGTATAATTTGTACAGTTTCAGTTAAACATGTTTTTGCTGTGTGTGTGATTCTAAAGCATCTTTTAATATACATTTATATATGCAATGTAGGTAGTGTTTTAAAAGCTTATTTTAGCAAGACATTAAGAAATATAATTTTTTGTGTTTTTTTTTGTTTAAGTGAGATTTAGAAAAATAGAACAATTTTGGTGATGGTTACGCCATTGTAAAACATTGCATGCGCTAAAATAGGGAGCCTTATATGGTGGGTGGTAACACAAACCAAGTAGACATTAACATTATAATTTTTAAATAAATGGGTTTTAGCAGTTTGCTCTTTATATATGTAAATTATAATTTTAAGGATCTTGTTCTGAATCTTAAACTAATGAATGAGATATAATATTAGACCATTTGGGTATGTTGAAAATTCAAACATCCTTGTCGTTTCAGCTAGGGATAAATGCCCTGGTATGCCAATAGATCTGATCTGAACCTGATGTTCCCTATAAGAATGTGTAGTTTGAAAGGGCTTGCGCCTCGCTTGAGCGTTTGGAGCATATTACGGGAATTAAAAAGTATCTAATTATAATATCTCCGATATTCTTAATTTACACTAGGAGACCATGGTGGTGAAAGCAGAGCGGAAAGAACAGCAGCTTTGTTCGCGTATCGTGGAGCCGGTCTTTCTGCAAATAATTTCGGTTTTTCAAACGGCAAGGAGATACAACAAACGGAGTTGGCGCCAACTATGAGCGCGGCGTTAGGCAGACCGCCGCCAGCGCCATCTCTTGGTAGCATTTTGTTTCCAATTCTACCCACATTGACGGTACCGCAGACTTTGCTGCATATGAGCAATGGAATGAAACAGGTTAGTATTTCTAATGATAATTCATTGTAATTATTAAAATTTTGCATTAAGATGTAGGTCGCCTTTAACAGAGCGAGTTGGAATTCATTGGGGGAGGCCCATGATGATGATGAGTAGAAATTTATTATATTTTTAGCCAAAATACAACTTTGAGAAAATCTTATATTATTATGTATTTTAAGTACTACTATGTTTTTCTACAATTTACTCATATCAGAATTTGAATTCATACTTAGTACATTACACCCCTGAAAATAAAATGAAGACCAACAAATTGCTTGCAAGTGCTCAGAATATCCGTCTCTTTTAATGAAATGTACTAAATTATAATATGATATCTATTTCAGATGATGAGGTACCTAGTAAGGTATGGTGAAGAATCTCAGCAAATACCGCTTGATAGATTGGCGCAGTTTATAAACGCAACAAGGGAACAATTAGATAAAATTCACAAAGTGAGCACTGAAGAGGAACTAGTCAAATATTTTGATGAAGTCAGGTGAATATAAAGTTCCATAGTAAGACAAACGTCTCTGAGTTATTTATTTATTTCCATTTTGCATGTTAATTAAAAAGTATACATTTATACAAATATCTTACAATACAAAAATCATCAAACCGTATTGGAATGTGTACTTGAAGTACTGAATTTCCAATTCGCAAAATGAGCTCATTATTTACTTAAGTTTATACAACTATTCAATCTAAGTTTTATCAATAAACATCACAATACATTTCTTATGTAATTTCAGATTGCTGACCGACAGCATACGCGGTGGTTTCCGGGAGGTGTGGGTCGAGTTTGATTCCTTGTCAATGCTTAGAGCTCTACTGCTGCTCATCCTTGCGATATTTTTCAACTGCCTCGTGACAGAAGGGCTTCCCACTAACAGGATTCCAAGCATTTTCGCTAGTTCATTCGTACCCACCGGCATCCTTGCCAATGCTATCTGCATATCTATGTGTTACACCGCATACATTTTCAAATTTTTAGAAGATCTCGAACACGCGATCATTTTGAGCACCGGATTGATATCCGGAGCTATGTTATGTACATTAGTTATAATGCATTGGGACGGCATCACTCAAAGATGGTACGAAAATAAGAATTTGTTTTACGAACGATTCGCTAGAGGGGTGTTATTCGCTTCAGCCGCCATTTTGTCCTCGAACAGTTTTATAATCGAAGAGGGCGCTAGTTTGTCGTTTCTTGCGTTGTCGGTTTTGGCTGTTATTGTTTGGCATGTGAAAACTTTGGAGGCTGTCGCTATGTGGGTTTTGTCTGGGATTGTGTTAGGGATATCGAGGTCGTATAGAGGTTGCAGGGAAGAGCAAGGGGCGTGTTGGACTGAGGGGAAGGGGGTTCCAAGCGGGCAAGCGAGTAGATTAGCGCTGATTCTAGCTTTAGGTTCTATGGCAGCTGTGTTAGCGATAACTAGAAGGCATTTAGGTTGGCGTGGGCATGGATTAGTTTTAGCTGGGTTGTTTTCGTGTGCGCACTGGGCTTTGGGGTGGAGGAGTCTGGGGTCCCCGAGTAGGTCGCGGTTATTAGCTCGCGGTGCATGGTTGGTACTTGGTGTAATGTTTTTGTTGCTATGGAGACGGGAGAGGGGAGGGGCGACTTTGGCCTTGGTAGTTTGCAGTCTTCTGTTTTACGTGGCTAATTGTTTGGTGCTGGGGGCGTCGTTTGCACCATCGGCTGCTATTGGCTTGGTGTCCGGGTTTCTCGCGCTCAACGTGGTTTCAATGATGAAGAGTGAAGGGAATAATAAATATTGTAAGTTGTTCACATTTTTACCATTTATCATTACTTTTGTGTAACAATATACTGGCTTTTTCTCTCTTATTCATTAGCGTTATCTAGGTTTACCCTTAATTAGTTTTATGTCTTTAAAGATATCTAGAATGTTTAATGAAAAATACCCTTGACAAACTAAATCAAAACACAGCTATATAATTGCTTAAGCTAGTAAGACTTCCAATTTAAAGCGGTTACAAATATTTCACAGCAATCTCGAAGCGTTCCAGCGCTAGCGTGGCCTGTTTATGGACGTTACTGGCTTCGTATCATTTCTACGGGACGGGCCATCACGCGACCCTGGGCCATTTGCGATGGGCGCCCGCCTTCCACGCCGGAGACCCCAACTATTTGAGCATAAGCCCACTTATCATTGGATCTTTGGTGTCGCTTGATTTGTTCGGTAAGCTATAAAATATACTTTATTATTGTAACTAAACTAAAGCTCCGTATTAACGAACCTTACGTTCGTTCGTACTCAGGGCTTTTGCGATGGCGGGCCAATCTCCGCCAAACCCAACAACTATTTGAGTTTAGCTCTTTTGTGATTCCATTCTTTTCAAGACTCTTGGCTGCCTACCCCTCAAGGGATATGCATATCAACTTTCTATGACTTTGCCAAAGTAGTGAAATTTCATAGAAATCGAAAATTGCTTTGTTAACTTATAAAGAAAATAAAGTTCATGGTTTAACATAGGTACATAGGATGGATAACGGATAACATCAATCTCTTACACATACATATGTGAAAGACTTGATCTTATGTTTTATTTTCAAGCTAAATAAATATGTATTTATCAGGCATGCCCTTGATGTTCGGCGCGGCGGTCCCATTACTGGCTTTATGGGGCCGCGGGGGCGCCGCGGTGGGGCCGCGCACGCAACTCGCCGCCGTCTTCTCGTTATCTCTCAAATTCGCACTCTGCTTCGCTATTAGAGTAAGTAATCTTCTTTCTTCAGAGAGAATCAGAAGAGAGGATCTTGTGTTAGCCTTTTTGGTGGTATTCGAGAGGCAGCATTTTTTTTTGATAATTAGACTTTATTAAAATCAACTCCCAAGCTGAATTATGAAGTGGCCAGACTAGATGTCTAGGAAACGTTAGTAAATTTATTCATTTTGTTAGGCATAAAAACTGGTTATTAGTTTTAAAAAAATTTGATACCTACGTGTTAAAAAGTATGACTGCACCTAAGAAAGTTTGTTGTTACATTGCGCTAAAAATATTCGATTTTTATGTTCGCAGCCTACAGCTAGTCAAAATGATTTTTTTTTTTTAATTTATGTAGTTTTGTATGAATTTTCAGGTATTCGCGTCTGCCCTAGCAGCAACAGTTCACTGCCGCCATCTTATGATATGGGGTGTGTTCACACCGAAGTTGTTATTCGAAAGTGGCGCTTGCGCAGCTGCGCTTCTCGGCACGATTATAGGAGCTGCCCTCGCCACGTGGCATATACCCACGAACCAAAGACAAAGTTGACAGAAGAAATGCAATTAGGAAAACTTGACCTTAAAGTGTACTCGAGGACTGTTAAATAGCAATAAAACCTTTAATTGTTTGATGTAATTGTGTTAGAACATTTTATGACTACGCAGGTTCGTAGTCAAAGTTAACGTTGCGTTTTGTTCACCATTGAAGTCAGAACTTGTAACATTTTATTACGTCATTATTGAGAATGTATAATGTAGATATTTTTATGGTTTCTATGATTGACTTCCTGATTGATGTTTTAAAATGAATATTTACTAAGCGATTATTTTATATATTCGTTTGAACTGCCATGTCTAGTATTAAAAAATATCTATGTCGAATTTGACTTATTTACTGATTTAAAAAATTTATATCTTAATTCTATGGGAATTAACAGACGAACCGCGATCTTCCTGCAATCTACTACACGAAAATGACATCCAAATTTAATGAATTTTACAAAACGAAAATTCTTATATGCATTTTTGACTGTACAAAATGTAGGCTAATCTTTAGAAGATAAATGTGTACAATGCCTTAGCTTCAATTTTAAAGACCTATGAATTACATAGCATTTTATCTCTGCTATAGTTTATGAATATTCATCTTATGACGGCTTCGTTTTTCAAATATTGAAATATAGATATTAGTTTTAATTAGTCTCACTGTTAAAAAAATTCTTATACCTACTAAGAAAGCTACAAGAAATTTTGATGTGTAAATATACATCGTTCGAGGGTCATGCACATTAATTAGTAATTAATTCAATATGTCTCTTAATAAAAAAATGTATTAAAAGATATTTATACATATTTCAAGAGTTGTCTCTACTTGTATCTCATAAAAATGGAGGCACAATATGTTGAAACAAAACTGTAATTGGAAACAAAACATAACATAAAATCACGCCTCTTTCCCGGAGGGGTAGGCAGAGACTACCTCTTTCCACTTGCCACGATCTCTGCATACTTCCTTCGCTTCATCCACATTCATAACTACATAATTAATAATTGAAAACATCTAGTTTTTTTATCCATAGTTAGACACTTTGCCATTCCCATCTTGATTACATCACAATTGGAGATACGAAGTGGCATTGAAAATACTCAAAGTATAAGTTTTTACTCAAAATTATGATACCACTAACATCTTTTGTTTACCGATGTACTAGGATGAAACAAATCTATCCAAAAATTGTGGTTGTAAACCTTTCTGTTGTTTTTTTATACTTATTATGTAGATAAAGAGAGGTACCCGTCCGTTAAACTTATGTTAAATCAAGGATCAAACACTTGATTCCTGTGACAAAATGCATTTTTTAGCATTTGTTAATAATATTAAGTCACTTATTAATATATGGGAATGTTATTCGCCAATTAATTTATTGATAACTTTCAGGTATTATGCTTCTTATGGTTGTGTTATTTCTTTTTTAATGGATTCCAAAGATTTTGTAAATAAAATTGTTTGACATTGGACGCCATACGCAGATAGTTCGAAGCATTTTTTTAAAGAACAAAGGTGTAGTGGAAATTAAACGTCAAATCTAAAGAAAATTATAGTTGGGCACGTAAAAATATCGACCTAATTCCTTTCAGATAGTATGATATTTTATGCCACAAGCATACTGTTTCGCACAATTTTCAATTGAAAGGAATGAGGGGTTAATATTTTTTCCCTGCTCTGAATTGATCCCAAGATTGACTCGTTCAGTGCTTCCCCTAGCAAAATATTATCGGCTGATATAATTAATACATAATGTTATCTAGTTTTGCAACTTTTTAGGCTAAATATACCTAGTATTATAAGAAAACATAAGTATTATGTTGGAAATAATCCATGTCAAGCTTTCGATAGGTATTAAAACTTGCACACTTAAGTAAATGAATGTGTAATCACGGTCCCAAAACTTGATCAGGGGAGCTACTTACGAATATTGATAAGACTATCTTACTTCTCTCTCTTCGGATAACCTTAGGAATAGAGAGGGAAAATTTACATTGTATCTTATTAACTTGTTAACAGGATATGTAACCTGCAAAATCGAAGTAAACTTCAGATGTATTAAATTACCTTGAAATTTTTCCATACTCCTTTTCTTAATGGTGCTATTTATTAGAGAGGAAAAAGAATTATTGACCTTATTTGAAGGGGCTAGAAAGGAAAAACAAATTCAAGATTTGTTTTTGATTTAGACTTGAAGGATGATAGCTTTCGATATTACTATTTTTATTACGTGTGCAAGTAATGTTTGTTTTTAAATTGTAGTTTTATATAGATTGACCATTTGTCATGTGTACATAGTTTTACGAATTATTTTTAGTTTCTGAACATGCAATCAATTTATGTACAAATGAACAAAAATAATGAAAAGTCAATTTTTTATAATACACCTAACCATCTGAACAATACAAAAAATAAAAAGTGTATAGTGTTCTGTTCTCAGTTCTGAGAATTCATAGATAGATTCGGCAAATTTAGATTGTGACTAGCGGCATAATCTAATATATGTACCTAATATACATTATTTATCTTATGACCAACCAAATAAAATGTTCTTAATTAAATTATATGCAGGATATTAAAATTTTCTATGAATTTGAATAAAGCATTTTAAGCACATTTTGGGTTTCATTAAAACAACTGTTAGAGTAATATTACATTTACTGGATATACAAGGATAATCCTTTGGAAAGTATAAATTAAATCCCGGAAGGCCCAATTAGAGAAGTTGAGATATAAAATTAGTGTGACCATTAGCACCAAGTAAATCGTACTAAGAATTTAATAGACACAAATTACTTGCACAATTATGGGACCTGATATATAATTAACACTTCATGTAGCTTGTGGAGGTGGTACATAAGGTTTGACCAAATATTCTGAGAAAGCATTCACAGCTTGGGCTCCACGGACTTCTTTATCTAGCAGAGGTAATTTGGTAACATGAAAGTCTTCATACAAGTCTGCAATCTGTTCTAAATACTTTTCTTGCACTTTGTGTCTCGCGGCGCAGAGTTCGCATGGAGCAGACGTTCTTAGCAACAGCTGGTTCACGATTATATTGTGAGTGTCAATGCCACACCTTGTCAGCTCTTGTACTAAGCGTTCCGTCTCATATAATGACAGGAATTCGGCAATACATACACAAACAAATGTGGTCTGATTGGGATCTTTGAATTGGGTGTTGACTTGTCTGATTACAGAGAGCATTTCATCCATTTTGTTGCTGAACATGTCTGAATTAAACTCAGCCAGACCAAAAAGAGTGGCCACTTGGTTGATGAATGGAGCAACCTGTAAGGAAATATTAAAATACATATGAAACAAGTATGTCTGCATAAAGTTAATACATAATAAATATTAAAAGATGACAATAGCGTTTCTGCAAAACTGCTGGACTATTTTGGATAATCATCAAGTACTATTTCATATATAGTGAGGGCTAAAACCAAATTGCTTGAGCTTAGTAGCAGGTAAATAAAATAATAGATGCAATAT
Source organism: Amyelois transitella (assembly GCF_032362555.1). Lineage (NCBI taxonomy): Eukaryota > Metazoa > Arthropoda > Insecta > Lepidoptera > Pyralidae > Amyelois > Amyelois transitella. The sequence continues at coordinate 6,590,494 of NC_083522.1, read as the reverse complement.
TGTATTAATATTGCATATAATATAATGCAATATTTTTATAGTCATTAATAACAAATAATACTTTCTAAATGCAATGGATTAATACCTTAGACTTTAAGCGCATTAGCTTGCCGAGCCCCTTTTCTACAACTTGTGGGAATGAGAGAAGGCGGAGAGTGTGTCCAGTAGGTGCTGTGTCAAACACTACAGCACTAAAGTTCATACCTTTCACCAGCTTCATTACCTGTGAACATCACAATTAATGTAACAATCAAACTTTTGTGGAACACAAACAACAAACAAACAAATGAACAATTTTAAACATAAATAAGAAAAAACTAGAGTAAAATTTTAGAAATTAGTCCAGGCTAACATTGCAGCTTAGGGTATGATTGGGAAAACAGAGAATAACATATATATTTATAGTAACTAAGTAACTGAATTCAATTAATACTTCCATATAAAAAATTGCATTACTTTTGTTTATGTTTTATTAATTAGTTTTTGAGTTAATCCACAAGTTGTGGACAAATTTTGATAAATTCAGTACAGAAATATTCTAGATCTTCCTTAAATTTTTAGTAGTATAGTATGATACAAAATTTAAAATTAACCTACCTCAGCATAGCTCATGGCTTCATCAATGCCAGGGAAGGCCCCAACAATCTCCTGCATGACTCCCTTGCCGAGTCTCATGGCCTCAGTTTCACCTTCAAAATACTCTTCTGGTAGCTCAGTCAGACCAACATTAGGGTCAATCTCCATTGCAAACAAGTTGTCAAAACCCTTCACTTTGGTTGGGACCTGAAAATATACAATTCATTTATTTCAAAGATTATGTAGTTGAGAAGAATTCATACTGTATAATTCAAATTCTTCAGGGTACAACCCAAAGTGTCGATTATGATTTTTGATATATAAGCAAGTATAAAATAGATTAAAACATCATGACTCACTTAAATTTTCATGAAGGATAAGCAGAAGTAAAAACGTAAGACCTATTGCATGCTCACATTTTATATAAAGAAACGATTGGGGCGTTATTGAAGCTCGTATATTGGTGAAAGTGCTCTAATTACCTTTGAAAATTTTTGGTCGAATGCATCAGAAATATTATGTGCTGGATCTGTAGAAATTATCAAAACTGATTCCCTAACTTTGGATAGTTGAACGGCCAAGCTGCAGCTGCAAATAGAAAAATAACATCAACAGTAGGAAACAGTGCAATCTATAGTGTAGTTTTCCAAATGAATGATATAAAAGGTATTTTATGTACCTGCAAGTGGTTTTCCCAACACCACCTTTCCCACCAACAAAAATCCATCGTAAGGATTTCTGCTCTATCACATTCTTAAGCGAGGGTTCCAAGGGCTCCAAATCATGGTTTTCTTCATCCATTATTATTGAATTATTTTTTTTATCTTCAAATTCAAGAGACAAGTTCAAGAAGAAACACGTAAAATCTGCACTGCAATTTTGTATGTGACATTGACATTGACAGATTGACTAAATTGACAGCTGGATTTTTACTGAAGTAAGTCTGTGATCGTGCCGAATAGAAAAATAAAATAATTAAGATATAAGTACGTTTGTAAAGAAATGGTATTTCAATTTTCTTATTTCAAACTAGAGAACCCGTCGGCTCCGGCCATGGTTCTATGTAGCCTTTAACACCCGCGTATAATGTATCTTTTTAACGGTGACAGAATTTTTATGTTCGTTTCAGTATCTCTACTAATATTATAAAGCTGAAGAGTTTGTTTGTTTGAACGCGCTTATCTCAGGAACTACTGGTTCGAATTGAAAAATTATTTTTGCGTTGAATAGACAATTTATCGAGGAAGGCTTTAGGCTATATAATATCACGCTTCAACTATAAGAAGCAAAGAAATAATGGAAAATGTAAAAAAAACGGGGATAATTATTCATCCTTGAGGGCTTCAATGATGCAAAAAAAAAAAACTATTCCACACGGACAAAGTCGCGGGCACAGCTAGTTTTTTATAAGCCTTATAAATAGAATAAATATAAATGGAACCTATATTGCAAAACTCACACAGTATATGTACACAACACAAATAACAATCAATTAAAACAATCATCGTCCAAATAGAGTGTAAAAGTTTTAATAGTACCTATGAACCTACATGAGTCATAATAAGTGTTCCTTTCATCAATGATATCATTACATTGAGTTTGCTTGAAGATCTTTTGAAGAAAAATAAACGCATGATTGATAGATGTCACGAGACTTGCGTAGTACTTAAGCCATAATATAGAAAAGAAAGAAAGAAAGAACTGGTAAATGAAGATAATTAATAAAAGTACCAAAGTTAAGACTCATTCGGTCTTAAGTTTGCAACGTTATCCAAGATTTCTTTGTACATATTAATTCTATATTGTTACTCTGGTTTATGTCTACTGCTTTCTGAAGCTACTACTCAATGTCAGATGTCAATAAAAATTATCATTGTCAATTATCAACTAACTATTCAAGACATTGAAATTGATCTTTTGAGATAGTACCTATGAAATATGTATTAATTTTTGAAAACATATTTGTGTTGTGATGAATGAAATGGATAATTTAATGAGTGGAAACAATGTTCTATCGTTTGTGTCGTGGTCGTTTTACTTTCAAGTTGTATACATTTTTAGTGTTAATCGTCGTAATTTCAGCCTGCAGTTACCTGTTCCCTTGGTTTAGATTTTATCCTATCGCGCCTGTTACATTACCACCAAATGCTTTACATGGTCGAGCATCTCGTCATTTATCTAAGTTAGTTACTGTAGTGTTTCGGCAATTTGAAGATTTCGAGAATGATGTCGCTGACAGCGTTCAATCGTTCGTATCAGCTTTTCCGAATATGCCCGTACTTATTGTGTGTGAAAATACACCTTACCCGCCCTTTCCGTTTTCTGCGACCAACGAGACACTTCGAAATGTTAAAGTTCTGTCTTTGGAGTTGAAACTGGATTCTTCACCACAAGATCTTAACCCTTTGTCACATATATCAACAGAGTTTGTGTTGTTTGTCCCTGACTCTGTTCGGGTTTCTCGCAAAGTTTTGCAACAAGCAGCTTCTGCTGCAGCGGCAGTGTCATCGCATGCTGTGGCTATTGCAATAGCTAATTCACATTTGATATGTCAGCAAGTGAAATGGAATTATGTAGATTGGACTCTACAGTACAACAAAGACGCATCTGGCAAGATCTGCGATTCTGTGCATGGACAGCATGCTCTGCTGATCAGGACATCTATGTTGCAAACATTACCTCAGCCTTTTATAATGCCATTCCCAGAGTCTTTGTATTTGCAGACTTCTGTTAAAAATGCTAAGGTAAAGAAGTCAGAATATTATAATAATGTGTGATTTATGTGTGTTACAAGTAATAAAATATTTAAATATTGTACCCTTCCTGGGGAGGAGCCCAAGGTCTCCCTGTGACCATGATCCTGAAATGATAATTTCACAGAGCAACTGCATCCTGTGTTCTGTAACCCTACAAGGTTCATTACCCAACTTAGATCTTTTTTAATTTATATTCAGACCGACAGCCATTATAAATACAATATAATAAAAAAAGTAGATCATGATTACAAATCCGTTTCATGAATTGTATTTATATGTTCTCTGACTTATTATATTTTTTTTATCAGGTACAAATTCTAGATGGAAAGCTGGGTACAGGGCGCAGTGTGTTAAAATCTCCTGGAGCTCGACAGAGGGTATCGCGACGAATAAGAGATCACAGAGTGGCGTTGTACAAGCAGCTTGGGGTGAAAGCTTTGTTGAGGGAAGATGGGAGAGTCCAGTGGTTTGGATGTAAGAGAGAGACACAGGTATGTTCAAAAAACTTTTGTGAAACTTATTTTATGAGAAAAGCTGCAATTCATGTAGAAACTAAACATCACCTTAAGTTCAAAATCATTTTGGTAAACAAATATTTCAAATGGTTGCCATTTAATTCATTTACATATTTATTTACTATTTGACCCTTATGGGGTAGACAGAGCTAACTAGTCTTACATTCAGCTGTATGGCTAAATGATGGAATTGATTTATGTAATGAAATTCTAATTATAAATCATTCCTATTCCCTAAGGAAATAGGTGGGGGTAATAAACCATTTTGACATGCCCCAAATGCTTGAGAATTATTTTGTAACCTGTTCTCCTTTTACTTTTAATGCATGTTTTTCAAGAAAAAATGATATGATTACAGAGATGCTACCCATCAGTGCAAGGCACGCCGTCGTACATCCTCTCTGGGCGCAACACGCCGCCATGTTGTCGTCGCAACATGCGTCGTGTCGCTGCTCACGTGTTGCGCGTGTTGTTACAAGCTGGTGCTCGATGCTGGCTCGAAACTACTTCTCTATTGGGCGCCGTCATGCGGTAGGTCTTCTTACGATGTCTTAAGGCATTGTATTATGGCTCTTTTGCTTCATTGCTGTAGTTTTTTAGTGTTACTAAGAATCTGAAATTCATCTTTTATGCGATCAGTTAAAATTTCATCAGATCTATTCATTATAGCTCTAGAGTATTTTCGTTACTTTAGGCTCTGTCTTCTCCCATACGGGATAACACATTATATAAATTTTAAAAAAAATTATAAATAATAAATAAAAAGGCAATGGATTTTATAAAAACCATACCTTAGAGTTGGAAAAAAAAACTTCTTTTATTGTTTACAGCAATGACATCTTACCATGGGCCGAATACGTCGAAATTGGTATCCACGCTTCCGACGTATCCAGGGTAACCTGGCTCCAACGCGGCGGAGTAGACGCCGACGGCTTCGTCTGGGAGCGAGCCACCAAAGGCCATTATTACCGCGTCGCCTTCTCAGCGGCCAACAGGGTTTACGTCTTAGTGTTGCCGTTCACCGCTAGAAACGGGACAATGTGGCCCGCTGACTGGGTGCTGGCACATCAAAGAGACTTTCCTGAAAGACATTTGCATCCGCTTGCTCAGGTATTTTTCATAGGTACTTACCTATGTTCTCTGTGTAAACTATATAATCAGTTGAAGAAGGTGTATCCAAGTTAAACCCTAGACCAAACTGCATAAAATTTTGCATACAAAGTGTAGTTTTAACACAGCCAAAAGCTGGATAATTGTTTTAATCCGACTATGGCGGCTATATAATCTTCAAAATTACACTGGCGTTATAATCTTAATAAACTAGGTGTAACCCAGATACCCTACTAGTTGTCAAGTTGTCAAAACCTATATCATTTTTCATAATAATTTTAATATACTCGCAGATACAATTCGCTGGCCACCAAGCGCCCGCGCCGAACGACGCGCGCGCATTCCTCGATCACAAGCTGGGCGCGGCCGCGGTGGAGAGATGCAACAAATTTGGACCCAAACTACTTTACCCTTGAACAGTATTCTAGTCTACTCAAAGCTTTTATAAAATGTTTTTAGAATTATGTACGTACTTTTAAAACTTTAGAGTGTTTCTTATAGAATTCAGAATAATTTAAGACGATAGAAATACTGCTAAATGTGTCGTCACCGCCATCAGCCGCCATAATGTTTTCATATTGAATCTCAATTCTAGTTTTATCGGACAGCTTTCTAATATTATTATAGTTTCAAGTACACTATGACATTTATATTGCCTTATATTATGCTGAATCCTATGGTGTTATCACATCCCCTTTGATCAGATCCTATTGCGACACCGTTATCGACATTTCGTCGAGTGATAACATCGATTCCCCGTTCAGATAAAATGTATTAGTAATTCCAAAGCTTATACTCTGAAAATGTCAGTATTTACATAATTATATTATAAAATCAGTCATTATTAAATGATCACAAATAACATTTATTTAAGAACAACAAGAAACATAAGCTGACATCTGGCACAAGGTAGCATTTATTTTTAATCTCTTGTAAGAAAATGCAATGACACGTTCACATTATATTTTGATATATATTAGGGAGGCTTATCCACACCCTGACTGTGTTGTGATAAATGCAAATTCGCGTCACTCACCCCACATGTTCACAGTGTGATAAGCGCTTTATGATAAGTATTAAATGTGAAAATCATCTGACTATACTTCTAGTTTTAGATATCATAATTTTGCTTATATTTTACTATATAAAGAAAATATATAAAAGTCCACTGTGTCTTATGTATTTGTTGAATTGAAAATAAAATGAGTATTATTTTTTTAATATAGTTACAATTACGAGTCTATTTTCTAGTCTAAATAAATTTTATGAAAGATAACTTTTGGTCCTTTCTGTCTTAGTGATTTTTAGTATTATAGTGAACACAAGTCTGTTTATTGCAGACAATAAAATGTATGTGTATGTGTACTGATTTTGTCAAGAATATAAAATCGAGTTCAAATAGCGTTCAGCTAGCAAAGCAATCAGATCTCGAAATATTTCTAGTCAATATACGTAGCAATTATTATTATTAGTCATTCAATGACTTAAATATGTTTTATTTTTAAAGTTTAAGGATGGTGAGCATAGAATATAGTCTTGTTGGAAATGTGTCAAAAAAGAAAAAAGTATTGAAGCTATGATCTTGTATTGTTTTTTATTATTAACTTTTTTGAATGCTTATACCTTAATAAAATTTAAACAAGATGGCAATTGTTTTATTAACATTTATTACAATTACATATTATTCTAATAAAATCACATATAACACTAATACATAACATTTATTATTCCTAATCGTCTTCGAACTTCTCGTCAACAACCCCGGGCGTGAACGGTGGGTCGCGGACTAAGGATAGCAGCTTGTCTAGTTTCATTATCTGTAAAATATTTATGAAGTAGGTAAATGAACAGTAGAGGGAAAAGGTCATTGGCATATCGGAATCATGTCATCTTTGCGTACATACAAATCCAGAAAATATTTGGTTACAAATAGTATATTACAATGACATTTGCCTACGAAAGATTTTTAGGATTTATTATTATTTTAAAGAATTCGGAACAGAAAAACAAAAGTAACATGAATGGGTAGATATAATAGAGTATCTTAAGAGCTTTATCATATAACCACCACAAACAATTTTTTTCAAGTGAAATTTGTAAAGGTAGAACATAACCCAATAGCTAAATCCTGTCATAAAAACGTAGAATTTATTTGTGAGCCAGAGTAGAATCGGCGCAAGATAATTATATAACAGGGTACCATATTTTTTTATAGATTACAAAAATAATCGGTTACAATAAATTTATATTACTTGCCTGTAATGTCCTCTGATCGGTACCTTGAGCCTTCTTCGGAGGTTTGACCATAACTCTCAAATTAGGAGATAATTTCAGCACGTGACATGTACCCCTGAGAACAATTTTTTTTATGAACATATTTTTCATGCATTAAGGTAATAAAAAAGGCAAAAATACAGAAGTATCTTTAGATGCCCCCAGAGAGATTTGAACTCTCGACCCCTGGTTTACAAGACCAGTGCTCTAACCCCTGAGCTATGGAGGCGATGAGTGGCAAGTTGAAATTAGTGTATAGTTCATATTGGGCAATATGACCAACTTCTTTAATTTTAATTCGATAAAATGGTACCTACCTAGCTATATAATTAAAATAATTATTAAAGATCTACTGAATTAAAATCTCGCGGCAGTAAATTTCTTACTTTTCTCATAGATGGCGCTTTTAAGCAACATGTGATATTCACTTCGAAAATTTTGGATTTGGCACAGGGAAAAAACTAATGTAAACAATAATTCATTATATTCCAGACACTAGTTTAATTATTAGCAAAATTAAGGTAAGTCAAAAATATGCAATAAGTATTTATGCTTATTTATGCCGTGTCTTTCCCGGAACTCTACAATAGGACCAAACTACAATATGACCATTGTGACTTTATTTGCGTAAATTTCATAATTCACGTCTTTTTCCATTGCGGGGTAGACAGAGCTACCTCTAAAAGACTCGTATGCCAAGTTACCAAGCTGGATTGCTTAAAGTTCAGATATAAAAAAGGTTCGCTAGCTTGCAGCTTTTCTCTTAACTGATTTCTAAAATCTACATGGAAAGAAAAGAATCTTGCATATTTTATGTTCACTCAACTTTTTCTGCTTTATTTTTCGTTTGGCTAACATAATTACTATTATTTATTACGTAGGTACATACTACTTACTTTGTATCACCTGTGACTATAACAGGCAGGCGAGAGTTAAAATCTAGCCTGGTGAGTTTCTTTGTCTTCTTAGAGACGACCGCTTGCACGCAGATCGGCCGGTACTTGTTCACGTTCAAATCGTACACGTATACCTGGTGGGATTGGTACTATTGTAATGTAATTACAAAAGAAAAACAGCTGAAAATCAGCAACATGCTTCGTCAAAAAAGTACAGTGGGTTCCGTACCTAATTTGTTCGCGTCAGAGTAAGAAGATTGGTACTATTGTAATGTAATTACAAAAGAAAAACAGCTGAATATCAGCAACATGCTTCGTCAAAAAAGTACCGTGGGTTCCGTACCTAATTTGTTCGCGTCAGAGTAAGAAGATTGGTACTATTGTAATGTAATTACAAAAGAAAAACAGCTGAATATCAGCAACATGCTTCGTCAAAAAAGTACCGTGTGTTCCGTACCTAATTACTTCGCGTAAGAAACTGTTATTAGTAAATGTGGCGTCACCTTTCCATCAGCGGTGCAAGCGGCGAAGACTGTGCTGGAGTAAGGGGCCCACTTCACATCGCCCACCGGTGACCCCAACTCGAACATAAACAGGGGTTCACTGAACAAGATAACACACATGATTATTGAAGTGAAAAAGTATTTGCTTATACTTTATTTATTATTAGAGTCTCGAAAAAAGACTGAAAGGCCACGTTCAGTCGGATGCCATGATATTTTGAATAGTACCTAATTATTGAATGGAGTCAAAATATTTTTATACCAAAGAATAAGTTTTGACGACGAAAGCTTGTGATTAAGTGTGATCTTCGGTGTCTTTGTGGATGAGAAAATCAAATTTGCTTGTTTGTCATAGCAATATAATATATGGATAAGTCATATATGTACTCGTATTTAGCCTATCCACAGACAAAAGATACCAGATTACAGATAAGATAACTTAGAATTGCGAGTAATTCTAAAGAACCGTTAATAAAATAAATTATCCTTTGGAAACCACTGAAAATTCTTGGGAACACGCTATGTAAGACCAAAATACTAAGAAAGTTTTAAATAGCCAGAATCATAGGTATCGGGGATACTCACTCCCGTCCGTCCTCCCAAATCTTGACCCTCCAGTCTCCCGAACACGACGCGTAGATGCTGTTATAGTACAAGTTGTAGTGGATCCTATACACCGGCATGTGGTGGCCCTGGACTGAGCGCACGTAGTTGCGGTTGTATTTCAGGGAACACGTGTGGATCATCCCGTCTTCCGTCCCGACCATGAAGATCTCAGACTTTTCGGGGTGGAAACATATGCAGCTACCACAGCCTGGAGGTAACAAGGACAGAGTAGGTTTTTGGATCCAATTTGCAATCTTTATTAGCCAAAAAATTTATAAAAAGGGTCACAGATAAAATTACAGACTCTATCTCTTACACTAGGAGGCATTTATGCCTGTTCAGTAAATCTAACTGTGTTGAGGCGAAAAAGGGTTTTGGGACGAACTTTCTGATCGTAAGTAGGTCCGCTTGATCTTTTTACATCAAAAACACACAAATAAACTTATTATAGTGAGGAAATTATGGATGTAATAATTATTGTTAATTCCTCTAATAATGGGTCATCCATATCATTGCCTAAAGTCTGATAACACGAAACTTACTATTGACAGTGACCAAAGTCCCGTCCGGCCCTGGTACGGGCGGGACGCTAGAGGACAAAGTAATGATTGTAGTAGCCTGCAGTTCCCCCGGCATCACGGCCCATTGGACCACTTTACCGTCTCCAGAGATTGAGAAGAAGGACGCCTCGCCGTCTATGAGGCGCGGTCCCCAGCGGATCTGTAAGAATTTTGTGGCTGCACATACAGGGTGACATTTAAAACAACTGCATCCTTTTAAACATAGACTATACCCATGCTTCTGAGCCGTTTGAGCCTATTTTTATTTAAATTAAACGTCATCATTTTCACATTTAAAAAACCCTCAAAAACTACGTCACACGCTTTATTAAAGACCAATACCTACTACAAAAAGAAATTAAAACTAAACATGTAAATAAATGTCTGAAAAAAAAATATTTTTCTAGTATCGAGATCAAGGAAAGTACAGAGTTGTCGAGATCGCTCAGCTGAATGAATTGTGTCGTTGACCTCTGAATCTTATGCGTCGCTTTTCCGCCGGCCGGGGTGATATGACGTATTTAGGATCGTGGATTTTGATACTTTTATTTTTTTTCGTACTTTCTGAAATATGAACTGATATTTTTCTTTTAACGTTTTTAAATATCCTTTAGATGAGTATACTTAACAGTTAAATTTATGCAGTTGAATTAAAAGTCACCCTGTAGAAATCGTAATATATATATAGACTTTTATTTTTTATTATAAATGCCATATTGTCTATACCTCGTGAGGAGCCCGATGAGCGCCTATGACCATGATCTGAATAGCGTAAGTCTGAAGTGATTTTACATGAAGCTACTCCAGTTTGATCTTCACAACTCTTTAATTCTTTGAATTTGAAGCTTTCCTCATAATGTTTTTCTCATATTAAGAACATCGGTTGGTATCAAACTAACTCGTACTTGAAATAATTAGGAGAAAAGGAATTAGAACATCGGATCATTGGATAGGTACATAATTAATTAATTATAGAGCCGGAAAAAATTCTTGCGTTTATGATCGGCTTCATACATTTTCCAGATAAACGTGGTGTTTGTGCCTTGACTCTGACTTCTCCGTCAAATCAGCAAGGACGTGGTATGTATGCTAAAGTATGTTGTACCTTTTATTTTATTATCTCAATTCTATCATTGAGCCAAATAGCTGAACGTGGCCATTCAGTCTTTTCAAGACTGTTGGCTCTGTCTACCCCGCAAGGGAAATAGACGTGATCATGTGTGTGTGTGTGTGTATTTTGTACTGTGTGTTGGAATGCATTTTGCCATTCATTGTCATTTGATTTCGTGACGCTTCGTCTTTTTTGTTCTGCTCCTACTTTAAAACTTTACTGGCACCTATGTTCTATATTTTAATCAATATGAAGGTACATATAAAAAACCTTTGTGTCTTACCTCCCAAACAATATTGCTATGCTTGTCTCGTACAGAATCAGACTTGTACTGGTATGATGACTCCAAAGTCAACTGCGCATTATAGACGCAAACGTTTCCATCGTACAGTCCTGGAAACATTAGGTAGATCTAATATTCTAATCAAATACTGAAGACGGCGACAAGAGCATGTGGCATTCTTCTTTTTCTTAGCGTGTCGACTGTGGCAAATCATAATCGCGAAGAACATTTTTGTGGCATTATGAATGCCACAAAAATGTGCAACTTCTATGCTGGTCTGACAAGGAAGAAAAAAATGTATGCAGCTGCGTCATTTCCGTGCAGTAAACGCCATTCAAAATAAAAGCTTGTAAACTAGGTATACTTTTAGGCCATATTAAGCCATCCAGCTGAATGTGGGCTTTCAGCCTTTTTGACTGTTTGACTATCTACCATATAAAGCCAATAGAAACGAGATAAATGTATCCATGACAGTTGTATTTCAATAATGACCATGAGATGATCGATGATAACCGTTTAAGAAGATGAATTTACTTGCAGACTAACCAACACAGACCAAGTAAGGTATTTCCTTGTACACATCGAGGCAGATGATGGGTGATTCTGTGATGACCGCGTACTCCGGGTACGCCGGGTTTTTGATGCTGTACATGCACAGGCAACCCTCATTCTGCTGGTTTTGGAAGTCCACTATAGCAAAACAAAAATTTCAACATAATTATGCAATGTTGTGCACTCTTTTTTGGTGTACCCACGAGGCCGGTTTTTGACTGACTGTTGGAACAGTCAGTCAAAAACTTAATCTTTTTGAAGGTTGGATTCACTCACCTGCAGTTTAGTTACATTGAAAAAATGGTACATCTGAAAATTAAGCCCTTGATAATTTTTGTAAACAACCGACATGTCAAACGACTTCTGAGGGGATAAGTGTATCAGATATTTATATTTCACCAGCGTACCTAAGTTTATGACTCCGACTGCGTGGCTAAACTCACGTACCTATTGTTTCTGGAAATGTTCTCTTAGTGCACACCTTGACCCGATTCATATACATGGCAAATTCCTAATATGTCAGGTAACCAGTGTCCAGTCAGTTAGTGTCCTCTTTTAAATAATATAGAAAGCAGACGACTAACAGGATCCATAGGCAACAGCGAACAAGTCCTGATAGTGAGGGTTCCACTGTAAGTCGCATACAGCGTGGCTTCTCATCGGCTCGAACTGGAACTTCCACAGAGGCAGCAGAGAGCCCATGCCTTCGCGAAACTCGTCCGACGGGTCGTCCCAGTAGCGGTAGTCTTGGGCTGGGAGAAACGTAAAAGTACAATTAGAGAACAACTGATATATAAGAAAATTTGATGGGCGAAGTATTTGAGAAAGTCGGCTTTTTACAAGGAGATCTACTATTTCACTGAATTTTCAAGCAATAAGATTCTTGCTAGAGAAACCTCAAGAAAAAAAAGCCGTAAAATCATACCGATATCATCATAAATGTTCTGATTGACCAGTCTCTCGAGGATGGCCCAGGCCTCTCTGATCCTCTGGGCTAGTTGCTCGTCGTGTATCTGCTGAGCCGACTTGGCGTGTTTGGCCGCTTTCTTACGAAGCTGTATAAGAACGTAAAAGAAATACATTATTGTTTCGTCGAATATATAGTCTAAATAATTTTGCGTGATTGAAATCGTATATCAGGTAAAAACAAGCAAATGACATTCATTGGGATGGGATTCGTTTGGAATTGCTTTTCAAAAAATTAAATCTGGATTTTTATGTTAATTGATAAATGCGAAACTTGAATATATGTATATACGAAAATTACTTCCATCGGTAAAAAAGTCTCAGATACCTTGAATACCAAATAGTAGAAAGATATTTATAGCACTTATTAATCATTAAATGAAATTATACATTTAAATATATTTTTAATACTCTTCATTGTTGAATGTTTGACAGTGGAATTTTTAAATCTTTTTCCTCATAGGTCAATCAGGTTATTTCTTGGTAATGTGCAAATTTGGAAACACCAAACCTCAAAGCATGTTGTATATATATGTTATTTTATTTGAATTGTACAAAAGATAAAATTAACATGCTGGTTTAGTACCGAAAAAAACATAGTGTGCGCCAGCGCCATGTCTTACTGTGCAGATTGTAAAAATCAAGGGAGAGGCTAATAAACTTTGAATGATATTTTTAGGCGACAGGCTAGCAACGTGTCAATCATTACCATACAGCTGAACATGACCTTTCAGCCATTTCAAGACTGTTGGTTTTGATTATACTCGTATGTATGTATATAATAAAATTACCCGTTTTGGCTTTTCATCTTCCTTCTCTTTCATTTTTTTAGCATAGTCTTCTTGATAGAAGTCGAAAATGATGCTCTGCAAGGCCGTGGAGCCGTAATTGGCTCTTGGTGGCGGTATAGTCTGCGTATCTACCGACTAAAACGAACGAAAAATTCAAATATTGATTTAGTTTATGTCATTCATCCTCCTCTTAATATTAGTCCTGGTTGCGTTCTCACTTCTCTGAAGAGGAGCACGAATTTATATATTTCTATGGCCACGATCCCAAAATGTGTAAGTCAAGTTTATAAAATAAGCCACTATCGTTTGGCCTCCATAACCTTTGTCTCTCTGTACTTTGCACCTGATGCATATTAAATCACGGTGAGCACCCAGTTATGTGCAGGTTTTCTCATGATGAATCATGATATATGAGGGATCATGGTAAGAGCATCGGGTAGTCATCAAATTCAAAAAAGTGTCATAGGTACCTACATGTAGTGGCAGTATTTGAAACTGTGCATCAGGGTTTTTTACTTTAGATTAGTCGTTGCAATTCAAACTACAATTCTGTTATATAATATTACTATGGATCATGGGTAGTATGGATCGCACAGTATTAAGCCCAAGAGATTTAATTTATGTTAAATACTGATTCCGAAACAAAACTGTAAATAAACTGAATTTTATAAAGCTAACATACCCGTCTTGGGAAGTTGTATGTAAGGGCGGCTCGTTCGCAGAAGTTGAACTGGTTCGCCAGCTTCTTCACACGGGGTTTGATTTCAAAGACTTCGTCACCAGCGTCAGTGGTTTCCGGTACTTCCTCTGAATTAATTAGTTCTGATTTAAGTCTTTATCTTTTAAAACAGAAACAGTCATTGATCCTGGCGAAAGGTTAATAGTAGGTATCGTAAACAGCTTGAGCATGAAAACGTTATGAATGTGTATGAAGCGAAAGAGGTGAAGGGATCGTGACAATAAAAAGATTTAGTTTCTGCCGCACCTTATTTTATACTAGCTTTTGCCCGCGGCTTCGCCTGCGTTAATTTCGCTTCCATAAAAAGTATGCTTAGATAAAGAGCAAACTAATATTATGCAAAAAAAAAATAGATGTACCTACGTGAGTGCGTGTTTGAGGATGCTATTTAATCACGCAAATTCTACTGGATGGATTTTGATGAAACTTACGTACACGGGAAGAATAATGCCTGGAATAGAACATAGTTTATTTTTCCTACAAAAGCAAAGACCTGGCGGCGGCGCCGTTGTTAAAAAACGAATAAATTCTAATGATGCGGTATAAAAACAATTTCACCAGCTGCACAACCAGTAAGTATTTTAGCTTCTATAATATTGTTATTAAGCGACACCACTTTAAGGCGAGTCCCATTACTAAGTTTCGGAGGGGTTAAGTTGCGTAGCAACATAATTGAAATGCCTACTTTTAGTGCAATTGTATGCGCGGGCAGTCCAGATGCCAAAAGTGAATTAAGGAACATACATACATACATACATACATACATAAAATCACGCCTCTTTCCCGGAGGGGTAGGCAGAGACTACCTCTTTCCACTTGCCACGATCTCTGCATACTTCTTTCGCTTCGTCCACATTCATAACTCTCTTCATACAAGCTCGGCGGTTTCGGGTACTTTTGACCTGACCCTTTACCAGGACGTCCTTAATTTGATCAAGATACGTTCGTCTAGGTCTTCCCACTCCGACCTTTCCCTCCACACTCTCCTTGTATATCTGCTTAGTCAACCTGCTTTCATTCATCCTCTCCACATGACCGAACCATCTTAACATACCCTTTTCTATTCCTGTAACTACATCTTCTTTCACATCACAACATTCCCTTATCACGCTGTTCCTTATCCTGTCACTCAATTTCACACCCATCATACTCCTTAACGCTCTCATTTCCACTGCATTTATTCTGCTTTCATGCTTCTTTTGCCATACCCAACTTTCACTCCCATACATTAATGTCGGGACCAACACGCCCCTGTGCACAGCCAGTCGAGCCTTTTTGGATAGTTTCTGACTGCTCATAAAGGCATGCAAAGCTCCATTCACCATGTTCCCCGCGTTCACTCTCCTTTCAATATCACTATCATACTTGCCATCTGATGTAAACTTTGATCCTAGATATACAAACTCTTTCACTTGCTCCACTTTTTCTCCTCCAATCAAAATATTACATGCTGTCATTTCTTTCTCCATTTCAAAAACCAGTGTTTTAGTTTTACTTACGTTCACTTTCATTCCTTTCTCTTTTAAAGCTTCATGCATACAGTTTACCATCTCCTGTAACTCCTCCGCTGATGACGCCAGTATAACCTGATCGTCGGCATAGAGCAGACATTTGACGAGTAACTCATTCATCCTTAATCCACTTTTAGACTCTTTCAAATCTGTCAAACAGCTATCCATAAATAGGTTGAACAGCCACGGTGACGCAACACATCCTTGCCTAACGCCTTTCTCAATCTTAAACCACTCAGTGTGCGCTCCGTTTATCCTGACACAAGCACTCGAATCCTCATATAAGGATTTCAGTGCTCGTATTAAGAGACTGCTCACCCCATGCATAGAAAGTGCTGACCACAATTCATTCCTCTCAACTCTGTCATAGGCCTTTTCCAGATCTACGAATGTGCAATAGACTTTTTGACTCTTGGCCAAAAACTTTTCGGCTATGCACCGCAAGGAAAAGACCTGATCAGTACATCCCATTCCCTTTCGAAATCCCGCTTGAGCATCCCATATTTTGTCATCAGTTTCATTCCTGACTCTATTAATCAATACCTTAGCATACAATTTGCCGACGACGCTAAGCAGGCTTATACCACGATAATTTTTGCAGTCCAGCTGTGACCCTTTTCCTTTGTAAAGTGGCACGATAACAGCCTTACACCAATCTTTTGGTACTCGGCCGCTTCTCCAACACAAATTGAAAAGGCAGTACAACTGACTAGCTACTACGCCTTTTCCTGCTTTAAGCATCTCGACCGACACTCTATCACACCCAGCAGCCTTTCCCGCTTTCATACTCTTAAGTGCTTCCACAATTTCGAACATTTCAATTTCGCCTTCCATCTCATTCTCTTTTTCTTCGCTATAGCAGAAATCTTTCTTATTTCCTTCCTTTTTTTCAAATAAACTTTCAAAATAGTCCTTCCATATCTTTAGTACACATTCTTCTCCTTTCACAACGCTACCATCCTGGCATCTGATCCTAGTCAGCTCTCTGGTTATAGTATTTCCTCGGGCTGACCTTACGGATTTCCAGAATACTTTCAGATTTGACTGAAAGTCTTCTGATAGCCTTTTATCAAAATCCTCTTTATACTCTTCTTTCTTTCTAATCACAGCTTTCTTAACCAAATCTTTCATTTTCTTATATTCCTTACGTGCTTCATTCACATCTTCATCTATAACCTCTTGCATTCATTCATTGCAATTAAGGAACCCTACCGGATAAGTTGTAGCATCGGTACTATCTAAAACTGCATTTATGGATTAGTATACCACCTCGTTCTCATAAATTTTCCGAAATACTTAAATTAATAGCAGCGGCTTGCTCATTTTTGGGTGTTAGGATTGCTCGCTCGCATATCCAAGAATCTTCGTGATGAACTATTTGAGATAGGTCTCCATAAACGCAATGAATAAGTTCCTCCACCGAAGTAACTACTTGACAGAGGTTCTCTGGCAGAGTCACCAATCCGTTCGATTCAGGCAATGTACCATTACCGATTTTTAATAACACATCTGAGAATTTTTGCGCTCGAGGATTACCACCCAACTAAGCTCTCATATTACGTGTTAGACTTAATTTCCTAACATGAGGCCGGAGTATGGAACGTTTGAGATATGCGCTTACTTAATTCATCAGCTCTAGTACCACGGCTTATGACGGGTAGAGTCTGGCGGAAATCACCACAAAATAATACAGTGGTACCTCCCATAATGCGATTGTTTCGCCGGATATCTTTAAGCGTACGGTCGACTGCTTCCACTGCTTTTTTATGAGTACTGGCGAAACGAAATCAATGAAAAAAAGATTTTTTTTAATTTAATAATTAAAAATTTTGCCAGCGGCTACAATCGTGTTATTTCTTAAATTCTCATGAGGCGCCATCTCGTATCGAGTGGTCAAAAAATAAATATCTAAACCACGGGAACTAAAACAATAAACAAAGCATAATGAATTTAAATCAATAAAATGCTATTTTTTAAATCATATTTTTAATAATCATAATCATCATAATAAATATAATAATAATTTATTCATAGCTTTTTTTTATCGATTCAAAAATGACGAAGTTCCATACAAACTTGCATCCCCTATTTCCTCCCCTTGGGATAGAATTTCAGAATAAAAAGTAGCCTATATTCCAATCCAGGTTACTAACTATATCTGTGCCGAATTTCGTTCAGATCCGTTCGGTAGATTTTGTGTGATGCGCGTACAAACATACAGACAGACAGACGGACAGACATACAGACAGACAGACAGACAGACAAAAATTCTAAAAAAAATTGTTTTGTCTTCTATTGACCCTAAAAAGACACCTTATAATTTTTTTTCTTAAATATCTTCAATGTACAGACAAAGTTCAGTTACAGTTTTATTATATGTATATGTATGGATATGTATGTACAGTATCTCTTCCTCCTGGCTTTAGTCCCGTTTGTATCTTCACCGCTCTGGAAAAGAGCCCAGGGTATTGGGTGAGTCTGACTTCCGCAACCTTCGCAGGGAAACCTTACCCGTATTGGATCCATGGTTTGATATATGTATGTACAGTCAATGATAATGCTGACTGATATGTTTGCAGTTTATTTACAAGAAAACGTTAAGTCAGTATATCTTTGGGTAGTCTCTGAAGTGTCATAAGGTATGGCTTTAAGGTTACGTTTAAATAGTTGGCTTAATGATGGTTATATTAAATACAGTTTAGGTTTACTCACGTTCTTCAGGCTGTGCTTCTTCACCACCTTCGCCTTCGCCAGTCACTTCTTCGCCTTCGACTGCTTCCTTGGGAGTCGCCGCTTCACCGCCTTCAGCCGCCTCAGCCGGCTTTTCTTCCTCACCAACTGCGTCCTCTGCATAAAATAAATGTGTCTCTATTATCTCTCTCATCTTTCCCCATTTCGTCCTCTTTAGGTAATAATCTTTCAGGATCGAGCGTTCGCCTTTCGATTTTTTTAAGAAAAACATATTTTTATTTTTGTGAAATTTAATTAATGGTATCGTTTGGCAAGCACTGTATACTAAACCTTCTGGTTTAGCCTCCTCAGCTGGAGCCGCTGGTTCTGGTTCCGGTTCCTCTTCATCTTCTAAATTTGCTCTGGACTTTTTGACCTTGGCTCGTTTTGGGCCAGCTTCATCAAACCCGAGACCACCTATTCATTTTAAACAAAAATATTATAATCAACTTTCAATAATTTTGTATTAAAAAAAATATTGCGATTACAATAACCAATTTTTTAATGTCCTACCAACATATATAATTAAAAAAAAATATTTTAAAATAAATTGAATTAATAAAAATAGTCTGAAAGGCCCAAAGATTATATTTTCGGACGAGACATAAGTCTTTATATAGCTATTAACAGGGGTTTAATTTCCTTGGATATTTTAGAAATTCCATCTTCAGCAAATGTCCATATTATATATAACTTCATGTATACCAATCAAATCAGGATCAAATGTCTCCAATCAGTTAAAAGTGGCTGTGCGTTGGTAGACATCTCAGTTATTTTTTCGTTTCCATAATTTTATGATGGCAAATCTCACCATATCCAGAAGCGATTTGAGCCTTTGCCTCATCTGAATCCTTCCGTATAGCAGTGCCCTGATACACGAACAAAGGATACGCTTTCCCATAGGTCGGTTTTGGTTTTACTACGAACAGATGGCGACCATAATGATAGGCGACCTCGTCAGCTACCCACTGTGGATTGATCGTCGTCAGAATACGACCAACGTCTTCTTCTAGATCCTGAAAGAGATCAGTTCTTCATAAATTAACATATTATTAATTTATCATTTTTTTATGATTAAGGTAACTACATTGTTATTATATAATTATATGTAGGTAACTACATTGTTATTATATAATTATATGCTCTATGCTCTCTCTCATATCTGCGTGTTCCCGGTTGCACCCTCCACAGAAGTGTTTTGGGGCTCAAGGTCCGCCTTATGTTATACTAGAGGCCGAAATGGGGAAACCCTATCATAATTAATCAATCCCGCTGGAACCCCGGGATAAAAAGTAGTATGTTATCGAGTCTTCAACTACCTACATATTAAATTACATCGTAATCGGTTCAATAGTTTTTGCGCGAAAGAGTAACAAACATCCATACTGACATCCTGATATACTCACAAACTTTCGCATTTATAATATTAGTAGGATGAAAATAAATATCAAACGACTTAATGACAAGACATAATGGATACTGCATATCATAACAAATATATATTGTAATATATTTTATTGCTGGCATAGCAACACATTTTTATGCCAAAAAGATTAAACGTAAGGTTAAAACTTATATTATTTCAATTAAATTTCAAGCCAATAGTAAAATATTATGCACTTACAGCATCAGGTACTTCCTCTTGGTCGTCTGGCTTAATCAAGGTGCGTGGTTTCAGCCAATCTAACCCCTCATCTTCAACAAGGTTTCCACGAGACTTGTTAGCTTCTTTCTACAAATGAATCATTAATTCAATAGAATATTTTAAAGCAATGCCAGTGCAGATTTGTGTAAAAAATAAAATTGCAATAGATGAGACGGACGTTTGGTGGACACAAACATTGAGGCACATAAAACATAAGCATTTGGTAATGAAATGTGTACATATATTATATATACATTGAAATTAAAAATTATTTTAAGGTCGGTATAATTTTCTCTTTTCCCAACAATGAGAAAAGATGATAGAGAAAGAATTATTTTGTTCCCGTAACACGCATAAGTTAAAATACCAAGGGGGAAAAATTATAAATTAACTATTAAAAATGATATCTACGATTGCTATATGTTTGTCGAACTTCATATTATTTAAATAAGACAAATCTGACGTTTTCTCACAAGTATTTTCTTTGATCAAGACTTTCGTCTTTGAGATAAATTAGCACTTTTATACTATTAAAAAAAAGAACGCTTATTTAACCAAAGGAAAAAATAAAATATGCAATATTTAACTGCAGTGTTTAATGACGAAGTAATTATTAAGTAAATAAATAAATCTTGGGATACAGACATCGAAACACAGTAAAGTTTTGGACAAAAGCACTGTTTCGTCATCACTCTGCAAAGCGCGTTTGATTAAAGCTTTCAACATTTAAAAGTTTACAAAAGCTCCGTAGGTATCGAAAAAGCACGCAAGCTTTGGTCGGCAGCAAATGAAGGACTGACATCGAAATTCGAACTTAGAATTTACGAGTAAAATATACACAAACATTTGCATATTGTTACGACTTTATGGCCAATAATCATGTTATACAAATATAAATAATTGTTAGCGCTTTAGAGTAGCTTTAACAAACGACGGGACGATTTGGGACATAGCGTGCTCCAAATTTGTACATTTTTAATTCTTGTTAAATGTTGGCTTCGCTCACGAAAGAGGTTGTACTCACGTCATCTTCGGAATCGGACTCCGACAAAATAATATCTTCGTTACTTGCTGTTTGGACTGAAGACATTGCAATTTAAAAATAAAAATATTTAAATTATTTTTAGAAATTCCAAGTATAAATTTGAATAAATAATTTGTTTATCCTCAGAATTACACAAATAATTGAATTCACATTTAAATTTAATCATTGTGTGTGAAACTTCTATATTTTTTTGGAAATGACGGATAATTTTGGGTATTGTCTGATCTCATGCAAATAAAATAAGATTTTATGCAGATTTCACTAAATTCTGCCATCAATATCAGACTGCCGCGGTGCTAATGCCTAGTCTGAATTATAATGAGGGGTAGGGTAGTGTAACTGCATTGCATAGATTATAGCTGGTAATGATAATGGGTAGCGACTACTAAAAAGATTTTGTAATTTATATACGTAAGTAAAATTTTGATTTTTATTGCAATTTTTTATCCAAACTATTTTAAGTGACGTGTAACCTTGAAGGATATTTTTAACTTAAGGAAATTTAACAATAATTTAAATTGTATGACTTACTATGTGTCTTGTAATTATCCACGCAAAAACTTTCCCCAATTTTTATTGTACACTATTTATTAATTTGATAATACTATAGGTATAACATTAGATATATAATTTATTAAAATAGAATGAATTTATTGTTCGCGACCTTTCAATATTACCAACTGACTGTACGAATAATTCTTAACCATCGTAATAAAGTCGCGATTTCTCTATTACATCAATATTATCATACTTAGATAAATAGGTGTACTTTTATTTGGTACTTATAAAAAAAATTTAAGGCGAGGCTTGCTTTCTATTAACGAAACAATCATTCCCACGTAAGTTTATTCTAATAAAAAATACTAGGTATGTATTCATTGTGTTTACGTATGAACCTACGTCTCACATACGTCATGACTCACGAGCCAACATTGTCGGAAAAACGCGGGAAAAATTTCTCATACTCATATTTTTTATTTTTTGCTGACCGTAGCAAGAAAATTACCGGCCAGGGTTGGGCGTGTCGCCAAATTCTAATTAGACGGTGTCTGGCGTAAGGTAGTACAGGGATCAGCTCGTGCCGAGTACATCAAATTCCTTTGTTGTACTAATCATGATGTACCATTTGAATTGCGAACGTTTCTTGGGCAAGACGTACCGATTTTTATCTGTGTTTTTGAGTGACGTGCTAAAGTATGTAAGTTTTATTATTTAAATTTTGGATATAACTCTTTAAAGTTGTACCGTAAGGTAGTGAAGTTCTCTGTTAATTTTATCCAAGCGAGAGAGAAAAATGTAACGCGTTAGCATTATGTCCTTTAGGTGATAGGCTAGCAACCCGTCACTATCTGAATCTCCATTTTACCATTGAGTCATTCAGCTGAACGTGACTTTTCAGCCTTTTCGAGAATACCTACTGGATCTTTTATTCCGCGTTAGTGGTTAAGGCGGGATATGTGTTTATTTTATTTGGCCGGTGGATGAGCATTTGACACCGAATGATACTGCCAGCTTTGGGTAGTGTATAATGACATAATTCAACGATGACTTTTTAATTTTATCGTATCCCTGGTATACCTTTCATCGTTAATATATAAGTAGAAAATCCTTTCATACGTTTCACTTTCCGTACGAATAACAAACGGTCTAAATTGATGGCAAATAGTTATGTAGAGTGTACTGACCGCGACGAGCATAAATCTTATCCAACCTTGCAGACTACTTTCCGAAATAACTTTGACCTTTTACAATGGAACCGACTTTAAAATACTGAAACTGCAAATTACTTCCAAACTTTTGTAAAGTTTAATGCTTATACCGGCTTGACACGGAACGGCATTGCCGTTTCATACAAAATGTTTGGTTTCCGGCCTCAAAATAGAGTTTCCAGTAAACATGAGTGCCTAATGGCATAAAATTGATACGGACATAAAATGTTTTACGATCTATTTGTGTTGCATGTTGGGGGCACGACGCTGTATAAATAGTTTGGTAGAGATAAATATTGATAAATTTCCATGATAATAGTCAGTCTGATAACGGTTTTCAGTGTTATTAATTATCGTGATGTTTATTTGTGACTTGGAGTACTGGCTGAATATAATTTTGTATTTTTTTTTATATTTGAACTTTTAATAAGATATAAAAAAAGTTGGACGATTTTATTAAAAATATATTTTGTATTTAAATACGATATGTGCCGTGTGGTTCCCGGCACCAATACAAAAAAGAATAGGACCACTCCATCTCTTTCCCATGGATGTCGTAAAAGGCGACTATGGGATAGGCTTACAAACTTGGGATTCTTTTTTGGGCGATGGGCTAGCAACCTGTCACTATTTGAATCTCAATTCTATCATTAAGCCAAATAGCTGAACGTGGCTATTCAGTCTTTTTAAGACTGTTAGCTCTGTCTACCCCGCAAGGGATATAGACGTGACCATATGTATGTATGTATTTAAATACGAAGTTAATATTAATTTTTGGCAATGAGATTTTTTTTCATTTGAACGCAACATTTATAAATTCACAATTTAATAAAAAAAAAACTTCTGTAACGTAACGAAAGGGATGGATACAGGTGGAATCTGCAGATTTTCGTAGGTTTTTAAATATATTTTTTTTACGCGAAATAAATAATTTACAAACAAACCTTTTATACCTACCCAGGTAACCGAGACAAGTAGTAAGTACTTAGGTTCGATAAAGTACTATGTTAGGTACTTATATACTATTTTATGAAAACCATAGAGATAACTGACGATACACATTTATTATTTGGTACTCACATCGCATAGGTAGTTTTTACTGTTTTACTTATGACGTTACTGCTATTTTACACCCATTCGTACCCTCGCTTCTTCAAACATAAAAAAGGCCACAGAGCATGCAAAGTAACATATTGAATATAGCAAATAGGTACATATAAAACACAAATTGTTATATAAGTAAACATGTAAAAGAGCACACATATTTACAACATGGCTTTAGACATGAATGACGTCACAAGGCGTATTGGTTCCAACATATCTCGTAAGGAAATGTTTAAAATTAGAAAGAAATATTTGGATATGTTTGCACCAATAGCCAAACATTGGACAAAACATGTGATAGGACGCACACAAACGCCGACGACAGACGAAAACGGACACAATCACATAGTGGTAGAGTCGTATTTACAATGAGCCGCTGCCATGCTAAGCTCTAATGACGGTACTCACTCTTATCCGATTTAGTAGGAGCCCTAGGGATTTCTCAGAAGACTTATTTCGCCAAATATCTGGCAATTTCAAGGCCTTACTGATCCCTTCAGGGCTAGGCAGCTAAATAAAGTTGGTAAAATTAGTTTTGTAATATTATAGTTGTATTTATATTTATATATATATTTTTATTGAATAGATTAATTGTGAACAAAAAGTTACTGAACAATTTATCAACCATACATTGTTTTTAATTATATCCATACCCGACAATGGTGACTGCTATAACAGATGCAAAAGACTCAGGATTAAAAGGAATCATAAGAGGTAAAAATATCTGAGACAATTGCCGTTTGAGCGTTTTTTTATTTTTATTGAGCTTAATGCTAAAAGCATTATCTGTCAGTTCGTAGGTTATTAAAAAAAACATTTTTTGAAAACATGTTTTCTTTACGCATTTTCCTTCAAACTAAAATTCGTGACTAAAACACTTAGTTGGCACACTAAAACCATTATAGCTTGGAGTCAGAAGTCAATTTAAGTATATTCATATTGTAATGAATATACCTGTATTGTATATGTAAGTACATATGTTTGTAATCTACATCACAGATATGATAATATGGTTTGCATAGTAAGTAATCAGTTCAACGAAATGTTAGTCTTTACTCTGTATTGTTATTGTTGAAACTGAAGATACATACTCGTATATTGACTAATATATTTTGTAGATATTAATCTTCTTGGGCTATAGAAGTGTATTAAGTATTGAAGAAAATTATGTATTTAGTTTCGTTACATATTACTCTGAAAGCTCACTTCAAATTATAGCATTCTCTTAACGTTAGTTTTTCTCTGGAGAGGAACCCAGAGTTCGCTTTTTAAACATTATCCTGAATTTTTTAGGTCAGGTTTTACACAGCACCGCGGAGCCAGAGGGCATCGTGGTGAAATGCCATGCGATCTCATGAAGTCCATAAAATTACAAGAAGGGCGCACCGGAGAGTTTAAGTGGGTTCACTAGATGCCAGGAGTTCCACACTAACCCGGGTGAAGACCCGGGAGGCAGATTTCCCATTCGAAAACAAACCAAAAGGTCAGGTTTTACACGAACCGACTTCAGCAACAGGTAATCTTTACCCGAACGAAAGATGTAGTCTCTCCCTACCCCTTCCGGGAAACATGGGTGTGTTATGTTTGAATCTAACCCGTATTAAAAGAAGTGGGTACTAGCAGCAGGAGGAAGATATTTGATTTAATAGGCTATTACACTCTTTTTTGAAAACTGTTTTAAATCAACCCTGAGACTGTATTATACCTATAGAATTTTTATTAAAATTTTTTGAAGCCGAAAAGTGCTCTAAAAACGATTTATTATTTTTGATTTTGTATTTTCGCGCGAAAACGCCATCCGCCATGCTGTTTTGACTCGTGACGTCATACTTTTAGTAAACAATACGGCTCTACGTAAGACTAAAGTAAAAAGATTTTTGTAATAATGAATTACAATACATATTGTTGGTGTCTTTTTCCTGAATGCAAGAATACAAGTATAAAAACACCAGAAAAATTGTGGATTCCACTGCCAAGTGATATTAAAATGAGAGACACTTGGTTGAAATTAGCAAGAAGAGATCCAAAATAGGTTATGTTGGATTGGTTGTGTAATAATTTACCTATTATAATTGTGTATTGTAAGAGAATGTTTAATACAATAAATACTTACATCGCTGTTTTAACATTTCATAACTCAGCAGAACAGAAATCGGGATTGGACGCAAAAAATTTCGCCACCATCAACGTATTAATCCTCGGTAGATGTATATTGTCTGCTTTCACAAAACCGTCTTCCATGATTCTATTAAATTATTAAAGAGTAAAAACGACGGCCTCTGTGGCTCAGCGGTAGTACGCTTGTCTGTGACACCGGAGGTCCCGGGTTCGAATCCCGGCCAGGGCATGATGAGAAAAGAACTTTTTCTGATTGGCCTGGGTCTTGGATGTTTATCTATATAAGTATTTATTATAAAATATAGTATCGTTGAGTTAGTATCTCGTAACACAAGTCTCGAACTTACTTCGAGGCTAACTCAATCAGTGTAATTTGTCCCGTATATATTTATTTATTAAAAAAAAAAAAAAAAAAACCCAAAAACGTGATAGAAATTTTAAAATTTCAAAATAAACAGAGCCTGACATCATCAATATGTTTTCGATTCGATATTTGTTTACTAAAAGTATGACGTCACGTCAGTACCCAACATGGCGGATAGCGTTTTCGACTTTTGAAGAACAGATTAAAAAAGAGGATTTTTTAAATTGAATTATAAAATCCATATTGCACTTTTATGAATAATGATCGATGTTTTTCTTTTATTTTTTACAAAATCTATAAGATACGTGCATTTTTATATTTTTTTTACATGGTGTAAAATAGCCTATTGGAGTGAAATGGGTATTTAAAGAGATTGAATTTATAGAGATTCCTGTTCCAATAGGGAAAGTAAATTTAGTTTTTTATAAATATCCGTTTGCGAGAAATTAGGAAGGTATGCATAGATATTTTCTGTAAATTTTACTAACAGGAAAAATAATAAGTGTTTGAATTACGTAAAAGAAAAGTTTGATCGATGGGCCTTGTAACACGTTGACGTTATTGCTATTTCTTATATTACGTATTAGATGGACTCATATTTTTCGTAAAGTTTTAATTTGTATTTTGACTGAGTTTGTTAACAATAAATAAGTACCTAAGTAATATATTTGTACGAAAACGTGTTTCTTAGATATTTGTACATAAATAAAAATATAAATTAAAAATCATTAAATTTATTAATCGGCCAAAATTCTTACCTTTTTCGGAGCCATTATTCTAAACTATATAGATACTAACATATTAAAGAAACACGATATTTTTTTCAAAACAAAGCTAACAAAAAAGTTGTCTTCATTCGTAAATAAATTTGAGAGTAGTAGTTCAAAGAGATTGGGCTGCGCGCGCAAGGCTTTGTTTCCATGACAACGGAGGTGAAAAGAAGGGTGAAGGGTGATAGTCCATGAAGGTCTACTGTGTTTCACCAGCCAGCCGGTCCATTGTATCCAAGAGGCATATTTCCCTTGATTTTCGGTAATATCTGCTATATTTTGACTAAACTATAAAGTGCAATGTATTATTGTTTGAGGAACAATGTGAACAAATAACTATTAAAGATTAGTGTGACAAAAATAAGGTGTAAGAGGAATCTAAGCTTGTACGTATAAATCTGAAAGGCATTAAAATGACACGTATGTGATCTTAAAAAAATGATAAAATAGTCCTGTATTTATAAACCTAATACCTGTTATTATAAACCTGTTTCTTAAAGATTAAAAAAAATTAGCTGAAAGGCTGAACGGTGCCTTACGGTACCCTATAAATGTGGGTACTAAAATAAAACACAATAACAAATCTTATAAAATAATTGATTGGTGCAGTGTCAATATATAAAATGGTGCTTTTATTTTAAGTAAAGCCGCCTTATATAGAATTTTTAATATTATTTGAAATGCTGCAAATTCATCTTCTCATGCTGTAGCAATACTACCAAAATTTGAGATTTATAATTATTTTTTTCTACGTTGTTTTATTTCATTTCATGGAAATATCGACCTTTGGTTTCGACCCAAGGTTGTAGTAATGAAAACCTTATTAGGTAATAGATCAGCTTACTTTTTCTAATTATATAAATTTTTTTTATAATAATGCGTCTAACGGAATTCAGACTACAAGTTTAACTAATAAATATTGTATCGTTGAGTTATCTCGTAACACAAGTCTCGAACTTACTTCGAGGCTAACTCAATCAGTGTAATTTGTCCTGTATATACATATTTATTCTACGAAATTTCCTCATGTCTGAAGGACGTCGCTATAACGACCAACTCCTGCTTAGAAAGCTATTACAAGAGCACTCGGCTCATTTTTCGGAATTCTGAGATGGGCAAACAAATTATTGTGTTGTAGGCGCCAGGCTATTTCATGGCGTGGCCTTGGCTTTCTCACGTCCATGATAAGTTATTATCTTATGATAAAATCTTGATTTTCAAGGAGTCTTCAAGAGTGAAGAGTTAAAAAAATCAGGCAAGCTGGCGGCGGAGGCGGAACCTTTGGACGGACACCTGATCCGTTTGTTCTATGAGCCTGATGATAGCGGGATTGACAGTGACGAGACCACTAATACGAGAAGAGATAGACTTGAACACCAAGTAAGTCTCTGCCTACCCCTCCGGGAAAGAGTCATGATTTATGTATGTATGTATGTATTCAGTAAAAATATATCAAAAGTAAGCCATTTAAATATACAACTGAAGGTTTAAGTAATTTCTCTACTTGCAAATTTTAAAATGAGAGCGAAAATACGTTGGCGAAATTTAGCATCAAGTGAGTAGTTTTTTAAAGAAGCAAAATTAAACGAAATCTCTGTTTATTTTAAGACTAGTATAACATTAATATTCATTTGTTATGTTATTTCCAGAGCGAGAGCAGCAGTGATGAGGAACTTATGATCAGGCCTTGGTGGCCTGTGCAGAAAACGAAGAACGATGAACAGGTCAGTTTGATTTGTCAATATTGTGTTATAGCATAGATAACGATCGTAAATTATACCCATTTTTAGCTGTTGACTTCAAACATAGAAATTTTAATAAATCATTTTCGCTTTCTTATCTAGCTGAAACGTAATGTCTTAAAAAAGTAAAAAAAATATATATCTTCTTCTGCGTTACCTAATTACAATCGTAGTAGGTAAAATCAAACTTTAAAACAAGGAACCTAATTTGAAACAAATATTTACAAAATATATCTACTTTTATACAGTTTAGGTGTAGATTGATTTATCATCTCCTTAGAACTACACGAGTCGGAAGCCCGTGTTGCTCCAAGAAAATTTCTTCCGATGCAATATACTATCTGCAATATTACTAATAAAAGTTGGGTTATACCGGTTTTCTTATTAATGAATGCTATAAACCTCCCTAATAAATTTTCAGAAAGCAATGAAAAACGGTCCACTGGATCCAATGGACATAACCTGGCCGGACCAAAACGACAAACGTAAATCTTTGGATAGTTTGGACCGCTCATCCCCCCCACTTTACGAAGTTGAACTCACAGCATCTGACGAAGACGATGACGCTTCAGTCCTCGAGTTGGTAATCCCGATGCAGTCTTCAAGGTACCAACGAGTACCAACATCCTCGCCGAAGAAGACCAAATCAAAGTCCCGAAGGTTATTGTATGTGTTCTGTTGCATGCGTAAGTAAGTTGTGAATTGAATATTATGGTTAATTACAGAGGATGATTTTAGGATTTTGATTCTGTTAAAATGTTAGTTCCTATTTTTGCCAATTTGATTTTCGGCACTGTGAATAGAATAATATTTAGTCGTTTTATGTATGTTTTGTAATAAACTATCCAGCAAAGAGCAAAATGAAAATTTGCATAAAACGAGCGTATAAAAATGTTGGAACAGCTGGTTAAAAATTATTTTTTGACGATCGCCGACAAAACCATCCAATAAGTCCGTTCAGAGATAAGTAGGACCTAGAACTTGAAAACGGTTTGATTGTCGTTATAGAAATATGGCTATATAATTCAAAGTCAATTCTTGGAGTGAAATGTTAATATATGTTGAAGTGCGTTAACATTTAAGAAATAAATGTTTTAAGTGTTAATTATAGCTAAATGTGAAAACACGGCCTCGATAGAAAGTCTGGTCGAATAGGTAAGGTCGGTAAAATGCGTGATGCGCAGAAGGCACAGGTTCAAATCCCATCTCGGTGTATCAATGACTATTTTGTACATTAGTTTGAATTCTAAACTATGCTCTTACGGTTAGGGAAAACATAGGAGAAAACCTGCACATTCAGGGAATTGAATGTGTAAACATGATCGATCAAATTTGTTATGTTTAACCGCGGAGGTCAGATGAGAGAGAGAGAGAGAGAGACCTTTGTGTAAAAATCTGACTCACCCAATCCAGGATCCATGGTCAAAGCCATACCTTGGGCTTCTCTCCAGAGTGATGAGGATGCAACCGGGACAAAAGCCAGAAGGAAAAAGAAATTTGGAAACCTACTAGCGACATTTTCAAAATAGCGATGGGTAGGTACCTACAGCTATGCCATAAGCTATCTTTATCCCATTAGGAGCGGGGTGGAATTAATATGTTAATATTATGTTTGGAAGAATTATATATGTATATATAATTCTTCTAAACAGTTATGTACCTACCATCTATATACCTGTGTCCAATTTTAATTTAGAAAAGGATTGCTTTTAATATTTTTACTTGTGCCAATTATTATGTCAACTAGTAATATACTATTTTTATATGTGGTTGGTATTTAAACACTACTCATGTAATGATGGATATATCTATTACCTTTCTTGTAACCGAGATTAGAGTTTAAGAATTTATAGAACAAGTTTCTGTGCTTTAGCCATTTCGAAAAAGTATTTTCTTATTAATGTTTTAGAATAAAACTAATGGCTTACTTACATCATCACTAAGAAACTTAAGCGTGTTTGTAATAAGCCAAACATTTTTGAAAATAATTGTAACCGTATAACGAATCTTTCACTAGATAGTTGTAAGTTTCACGTTTAATAAGGACCATTGTAAGAGCTTAAACGCATATCAATTTGAAATAAATTAAATATTTTTTCAATCAAGAAAAGATTTAGTTAACGATGCTCTCATAATCAAAATCAACTTCTTCTTCTTCCTCAAAAAAAAAAAAACTTAAAATAGGTCATAAGTAAGTGTGCATTCATTGCACATTATGTATCTGGTATTCGTAGTAATAATTTTTACTATGAATTGAGCTGATTTTGATATTACTCGTTACAATTTCAAACAGAAACATGAAATTTTTCTATAACAATATCTGTAGGATAACTTATTTTAACTATTTTTTTATTTTAAGGGTAAAAGATACTGAATTATTAGGAGGATCCAAGGAGAGAAAAAATAGTGAAATGAGTAATAAATGTTTTAAATTTTTCACTTCATTTTTATTGCCAAAGTTCAATGCTTTTGTTAAATTAATTCTTAAAGTATGTTTAATTGATTTAGAATTTATAATGATACTGTAAATGATTAATACAAACGTATTTAACTCAAACATAATATATCATGGCTTAAATCTGGGTACTAAAATACCATTATGGTAAAATGTATGGTCCTAAAAGGTCTCAACTTTATGGCTAAGTCTTTGTTGTTAAAACACGTCATCAACGTCAATGTTAGTTAAGAATGTGTTTATTATAATTTATTCTCACAATAAAGGTTGTACGAACAAAATGTAAGTTTGATTCAATATTTCCAGTTATTTAAGGAATATTACAAAATATCTTGTTATTATTCTGATTTCTACATGGTAAATACTAATGAAAGAACACAAGGATTCTAATAAATTAACTTAGTTCCAGCTCAACATATGTATGTTGGAGCTTGTAAAATATGATGAACTAGGGAACGGCCGCGGTTTGTCATGTAAAATGTTGATTTCCGTTCCGTTAATTTCAGGAAAATCTCTCTTAGTGCACCCCTAGACCAGACCTAGACTAGACTCAGCGGTTTGAGCTGTGTGTTGATATCAGCCCGTGCCTCATTTACAGGCGCTGCAGTAAAATGACAAGGTTGTGGTTCATTTTAGCTGCATTCCCGTGTCCGTATGTTTGCTATAAACGTTACTCTGTGCTACGCAAAAATATACAAAGATAGAGCGCAGATCGGTTAAAAATAGTTCAGCTACTCGATACTAGATGGTTCTGTTCCCATGAAAAAAGTTTTCCGCCAGAGCTCCAAGTCTTCCTTAATATGGATTTTGTTACATAATATCCAAAGGCTGAATAACAACACCGCCATTCACTTCTTTTGTACTGAAACAGAACG
Organism: Amyelois transitella; assembly: GCF_032362555.1. Taxonomy (NCBI): domain Eukaryota; kingdom Metazoa; phylum Arthropoda; class Insecta; order Lepidoptera; family Pyralidae; genus Amyelois; species Amyelois transitella. The sequence continues at coordinate 6,558,188 of NC_083522.1, read as the reverse complement.
TTCTCGTAGGTATGTTTGTTATACTCATTCTTTGGAACTTGCTTACTTATAAGAACTTGCCCTTAATATATTTAAGTAAAGTGCTAGATTGTAAGAAATTTTCCTATAACCTCTTCTTGTAGAACTTTCAGGGAGTGCTGTATTAGTATTCCGTCCTACACTTCCCAAAATCCAATTCTTAATGAAGATTTCAGCTAACAAATGTCCAGTCATTTGGATCATGTTTCGATTGTATATTTACGGAGTTTTGATACAAATACATAACCCGCTAAATTAAGGTGCACTGAGTGGCTTTTGTTAAAACGATTGTTGGTGTGTGTGCCTTGAAAATAGAGGCTTGCAGATAGAGGAAGGCCTTTAGCCAGGTTTGGATGGGAAACCATGATCTATTATAAGTAAGTTTTCCTTGCAAAGCTTACGATGATCACACGAGAGACGCTTCCTGTGAAAATATATTTTAGGATCGATCGTGGTCATAGTCACAGGTGAATTTCGGGTCTTGCAATTGTTGGATGTCGTGTGGTTCCCGGCATCAATTAAAAAAAGAATAGGACCGTCCATCTCGTTCCCATGGATGTCGTAAAAGGCGACTAAGGGGTAGGCTTATAAACTTGGGATTCTTCTTTTGGCGACGGGGTTACAACATGCCACTATTTGAATCTCAATTCTAAACTTCCAAACAACTGAACGTGGCGTATCAGTCTTTTCGAGACTGTTGGCTTTGTCTACCCCGCAAGGTATAGGTATAGACGTGATTATATGGATATGTATGCACTTGTTTCGGGACAAACGCTGTTAAGTATCTATCATACTAGCTAGCGCAACAACCAATAAATCGAAAAGATGCCTTATCGAAATAGTTTCATAAGTTTTGTGACCACGAAAACAAGACAGTCAGACTTCTGTGTAAATAGATATGTTAAAGTAATAACACGTAAACTGTCGAATCTAAGGTTAATTAATCCTTTTTTAGTTGGCTGTATAGAAACTTGTGTAATTTCTATTCAGCCAACGTAAAATAAGGTTTTCAATTCGATTCTTTGCTTACATGTAATTAGCTTTTTAATCGTCAATTGGACAATTATTCGGTTTATGTGGAAAAAACGGGGAAAATTATTCATCCTTGAGGGCTTAAAAGATGCCCAAAATAACTATTCCACGCGAACGCAGTCGCGGGCACAGCTAGTAATTTATAATGCTTTTTAAACATTAGGTCAGGTAGCGATTATGCCATAAATAAAACTTTCCGCAACATTTTTTTCACTACATTACTACTTTCAGGCCGAGTAGAGAGAAATAATAACAAAATATTTATTTGCAAAATATAAAAATATTATTTTTATCAATTACTGAAAAACCAAGTCCTTTTTTACATATTTAAATAGCGAACATGAATGTATAGCTTACGTACATTTGCACATATTGCCTTTTTACGAAAACCTGCAAGCCAAAGGTAAATTGCTATTAATATTTTGAGGCAAGTAATAAGTTTATGAGTAAACTTTAAATGTTAACATATGGTATAAATAAAAATAGAGAGAGCGAAACATCTTTTGACATTTCGCCCACAACGTCCCACTGGTTTCCCTAAGCTGATGCAAGATTTATGTGCATCCTGCACATAAATAAGCTAAGCGACCAATACGAGTAGTGTGTACCTACCCTCATTTATTTGAATATCGTAGGAAGCGACTAAATGATAATATCATTCAGATTATATGAATAAATAAGTTTAGTGTCAGAAAAGAGATTACCCACTTTGAAAGCAACTACTGAGGATGATAACTGAAAGAGGTGAGCTTTTTGTGACAGATTGTTCAATATGTTCCCTCCAATATCGAAAAAAAAAAATTGTTTTGAAAATATTGAATGCCCAAATAGTGTTGAAAATTGTGAACTTTAAATGGTATCGGATCAAAATTAAAAACAGCTTCGATCTACTTTTAAATTAACACTTAAAATCCTATAATTAAATGCATCTAATAATACATTAGCTTACCCTAAGTTATTTAAAGTTAGATTCATGGAATCCTATACTTCTAATCAGGTAATCTCAGATTTGGTATAAAGGTTTATTAGCCCCTTCCATGAGGGGTACACGTGAAGCCTTCGCGTCTGGACGGCGGGGGCGCTCCGCGTGGCTCAATTGACGCGGGGCGGCGCCCGAGCCTTCGCCAGTCGCGCTTCATGCCCCAGAGGGGCCGCACGTCTCGTCTTCTGTTTTGCGACTTATGTAACCATCCGGTGAGTGCAGCCTCCAACCCGCCACCCCATCGACCCCGCGTTCTCTCGCACGCGATCCGACCGGCGTGTGTATCGACTTATATCGCGGGCCCAATCGAATCAGTGCAATAATTGTCAGCTGAGAGGTGACATAATCGATGCAGTAAGTACCGGTGTATGGTGAGCGAATTTGGAATGCAGGTGTGTTATGTAACGGGAATCTACGAGGCCGGTTGAGAATCGCGATGTTTTGCGACCGCCACGCAATGACCATGCACGTATGGAATGGTCATGTTAAGCCTAGTTTGGCACGAATCGCGTGCCGTATGAATTATGAAACAGCTAACTTTATTGAAGCATCTATTTCAGAACTATGTCCGTTCATGGTATTTGTTACAATGGACGCTTTGAGGACTGGGAATTTATTTATAGTAAATCAATCGATGTGTGTTGATTGGTTTTATATGTAAAGTACACACATCAATATTTAAAAAAAATACAGAAAGTAAATATGGTTTTCTAGTTCTCAATGATAGCATCACTATTTTCGCACGGAAACAGTAAGAATAAAACATGATAAGTACATATCGTGTTTCTGTTCTCAAACAGGAACAGTAGGAGGAATAAGATTATATCTGAATAGTGCCTCAAAATACGATAGAAAAGCATAGTTCATTCAGCAGTTATGTAGGTTAAAGAATCATGAATATGGACCCCAATTATAGTTTCGGATGATAATGAGGCGCCTAGGTATTTTATGCGTAGAAAATAAAGCCGCAGGGAATGGCCCTTAAACAGGGTTTCCAGCCATGTAAACAAATGTGGGTGTAAGATACATCAACAACTCATCGGGGAAATTAAGAAAGATACGTTTCTAATTGGAGGTAGAAGAGCCTTATGAGATATTTTCGGATAGTTGAGTATTACGGACAGCTCAGCTATCGTGTTTTTCATTGCCTGATAAATCAATATTAGGGAAGTAATAGTAAGGGATTGTTGGCGAAAATATATTTGGGAGTTCGGTAATCTTATTAATTTTACTTGATTATTTTGTAATAAGTTTGTATGTAATAAATATGAGAAAGTTTGTATGCGAAAGAAGTAGGTATGCAAAGATCGTCATAATTGGAAATATTTAAGTAGTGTCTGTTAAACTACTAGGTACTACTTCTCTGGAATATAAGGTGCAATTTTTTTACTTTAGGCTTTTGTAAAAAATGTTGTTAAAATTACTTCAGTATTCGAGAATTGTGCCACTTCCTAAAAAACCCAAAATACTTATGGAAATGTGGTGCCAAAAGCCCAAACATCTAGCCATTAGCAATGTTTCAGATCAGACTACCAGGCAGACAGCCGACCGTGAAAAATTTGCTAAGTCCTAAAAGGCAAGGAAACCTAGCTATCCATCATATTAATGAGTATATTGGTTGCGAATACCTACTAAACATTTTTTGCGTCTTCCATATAGTTCTACCACCTACTCAGCCCGCATTTACATACAATAAGTCTGACACACGAGTGTTCATTTTATGACGACATTAAAACTTTACCCGCACATTTGTCGTAAATTACGATTCCTGGCTCCCATATTGGTTTGGTAGCGTAAAATCTTAGACTGTGTCAAAGGATTCTCTTCTCGCGCAGATTGTGAAAGGTAAAGGGTTGTAAGAATTTTTTTTATAATTGAGTCAGCTAAATATGACCTCGAGATTTTTGAGTGAGTGGCTGTCTTTACTATAAGAAATTATAACAAAATCCATTTTGGGAGACTTTGCCTTACCGTGAAATCTTGAGTCATGCTACGCTTGTGGATGACGCGGCGTTCAGTTTTATTGATTGGCACTTCTAATGTGGAAGACGCGAGGTTTTTTACATACGTTTCCTGAGTACTGATGGCTTCCTTTCAAATGTTTTTAAGATTTTAACATAACATCTCAATAATATTTTGATCAAGTAAAAGACAAAATAGTCAAACATACCAGTCAAAATAAGAATCTAAAATATGTTTAAATAAAGTTTTTTTTAAATATACATACTCGTACATACATTCATGTAATATATTTATTTCCTATACCTATTTAATATTTATATTTTCGAATTAGGCATTTCCAATTAGGAAACTGCTCCCCAAGTAGGTCTTCAAAATTTAACTGTTTGTTTGTTTCTAAAAATTCAATGTAATTTATCTTTATAATCTAAACGAATGATGATAAAAAATTTAAACAGAGTAGAAGTAGTTTTTTGCCACGCCAAAATTGGCAGTTCGCCTCAACGATACTTCAAAACGAAACTGGTTCTGAACCTTCAGAATCCACTCAAGACAAGACCACCCGTTTGAAAAATCAATAAAAAACCATCAATGGTTGCGATCTTTGCTCGAGTTCAAAACAAAGGTGGTATCCAGTGTGTTTACGAACAGACGAACAAATAACCCACGATAATTGCAGCCAGTAATACTGCCGCAGATCACGCGATAAAAGGAAGAGGATTAGACATTTCTCGGATATTTTAGAAGCTGTCTCCCATTACATGCCTTTTTCCTGGAGGGGTAGGCAAAAACTCTATCTTTCTACTTTAATTTCTCTTTATGTAAGTCGGTAGAATTAAGTAGATCTATGCTGTAGCAATTTATTTTGTAAAATTTAAAATTGGATAACGCATTTGTCTTCCTTCTCACACAGTGGTTAGTGACGATGAAGATGAACATGATTAATTTTCCTATTTTTTCTTTTTCCCACTAAACTTCGTCACTAACACTAAAGTTCTCTTTTAACCTAACGTGGCTAGCTGATTCAATTTCCGGCAGATTTAAAGGCAACCTGACACTATCAACATCATAGAGTATTCTAAATGAATGATTAAATGAAGCCACATGCTTTATGGCAGTGGTGTACCTACATGATGATACTCTATGATGTGGCATGACATCTGTTCTAAAAACTCTATCTACCCCGTAATGAATAAATATGTAATACGCGGAATATGATGACCGCATGATGAAATAGCGGAGTAGAAAAAAAACCAATTAATTTAACTCATAGTCTTGAACATAGGTATTATTAGTCGCTTCTCAAGGCCGTGACGAGATTAGCTCACCACGAAGTTATGATTTGCATTTTTTATGTTTGTCTATATTTATACTAGCTAGCGCTCGCAACTGCATATGTACAATATGTACATACGTACAAATAATCACTTCTTTATTCTTTTCGGGAGAGAAAGAGCTAACAGTCTCGAATAGACTCAAGGGCTGCTTTATGTAATTGGGCTTCAAATAGTGACCGGTTGCTAGCTAGTTCATTCTTGTGCATTTCATGAAATAAGATTTAGTGTTGCACATGATGGAGGCCAGCCACCAAAATTATAATTTAAGTAAAAATAATAAATTAAATCCGTTTTTAGAGATTATAAAACATAATATACATACATATTATTAGCGTTTACATTTTTATAAAAATTACTTCATTTTTGAGGAACACATTTCATGTACAGTAATTAGATGTATGATTAGAGCGCCGGTGATTGAACGGTTAGGCCACCATATAATACTAACGTACATTAGTTTGTTTGCCAACCAGTTCGCTTGTTCTGCGAGTAAACTTGCATATTTGTTTAGACCCGTTTTTAAATTGCGGTGGTTAGACGGCAGTTGCTTTGTATAAGAACCTGACTTAACCACTCCAGGATCGCATTCAAGTCACACTTGGGTATTGGCCCCAAGAGAGGTGATAACGCAACTGGGTAAAGCCAGAACGACGATGATAAGTTTAAATAAGTGATGCATAAAAGAAGACCTTTAAGCAATCTTTTCAAGGAAACCTTTTGAATTATGCGTAAGAGAAAATAAAGTGCGATCAACGAGTTTCTTTTGTCCGTAACCTATTCAAATAATAAGGTATATAAATGAAAACAGAGTAAAGTATCCCAACTGCCTTCATCTTCAAATCATTACTTATCGTTTACCGTACAATTTTCAGCCGGTTCTCGTCCATTCTATATTACAAAAAGATAAGGGAATGAAAAAGGTAAACGAATAAGCCATCGCAAAGAAATACAAACAGAGAGAAATAAATAAATATAGCAACCTGTCACTATTTGAATCTCAATTCTATCATTAAGCTTATCAGCTGAACGTGGAATGTCAATCTTTCAAGACTGCTGACTCTGTCTACCCCGCAAGGGATATATACGTAATTTTATGGATGGATGGATGGAAGAAATACAGATGAATAAGACATGCTTACAGCCTATTTATTACGAAATACGAACCTATGTATATTCAAGTATCTCAGAGATGGTCCATGGTCGAACCGGTAAGGTGCCCGGTTAAAATGCGGGATGCGCATAAAGATAGAGGTTCGAATTCCTACCTCGGCCTTATACCAATGACCATGATCCAATACGGGTTTTAGGTTACTCTGTAAACCTGACCTGAAAGACCTGACTCACTCAATTAAGGATCCAGAGTCAAGGACATCAAGACCAACATTTGTACAAAATTTGTGCTATAGAATTTCAAAGCAATAAATAAGAACGTCAATGAGTGAAAATATCTAACATTTAAAGAAAATCAGAAAAAAGAAAGGCTTTTAAATAAAAATGAAAACATATCCATACAAGCAATCGTAAATCATAATTTGAACTATTGTGAACGGCGGTATACGAGTATGTTGTTTTGTGTCGCCATACTTGATAAAGATGTCTCAATAGTATTTCAAATTGTAGCTTTTAAACTCGGTCTTGGCTCAATACAGCTTTTATAGTAAGTATGTGATCCTGCTTATTTGTATTAACCGCTTTCAAAAATAAATGTGCTTCTCATGCCTCCTTTGATGCCATTTCAAGAAAGTGTTTCTTACATTAAGGATAAAGTTTTAGAAATTTAGCCCACTTCAAAAAAAGACGATATCGATTGGAGGCGGCTCTCTTTCTACAAAAGTGATTTTTATATTAACTCTAAGCTGTATAAAGAAAGTTGATCAATGAAAAAAGTATCTAAATAAAATTAGATAAAATGTCTTAAATGGAAATGACATACTCGTACTCGCATTGATGCAGATACAAGCAATCGTAAATCATAATTTAAACATTTGCCACGGACGTCGGTGTGAATGGCGGTATGTGTCGCTTTGTGTTGCGATACTTGCGTTGGCGGGTTGGGCTCCCGATGATTTATTACGGATGTCTGCTCAATAACCTATTGTGAGGTGACAGCCGCGAATCAAAACGTTTCAGCGGCTTTTAACTTGTATCTGTGTGACATGGCAATAAATATGTGGGACAAATCAGACAGATTGAGCTATTGCTATAGATATTTCAATATTAATTCGAGCTGTTGGTTATGTTTTTTTGCAGGTTACTGTACATACTCGTTTTTAATATTTACATGTTGAGGAAAGATATGTCAAAAGTCAGCGGCCTGCCTGACATCACCCATTTTTGATCCCATACCTAAACAAAAATAAGTATTTTTACCACCATTAATATTTGAATGCATTTCTCTATATTGCATAAAATAACTACCTCTTTAACTATTACTTAGGTTCGAGTACAGAGATTAATATGAGAATGAAAAAAATAATTGCTTAGCTTTATAAAACTTGACCTTAAAATAATTTTCACTGCTGTATAATGTCTTGTAAATCGATAAAAGGGGTGCACTCAGTGTCTGATTCTCGTTCCAAATAATTTAAAAATAGGGATCAACATTTCATCCCATAAAAAAAGAAGTGACCACCACGCGGGCGGCGTGAATTCAAAAGGCCGCCAGCTTTTTTCGCTGGATGCGCGTACGATTGCACGGTGTACAAACATTCTGACACTTCGTGCACTATATTGATTATGTTTATTTTTATAGAAATGTATTTTGTTGGTTATATTACATTAGAAAGCGTAAAGTAAGCGTGTGAATGATTTACTATGCCCTTAAATATAAAAATACGATTTACCAGACATCCTGTAAAATGTACGAAAAACGTGGACATAGCCATTTTAATACCAGTAGGAGAGTTTGAAATTTTTATTATAACTCGATCTTGATCCATGCATGAATTTCATCACAAAATTCATATTTCGCCCCAGTTTCCGTTGATCCCTCACGAATAGATTTATTCGCCGTATCGATACACATTCCTGCGAAACAAATGTTTATGTGAGGATAGGGCTTGTTTTGAATATTTTTACTATGGAAGGTACTTCTATTAATTATCTAAACCTCTTTTAGTTATAACCATACTCGGAGTTCCATGGTTCTGATTTTTCATTGTAGGCATTTCATTATAACTGATTGCTGATCAATAATGCACCTGGCAGTCTCTGAATCTCTATTCCATCAAACCACCCAGCCGAACCCAGTCTTCTTCAAGTCTTTTGACTCTGTCTTCCTCATAAGAGAGCACAAAATGTGTTTGGGTGTGTCAAAGATGCTATTGTCTTTCGCAAAATTCATAATATAAGCGTACGTAAGTATTTTTATAATTTACAGCTGTCGGCCTATGCTTGTTTATTGTTGCAAATTCAGCTGTAGCGAAATACAGAGCTGTGTAAATATATTTGGTGAAAGGTCACGTTTCACACCACGTCAGGATTACGTTATACGATGCATAGATGTTGAACTTTGTTACCTTTGTTTATAAAAAGCGCCGTGTGGTTTCCGTCACTTTAGAATAGGACCACTATATCTGTCCAATGGATTTCGTTAGAGGCTACTAAAGGCAAATATCTGTCGCTATCTGAATTCCATCATGTTACAATTTTCAATAACAATTATCTTTCAATTGTCTCATTAATATTGCGTATATCTGTTGATATGCAAATGTGATTGGTAGATAGACAGCGCCAGTTTAAGCTAGAATAATAATTATCTCCGAACCCAAGCCTCCTGAGACCAAATCAATACTCGTGTTTGTGGTCATTCAAACCATTTGGTTAAATAGTGAGGAATGATTAATGATACTTACTCTTCATGACCAGCTTAGCTTATGTGTTCTTAAAGATTCAATACGAGTATTTCACCACTTACTCCAAATGTATCTCCAAAGTCGACTGGAAAATAACTTATAAGGTGTAAGGTTATCGTAGAGACTAGAGTTAAAAATTTTTATGTTTTATTGTACCTAAATAATGAATGTAAATTTTCATAATTTTCATACCTAACGAAGATAAAGCCAAGGGTCGTCTTAAATAATAAAATTTCAATTTGAAATACTTATTCTGTTTTTTATATCTGAACAATAATTTTCTGACATTTATAAAAAGTACAAACATTGGTCTTTATTATCTTATCAGGTTTTATATTTAATATTTTTATCATAAAAAAAAAAATTTACAATACTTTCAAAAAAATTTACAATTAAATAGATTTTAATTTGTAAATTTTTTTGAAAGTATTGTTCAGACAAAATGAAATATCCAGTTAGCAAAACGTATATACATATTTAATTGGTCCAGCTTAGTATATGTGGCTTGTCCGTGGGAAAAAGGTACTTGAAAGAAGGGAATTACTTATTTGTCATTATTTAGTGACAAATAAGTAAACCGTTTAAAATTAGATAAAATTCTTAACAAATATGAAACTGAAAAAAAATAATTCAAAATGCGCGTAAGTTTTTTTAAAAGAGTTGGGCTTGAAAATCGCAACATTTACTTGTGTTTTTTCTTTTTTTTATGTAAGTAATCGATAACTTTAATTTTAAATGAAATCTGTATAGCTCTTCGTGCTTGTTAAACATAATTAAACAGACATAATAAAACTTTCAGTTAGCAACACGCATGTATAATTGGTCCAGCTTATATGTTTCTCGTCCGGGGAAAAAAGATACTTGGAAGAAGGGAATTAAGCCACTTAGCGGTCGGCGGCCCGGACTGACAGGGATTGATTTTGCCAACTTGCGCGTGTGTGGACAAAGAGTTAGTACGACTAGAATCTATAACAATATTATGAAATAACTTTGTGTTTCGTTTTATTTTCAATACATACCTACTATTATTATTACTTTATCAAAAGAATAAACTCGCAACTACTTAAACCACAGAAATCGGAATAATTTAGTCTCATATTACGCAGAATTCAAGACTGCAAACAAATGCTCGGCGCAAAGATCAAAAAAGAAAAGACTTCAAAAATGTTCCAATGCTTCTTTTATTTAAATCGATTCTTTAATTTACAAAATAAACTTAAATTCTTCTTTAATTATTCTTACTTATTCTTCATGTGGTCTAAGGGACTAAGAGAGATTTTCTGAAATTACCGCGGGAAAGGGAATTATTAGGCGGGCGTACAATTATAATTCATCAAAATTGGTCTAGCAGTTAAGCCGTAAAACCGTAAAAGACAGACAGACAATCGCATTTTTAATATTGGATGTACCATTATATCTGACTTCAGTACAACAGCAAAGAAAAACTCTTCTGAGCTCGTGGAACAGACTAAATAATGTGCCTTAAGAATTTTATTAGTGGCTATAAATATTATTTAGGCACATTTACTGAGAAAACATTTCTGTAATAGTGATATTATCCGGCTTTAATGACTGTTTTGTTATTTACTATGTAGTTTACGGACATGAGATCTTAGGAATAGTCAGTTTTATCAGTTTGTGCTCAAATATGTTATTGGTTAATTATTGGTTATTATTTTTTGTAACATTAAAAAAGAATAGGATTTTTTTAGGCAGTGGCCTAGCAACCTGTCACTATTTGAATCTTAACTCTATCATTAAGTCAAACAGCTGAACATGCCCTTTCGGTCTTTTCGAGACTGCTCGCTTTATCTAACCCGCAAGGGATATAGACGTGTTTATATGTAGGTATGACACAAAAACATAAACGAGGGTAAAATTTTCGATCTTTAAAATATTATTCTAGAAGTATAGACAGACATGTTTCTTCCATTCCAGCAATGAGCTACGTGTCCGTCTACCTATGTTTCCGAGTAGCTGGAAAGTATATGTTTCGGAAACAAGGCGATCTCCCGCCGCTTATTACCACGTTTTTTACTCATCGATCAAGCCGGTTCTTGTTCTCACTATTATAGATAATATCATATCCAATTATTTGTTATGAGATTATAAGAAATGTTTGTACGACAAATACAATAATTGCTTTCTCTCTCTCTCTCTCTCTCTCTCACGTACAATGATTTATGTCACACAATCTCTGACGTAAATAAATCAAATTTTCCCACTATAATATATTGCCATTTTCATCCCATTTTCATGGCATCCCGGGTGATGGTGTTAGAGCATAGAGGGCAGATAAAGAGTTTTTATATTCTAGAAAATACATATTGATATTCAGATTTCTGGATCTTATTTTTCCGAAATTTATATATATATATATACCAAAACGTCTTCAAATAACAAATATTTTTAAAGTGACAAATACTAAAAGTTCACTAAGTAAATAAACATTGGTACAAATAAACGAATCTGTGATAAAAGGTATTGTTTACCTTTTTAACCTGTAAATACATATTTTGTTAATCATAAGTAACATTCCCTACACGGGCCATCAAGGATGGAGATCACTCGAAGTGATTTTGTTTATCCTAACAACTTCCTAACGAGAGGGGAGGAACTCTACGCCCTCCAATTTGTTACTTTACGGCTATAAAATATTTAGAGTACGGCAGATTAACCCATAGGTGTTATGTCTAGTTTATGGCACCGCGGGGCACTAAATCAAAAGTCGCCATATCAAAAACGAACCATCGACAATTTGGGCTTATTTTAGAGTCTGGTGGACTAGTTTACCAAAGGGGATTGTGGTAGAATGCCTTGTGGGCCCAAGATGCCTTCAAAATGGCAAGAACGGCACACTGGTGTCAGATTTCATATATTCTCCCGGGTGAAGACCTGGGGGGTTGTCCGTAAAAAGGATTTTCCATGTCATGTGCTTGAACCGCGCTGTCTGTCATGTAAGACAACACACGCAACGCACAATCTAGACTAGAAATGCAGTTCAAACAAGCCATTCGAAGGTGCACAGCATCGATGGTACTAACATTATTTTTACATTTTATTGGCACAATTATTACAGCTATAACAAATTTAAAAAAAAAAACTATCCAGTATAAAAAAAAAGAGCGAATTAATATTATTTTGTGGAATCTACAGTTTGTTATTGTTTTTTTATTAAGATGCATATTTCTGTTACTATAATGTACATATGTTAGTTAATACTTAAGAAAGGAAAACTTTTGCATAGGGCGCTCTCTCTTCTTCAAGTGAAATTTCTGTAGTATTTTTAATTTTCAAGACGGTTACGTTTTACTACAACCCAGCAACACATTACCGTAATTACATAATATGAAGTTATCCGTTGTAGTAGGAATTTACATGAGAACATTTGAAAAATGGTATAAATTAAGTGGCACACCTTTTATTTAGTATATTCCCAGTTATATTAGGTATATAGCTGAAATTAATATAAACTTACATGAACTAGTACATAAATGAACCCGGTCCGCGGTCCGGATCGGCCCGGTCCCGGGGTCTAATGCTTTACAACAATTGATGATGTAACTTCCATCTTTCCTGCACTTAGTATGTATCTTGAACTATTTTAGAATATTAACAATTTACCATCGACAGGTTATAAAAGCGAACGAATAACCACGTCGCTGGTACGCCACATCGATAGTGCGCCAAGTCGAAGGCCCGCCAAAGAAATGGGGCATCCTTGATCTCCCTCTACGATGACGAATGTTCTTATCTATATACACCTAAATTTACACCCAAAGTGAAAACTGGTATTTTCTTGACAGCCATCAAAATAATTTGTAACACTTCGTAACAATTCTTTAGGCATTGATAAATTAATCAAAGTTTTGGCTCAACGTTTTGATTGATGAGTCAGTATAATATATTCTTATGTAAAGTCTCAAGTGTACACAGTCGCATACAAACTTTCACAGCCCATATAACTAGGTAGTGATTAGGTCCCTGATGAAAACTAGAGGTTGAATGTTCGTGGTAACAACAACAGTAGTAGGAACTGCTGTTATAAATTGATGGATAGAATGTCGATAACAGTTTCAGCTAGCCCTTAAATATGTTTCCAATATGATAAAGTCAATGGTTAATCTTCTCTTCACGCTTTTGAGGCAAATACTTAACTACAAAGCAATTGAGTAACGAGTTTGTAACCGCTGGCAAAACAAGTCTCATAAGTTTTTCTAGAGCGTAAAAAAAAATCTTTAAATGCATGATTCTCCATTTCATTCTAGAAAAATCCATTTCATCCGAAACCTATAGAGAACAGAAGCTACTCGTATCTACTAGGTAAATTTGCATATTTCGTTTTTTTTTACTTATTTTGGATTCGGGATTCATTCTAGGCTGGAAAATGATAGAATTTCCATGCTGGCGGAGCACAGTGAAACCATTTTTAGTTTAAAACCGCTGAATAAAAGGAAACGCTTAAGGGTAACACCAGGATTGCAAAAAATTTGAATTGTCTTTGTTATACTGTTTTTGTTTGGTGTATTTTTTTTTCGCATATGCAAACGTACAAAAATATTGTATTATTTTTCTCATTCTGCATTGATATTATTGTTTTGGAAATGTTGTATTACTAAATACATAGGTGAAAATAGGCATGGTTTCAATATCATCATCAAGGTCGCGTAAGGGACAATGATATCATTTAAAAGTATTAAACCTTATAATATCGGTAATAGTTGGTGATAATGGTACATACCGGAAGATTATAAAAATATATCACGTCTTGGCCTAATGGGGCTAAGAGTGACGAGACTATAGACAAAAAGTATAATACTTACTATTGATCGTTTACTGATCATTTTTAATTAAGAATTATCGCAACTGATTTTTGACTGTCTATTATAGAAATGTCATTTGTTATTTACATTTTCCCATTGGCTTTTTAAAGTCTAACTGCCAGTTTTATGAGTGGTCAGCAAATAATAAACACCGTTAAAGGGGGAATGTGTTCAATTCCCAGTTTTACGACCGTTGTGTTATCGCTGTTATGTTACAGATATACCACTAATTACGAGTTTGACATAGAATTGATTTTGTAAGATTTGATTAAAAAGAAGCTAAAACATGTGAAGTCGTTGTGTCTCTTACAAAATAGCAAACACCTTATGTATGTTCATTAGTGTGCGTTAATAAATAATTCTTAGATTGGTTCTGTCTATCCTTTGAGGTGAGTAAACCTTCGACTACAACCTCACTATATCCCAAAGGTGAATTAGTAGACGATGTATTTAGCTTTAAGTGTAACTTTTTCTAATATATACCTGAATGAAACTCAGTTACCTATTTATCACATCCAAGGTTCAACGCGATGATAGACATACGAACGATGATGATTACTTATTATGTAATTATGCTCAGTTAAGAACACGTTCGCAAACAATTTTCAAACATGAACGCACCAACTTTAATCTCTAGAGAAATACTTCCCCCAGCAACAGCGTAATTATTCTAGAAAAACAGCCTCGTTGAATTATTTAAGACCGCCTACTTTTCTCGTAATATTTCTAGTGAAATGTTAAAGTAAAGCGAGGCATTATTCGCAATATTCATAAGATATTCGGATCCTGTGAATCACGCACTTTATACTGGTATCGATCTGGTTGTGCGCCGTTGTGTCTGGGCGGTGAATATAATTTGATTTTCTAGAAGGCCCATTACGTCATCAATTATTATGCTGATGTCTTCACTATGTAGAAGTCCTCTCCGTCGCCTAAAATATACATATAATCACCTAAATTGTGGTCCTGGGACCAGGAATTCTTCCCAGGGAGGAAACTTGGCCAAATATCAGGATAATGATGATTTACCACTCTATATTACTCAGATTTTTATGCTTCTCTATAAATTCTTCATATATTCCTTCCACACTATTTTAGAAGGACAAACGTTTTTATATTTTTTTAGTTAGTGGCACGTTAATATCTATCGCCTAAAGTAATAATAAGAAGTCTAATCGGAAAGAGAAACATCTGATATACATTACGGTTTCCACGCTATCAGCATGAAAGCTTACAAATAAATATATACAGACAAATTCACCCGCAGAAGGACAAACTGTAACATAAAAGTGATAAAGGGACACAATGTATTAAAGGATCGATATTGTTACAAAAATAAACTAACAACGTTTAAAATATCTAGATAAGGTTAATATGGTTATATACCTAAACAAAACAAACAAAACCTTGACCTTCATTTGTTCGACGTTACCCGCTGACCTATAATGACCTCAATCAGGCTAGCGTGCCTATGCCCTACCTGGTTTTGTTTACATGTTTTGAATAAGTTTAGTTTAACTAGTTTTTCAACCTGTCACTAATTGAATCACAATTCTGTCAATAAGCCATACCATTGAACATGGCTTTTCAGCTTTTTTAGTTGTACGTATGTATGTGTATCGAAGGTAAAATAAACATTGTACAGACGGCATTTGTTCCCACAATCGCACCTTTAGCAGCTCTTACCCCGCAATTTGTATAACGGCGCCCCGGAGAATTTCCCAGCGTGCGTCGTTATCGCCAAATGCGCTGTAAATTACGATTTGGCGACGCCAAACTGGCAGCGGCCGCGGAAGGAGTCGCCATTAAATGGTCATTAATATTAGTCACTTTTTTTTTGATGATATTGATATTGTAGTTTGAAAGTTCCATGGGATTCTTGTTTTGATGGAATATTTAGTTTTTTTAAATTAATTTTAATTTTCTTTTTGAGCTGTGCCTGAGGCTTCGCTTCCGTCGAAATTTCCAGAAAAATATCATCTTATGTTTGATCTCGGCTGACAAATTATGTCTATAGCAAATTTCATCCAAATTGGTCTTGCGGTTTAGTCGTGAAAGCTTCCATCGCATTTTATAATATTTGTATACAAGTATGGATTAGCATTTGTAAACGGCTTTCTCCATTAAACAAATTTCTATGGCATTCATTAGACGTTGTTTGTCTATTCCATCAGTAGAGTGCAGGTTTTCTTCCCGAAGGATTTCATCTATCCCTGTGGTACTATCGATACCAATTATTATAGGTACGTATCACTAAGAAATATTTATCTTGGAAATTTATCTTACTTAAATAGTGACGCCTCAGTATTTTCTTGTGAATTTGTACTGTTTAAAAAATCCTGTGCTTGATTAAACTTATGTTTTTAAATATTAAAAACAATCTTTTATGCTCTTTAAGAGATTATTAGTTTTATATTGTTTCACGGAATGCAATAATATTAAGTACCTTCCAAAAATTTCGGTATTTCATTATGATTAAAACAATTTCGGTAACATAAACAACAAAATTCTTAACTTTTAACTTAAAACAATTATCTACGGTTCTATATTAAATATGTATGCCTACGAAATAAGGAAAAGACTTTGAGAAACGATGCAAATTAGTTGAACACAACCCCCTTTCGATTTATAGTTAATCGCTTGGAATGTTGAGGTCGTACGGTTTTTATCGTTTTACAAAAAAGTAAAAGGCATTTTATACGGTATAAGACGCACACACTCATATCACATGTTTACGGGCTGTATAGAATCAATAGCGAAGATTCGGTGATCGAATAGATAAGATGTCTGAATATAATGAACGATGCGCACGGAGGTACACAGGTTCAAATCCTACCTCGGCCACATGGCCATGGTGCTCACAGATGCTCTTATGGTGAATAAACCCGCATATTCTGGCAACTAGATCATAATATATGTAAAGCAAAGTTACCCTTCAAAGATTGTGGACCTCAATAGTAGTAAAGATACCCTTCAAAGATTGTGGACGTCAGTTGGGACTCGTTTCGTATGAAAACCTTATTTAGTCAATCCAGGATCGTTGTCAGAATCTAATCGGGAGTAACGCCAGGGGGATGTTAATGAAGTCATTAGTTACAAGCGTCAATAAGGTCCACATATACATTTTCAAATAAATACATATGAAGTTATTTTACTTTCGGTATTCTTGTTGATAATATTTCTTTGTATAAAAATGTTGGAAACTTTTCCGCGTCAACCAATCTCGAAGTGTCCAAAGTTTTAGTTCATTCAAGTTTCGGCTCGTCTTTTGCATTGCTGTTGAAAAAGTTCACAGATTTCACAATATTGTCACGAGATAAAAAGGAAATTTCCGAGTTTATCTGATAATAAATATGTAACAAAATATTTGTTGGCAGGGATTTGATTAGAAAAATAGATCTTTAACCTAGGGTCTTACTGATAAAGTTCAACTTCGGAAACATTGTTAATAAGAATTTTCTGGGGTGAAGCCTGAGATCCACTATTGACCAGGATTCTGAAGTGGGTAAGTGTGGTAATAACAAGAAGACATTCTCTACTAACCTCCGTGACCTTCTCTGAGTCATCCTCAAAGCTGCAAGCAGGTTAAACGCCACTATGATAAAACACACCAATAATTTATTTACGCCAATTACAACGATTATAGTACACCTCTTATAGTATTTGGCAAATAATTCTTAGAAAGTAAAAAAGAATATTCATTTCAAATAAACAAACGAAATAAAACTATAACATGGACAAGGAATACTAACATTTTTATTGACTTACATACATATAATCACGTCTATATACCTTGCGCGGTAGACAGAGCCAACAGTCTTGAAAAGACTGAAAGGCCACATTCAGCTGTTTTGCTTAGTGATAGAATTGAGATTCAAATAGTGACAGGTTACTAGCTCATCGCTTAATAGTAGAATTAGATTTACTTATCTTTTATATCTGTTTTATAGGGCACATTACAACCAAGAATATATAATGAATCATGTAAAAATATCTTATAGAATATGTTACGTAAGAGAGAAGAACGCTTCATTTAATGCTCTTTCTATCGGAATGAGAGCCAATTAAGTATGAATTCCCGGATTAAAGGGCTACTCTCGTAAAATATATAGAGGTTTTGCAGTAACTGAAATGAGATGAACGTAGATATTGTGAATTTTTTACTTCATTAGGTTCGTAACCCTATGTGCTTATTAACAGGGCCATTCAAAATTGAAGCGAACGGAATTTCTCGGAATATCTCAAAAATATTAAATCGGAATCTAAAAAGATTTAAGAAATTAATTTCCCGTTATTGTGTTTGGGACATTATTTATCTCGGTCGGAAGAATAAAAAAGCATATTAACAAGATTTTAATGAATTCTTTCATTAGACATAGTTTAGATCGGAATTTTTTTGTGAGACACATACACACCTAATCAAAGTTTGTTCAAACAATGCATGCATGCAAACAAATAAATCAATCAATAAATATATTTTTATTTGTGAAATATGATTCTATTTAGTGCACTGCATCCTGCTTATATAGGCGTACAAGTATAGATGGCTAGTCTGTCTGAATATGCAAATTTTGGAGAAAAGATGAATGTGTCACCCATTTCAAATGCCAAGTAATATTATAAATGCGAAAGTAAGTTTATTTGTTTGTTGTCCCTTCACGCGTTGTATCTATTGAACGACGAAGGAAGAAAAATGGTTTTTATGATTTTACTTAACTATTTCATGAGATTTGCAAAAAAACTGTATTCTTTTGTGCTATTTTTTGTGCTAAATTCGTCGCTTTTTGTAGTTAGCGCTAAATTCGCCTAGGAGAAGCTGCGGGTAAAAGCTAGTTTGGTATAAAGTATCCTTCCTATAAGAGAGAAGAACTTTTGTATTTTCTATTACAAGGCCCTTTGTATGAGAAGAATTTTGGTGTTGTTACCCTAAGGTATTATTTATCTGCGCTCGTGAGATTAATGAGTGGGCGGCCCGGCCCTTTTGAGTGTCCTCGGCGATAGCACGCGCGGTCTTTGTCGAACAACTTATTGGTTAGTTTACCGAGGGCCGACATTTGTTTTGCTAATAAATAACTGTGGCTGACAGAAGGCACTTTTATAAGCAATCCTTGATTATTTTTCGATCGTCCGTTGCGCAGGCAGAACTATGCTTATTTTATTGGTTCTTAGAAACTGGATGTAGAAAAACTAGAGGATCGACTTTCATAGACTTTAAATTACATTTTATTTAAATTCAACTTAAAGTCTATGAAAGATGGCGCGGCGGTAGTACGCTTGTCTGCGACAACGGAGATTCCAGGTTCGAATCCCGTCCAGGGCATGATTAGAAAAGAACTTTTTGTGATTGGCCTGGGTCTTGGATGTTTATCTATTTAAGTATTTATTATAAAATATAGTATTGTTGAGTTAGTATCTCGTAACACAAGTCTCGAACTTACTTCGAGGCTAGCTCAATCTGTGTAATTTGTCCCGTATATATTTATTTATACATACATACATATGATCACGTCTATATCCCTTGCGGGGTAGACAGAGCCAACAGTCTTGAAAAGACTGAATGGCCACGTTCAGCTATTTGGCTTAATGATAGAACCGAGATTCAAATAGTGACAGGTTGCTAGCCCATCGCCTAAAAGAGGAATCCTAAGTTTATAAGCCTATCCCTTAGTCGCCTTTTACGACATCCATGGGAAAGAGATGGAGTGGTCCTATTCTTTTTTGTAATAGTGCCGGGAACCACACGGCATTGCCGGGAACCACACGGCATATTTATTTATTTTTATTTCAAATTATCTCCCATGTACAGACACCACTCATCTGCGAATTGTATAGGTTAAACTGATTTATAACTGTTTACATTACATTTTTTAATAATGATGATGTGATGACACTTCTCAACAAAACTAGACTTTGTTTAGGATTTAATCTGAATAAAATTAAGATACATAACAAGTTAACATACAGCATGTCAGGGCAAAAAGGTATTCCTGTTGGTTTTGACGTGAAGAGGGCACAAAACAGACATATTTTATGTCTGAAATGGGGAGACGTAATGGCCGGGATCATTTGGAGGATTGGCGAAGTTACTGTTATTTTTTCGTGTCTTATTAAACGTATCTTTTGTTTATTTACATCTATAAGTACTCTAAGTAGTAGTGTGCCGTGTGGTTCCCGGCACCAATACAAAGAAGAATAGGACCACTCCATCTCTTTCCCATGGATGTTGTAAAAGGCGACTAAGGGATAGGCTTACAAATTGGGGATTCTTTTTTAGGCGATGGGTGAGCAACCTATCACTATTTGAATCTCAATCCTATCATTAAGCCAAATAGCTGAACGTGGCTCTGTCTACCCCGCAAGGGATAAAGACGTGACCATATGTATGTATGTATGTATGTTGGCAGTGTGATTTGAATGAATGTCTTGTTCAGAGACGTTCTAGCAAAAGGTCTGGTCAATAGTACCCGAAACCGATGAGCTTGCATGAAGAGAAAGCAGTGTGCAGGGATCGTGGCGAGTGGAAAGATGTGGTCTCTGCTTATCACTCCGGGGAAGAGGCGTGATTTATGTATGTGTTGTTCAGAGAACCTCTCGAAGGAGGCTTATAAACAGGTATTCTTCTTTTAGGCGATGCGCTAGCAATCTGTCACTATTTGAATCTCAATTCCATCTGAATGTGGGCCATTCGGTCTTTCCAAGATTGTTGGCTCTGTCTGCCCTGTAAGGGATAAAGACGTGATTATATGTAAATAAATGTAGTCTTTCCCTTGGTTAATTTTACAATTGCTATTGTAATTTTTCTTTGCTACCAGACCAACAAGAAACCAATAAAATGTAGAGCGAACAAGTTAATATAACGCAACTTGAAGCTTGTAAGCAGGTTTGTTAAAGTTGCATGCAATTTGCAACTAGTATACAAGTAAATTGCATAAAGGAATCGTGCCTTAGCCAACGCAATTCCTGGAAATTTCACAGGAGCCGCGCTCCCGGTAAAAGCTTATAAAGCGACTAGAATTAAATAATTTGATTTAACTTGTTTTATTTAACGCAATTGCTTCCTTGTTTGCCTGGTCCGCCAGTTGCATCTTCTTACGCAGGTTTGAAAAAGTCTCTCAAGGAAAAAGAATATTCACATAAAATTCTCTTTGAACCGACAGCCTACCAACCTGTTTTTTTTTAAATCTCAATTCTATTTTAAGGCATCGAACTAAACAAGGCTAGTGACTCTGTAATGTCATCATGAAACGTGATGTATCTTTACTGGGTTAATAGTTAGATATCTTTAAAATTACACAAAATATTAAGTTATATAAGTAGTATCTATCGTAAAGCCGTGCAGGTTAATGTGGCCTTTCAGTTTTTTTCTGACTGTTGGTTCTGTCTACCCCGCATGGGATTTAATATTTAAAGGATACGACTTGATTATATGAATGTATGTTATGAATCAATGCAAAAGAATTTAACTAGAATATCTCTACGCAAACCGCTTTTTAGCAGCAAGTCGCTGGACAACTTTAAATATAATATGTTATTCTCCTATGTCGCGTAGAAGATTAATGACTTGCCTCGCGTCCTGTCTTGCCGCGAAAATAACACCACATTCCTGAGATCCGGTTTAATTTTCAAATAGTTTGTTCATAACGTAAATATACTTACATAAAATCACACCTATTTCTCGGAGGGGTAGGCAGAGACTGCATCTTTCCATTTGCCATAATCGCTGCATACCTCTTTCGCGTTAACTACATTCATACACTTGACCTGACCTTTTGAACGTTCCCTTTCATACTACTTATATCTAATTATACGCTATTTGTAGAGAGCCCGTATTGTACTTAAATTATTCCAGCATTTTTAGCTCAGCAGTTAGTTAAAAACTAACTAACAAACTGAATGGGATCGCTTCAAAATAGTTTACAATGTGCAGTTAAACTTTTAAAGCTTTGTTGTGACCTACTGTGCTTTTATTTTACAACCTGCGAATCTGGATTTAATTTTTACGTTTAAAAGTATAAACGTGAACAAGTTACGAATTTTTCTAATTGCAAAGCATTTTTCATACGAGAGATCACGCCTTATTCCAGAAGGGATAGGCTTTATTTTTCCACTTACTACGATCCTCTTACTTCTTTTGCATCATCTACCTTCATAAAAATGTTCGTTCTTGCAAATTCATCGGTTCAGTCACAAAAATAGGGAACATACATACATACATATAGTCACATCTGTTTCCCTTGCGGGGTAGATAGAGCCAACAGTCTTAAAAATACTAATAAGCCGCTTCAGCTGTGTGGCTTAATAAAATAATTGAGATATAAATAGTGACAGGTTGCTAGCATGTCGGCTAAAAAAGAATCCCAAGTTTGTAAGCCTATCCCTTAGTCGCCTTTTACAACATCTATGGGAAAGAGATGGAATGGTACTATTCTTTTTTGTATTGGTGCCGGCAACCACACGTCACTGAATATGGTATCAGATGTCATATAAGGAAACATCAATAAAAATTGACTACCAGCATGTTTGCTATAGTCTTATACTGCCCAGACTTCTTACAATATGCCCTAAGAATGCCTAGCAATCAGGCAGAGTGCTATTACTGAGGTGAACTTCACAATAGTTTGTTGGCACGGTGCGAGGTGCCGCCGAAAAGCGACGAATCTTATCCACAATACCACGTATTTAAGGCGAGATTTTCTACAATGGCGGAAAACATTGAGCGCAGAGCATAAACTCCGAGACGTCTTTGCTCTGTTCGCGAAATAGACTTGGTGAAAAATCGATGCAAAGGTGCCGAGCCCTGAATCGGCCGCTTTAAAATTGTGTCAAGTTTTGGCACTTCCACCCTATTGATGTTAGATTGCGTTTCTCAATCCTCCAAGCGATATTTACGCGCTCCGTTCTGTTTGCCCGAGGAAACGCTCCTTTGAGAATTTCACAGTTGAAACACTGATAAATGATAATTTAATTCCGTTTATTATTAAACTTTAAATAATGATTCCTTTGATACAGCTCTTGTAGACAGAGATAAGAAGAATATTATGTAAAAGGAAATATTATTTTATGTCTATATTTATTGTTCATTAATATGATTTGTGATGTTGCAAGGCATAAACATGAGCACATCAATGAAACTTATGAAAATATACATACCAAATTATTGCATACATGTTTTTTTTATTATTATTATCATTCTGCGTGGGTCCAGGGAACCAACATGACTACGATCAAGTATTTAAAATTAAAATACCTATTAAATTGTTTTTACGTCAATAAAAGAAACTACTAAATAAAATAAACTCCAAATCGACGAGCTTGCATCAAGAGAGATATGATTGTGTATAAAGCGAAAGAAGTATGTAGAGATTGTGGCAAGTGGAAGGATGTAGTCTCTGTCTATCCCGCCGGGAATGGTGATTTATGTATGTATGTATAAGATACCATTCTATTACCGTCTTTCGACTGCCGCAAACTATTCTGATTATCCCAAGATTTATACACGATCCGTTTCACGTAACGGTAGGTAATGTATCTGTTCATATGTCGTCCCTCGGGATAGTATGCTCCGTACACACCGCCGCGGCTGATATATTACCACTGTAAGGCTTGTTTACCTGAAAAGAAGCGGTAATACAGATATCCGATCAATGACCCCAAGGGTATAGTTTTGTTTACGCAGAACTAGCTTTTGCGCGCGATTTCGTCGCATCAATAACCAACTATACCTTTTCAGAAAAATCCTACGGGAACAGTATTTTTTCAGATTTGAAATTTCTAAAAAAAAAATTCCTTTTCATTATACCTTATGATTGAAAAAAAATCATGGCGAACGCTCGAATAGATAAGTCGAAATACCATCAAAACTCAACTAACATTATACACATATACGCGAAAGTAAGTTTCAACATAAGCACAAGTAGTTTATATCTTGGAAAAGGAGACAAAAAGTATGGAAACAGAAATTTTAAATTAACCCAGGCGGACCTGCGGGCGTGAGTTAGTTTAATAATATTAGTATATTAGTATGGTTTCTTGGTATTGGTTATTTTGCCGATGGCAAATAGGCTTAGCCGTAATTTGTATAATTAATATGATATTCGTTTGGGTTAAGGATGAATAGGATAAGGACAAATAATCAATATTGAAGGGAAAAGAGAGGTTATGAAGAGAGGGACGATAGTGAGAATATCTTTTTGGGATATCTGTATTTTGGGAAATTATTTTTTACTAAAGGACGAAACGAAAGAGTCCCATTCCCGCAGGAATTTCAGGAAATCCTCTCTAAGTGCTCCCCAAGACCAGATAAAGAATCTACACGCCAATTTTCAAACAAACAAATAGTTTTGGACTATCGATGGAGAAAGCAATAACATATTTTTATAAAATATACAAAAGATCAATTAATTGTTAAAATTGTTTAATTACACAAACAAAGAACTGAGCAACATGAGCTGTAAAGATATCCTAAACGCTCGTTACAGTAAAATGGTGTGCTTAGGCAAGAAATAGCGGCATATGAGCCAGATTGGATGTTAGACAGATAAATCAGAAGTTCAGACTAAATGATTGATCCTCCCAATGATTGACGACGACCCATCTCGCGGCTACAGAACGTTTACTTTAAGACGTATACATACCTACGAAACACTACTTAGTATAAAAAAAGTCGTCTATTTCTAAAATTATCCGCGCAACGTATTTGGCAGTTTAATTCGCTGTTATTTAAATACTTTATTTCCGAATGTACACAAATCATCATCATTCTATAAGAGACGTCGAACAAAACCCTCCAACAGAACCAACCAACTATGGGATGTGAAACTTTTAATGCTTTTTATTTTCAATTTTAATGTTGTCCTTGTTGCATATTGATGTTTTATCTTGCAATATTCTTTTTGTATAATTAAATCACCTGTCCTATTTGAATCTCAGTTCTGTCATATAACCATACATCTGAATACAATATTTCAGTCTTTAAGTCACTGGTGGACCTGTTTGCTCCGTAAGGGATAAAGATGTGATTTTATATATGTATTTTTGTGGTAAATTAAGTTTTTTTAGGCAACTTTACAAGGCACTAGTGTCACAGTATTATGATTTAATCTTAGTTTAATTTGCTTCAATCTTCCCATTGCTAGATTATTTTCTTCATAATATTTTTATTTGCAAAGGTAAAAGTCATTTTAATATATTGGCCTTTTACAATGAAATCAATCGACTATAGTGGGTAAGCGGATTTCCATTGTTCTGAAAAACATTCTCTCTTCATATTTCGGTGGCTTTTCACTAACAAAGGGCATCGTCAATTGACGTTAGTAAAAACAAAAATCATATCAACGTGGCTATCTCGATTGGAAAATTCAATCACAAAAACATTGAGCACAATGGTAAATTTATTATTAAAAAACTCTTGGTGATAGGAATACTGTACTAGATTATGGATTATCTTAATGCTTATTTTTTACCAGTTTACCTTAAAGATATTGCGAGAATTTAATAGGTAAACATACCTCTTCAACTAAATGTATAATTCATATATTCTGTAAATAACTGTAAAGGGGCAAATAAAACATGTTGATCTAAAGCCCTAAGTGCATTTACTTACATTGGGTTGGGATACAATTTAGCAATACCATCTTTTAATATAAGAGAAGACACTGACTAACTGATTGATTGATATATGACCATCACAGTTTAAACTTCTGGTTTGTAGGGATTTGAATTGTGGTATGTAAGGGAGTATTTCCCAAAATCGATAGAATTTTCGTTTTACGCGGGTGTGCTAATATAGACAGATGAGCGTATTTATATTTTAATTTTGAGTAAATTGATTTTGAGTATATTTGAATAAATTTAAAACTTAAAAATAAAAAATCAATTGTAAATGTTTCAACGACTCACCGAACATAGATAAATCCTGCGAGATGTCCACGGTTTGGAAGTTTTATTTTGTATGTGTTTAAAAAATATATATACACAGAAGAGGTATGGGTGGGTTATCCAGATATGTTCATATTTTCATAAGAAAAGGATAACATTTAGCATTGCGTTTGACATTTATTGTATTGCTTCCCAGCCCTTTCTTGCATGAAATACTCATAAATCTTCCGCAGATGCTAACAAAATACATTTAACGTTCCATACTACGGTGGTTAATGTTCCGATTCATCGTAGGATGTTATTATTATATATTTTACGTTCCGTTTTGGCCTTATAAATTGACGAGATAACTCAAAATTTGATCGCGATAATGCTCGTGTAGGATTTTTTGCCAATAGGTGGCATAACCACTGAGCAATGAATACTGGAAGTAAAGGTTCTGTGTTAATAAGATTATGCCTGCAGTTCCACTCATGTTTAAAGAAATTTTTGATTATCCCCTCTAGTGCTTCCTACACTTTCAAGGAACATACATGCCACATTCTTCACAAGTTTCTTAGTTTGTTAAATGTACGTTGTCTTACAAATAAGACGCTCAAAACTAAAACTTCTTAGTAGTAAATAATTCTTCCTTACAAAGAGAAAATTTTATAGAATCGTAGAAAGTTTATTTTTGTACAGAGTAACTTTTTAAATTTTCATTGCCTTAACAACACATAAAGGTGTGTAAACACTTCATATTTTGTTTTTAATATAATGGTCAAAATTTCGTAACTGTTGTGTAACCATAATATATAATATGGGTTAGATTTCACTGAAAAGATGAACCGGATACACTTATTGTAAAAACCTGACTTCATCCATGAGTATAATGGTGATACACCAACTGAAGATCCCAAAGTAGTATAATTGCCTATTCTCCAACTGTAACCTACCGAAACACGTGTATTTTATAACTGGATTATATTCAGATTAGATATAACGACCGACATACCTTGACCCGCCCGACTTCATCCAATCAACTGAGAACGGTCCCTCCGGGATCATTTTTCGGTTCAAATTACACTGGACATATTAAGGCCGCAGTTTTGGTCGGACGATTTTAATATTTTGCAATGAAACCTCTCGTTTTCGTTTTTATACTTGAACGGGAAATGGTGGAACAGCACGTTAAGAGCCCTGGAATGAAACTCGTGCAAAAATTGCGGTAAATTACTTGTTTAATTGATAATATTTGATATTTTTTTACACTTCCATTTTCACCAAGTCCTGTGTGTAATGTTAAAGTAGTTTTCAGGTGTTTTCACACATTTTTCTTTCAGTTTTGTTTGTATTTGTAAAGTTATATATTTTGTATATTCATTCCAAGACGACATTTTTCTCTGACCGTAAGGCTGGCTGAAAAAGATCTGAATATATTTTTATTGTAGTAATTATAATTCTAGTGACTTCATGCCATGAAGATGATGAGTGTGTCTTTTATTCCATTCTATTTCAAAGACAGAATTTCAGCAGGTTTTGACGAATGTTTTAATGCACATCTTATGTTGTCTCTCTCTAACTTTTTATTCTATTTCAGAAAAAGAGAGTTAGAAGATAATTGTCTAGCTACCTGTCGTAAATTCTTAAGGCTGAATAAATACTTCCAGCGTTGAAAGTAAACATAAGGTTATTGATTAATTTGAACCGATTCCTAGTGCAGTATTAATGAGATCGCCTACATAGCCTAAATACAAGTTATAGAACCTATTTGAACTTTTAATTTTCACTGCATTGGTTGAAATATTAACTAAGGCAGTGGTCGATTGGTTAGCATTGAAAAAGTAGCGTTTGCGAGCAAAGAGGGGAAAAAAGGTATTTGCAATATACATATAGATATATATAATTGTCACTTTTAACATCTCAATTATATCATTAAGCCAAATAATGGACCGTGGCCTATCAGTCTTTTTAAGACTACTGGCTCTGTCTACCGCGCAAGGGATATGGACGTGATTATATCTATGTGTCTTCTTCCTCTTGGCTTAAGTTTCGGTTGCATCCTCAATTCTCTGGAGAGGAGCCCAGAGTATATGATTGTATGTATGTATTATGACGTCGTTATCTATTACGGTGTTGATAGAGCAGATTGTCGCAGATTTAAAAAAACATTATCTAAACTGAGTACGCAAAAAAATCTTATTAAAAATCCATAGCCTCTGCATACTTGCTAACAACATACGTACATATATTGTGAACGCAAAGCGAAAAGTTAATTACTGACTAATATTACGAAAAAATTACTTTTCTTTCATAATACATAATTTATGAGTGTCATAAAAATTGAGATAAGGGACTTGCAGTTAATTTTGATGCACCAGGCTACCCGTGGTATCCTGAAGGTTTTGTGCAAAGCGCCACTACGAAATAGCTTTTAAAATCCGTCGTACCGGCAAATTTATTTTAAAGCCGGTGGAAACAGGTCCATTTTATTTAAAAGAGCCTTTACGTCGCCGAGTGCAAAGGCAGTAATATTCACAAATTAGTTTGGCTGTTTATTTGTTGTTTAAGTCTTATAGTTTTCATTTAGGAACGCTGAAATAATTTTTTTAAATGTTTAAAATTGAATAAGGTAAATTGTATATTGAATGAAATCTTTTTAATGATAAGGTTCATTAGTTCGGTACTTTAGGATCTGGGACAGTAATGACATCACTCTTAAACTCCCGCATTATTCCAAAATTGAATGTAGACAATGTTAACAATAAGGTTAAACCCTTTTATATCAATCTTTTAAGGGTTAGTCTAATAAATTTTTAATCAATAAGATCATCACTACATAGTATAAAGCAAAATTGCTTCCCACGTCCCGCGCGTGGTGGGCATATTTTGGTATCAGCTTTGCACCCGTGCGAGCCGAGGCGGGTCGCTAGTAGATTATATATCTCTTTAACTTAGTAGTTGTAAGATCAAAGTTTGCCATTGATTCTATAAGTATTTGCTTATAAAAATACCTTAAAAACGCACTTTAAGGGAACACTCTTTTTTAACTTGAAGAGGAAATTAGTAGGTCAAGTTTTAATGAGAAACCCCTCGCCATGATCGCTAATCTCGCCTGTGGCGGACACTTGTTAATTTTTATAATATTATAATTAAGTCGAGCATCCTTTACGAGATAAGTATACTGGGAAAAGTTGAGAGTTTGCTGTATTGAAGTTAATTTATATAGGACTAGAGAATGTATGGTAAGATAAGTATGTAAAACGAATAATGTTATCAATTTCTGTACACGTGGTCTTTTCGGTGAACCCTCTCTTTGTGCACCCCTAGATCATTTAAGGAATGCTACATAACAAATTACAATTTCAGCGGTAAGATTATGCGTTGATATGTAGTCATTCGATCAGTTTTCTTTTTTTTTTAATTAACTAGACGTTTGTTCGTAGTGACCCACTGGTCCGTAGTAACGCCAGTCGGTAGCCAACACAGTTCAGAATGGTGGGACTACGAGTAAGAAAAAAATTCTTATAGAGCGACGTAGGAAGACCACAAGTAAACGATAGGCTAAACTCGTACAACTGATAACTGTAATTTCCAGTTTTCTGACGTGATACTTATCATGTAGTATTTGAAACTTTTCATAATAAATATATTTACGAATATTAAGTATTGTTTACGTTATAGCTTTCATGGTAGCTTGAACGTAAATCCGTAACCATTTGGAAGGCGTAGGGAACCAAGAATCCAATGAAATCTTTCGTAAACGCAGGCAGACCTGCGGGCAAAACATAGTGTACAATAAAAGTATAACACATTATTACTTTCATTATATCCCAGTATTTATAAAAGAGATAAAGTTTTATGGAAGCGGTCAGTCAGCGTTCGTCAGCTAATCCTTTGAAAGCTTCTAATCCTACACTCCGTAATGTAAGGTGGTGGAGACTTAACGTTGTTGCGACTGGGAAATAGGTCAAATGTGTTTGGAAACTCGACTTATGGTTATGAAGCTGATGTAGGTATGCTAGGGCATGTACTGGCTTTACATTTTTTGATAAACATTTTTAGTTTTTTTGTACGTGTGATTTTAATTCATATGATTTTTAGCCAGAATCTGTTCTTTTAGTTTTGTAAATATCGAATTTAGGTCATATAAGCTTCTCTTTTTCGGTCTTGTTAGGGCTACTATGTAGATATGCGTGTGTACAAATTTTACTTCTAAAATATGGTATGAGTAAAATTTTAGAAAAAAATTAAGTTGTGTGTTATTACCATGTAATATTTCTTTACGAATAATGAGCATCACCAAATTCGCCAATCGCCACTGGACAATTGTTTACGTTACCAAATTAATTTCAACGCACTAATTCGATTATAGCGGGCTCGATCAATTCCAATTTCCTTCCAATTCATTCGCTCCCGGTGAAACGAGCCGGTGATCTAATTACAGATTCTAATTTGTTTCAGATATTCTGGAGGCGTGAAGCTAACCTCAAACAATAATTTTAGTAAAATTAAATAAATCGAGCAACCGACGAAGCGCCTTCAATAATAAATTAATTAGTTAGTTAAGGTAGTTAGTGTACACAAGTGCCAAGAAGTGTCGTGTCGCGCGTGTGATACCGACGAGTTAAGGATTTTTAGCGAGCGTATCGTCGGCAAGCGCAGTGAGCGTTTCGAGCGCGACGGGCAGCAAGATTGAGGTGGTGGGGGGGTGCGGGTGGGGAAGGCGTGCGCGTGTGAGGCCGCTACACGCGCTCGGCCGAGCGGCCGGCATGTTGGCCTCGCAGCGCTCGCAGTCCTGCAACGAAGAGGGCGCGTTCTTCGGCGCGCGCGCACTGCGCCGGCCGCGAGGCAAAGGCAGTGGCAGCCCGCCCTGCTAGGGGTACGCCATGTCGCTGCGCAGCCTACACCGGCGGCTTTCGTCCGCTAACAACACGTAAGTACTCGTAAAATTTACAGTCGACAATCTGTTAAATGCGTACTTCGCTCCAAAATCTTCCTAAAACTAAATATTTGGAAGTTGCAAACAGAAAAACGTCGATCCGTTCCGCTATATAGGAGCAGTAACAATAAGCGGATGTGCAGGACCTCTGACAATGATTTGAGAGATTTTGATAAATTCCTAATATCTCTTCATAAATTTTGTAGTTGTCCTTTATAACATAATTTTCAATTTCAGTTTTCCACGCATTTTCGAATCCGTAATTATTGATTTATGCGTGATAGGATTATGATTGTATAAATGTTCATGTAGCAACACATAGTTGAGAAAAACTATCAACCCAAAAACGTACAGTTCCCGTAAAATTTGAGGCTAAAGCCACGTTAAGCTACATATGTTTTAATTTTAAATACTCCAAGAATTACAAATAAATAAATAAAAGATTAGTGCACGAGCGAAGTCGCAGAAAAAGCTAGTACTTATATATAATAGCCAGTATATAATAGAATACTATAATATAAAAGCAAGTATAAAATAAACGTGCCGTAACCTTAGCTAGGCACGAAGTTCCCGGAAAAGTCTTCACTGGCTCTAAGAAATGTGTTTAAGTGGGATGAGATCTTCTGTTACCAAGAATCACAGTTCTTGGCAGATAAGTACTTGTTAGATATTAATTAAGTGCCCATTTCGCTAAGAATTTATGTTCAATTTAACTCTAAATCATTTAACAGCTAGTTTTTGTTACGTAAAAGCATAAAAATACTATATTAGTATTACTATGTTGGTTTTTATCATAAAAATAGTTTTTTATTTTCACAGTGTTGTATTAAATTATATTTTTTTTACTTGTGAAAGGACTTTTTATGGATGTCGACTTTTAACTAAAAAATAATAAAATTTTCACAATTACTAAATCGAAATACTTAATAGGTATATTTCCTCACTGCATCTTATTTAGGATGCATATAACTCTCTTGCATAATGATTTGGTTGCATTGACTTTGATTAACATATATTAAACGACTAATATATGTAAATGAAAGTCTACAGCCCTGTGGTTTTCGGCAATGAAGAATTGGACCAGTTCATTTCTCTAGTGCATGTGGTAGCTTAAGGGCAAAAGTTATCGATATTTATATTATAAATACTAATTAAAAATGTGATAGTGTGATTGTTTATTGAAAGACGGACATCTTTCACGTCAAAATCACTGAATCCATAGAGTGGAGAACGGAGAAGGACATAGGGTATATCTCGCCGCGGGCGAAAGCTACTCTTAATAAACAGTGCATCATTAATTGCCAAGAAGAGTTGGCATCAAGTAAGCAGGTTACTGTTAAAACCTTGTCAATAAATTTCTTAGAAGAAAGCTTAACCGAAGTCATTACTGTGAAGAGAAACACCTTAAGAAACCTATACATATTCCGGACGCAACCATAATTCAATATGGATTAGGTTTCTCTGCAAAAGATTCGCAGGTCAGACACAACATTATTGTTTTTCCTGACTTACTCAATCCAGGATGGTGGTCAATGGTGCAGTCCACGATTTTTCTCCAAAGAGGTGGGGTTGCGACTTCTGACAACAGAAAGATGATCTTATTAATTTAATTCTGAAAAATCTGGTCATCTGTATTACGTTTTTATTAATGGAATTACCAAAAGTTAATGAAGGCAAATCGCATAATAACGTAAGCTTACTAAAAAATATTATTAAGTATTACTGTAATACGTTATTATTTTAGTCATCTTAATAGATATTTTGTATATCAAACGGACTGTGAAAGGCAAAACAGAATTCAAAGTTCGTTTGAATAAATTTAGATGTTTCTTGGTATCAAAAATAAATTATACATTTCGTTGATAAAAGGCGAAAACGTTGAATATAAATGCAAAGTTGAAACGTGAAATGTCAAACTAAGTAAATTAATCAATAAAATCTAATTTTATAAAAATACGTAAATATAATACTTTACATTACTTCAATCAGGGAAATTTATACGATTTCTTTAGTAGGTAATAAGCTTACAGAAAAGTACCTACCTCTACTAAAATACGCAGGTATTGCAATTTTGCAATTTTCTATGTGGCCCACGGTACGAGTATTAAGGTTCAATGTGTTAGCTTTCGAATCCCAGCTATCCCAATGAAACTAATTGGCGAAAACTAAGCGGCCACGTCCGTAGCATTTCACAGATTTCCCAATCAGCGCTGCGGTCGCGCGATCAAAGGCTCGTTAGTGACGTCACAAGTTTAGGATCAAACCGGTTTGATTATAATCACTTTGATTACCGTAATCAAGTAATAAGTTAATATAGATGGGCGGTGAGTTTGTGTTGCGCCTCGTGGGACCATCCAAGTTGTGAACTCAAATCCAAAGCGATATGTGGATAAGTCCGCAGCTTCATATAAAAACAAATTTATCGTCAGATCATGACTACTTCCCGGAAGGGAATCAGAGGCAACATCTTTCGTACTTCTATTTGTCTATCTTATGATGTAACTCATCGGTTTAAGGTATTGTAACAAGGGACTTTGGGATCATCCATAAATACAATAATATATAACCGCTAGGTATATAATTTTGTTTACTTTCCTGTAATATTATGGAACTAAAAAGCTAGTAGTTTATTTGAACGGCAGTGGTTAATCAAATGGCTTGACTTGTGAATACTTACTCATATTAAGATAATATGTGGATGAAGCAAAGGAAGTATGCAGGGATCGTGGCAAGTGGAAAGAGGTAGTCTCTGCCTACCCCTCCGGGAAAGAGGCGTGAGTTTATGTATGTATGTATGTATGTATTAAGAAAATATCATACATGCACTACAAATAATCTGTACTTGTAAATAATACATTTTTTAAGACAGTACGAGTGAAATCAGTACATTTTATACGAATAAGAAAAAACCGTCGTAGCAACGCCTACGCCGTAGCTCGAGTGCTACGACGGTTGTTCACAAAATTCAATTTTAAACTGTATTATAACTGCTTTAAAGTTGACTTCTCCGAAACAATGACAATGGCTTAGTCCATGCAAGGGTCATACCACAAAGTGGATTTGAAACCGCGTAGGATGTACATCCGGAGTGAACATACATTCATACAAGTCATATATATGCTTGTATGACGAAGCATTCAGTTTAACCTACTTCGGGGCTATTAAAAGTTTTATTGTGTTTGTGGGACAACATTTGAAATATGAGTGCAGTTGGGAATGTATTTGCATCTAAGTCGACCTCGATTGCCTGCGAGCAAAGGTTTGAGGGTTAATTTCGTAAAATAACTAAAGTAGTTTTCTTTTTACTCCATCGACTACATCTATCACATGATACATATCTCCGATTATAAATGTTCACGTTTGTTGCATACTTTTTATCTTAAATTTTTTTGGGAAGATGTTCAAATTTAAAAAGGTTTTACGTCGCCGAACAGCCTCTAAGTCTAAAATTATTTTGAAAAGCGGGCTCCTGGCTAAATGCTTTGGAGCAGACGGAGGGTGGAATAGAGAACACCCAAAGATCGAAATCAAAAACAAAATTATTCCAATAAGATGTCTAATGTAACATAGCATTACACTAACTTGATATTAACTCATATGTTAATCTGCACCTACATATTTACATTTCCTGCGATTACAGTTTTAGTAGCACTTACGCCAAATTCAATTAGCCAAATTACCCTTCATTTGGAATTAATTATTATTATACTAATACAATCACATGCAAACAACTGAACAAATAACCTGCTTTACGGGCGTGTGTGTATGAAAGTAAAGGCAACTTCACATGCACATTTGAGTTGAGTCGTTTCATTTACTACATGTCCCAAACTACTACTGGAACAAACTCGTCTCATTTGTCCCACACTGGGCCCCAATGGACCGGGTCAGTGATAACTAATAAGAAACGTCACCCGTCTGACCTTCGATTCTTTTGTAAGGAACCTAGGAACTGCCAATTAACTAAGAAATGTATTGGTACATAGTTTGCAGGTTCACTCACAATGTTTTCCTTCGCCATAAGAGCATCGATAAGGAAACTAATATGGAGTAACTCAGAAAAGAGTCTTGGTACATGGCTGCGGTAAGATTGGAACCAGGGCCAACTATTCATCATGTTTTTGTATTAAGGCACCTTAACAGTTCGACTACCGACTCTATTTGCTAGGTCTATCAACCAAAATAACAAACCCAAGTTGCTACGAACAAACCTTTACCTAGATAGGATTTTTCAATCTGCCCAAACAAAATACAAAATTAATTATTAATATTTTTTTTTGTAAAGGTCATTTGGGTTTTTCATGACTCCGATATATATAGACTAATTAATGAGCAAAACATTCATAGATATGTAAAAATATTTGTGGAAATGCGCACAAACTTTTCTTCCCAATGCGAGTCGAATGTCACACAAATCTGAATATTAATAATGGGATATGAAAATATCTGTGAATGACCTCCTTATTCGATCACCAGACGTGCTGTTTTTGTAAATCATAAAAGCGAATGTTGTGAATATATATGTTTGTTATTCTGTCAATCTTTATGATTTGGACGAAACTTAACAGAATAAACTAATACGAAGCCGCTAACGAAAGCTAGAATGATGAATTATGTGTACTTGTGAGAAAATATGATGTTGAGTAAACCAGAATAAGTTATAATTATGCTCAGATTTGAAGATTTTATATCTGCTGAATCTTAATCCCAATGCCATTTCTGAAAGTCCTTTCACCCCAATGTTGTTCTCTCAATAATAAATTCCAACTTATCGATCGTCAGTCCGAGATGGGTGTGCATTCAGCCTAACATGTCGACGGCAATTTGCTTCTAAGTATTATATTTGTATACATTTCTGAGGATTCCCTGTCATATTCGACGTGATGAGATCGCTAAACGTACTAATAATGTTGTCTTTTCAATTTATTTTTCTCATGTTTATGTAAAACAGTAATTCCAGCGAAAAGCAAGTCGAGGTATGCGACTTACGTTACTTAATAAAAGAATATGAAATTAGAATTAGTATATTATACAGTATATAACTTCCATTGATGTCGTAAAAGGCGACTAAGAGATAGGCTTATAAATTCTTCTTGGGATTTTTCATTTAAGCGATTAATTCGATCATTAAGCCAAACAGTTGGACGCAATGAACACTCTCTCAGATACGAGTAGTAAGTAGTTCATCTAGATGTGCCTTGAACAATTATTGTTCTAGCATTACAATCTTATTGGAATCAACCGGTAAAATGGATTCTTGTCATGCATTTTTCTTTAATCCACGTTCGTAGCTGATCTTTGGTAACCATTGGTGGATTTTTTTTTCTTGCTTGATAACCAGTTACGAGAATAGAATTTACTTGACGTTGAGGTTATTAGTACATAAAAGTACTTATAGAGGTATATTCATATCTACTTTTATACAATTCACAATAGTCGAGGGCACCATTGTACAAAAATAGCAACATTATTGGCTCTCTGAAACGGGCTTAACTACGTCAAAATACGAGAACGTGCGCTGAATGGTGCCCGCAGTACTAGGCCTTTCTTATTGCCGACCTTGATTCGACATACAGATACCATTTAAACATAAGTACTGACTTTGTGTTGCAGTGCAACTTACTTAAAGTTTTTTTTAAGTGATAATTATTTCGACGTTCCAAATTTAATTTATCTGAATCTATGAGTATCACAAAGAATCTAATTTAGGGCCGGTTTTTGGAGCAAAGCCGAACAAAAAAAGCTAGTCGTGCAAAAGTGTTTTTATATGTCTACATACATTACATGTATTTTCACTTCTTTATCCCATGTGGGATAGACAAAGCCAGTCGTCTTGAAATGATCGACTAGACATCCTTATAATGGAGTTGAGATTCTTAGCGTATTCATGTTTTTTTACTAAATTTATTCGACGCATAGACACTGCGAGTAGCGTCACGTACTGTAAGTGTTCTGATATTAATGAAGGAAAAAAATATTGTTCATTTCTAGAGTTAATGTGGAAGCTTATCTCGAAGATAAATTTCACTAATAACCCCGTTAAGCTCTATGCTGATAAGTTAAGCCTAGTTAAGTTTAACACCTGTCATCCAACCTCGTCCAAAATTAATGGATGCGTTTACATGAAACTGATTATGTTGTTAAATCTGAGGTTGATTGATACCTAATGGTTTTTATAAGCTGCTTTCTGTGATTTTTGGATACATACATACTATAATCACGTCTATATAGGGTAGACAGAGCCAACAGTCTTAAAAAGACTGATAGGCCACGTTCAGCTGTTTGGTATAATGATAGAATTGAGATTCAAATAGTGACAGGTTGCTAGCATGTCGCCTAAAAGGAGAATTCCAAATTTATAACCCTATCCCATAGTCGCCTTTTACGACATCCACGGGGGAAGAGATGGAATGGTCCTATTCTTTTTACTATGCTTTTATTTCTATTGGTGCCGGGAACCACACGGATTTTTGTTAATGTGAAAAACACTAAAGTGGAGTGTGCAACTGAGAATTCGCAAAGATAAGAGAAATAATATTTTTAATACCAATATCTTACCTAAATTGTCTTTCCAATTTAGCTGCAGTGCCTAAACAAGGCATGTAGGAACATAGTCTTCAAAATAACTGAACCTTGGCAAGAATAGCGAAAACCTAGTGACGTCAGCAGCTCGTGACGTCATGACCTTGGCACCTACCCAGCGTTACTGTTTGGAGATACCGTAGCGATGTGAAGTGACAGCATTTGAGATATGTTGTAAAGAATTTCCTTGAAAATATTACAATCACGATGGAAATATTTTATGTATATTCAATGAAGTTTCGCTTTCACTTCCAAATTTTGTCGGAATAAAAGAAATCGTATATCTATGGTTTCTTTAATATATGTTTTGCATTGTGTTGTTTTTATTCATTATGCATTTACACTTGACCTGCCCTATTTCACGATTGTTTCAATGTAATAATGCCAAAGCTAAGGTCTAGCCCGTTATATTTTTGAAAAGCTTTTTTTACTTTTCTTTTTTAGCCCAATTTTTCATACGATTTGTGAAAGAGTAACTTTTTATCAGTTTCTTTTGTAATAATATCACTTTTATGAGTTTTAAACATAGAACATTCTGTTTATAATTACAACAATAATTCATTATATTCACAAGAATGACATTAATATACTATGTAACATGTTCATGAACAAATATAATATCATATGTTAAATTAAGTAATCCATATTTTCCGGCTTGCGTTTCCTTACACGTGCTCATTACAACGGTTACAAGGAAACATTTCTGTCTCAGGTAAGTTAAATAATTGAGACGAAAATTAATATTTTTGAAAATAACTGTATAAGTTTATCCTTATACAGTAATTTTTCAAAAATATTAATGAATAGGAAATTAAATAATCTTTTTATATATTATACTAGCTTTTATCTGCTGCTTTGCCTAGAATACAGGTTTCGCGCAAATCCCACGGGAACTATAATTTTGACCGGGATGAAAAATATCCTTTGTCATTCTCTATACTCTTAATTAATATACTCAAAATCACAAGCAGATTGGTTTAGTAAATAAACAAACAAATAAACTTATTTTTACTATATAACATGGGATTTGTATATTTAGGCACTTGAAATTTTGATAATTTTCACCAATCAGCGACTTTCCTGTTAAAAAGTTCTCTCTTGAAACAACGAACCTCTAGCTTTAGAAATACCTACCCGATTTCTCCAATATTTTGCAAAATATTGACAAATGCGATTATGCGCAGACTGATATATGTCCCTATAAATGAATATTTATTGTGACAGAATGAAAACGATAAATTAAGGTAAGTGCACGGTCGCCGACCGCTCGCAACAGTTAATGGCCACGACTGGGTCCCCACGAGGTCCTCACGCATGTTTTTATGATAATCCTACTTCATTATCGGAATTACGAACAAGTCGACCACCTAACTCAACTGTATACACAACAGGCCTTTTGAATCACATCGAGAAGATATAAAAATATTTCTTTATCAAAAAGACTATATATGAGTTGTGAATGTTACTCGTAATTGCTAAGCGAGCTTGCATAAGGTGTGGATAAAGCGAAAGAGCAGCTAATCCAGGGATCGTGACGAGTGGAAAGCTGGGGAAGAGGCCTTGGTGTATTTTGTTAGTTATTAAGGCAATGGTCATTCAGTTCTTTCGAAACTGTTGGCTCTGTCTACCCCGCAAGAGATATAGACGTGACTATATGTATGTATTAAGGCAATTTTCATAGTTCTAAGATTTTTTTTCAAATTCTGCCTATATCAAAATACTTAGATACTTTATTTCTGGGAACAGATCTTTACTCGACAGTAAAGAAAATGAATGTGTACAAAATTGTTAAAAACATTGTTTCTTTTTTAAAAGCTTTCAAAGTTAACACTCTAAGTTCAGTTACCAGCCCGTGAAATCTTTCCTAAGTCAATTTTATGGTTCAGAATTATGTTTTATTATGTAAATTTTATTAACTAAACTATAAATATGAAAGATAATCTAGTGTAAAACTTGAATAACTTTCATATTTAACTCAATTTATTAAAAATGTACTGAAATTGATTATTCACCAAGATAATCATAACAAAAGCGCTTTTTCAAGGTGACAATATGTATTAACAGTGCTACAGTCAAGGTTCACACCTCTGTCAGTTATACAAGTGTAATGTGGCCAATTTACATTTGCCTAATAGGTTCGTTCGGCGAGTGTCGTTGGACGGACGCCAAAATTGCATAATTTAATCAATACGCCTCGCGTCATGAAATATGTATTACGAAGTCATCTATCTGCCTAGTCAGGGTAAGGTCTGTAATTGAAATTAAAGTGTACCCAATTTGGATGATTAGTTCGGGCATTGTACAGAGGTGACTTTGAATTTATTAGCAACCTTTTAATTACAAACTCTACCAATGATTCCGAGTTAATATCAAACATATCAATAGTTAAAGTCAAACATCGTGATTTTCACATGCCTCGAAAGCCTTGAACAACTTTCTTCAACAAATAACAATACATACACATAATCACGTCCCATTCCCTACAAATTTTCAAAAATATATAAGCAATTAAAAGAAATACCTACATAAAAACTTTCCAATTTACGTTATGATAGGTGTGAATAACTCTGAATAACGGGCCCAGTCTAAACTTAAAAAGATGCTTATATGAATTCAAATTCAACCTACATAGAGCTACATAGAGCCAACCAACCTACATTACAAGACATTGTAATGTAGTTATATATCAAAGCTGTAGGTAGTCAAATTCGAGGTTCGTCAGAATGATCAGATAATTGCTGGTCACCAATCATTACCGCGAAAATTCTCGCAATGCCACATG
Organism: Amyelois transitella; assembly: GCF_032362555.1. NCBI lineage: Eukaryota > Metazoa > Arthropoda > Insecta > Lepidoptera > Pyralidae > Amyelois > Amyelois transitella. The sequence continues at coordinate 6,518,021 of NC_083522.1, read as the reverse complement.
TTTATGCGGGAATTAAGGGTTTATAGTTAAGGCTTTTGTTGGTTTCAGTTAAGCAAAGTTAAGGAGTTGCAATCATCTTGGAGTGTCGTATTTTTAATTCGAGTTCATTATCGTCCTTCTTACGATACTCTCAGTTACGTTCTCATCTTACTGATAAGGAGCTCAGAGTGCGTCTATTGACCACGATTCAGTATTATATTAGTCAGGATTTTACACGAAACGACTCCTGTCTGACCTCTGCAACCTTTGTAGTCCTAGAACCTAACTCATATTTGGTTCTCTTGGTTACCGCCGTACCTCATCGTAAGAGTATTGGTTGGCCTTCAAACTATTGTACATAACTCAGAACAGAAATATTTGATTCTTTAGTACCTCCCTGTGCATCTAGCTTTTTTGTTAGGGTATCTTGATCGTTTAGACATTAAAAAAAAGTATTTTAAATTCGTGGTCCAATAAGAAGGTAGGCAACACTTAAAAACTATTGATCGTTCATAACAATGTAGATTGATTTGCTTCCAAATTCACACAATGGGTGATAAAAGCTAGCCTCCCACAAAATGAGGCAGCTGATATGAAACTGGCGCCAAACCTCGGTTTATTACCAAATAATGTAAAAAACAATAAACTTGAAACATTTGAGACAACGAGCTATCGTATGACCCAGATGTCGGTTGGAAGCCCGCCAAAGCAGGTTATCTAGTGACTGTGGGGTGAAATGCTAGCCGCTTCCAATTTTCACTTTTTAATTATCAACTTCGAGACTTTGATGGTTGAGAACAACTGTATTCTGTTTATTAAAATTTTGGTAGCAATTAACACATTTTTTGGTGCCAAATAATATACCTGCAATGGTCGTTCTATGTTAAGAGTGATATTGTATCTGGAAATCTTCATCGTTTTATATCATCAATCTCATAGATAGAACCCGGGGCCGCCTATGACCACGATCCAAAGTAGGTAAAGTTTTAACACGTTGAACGCCAGACGGCACACCGGTGGGCCCACTGACATAATCCGTTCGGGCCGTAGTGAAATTGCGTTTTCCGTAATTTTTGGCCATTTCGTTTTATTGCACCAAACGATTACAAATACGTTATTTCGTAATGTAGGCTATTTATTTTCTTGAATTATTACCAAAAAAGTGGAAATATTGAACTAGGCACACCGGTGACCCCCGCGGCCCGAACGGCAGGAATTTCGTAAATCCTTCTCCGCTGGCCACGGGGTCACGCAGCGGCCCACCCCGCGCCCCGCTACCGCTACCTTTGCTGGGAAAAGATCTCCTTATAGGATATAATATTGAAAGGTTTTTTGTGTGTTTTGATAATTTTTTAGCATTTCTTGAACTAGTAATGTCCCATTGCTGGGTAAATATCTCTCATGTTTCGTATTTTCTCTACAAGATGTTATAATTGCATTTAAGTTAAAAATATCGTGTGTTTTGTATTAACGCCTGTTTAAGTTGGTTTTGATTTTGTTTTTATTAGGTACATTTTATTTTATAGTTAAAAGTGAAGCTACAAACTGAAAAGTACCATATTGTTGCTCAATTTATCATTAGGATACCTACAAGCAAAATTCCTGTTTTCAGTTTTTTTTTTGCGTTTTTTTGGTATATTTCTAATAAAACATTTAACCTAATAATTGGTTTTTGCATTTTAATATTACCTTTCTAATGATAAGTATCTAAATTAATAATTATTTTACTTTAAATATACTTTTGATATGGCAGTTTAGTACAGCCCTAATAATTTGACAAAAATTGGAAAAAAATCTAAGTGTTTACCCGTACAAAAGAACCAAGCCGAATCTTATATTCTACAGGGCCAAGCGGCCCACCTTAGTAACGTTATTGCATAGTATCTTTGCGTTTCGGCCAGTAAATTGCGTTTGAAGTGAAGCTCTCCGATGGCACACCGGTGACCACCAAAGCCTGAACGGAACAACACCCTTTGGCTCACCGGTAACCCCCGTGGCCTAAACGGAACAACATGCTTTTTCCTTCGGCGTTCAACGTGTTAATTAGGGACTCCCGCCAGACCGTAACCTTGCAGGAAAACGATATTTTCCTTTACCTTAATAGCATTGATTAACAAACAATTTTGTAATGTAAAGTAATATTTGTAATACTATATTTAAATGTACTATATTTTAATCCTCTGATAAATTACTTTTAATGTTTTACTCAGAAAAACCCTTTTTGAGTTCTAAACCATTCAATTACCAAAGTTCAATGTAAATGAATTCTGCAACTGCAAATATCACGTATAAATTTTACATCCTACCGTGATATGCCAAGTTGATTTTCCAAACAAAATTACTATGGAAAGCAAATAAATATTTTATTGCATTTCAAATTCCAAATTCCAAATAATGGGTTGGTCTAAACGTATTGTATTTTTGATGGAATTTCAATTGACGATTATACCTATATTAAACTATATAATAGTCAATTTAAATGTGGGTTCTCGTAGGTCGTTCGTCGATTTTCACAAATCAGGAGTCACTTTCTGTGTTAGTAAAAGTATTCCATTACGAAAATTTGACCTTCTGGACCAATCCAGTTTGAATCATGTCAATCACTTTTTGAGAGACACACGGGAATCAAACACGTCGAAAGGTTCTTAACTGCTAAACAGCAAAGTTTCCTTTGTACTAAACGCCTCATCGTCCTGGCAGTTATACTTCTTTGTCGTTTTGCTCTTGCCAGAGCGGTCGTGGTCACGATGAAGCCTACTCACGATTTCGGCAAGTTTCCCACGGCTGTTTTTTTTTGGTCAGTCCAGTGCATAGGTGGTCTTGTTAACTTTACTGTACCCTGGTTACGACTATTTATCATTGCAAAGAATTAAAATTGTGCTAAATTAAAATTAACATCTTACCATGACCTGTTGACCCAATACCGGGAAACATCAGATGCAAATACTAGTAGATGTATCTCAAAGAATAGAATTTTATTCGCATTTTAAGTGAAGGATTCCGTGCCCCGCATACATTGAACTCCGTGTTTGGACTACAAAGGCCGGATTTCCCCTTGTTTTAATGTACTTCTGATTGGAACAAAAAGGCGTGGAAACGCTCTTTTAGGATTAAACAGAGGCTTTGTTAACTTTGAATAGTTGTTACAAAAGTATGATGCTTTTGAATGCAAATGGTGTTATTTTTAATTGGAGAATAATTTATTAATTGAGATTGTAACAATATTTACTTCGTATTTTGCTGTTGAGTGAGGATTGTAAAGATGAAATCCTTTAAAGCTCATCAAAAGTTCAACAAAATTGTTAATATTATCCGGATACAGACCGGCAGGCGACAGTATGTTGTAATTTTGTTATACTGATGCGTATTTCATAGAACATACTTTAGTATTCGTCCGTTAGGAAGTTTGTTCGTGAAAGAGTAACAAACGTATTTAATCACAAACATCGCATTTATAATAAATAAATATAATTAATTATATACGAGACAAATTAATACGGTCATAATATTATTAAGAAGCAAAGTATCTAAAAACCCAAATCTCTGTCTTACTCTTAGCTATGTAACTCAATCTGTGTTTGTTTCCATTATAATTTGGTATACATACGATCAGCAGATATATTAAGATCAACAGTTTATCGACCTCCAATGTAGTATGGAAATGAGACAACATGCAAATTGTTATTGCTCGCCAGAGGTTCAGAATTTATTCAATAAAAATTTGTGAACCGAAATAGCCATTTCTTGGTCTGAATACCCTTGTTGTTTACTTGTTATTTTTAGAAACAATTTACGTACCAATTTGGTTAAGTAATATTATACTAGCTTTTATACGTGGCTCCGCTCGCATTTTAGATTTAACCTTAGATATTTTGGTATATAAAGTTTCATCCAAATCCATTACACCGTTTACAAGGCGTACAATTTTTAATAATGGTTTTGAGAATAAGTTGTATCAATTTATGTTTTTATGGTGAGGGATCTCACATTAAATGAATATTTAATTTATGGTAAGCCACTGAAAATATTATACTTCACAAAACTCATTAAATACTTAGGTAATAAAGATCAAAACAAAAGACCAAAAACTTGCATTTGTATCACTGTTATACGAAAGATATTTTGAAACGCGCTAGAATAGCGGCCCAGACGGCGTGGCGTCGTTTCTTAAATAAACTGCAGATAAAACTGAGACTCTTCACTCATTAGCACTTGCATTGCAGATGTTAATAAGTCTTAAGGCTTTAGAATTAAGCGCTGTAGAATACGTAAGTACAGCAAAAGAGAAACATATTGTTTACAATCGGCATATAGACTAGAGAACTATTAAAATCTCATGTAAAAAAGTGCAGTCTGTAAACTTATTGTGATATGTTATGTGATATGCTGATTAGAAGCCGACAATAAGGCTAATAGGCGTACAAAATTAAAAACAAACTAAACGTATATTTTTGGAACCTTTATAATGAATGACATAAAAATATTATTAATTCTACACATTTGAACGTGGTTTGAAATAAAACTCAATTTTATACGTATCGCATCATTCACTGATCCTTGCTACAAACCTGATAGTTTGCCTTCTTTTTACGCATTTGTATTAGTAATGTCAGTTTTTGATTAAAATTTAAGTTCCAGCCAAAGTAAGTACGGTCTTGTCAAACTTTGTATAATAACGGCCGTTCCGCGGTCACAAGTCGGGCAAACGCTCGACCACTTGGAGCCTTGCCAGATACATATTTCTGTGTAGCGAACGTCGAACTAGTTTACCAGGTGTATTCCCGTTGAAATACTTTCGCTAATATACATTATTTTGTATATATATTTGTATAATAATAAACATTGGCAAAATTATTTGCCTTTGAAACAGTCTACTTAATACGTGACGCCCGCGATCACAAGTCGGGGAAACGTTGGACCTCTTGGATTCTGGCCAAGCAGATATTTCTATGTAGCTAAAAATTAAACTATTTTACCAGGTGTATTCCTTTAGTATATACTTTATTTTGTACACAATTCAAAAAAGGAAAAATTATTTGTTTCTAAATTTGTAGACCCAATAGCAGCCATCCCGCAGTCACAAGTCTGAAGGGGTAATTTGTTTCGTCTTCTGGGTTAATTACGAAAACTTTATAACACCATTTACATTATGAGACAAAAACCCTTTTACAAGCTGTTTATACAATACTATAACTCTGTATTGCACATACAATCATGTATAAAAAAACATAGCAGCAAAAGATCTCTTCTAACCTTTTAATTGTGTATGAATCTTCACCCAGAGATAAGCAGGTCGCACTGAATTAACGTAAATCCTTTTCCATTGTCAATATACCGGCACAAATATGTTATAAATATTATAAACCTACATAAACACACCTAAGATAAATAATATACCCAGGATGAAACTGAACCAGATCTTTAAGTGAGGAGTTATGAAGAAAGAAAATGAAATCCACGCAAATTTCGGATAACATACTCGACAATTTAATAATTATATCAACTGTTTTCTAACCGATTTATTGGCCGTTATTTAAACTTATTTGAATGTATGAAAGGAAAAGCTAGTAACTCATGATTTTACCATAATTTTCAGCTTGCTACTTCACAAAATTTATAACATTTTCTAGGTTAACGAGAGCATGGAAGTTATAAAGAGTCGTCTTGTCGAACGGGATTGCGGGCGACATCTAGAATATTAAAAAGGCTGTTATAAAATTGGAAAATACATTATCAAGATGATGGCTTTATTTATTACTGAAGAGTATCATACTTTTGATATAGCATCGATCTTTATACGACTGTTAAAGCAGACTAACGCTTCCGACTTATGTAGAAATGAAATATTTACGAATATTACGTGTATAATGGAAGGTGTTTGCAGCCTAAACGGCTTATCTTTTTCTTTCTTTAACCTTGGCAAAGAAAGTTAGAGACGAGTAAGTAAGGGGTTCGATAGTGGCTACGTTGTATAGTTACTGCTTCGTCGTGGTTAAAAAACATCCAAAATCAGAATTCAAATTGACGAAGAAATGTTTGAACTCGGCTTTAAAGAAAGTACGCCAATGAGAGAAAAGGACAATTGAATTATAATTTTCCAAATATCTTTTAAGCTGTTTTTCTACTGATTGTTTATCAAATATTTCGAAATGACATTTCTGATATCTCTTAGACTGATTTCTTTGGTATGGATTGTGTAAATGCGTGAAATATAAAAGTTATATTTTCCGCCCCACTTTACTCTGTACAACGTCAATCGTTCGTTCCTCGGAAACTTTCTATACGAGTCGGTCTCCGTTTCTAATGTAGTTTATTGTGGAAAAACTGGAACGGAGACCTTTGTGGGGCAATCGGATTGGAAAAGATATGAAATTGTACTACACTAGATACGAGATCTTGAGTAAAGGAAGTGGTACAAACCGAAATAAAATAAACGTAGTGTTAGAAACCAGTAAGAATACGTTATATTCCTCGCGGGGTAGACGGAGATAACTTGGATTTGTGATAGAATTAAGATTCAAATAGTATCAGGTTGCTAGAAAAAGAACAAGGATGCTAGTAAGAGCATAAAGTTTTAAAAATGATATTTAAGAAAATCAAAGCTTTTTGGTTGTTTATTAATAATTGACGTTTTAGGCAAATATTTGTTTTGTTTTAGTCATTCCCATTCAATATGGTATTTTATGAAGAATAACTATTGGTATGTAGACTCTATTAGACAAATCAGTTTGATAGAGAGATATGATCTGTTTACTTCATCATCCTCCCGGTGGTTGCGCCAGTTTCTCCTCATATTTCTCATTTTGCCAACTTTCTCTATCATTATGAGAAAAATAAGCACAATACATTTTTGATTCACCCTTCGCCTTACAAAGGTTACGTCACTGAGTTTGTTAATGAACGGCCCATTCAAGGCGAATTTATAGGGCGTAAGTCGTAAGTCATTATTAGTCATAACCGCGGCTGGGCTGACAAGCAATTAATCAATTATTTCACTTCATTAGTCGACTCGTCTGCGAATCGCGGAACTGTGTCTCGTGCACTCGCGGTGGGAAAAATCTGAATTAATTGTATTTAATATGGTAGCGGACAAAAGGTGATATGAAATATTAGAGATAGCCGACTTCAATTAATATTCAGTATTTACCCGCTAACAGGATTCGAATTGCTATGCCTTCGATTGAACTGCATCCCATTTTAACTATTTTCAACAAATTCTTCCACTTCATTGTCTGAAGGAAGTATTAATTGAGATTTTTTGATTAAGAGGTGAAGTGTAGGTTCTAACGAAAGGTTGGATCAAGAGCAACCATTACTGACCTATACTGAAATTGCATGAGATTGACGATGAAAAATGTGGAAGAAGTGTAAGTGGAAGGTTATAGTCTCTGTCTGAAAGAAGCTTGATCATATTGTATGTGTGTGTAGTGTAGTAAGTATGAAGTAATATGTTGAGATAAAATGTTCAACTTTACTAGCCTGTCACAATGAATCGTCGAAAATGCCTATTTGGCATAAACCATGCATGAACGAACTAGCCGTGCAAGCGCGAGGTTTCCCTGAATTTTTTAAATATCTCCGTCCTTTTCTAACATTGGGACAGGTCACGGGTGACAAAAAAACGTTTTCACACCGGGTTAATAAAGTTTTAAATTGAGCAGCGGCCTTGTTAAAAAGCTTAGGTTATAAAGAATCAGTTCGAATCCCGGCCAGGGCATGATGAGAAAAGAACTTTTTCTGATTGACCTGGGTCTTGGATGTTTATCTATATAAGTATTTATTATAAAATATAGTATCGTTGAGTAAGTATCTCGTAACACAAGACTCGAACTTACTTCGAGGCTAACTCAATCAGTGTCATTTGTCCCGTAAATATTTATTTAATCCATTTTACACTACTGAATTTCCTACTGAGTTCCCAGTTAACTTAAGGGTTCTTCAAAGAATATGACCCTTACGGTGAGGGAAAACGTCGTGAGGAAACCTGCACATACAGGCAACTGGATGTGTAACCATGATCGATCTTATACGAGATAGGTTCAAAGCATCCGCAAAGATTGCGGATTTTAGATGGGAGTCGATTCGTGTACAAACCCAACTCACCCAATCCCCGGGCCCCAGTGTGGTGAAGATGCAACCGGGACTAAAGCCAGGAGGAAGAAGATTAACTGAACAGTAACTTGCCACAATATGTCTGAAACTCAATGTCAACATTTAACCGCTGACTTAATAAATCTAGGTTTAATGTTTGCTCACCTAACGTAAACTTATTATTCCGATTTCAATAGTCGAACCAAACAAGGTTATACGTCGAACGTTCATAGAATTTAATTCACACACAAACTTAGTTTGAAATAAAGGGCCGTTCACACAAGCGGTGACTGTGGTCGTATCGGTATAACAGGCGGCCTGTGTTTGTTCAGGTAATACATAGCCGGTTAAGCTCGGAGGTGGGCAAACATCGTAGGCCGAGAGGTATGACCCATTTAGCCACTCACCTTTCATCCCTATCCTGTTTTGACGCCTACAAATGATATGAGCTTAGTTTCGCTAATGAGGTGATTAGGCGTACCTAGCTGAAATTTTATAAATCATTTATTTCTACTCTACACATTCATTCCCGGACAGGGAAAAAAAGAGTATTTCTGTTCTAGGTATGAAAGCACGGATTAAGCACTTCAAAGATCCAGAAAAAGCCAATATGATAATGCTGGAATTCAAACTATTTTCTTAATTTAAAAAGTTTAGCGTGCAGTAAGAATAACTCTTGATTAACCTAAGATACTAATTCGCGCTATCAGAGTTTCTTTGGGCATATTATACAACTTCCGTCTCAACATTGTCGGAACCGCGGTTCCCCAGGCATTACACCTAGCCTGGCGGGAGATCTTCTCTTTGGTAGCGGTCGAACTTAAACTATCCTAAATATATAAAGTTATGTAACCCCTGAGATTCGCAACCTCCAGGTCAAAAGATCTAGTCTCCGATGTGAGTAATATATAGGTAACCGAGTATTCAAACTAACAAGATAGAACTGTTCCAGCAGAGACTAACTTTATTAGACTGGTGTCAACGTAACTTTCGAAGGTGACACAATATGTGTCAGGTGTGTGCAACATGTTGCAAGTTTAAATAGGTTTTGAACCAGAGAATTGACTCGACTTATATGTGGAGGCCTTCATTTGATTTCGGTTTGCAGGGACCCTAAACAAAACACAATTCCATATTTATTTGTTTATCGATGATAGGTAGAAATATTTTTTTCAATGAAAATCACTAGTGATAAAAAATATTTATGAGAGATGAACTAACGTCAGTCAGCATTTTCTTGTCTCTTGCTCTTACCCTGCAAATTTAACCTAAGGACTTAAAACTTAATGATAAAATATTTATTGCCGATAATCAAATAAATATTTTATGTTGAAAAAGTAAATTTTAATCTAAAACACGTTTTTTAACGAAATTTTACCTGACAAAAAAAATTGTTGATCGATTAATATTATGAAGGTTATTAATGTTTCCAAGTCATGGAAGTGGGGTCCTCTAAATGTCTGTCGATGTTTTGAAGCACCTGCGAACGCATTGACAAATTACTTTCTCGTTTACATAATGCCGTTTAAAAAGTTCTGACGAGCTTACGATGTGCGTAAAATAGCAATATTGTGGAAAAGTTATTTCATCAAATAGCTAAAAAATTGTAAAGCAAAAACTACAATCTACGATCGACCGTTTCTTAAAAGTACTGAGTATGTATTATGTAATTATCTTAATTGATACTGAATAACACACATATTCAAAATCATGTCTTTAGCTCTTACAGGGTAGACAAAGCCGGTCTCAAAAAGACTGTAGAAGACGGTCTCGAAAAGACTGAAAGATACTGGACTAACCTGTGATAAATTTAAATTTATTTACAAGATCATAATCAAGTAATATCTACGTTTAAGTAAAATTGAAATACATCTATATTTCGGCGTATTCAAAATAAATATGTCTGACATACTAAAACCTACATCAATTAAACCTGAAGTGTACAATATACTAGTGGTACAATTGACGTGGGATTTACCGGGAAATTCTGCCTTCTGCCCACACGAAAGCCGATATCCTTAGCAAAATCGACGAGCTACCACTACACTGGATAATTACACTGAGATTTAATCATAGAATAGACGAAAATTTATGACATTTAATGTTTTGAAAACTTCGAACATGTATCGGTTAAAAAGGTAAAGATAACATTAGACATGTTAAGTTAAATCATTTTTGAATATATTTAATTATCAAAGTAATTTTATTCTTTTTCAGAACTTAATATTAAAATTGTTTATAGTAACACATTTATCTCATAATGCTCCAATATTCATCTCTCCTCTCATGGGTCTACCGGAAGAGATTCTATTAAAATAATCGGTACCATTATTAAAAAAATATTATTTTATTATTCTTACATTTCATGTTGCCATTTTTAAACGTGTTTGGTACTCAAAAATTTTGACACAGAAATGTCGGTTCTATACATATAATTCTTTACTTAATTATGGCAGAGGGGGAAGAAATAGATGGCCTCCGGTTCCGACCCTTAAGTTCGGTAATTTCTGTTAGCAGTAAATGTGGGTTGGACGTGCTTAATCTGGCGGTGGGCGACACTGCTGTGTGGTCAGCAGGACAGGGGTACCCGGGCACCATCTTATCTTGCCTGTTATCTGGTATTCGACCCTCAGAATGAACGATTAAGTAAAAAAAAAGTATTACAATATTCTCAAAAAAAAAAAAATAAGTTTGCGTTCTTTTTTATTAAAAAGAAAAACTTTGACTTATAGTTCAGACATGAGTCGACTCGTGTAAAACTTCACTTACCCAATCCATGATCATTATCAGATGAGAACTTCGTGCTCTTATCCAGAAAGGTCAGGATATAATCGGGACTATCGCCAGAAGCCTATCCTTCCTGAAGAGGTGTAAAGGTTAATTTCACCACATAAATTCATACAAATAATCATGTCTGCACCCCTTACGAGGTATAATAGTCTGTAAAAGACTGTAAGACCATTTTTAGCTGTATTGCGAAATGATGAAAATGACATTCAAAGGCTCCATTTCACTGGCCAGGCTTCTAGCCTATTCCCTTAAAGAAGAATCCCAAGTTTAAGCCTTTCTCTTGGTTGGCTTCTACAATTTACACGGAAAGAGAAGCAGGTGGCACACATCATGTTTTTCATCGCTACTAGACCAGCATAGAAGACTAGCGTAGAATTACAACTTTATATTTCAACAGAAAAATATTACAGAAATGTTTACGCCGTTTCTAAAAGGATATAGTCGTATTTTTCACGCCCAAAGGGTCTAAAACTCAATTACGCAGCAACAACGGGGCTCCATCATTTAATTATAAGTGTCTTGCTCCAAATTGTGCTTTAATCTGCCTAGCTTGTTTTAAACAATATTTTTTCCATTATTTTACGTATTTATTTTCTTGTTTTCCCAACTACCTGTTGAATTTGCAATTCATTTTTATTTAAAACTCCATAGAGGATACTACTGCCGCTTACTTGCATGATTTGTTCGTTATATCTATTAACAAAATGTCAACAAATTAAACGAAAAAAAAAATTGTTTTTTTAATTTCATTAAACAAAATTTAGGATAGTTTGTTTAATGAAATTAAAAAAAAAACAAAAACAATAATCGCAATTGTCATATTCATCACGTTTTTATCACTAGTGGGGTAAACAGGGTCAACGATAAGCAATAACTCAAAAATAAAATATAAACCTAATTACCTACATGGTTTTTGTACTTCAACTCTAAGAATGGAGTCGTACTATCTACACACAATAAATGAGAGAAGTGATAATAAACTCAGTTGGAAATTGATGGTTTAATTCCTCCTAATAAATGATATTGTTAACATGCTGTGAACGAGATATAACGCTTATTATGAGTTGTTTGACCAATGTAGGGCATCGTTAAATCGGGTGTAATTGTTCTCATACCTACTCTCATAATATTGTTATATCCGGGATATTCCGTTGCAAGGGTAAAATAAAAGTAAGATCACATCACTGGTAACGCCACTTTGTATGCTAGAATTTTGATTAGTGCTTCGCTAAGATAGGAATTTTCAGGTAAAACAATTTCATCAAAATCAGTCCACTACATCCAGTCCAGAAAAGAAAGTCTTTTCTTCTTTATATTCGAAACGTTTAGGAGTAACAAAAGCGGATTATATTATTAAATATGCTCGACTTGAGCATCAAAAACACTAGTTACTTTAAAAATGAGCCATAATTTGTTCATCGATTATACATACATAAAATCTGACAAGTTTCTGCTTTCCCAATGGCGAAGGCAGAAACTACATATATTCTCTTATCACGAACCCTGCTAACTTTTTTCGCCTCATCCACAACATAAATTTATATTTAAAATATGATATTAAAACACAATACTACAATGTCTGGTATACCACCTGGAAATCCATCAATTTCACGCAAAATAATGCACCGTCAATATCGAAATCCGTATATAAAATGATGCATTTCCGTAGGTTTGTCACGCAGCCAATTTGGTAGTGATAACACGCCATGAATGTTTCATCAGACAATTTCGGGGCTATATTTTATAACTCATGAATTTTGTGACTCGGTTTACCTGAAAAATGTATGTAAAGCGGTTTCTTGAAGCGAGAGCGTTCAACTTAATTTTTATGCATGTTGAAATATTTTGCGGGACTTTTCCTTAATTGTTTTAGATGTGAAGTAATATTTGATTTGAAATTTCAACACATTATGAATCAAAATTAAATCATTGTTAAATCTTAATTAAAATTTGTTTTGCAATAAAACCCTTAAACTACCGAACTGAATCAATCAGATCAAAAACACCTTAGAACTTTGAATGATTTAAAACATACATACGTCCATATCCCAGAGTACATGGTAGACAGCGCCAACAGTATTGAAAAGACTGATATGCCACGTTCAGCTGTTGGGCTTAATCATAGAATTGAGATTCAAATAGTGACAGGTTTTAATGCCGGATTTTAATGATATTATTTCTCAGAGAGAATCTTGACTTATACTTCTCATTGGGTGTTCCTGGTTGACACTTCTACCACTTCTTCCCGAAATTACTCTCTGCACTTTTTTGGTTTTCGGCGTCCTCACTTTCGAATGGCTAAATTTTATTTTGTGAACTTTCCGTGTATGACAAGAGATTTTACAATAACGACTCTTGTCTTAAAACCTCACCGTTACCCAACTTGGATCATGGTTTGTCTACTAGGGGAAAGTGTTTATTATTAACCATTTACTTAACCACCATAAAATTAGTAAGCCTATTTGAAATGATAAAGCATGGCTCGGCGTAGTCAAATATTTGTTCAATGTGAATGGGCCCAACAATAGATTTACTACCCAACGTAAATGGGTATTTCGGCCAGTAGGATACACAAACACAAGACATAGAATGGTATAATTTTATGTACTTATTGAAGGTAGCGTTTTAGTTTATTTGTGGATTATAATATGGTTAGAAATAAATTACATGTGTATATAATAAGTAGGAAATGAGATAAGCTCACCGAGAGAGAAGATCAGAAATTTTATTGTACTAATTATAATATGTATATTGATAAAATGAGAGAAAAAGTATCGCTTGAAGTCGTCAAACATTAGGCTCAATATCAATAATTAACGTTAAACTAGTACTTCTACACTCTATCACTTGTAAGGATGCGGCAATCAAAAAATCTTTTAAAGCAGCATTTTAAGGAATACAAATATACTATGCTCATACAAGTAACGCATAGGACCTCGGGTCCTAATTAAAAGCTAAGAAAGCACGCAAGGTGTACGATAATTATGATAAAAACAATGGTGAGAGGAAGAGATTGCTGTGGTTTTTTTTAAAGTAAGCTTATCATACATACATACAAATAATCACGTCTTTATTCCTTACAGGGTAGACAAAGAGATTAATGTCAATAAGACTGAAAGCTTTAACTGTATAGCATGACGATGGAATTGAGATTCAAATAGTGAGAGGTTTATTTTGCAAGCCCTTTAGTATAAACAGAAGTAGTTCGCTACTTTATATTTTAAAACTCTTTTAAAATCATAATCGACACGTAATAGAGATTGCATCTAAACCACAGACTCGTTTAACTTTAATAGAAAATCCCTGGCACTTCGCGGTATCCAGAACATTCTAGAATTATGTGGCAGAATTATTTACACTAGTTTGCCGAGTTTTTCTATCCAATCTTTTGAAAATGATTCCTACATTATACTTGCTCTAGATTTTTCTTTCAACAATGTTATTAAGGATTTTTCATTACTTACTTATTATCCTAATGTTAATTTTTTGAATGAAAGTAAATCGTCGCTAATTTTTGGTAAAATGAATGAAGCCCATAGAGGTGTTATATATACGATGATTAGACGACTATATGCATAACCTAATAACAACCGTACATATATACTTACCTTCATAACTTTAAAAAAATGTCATAATCCGATTGTTCATCAATCTATAAATCATAGTCATTATTTCCGAAGATGTATAGGTTATATACAAACATACAATCAAAGTTACAAACTTTACCTCTTAACAATTATTTTACAAAATAGTAGATGCGATTTTTGATGTCAATTAATGAAAGTGTTTTGGCCGGTTTTCAAGCTTTTATCTGGTGGACATTTTACGCTTTGGCCAACCATATTTTTAAATATCACAAAATCTAAATTATTTCGTGTTAAATATAAAAGTCTTCTATTTTGCTTGTATTTAAAGCTGGTTGACTAAACAGTCAACCTGTTTTAAAATATTTTTATCTTATATTTACTATTAAGTATCTTATAAATATCTTTAAAATTAAGCCAAACAGTTAAACATGGCCGTTAGTCTTTAAAGACTGAGGCTCTGTCTACCTCGCAAGAGATATAGACGTGATCATATGTATGTATATTTAAAACATAGAAGTGCATGTAGCCTCCATGTTCTAATCAAAACCTTACTATGGCGGATTCTTGTTTCCATTTCGTGGATAAAGTATGTTAGATATAACTGATGTGATGTCAGCCGTATTGTCGTGGGCTGACGGAGACAACATATGAAAAGGCAAATGCATCGGAATGAGGAAAATAATCCGCGAAGATGAACGAATTCTTTCATTGTGCCTTATCCTAAAGCCAAGTAAATACATAAGGAAGGTTTTATAAACTCGGAATTCTTCTTATAGGCGATGGGCTAATAAGCTATCACTATTTTTTTTAAACTCAATTCGATCCCGTTAAATGACCTTCTTAGCCTATGACTATTGACACTGTCTCGCCCGTAAGGGATAAAGACATGATTTGTGGTGGCACCAATGTACAATATAAATATATATATATGTATATTCTACAAAACGGAGGACTTCGTTACAAAACGGGTGTCTCCGTCGAGACAGCGGCTTTCTCATTAGTCACTGCCATGCGTTGAATCCTGATCACGACACCTGAACTCGCAGAATGATACTCGTGATAAGTACTCATAGTATCATAAAAAAAATATATATATAGCACAAATTACACATAATGAGTTAGCCTCGAAGTAAGTTCGAGACTTGTGTTACGAGATAGTAACTCATCGATACTATATATAATAAATATTTATATAGATTAACATCCAAGACCCAGGAAAAAGATCATTTCTGATCATGCCCTGGCCGGGATTCGAACCCGAGACCTCCGATGTCACAGACAAGCCTACTTTCGCTGCGCCACAGAGGCCGTCATCATCAGTGGCTGGACATAATTCCTGACAATTCTAAGACCGGATAGTATAAAAATTTTGTTAATCTCGTTTTTTTTTTCATTGCGTTGAAAAACACAACGTCTAACCCAACGCACTTCTAGACAAGACCTTGGAGGCAAACATTAGTTTTCCTCGATTAGAATCAAACTTTAGACCGCTTTCCGGGACATGGCGAAGTTAGCAGTACGAAGGCACAAAATTATTTAGCTTGTATACTTATTCACTAAAGAGAAATTATTTATGTTAGTAGCAAATAAGCTCAAAAATACTTTGTAGGTTTGATGAAAAGCATAAGAATTCAGAGACTTATGAATAACAGAGGCAACTTTTCTTTTCTAAAATTCTCAGTGGAGCAAAGCTGCAGGCGTAAGTCTAGTCTGTAATAATAAAGTTTGAAAATAAAATGTGACATCTGAGACGGGGCGATCATCATTCACTGTCGGGAGCTAAATACTTCGTGCACCTGGAATGTCTCATATTTTATACTTACTGTACCTACTAGGTCGAACTTGAATGAAGAGAGTGATAAAGTTGGATGGAGCTAAAGAAATATACAGTGTTTATTTCTGACAAGTGGATGTCTAAGCTAAGTCGACTTCTTTCAGTAGCTTCCACTTGCGGCTTTACTCGCGTGTAGATTATAACCTGTATGTAGTTTTCTTCCTTACGGAGTAGACAGAACCAAAGTCTCGTAAAGGCCACGTTTAGCTGTATGGCTTAATGATGGAATTGAGATTTAAACAGTGTGAGGTTTCTAGTCCATCAATTCCGTTTATTATGTTTTATATACTTTTTAGAAAAATATTTTAACAAGTCAATACTTTTCATCCAGATTTGATCAATAGACTTTGCGTGTGAGGCATTATACATACAGCGATGTTCTTATTTCGAGAGTTCAAAAAACGCATCAAAATACCCTTATAAACACTGACTACAGCCTGTATACTCTTTTCCCTGTGCTCGAAAGAATTGCACTATTTAACCTACATTGGCTCCATTGTGGGGTGGCGTTCTATTCAGGACAGGAGTCAACAGAGGGCGACTGCGACCAAAACGTTAAAAAACTAGATACAAGTGTCTCTTCCTTTGTATCTTTGTAACTGCTGATTTCGCTGCGTTTTCAGCGAGTTCTGAAACAAATAACTTTTTTTTTAATAATAATTTGAGAGTATTTGACCTCAATCTGCTTCGTGGTAAGCAAGATGTGGCTTAAGGTGGTGCACGCAAGCTCAAATAATGTCTATTCATTTTTGTCAAAATCTAGGCAAGAGTAAATAAGCATCATTCATTAGGGTTTTCATGTTTTCATTTTCATGGGTTTTCATGAAAACTTATAAGTTTTTATGAAAACCCACTAAGTTTCATATATATATATATAGTGATTATAGAGACAGGCGGCGGGCGGACCCAGGGCCCCTTAGCATTGCGGTGGAGGATGCAACCCAACACAACCTTTTACAACAAGCAACAGTTAAGAAATAAAGGGCTGGAAAATTTCCAACAAAATTTCGTTTAGTTCCGTTTTCACACAGTAAAATATTTAACTATATTTTAGCTTTATTTAAACTTTTAATTTAATTATTTTAATAATAGTTAAAACACTGACACACTTTTAAGCTATTATTATTATGTTATGGCTTTTACAAAAATATTAAGGATTCTAATAACATTGAAATAAAACCGTATTTTATGTTGTTGTCTGCCCTTATCTAAAAAACATTTTCTACTGTCATTCTTTTCTTTCCAGTAATTTGTAGTACATTAAAAAAACATAAAAAACAGCTTCGTTTTATAAGTGATATGAAGAAGCAATATTTTATTCAGAAGTCTCAAAATTTCACTCTTCATAACATACAGAGAAAAATATTTTACGGCCTCACCACAGAGCTTACTACGTTGGTTCTGTACTCTGTGCACAAAACAATGTCTATTAAGCCAAGGCTGTCACGTCGTTCTATAAATACCAAGAAAAGGTTACGTTGAACCCCTAGGGAGTTAGTTTTTACGTGGGACTTGGCACAAAATTATATTCCTTTATTCCACATTTTCTTATACGACTCGTTTGAAACACCTTTGCCAAAAATTTGTCTCTTTATTATCATAGCAGGCTTTGGATTGAAATTCTATTCCTTCATAAATTCCCCGGGAGTTTCGGCCTCAAAATTATAAAATTTCAAAGTCTAAGATCTGGAAAAGTCTACAAGTGAGACGTAAAATAATTGGAAAAGTATTTGGTTGGCCATTGGTCAACGCCAAAAATTTATTTAATTATTTTCTCATATAGTTCGAGACTTGTATTATTAATCCGTCCAAGAGCCAGGCAAATCAGATAAAGTCCGTTTAGTATCATGAACTGACTATGGTTCGGAACTCTGGGCCTCTAGTTCAGAGGAAAGACTAATATGCCGTCAGGTAAACGGAGTGATTCACTTTCTATTCTACCACGACTACGTCATCAAACTGCTAAGCGTTATACTCTATATACGTATATAAGTCAATTCTTCTTACTTTTTATACCATTATGTTCCATTTTATTATCCAACTCACGCTTGACATACTTTTGTAGCCGTTTTGTGTACGTGTGTTTTGCATTCCTGTATTCATTAAAAGTTTTTCGCGTTTGGCCCTGTTATCGAACATTTGTTCTGAAAATATGTTATATTTATGTGCGAAAAGTTTGTGAAAGTTCGTGTGGTTCCCGGCACCAATAGAAAAAAGAATAGGACCACTCCATTTCTTTCCCATGGATGTCGTAAAAAGCTAAGGAATAGGCTTACAAACTTTGGATTCTTTTTTAGGCGATGGGCTAGCAACCTGTCTCTATTTGAATCTCAATTCTAACATTAAGCCAAATAGCTGAACGTGGTCATTCAGTCTTTTCAAGACTGTTGGCTCTGTCTACCCCGCAAGGGACATAGACGTGACCATATGTATGTATGTATGTAGATGCGATTTTAAAACGCATTGTGACTGATGGTGGTAATTATCATCAGTTTACCAGTACTTACCACTTCAATGTCCTTACATTATTCTAAGTGATATGATATATACACTAGTGCATATATACTCGTAGCGTACATGAACCGTCTAGTTTGCCCGTGGGAGCAGCGGGTGTAGGTGCGCAAATAGCCGTATTTACCCACTCACAGTTTGTTCTACCACCAACTAACTGTTCGGTTAACTGAAAAGTGGTTAACATAAGTCATATTCAGCTAATTAATACTACTTGAAAAAACAATAATTGTAATGCATATTCATGGCGAGTGAAAAGTAGAATTTTGGAAGAGAAAATTATGTCGCACGTACATTGATCAAATCTAACCGAATCTAACCTTGATTTATTTCGATGATATGTCCCCAAATTCAGGGATCTTGGCAAGTTAATAAATCTAGTCTCATAGTAGAAGTAGCACTTATCATTATTATGTACCTACTTGTGATCTCGATGTATATCTTGTTACTTACTAGTTTTCACTCACAGATCCATCCGCGAGAGAGCTATCCTTTACTGTTCTCCACACTATATGATTATTAAAGCCATGAAGATCGGTCCAGCGATTTAGTGTGAAGAGATAACAAAGCAACCTAACTGGAAATTAAATTATACAACTTATTTGTGCTAAATACGCAAAAAGTGTATCTCAGCTAAAATTACCGAATTCCTATACTCACTTACAGTACCTATAACTACAGCAACAGCTATCACTGTACAATTGTACATTCATTTCGCTAAATCGTCTATTACCTTTCCTTTTTTCGCTCAAGAAGCTCTTTAATCTAACAATCCGCAAATTAATGAGGTAACAGAAGGCTAACCAATCTTTGATTAAAAATATAACTAAATAAGATAAAATGTAATATACACAGCCACCACACTTATTAAAAATCTTACTTTCAAAATTGGAAATATTTACCGTCGAATACCAGAATTAATTAGCCAAATTCAAAATAAAAAGTTTTTTACTTGCAAGTAACGCTAAAAAAGTCTGGACCAAGTTACAACTTATCCTAATACGAATTTCTTTCACGGGGATTTTCTTTGATTTTTTTATTTTATTCCTTTTATACGTATTATAGTTATATCTTAATGGAGGCCCTCGGCCGCGTTTAAGAAAATTACCCAGGGCCGTGGCACTATGTGACGCCATACATTTTAATCGCGGCACATTTACGTGAACTCTGTAATTTTAAACCGTATTTTTTTCTATTATTATACAGGAAGTATTTACACAATGAAAAAAAAAAAATTTCAGATGGGGCTTTTAGTGGAATAGTCTATCGAAATCTAGTCAAATTATGCGATGCTATAAATGCCATTATCTGAAAAATGATTTTGATAATACTATCATATTAATAACTACTTCCGCTTCTTTACTTTCAGCAAGCTTTCATTTATATGGGCACAAATTAGGAAATAATAAGAGTTAGTGTCCCACTTACCTAATTTAATCCTGAACAGACTTTATTTTATGTCAAACTTACGCGTTAATTTGCGTAATAAATTTTCATACTTCCAAGAATCCATTCCACAATTAAGTGTGTGTTAATTCACTTTGATAAATTAAACTATCCGTGAAAACAGCGACTACATACATTAAGCCTTGTAGATTATATTTGCTTACAGCAAAGGTGAAATGGTGCATAATTAATAATGTGCTTAATTCATAATTAGGTATGTTGTGAGTATTAGGTAACTAAATTAAATTTCAAACGACAAATATGAGTGTTTATTTTGATAAAGTTCTTTTTAACTAAATTCAAAAGAGAGGAGGTATCGTATTCAACTAATTGTTTTTTTCTTTTTTGGTTACTCGCTAAATCGGCCAACTATGAACTTATAAAGATGATTATATTTTTTTTCGAAAGGGATAAAGGGATTAGTTTTTTCTTTGCAGTTAGTAATAATTAAATAATCTATGAGAATTGATTTAACAACGTAAATAAGCTAACTCGTAATATTATCGAGAATACACAGCTAAAATATACTCTCTTTCTTATTCAAACAATTCAAGATTTACACCCGATATGAGTGCATACGAGGTACTTTATAAAAGTGACGCCTAAGAAATATGATGTGAATGTTTCCCAAAAGGAATTGATGTTCAATAAGACAAAGAGGATCAAATTGAACGCCTGAAGTATTGTTTCGTGTTAAACATTTCTTTATTTTATTTCGATCGCTTTCCGCTTTATGGAAATAGAAATCGAGGTGGAAACAAGTAGGGTTCAATGACCTCAAAATATGTATATTGTTGACACTGAAATATACTAAGGAGATATATTTTTATATGTATTTTTATTTTTACTTGGCAGAATTAATGGTTAACTTGTTCACTATTCATAGAAACGAGTTTATCTATGAAGTCATCAGCCATGTGATTCCCGGCACTTTATAATAGGACCCCTCAATATCTTTCCGAGATCGTCTAAAAGAAGAATCCCAAGTTTATTAACTACTAGGATTTTTCTTTTAGGCGATGACCTAGCAACCTGTCTATTTGAAACTCAATTTCATTTTTAAGCTATACAACTTATCGTGGCCTTCCAGTCTTTGTGAAACTGTTGGCCCTGTCTGCCCCGTAAGGGATAAAAACGTCATTATGTGTATTTATGTATGTAAATTACCTATCCGGCCGCTTGGTCATTATTGTTATATAATAAAATTTTACATACTTTCTGATTTCTGCAGAGTCAACTGGAATTTCATTTTTAATATTGTAACAAAATATTGTGGCATGAAATTCAATCAGTGTCAACAAGAAAACATTATGTGGACTCGGCCAAGCGTGATAAATTTAATTCAATGGATGTCAATTGTCATTCGGAGACGTCCTCCCGGGTTCGGGATATTTCCTGGAAGTAAGCGGTCAGCTGACGGCATTTGAATTATGTACTACATCATCATCTTTTCTTCCTTGTCACCCTTTTTGGGGAGGAACTTACTCGTATGATGCTCACAAAATGACAGGGATGGCGCACGATGGGAGGTATAGGGATTGCTAACTGACATACTTGGTCATAAGGAAACTTACAATTCTGTATCAGAATATTTTAATAGGTAATGCTAGACTAGTTTTCTGACACGGTGCATATATATTTTTATTGTATAGAAACACGTATGTAATGCAATGAAAAATAAATAAATAATAGAACTAAACCTAGCTTCGGTCATGGCGGATTACTTCAACTATTACGTGTATACCAAAATTTATAGATCAAGTCAAGACGACTTACACTGATCTTGCGTAAAAAAATTAATGAATATGAATTAAAAAAAAAACAGTAGTCATGCAAGGGTGGCAAGCTGGCAAGTAAAAAGAGAATCTGCCTATTCAACCAGGAAAGAAGCTTGATGGTATATCTGTAAATGTACTAAATTTAAAGATATGTCGAAAAATTGTTTTCACTATAAAATAACTTTTTAATTCTCAATTTTCGTGTTATTTCACGGTTATTTCCTTTCAGTTAATTAAGGACAAAGACGAAATTTCTATTGTTATCAAAGAACTGTGGACCGGAACAGGATGCGTTCCGTCTTGTCGCCTGACGTCCCGCGATTACGAATAACTTGACTATAAATTGTACCTAAAAATAACTAACTTTAAAGTCGTTTTTGCATTCACATTAAATGTCATGACTAAAATTATAGATATTATTCGTAAAATATGCTTAATTTTATGATGTTGATGACAGTTTTTCAGCGCAAAATCTACGGAGAGAATTTGGATGAAACTTTTGCAGCAATGTAGCTATATATACCTTAGGATACATACCAATATACCTAGTTCTTACAGAAAAGGGGAGAGATGTCCATTTGCTTCGATCCTGACAGGCCCAATACAAAGTTAGCAATTCTTTTTATATTTTAGCCTCTAACTTGGTGTATGCTACTTTCAATTTTTTCCACCCCTTTCAAAATTGAGCTCACTAGATCCAATATTATCAAGTCATCTTCCCACCGTATTTATGATCCTACCTTAGGATGTTGACCACCATGTACATACGAAGAAAGCAACACAATAAATAAAATCATAAATTCGGTCATAAATTGAATCCCGCAAGGATATAGACGTGATTATATGAATGAAAATGAATTGAATCTTTACCATTGATAAAAAGTGCCCTTTTGTTTCCAATATAAACAAGATAAACTGAACTATTGACAACGACCGTTATAACTTACCTATTGTACTAGAAATCTGACCAAAAACTGAACTAAATCAATTTCGCGTCCCTAAATGCTTGTACTTGCACACTGTTTCTTGTTTCAAACGCAATAAATTGTAAGGGCCACGACCCGCCCCGAGTTGGTTCAAACCACAGAAAAAGTTCAAAATCAATTTGTAGAGCGCGTGTTGAACAGATTAACATCTTTTTTTTTCAACTTTTATCATTATATGTATATCTTTATATCAATCTTCAAAATTATATCTTTGAGTTTCCACAGCCCAGTAGTTTTACAAACACACATCTTTATCCTTTACGAGGTGACGCTAGCCTAAAAGAACACCAAGTTAATATTTTGCATTTTTATACACCATTTTTCATTTTAAAACTTGCCACAAAAGCTAAGTGCTATCATAGAACATTTTCAATTAAAACTTTTAAACGTTATTTTTAAGTCGCTTTGTTTGACATTATAATCTTCTAAAGTAAATTGATAGCACTGGTGATGGTATTGAGCTATCTCAATATGATTTCATTTTAATTTAATTTCTTTATTTCTGCCTTCAAAAACTACAAGCTTCGAATTGACAAATTTTTTTGAAATTATCACGATAATAAAGCTTTGGTCAAAAGTCTAGAAATTTATAAAGTTGTCTTTTAAACGTGGTGAAATGTTTTTAATTTAAATAAAGACAAAGCTTGCGAAAGTAGATTTAATGATTTATTTGAAATGAATAATATAAATACAATAAAAAAATTGTTTATTATCCGTGCGTTGCATCAATTTTGATAATAATTTGCCACAGACATCAAGTAGGTCTTTAGAGTAACACATGCTACTTATTAGAAATCCACACGAGAGCAAAGCTCCACACAAAAGTCTAGTAAAATAAACATTATAGCTTTAATGATTCATTAAAATGATCATTTGCTTTAGGATTTTCGACCTTTAATTTTCTGCAGCAGCGCATTGGCCTCTAATGAGGTCTTAGAGCATCGTTAGCCTGGTTATTATGTAGCCTCGCTCAATATCGATGACTCCCTGCTAAGCCCGGCTTTTCTGCGCTCATTATTCTTTTCGAGGGTTTTGATTCAAAATAAAGTTGGTACAGAAGAATAGCTTACGTCAGCTTTTTATAGCAGGTGTCTCAATAAACATAGATATTTAAACAAATATATTAAAATGTTAAACGTTATGTGAGCTTCCATAATTGTGAGTAATAAATATAAATATCGTTATGGGTCAATGAAATTAGGCTTACTCGTACATTATAAAAATGATATAGTTCTAGGCAGACTTTATTTTATGGCATCATGGAAATACCGATACTTGCTTGTCTATGCTGTGAGTATCGATTTTATTTCTAGAAAATGCTAACGTTTCTTTTGTTGTTTTCAGGTAAGTCCGCGTCTTTTGTTCGCCAGCAGAGCTACCGGTAATATTTTTGCACCTTTCCTTCGTAAATGGATTTTTGTATATTTTTTATTACATTATCCAACGATGTAACAAATATATTTAATGTATTTTAAGAATATTTCTTCCGATGAATCTTACTCACTAAATAAATCTTTGCTTAAAAGACTGACAACTTGACAAATTTTTAAAATATCTTACTTGCAATGTTATGCCTTCGTCGCTACCTTATTCCACTATTTAATTGTTACTTTTCTCGGTAACTGTACATTTTATTAAACATTCCTTCCAAGTCAACTTTACGGTCACATTTCACTCTTTTTGGTCTTCATGTGATTTTCTAACATTTTCGATTAAATTTGTCTTCAATAGAGTTCGAGACTGTGTTCATGGATCTAAATATATAAAATTTATTTTCTAAACATACAAGCAACCATCTTGTCCTAAATGGAGATCTAGGGTCTTGTGAAGAGCAATAAACAACTGTGCCAGACAGGCCGAATTTGTGACTATTAAGATTTGTCCCCGGGTTCAACTATGAATTGTAACAATATTTTATTTAGCACAATAATAAAACTCAAATCCAACTCCGAAAATCTTGTGAAAGAGTTGCAATCATACAAAATTCACAATTAATATTTATAGACTACTATCATCATCATAGCAACGTGTAAGGAAAATCGATGCTGCCTCAGGCGGTCCACATCAGAACAATTATGCACCTCATACTCATATGCAGCAGCCTTGTAGCTGTAGCCAATTTGGCACCATTCCAGAGGGAGTACGCCTCGATAACTGAATACTGCCGGACACCGCCTGGATTAGGCTGTCTCCGCAAAACATGCACATTTTTGCTGACAGAGTTTTCACAGTTAATACTAGCCAAGGTAAAGTAAGCTTTATACATCAAGTAAGAGAACACTTCAGAAGTACATATGTATCATCACATATTTACCCGTTGTGGGGTAGACAGAGCTATCAGTCTTAAAAATACTGAATGGCCACGTTTTGCTGTATGATGGAATTGAGATTTGGGTGAACTATTAGTAAAAACGTGATACCCAATCCAGGATCATCGTCTGGGGCGAGCCCCGTGCTCCTCCATATCCTCCATGGATTGAGACGACATCTATTGGAGGTTAGGATGTGTTCGGAATAAACCCCAGCAGGAAGAATGTCATGCCAAAATTTCGCACAACTATATATAATTCCTTGAGAATTGTAAGGGTGATTTTTATTTGCGCACTGCGAGCTTTCTCTAATAAAAAATTGTAATTCCTTCTATATTAAAAAAAATATATTCTCGATTGACTGAGCCACAAAACAGTAATAAATACACGCTCCAGAAAATAAAACACAACGAACACAGATGACCGTATTTAATTGTGGCATAATATTAAACATTTTATTTATAATATGAATAATTCCGCAAATAAATGGTCATTAATAATATGTGCATAAATTAGTATTACGTAGAAATGAATTCGGGATGCATTCGGGAGAGTAACAGCGGGTGAAATATGAGCAGTCTCGTTGTTAATATGTTATTTACCACCCGTCGTCGAAACTATAGCTTTATAAGGCTTGGTCGGTTTTATTTATCGGTTTAATAGCTTTTGCCTTTTACTTCATGTAAGGACTGGTCTAGAATGAGACAAAAATTTAATTTTCTTAGAGTGAGCATTAAAAATTCTTAATTCGCCGTGTGGTTCTTGATGTTTCAGGATAGGAACTGCTTCACTTTAACGTGCACTTTGTATATGACAACTAAGAGAGAAAGGAATTTGAAATAATCAAGGTTATTAACAGGGTCAGTTAATGATCACTTTGTACGTAATTATCTGACTTACTCACTGCTGGTATTGTGCACTTAAGTAAATCCCGGGGTCCTTCCCAGTGAGATCAGCTCCAGTCATAGAAATAGGAATAAAAGTAAAATCACATATATTGATGTGAATTCACGTTTCATGTTCATACAATTATAAATTTCTACATACATATGTATAATCACATCTTTGTCGCTTGCGGGGAAGACAGAGCCAACGGTCTTGAAAATACTTAAAGGCTACGTTCAGATGTATGGCTTAATGATGGAATTGAAATTCAAATGGGTGGCTAGCCCTTTGCCTACACAAAGAATCCCAAATAAGATTTAAATTTCTAAGATAAAATATCCTTAAAAAGCAAAAAGCAAGGTTTCACAACTTTCTCATCCAATCCAATCCAATAAAATCCAATGTTTCGAAAATAAAAAAATGTAATTTTAAACCGCACCTACATACCAGCTAGACCGATTGTACTGACCGATTATAAAACGTATTAAAGAACGTCCTTAAAAGAGCGTCGGTGGTCAAATCACAGGCAAAGGCACAGGTTCGTACCCCTGGTACTTATGACTATTTTCGAAGTTATGTACATTAGTTTGAATACTAATCGATGCGCTTACGGTGAGGGAAAACATCATGAGGAAACCTGCACATTCAGGCAACTGGATGTGTAACCGTGATTGATCCAATACGGGTTAGCTTCCCCTGCAAATCTTTCGGAGATCAGATGAAAGTCCCTTCGTGTAACGTGAAACCTGATTCACCCAATCCAGCATCCATGGTCATAGGCATACCCCTAGCTCCTCTTCATAATGGTGAGGATGCAACCGGGACTAAAGCCAGGAGGAAGAAGACTAGAGAACGCCCGCGGCTTCACCCGCTTATATCAAATAATCCTGTTAAATTCTCTCTCGTGTAGTGCCCCTAAACCATATAAGAAATCTACTCGCCAAATTTCACGTCTCTAGACCCAGTTTAGAGTATCGACTTAATTTTAAAATGAGCTGCTTGGTCTGTGCGTTATTTGTCAGTCACTCAGTAATGTAAGAGTTTTATGTAAAGAATATCGCTGAAGAGAGTTATGAATATGGATGAAGCGAAGGAAGTATGCAGAGATCGTGGCAAGTGGAAAGATATAGTCCCTGCCTACCCCTCCGGGAAAGAGGCGTGATTTTATGTATGTATATTATCGCTGAGTTAGCATCCCACATTGCTATATATGTAAGTTGATTTTAGGAATTACCATATGTATCGTAATAAAAGAAATGCCTTTCTATACATCTGAACATTTGTTGTTTTGTGACACGCTTTATTAATACCCGTCTTTCAATATATTTTTCCTTCCCTATATTTAATATCGCCCTATGCATAAAGAACCTTTTCATAAGGATATGGGTCCTCGAATGTCCAAACAATTTCAATATAAGATTTCCATTAAAATTGAATTGACTAATAAAAAACTGATACCATCGGTCTGTAAAGATTGGGTTTTGAAATTCTTGTAATAGAAGAATGTTATCACTCCCTTTTCATCGATGTCGTAGGAGACGAATTAGAAGAAATTCCGATGAGTGGGATTCGACTACAGAAATTTAAATACAAATTTTCGAAGATCCTGCTGATTAATGATGCCTCAGTCATTATTAATCGTGTTAAAATTTTCAATTCACCTTTTACTCGTTAAATCTCATTTTTCGCACTTGTGTTTTGTATAAAAACTGGGAATTATAAAAAAAACAATCGTAATAAATACACTTGTTATCCAGTTTACTATAAAGGTAGGTACATAGGAATTGCTACATTCTTTCTACATGTTTTTTATCCGACTTTGTTTGATCAAACTTAAACCAACAATTCCCTCATTTTTGCGTGTCCTCACACCTCACCTTCATCGCTATGCCTCCAAAACTGGGGTACACTTTCCGACATTTATCTTTCAACTTTATCCGGTTTCCAGCGTCTTCAGTTTAAGGACCGGCACGCATATCATCAGCGACGTCAACCCAACTTAAACCTACATAATAACAGTAATAAATCCCTTAGAGAAATAATAATATTCCCAGAATAAACCGGCATTAATTTAACCAGTTTATAATGCAGCATAATTCACTGCGTCATCAACAAGAGACAAAGGCGTTCGTCTCGACGAGGGTAGTTTGTATCGCATAATAGGGCTCCAACCAGGCAGCTTATAATCTTATGGAGTCCACGCGAGGCGAGAATGTGATTAGGTATTTATAGTAATTTTATTACCGTTACGAGTATTTATTTAATTAATTTAGCCTCAACATACCGTTTAAAATATAGTAGGTACTGGGTAGTCTTAACACTTACTTAATGAAATTTCCATCATCATTCTCTTGGAATTAGTCGCGGTTACATCTTTGGAGAGAGAGACCAAGGTGTTCTGGGTACACACTCAGTTGCCTAGGTGTACAAGTTTCCTCATCACAATAATTTCCCTCATCGTAAGAGTATTCACGAACTTTACCATATCTTCCATAATCATAAAGGAACCGAAGAAATGGAAAAGAATAGACGGACAAGGTAAATAATATTCTTTATTAGTTCGTAAATAGTCCCACCAGTGGAACGAGTAAACGTACTCATTGTTTTATAATTAGAATGATATCTTTAGATATCATACATACACTCATAAAATCACATCTCTTTCCTAATAGGGTAGGCAAAGACTTCATTTTGAACAATATTCCAAGTATTCATATCCCGATTCCCTGATGTACTCGTATTTTGATTACCCGTTGTACAAAAAAGAACATCCATATAACTTCATCACTGTTGAAAATAACGTGTTTTTCAACGTGCAAGCTCTATTCGCCTCTAAATTCCATGCATCACGTAATAGGGCTGGAGCTCTCGCAAAATTTCGTCTCATTGTTGCGAAATGACGGCTCAGCTATTGCATATTAATTGTACTAATATTGCACTTTATAATGAGTTCACTATAGTACTTAGCTGTCCAAAGTAGTGGAAACTTTCTGATTAAAACTTTTTCAGTGGACAGTAGAGTCGAAGAAAAAATACAAGTATCAGAATCTTTTCGAAGTTGAAAGATTTAGCAATAGAGTTGTTTTGTTTTTAAAATTGTTTTGAGTTGTTTTTAAAATATTTTTAATTTACAAAAGGTCAAATCGTAGTCTATCACCATGTACATCTTGTCTTGCCAGATTTTTTAGACAAATGCAAATGTGACCGTTGGCTCTGTCTATTTCGTTAGAGATAAAGACGTGAGTAGACCTTTTAGATTAATTTTCTCCCATTTTTTAAATAGAAACAAATGAATTACTTATCCTTTGTTTTCAGCTAGCCGACCTCTAAAAATTCAATCAATATGTTTTTAAAATACAATTTTTAAAAGATCAGAGAGAGTCACTATTAGTTGAATCTTATAAAGACGTTCGCTAAGAGCACTTAACCTAGAACTTATTTTAGTTCTTACCACACTCTAAGCACTAAATCTCTAACGTCGTTAATTCGATTCCCTACTGAGGCAACTCTATAAGGTTTATCCTGGCTCTTAGCTCGGTAAAACAAATAAACCTAGATCCAGATGTAAACTCCCTACGGTTTGTAAGCTAAAGCTATAGTGTCTTTTTTTAAAATAGTCTTTGCTTTTTGTATAATAATACTAATCTTTTTCCCTGGCATCGAATCGAACAAACTAATCGTTTTGTCGCACGAAAGTCCAAGGAAAATTTGCCCCTGAAAGTTCTTTGCACCAAAATTAGTCTGTGTAAAAGTAACTGCAAAATTTAGATTTTCAAAAATTTGCAGGATGATTATCTCTTCATCAAAAAAAAAAATATTTGATTTGCTGAGTGACAGGATAAGAGTTTACGTAGTTTTACACGAACAAGTACCTATAACACCATTTTAATACTATGAGTGTGACGCAGTGATAAAACACCACTGCGTTAAACTCACAGTCATACAATTTTAACTCTTTTTTATGTTTTGAAGCACGCATCAACATGCAAATCTCATGGGAATGCCGTATCGGACCTGTTGTGTTTACCCCTGTGAAAAAAAGAAATGTGAAAGCGCTACGTAACATTGACGCCGTAACGCGAACGTAAACAATGTGGCTGTCACGCGATCAACAGCAATTATGGAGGGCACAGAAGTTAAAGAAGTCTCGAGAGCATCGATGGTCGAATCGGTAAGGTGCCATATTAAAAGGCGTGATGCGCAGAAAGGCATAGGTTCGAATCCCACCTCGGCCATGAACCAAAAACTATTTTTAAAGTTATGTACATTTGTTTCAATACAAACCGATGCTCTTACGATGAGGGAAATCATCATGAGTGATGTGTAACCATAATCGATCCAATACGGGTTAGGTTTACCTGCAAAAGGTTGCGACGGTCGGAGTCGTTTCGTGTAAAAACCTGACTCACCCATGTAGTATGGATTGTTCGTGGACAGATATAGTCTCTGCCTATCCATCCGAACAAAAGGACAAGAGTTTAACTATAGCAATTCATAGCATAATAACAATACAAGGAATCTCTCAATTCGTTGCGCGTCGGGGCTTAGGGTCGGCTTTTCGATATTTTTCTGACCACTCTGATTGGTTTTCCTCCATCAATCTTCTTCATCCTCCATTTTTCCCGGTTTCATCCTCACCTCTCTTGGAGAGAAGCCCGGTTGCGCCTTTGAACCTCAGTCAATAGATTCAAAATCATAGCACAACTCGGGCAGAATCACCATGTAAGGAGATGAATACAATTGAAATTACCGGTTGATACAATAATACACTCGAAATTTATAATATCACACGAAATTCTTCTATGTCCTGTATATTTTACGTGTTGGGCGAGCCACTTTGAAGCTTGACATGCGAGTACTTGTAATATTCATGTTAAAACGCTATGAGCACTGAGCACGCATTAAAAAGTAATTTTTATAGTTTTTTATCGTGAAAAAATTGCAAATTAATTAAATCTTATTTTTTTCCGTTCTTATAGGAAATTCAATAGGTATATCATTATGTTTATACTCTCTTACACTTTAAAAGGAAAATTCATGTCGAGATTTAAAAACGAAGAAAACCTAAAAAAAGTAGCTTTTGTTACTAATAAAAATTTTGTCTGTAATAATATCATCCATAAATATCAAGATCATTCTTGTACTGTTTTAGTTTGTTCATTTTGATAGTTTCCTTTTTATATAATAGTGTAGTAGAATTAATTATAATATGAATACCAGTTTCCCTATGTAGCCACATATACACATACATACATATGATGCATATAATCATATTTATATGTGACTACATTCGGAACTGTGTGTGTAAAATTAATCATCCTCCTGTTATTTGTTTTAGCTGTTACCTTCCTGGAGAGGAACCCTCAGTCTCGTAGTAATTATGAATCCGGAAAGCCAGGTATTACTGGTGTATGGAGCGAATGCCGCACCATATACTAGTAAAAATACCTTTAAATTGAGTGAGATTACAATTAAAAGGGGTGCACTGCCTGATACATCCTTTATTAACTCTTTCCACACACAAAAAATTATTAATTTAATGTATTTTTATAATTCCTAAGAATAACACCGACCTCTTTTATTAATCTTGACATCGTTATATCTCTAAGCCAAATCAAAACATATTATATTTATTATACTTAAATCGGAAGCGCAACATTTATTTTCAAAGCCCTGGAAGAAACTTCGAGAAATATTCTCCTTTCACTATTTACAAAAGCTGAGATCTCATTAAAGACGAGTAAATGACACTAAAACTTATATTAATTTTGCTACAAACATACATACAATCAAAGTCTCTTCTCACACAGTCGAAAAATAATATTGGACTACCATAAAATGCAGTATCAAAGTACGTTATCGCTGTCCATATTTTCAATTCGATAAACTTGACAATGCTATCGCTGTGTTTTCATGCCATTATTCAAAACTCCCATATAGATATCCTTGGGGCTTCGAACAGACCGTTGGGTATAAATTGTGTGACCATAAATTTAAGAAATGACACAGTTTAGGCTGTTAACGAGGACCCTACATTATCTGTGACCGGCAGCTGTTACAGTTTTTTAGGTCAAACAAAATACTCTAAGGACATTAAAGTGTTAATATATGAAAAGGGAAGAGTGAATGACTTATTCACATAATAGCTGCATATAACCTAATTAAACATAACAACCATAACAACTAAGTAACATGTTATCAAGTATTAATTTCTCACAGGGCGGACAAAGACAACAGTTTAGAGACTCGTCTTCTAAATGATGGAACTGAGATTCAAATACCCACAGTTTCCCAAGTTTAGTACATTTTCCAATTTATTCGCAACTACACCAGTGATTACACCATTGATGAGTTTACATGAGACGCCGACGAAATTAAAAATAATTAAATTGTATTATCCTCCTAGCTAGACGCTGCTACAGATAATATGCGAACCAATAGACTAAAAACTGAGGACGCCGAAAACCGAGTATTGTGAATGCGGACTCTGAGCCCTCAAATATGGCTCTTATAGATGCAACCGTAAACGATAAATCAATATAAATAACATACTATGTTTCGGTATACATTTTCATTTAAACCTTCAAAATATGATATTAGCGAATGGTACATGTAACACAATATTTGTTTCCTTAGTATTGATGAAACAACAGCCCCTATCCAGTATAACCTGTTTTTCTAATATTAGCCACAGTCGAATTATGTATGAGACGCAAAATGTGTAGGAGTAAGCAAAGGGCAAGGACCCGTATATTTGTTCGCTATGTCTTATATTTAACTAGATTATGCACGCAGCTCCGCCTATACAAAACAAAAATCTTGTTTATTTCCCGTTGCCGTTGGGATTTAGGATAACCTCTTTTAGTGCTCCCGTACAATACAAAAGGAACAACATCATCCCCTTAGCATTATTCCCAGTTGCGTCCACACATCTCTTGAAACCCGGAGCGTAAATACATACCCGAGGAGAATACATACATACATAAAATCACGCCTTTTTCCCGGAGGGGTAGACAGAGACTACATCTTTCCACTTGCTACCATCTCTGCATACTTCCTTCGCTTCATTCACATTCATAATTTACTTCGTGCA
The DNA here is from genome assembly GCF_032362555.1 of Amyelois transitella. Lineage (NCBI taxonomy): Eukaryota > Metazoa > Arthropoda > Insecta > Lepidoptera > Pyralidae > Amyelois > Amyelois transitella. The sequence continues at coordinate 6,484,732 of NC_083522.1, read as the reverse complement.
AACTCGGCGGTTTCGGGTACTCTTAATACTTTCTCTCTCCGAGGAGAATACATGTTCAATTAAAGTTCTACGCCCAGCAGTTTCGGCTGTACTTGCCTGTGCATCGTCTGTCAGTCACTTATTAATGCGAAAATTATGATAATTTATATGATTCATTCCATTGTATTGTGTACACTTTGTAGTTATAGAAATAAATGCATTTTCATTTTCATTTCATTCCATTTTTTTAACAGAAAGTCCCGTATATATGTATTCATATGACCACGCCTCTTTCCCGGATAGTTAAATAGGACTACATCATTCCAATTGCTACGATTGATGCATACTTCTTTCGTTAATCTTTTAATGAAAGCTCACATATTTATGGTATTTTTGACCTGACCTTTCACCTAAACAACTCAAATTCATTTCATTAATTCCAATCACAGATGTCCTGATTCTCAGGTAACCAACATATTTTGCTTATATTCCTACAGAAAGTAACAAAAGACTACGCTTTGAAAAAATTTTAGCATCAGAGCAAAATACCTGTTTACTTATTTATTTACAAGCTCACATCTCCAACCCTCGGGTAAAGGAGACGGATGGGATGCGACCTTTTTATTTGCAAAATTATTATCATCTTTCGAAATACGTCAATCTGTAAACGACTTTACTTGGAAAAGGTAAAGAAAGGTTCGTGATTTTTCTATTTATATTTCACTTGACAGTTATTAGCAATAGAGAAATTCCTTCCCATACAAAGGTTTCTGAATGTGGCTCCTGTCATAGATTTGTCAAGAAACGAATAAAGGGTGATTGACAAGGAATAAGGTTTTTTAAATACGACTCGATCTAGATGAATTTTACTTGCAATACAGGGTATTCTATCTATCTATGGATTCACAGTTAATTAACTCTGTGTCTTACTCGTAATAGCTTAATAATCTATTTGAGTCTCATGATTAAATCTCAAGTTTGTTAAAGTTATATTAACACTTTACATAATGTGAGAATATTATTAAATGTTTGCATATTTTTACGGTTTCCTGCCTAATCCTACGCCAATAGACTAGGCTTTAAAACATATAATCTTAAGTCGCGTACGATATCTACGGAAAAAAGTGTCAAAAACATATAATATAATTTTACTAGTTGAATTTTCATTCACCCATGCAAATATAAAAACACCGCCTGAATATTTTTACTGCTGATCTGATCAATTTCTTCAATCAATTTCAAAAAAAGGCGATCGCGGCGAAAATGCTTTCACATCTAAAATTTATTATTTCCCCCATTTTTACCAGTCTACTTACAATGCGGCCATAGCCTGTTTTCATATCACGCGTCTTCCAAAAGATATAATCTCCTATCTGATCCCCCTTTACTCCCCGCACCCCTGCAGGCGTCGTCAATCATTTTGTCTGAGATAGCCAGTCTTTTTGCCACCTATTGTTTCGGCCGCCGGCCAAATTGATGGCGTTTATCAAAAATGAAAGGGTTCCTTTGTAAGATCTTCTTTCGAATCATCGCTGTGTTTTTTGCCAAAATGGCGAGTACCTGGAATGTTCGAGCACATTGATTGCAAATTCAAAATGTAAACTGCCACTAAATTCTTGAATTAAACGTGTGGTATTAAACGTGTGATGTTAAACGCCTAGACCACGTCAACAAACGTTTGGAATGCATACATTCCATTAGCTGAAAGTATTTATTCCCCTTAAAACCTGACACGACATTTACGAGAAAGAGAGGAGTACTATTCTAGAGTGCCAAAAACCACGTAGATTCTAAAGCATAGCGATGGATAATTCAACCAGCAATACGCAACTTTACAGGATAATTCAGGTTTTTATCTGCCTGTGTAAGGACAGAAATTGAGCCCATTACAAAAATAGAGTGACAAATTTCTTTCCCTTCATGTTCTCACTAAATAATGTATTTACCATAGAAAATGTAGTAGAGGATTACATCCTTAAAGATTATACATAAATTAAATATTATACATTAGCAGCATTATTAAATCAGTGAAAATAACTTACATTTCAATCTAGCGTGATTAAAAGCCAAGCATACACTTGGCAGATATAATTATGGCGGGTATCCCGGCGCTTCCCGGCCTGAATAAATAACGAAGCGACGCCTTAAGCGTCGAATTAAAATGAGATTATTTCAACGGTGTGCACTCGCCCTTATGCCTAGTTGAACTCTCTCGCTTCGACAAGATTAGTGAGAGACAGCTCAGATTATTTTCTACGTTAAATTATACTTTACTAAAAAAATATAGGGTCTTAATAAAAACTATTTTTACCTATTAACGATTTTCACAGAAATACACATAGGTAGATTCTACAAATTAACTTTACTAAATGAATAGTGGTACTTTTGTAAAAAAAAAATATTAGTATTTTTATTTATTTATTTTTATTTAAACAAAGAACGTCATTGTTCCAAAATTTCAAAAAAGCTCGTAAACTGCCTAACATAGCGAATCAACCTAACCTTGTCCCTCCATTTCGCTTATAACGTGCACCCGAGACAAGGTAAGGTCATATGCACACTGCATATTTTATAATGATTTAACATCAAACTTCGGAAAGTGGGTCAAATTTTCTCGACGAAAACACCTTGAGATCGTTTAGAGAGAATTCGGGCAACACATTTTTAATTATCTCTTAGAAAAGAAAATTTTAAAGTTGGAATGCTCTTCAAATTAATTAAGTTCCATCTCGTTATAATATTCCGAGTGACTATGTCTAATGAAAATTATATTTTCATTTCTACGATTCTTGACAGATGACGGAGACAATTCTAAATGGAAATTTAAACAATGAATTAATATTTCAAACCTTATATCTGTCTATTACTTAGCGTTTATTGCCTCACAGTTGGGAAAAAGTATTCCTATCGCCTTTTCTATTTTTCCAAAGGTATATTAAACGAGAATATTAAACACATCATCTACATTCTTTATCTCGTTCATTTCTGTGTTCATCTTATTGTTAGCAAAAATTATTCTTTTGTTTGGTTTCTAAATTGTATTATTAGTAAATTGTTCGTACAGTTTAATGAATAACACATTTTGATTTGCTATTATCAAAATGTGCTAAGTACTAGAGGGCTGCATGTAGATTTCGCGAATGTTAATGAAGATGCGAGGGCCAGAGTGTCGCGGAGCACTCGCCTCGCGAAGGGCCCTCGCGTTGAGGGCCCGAGTCTAATTAGTGAGGGCGGACAACGCAATCACACTTGAGAACTCTTCCGAATCACTTAATATAAATTATTATAACTAAATAGAAGTACCCGCAGCTACGCCTGTGTCAAAGGAAAATTCTCGTTAATCTCGTGGGAATTGCTGGAAACCCTCTCTTAGTGCACCCTTAGACCACATAACCATTTATTATTATTATTCAATGTATGTATTAAAATGTATCTATTTTTTGTGTCAACGGTACGGTTTGGTCCAGAAACCTGGAATAAATGATTTTTTTTTATAAGGTCCTACATGCAACCTACATGTTAAAATTTCAAGTCTCTAGTCCCAGCCGTTTGGGGTATATGTACGTTGTATGTCAGACAGTCAGTCCCTTAATAACGAAAGAAGTCTTCCTTCTTCTTGCTTGGGATTGCTCAATAGGTGATAGACTTTCATCCTACCTCTCCATAAATGTAATAATTAAACCACCCATTGTGGTATTTTCGATACTGTTGGTTCTGTGTGTTTCCCGGAAAAGATAAAGACGTGAAATGTGTATGAATTTAATTTGCAACAAATTTTCTAAAACAGCTCGGCAACTAGCCTGGAAAAGAGCATTTAATCTTGATGAAGCGGAAGGTCAACAATGATGATTTATGGGGCTGGAAGTGCGGAAAACGTCAATGCACAATGCACGCACGGATACTGTAGAAACTTGGCAAGCTGCTATAAAAACGATGATTTTTCTAATGAAATGATTTTTGAGAATTCCGCGAAAATTAGTTGAAAAAAATCTGAAATTTTGCTACACAATGGCACAGTTTTTCAGTTTAAAAAACCCGATGCAATAATTAACTGCTATCAGTGGCAAAGTTGGTTCAACAGCGCAGTTTGGCGCTTAAATATTTTAAAAGTTGCACTTTCGAACTTAAATTAGAAGTTTCGAATTCGCTTTCTATTAATAAAGTTTTAAAACGAAACGCTTAGTTCTTTATGCACTTTACAAAAGATGAATATTAACGTTTTAAGTATCAATACTTTTTTCGTTAAAGTAGCAATTACTTTTTAATTCTAATGTGAAACTCCTGTTGTTTACAATTTTAATATATGTAGGCAAGACCAGAACAGACAATAACCAGGATAACCATGGAAGTGCGTGAGTTCAAACGTATATCGTATAAGTGCCAAGGGACCTACTCTGCTACAGCTTAATACAATTCTGGCTGGCGAATCTATATTTGTAGCTTCGGGATTTTGTCGTCTGGAGTATTATTGGCTTTATTATCTACGCTTTTATAGAAATCACTTACTTAATTATCACATGAAACATCACATTTTTAAAATGGACTATACTAGAAGCTATTGAACTCTTAAACTTGATCATATTATAGAAATCATATTGACCTGGCATTTTGTTAGCTCTGATACATATGTATTCTAATAAGTCTTCTTTATATTTACCAATTTTTTGGCGTTATACTCAGTTATGTCTTCACCTTCTCATGAGAAGTCCTATGATCTTGATTGAGCACAGACTTACCCCATTGGTTTATAAACGTAGCCATCTGACCTCCGTAAAGTAAAAAGGTAAACTAACCCATACTCGACTATAGATATTTAGAATTCCCTTTATTGCACATCAAATTATAACATTAAATTTATGCTAAGCTTATGTTAAGGTAATGTACAAAAGGCGGCCTAATAGTAATTTTTTTTAAATATAACTAACCATTTTTTAATATTATTTCCTCACGCACGCACGCACCTGATCTCTCCAATACAGTTGTTCAAAGGGGTTGAATTAACTGGAGAAAGGGGAGCCATCAATTGTGGTCTGGTTCCAATCGCGCTTGACATCCCTTACCTTATTCACCTTTAGTATTGATAGCCAATAAGATTGATTTCGGGGACGTTAAAAATGGTCCACGATTGATGTGAAACATTTACTTATTTAAACTGTATCGCACCTAAAAAAATTGTGTAACACACACAAATCACATACGTACATATCATCACGTCTTTAGCTTATGGGAATAACACAATCTCAAAAACACTGAAAGACCATATTCAGGCTCATATTAAGGCTTATTAATGATGGAAATGAGATTCAAAAAGTGATAGGTTGCTAGCCCATTGTCTTGAAGTAGAATCCCGAGTTTATTAGTCTTTCTCTTGATTGACTTTTACAAGTCGTTCGCCGCTAAGTTTGATTCCCTACGAACTTTAAACTTTAGAGATCCTACTCACGTTTTAAATATTAAACAATAAAGGCTTTATATAAATTATTAGGTATATATTTTTTATTAAAAACTCTTTTGTTTGCAAAGTAATTCCTCCGTCCTTGCGTAATTACCCCTCTTTTCGAATTTTGCATAACACAACATGTTTTTACCACTTTGTGCCCCCTTAAAAAATATCGATAAACTCCTCCCTTATCCTATTTCATTAATAAAAATCTGATTGAGCAAGCAAGAGCTTTAAGAAATTAGGTTAACGTAGCAAAATACCTGAGCGTTATTAGGCATAAAATCTCTGACATTTTGATATAACCGACAAGCATCCTTTGCGAATACAGTTTAATGACAGATAAACTTTATGAGACTTAGCTCTCATATCTTGCACCTGCATCGTTTTATGTCTTTTGACAAAGACTACAGGAAGATTTTATCATAAAGCACGATAAAAGCGCAAATTGTTCTTTTTATTATACTGTTCTCTACTGATCTATATTTTTAGTGAGCAATAAATATCTAAGTTTATATATATAAAAAATTTTAAATATAGATATATTTAAAAAAATTCCGTTATTGAGTGACTGAATGACTGACTGACAACTGGGTCTAGTAATTTGAAATTTGTCTTGCAGGTTCCTTAGGTACGTAGTTTACAGTTGCACTAATAGAGCACTTCCCAAAATTCCCTAGGGAACATGATATAACGGGGTCTAAGGATTTGAAATTTGTCTTGCAGTTTCCTTAGGTACGTAGTTTACAGTTGCACTAATAGAGGACTTCCCAAAATTCTCGACGGAACAAGATATAAAGGGGTTTTTCGTTTAATGCGTTTCGTTTCGTTTTATTTCGGGCGGACCCACGCGGACGTCCTCTAGTTGCTTTAAAGATACGCTAGCTTTTGCCCAGAATTCGCCATCTTGGTAATTCTAAGGTGTTATACCAGACCAGTTCAACATTAAACTGCTTGGTTCACGGGCCAAATTATAATTACTTATACTAACTAACTGTGATAATAACGTAAACGTCGAACTCTAATATCAAAAGTTTTGTAATGGGCAAGAATTGCGCTTAGAACATCCTGCAGAACAGCTAACGCCATCTTTTGGCGAGTAGTTCGCTATGCTTTGTGCCATGTTCGGTTATAAGGTTAAGAGCATACATACATACATATAATCACGTTTTTATTTCTTAAGGGATTGACAGAGCCTACAGTCTCGACAAGACTAGAAATCCACGTTCAGCATCATGTATCATCATGTAGCGATGTTAGGCGATGTTAGGCCGTGTGGTTCCCGGCACCAATACAAAAAAGAATAGGACCACTCCATCTCTTTCCCATGGATGTAGTAAAAGGCGACTAAGGGATAGACTTACAAACTTGGGATTCCTTTTAGGCGATGGGCCAGCAATCTCAATCATTAATTGAACTAACCTACCGTCAATTGAAATTTTGTGGCTGGCTTTTGCTGGCTCTGACCCCGCAAGGGACATAGACGTGATTATATGAATGAATGACCAAGTATATTCTATGGTGCAATTCATACATAAAAAGCAATGCACTCTTAACTACTTCTTACCTCTATGGGCGCCGTTTTTGTTACCGCTAAAGTTAAATTTGACTGAAACTATAGTGCATGATGAATGAATACATCATTCATAAAAAACAAAAAATACTTACTGCCGTGTGGTTCCCAGCACTTTAAAATACATTCTATTCTAAAATGTCTCCATTTCTTTTCCAAGGATATCGTATATGGCGACGAAGGGATAGGCAAATTTACTCGTAAAACTTGGAATAATTCTTGCGGGCTAGCAACCTGTCAGTATTTGAATCTCAACCATACAGCCGAACGGAGGCCACGTTCAGTCTTTTCAAAACTATTCGCTCTGTCTACTCTGTAAGGGATAGACGTGATTATACCTATGTATGTATACAAATGGCAAACCACACGGCGTGTGGTTCCCGGCACCAATACAAAAAAGAATAGGACCACTCCATCTCTTTCCCATGGATGTCGTAAAAGGCGACTAAGGGATAGGCTGACAAAGTTGGGATTCTTTTTTAGGCGATGGGGTAGCAACCTGTCACTAGTTGAATCTCAATTCTATCATTAAGCCAAATAGCTGAACGTGGCCATTCAGTCTTTTCAAGACTGTTGGCTCTGTCTACCCCGCAAGGGATATAGACGTGACCATATGTATGTATGTATGTATACAAATCCTTATTTATTAGAAAATTATTACCTCTTTCACCTTCGCTGTTACCTACAAAGCTTTTGTGGCGGTAACAAAGACTGTTCAAGGGCGACTTTTATCGTAAACCGTTTGTATAGCCTCCGATATTGCAGATTAGCTGCTTCAGTTCGCGTGCTATAGATACAATAATGGTTAGTCAGCAGAAACTATACCTTGTTGTTGCTCCCCCATTCAACGCTAGATGGTGCTGTAACAAATTTTTATTGTGTCGAAATGAAACTCGATTTAAATTTTGAATCTGAAAGCGTTCTATATATAAAATGCGTAAAGAATTTAGTTTTTTACCCGATTGCGCCAGAAGGGGAGTTATTTTTGTATCTACTTCTGTATAGTTATTTAGCTAAAGCCGTTATAGCCGTGTAGTTTCCAGCAGAGCAGCATCTATAAAATTCTATCTGCCGATGTCGAAAATGGTGAATTAGGGAAATCAGTAACCACCTAATGTATTGAGACTTGCAGTCGACGTCAGCAATTAGCCGAAGAAATCAAAGCTGCCCTTAACGGCATCCCCTGTGCCTTTGGCAAGAACAGAGACGAACTCGAGTCTTTACTGCATCAAGAACAAAAGAAAAAAAAGAAAATATTGTGATAGAAACGTGCGTTGTTGCACATACCAAAACATAAAAGTGTGAAGCATAAATGGATATTTTATACGAGTCGGCACTCTCATCATTATCTTTATGCCCCCAGCAAACCATTAGCTATTCAGACAAATTATTGCCGTTTTTGTTACTCCCATTTGTTTTGGTTATTATGCGCTAGCATCCTTATAGTCGTATAAGTTGTTTGTCCAGATGTGGAATGCTTATTGTGACATAAAAAGAAGTTATTAAATAAAGTTCTAAAGCTACCAGCCATTTTAAAGTGTACAAGATTTTTTTATGAAGTATTTAACTGATGAGGAAGTAAAATATGAATTCTCAGCAGATAGCTACATATTAAACATCGACTTAGCCAACATTTCATCATGATCCTAGATTGGAAAAGACAGGCTTTTACACGAAGCAACTCCCATTTGACCGTTGCTGGTCAAGCTAACTCATATTGGATCATGGTAAAAGCTGCACTTGAAGACTGTACCTAACGTCTTAGTCGCCTTTTACGATATCCATGGGAAAGAAGTGGAGAATTCTAAAGTGCCATGATCCACAAGCCACGACGCAAGACCTAAAACAAAATCTTGCTGAAAAGTGAACATATTACTTTTATTTATTTTTCTATTGTTCATGTCCTACATCTCCTTTAAAGAATTATTTCCTGGAGCAATACTCCCATGGGGGCTTGACGAAAAATCAAATCCTATCACAAAAATCGGATTCTGCGCTGCGCTAGCTCGATTTCCGTATTACATTTCTTCCACTTTTTGTTTTGATATTGATCATATCTGTTACAGGAACCTGTATTATTTTCCTCAAAAATAATCCAGGTCATTAAAAACATTTCTCTTTACGTAATCCTAAATTCCATTCTCCAAGTCTGTATGAAAGCCGGTCGCAATCTCTGCCGCGGACAACTGCACAAATGTCAGATATCCACCATCCGATGTACGAAGGGTGGGGTCTCTCTATCAACCAGTATAAACTCTTTAATAGTCGTTAGTAATACTTCGACTATCAGCGATCATTAATTTTTTGTTATACTTACACTGTGCCGTAAAGATGGGAACTCCTTGACGGTTAAAGTGTCACAGGCTGTCTATGGGGTAAGAAATAAGTTAAAAAAAGTATCTTCTTATTTTATTTAAGTTACCCGCAACTTCAACCGCTAAAATTTAGCCTCAGTTTGACCTTTTCTCCGTTCCATCGCCATATCGCAAAATCTGGTCCAGAAAATCTGTTGCACGGATTGTACCTAATGTGGTGCGCATTACTACCGAGGTTTCAGTTCGTTCATTCGTGTCCACGGCCGTTGAAATCTGTTTTCGAATCGTCATAATATCGACCGTGTTTAAATCTGTGTAGTTTACAATTATAATTATAGTTTAATATTTACGCCGATATTCTTTCTATTTTTCCCCTTAGATTTCGACTAAGGAAATATTTATTCATCTAGTGCATTTTTTATCATGATCTTACATGGGTAATGTAAAGTGTAAAGCAGTCGCCTTGTTCCAGTCGCTTCGTACAACCGGGACTAACAGTAGGACTAAGAACAAGAATAAATTTAGCAAAGATACAAAGGTCACAGTTGGCAATCAGTTTCTTCTGCTTTTTCTTCCTATTCACCAGTTGATTGCTAAAATTGCCCGCCAGCATTGAGGCCACCGCCGCAGGGTCACGTCTCAGGCGGCAGGGCGCGGGGCGGGGCGCACCGGCAGCCAGTGCTCGCCCGACCCCTCACCCGCGCGCATGTCTGTCCCACAGACTCTTCCTTCCAATCCCCACAAAACGCGGCTCCGTTACATAATCCCCAACGGGCACATTAAAACCTCATAGTGTTAAGGCTTCTTTCTGTGATCAATAAATTTTTTCACGTTTTACACGCGTAGATAAGTTAGCGTTACGTAAGCCGCCGTCCACGAAGCTTCGCTTGCAACTGCTTATTGTGATATTCGGTTGTGATATTGTAGGCTAGCTTTTTGCATAGTGTTAGATAAACGGAGTCGTGCGTCTAGCCGCCGAGACGCTGTGGGAGTCCTTGTCCTTCCCGACACTTGTTGATCCTTTGTTCCTCGTTGATGGTGAGCACTTTGCGATTTTTCGTTTAGTCGGTTTGTCGCGTGCGACTTGTTGATCGCAAGGAGATGCGCGCTTAGCGCTCGGGAGAGTGGCTCGTCACGGTTTCGCGAGGCTGGTGGCCGCCCGCCATGCCATCTGGCGGCTGAGGCGCTCCGGCTCTCAACCGGCTCACGACAACAACGACAGCGAACAAAACAACCATCTGTATGTTCTATCTCTGTCTTATCTGTCTGCTCGCTTCATGTGTTCACTTCATCTCATTGCAATAAACATCAGACTGAAAAATTGACACAAGAATAACAATCTTAAGTCATATTGTATTCATATAATTCTCAGTGATATTTACAGAAAGATTTAAATTTTGTTTGATGAATGAAAGAACTAAATAAAGCAAAGTAACATCATTTCACGAAATTGTTGAAAACGCTTGAGCAAAACTGCACTGCACAAAGTCAACAGTCTGAAAAGAATTAGCCGCAAAAGAACCGCGAGTACTTAATAAGCCAAAGAGAGCTCGCGTGAAAACAGAAACTGTGGAATCCCATTTCTACAAAAAGCCGCAAAAGTCGCGCTTTATGAATGATAAAGCCGCTTTAAAAGTGGCTAGGCAAGCTAAAGAAGCGCTTCAGAAAGTCCAGTCAAATCTATTTTGGTTGCTCTTTCATAATGTTTGTTTTCCTCTGCAATCTGCTCGCTTGACTTTTCGTTTTTCCTATTTCCCTTAAGCCGTCTCCCGTTGCAGATAAGCCGTCCATAATAAATGTTGATCCAAGAATGTTGTTTTATTTTGCGCTTACCACGTAAGAATTTATGTTCAAAATGTCTTATTCGCATAAAATGGAGTAAAGTCATTTGTCGTCCATATTGAATTTTTTTTCTGATCTTTTGCAAATAAGACATTACGGGCAAACATCATTAAATAAATGTGGGGCATTCGCTTATGTAGTAGTTTGTAATGAAATCGATGTTAGATTGTACCTTTGTAACTGTCCCCTTAATGTTTGATGATTGGAATCGATTAAGCAATTATAAGATTCACTTTTGTGTGCTGCTTTCACATAAAAAGCACTCGCCACATAAAAGAGGACGTCATATTAAAACTGTTTAATAAGTCCGAGTCTTGTTATAACTAACACAATGATGCTCATGTATATTTTAAAAATACGATCAAATTATTCGCTCGATCGATACGATCGAAGACCTCCTTTCACTAAATCCATGAACATCCAACGTACATGGTTAACTTAAAAAAAAATTAAACAGAAAAAAAAATATAGGACCTTTGGGTAAATAAATCAAGCTAGTAAGGAAACTAGCTATGCACATAAGCTTGTGTTTAACAACAAATATATTTGATAAGGTTATTATTATTTTCATATATATCTCCGAAATCCTCGATTACATGACTAAACCATCCAAGTACGAGTATAAACGTGTCCTTCACGTCTTGTATCAAATGGTTATTTTACCCCATAAGCGATATAATCTTAACATACGTATGTAAAGAATTGATAAATTTCTTCATGAAAGTATATTCTGCTTCTCAAATTTATTTTAAAAATTCTTTCACCATTCGAAAGCTACATTATCCACGAGTAACATAGACTTTATTTTATTTTGGAAAAAAATAGGGTTCCGTAATATATTTGGACTTTTCGGACACAAACTGAAAAAAATCAACCAAAAAGTTACTATTGTATATTTTGCGTACGCTGCCAAAACTACAAAAGATAGAACCATAAACTGTTTTAATTAACTGTAGATCTTATAAATATCTACAAAAAAGTCCGCGACACACTATACCTATCTATGTCGAGTAGGGCACAACAACCACATTTTTATTTAAAAATCTTGAATTTTTTTTTATCTACATTTAAACGCGTTTTTTTTACTCATGCTATTAATCCTTATAAAAATAAATAATTTCATCAATAAGTACAGTTTATGTAGATAATATTTGGTCTTTGAATGATTAAAATTGGACGTTTGGTTTTGAAGTTGTGGTGAAATTAAAATATTACGATTTCTGCTGCACGGCCCGGGACTGCAGGCAAAAGTGACACTTTTGCCGGGAGCAAGACTTAGTTAGCCGCTTTGCGGGCGGTCCTTTAGTTAGTTCTAATAGCGATATATTTAGTATCGGCTGTGCATCCGTGCGAAGCCGGTGCGGGTCGCTAGTTTTTGATATAACAATTGCATTTTTGATACCGATTATATATACCGATATATGATAAATATCAATGACCGCTTTCATAAAAGCCTACTTTCGATTACACGTCAATTGCTTTGAAATTTTTATAGACTTACCATTTGGGTTAATCATTAGAATAGTATCCATTTATGTTAAGCAAGTAATTTATTACTTCAGCATTAGACAGCCATATTAATCACTTTTAGGTAGAACCATGAATTTGTATACAGCTGGCTATATAAAGTTTAAATACCCATCATAATAACAGAACGCCACTCTGAATTACTATACAATCCAATAATAAAAAAAATTGTGGTGTAGTCTCTGCCTACCCCTGTAAGAGATAAAAATTTTATCATATTTTGGAAACATGTGTATAGGTATACTCGATTTTTTTAAAATCGTATACCTAAAACGTTATGTCAGAGACGGGAAATAATAAGACAAAGTGACCTCAGAGGACGAGCGATATTAATTTGATGGAATATAGCATTTCATAAATTTAATTTGCATGAATGGAGAAAGTATTACGTAATGATTCGCAGAGAGACGCTGGGGGTATTTTAATAATGGCACGATTTTAATCAGATGCTTGCTTTATTTTACTTTCGACCTTCTCTCTCTTTCTCTCAACGTGTTTCTGATTGAATTCTTCTGGGATATATTACAATAGTTAGAAATATTATTTTTTTAAACTGAATTAAAGTCTAGGATAAAAGATTCCTTCGAGTCTTTTCAATATAATTGATCTATGTCAACCGCTTAGGGATAAATTTTGCGATGTTTATACAAAGTAAACAAATATAAAAAAAATATAATACATTTAAATCACCTCTTTCCCGGAGGGGTAGGTAGAGTAGAGAGTGCATTCCCCTTGCTACGATTCCTGCGTACCTCTTTCGCTTCATCCACATTCATTACTCTCTTCATGCAAGATAAATTATTCAAAACATAATTACCTAAAGAATATATCTTAAAATGCTATATTCCGGTACATGCCCATTAAATTAGTAATTATGGTACCTAACATTCTGTGCCTCGTTTAATATACATCAAACGGGCCAGATGTCTGATGTATGATGTAATAAAAACACAATAAGCTTCGCCTTGTCCTTGGCAAGGTTCGGAAGTAAAGCCGAGGTCTTACTGACGGCGAAGTGATGAGTGACGAAAGGTCTTGATTTTTTTAGTACTAGGTATATATTACTTAACCGATTTAATACCCCATGTTAATAGTATTGAACTACAACTGAATGATATGTATGTAAGTTTGTGACGTGATAAAAATTGTTGCGGAGGTCAGACGGGAGTCGCTTCGTCTAAAAAGTCTTGATTTATTCAATCCAGTGGGACAAGCATGGCACGTGCGACGCCATTTTATGGCATGAAAAACTATCGCTGTTCCGATTCATGTCATAATAAAAAGCGAAACAGCGATAGCTTTTCGCGCAATAAAAACGGCATCGCTAGTGCTATGCTAACCCCGCAGGGCTACGCAATCCCCGCAGGAATTAACCTTCATCCTTTGGAGCAATGAACAAGAACACATACTATATTGATAAAGTTTAATCATCAACCATCATCGCTTTCAACATGGCCCGAGCTCAGTCGACAAGGAAACACCGCTTTTGACTACGTACATGAATTGCAAATATCTCTTGATGCTATGCCAGGGTAAATCGATATTACATTACAAAGGTACCAAGGTCCTGACTGTGTCATTGAATCAAGGAATCACATGAAATATTTGAGTAACCATTTCCGAAGGAACTTGACTGATATTGATATATTACTTTGCAAAAGGAAATGTACTTTGTTTTGTTGTATTTTTCTATAACTGACTCTCTGTCTACTCCGTGAAGGATAAGACGTGATATGTTATGTAAGTTTATTAGAAAAACTTAGACTTTTGTTATCGAACACTATCGGTGAATCTCACTATTACTTATAATTTAGTATGTACTCCATTAAATATAATTATTTATATACTCCATTACAGACGTTGTACTCGTATGTATGTTAAAAAAGTACCGTGTGGTTCCACTATACAACAGTACCGCTCCATATCTTTCCCATGGATAACGTAAAAGGTGACTAAGTTAATGGCTAATAAACTTGATATTCGCCTCGTAGGTGATGAGCTAACAACCTGTCACTATTTGAATCTCAAAGCCATCAGTAAGCCATCCAGATTTTCAGTCTTTTCAAGACTGTTGGCTCTGCCTACCCCGAAAGGGATATAGATGTGATTGTAAGTAAGTATGTACTTAAAAAAATCAAGGCTTACGGTGTTAACAAAATTGTTATTCCAGTCTTCTCACGTCCGCGTCGCCTCAACTGAGAAGAGGTACTTTAGTACCTAGCATGAAAATATGTATAAAATTATACTTATATCTTTACGGCACTTACGTAACGTATAATATGTATTACGTGAGCTGTGTAACTATAAATTTTAGTAAGAGTCCATGTGGGTTATATAAAAGGTAGAAGGAAAATGGGTTTCGTTTAGAGCCTCACTCTTCAGACTCGGAACAGAGACCCGTATTGCTCGAAGTGCTTAAGGGGTTCAGTATTAAGCTATACAGCTGATCGAGGCCTTTCAGTCTAAAGGAGTGTGTCATCTTTGTCTTCCCCGTAAGGGATAAAGACGTGAGTGTATGTATGTTTTATGGGTTAGTGACTGTTGACTGTAGAAATTTATAAAAATCATCTCTTTAAAACTGAATTTTTACTTATTGTGGAAATTTTCAGCACATTTTTGGACGATGAAACTGAGCAGGTTTCGTCAAATACAAATAGCAAAAATCACAGATGTCGTAAAATATTAAGCGATTCATCTTTTAGGCGGCGAGCTAATAACCTGTCACAATTTGAATCTCAATTCTATCATTAAGCCTATCAGCTGAACATGGCCTATCAGTCTTTTAAGACTGCTGACAGAGCCACCACGAAGAAATATGCGTGATCAGATGAATGAAAAAAAATATTTTACTCCTTCATACAAATTAATTGATCAGATAATCGCTCTTAGCATGGGAAAATGATTAATTTTTCTATTTGGTTTATATTTTGATGGGAATGCCCAGTACCATCCAAACATGCAGTGAAAATTTTCATAACGAACATAAGTTCGCCACGTATATCGCAAAACGTGAATTGTTCCAGTCCATTAATTAAATTAACTTTAATTATACCGACATTGTATGTGGAATATAAACATACCTACTAACATTTAATAATGCTCTAACGCAAATAGATTTCAATGCTCCGTAGCGTCGTAGCACTGTCGTAGCTCGTAGGCCACTCACGTAGCACGCCTACGAGCTACGACGCTGAATGGAAATTTCTTTAGCTATTTCGCCTTCATTGGATGTTGAGTGCATATTAAAAGTTTAGACGAAATCGCTACTTATGTAAAGTATTATATGCAGTATAAAAATTACATTAACCAAAAACGTGTAAATTAACATACATATGTGTATTACTTCGGACTGCCTGGTGTTTCAAAAATAAACCTCTGCTTTTAAGTTATGTTATTTTTGACAGTATGGTCATAGTCGTCAATCAGGAATAAAATTATAAAAAAAAGTCACTCACATTGTAAATATTTTTTTATGTATGGGATTTTAACAAAGAACTAGTCAGTGTCAAAAACTCAAACGCCTAGAAAAAATGTTTCTTTTAACTAACTTATGGAAACAAACTTATAAAAAAGTTGTTTTGCATGTCACCGCCGTCGTCGACGTCGTTTCGTCAACTTTATTGATTCCAAAGTTCAAAGCCCTTTTTATAGAACCCTTAGGAATTATTCCTAACTAATATTAAAAATACCAATATAAGTTTGTTGCTTTGTAACGTCCTTACAGTTAAACACTAAACCAGTCTCTATGCAATTTAATTTACATATAGTGGTATGCAGACCAAAGATAGTAGTATAGGTATAATCAAGTTCTTTCATATATAGTGTAATCGAAGAAAATACATGGAATGTGCCTGTTCTTCTCTTCCATAGTTTATAAAAGTAAATTAAAACAGGGAAAGGCTTTTCACCTTTAGATTTCTTTTTATAGGTGATGGGGCATTCTACCTCGTAAAGGATAAAAACTTATATCTTTATTTTGTTGTCGAATTTGAAAGTCTGTCGATGTCCGACTGTTTACGGCTGCACTAAACTGATGCAGACAAACATAGGTTGTTTTTACATATATTTTAAAAGAACACAGGCGGAACTGCGGACGAAAGCTAGTAATTTATACACGTCAAGAGCAGGGGTATAATAAACTATAACAGCTCATCGAAAGTTGCCCGATTTCGTTTTCACTTTCACCAGCGATCGCGTGCCGGCCTTGCCTGTAATCACTAAATCAATATTATTCAACAGAACACCTCCAATCGAATTCGTTTTGGTACCTTGTAATTTTTTACCCTCGACGAAAAAACAATAGATTTGACGTATCTATCTGTGTGTGGCATCGTATCCCGTGGGAACTGGTTTTGATTTTGCTGGCCATGGCTGTTATAAAACATCTCTAATGAAATTTGTTTCCCTACCACTTTGTAATTTGAACCGCCGTGGTAAAAACGACAGGTTTGACGTATCTGTTTGTGTAAGTGTCTCTGTGTGACATCGTATCCCGAATGAACCGATTTTGATTTTGCTAGCCTTGGCTGAACTTGAACACTTTCAATTAAATTTGTTTCGTATCTCTCTGTGTGTGAGTTTTTCTAAAAACGAGTTTGAGCCTCTAATAAAGTTAAATTGGAACATATTTATTTGTCATGGTTTTCTAAATTAATGGTACTTAGAAAATCTTGCACGTCTTCATTAACTGTAGTGCTTCTTTTAGATATGTTCAAATAAACAGAATGTTTTGGAATAGTATTTTTAGTAATTGCAAACTTGTATACGGTGTTCAAAAATTATTATTACCTTGTCTTTTCTGATCATCAGGATTAAAAAAGCACCACTTTCATATTGATTAATACCTTTTAATTATGTGGGTTCGGCTTAAACTAATTGGACTATTTTGGTCTTTAAGCTCAAATTTGCAGGTAATCCACCCAATATATAAGTCACAAATGGATAGTTATTTGTAACTGAAAAGTTAGTTTTATTGCGGCATAAATATATTAATCAAAAATGAAATTCATATATTCGACTTGGTATTTCTCTTTGAAGTAGGTGTATTATCACTTTTCTATCCTTCACGGGATACGTTGAACTAACAGTCCTTTTTTTAAAGGCGGTTAAAAATGAAGGCAAATCACAAAAGAGTTTCGTCGAGCTTGATAAGTCATTCGGTCTAAATATAAAACGGTTCAATACAGTGGGCGGTCGAAAGTGTCAGTGGTTACATTAAGTAAGTCCTTTTTGCACATGGAATAAAACACTAGGAAAATCTGAAGATTTGTTTTAAAAATACATAGTCTGTGTGCAAGTTGCTTCCCTTTTCGTGCAGATTTATAAAACAAATCAAGAGAAAGGCTTATGAACTTAGGATTCCTCTTGAAGGCGATAGGCTAGCAGCCTGCACTATTTTAATCTCAATTACACCACAAAGCCATATAGGTGAACGTGGCCTTTCAGTTTTGGGCTCCGTCTACACCGCAAGGATTATAAACGTGATATATATGATTTGACCAGACCTAAAGATGATGATGACCCTACTAAAAGTACATTACAATAGAAAAAAAAAGCACCATGTAAGGATACTAAAAGCACTTAGTTCCCAGGAACGTGGGTAAGCTCGCCGGCAGACAGATTGTCGCCCACGTTATATTGACCCGGCTATATTTAGACCGCTCGCGATTCAGGGAAATTGCTTCGATTCAGCCAGAAACTATAGCCTGGGAATTGTTATGTCTAACTTTACAATCGACTTATGTTAATAACAAATATGTAGGTCATAAATCAACAATACGTATATTAACCAGAGCAGGGGAATTTATTTGGCTTGCAAAAATTAATTTGTTAAACCATTTTCGAAAAATTGTTAATAGTACTATACTAGGTACTAGCTATTTTTCCTGTGACTGTGATTTTTATGCGCGAAACAGGTTATATAATGAATGAATCTCTCTCACCTCCCCTAGACTCCGTTCCATTCATACGATTATATGTGCTACAAGCAACTTTCTTTGCTCATCAACTACCAGGCGAACTCGGGCTCTCCCAGCCACACACCAGACGCCAGAATTATAACAGAAAAACACAGGAGATAAATAAATAAATAAATATATACCGGACAAATAACACAGATTGAATTAGCCTCGAAGTAAGTTCGAGACTTGTATTACGAGATACTAACTCAACGATACTATATTTTATAATAAATACTTATATAGATAAACATCCGAGACCCAGGCCAATCAGAGAAAGTTCGTTGCTCATCATGCCCTGGCCGGGATTCGAACCTCCTCGGGAAGATGAAGCTTGTGTATATTTTTCCTGGCTATATAACGCAGTGACTCTTCTTCTTTGTCCTCGCCTCTTCCCGTTACGCGGGGTCGGCTTTCCTAATCTTAAGGCGCCATTTCTTCCGCTGATACGCGTCGTCAGTTGACAGGCCCAACTCTTTCATGTCTCTCTGGACATTTGACATCCAGGTTGTTAGGGACCTGCCTCTCCCTCTCTTTAACGTAGCCATGGAAAGGCACTTCTTTACAGCGTGATCTTCGGGTCTACGCATTACATGTACAAACCATGTTAGTCTGGATTCTTTGAGCTTCTCGGTTATGGGTGCCACCTTGAAACTGCCCCGTATAAGCACGGCTATATAACGCAGTGACATGGTTGGTAAATTGGTGTTGTCGTTTAAGTGCGTCGGTGGGCGTATACGGCCCACGTAATTGGGGGGTTTGCTGCCCTTTTCGCTGTTTATATCCATTTTACGTCGCACTCAGACCTCACGGCTATTTGGAACTGGAGATGTTCAGTGTGTTTTCCACTACCATTACTAACGGCCCGTACTTTAATTAGCGTTAAGCGTATTTTTGGGTTGAATGTGTATTAAAAAAACACATGTACTAAACATTTGATGGAAACTCTCTCCCATCTTGGCGTGTTCTTAGTTCCACCCTATACTATGGGACCTAAGGTCCATATTTCGACACTCTTTCCACCTTGTCCAGACCACAGCGTCTTCAGTTTAAGGACTATTGGCTCGCATATTTTCTTGAGCGAAATCGTATTTATAAAATCGAAATCGATGTCGTATGTATAATTTTTCCTAAACATTTCTTCGTTTAATTAGTTTATAATTCTACTACTCGCTTTATTAATAGTGATTGAGAACCTTAGTACTAATGAAATAATTAATTAGCCATAATGACAAACACAAACAGTAAACAACCTATTTTCAACCCCATAAAAGCCCAATTTGGCGGGCCTCTTAGGACGGGGCAAGATAAAAATAAATAACGTCCGCAAGTTCCATTATCGCATTTAATTGGCGTTTTTTGTATAGTATAGTTAACCTTTAGAGTAATATGATTTTCCTTCCAGCAAGAATTAAGTATGAATAATATGGTTTCTCAAAACACTTAAAACTTACTTTGAGACTAGCTAAATCTGATGAGTGAGTAAACTAAAGAAAAGTACTAAGAAAATATGAGTAGTTATTATTTTTCTCAGTAAAGTGCTTTTATTATAAAATATTTATTAGTTCAGCTAACTATCGATTGAAACTTTTGAACCAAGACGTACGTAACCGTTATTATACGTTGTTTGCATAAAGCTTCGATAATATCAGGTATTGATGTCCTTGAAATTGAAATGTTATTATTCCATGATTCCATCATTAAGCCATACAGCTGGTCTTTCAATCTTTTCAAGACTGTTGGCTTTGTCTACACCGCAATGGATGAGATGTTACTTTATTTTAACATTTTTGTAATGAACTTAATTTCATATAACTTTTGACTCTTCGATTTATCGATTATTGTTCTAAATAACGAAAAAAAAAACATTGAAATAACTAAAAAAAAACATGGTGTAGTATTTTACACCTTTACATAAAAAAAAAGTATGTAGTAAGTTGTGACTCAGAAACCTGTCCATAATATTCTGTAAGGAAAGAATCCCGGTAAAAATAAAATCTATGGTACACTCACAAGAAAACTAGATACATATATTCATACTCGTATACAATCTCTTATGGGGAAGCCAGAGCGAACAGTCTTGAAAAGACTGCAAGTCCACGTTCAGTTCAACTGTATGACTTATGATGGAATTGACATTCAAATAGTTACAGATTGCAAGCCCATCGTCTAAAAGAAATATCCTAAGTTTATTATAAACAGGAATGAGTAAAGTTATTCAGACTTTCAACAAAGTTGTGGTCACTAACTACCCTCGACCCTCAACTATGTAAATGATCCTTATCTTATTAAAATATCTTAGTTACAAGGGCTTGTAGCTAAAAAGGGCACTACTATTAATGAGGGTCTTTGATCGCCGTTTCATTAGCATAGTTTTACTACGAAGTGTGAGGACATGCCCGTGATCAAATTAAAATACGATAAAATCGGGTGGCTTTCGTATCTATCAAGTTAATATATGTTTAATATCACCTTATACTTTATATAAATTTAATACCACGTTATATTTTAGCAATTCCATATGAATAGAGCCTCACAGTCTTACCGAACCTTAATCTCATGATGAAAGATAAGAAAGAAGTTATTTCGTGTCATAAACAGACTTGTCAAAGAAATCTAAGGCAAATAAATATTTTTTGTCATGCAAATGTAAAAAACAATTAAGTAAACGATTAAGTTGGAATTTTGACTTGTTTTATTGACCCAGCTTCGCGGCTTAGTAATCATTATGATATAACTAGCTTTTACCCGCAGCTCCGTTTGTGCGAATTAAGCGCCACCTACAAATACAGGTTTTTGCAAATCCCACAGAAACTAGTTTTCACCGGGATAATAAACAAACTTACTTTCGCAATTAGAATATTAGTTTAGATTTACACAGTTTCAAAGTGATAACAACTATTCTAAGTTTAACCAAAGTTTTTTTTATGGCGTTATGCGCTTTGGCGCTTCAAACTGAATGTAAGTAGGTACTTGCAGCGTCAAAGCCTCCATGAAAATTGAAACTTATAGTTTCGCAAATTTCCGACAGAGGGCGTGCTGAAGTTCTGCTACTTGCTACTAGATGGCGCGATAACTACGTTGCAAGTTGTATTCTTTATTTTACAGATTTCCTAAGTTTTATGAATTGCTTGCTATAAAAACAAATTATTAAATTAATTTATTTAAGTTTATGGAATTTATTTCCATTTTGTTTCAGCCTTCGAAACACAACAATTCAATAAGAAAGTACGAAAATATTGAAAACTTTTTTTTTTAGATATTGTTATCACTTCATTTTATAACATCGCCTATCTTCTCTGTCTGTATGTGCTAATCCCGGAAAATTGTGGTCAAATTTTGTTCCTACTTAAAATTATGTAAATTATCTTTAAATTTATAAAGCCGGTGTAATTACAATAAACGTAATAAATCGAACTAACAAAGATCATACATACACATACATGTAATCACGTCCATTTCCTTGCAGGGTAGACAGAGCCAACAGTCTTGAAAAGACTGATAGGCCACGTTCAGCTGTTTGGCTTTATAATAGAATTCAATAGGTATTATAATTTAGAAATATTCAACCTTACCTCCAGCTAAGCCTTTTTAACCAAACCATCGTCTCTTTGTCGCTAACGAAAAATACACCGCACCCCCCGTTCAACCCTAGTGACGCAACTGTTTGCGAAAGTCATCGATAACAAGATACATCGACAAAGGACGTCCCTGACCCCTCCACGCGAGGTCGCGAGGTCAGGGTTACCTGGTGAATCAGGTAGGTTATGTAACTGATTTGAGTGCCCTTATAGGCAGTCATATAGACCATGGTTATCTAACATCTGCAAGGACCGAATGAAAAGCAAGAATCTATACTAATATTATAATGCTGAAGAGTTTTTTGTGACAAAAAAAGGTGCATTACGTGCCCGTTTAAAACCTGTATTCATTATAAATAGGCCACGTTCAGTTGTACGGCTTATTGTTTTGTTTATTTGATTTCAATCATTGAAATAATAATACATAGAGTCTGAAATCCGCAAATGCTCCTTCTTCCAGCAGGAACTTGGTAAAATTTTAAACCTGTTCCTCGCTTCGCATCATGCTTTTAATTCGACCACCACCGCTTTGCAATCTATGAGAATCTTTTATTAAAGTTGAATTAGTTTACTAAGCAAAGCCAGGTCAACACACAAGCCCATCATATCTAGAATAACCTGATTTCAGTCGGATTTAAGTTCCAGCAAACATTAATACTAGCTGAATTTGGCACTGTCCCAGAATAACGTTTTTGTGTACATTTCATCAAACAAGCGAGATAAAAGTAGATTTTGTTACATACCGAAATTTCTATAGTTTATGATACTTTGTTGTTACTTTAGAAATTGTATAGCTACACGTAATGAGATAAGAGATTAGAGATTGATTAATGGGGAAGAATATTAACTGAAAGAAATGAGTTAATTACGAATGTAATGTAATTGTAATGTACTCCTTTGTTGAACAATAAAGTATTTACTCACTTACTTACCAGTTTTAATCCAATTAAATAAAATACTTTTGGTAGTTTACTAACACATCCTACTTCCCCCTAATATAAGAAATGCGAAAGTTTGTGAGGGTATATGTATGTGGTTGTTACTCTTTCGCGCAAAATTGATGCCGATGAAATTTAGTACACGGGTAGAACATAACCTGCTGCACACTAATACGAACTTTCATCTTAAAATTCCCACGGATTACCATGCTCCGGGGTGCAACTAGTTCCATAGATAAAATTAATAGATTCAGCGACAGTTAAAATTTTAGACATACCACTTGCCATAATTGTCGTCTCGTTTTTAAAGAGCTCGCTTAGTTACTTCTTCTTGCTGTTTTTTAAACTAACATTTCACTTACTCTGCTCAACTAAGCCTCACAAACGTGGAAGTTATGTCAAACTTACTCCAATCATAGAAGTGGGTGACCTATTAATATCAAAACCAGTAATTGAACCGTCATGTAATATGCAAATGATCAAGATGTTACAAGTTTATTACAAGAGTATGTGGTTCCACATCAAGGGTGATATTGAATTCCTAATACATTCATACTCAGAGCGTTTGCGGTCGACCGGTTATGGTGCCCGAATAAAAATAAGCATGGTTTAGGTTTCGTCTTTAGTGCACCCTAGACTGCATATGCTAGCTATACTAGCTAATGTTGAATCTCCAGACCCCATTTTAGGCAGGCGTTGCTATGTCAATCAGGTTTTCCCATAGTTTTTATTAGTTAGTTTTTATATAAATAGATAGAGAAAACAAAAGGACATTTTATTTTTATGATGGTGCTATAAATTAAAACAAAATTACTGTAACTACAGACATGATCCATCTCAATTAGTAGTTAGCTTCGTCTGTCAAAGCCGTCTGAGAGCTATTACCCTTGTTGTCCAATGTTGCCAATAACTTGTAGTTTGACTACGAACCTCTATATTCTGTCATTGATAGACTATTTGTAGTAGATTCTGATTGAAGTATAGATTTCCTAAACCATTGGTATTTACTTCTCGAATAACTGTCTAAGATATTGTAATAATTGCTTACGTAAGTTTATATATTAATATTAACTTATTAAAAACGTGAGTAATAATACAAAATGCAAAGAAATATGTTTAACATTTTTGAAAGAATCAAATGTTTTTGCTTGATAATGAATATTGTAGCCTCTTCACTGATTTTATTCAAATTTGAGGTAAATCTATTCAGGGAAGAAACAGTAAGTGAGTCTAAAATGAACCAACATGAATAATATACTAAAATCATTTCGTTACATGTACACAAAGTTTGCAGTGGATTCGTTGATGAATAGTTACAAATATTAAGATAATAGAGTAGAGAAAGAATCATGTCGTAAATCTTGCATTGAACAAAGGTGGTCCAATATAAGGAGAGACTTATGGAACCGGGCCAAAATAAACTGCTCTGGTGCAAATTAACAAGGAGACCCGACCCCACGTAGGTGTGGAATAAGGGAAGGAGGTAGAACTTTAACATCCAAATATTGCTAAATCAACTTGTTAGCCTATTTTAATGATTAAGAAGACCTATGTCATTTTGTTACTTGTGTTTATCAGTCTTGATGTTTTTCTGTATTCATAAATTAGTAAAAAAAAATCAAGATCGCAGATTTCAAATTGTTGTACAACTTTCTACTTATCAAAATTTTATCACGCGCAGTTCATTTTATCGGTAGTCTTAACAAAGCTGCACAAGAGTAGACCATTTCACATCGCACAATAGCTCTGAATATAATAAGTCACACTCGAGTCACTTGAGTTTCGCGGGAACAATGGTGGAGTGGAGCGAGGCTTGCTTTTGGGTCAGATATTTGATTATTTTTCGTGATTTAAGTGACAAAGTGGTAGGTTGATGGCTTGTTCGCTACTTCAGAGGATTTCGGTTCAATTACCAGTCAAATTCGAGTAATGGAAAATTCAATACAAGTAAATTTAATTTTTGATGAACTGAAATTACTTTAGACCCTATGCCTTAACTGGCATCTGGCACCAATCATGCAAAAATTCGATTGAACCGTATCAAGTTCTTGAACCGTAAACGTTACATTTCAGAAGAACCAGAAGTTAAAGTCGAAATTCGAAAAAGTACCGCTAATTTGCCGTCTGGCGTAAAACAAAACACTGAAACAGTACAGGTACAAAATTAGCCATAACAAAGGCCAAAGCTAACCAAGTTATGTCGAAACATCGCACTGTTTTCAATTAAAACCGTACAGCAGACGAGGCAATAAAATAAAAACCAACCGCAGTTTCGGTACAAAACATTGTACAATTCTGTAAGCGGCCATTTATGAATAACTGGCAAAATTTGAGTGACATAGGTTTATTTGTATTATTACGCCGTGGGGTTCTTTGCACTTTAAATAAATATATACTGAAGAAATTACACAGAATGGGCTTAACCCAAAGTAAACTCGAAACTTCTATTATAGGTTACTTACTTGAGGAAACAGTCTTCAACATCAATACATATATTTTAAATAATCACATATATTACCCGGGCTAATCAAATCATTGGGCTCTCATTAAAACCCTACGGGGATTGAACCCAGGATCCGCGGCTCCGAAGCAGGACCAAAACCTTTGCGCTAAACTGGCCTTTAAATTAGAAAAGAATAGAAAAAGTAGCTTCGAAATCATTAGCAAAAAAGATCCCCGTAGCAAAGACAATACGTCATCCCCGCAAATCACCTGGGAAGTACCTTGGTTGGAATTGCAGATAATATAATTCATACCTAGAGGTCGGGAGAACCCCAGGGACTTATTGAACATTTATGTGTTTCAAACAAGTTTTGAGCATCTGCAGGCGCAAGCCATTTTAGGTTTAAAATGTGGAACCACGTTTTAGAATTGTGCGGCGATTTTAAACTTCGAACCTCATTTTAAAATATCGCCGGTGATTTTAAACTTGGAACCGTCTTTTATTGATTTTTGGTCCAAGTGAAAGAAAAAAACAATTCAATTAGGTTTTTTTATGTCAATATTTGAATGAAGCAGTACCACAATAGTCAGAATATGTTTCTTTTGTATCTTATTTTATTATTGTCTATATCTTAAGACACGTAGTCTTAAGATATAGACAAGTTTAAAAGAGTTTAAAAATTATAGAACCGTGATAATCATTAAGCAGTTCTAAAAACTGCCACCAATAAATAAAATTTTATCTCCAAATATTTATTGACAAAATTTATATTTACTCCTCTACCTTCATGTTACTCGGTAGGAAAGGAACATCAATGTTCATTTGACACGATTTCAAAATAAAATGTCCCTCTTTGCCATTCACCCTGTTAGCCGACCGCCATTAATTCAATATTCCCCTAATTTCCACCAGGGTAAGATCGGAATTCAAATCAAGGGTATTAATACAGCAAGGAAGAACTTTTGATATTAAGTTTCCTGTTAAATTCGTCCAACGTATATATTTTTTACTTCTTGTACCAGTTCATAAAGAGCCGGTGATGTAGAGTAAAAAGTCTTTAGAATTTGTAACGATAACTGAACTCTTACTACAGTTATCAAATCCCTTAATGATGAAATACAAGTAAACTTGTGATAGAGCATCGCTGGTTGAATCGATAAGGTAGGACCTGGTCAAAACGCGGTTGCGCATAAAGGCACCGGTTCGAATCCCACAGCGGCCATGTAAGTACCAATGACTATTTTCGAAGTTATGTACATTAGTTTGATAACTAACCGATTTTCTTACGGTGAGGGAAAACATCGTGAGGAAACCTGCACAATCAGGCAAACTGGATGTGTAACCATATGATCCAATACGGGTTAGGTTCCCCTGCAAAGGTTACGGAGGTCAGATGGGAACCGCTTCGTGTAAAAACCTGACTCCCCCAAACCAGGATCCATGGTCAAGAGCTTACCCCAGGCTCCTCTCCAGAGTGGTGATGCAACCAGGACTATAGCCAGGGAGAAGAAGGAGACAAATAGTAAAGCCAGACCTAAATACATACATACATACATACATAAACTCACGCCTCTTTCCCGGAGGGGTAGGCAGAGACTACCTCTTTCCACTTGCCACGATCCCTGCATACTTCCTAGACCTAAATATGGTATAATTATAACAAAGTACAGTCACATATTTCGAAAAGTAACGATGAAATCCTTCAGAAAAATAATTACTTCCCAATCCAAACTAATATTATAAATGTGAAAGTAAGTTTGTATGTTTATTGTCGCTTTTTGTAGATAGTGCTAAATTCACGCGGGCGAAACTGCGGGTAAAATCTAGTAAATAAAAGGTCAACGACCGTGTCGACAATAATTCAATTCGCAATTCCGATGAAATGTTATTGATACAATTCTTCTACTTCTATGTAAACACAGCCTAACATTTAGTGGAAACTCTATGAAAACAGTTCCTGGAACCACGCTCAAATGTCGGGAAATTTGAAACTTTAAGTTTCCATTTCTCAGTATTCGTGGGTCAGATGCGATGCTTACGGAGAAACCTTAATCGATGTTCTAATTCTCAGAACTGTAAATAGTATAAGTCATAGACGAAATATTCATTTAAATCTTTCGCTCTCTTTTCATAATAAATTGAAACTAGGGACTATCTTTTCTCAGAAAAATTCAAATATTACGAGTATAGTTCTTTTTACATAGACTGAGTACGCTTAAAAAGACTTTTTTGTCATGAAACCAACGCGGCACTATTAACTTGATATTGCTGTATAATCTGTGGTATTATTTCCCGCCAGTTCTGCCTCTCGATTTTTCTAAGACCGTCCGTTCCGGTGAAATATGAACAAAAGAGATTTATTACCCGAGCGGAGGTGGAAATTTGATTTTGTGAGATAAATCCTGAATGACCCTTTGTTTTTGCTGGTTTACAAGCTATTGGGAACGCCAATTTACTCGTCTGTTATATTGAACCAGCTGAATTCTCCTCGTTCGAAACTTTTATTTATTTTCATCTACATAGTTTCATACAAAAAATGATGATTGACTCTCTTTATAATTAAATGCTGTTTGATGATAAGGCTTTTTGAAAGGTAAATAAATACCTATATACGCTGTATACTTTAGGGTCAAAACATAAACAACTGATTACCTGCATAAGGTAATTAGGGAGCGCCAGGGAGATAATAATTACTTAAATTTACTTAGAAGAGTACATACATAGAGACACTTTAATTATACCCGTACTCTATACTTGTATATTGGCAATACATTTGTAACTTATTAAATCCAAATCAAATTACAAACTCTGATTACAAAGATTAAGTACGGTACGCTAAGTAATTCTACGCGTAGGTACAACAGTTCCACTGTCTACGTAACCCTAAAAGAATAAGGTCAAAATCACACTTAAGAAGGCGATATTTTAAGAGCTCTGTATAACGACCGCAGACGGAAATTCAGAAATAAAACATTTATTTCCACCATTACTGCGAAAAGTTCAAGCATTTTATTGAACAACAAAGTATGCGGGGTAGCGTTACAAAGTGGACTTTTGCAAGTACTTGCCACACTAAAGTGGAAATATAGTGTTATATATATTTATATAAATGTCGTCCATCGAGAGCGTGATGCGCAGAAAGGCACAGGTTCAAATCCGACGTCGGCCATGTACCAACCATGGAAATAGATATAAATGTAAATACCATATTCTGTAGTATCAAGACTTGGACTTACTTTAGTGCTAGCTCAGTGATATATATTTTTTTTTATGATAATAAATGAATATAGAATCCTTGTGAGATACCTTACATGTAATGTAAAAGTAATAAAAGTTGTCCATTAAGATCCAAAAGTTTCTCATGACCTCATGTCACGAGATTCCTTAACAACAAAGAGTGACTACCGTGACGGTATGACATCATTACCAATGATTCCTTTTTTTCAAAATTCTGAAGCGTACAAATCCTTAGTTAGCTACATTCATAATCAATCTAGATTAAGCAAAAATAAGATCGTGGCAAGTGTAGTCTCTGCCTATCATTCCGGGCCAGAGACGCGATGAGCTCATATGTACAAACCCTATACATAAAAATGTCTATTCCAGATGCGACGATGGTGGAGGCGGCGCGGCGACAGGCACCGGCGGCGGTCGGACGGCGTCGCTGCGACTCGCGAACGGTCGGGTCGCGGCGCAGTCGGCGGAGCAACTACCGCACTCGCCGGCCGACTGCGCCTCTGTGCGGATCTCTATAGACAACACCAACACATGCTGCACAGACTCGCTCGTCACCGCCCTGGACGACGAGACATTATTACTGGGTAAGTAAACCTTTTTAGTATAAGGTTTTAAACAGGAGAAACATCATAGTTGTGGCGTCATCTCTACACCACACGTCACAACATCTAATCACACAACAACTGCCAGTCATCACGAAGAAATTGACGCGCTCAACCAATAGCAGCGAAGAATCTTAATAGCGCAAACAAAGATTTTATGTATTAGACCATAAATACAACCTCCGACTCAACATAGTTGTAGCTGCGGCTCCCCAGGCTCAACATCTAGCCTGGCGGAAGATCTTCCCTTTGGTGGTGATCAAGCCGAATCATCGCTTCCGCTACATACTTTTAAAGTGTTTTGGAACGAGCATTCGACAAACGGACTGACTGGCTGTCGGACGGCATCGCATCGTCTCGCGAAAGATCCGGGCGCGTATTCGTAAATTAAAATTTAAGGAGCCTTGTAAACGTACAAGGCTCCTTTAATTTTAATATAATAGATTCGAGATAAATAGGCCTTGTTGCCAATGCTTGCGCCTAGAGTTTTTAAGCTGTCGGTAAAAAAAGTTCTTAGAAAAAAATATGTAAAAGTTATAGGAGATTCGAAAACTTTCAACCTCAACAGAAAAAATAATATGAAAATATTGTAAAAAAAACCTACCACAATTATAAAATAGAGTCGGCTACTACTTCACGAAAATTTTCCAGATTAAGCATAGCAACGAACCAAAAAAAATTGATAAGCGGACAGGTAAATAGTCATAAAATTAATCTCGTCGCTTAGAGCTAATACACGTATTCCTCGGTGTCTCGACGATGATCAAATAAATATAGCGAGAACCGCAAGATTTGAATGTGACACCTGCAGGAAAAGTACATAATACGGCGCTAGTTAGACGATGATAAAACTCAATGACTGCAATCATGAGTAGATCATTATAGAGGGATTTTCCGTCCACATGACTGAAATTCTTAAGAAATATCTTTTTTTAAAACCGAGGAGGAAAAATGGAAACCCTACTTATCTATTTACCTTTTAGAAACTGTTGGCTTTGCCAACCCAGTTCTTGGTCGAATATAAAAAGAATGAATACAGTTTTTTTTCATACCTTTCATTCATTGTCATCATTATAATTTTAGCGTTAACTTGTCCCTGTTGCGTTCGATTCTCTCTGGACTCTGGATTGGGTAAGGTTAATTAATATACGAAAAATTCCTGTCTGATGTCGCAATCTTTGCGGCGGAACGTGTAATCCATAGTATTGTTACACATTCAGCTACCTGAATGTGCAACATTGCTTACGATGTTTTCTAGCTATAGAAGCACCATATTAAAACATCAGTCAACAATCAATCTCATATCTCAGAAAAAAGTTATTGGTATACCGCCGCAATACGATTTGAACCGCATTACACTTTTTTATTCAGACATCTTAACCGTTGGACCACCTACGCTCATCACCTTTCGATCATTGTGATACACTGTAAATAAATCGTGCTCTTTTTATCTTCATGTCATTTGTAGCCTCATCTTATACGAGTATTTATGCCTTACATGAAATATTTTGAATATTTTCAAAGAAACTAGATGATCAATGAAAAAGTAACGAGAAAAACGACAATGAAATGGTTTTATGTTTATAAAGATGATATAATTATAAGGTCTTCATCCCTTACGGGAGAAAGTCAACAATATCGAAAAGACTGAAAGGCCATGTTCAGCTGGCTGACTTACTGAGGAGTTAAATATGACTAAGATATGACTAAGTAAATTCCTCATGATCCTACTAATATTCTAATGCAAGTATTTGTGAGTTTGTCAGTATGGATTTTTGTTACTCTTTCACGCAAAAACTACTGAACCGATTACGATGAAATTTGGTATGTAGGTAGCTGAAGACCCAGAATAACATATAGGATACTCTTTATTCCGGCGTTCCCACGGGATTGATAGAGTTTCCATGCGGACGAAGTCGCGGGCGGCCTCTAGTATAAAATAATATGAAGTATCTATAGTAGTCAGGTTATCAAAAATGAACATACATGGTTAGGTACACTTTTCGCGTTTTGAATAAAAATAGCTGTGAAACAAAATTGCAACTAGAGACGCCTTTCTCTCCAGGAGCAAATTATGCCAAATGTTTAAAAATTTAACATTGACCATGAATTGGGTAGATGCGGCGCGCATGCCGCTCCGCCCGCCTCGGCATTTTCAGCGTGCAGTCTAACCCCGACCCAGCCAGCGCGCTGTCATGCCGGCCGCTCCACACCAGGGAGCGATACAACGCGAGTGAAGTGTTCCATTTTCAAATTCAAATTTCGAATTGTTCCTGAATGATGTCGCGATTCAACCATCATGTTCGTACTATCCATAGGGTGACGCTTTACTAAAATTAAATGTTGTCTTGTATGTTGTGAAAAGTTTGTGGCCAGTAACAATGCTAGTGTTTTAACGGAACAATAATATAGGTAATTAATTTTAAATTGGAATGGTGTTATGCATGTTTTACTAATCGGCAAAAGTGGGTTATATGTCTGACTTTCGTATGCCAAATAGGCTATCGGAAGCAACTTTGGTGCCAACATAAATTTTCTAGCTTTAAGATGTATAGCCTGATCCAAGTTTTGTGTTACATATTTTTGTAACCCAGCGCTAAGTAGATGATGTCCTGATTTAGTACGTAGGAATAACCAACGCATTTTATTTGCTGGATTTGTCGAATTCCACACCGCCGACACTCAATAAATACTCAAAACAGAAACAAAAGAAAACAGGTAGTTAATAGGTATTTTTAAAATGTAATGAACCTTCCACATAAACTCATAAATGCTCATATAACGATTTAAATAAGTAATTACTTTATTTGCTTTTAAAGTATTATACGTCTTGGGTAATCACTTACACAGCGTCCGTATAGTGATAAAATACAATGAAGTCATCACCTTATAGTCATAATAATAAACTTCATTATAACAAAAAGTTCCAAATTAATATACGTGACTTACGAAGTTTAAAAAAAAATCATTACAAATATTATGTTTTATCTTTATGAAAGCAAAATGAATTAATAATTATTATTTTAGATAATTAAAAATTAATTAAATACATTGATACTACCGACATAAAAAAAATTAAATTGAAACTTAATTTTGTTTATTTCTTTTTTTTATATGTGAAAACTGTTATGTAACGGAAAAACATAAGAACAAAACGAAATAAATAAAATATTTTTTACATATTTTATAGTGCAAGTCAGGGTGTCAAGATGGGAGTCGCTTTGTGTATTACACATAGCGACTCCCATCTGACCTCCGCAACGTTTATAGGAGAACCTAACCCATATTGGATCAATCATGATAACACATCCAGTTGCCTGAATGTGCAGGTTTCCTTACGATGTTTTCCCTCACCGAAAGAGCATCGGTTAGTATTCAAACTAATGTACATTACTTCGATAATAGTCATTGGTACATGGCCGAGGTGGTGAATTCGAACCTGTGCCTTTCTGCGAATCACATTTTAACCGGGCACCTTATCGACTCCACCATCGACTCTCTTTACTTTGTAAACTATTTATTTTAAATATACCATGTCCAATCGAAAAAATGAAGTAAAAGATTATTTTAATTCATTTGCTAT
Source organism: Amyelois transitella (assembly GCF_032362555.1). Lineage (NCBI taxonomy): Eukaryota > Metazoa > Arthropoda > Insecta > Lepidoptera > Pyralidae > Amyelois > Amyelois transitella. The sequence continues at coordinate 6,451,715 of NC_083522.1, read as the reverse complement.
AGAAATTGTACAGAAATATAAATTATGGATTTACTTTAATTACTAATTGTTCCACGTGAACCTATCTCATGGTAAAGGTATTTTTTTTCAATTCTTGTCTTAAGTGAGAGATCTCTTGCGAGGTAGACAGAACCAAGTCCATCTGTATGTCTTAATGATGGAAATGAGATTAACATAGTGACAGAAATGCAACAAAAATATTAAATGTTATTGCTGTTAGAATTATTGCTTCCGAGTTTATTTATTGAAATAAATTATACATACATTATGGCAAATACATCATTTTACAATCACATCCACCAATTGTACCGACAACATGGCTAACCACAAATTACTGTTAAAGTTTACACGTAATAAAAACATCATTTACATTTATGCTTGTTATATAGCATTTAAATACATAGATCTAAAAACAAAAAACAACTATCGAAGTCTTCTCAAACCTGTTCCCATTTTGTTTCCTCACAAATTTTCGGCTTGGATTGGATTGTCATATCCAATCCAACTATCCATCCAACACGGAATATATGTATGTGATTTAGAAATTGGCAAAAAAAAACCTAACTGGTATTTCACTTATTCTACAAGATCCAGTACTCAATACACTCGTATCACGATACACTCATGTCTCGAAAATAGTGAAAGGCCGTGTTCAGCTGAATGGTTTAAAATGGATTGACGTTAACAATCTGTGCCGTGTGGTTCCCGTCACCAACACAAAAAAGAATAGGACCACTCCATCTCTTTCCCATGGATGTCGTAAAAGGCGACTAAGGTATAGGCTTACAAACTAGGGATTCTTTTTTAGGCGATGAGCTAGCAACCAGTCACTATTTAAATCTCAATTCTATCATCAAGCCAAATAGCTGAACGTGGCCATAAGTCTTTTCAAAATTGTTGGGTCTGTCTATCCCGCAAGGGACATAGACGTGACCATTTGTATGTATGTATGTATGTATGTTAACAATCTGCACAGTGTGACACACATAGAGCGTTGGTGGTCGAATCGGTAAGTTGCCCGGTTAAAATGCGAGTGGCGCAAAAAGGCACAGGTTCGAATCCCACTTCGTCCATATACCAATGACTATTTTGGAAGTTATGTTAATTAGTTTGAATACTAACCGATACTATTACGGTGAGGGAAAACATCGTGTATAAATCTGCACATTCAGGCAACTGGATGTGTAACCATGATCGATCCAATACGGGTTAGGTTACCCTGTAAGGTTTTTTTTTTAATATGCTTAAGCATTATGTTGGCAATATTTTTCCGAGATAGGGTATTCAAAGTTTTTGTAGACACAGGTCGCGCCGATGGGCACCTACTATTTGATACAGTCACACCCTGTAAAGGTTGCGCAGGTCAGGTCGGAGTCGCTTCGGGTAAAAACCTGACTCACCCAATCCAGGATCTATGGTCAAGGATGCAACTGATACTTAAGCCAGGAGGAAAGAAAGGAGTCTGCATAGTATGTACAGTAAGAGAAGAGTTTCTTCTCTGTTTTTTTCTTTCCTTTTTCGGCGCTTGCACGCTTATCCAAACAGTATCCGTTCAACAAACGTTGAATAACTCTTTGCGCTTCAAAATAAAAAAAAAGAATAACAGGAAATAGAATGTCATTAACACGGAGCTATTCAGATCCCTGTTGACAGTAACAGATCGTCTGTATTCGGAGAATGTAATACGATACTATTTAACATCTGCAATGGCGGCTCAAACTCATATTGAGAGCAACGTCGAAGTTTCTCAACAATATCATCAAAGAAACTGTATTGGTTCGTTTATAAAAGTATACTACGGATTAATTCAATATATTATTACTTTTCGCAATTTTTTCAAATACATATCTGAATTATTGTATATTCTGGTGTACGTAGTGAACGCTTACCGTATAAGTATAAAATGGACAAAGATTTTTTCAAAGTAGGACGCAAGTCGTACTTTAGAATACTAGTGTAGAAGAAGCGCCCGAACAACTTACACTGCAGCATTTTCACTGGAGGTTCATTTACAAAATATACATATCTTCATTTTCATCTAAAACGTGGACGAATGTTATTGCCTACATTCAATAAATTGGTGAAAAGGTAATATTTATATTATAAAAAAATGTCGTTGGATAAAATTCCTCTATTGCGCTCTAAACAACAGCTATCTAGTGCTCGCCCTGAACCACTGTTAAGTTTTGACCCAGCAAACACAGATCTTTCCATACTATTAACTGTTGAAGGTGATATTTTTCGTTACCCATAACCAAATACATAAACTAAAAAATCTTTAAGATTATGTCTTCCATCTGTTTTTTTCTCAACTATTTATTTCCATATTAACGGCCTCTGTGGCTCAGCGGTAGTACGCTTGTCTGTGACACCGGAGGTCCCGGGTTCGAATCCCGGTCAGGGCATGATGAGAAAAGAACTTTTTCTGTGTGTCCTGGGTCTTGGATGTTTATCTATATAAGTATAGTTATAGTTTATTATAAAATATAGTATCGTTGAGTTAGTATCTCGTAACACAAGTTTCGAACTTACTTCGAGGCTAACTCAATCAGTGTAATTTGTCCCGTATATATTTATTTATATTTATTATTTATATTAATATCTATATTTAACTGAAAACCAAATTTCTAAATTGAAAGATGTTTGCCTTTTTTAAAACGATGACTGGCAGTGAATTTAGTACAGCTACAAGTACGACGTTTAAATTTGAAATTAGTGGCATATTTTATTAATGTCATAGAAATTACATATTTACTGCACGACAATTTCATCGTGATATGCAAATTTAATGGTCCGGTAATGTTTGACCAAAGATTATTACCAATTATTGGTTCTTTATCGCCACTTAAAGCCATGATCACATTTTTGCAAAATTCCTATTTCTGACATAATAATTTATAATCGAAATATGTATACGCTCTCTAAATATAAATCTAGGTAACTTTATGAAAGACGCGCTTAACCTTGCATATTATCTCTAAGGAATAGTAAGTAAATTCTAAATACAAACTCTTTTAACATGTTCAGTCAGTTCTCGAAGGATTTTGACGGTAGGTATCTCTTTACTTTACTCTACATTAACATTTTCAGCAAGGATGTGGTGGTAAAGTAAACCACAGAATATGTAGAACAGGTAACTTACAAGTAATGTTGGGAAAATTTATGAGATAACTTTGTATTAAAATATACCAAATAACTTTGTGTTGCTAAAAGCAAACATTTGGATGTAATTTTCATGAAAGGATCAATAACTAATACAGCTTTGCAAATTACTAAACAAGAATACATACATATAACCACGTACTTATCCCTGACGGAGTAGACAGAGCCAACAGTCTTGAAAAGACTGAAATGCCACGTTTAGCCGGATGGCATAATGTTGAAATTGAGATTCAAATAGTGATAGGTTACTAGACCATCGCCTAAAAGAATCCCAAGCCTTGATTTCACTGATTTTTATAACTGAATTTCTGGAAAAACAAAGATCTTTAACCCACTTGAACAACATCAACTTTTTCAAATAAACATATAATAAAATGCTACGCCAAGAATAAGTTCCATATTAATTAACGTTATCCACCGCGGTATTGGTTACAACCACTTGATTCTTGACATCGCTGCATTATTTGCTATTCCCGTCACGTGGCTGTTCGTAAGTACTACATGATTAATTCATGTTTATTAAACGAATTAACTATACCTACAAGTGGGCCATTAGATACGGGCAACATTGTCACAGTCTTGACGCCCGTTGTGAAATCGAAGATATTCTTCTCAAGCCGTGACATTCGTCCAAATTTTACCCAACAAAAGACCGCTCGCCAGTCTCAGAAACGTTTACTTTATAAAACAAAGTCCGAGTACTAATTCAAAGACAAAAGTAACGCGAATATAATGGTTGAAAATAAGACTCGTACGTATTTCTGACAGCGCGAGCCTTGAGTTTTGCTTATTTTATGATGTGTTTGTGAATTGAACAGATAGTTGGCAAAACTAAGCGACAAGACGGGACGCGACAATTATTTTGTATGAAAATAAGATCTTAAAATATCTAAATTCTTGAATGCACTCTGCAATCTTATTTATTTATGACTGTGCAGTTTTCTTATTCTTCGTGCTCCTGACTGTAGCCCCGGTTACATCCTCACCATTCTGGAGAGAAGTCCCGCTGTGACCATGGTTCCTGAATTGGGTGAGTCAGGTATACGCACGAAGCGACTCCCGTCTGACCTCCGCAACCTTGCAGGAACCGTACCCTTACTGGATCATCGTAGTAGCTGCGCTAGGTGAATTAGAATAGAATAGATTTATTTTCAAAATTGGATACAAGGTATCACTTATTGACGTCACATTGGCGACGTCGACAATTGGTGAATCCCTTAATCTTTAAACCCATGGAAAGGACATAGAGTGGTCCTTTTTTTCTAGACTGTCGTTAATCACGCGATACATAAATTGGGTTTGAAAAAAATAATAAACTAAGATAGATCAGAAAATCGGAAATAGTTATCCGGAAACAAAGTTATACCTTCATTAAATCAACAACATTTTTACCTGCGTGTCAAATTAGTTAATGACAAACATCCTCAAATGGAAGCCCGCATTATGTGCAGCTTCATGTGGACTATTAGTCAAATTAGCGTTATCTCTATTAAACGCAGTTATTTGTAACCAGATTGTTGTCTATATTGCACAATATGATTGCATTGGCAAATTACAGGGCATTTGTAAAAAGATTAAACTATGTTGTTTTGTAATGTAAAAATTAAATTAAGGACTATTACATTTTAATTATCTAAATATATGATAAAAATAATAGATTTTTGTGGTCTGTTAGTTTAGTACCTTTAAAAAAAAAACAAAACTACTAAATACATAAAATAAAAAAAATTGTTTCGTTAAAATAGGTAGGCACTTTGACATGGTATTCGTTCGCTAGAAACTCTTTAAAAAACGAGCAAAGGAGACAATTTTAAGAACAGAAATATATGTACATTACTAGCAGCTCCGTTTGCGCAAAACGAAAAACCCCGCTAACTTCCGTCCCGGCAGGAATTTCAGGTAATCCTTTCTTAGTGACTGTCAACATAATAGTAAACTACCTACTAGCCAAATTTCAGTCCGATCAGAACAATATTATCATCCTTGTGTTTTATATATATATCTGTTAATGCAAACACTTAACGCTAAGTTAACATCTGCCAGCGAGTTAAGTCTTCGTCAAAGTTACTCCGGTAGTTCGACGTTATCTTGCAAACATTTCATAGGCTTTCAGTTAAACCGCACTTATCAGACCGGATGTACTGGTTTGAAGCTGTTTGAGATCTCAGCGAATAAGTTGCCTTCCATTTTGTATGCTAGCTTTTGTCCCAGGTTTCGCTCGATGAAGTTATAAGTATAATATATCGTCCTTAGGATGCGGACTGTGGATGGGCTTCGCCGATTTTGATGACATTTGTATGATTATAGTTTTTTAGCCATGATTAAGCGTAAACTTTTTTCTAGATATACTCCCAAGAATTTTTATAGCTAGAGAGTGCAGATATCTTTTCTAAAATACAGTTAACGTAGGTTACGTCAAAGGCTAGGCACCAGTCGACCTTCCGGTTAAGAATCACGTTTATACCGGATTTTGAAAATATGAGGAAATCTCATCATATTAAATATAAAATTTTGCGCATATTAAAACATTTTAATGAAGCATACATATATTAAATCACGCCTCTTTTACGGAGGGTTAGGCAAAGAGTACATCTTATTTTTTTATGAGTCACTTACGTGACTATCTCTGATTTGCAATTTTCTAAAAGTTGACGGATTAGAAAGTTCACCTGTTTGATCAATTCCAATATTTTTTTTATTATTATATCTTAATATATCGCATAACTATATGTTTAGTTATCCTGGGCCATTTCAGATTTAACCGGTTTTTTAGCAAAGTTTTTCCATTTTAATTCATCCGATTTTCTGCATTCTGAGAACATACAGTGATGGAATCCTGCGTGGAAATTTAAAAATAAGTAACATGTATATTGTTACTTATTTTTAAAATATCCACGCAGGATGGTTGTCTGTTAAACTAATAACGACACAAAAGATACAATTAAAGCCGGTTCTTTAAATACGTAGATTAGCGATAACCCGTGACCTTGGCCCGAGTTTTGACGGGGTCACGCGATCTACCGTAACTTCAATCTAGTGCAGGTTTATCGATAACCAACCGAGGTTGTCCTATCTTTTATTGATATACCGACGTCATAATCTGTGTTACCAATCTAAATATAAATACAATAAAAGAGTATAAAAACTATTTTGAGAAAAAGAATTCAAATCTGTAAAATGAATCAAAAAGTAATCTATCTTACCCGTATCTAAAAGTGCCCTGCAGTTCTTATGACAATCGGCTCTATCTACCCCGCAGCGGATACAAACGTGATGTTTATGTGGATATAAAATTTTGAACACTGGTCATATCATTATCAAACGTATTAAAGTTCATATACAAATGGTCTAGTAATAAATGACTAATTAACATCTGCAATTACAATGTAGTAAACATTTCAACTCTGTAAGGGGGAATAGACGAGTTTGAAGTGGATAACCTTCAGATTTAAAGATAAGCTGCAGATTTGCTAACTGTCCCTCTTGCTTATCTTCTAACCATGGAACATGATCATGAATATATGTAGGTTAGGTTAGTGTGCAAAGATCTGCAGAGGTAAGACAGGAGACGCCAGGTTCATGGTCAAAGCACCCAGGACTCCTCTAGAGAGGAGAGGAGGTATCCGGGACTTACGATAGAAGGAAGAAAAAAAATATTACACAAGTTTACACGTTCAAAAAGATATTTAAATTTGAAACGTTTAATTACGATCATAAATTTTGTAACAGGAAGCGTTAAATATAAAGACAGACTTCAAACAACTTTCTTAGTTGCCAAACTTTCCATTTGTGTCTGGCAAATAACTTTTAGTACAAATCTCACACACACATTACAACTGAGTCAGTTATGCATTTGCCATTCACATAATTCTTATACATGTATAAAACACGTGTTCTGGCCGGCTTAAAGGTCCTTACACACGGAGCCAGTACTTTATTTAGTATTAGTAAAACCATGGCGCAAGTAGTATTAAGAATATTTTGTTTCATTGAGATCAAATTTTGAAAACATGAAAAGACAAAATTGAAAACCATTTTATTCTTCAGCTTATTTTGACCTGAACTTTTACATTTATTCTGACCAATCACAACATAATTACAAAAATAATTATGTTGCAGTATAGCTGACCAAATTAAACATGAACGCACAGCCGTAACTCCACTTAAAATTATGAACCCACATATTTTCATGACATTCAAATCAAAACCTACCTGTAATAGTTTACTTTCATCAACCTGCTTAAAACTTTCTGGGATTTTATTAGTACGTATGTTGTTTATTGTAAGTGTACACATGATCCGCCTTGCACACACGATATTATCTTTTGTAAGTGTAGCGCCTTCCTATGTGCAAGTTACTCATACCTTGTAATAACAACTTTAGTAACACATACTTTGGTGAATAAATTAAAAACTTAAATTAATTGTGATCGGTGTTCAGTATCAATTCTGCTTTTAAGGAAGCATGTCGTGTGTAAACGATCATTTTTTTATCGTCGCGTGGTGTTTTTTTAAACGAAAAAGTTAGTGAAATATGAAGTTAAGACAGCTAAGTGCGCCCTCTAATATGAAATTCAATCGGATTTTGGCTAAAACGTTTGGGACCAGTGCTGATTATTCCCCAAGTAAGTTATTTTAGTGACATTTAATTAGGGCTTCGTTTCCGAATCGCAAATTTTATCTTCCGTCCGTCTGACCGTGATGTAAATGTAAGTGCCTTCGTTTTACTTGACATTGACATTAAATATTCACAATAAAATATTACAAATTTGACTTGAATTCAAGGGGGCCCATCCGTCATATTTTGTGTTGTAATACTTTTTTTTCCAAAATCTGTTAATGTTTATCGACTTTTAATGCTCTATGATAATGGGTTATTGATTAGGTATATTACTTATTAAGTGTTCATAGATTAAACATGAGTGTTGGAGAATGATACCGGAATAAGTGATTTTTGTTTTCATTATTTTATGTCCAAACATCTTTCACAAGATGTCCCGTATGTGGCCCTGTTCACATGGATGAAAGTATTTGATTTTAATTATACCTTTATTATTCACCAAATAAACTTAAATGTGAATGGTGTCATTTGTTGTCTCCATTATAACGAACAAAGCGTTTCACTGTACACATATGTGTACCAAATGTTGTCTTTAAAACAAACTGATATCTTAAGAAAAAAATACTTTTCGTAAATCCCTACAGAGGTCGACAGTTCTGTAGAAATGTTTTGACAAATGAAGCCATGTCTTTAGCCATTGATGTTTATTTTTAAAAGCAATCTGTTTTTGTATGTAATAACAATTGTTTGTTTGTGCAGTTGCAAACCTACAGCCAGTATAAGATCTTTCAAGTCATCATTTTAAAAAATAATCTTACAAAAATCTTTAAAGTTACACCTAAAAAAAATAAAAATCGTTGTCTTTGCAATTCTGCCAAATATCGTTCTCGGGTATGTCAATGGATGATACTCGCGAACAGACTTACGTAAGAAATAATTACTGATAGACAGATAAATATCAGAACATTATTTAAATAAGAGTGACCTAAAACGGCGAGCTGGCATTTTAAGATTCAAACAAGGAGATAAGAACAAAAGAAGCTAGGAGGGATAGTGACAAGCGGAAGATATGATTTTGCGGTCTCTCTATAAATGTCTTGATGTATAGAAATATTCTATGTATGATGAATCTTGGTCAGAAAATCTGACTTTTAAAAAGACTGTATATGACGAAGCAAGACATGCACGGCACGTTACACCGTACAATTGTACTTATTGTAAATATTATGTTATGACAGTATATACAGACAGTCGTGAAGAATTCTGACGGGTTGGTTTCGTTCCGATTGACTCCGTTGACGTCAGTCACCAACCCATTGTCATTGTCTTATGTGTTAATGAGCCCCGCCCATCGGTGACCTTGATCTTGATGGCGCCATGTCACTGATTCTGAACTGGTAAGCTGCCATGCCCGTCCATCTTATAGTTGCTAATCGACCTCTTCTGTAACTATCACCTTACTACATAAAAAAATATCACAGATATAACAAAAAATGGCAAACACTGTGGACTTTATATCTTCCAAATTAACTTTTTTTTTAATCTTTCATGTTACTTTACTTATTAGTAAGCTCGTCAATATACAGTCAGTCAGTTATAAAAAATAATAACTCACATGGCTATCTTCACTTACTTCTCACTAATCGATAAAAAATTGTGATTATATTTTAATTCATACATACATACATACATACATAAAATCACGCCTCTTTCCCGGAGGGGTAGGCAGAGACTACCTCTTTCCACTTGCCACGATCTCTGCATACTTCTTTCGCTTCGTCCACATTCATAACTCTCTTCATACAAGCTCGGCGGTTTCGGGTACTTTTGACCTGACCCTTTACCAGGACGTCCTTAATTTGATCAAGATACGTTCGTCTAGGTCTTCCCACTCCGACCTTTCCCTCCACACTCTCCTTGTATATCTGCTTAGTTAACCTGCTTTCATTCATCCTCTCCACATGACCGAACCATCTTAACATACCCTTTTCTATTCCTGTAACTACATCTTCTTTCACATCACAACATTCCCTTATCACGCTGTTCCTTATCCTGTCACTCAATTTCACACCCATCATACTCCTTAACGCTCTCATTTCCACTGCATTTATTCTGCTTTCATGCTTCTTTTGCCATACCCAACTTTCACTCCCATACATTAATGTCGGGACCAACACGCCCCTGTGTACAGCCAGTCGAGCCTTTTTGGATAGTTTCTGACTGCTCATAAAGGCATGCAAAGCTCCATTCACCATGTTCCCCGCGTTCACTCTCCTTTCAATATCACTATCATACTTGCCATCTGATGTAAACTTTGATCCTAGATATACAAACTCTTTCACTTGCTCCACTTTTTCTCCTCCAATCAAAATATTACATGCTGTCATTTCTTTCTCCATTTCAAAAACCAGTGTTTTAGTTTTACTTACGTTCACTTTCATTCCTTTCTCTTTTAAAGCTTCATGCATACAGTTTACCATCTCCTGTAACTCCTCCGCTGATGACGCCAGTATAACCTGATCGTCGGCATAGAGCAGACATTTGACGAGTAACTCATTCATCCTTAATCCACTTTTAGACTCTTTCAAATCTGTCAAACAGCTATCCATAAATAGGTTGAACAGCCACGGTGACGCAACACATCCTTGCCTAACGCCTTTCTCAATCTTAAACCACTCAGTGTGCGCTCCGTTTATCCTGACACAAGCACTCGAATCCTCATATAAGGATTTCAGTGCTCGTATTAAGAGACTGCTCACCCCATGCATAGAAAGTGCTGACCACAATTCATTCCTCTCAACTCTGTCATAGGCCTTTTCCAGATCTACGAATGTGCAATAGACTTTTTGACTCTTGGCCAAAAACTTTTCGGCTATGCACCGCAAGGAAAAGACCTGATCAGTACATCCCATTCCCTTTCGAAATCCCGCTTGAGCATCCCATATTTTGTCATCAGTTTCATTCCTGACTCTATTAATCAATACCTTAGCATACAATTTGCCGACGACGCTAAGCAGGCTTATACCACGATAATTTTTGCAGTCCAGCTGTGACCCTTTTCCTTTGTAAAGTGGCACGATAACAGCCTTACACCAATCTTTTGGTACTCGGCCGCTTCTCTAACACAAATTGAAAAGGCAGTACAACTGACTAGCTACTACGCCTTTTCCTGCTTTAAGCATCTCGACCGACACTCTATCACACCCAGCAGCCTTTCCCGCTTTCATACTCTTAAGTGCTTCCACAATTTCGAACATTTCAATTTCGCCTTCCATCTCATTCTCTTTTTCTTCGCTATAGCAGAAATCTTTCTTATTTCCTTCCTTTTTTTCAAATAAACTTTCAAAATAGTCCTTCCATATCTTTAGTACACATTCTTCTCCTTTCACAACGCTACCATCCTGGCATCTGATCCTAGTCAGCTCTCTGGTTATAGTATTTCCTCGGGCTGACCTTACGGATTTCCAGAATACTTTCAGATTTGACTGAAAGTCTTCTGATAGCCTTTTATCAAAATCCTCTTTATACTCTTCTTTCTTTCTAATCACAGCTTTCTTAACCAAATCTTTCATTTTCTTATATTCCTTACGTGCTTCATTCACATCTTCATCTATAACCTCTTGCATTCTTAAGTTAGCTTTTGCTGCTAACAAATCCAGCCATGCTTTCTTCTTTAATCGCACAAGTTCTTGCACATCTTTACTCATCCACGCATTTTTGTGATTTTTTCCTTTCCTTCTTCTACTTACACCACACACTTCAACAGCTACTTTCACAATTCTTTCTTTAAATTCCTTCCATCCATCTTCAATATCGCTCATTTCCTCTAAATCTTCAAATTCATCCTTCAGTCTATTAATATACTTCTTACCTACATCCATATCTTGCAAATTTTCTACTTTTACTCTTTCCAAAGCGCTGGTTTGCTCCCTTACCCTGTGCCGCCAGCGATTGAAGATACCCCTTATCCGGGATATCACCAGTAAATGGTCCGAGTCAATGCCAGCACCGCGATATGCACGGGTATCCAGCACTTTGTTCTTCAATCTTTCATCTACAATCACAAAGTCTATCATACTTTTTAAAATACCTTCCACTCTTGTGTAGGTGTGGATCTCTTTATGTTGAAACATTGAGTTCGACACAAAAAGATCCCACTCTAGACAAATTTCTAATACACTTCTTCCATTATCATTCACCTTTTCGTCACCAAACGCACCAAGCACCTTTTCATATCCATCACGCTTTACACCCACCCATCCATTAAAATCACCTAACATAATAATCTTCTCATTTGGCTTGGTAACTTTCAATACTTCTCTTACACTATTCCAGAACTCCTCGTTTTCGCTTTTTGCTGATGTTGTACCCCTCGAACCCACATCCCAAGGTGCATAAACACCTAGAACGAAGATCCGAGTGATTCCAACTTTCAGCCTAATCCATAGAAGACGAGGGCTGACACACTCATACTCATTCACGCACTCAGCCATTCGTGCAGAAAGAATTAGACCGACCCCTTGACAGCCTCGGCTGGTACTGGAAATTCCAGACCAATACGCCGTGTAAGGGCCGTGCTGCGTCGCGTCGCATCCTTTCCGCTTCGTTTCATTCACGCACAACACATCCAAACGTCTTTCATCCATCATCTGGCATACTTCCTCAATCTTATCCTTCATTCCTCCTCTTACATTCATCGTCGCAAAGCGGCTTTCAGCAGACCGCATACCGCTCCCGCCGGGAACGAGACGTGATGGGGTGCGGACACCATCGCCGCCATCTAGGTGCTCTTTCAAAAGATTTGCATCCATGCGATTCCCACGAGACGCTAGGGAAAAATTTTGTCCGCCCCAGCAGAGCCCCGCATGCCAGGGTAAGGCTAGCCATTACCTGGGGGTCGCCCAACCCCATGGCGGAAGTGGCACGCTCGAGACTAGGCTCGCCCCTAGCCATGCATCCATCGGCGCGGCAGACCTTAGATTGGCAGGGATTTACATTAAAGAGGAATCCCAAGTCTATCCCTTAGTCGGCTCTTACGACATCCGTGGGAAAGAGATGGAGTGGTCCTATTCTTTTGTAATGGTGCCGGGAACCACACGGCAATTTTAATTCATGTACCCAATTTTGTCATTTAACATTAAATTACAATATTTTCTACGTCAAAGTAATTATAAAAAGGCCTGGTATTTCATATAAAATCCATTTTATATCTTTCATCTTTAGATATAAATTAATTAAGATTGGATTTCCTATAAAGTACAGTTACTTGAGAAATCAAATCTTTCAATACAATATTCAAATTTTGTCTATTGTAATAAGTTTTGGCTTGAAACCAATTAACTCGTCTTGGCTTCGATTTTAATTCCGATGTCAAAAGCAGGATTGGTTGAATGAAGCCTATATATTGTGAACAATATATAGATTTAAGTTTGAGTAATATTTTTGCCTGCAGATGATATGCCCTTATGGGGCAAACTTTTCATCATCCTCCAAAAATTTCTGATATACAAATTATATGAAAGAACTAATAAATTGTGAAAAGAAAGAAGAATGTGTGCTAAAGATATGGAAGGACTATTTTGAGAGATTATTTGAAAAAAAGGAAGAAAATAAGAAAGAGTTCTGCTATAGCGAAGAAAAAGAGAATGAGATGGAAGGCGAAATTGAAATGTTTGAAATTGTGGAAGCACTTAAGAGTATGAAAGCGGGTAAGGCTGCCGGGTATGATAGAGTGTCGGTCGAGATGCTTAAAGCAGGAAAAGGCGTCGTAGCTAGACAGTTGTACTGCCTTTTCAATTTGTGTTGGAGAAGCGGCCGAGTACCAAAAGATTGGTGTAAGGCTGTTATTGTGCCACTTTACAAAGGAAAAGGGTCACAACTGGACTGCAAAAATTATCGTGGTATAAGCCTGCTTAGCGTCGTCGGCAAATTGTATGCTAAGGTATTGATTAATAGAGTCAGGAATGAAACTGATGACAAAATATGGGATGCTCAAGCGGGATTTCGAAAGGGAATGGGATGTACTGATCAGGTCTTTTCTTTGCGGTGCATAGCCGAAAAGTTTTTGGCCAAGAGTCAAAAAGTCTATTGCACTTTCGTGGATTTGGAAAAGGCCTATGACAGAGTTGAGAGGAATGAATTGTGGTCAGCACTTTCTATGCATGGGGTGAGCAGTCTCTTGATACGAGCACTGAAATCCTTATATGAGGATTCGAGTGCTTGTGTCAGGATAAACGGAGCGCACACTGAGTGGTTTAAGATTGAGAAAGGTGTTAGGCAGGGATGTGTTGCGTCACCGTGGCTGTTCAACCTATTTATGGATAGTTGTTTGACAGATTTGAAAGAGTCTGAAAGTGGATTAAGGATGAATGAATTACTCGTCAAATGTCTGCTCTATGCCGACGATCAGGTTATACTGGCGTCATCAGCGGAGGAGTTACAGGTGATGGTAAACTGTATGCATGAAGCTTTAAAAGAGAAAGGAATGAAAGTGAACGTAAGTAAAACTAAAACACTGGTTTTTGAAATGGAGAAAGAAATGACAGCATGTAATATTTTGATTGGAGGAGAAAAAGTTGAGCAAGTGAAAGAGTTTGTATATCTAGGATCAAAGTTTACATCAGATGGCAAGTGTGATAGTGATATTGAAAGGAGAGTGAACGCGGGGAACATGGTGAATGGAGCTTTGCATGCCTTTATGAGCAGTCAGAAACTATCCAAAAAGGCTCGACTGGCTGTGCACAGGGGCATGTTGGTCCCGACATTAATGTATGGGAGTGAAAGTTGGGTATGGCAAAAGAAGCACGAAAGCAGAATAAATGCAGTGGAAATGAGAGCGTTAAGGAGTATGTTGGGTGTGAAATTGAGTGACCGGATAAGGAACAGCGTGATAAGGGAATGTTGTGATGTGAAAGAAGATGTAGTTACAGGAATAGAAAAGGGTATGTTGAGATGGTTCGGTCATGTGGAGAGGATGAATGAAAACAGGTTGACTAAGCAGATATACAAGGAGAGTGTGGAGGGAAAGGTCGGGGTGGGAAGACCTAGACGAACATATTTTGATCAAATTAAGGACGTCCTGGTGAAGGGTCAGGTCAAAAGTGCCCGAAACCGCCGAGCTTGCATGAAGAGAGTTATGAATGTGGATGAAGCAAAGGAAGTATGCAGGGATCGTGGCAAGTGGAAAGAGGTAGTCTCTGCCTACCCCTCCGGGAAAGAGGCGTGAGTTTATGTATGTATGTATGTACGAATAAATTATAGGCGAATCGTCACAAACACTACCTCTTCTCATCAAGCACAGATGAATGTTCCATTGGGATTATAATTATTCATCCTCCTGACGCTAACTCTGGTCACATCCCCACTTCTCTAAAGCGGAACGTTTTGGTGGTTTTTACTTCTCGTGCTTAAAAAATTATAACACTAAACAATATAAAAATACAATTCAAATAACTAATGAATAATAATTGTCAGCAAATGCATAGACGGTAAACTAACATCAATAGTACTGTAAAGCGAGCACAAAGTACTGAAAGCGATCGTTTCACAATCGCATTAGTATGCGCGATCCGACGCAACACAATCGTTTTTCGATAGAGCTACTGAACGGTGTAACGAGAGAGCTATAGTCATATTGTAATAAGTCTTTGTAATATGGTCTATCTATGTTTTATAGCTTTCTAGAATGAAACTAGTAAGCGATTCCCCTCTACGACCCACACTTCGATCGGAAGAAACCAAATTGTACTTACTATCTTAGCGTTTAGCATCATGTAATTTTTTGGTATGATTAAAATTTTTCTTTGCACACTACAGACTCGTAGTAATTTTCTTTTTATTGACTGTAACAATTACTTAATTTCTAGTCGTTAAATATCTACATTTCTAACTGATACTCTTACGGTATGGAAAAAAAAATTGAAATTTATTAAAGTAGATTAATTTAATAAATTTATCAAATTAAGGACGTCCTGGCAAAGGGTCAGGTCAAGAGTACCCGAAACCGCCGAGCTTGCAAGAAGAGAGTTATGAATGTCTCTGCCTACCCCTCCAGGAAATAGGCGTGGTTTTATGTATGTATGTATAGACTAATAGATAACTGGATGTGTGTCCTGGCTACCTACTCGTAATTCGAGGCTCCTAAACCGCGACTCTACTCCAGAGAAGAGAGAACTCCATCGATAAACTGCCAAAGGATGAATGGACTTAAATTGAATTTTGATAAACAAAGCTTACGATAAGAAAAACCGCACAAAAATTTTACTTCTCATTTATGGTTGCTATGTCACTGACATTACTCATTATAAAAGAGCTCCGTGAATGATATGATACGGTCTTTGAAATGATAAAAAAAAATTTAATAGCTATGGCTACGTTCTTAAACTGGAATAACATTCTCTTGGAAGTAATCAATGAATGATAACTGGTTACACCAATATCCACGATCTTGAACTCTAAATATAAAGTTCATTGCAAAGATTACACGAGACTGCCTTGGGAAGGAAATTATTAAATTACTAGGTAACATCTCTTTCTTTTCAAAGTCTTATCTAGTGTCAGATTATATCTGAGACTACATCTTTGCCTTATCCTATTCCATTTGGAGTAATTATTCCTAATATACTTCTTTTCTCGGTCGTATTGTTGCCAATTTATGCCTTTTTCAAGAAGCGTTCATGTTTAGGTCAGATAAGAGTTATACTTGTTTCTCCCATTTCTCCTTCCCACGGTTTCTCACCAAATCGTGTTACTGGTTGCATCCTTCGATGTTAAAGTGTAGAATAAAAATATCAAAGTATCTTCAGTCGCCTGTCATTCCGTAGCACAAAACCTCATCAAAGAACCGAAACAGTTAAAAATATACATACTTTCAAGTTAAGTGCTCCATAATAGTTAGATGGATATATGTATTTCATACTTCGCGAGCATATTACTTTTGCATACATCATACAAAAAAATGTCATACTTCGAGATGTAGTACTGAAGTCATACGAGCTACAAAAGCTATACGGTACAAAATTTAAGAAAATCTTGGTGACGTTCACACTGTTCTCTACAGGTACTTCCCCTGTAAGGCGTAGTCTACTATATACGATTGATATAATACGAATTAATGACAAGAATTTCAACTTCATTGATCCAGCTAAGGGTAGGGGTCATGCCAATTTGTCCGGATTGCGATCCTACCCTGCTCAAGTCACGAATTAAGCGGTCATGTAAAACAAATAAGATTACCATGTCAAATCCACCTGCAGACCCGAATATTAATTTATTGACTTCCATTCTCTTTTTCATTGTGATGTGAAAGAAGATGTAGTTACAGGAATAGAAAAGGGTATGTTAAGATGGTTCGGTCATGTGGAGAGGATGAATGAAAGCAGGTTGACTAAGCAGATATACAAGGAGAGTGTGGAGGGAAAGGTCGGAGTGGGAAGACCTAGACGAACGTATCTTGATCAAATTAAGGACGTCCTGGTAAAGGGTCAGGTCAAAAGTACCCGAAACCGCCGAGCTTGTATGAAGAGAGTTATGAATGTGGACGAAGCGAAAGAAGTATGCAGAGATCGTGGCAAGTGGAAAGAGGTAGTCTCTGCCTACCCCTCCGGGAAAGAGGCGTGATTTTATGTATGTATATACATACATTTTATGTATGTATATACATATATACATACATACATTTTATGTATGTATATACATACATACATAAAATCACGCCTCTTTCCCGGAGGGGTAGGCAGAGACTACCTCTTTCCACTTACCGTATGTATGTATTCTCTTTTTCTTGTAGAGTATTGAGAGCCGAGGATATATACCCAACGTATTTATCCCTTACAGGGTAGATAGAGTCATTAGTCTTAAAGACTCAAAGGTCATGTTTAGTCATTATGAATTGTAAAGAGCCCATCACCTAAAAATTAATCTTATTTCCTCATTGACTCATAACGTACCACGTGGGAAGAGTAGCAACGGGCACTAAATAGGTATACTTAATAATTGATCTCTACCAGACCAGAAGGAAAGCTCAGTTTTCAATATCATGCAATTAAAAATAAACGCGAATTTCAATAAGACTTTTAATATTTTACATCTCCTAAACACGGAATATATGTGTGTTTATTGGTTTTTGAAACTTTGATACAATTATCTTATTTGATATAATTATCAAGCATGTTAAGATTGTATTTGATTTAATAGAAGGATTCATTAACGGAATCATTAACATACTTCTTCTAATACAAGAAACGAGTGGCCCACTTTATTAATTCTTTCAACATATAATTATTAATCAAATAACTCAGGTTTTAAGTATTATATAAAATATTTCCAATCCCAATAAAGAACTTGTACGAGTATATACATTGTTTTATAATTACAATATTTTAATACTTATAATAACCGTCAATTCTAATGGTACTAAATAATAATTTATTTATAGATAAGTGGTGTCCGGGTTAAACACGTGGAGAATGTTAATATTTACTTGTATATCTAAGGTCAAATGCGTGAATAACCTTTTTATTAGATTTCTTATAAGAAAATAGCCTTGAAAAGGACTGTTTTGATTGATATATTTAAGAATTCTACGTTCCTTGTAACTGAAGAACGCTTTTCTATGTTTTTTTTAAAAGACAACTTTTCGTCAAAGGCTAGTAATTGAGTGAGCTCTTTCACCCATCGCAACTGACCGAAATAGCTCCCGTATCCTTATTTAATGTAAAAATAATTTTAAATTCGTTATTTATAAAAAAACATTATTAAAATATTATTTCTCTTAATTTAGTTCAAAACTATAAAGAAATTATAACTAAGAAATAAATCTAAATTTAAATTACGAGTCAGTAAGTTAGACAAAACTCAAATACTAAGAGGTAATCAAAGTAAGAAATGCTTAGCTTAAAAATTGTCCTTTTAAATTGGGATGTAATAAACTCCCATATTTGTTACATAAATTCCACGATATCGTTTTTATTTTTCAATCGTACCGGAAACTTTCGCGAATAAATATAGTCCTTGTATGTACATACATACATTGGAACTGGCCGAATGCCAAAGTTATAATACCTTTTTAATCTCGAAAACACGTTTATATTTTTCAATTTACGAATGAAATTTTTCACTTTATGGCTTTTATTAGCTCTACCCCGGCGCTTCGCTCCCGTAGGAATTTGGGGATAAAAAGCACCTATATGTTTCCCAGGTAATAAAAATACTATCAGTATGTAAAGATGTGTCTTTGACAAACTTTCTTCCTCGTCCACCAAGACTGATAGTTACAAATTATTCAACACTCAAATATTTCAATGGATAATGGACGGCCATTGTCCACGGTAAATAGGTCAGGCAACAACAGTTTCTAACAATATTGCCAAATCATTTATCACTTAAAAGTAAGAAACTAAAGAGCATGCAAGTATTTAGCAGACACAAGCATTACGTAGATTTCTTCAATTCATATAATAAAACAGTTAAAAGGACATTAAATATATTGACATTAATACGAAACATACAAACATATAGTCTATTTCCCTTGCGGGGTAGACAGAGCCAACAGCCTTGAAAAGACTGATAGGCCACGTTCAGCTATTTGGCTTTATGATAGAATTAAGATTCAAACAGTGACGGGTTGCTCCGAAGTTTATAAGCCTATCCCATATTTTACGACATGCATTGGAAAGAAATGGAGTGGTCTTATTCTTTTTGTATTGGTACCGGGAACCACACGAAATAATATGAACATACAGTAGGTAGTAGCGTAAAAATTTGAAAAAAAAAAACGCTTATCTCCGGAACTACTAGACGGATTTGAAGCAAACTTTTTGTTATATAACTATTAAGCCTGGGCAACTAGATCTATAAAAACTAGAACACCCGATGGAGGACCACGATGTTCAAGCTAAACTAAAATTAATATAGAAACGAAATCGCTAATATCAGCTAGTAGTCACATATAGAAATATAAATAACGACAGTGGCTGAAAGCCAAAAGCTCTCTTGTTAAATGTAAAATTAACGAGGATTTGTTGTTCTGCCACAACTTTGTTACAACTTAATTTATTTACTTAGGGTACCTGAAGGTCAAGCTTAAAGTTCCCCTTGCCATGCTTAAAGTTTCCTAGAAGTTGCAAGGTATCCTTAGGTAAATACTGTTAAGATGGTATACCACGATTAAAGTCAGAGCTGGTGAAAAAAAAAACAATCCAAAGGGAAAATGAAGTTATTGATTTCTCAAAAATACTTAAGATTTGGTTAGTAACACCTAATCCTAAAGATTTTTGAGAAAACCGATCTTCAGATCTAATTCTCTCTACACCAAGCTCCACAATTCTCATCTTAAAAGAAAAGAACAAAAATTATAAAAAAAGAACGTAATTTAGTAACGACGCGAAGAATCTGGACCGATAAATAATATTTAAAATACGAACAATACATTTTCTTTTTTTCAAGCAAATAAAAGCAAACCCCTCCCCTACCACCTTCCAGATAATTATAACTTTTAATGAGCGATATTTTTCTTAGGTGAAATCGCGACTTAGTTTACTTACTATAATGAAATAAAAAGTACAGTACCAACGTTATCCTACTGGCCAGTTCACAGAATAGCAAATAAACCCGCATTTACCTACTGACCCCAATTTTGTTTCGTTGAATATTTGAAATGTTACAAGCCTGTTATTGGTTCGTAAAATGTTTCTCACACCTGAGTTTGGGATTTATGGACGCAGTGAGTTACGGTCACGACACGACTCTTGTTCAAACTTAACATTTACTAGATAGGAGTGAGGCTTCCATTATGTTCAACCATCCAAAACAAAAGTACCCTTGACTTGGTCAACTATATTGACTGGTTTTTATTAGTTTAAAAATATATTGGGAAAGCAAAGAAATAACTTTAGGCTCACTAAAGGGATTTCTTTTCTTTATGCTTTTTCTTATTTCCCCTTGTTTACTCGATTTTTGTATTAATTATGATCTCTCGGACAAAATGTTAGCACGTTTTTTCACAAACATGATTTTTTCTTGCTTTTCTGTGGCTTTGTCAGCTTGTAGCATGGTGAAGGTAATTTTTAAAGTGTAATTAAACGAAAGAGCAAATATTGATAAATATCGACGAAGCAAAAAGAAGCAGGGATTGTGGCAAGTGGAAAAATCTCTGTAGTTTCTGTCTACTCCTCCAGAAAGGGGCTTAAAATAAATAGTGAACTGGAAAGTATGGATCTAGTACAACCACCGTTCAACCAATGGTCACCACCGTTTAATATACCTGCATGATCGTCAAATACTTAATTGTTATTGCATTTATAAAATGTGTCCAGCACCTGGCACCTGGTCTTTGGATTTATGTATTTTGATATTAAGAGAGGGTTAATATTCTGGGTGGGTTATAGACCGCCCGGTTTTATATATAAATACACACACTACCTGTTTTCTGGTTGACCTAGTAGATAATGCTTCTATCATTGAGTTTCGCCTATTGTCAATAAATTTTGTACAGTTAATTGGAGAAAATATCACCGAAAGCCTCAATTTTTTTATCACGACAAACATGCAAGACATTATTGCGGGGTATTAGTAGAATAATTTATAATACGCTACAAAATATATTTTTAGTAAGTACTACATTGTATCTCTTTTTGGAAATTATTCGAGGTAAGTAAAATACCATTTAAGTAAGTAATAGTAATAATATGTGTGTTTTTAAATCCTAAAAAAATAAAAAAAAAAGAATTGTTTTATAACCTTGTCGGCTTACAAGTGTAAGGATATAATCTGTGGTTCAAGTTTAAAGTTTAAACACTTAACACCTTGTTTTTATTTGCAAAGTTAATTAGCGCTATTAAATATACCTAATTACTTGATTAATATCTCTATTAACTATCTTGTTAGTACGATGAATGTCGTTCACGATATAGATAACCTAGCATTTTCCAGCGCAATTTACACGTGGTTATTTTTTGGAATTAAACCTTATTACTATGTCGTAAGAGGGTAAAACCAAATCTTCAAACAACGGTTTCGGAACGCATGTCCGTTTCTGAAAAACAAGTTGACACGCAATAGGCTAACGTTTCAGACGTTATAATAAATAAAAATAAATATAATATATACGGGACAAATTATTTAATTTGACAGATTGAGTAAGCCTCGAAGTAAGTTCGAGACTTGTGTTACTAGATACTAACTCAACGATACTATATTTTATAATTAATACTTATACTTATATAGATAAACATCCAAGACCCAGGCCAATCAGAAAAAGTTCTTTTCTCATCATGCTCTGGCCGGGATTCGAAGCCGGGACCTCTGGTGTCACAGACAAGCGTACTACCGCTGCGCTTCAAAGGCCGTCCATACAAAAAAACATACAAGCCATATCAAAAAGGGGTTTAAGAATACAGAAAAAAGCAAAAATGGCGTTCTTTTATTCAGGAGAATCCCTTCTAGAAACCCCTTCTTCTTCTGTTACGTATATGAAATTGCGTGTGTTTCAGGTATTAGAACTCTCGACGTCATTGAAAAAAGCCGAGACAGTTAGGCGACAGAGGTAGTCCTAGAAGTAGTCATATGATAAAACTGATTTATCTTTGTCGTTTCTACGTGTTTCCAGGTTGCACCCTTCCCCTCAATGATTGCCGTACCAGTTCTATCTGCTGCCAAGCAGTACCTCGTGAATACTACCTGTTACATACTGGAATAGTTAATAGTATTTCACGTACGTCAATAAAATAACTGGACAATTGACTGAATTGCAAATATCCGACGCGGAACAAGGAACTTATACTGTTTTATTAATTTTATCTTTAACTTATAAACATCCTCTCGATTATCTTTATTATAACTATCATGCAGCTAACCTTTAGAAAATAGCGAATAGATAAGAAATCAAGTGCAAATTTCTCTCTGTATGTACATATATCACGGAAAGAAATTTAAAACCTGTGTTTACAAAGTGAAATAGTTCAACAAATTCAATATACGGTATTCTTGAACAAGTGAGCAAATCAAACTGAATAAAAAAGGACTTGCAAAGACCTCTTTGTTGCACAAAGAAAATATAATCAATTTAAACCAATCATAATGGCATAGCAGGTATCGTTTCTTTTTGTAAATAAACCGTAGATCATTTTCTATACTTTACCAACTATCTCGAATCAAATAAAAGCATCTGCCGTTTTGCTTCACAATGGCTAATGTAAACCTTACAAGAAAAATATTTAGAATATCGGCCGGCCTTCAAATAAAATCTGTTTCTGATTGACGAATGAATCAAAAATAGCAGGCACAGGCCATTATTGTTTAAAATAGAACCATTTTGTGGATGATTGATTCCAATGCCCCATTCTTTGGAGTCTTGACATCAAATCTTTGCATTCATCATTACCCTTTGTTCGTCTCGTATGCCCATTGAATACGTCATTCTATGATATTTAACCCATAATACTAGTGATTTCTGCATTTAGTTACGTTAGAACTTCCAATTTCTTAACAAACACACACGTGCTGTAAAAATCTTGATACGAGTAACAACCTTTTTCACGATCAGCTTCATGTCTGAAACTAAGTCACCCTAAGTAGTTTCAGCCTTAATTTAACAGTATTTCTCCTGAAGCATTTTTTTGGCATCAGCAATTGAGTGATACTCTCTTACTCTCCACATAGTGTACAAATATCAAAATAATAAAAAATGCTACGGAAAATCTCTACGGGATTTTTGATGTCCCGAAAAACCCAAAATTGAACATTCGGCGAACAATTCATAGAATCTGAGAACCTCGACCGCAGATGTCCCCGATGAGTCACACGATATCGCTGATAAGTACTTACATATATTTATTTGTTTTCCTCTTCAATAAAAATACGCAACATCTATTGTACTTGTATTATATGTACTGCAAGGTTATTTAATTTTTTTTATAAATAAATAATGTTATGCTCGTGTATAAAAAGAAATTAAATTAAGCCCAATATTTCAATTTTATCCCTGTCTTTGGGTTTTTACCCTACAGCTACAACGTATTTTCGTTCACATATTTCATTTACAAAATTTAACGACAATTTATACAAAAATTTGTAAGCCTTATAATTCGTTTCTTCAGGAATACAAAACATGAGCTTACAAAATCCTTGGCAAATTGGGTGTTTGATAAACAAGCAAAAGAAGTATGGAAGGATCATGTTAAGGTGTAGTCTCCGCCTACCCCTCCGGGAAAGAGGCGTGATTTTATGTGTGTATGTAGACTTAAGAACTAGCAATTAACCATTTAGCAATTACCAAAGTAAACATTTCACCCTCAATAGCCATTGCTCGTTTATCTTTGACCAATTAATCAATTTTGGTGTTGATGCATTCATGGGTTTAGTAACAGAATGTTTTTGTGCGTGATCTTTTAATTTAAGTTAAAAGATCACGCACAAAAACATTCTGTTACTAAACCCATGAATGCATCAACACCAAAATTGATTAATTGGTCAAAGATAAACGAGCAATGGCTATTGAGGGTGAAATGTTTACGCATCAGCGGTCTTTCCGAGCTCATTGACAAATTAGACGGAAGAGTTTTGGGTCGAGATCCAATTTCAGGTTATAATTCAATATACAACTATTTAATGGACATAGTGGAGGAACAAACATAAAATGTTAGTGTTATAATTAGCGTTGTGTTAGTATCCCGTTAGTAAGGCATACAGCTGAATGTGTCCTTTCAGTCTTTTTAGTCTTTTTAAGACTGTTGACCCCGCAAGGGATATAGACGTGATCACGTATATCTGTTTATGATAGTATTCAAGAACACTAGCAGCGTAATTACTTTGGTGTGAGTTGAATACTTTACATATAAAATGGCCTATATATAACAGAAATATACAAATGTGGACCTATCCCGCTTGAAAGGTTATTTGATTCTCCAAAAAAAAACCTTGTTTTCATCGACAGAAAATACTTATTTCGTTAAACACAGAAAATGACGTAAATAAAAACAAAAACAAATGATTAGGAATTGTATAAATTAAAATCAACATTGAACTTGTACTCCCAGGTAACTTCGACACGACATCTGGTGAATCACACTGATTGTATTCATAATTTCAAACAATTTGCACACTACATTTAGAAGTGTTACTTATCGGTCAATAAACCTTATCAAATCTTATAAAGTTTTAACTATTGTTCTTATTCCGTTAATATATTTAAAAAATACCTTTAAGGAATACAACGTTACGTTTTAATGAGTAAGGACTCAAAGACAACACGGATGGGGAAAGATCCAGAAATACTGACAAGACTAGTAGTCTCAAACAAGAATACCAAATTTATAAGCTTTCCCTGGACATTTACAATCTGTGGAGGAAATAACCCAGCCAGTTAGCAACCACACGTTTTGTTTGTGGCTTTTAACATAGTCCGAAACATCTTAAAAACATGACGATACGAGAATTAAATTAATAAGAAAATAAAAATCATTAATTCCATAAAATCGTTCCAGAGATTAGCAAGAGCAAAAACATAAAATAAATCAAAACTATTACAACATAATATACATAATATAATCGCGCGAAGCCTGCATAACTCACTATCATTAAATGTGCAAAAACGATTACGCAAATAATGAAGTTATCATTATTATGAACATTTACAAAATAGTCCCATTAAATGTGACGTGAGATAAAGACATTATTTTATAAATTATATTACACAAACGTTGTCGAATGAGGAATATTACGGAGTAACTATTGCGTTATAATTTTAAAATGTGGTTATGTTACATTACCAACCCATAAGAGCTCGGTAGTCCTGGTTTCTGGGAGCTTACATTTTTCTTTTTTATTTGAATTGTTCGTTTCGTTAATATTCATAATTTAATTTTTTTCTTTCATAGTACCTCTCGTACGTCAACAATGTTTTAGTCCTAGATATATCGTCGTCAAATATATTATTATGATTATAGACAAAATCCCCTTTACTACTACTATACAATGTGAATCATAGAAAAATAAAAATATAACATTGCTAGTATACACATATAGAAGCAGATACACTTTTCTGTGTGACTCACTGTACACTTTGATCAGGTCTGCTTTTTACAATGGGAGAGTAAAAAATAACCATCGATTATACCATATTTGTACATTACTATTGAAATGATTTTTCTTAACAATCTATTAATTTCCTGTGTTGTCTAATTCTATTGTAGGTGATTGGTAATAGATAACAAAGGAACAATTAAGATCCGTTTAAGAGTTTCGTCTGGTGGAGAAATATTTTTATAATCTTCCTTAGTTTGGTAAATAAACCTGACATTTGTCTATTTGTGGTATTTGAACTAACTAAAGATTAGTTTATTGCATTTTGTTTACAGATTTTTTTTCGACTTGTAAATAGGTATACCTACCCTTGAGTAGTATAACTACTTATAGTTATATTTGAATATTATATTAGTTAAATATTAAATTCAAAGCTACTTCAATGATATTGAAATATTTAGTTAGAGTTACAAACTCAGTTTTAACTACATAATTCCGAAGAACAAATATATTGGTAGACAAACAGTAGGGCACGGCAAGTAATAAAGGTGTCATATAATTAGTTACACAAAGATCTATTACCTACTTATGTTAAGTTGATTTGCCACAGTAATTACCACATGTTCTATGCCTCCTGGTAAGGAGGTCTTATTTTGGATGCAATCACGAATTTTAAGAAGATCTAAATCTTCTTTTTTTCTTTTTGAGTTAAACCGAAGCTTGCAAAAGAGAAAATAAGACCAACTTATATATTTAACCTTCTAAATGTTGCTCGCTCTTTGCTGTCCTCAAACAATTAAGGTCCGTTTTCTATTTTATTTTAATTGGGTGTCGCTGTTAAAACATTTGGTAGAAGCCAAAACAAACAGTCGGTTAGGTCATTATTGTCTTATGAAGACGATTGAAATGTTAATTTTTGGGCTAATAAATGTTTTTATATTTGTACATTTGGTTTTTATGGAAAAATAGACTTTACGAGTACTGGCACTACTCATGTGTAATATTTACATATTCTGCGTCATGTTGAATCTAGTCACGTTTATTATTTTAAACTCTGTACTTACTTTCCCTTTTTTTAACATTGGTTTTACCAATTAAAAATTATTCCTCCCTTGGTGTCCCGGGTTCATTCTGACTGTCGTTGTTTGTTTTTAAGTCGGGTACCATAATCGACTCTCAGTCTCTTATGATGATTAACGAGTGCCCAAAACCGTTCGACCTCTTTAAAATTTACAGGGGAACTCTGAAATACAGCATATAATAATATAAATAATAAAATCTGTGTTAAAATGACCGTAAATATTCTGTTGCGCTGAACGTCGCCTTTTAGTCTTTTGCAGGAGATATAAGCGTATATGTATATTTAAATAACCTGCCGCAGTTTAATCTTTTTTTTCATAAAAATCATATTATTGAATGAAAGGTGAACAAACAAGAGAGCAGCTTCGGTCCGCCAGTAAAGCTTTACGTTTGTCATTATTAAAAATGTTTTTCTTTTTTTAGTAACAAATCGATAAAGCAATTTAATTTCGGTCAATGGGATACGCAACGCAAACACCCCGACGTGGTCAGTTTTAATTTGCCCACAAAACAATTCTGATGAAAGCAGATTATATGGGTGGGCTTCCGCAAAACTTGGCAAAATGTTATCACTTGTTTTACGATTTCTACAATGTGATTCATGGTTGAGGAATGAAGAATTTGAGTAAGTTATGATATTCAAAAAGAAAAAGAAAGACGGAGGGAAGAAAGAGCGAAAAAAATATTTGAAAAAAGTTCCTTGGGTATTCCAAAAAATCTTTTCTGACATATTTGAAAGTTTCTTTGTAAGTTATGTAAATTACCTTGTTTAATTGGTACCACATAAATCTGGAATGCACTTTCAGGCTATAGATGTGTACCTTTGATCCAATCTGGGTTAGGATTCCCAGTAGGGTTGCGGATGTCAGATTTGCGTGTAAAATATCTTATTAAATCCAGAATCGTGGTCATCATAATCGTGCAGCTTGAAACCGTAACCAGAGCCTTGGTATGTCTGGAATACATACATAATACATTAAATCACGCCTCTTTCCCGGGGGGGTAGGCAGAGACTACCTCTTTCCACTTGCCACGATCTCTGCATACTTCCTTCGCTTCATCCACATTCATAACTCTTCATGCAAGCTCGGCGGTTTCGGGTACTTTTGACCTAATCCTTTACCAGGATGTCCTTAATTTGATCAAGATACGTTCGTCTAGGTCTTCCCACTCCGACCTTTCGCTCCACACTCTCCTTATCTGGAATCACTACATAATATAAAGCAAAGTCGCTTCCCACGACTGTCTCTCTGTATGTATTTATGCTTAGATCTTCATGGGTGAACTACACGTCGGATATTCATGTAATTTTAGACAGACATAGTGATTCGAGAGGAAGGTTTATATGTATTAATGCTGCCCGTGCGAAGTGTCATACAAAACCTCGTATGCGGTACAAATTCTGTACTTTCACTATTTTATTTCTGAGTTGACATACTCATGAGCTTCTGCGACTAGTGACCACTTACTCAGTCAGTGGGCTACTATGCAAATGTTCACTCTTGTGAATACATTTGGATTGTGAAAGATTTTCTCTGCGTTTGTAGCTAGTCACTAGTAAGTATTTATTTAAATAGTGTTCTACATATTTAGTTAACAAATACAATAAAAGGTATTCTTTTCTCCGAAATGTCTCATTTTTCTAAATCAAACATAGAAAGTTATCATAATAGGTTAGGTTGAGTGTACTCAAAATCGAGCAAAATTAGCATAAAAAATTATGAACGTGGATCAGGAACCAGGAATCGTGGCAAGTAAGATTTCCTTACGACTCCTCGAGAAAAGATGCAGGCTCACATGCACACGCTACCAGCATTCATGCTCTTCATATTAATTTATGTATTTAAAACTTTGGTAAGGTACAATAGGTGAACTTAATGCTAATAGCATTATCTACCTGTCAACCTTTGTAAAATAGCAAACAGATAAATAATTCAGGTGTCAATTTGAGAAAAGAATACACAAATGTATAGAACATAAATAATAATAATATTTATAGACATACATAAATAATAATATAAATAAACGAACATAAATATTATTCACGTTCAAAGTAAGAAATGTTGAATCATTCCGCCATTCTTCTTCTCGGACTTTTGAAATTAGAAGATCATCTTTTTCTGACGTTTGAAGGACAAAATTACTAACAGCTAGAATATAAAACAACTCGAACACTTATCCTAAATATGGTTTCGCATAAATCAGTGTAATCGCAGTAATCATAAACATCAATTAAGTTACAATTTCATACGGGAGAGAAACATCTGATGAATGCATAAAGTACTTAACTTACAACATCACTTTTAGTACTTTGTTTTCTGAAAGCACTTGGGTGGAACTAGATCTTCCTAATCAGTTCAAAAAACATAGCGACATTTTATATAATTAGGAATCATCCATTTCTCATTCCTTTTGCGTGTGTTGTCAATGTTAATAGAAATTATGTTTCGTTAAATGACAATAAAAATTTGATGTGGTATGACATTGGCTTTATTAAGCACCACTTGTCACAGGATTAATCCGGAATAAATATTTTCGCGTCTAGAAGTTAGTTTTTAAAAGAAATATAAAAAGTCATTGATTGGCAGCAAACACTTATCAAATGTAAGCGAGTATAATAGGAACGGGGGAAGAGATGGTCCTGGCTAAAGGTCTTGATGCACTACTTACATATCATTCCACTTGCCATGTAAGAAAATGAATTAAAGTTGTAAATATCAGTTCAGCTCATAATAATCCGCAAAACTATTAATTTTTAATTATTAATAAAATTCTGAAAGGATATTCTTAAAATTCTTTTTCTCGTGAAAAGAGATAGAGTTGGCATTATTATATGTTACATTCTTACTTTCCGAAATTAATATAGGTATAATAATGCTAACGTTAACACAATACCACATAATAATTCCAAAACCATATATCTTAGAACTTAATCACCACGATGACATAAAGGGAACCATAACGCGTTAGTAGCAGTTATAAAACCCCGTACAATGTCGTAAATTACTAATTATTGACCGAGAAAAACATCTGATCTGCTTCGGTTTCGTCAGTCATTGACATTAATTGCTCTTTGCGTGGTAAAAAAATATCAGTGCATGGCAGGATGTCAGTGCGATAGGACGTCGAGTGATTGCATGGTGTGGGATTATAGTGTAGTTCAGAGGCCGCGAGTATAAGCCCAGTTCAATTGTGGTGCGCTATGAACGAACATCGGTTGTGTTTCAACAGTCGCACGCGCAGCATTCTTGCCGCAATGACTTTGCCACCGGTCCAGCTTTGACTCATAAACAATGTCGTGTTCACGGTTCAGCAGTTCCATATTCCGAAGCGTCGTGAAGTACACATGTGGGCTGGCCAGTCGAGAAAGTAAGTTAGATTGTTATTAATTGTTGTAGTTCTTTATCGGAGTTATAACAACGCTATTTCTGTTCAAGAACTTCGCTCCAGTTCCGTAATGACCGTGTGGTTT
This sequence comes from Amyelois transitella, assembly GCF_032362555.1. Lineage (NCBI taxonomy): Eukaryota > Metazoa > Arthropoda > Insecta > Lepidoptera > Pyralidae > Amyelois > Amyelois transitella. Next base: position 6,421,422 of record NC_083522.1, on the reverse strand, counting down.
ATCGAATACTTGCGCTTATAATATCCAGCAGTAATTTTCTAGAAGTACTCCGAAAACATAACAAAGTAGGTATACGTGTTCGCACATCGAAGCTTATTCAAAACAAATGAATTGTTTCGTTCGCTTCAATATGTGGCTAATTACCAAAACAATGTAAGGAGGATCGGTTTACCGCGGTCCTACCGTGACAATTTCATTCGGTTAGAAATATCCGTGAATAATTTAGAGATGGACATGAAATTTTAATTGAAATAAACGCTTTAGCTATACGCCATTCTAGACATTGCGCAAACATTCATTTAGTAACTGATATAGTTCTTGCAACGATTATTAATACTTGTGACTACAATTCACTCAATGACATATGATACCTACATGGCGTATTCAAACTGTACACTAACATTTGATATTTATAATTATTCAAGACTCAAGTTGGCTCATATTTATATTTATTGTGTAATTGATCGCATGGGAAATTGATAATCTATTTTTTAAATCACGTCTTTGTACATTAGTTTCTTAGCAGAGTCTTATTTTTACTAGTAACCAACTGATTGATGATGAATTGTAACATTTACTTTATATCGCCAATTACTGGTCAATCAGGAGATTCATTAAAAAAATATAGGTTAGTTTTGCAATTTAAAAACTTCCGTATTGAGATTATTGTATGATAAAAATAAATATTATTCAAGGACCAAACATAGAACGTTTTAACAACTTGAAAACTAAGGACATAAGACCAGTATACAAAGAACGATAATAGCAAACATACATTAAAACTTTCTTTGTGTCGCTGCTCAGAAATAACTCAGGCTCTCAGACAGGAAAAACATTAAGGTTAAAAAACTATAAATTTAAATGCGTGGGAATATGTACCTATATCCTGAAAGCCACGATCTCTGCATATTTCCTTCGCTTCATCCACATTCATAACTCTCTTCATGCAAGCTCGGCGGTTTCGGGTACTCTTGACCTGACCCTTTACCAGGACGTCCTTAATTTGATCAAGATACGTTCGTCTAGGTCTTCCCACTCCGACCTTTCCCTCCACACCCTCCATGTATATCTGCTTAGTCAACCTGTTTTCATACATCCTCTCCACATGACCGAACCATCTCAACATACCCTTTTCTATTCCTGTAACTACATCTTCTTTCACATCACAACATTCCCTTATCCGGTCACTCAATTTCACACCCAACATACTCCTTAACGCTCTCATTTCTACTGCATTTATTCTGCTTTCGTGCTTCTTTTGCCATACCCAACTTTCACTCCCATACATCGTGGATCACACATCCCATACGTGAGATCGTGGCAAGTGGAAAGAGGTAGTCGGTAGTCTCTGCCTACCCCTCCGGGAAAGAGGCATGATTTTATGTATGTATGTATCCTGAAACCTTTGACAAACAAACTCCCAATCATCTTAAACGTAACTAAGCAATGAAAAATACTAAAAATGCATTATATACATATATAAATATTACAACAATATGGGCAAAAGGCGGGATTGCGCAGATTATTTATTAATATTATTAAAATCGCCAACTCCGGTTAAAAATAATGGCAGATCTTGTTTCCGCTATTATTAAGAGTTAATCAAAATACTTTATTTTTTTCATGTAGCATACATACATATATAAAGGTGTGTTTGTTATCATGGTCATGGTGTTAAAATAACTTATAACCATAACCTAACAATTATTGAACACGTTTGTATTTTATAATCATACTTGTATTGTGTTTGACGTATGATTAAATATTACAATACGATGACAATATGCAAAGTAAAAAAAAATTAAGTTATGAAATATGGTGAAAAGCAAAATAAGGCATATTAAGTATCATAATGCCCAAGGGGTATGAGTTTATTATCTCGGAATTAATCTGGGAGCTTGTTAAGCGTTACTTTCTGTAACGGACTTATGTATTCTAAGCAAAACACTAAGAACGTTAAAGGATAAAGTACTATTAATTTTATCTTTAATCTTTAATTTATCTTTTAATTTTTTATCTTTTAATTTTAATTTATCTTGATAAATAATACATACATACATATAATAACGACTATATCCCTTGCGGAGTAGACAGAGCCAACAGCCTTAAAAAGACTAATAGGCCACGAGAGGAGCAAGGGGTGCGTCGTTTGACTATAAACCTAAAAATGGTTTGAATAAGGGTTTAACACGAACTGACTTCCGTCTGACCTCTACAACCCTTGCCAGGAATCCTAACCCTTATTGTAAATCTTTCCATCAGTCCCCTTCTACGACATCCATTGCTTTTATGTAATGAACTTCGGTTTTTTTGATATATTCAAAAAATATAGTCAGACTGGAAAAAATCAGTTTCATTTCAGCCCGTCAATTACGCGTGCCATGAATAGCCGTACGCGGTGCACTCCATTTAGTTGCCACTCGGCTGGCCAGTACAGTGGCTCAATAAACTCCAATGCACCGACTGCAATTGTATCAGCACGCTGGAATTGATAAAATAATATGATCATTTTATGATTTTTCTCTCGAATTGTGTTAAATTAGGTGACAGAATTGCTGATTTGATCTATACTTACATTGTATCAAGGAAAACGCAACTCCAATTCTGCTATGGGGATATTTGCCCACAATATATCCGCCTATTTACATTTAACTAAGTGACTGACTGATAGAAATCGTAAGAACTGGAAATTTGTATTCTATGTTACTCGGGGGTTGTAACAATATTCTCTGAAATTCTGGGAATTGAGAATAAACGAGATTTTAAAGAGTAAAATGAAGCTTTACGGAGGTTTTAAAAAAAAAAAGGAGTTATAAAATCATAATGTGAATATATTACAATTAGTGTAGTTATGTTAATACGTCACACGTAAGTGAAATACTATACTAAATAATTTAATCGAAGACCCAAATTCAATCAATAACCACCGTGATATTTTAAAATTAGTCCATGCATTTCAATGTAAGTCCCTGTTCCTATTCACTTCGTATAACGTTTCAATAGGCGTAATGCACGTCGGTATATTATTGCTAATTATTATAAAGCTTACCACATACGGGGAAGTCTTTGAGTAATACTAGAAAAAACAGTTTTCAATGCATAACCTCCTTCGATTTACGTATTTGCAAAATCTTTTAGAACATAAACTTATTCGCTAAAACAGAAAAGTACTTATATTGCTATCAAATTTTTCGCCTAAACCTGAACATTTTCGGTGTTTCATTTTCATTGAGTTTTTCAAATGATTTTTCAACATTAAATGAGTAAAATATAAAGAGCCATCAATAAACTTGATTAAGATCAACATAAATATGATGCGTCCATTGATGTGTAAAATTAATTAATTTTCGACGTTTCAATAATGATCAATTTGTAAACAGCTGCCACGGGTCACTAATGTCTGAAATAATGTAGCCATTCATTTATTCTTGTTGTTAAACGAATTACATACATTTTACAATCCCAAATTGCATCCACTCTGGCGCTCGTAAATCCACCGGTTCGCTGTAAAACAAAAATAAATTTAATGAATAAATCTAGCGTGTCAATTTTTGTTTCCAATTGGAAGAATCAAGCTAACCTTGACACGCGGCCGAGCATTATCCTTTTGTCTCAATTGCTACAATTGACGGACATCTTGCTATTCTCAGACACAATTTGCACTTGTACTGTCAAATTGCACCTTAACTGGACGCCGAGGGGTAAACTCTCTTCAACTGTATCTTGGCCTGAATTGTGATTTTACCACAGCCATAATATCAACCATTTTGAATGAATTGAACAAAGTGACTATGCTTAAACTTAAGGGAATTTTATCATTAAATTTAATAACATCATTCCAATTTATTACAGTAGATAATGTGTAATAAAATGTAATTAAATTAAAAAAAAACTACACACACTGGCATCGAAACTTAGAAAAATAATTTCCAATATTTGCAATTTCAACAACTTATGGAAACAACCAATACGAACATACAATACTTGATAACTTATTAATACAAATTTTGAATAATTCATAACTTTCGAACGACTGACAGTTGTATTATTTTATGATTTTCGATGCCACTGAGTGTATTCTTTCACAAAAATACCAAAACGTATTTCGGCAGGCTCATTTCCATTTGCAGGAGTGGAAAAACATCAAATATTAGCAAGTATTATTATTTATTTTCAGCCAAAATAAAAGCCAAAAGCAACTTAATCAATTGTGTAGTTAGTCAGTCATGTAATAGTCTTTCGGGGGCTAGGGCCAGATTCAAAATCTAATAATAAAGTCTGTGTGTTGTTTGGTGTTGTGATGTGTCTTATCTGAATGAACTTATGTCATACTAAGTGGTCAATTGAACATTTGTGATCCATAACTAGGAGGTTTAACAAGATTAACATGCCGAGAGGTAAGCGCGTAAGAATTAGAGCCAAATGTATTGAAATGCATGATTTGTCTTTTACTTTCTAATTTCTTACGCATGCTGCGTTCGCATTAGTTTTATCTTTACAACTGATGTTATAAGTAGTAATACTACCAGTCAAGGTGAGTTTGTACCTGGTTTCTTATTCCTAAATTATACAATAAAAAAATACCTTTAAACTAGTTCCTTTTCCTTAATATAGTAAAATAGTAACTAACCGATGTTTGAAGATACGTGAAAGATATTACAAAAAGCCGCCAATGGAAATTTCTATAAGACAAATAGGAACCATATATGTGACTTCTAGAGTTATTGTCTGTCTGCCTGTGCCTTACAACGTGCGAAAAATATTGCTCTGATTTAAATGCGGTTTTCTCAGATTCTGTTTGGTCCAATTTAAAAACTGATATACAAAATTCCCTATAAGGGAGGGAACAATATAGGGGGTAACCTTTTTTGTAAGTATTAAAATTGTCAGCGGACAAAATCGCGGTAATAGATGATACAACAAGAAACTTTATTTCCGTGTAGATTAATAACATTACATCGATAGATAAGGATACACATGACACAAAATTTTTGAATGTCGCCGTCGAGGTTGCATCTCGATTGAAATTATTAACTGTTTTAAAGTTCCAAAGTCAGAAGGCACTCGACCCTAGAGATGATATTTTTATTTACTCATGGCCAGACCCCAAGGTTTGGTTTCAAAGTCGATTAGTACCTACAAGATATATATATATAAAAGAACAAGGGTGACTGACTTCTTTTTTAAAAGAAGAAATGTATATGGGACCAATAACGCAGCTTTAAAAGTTACATCTAAAATTCTTCTACCTTCACTCGCAGTTTTTGTTTAGTTTAAGCAGTTAAACTTATAAAATTATGCTTGTCTTTAAAAAGGTAGATTGTAGTTAATGTTTTTAAACATTTCTAACCCATCACAACTTTATTTTTAACATTTACTTTTTTATGTTTTCATTGTTCACACACCTTACCGCAGTATAAGTGCTAAGCTAATCCTTTTGCAAAGCGGCCAGTAGGATGACAACAGTTTAGAAAAGTAATTTGTGTAATGACCATCTTATCGCGCTGATGTAAGCATTTCTGTTTCTGTCATTAAGAGCACTTGATGCATAGATTACGACCACATGGAATGACATCATGGACTAAGTAGACACTAAAAGTACTTGTATTGTTCTCACTATAAATGACTATTACATCAAATGTAGCTATACTATTTTCAGTCTTTGCTTTTATTCTTATTTTGTTACTATTACACTGTGGTAGCCGTAGCCTTATATCTATGATAGGTTTACCTAACCTTTTTGATTTTTAAAATGGTCTTACAAAGTGATATAATCGTTATTGTACTAGTTATGATAAGTCAGATCATAATTTATCACCTATTTTCTTTAAATAAACCAAATATAAATAATAAGGACTAAAAATTTTGAGTAAGTACAAACTAAGTCCAATAAAATTAAATTAAAATTAATCACCTCCTCCTTCAAAAATACCTACATTTATGAAGGATTTTATCCGAATACAATACAATTTTCATAAAATTATTGTTAAGGAACAATTAAATACAAAATATTCGATTGCAACAACTCACCGCCATTACTCCGCAACTTTACTTGACGTTTAATTAAAGTTGCCGATACCAGACAGATGAATTAATATCTCGGAAACATTTGAATAGAACCGAGGATCCGGGGTTATTTAATTAATTAAAAATTACAATTTGTAAAACCGGTTGAAACCGGAAATGTTTAATAGAATTTTTATAACTTCATTCATTATTTTTTTAATATAATGAAAAAACGATGAAACCTTTCGAGAAAAGTTAGATAGTGCCCTTGCGCTTTACTTGACTCATCGTGGCGGGGCACTCCCGTGCCCCCAGACTGGTAAAGCTGATTATTTTCAAAATTAAATTTCTGTTTGTAACTACTTCTAAAGTTATAATATCTGTCATTCATCATAGCTTATTTCCAATAAAAATATTTTCAGCTATTTCCTTCCACATTAGACTCCTCCTGATAGAGAGACGACAGAGTTACTGTATGCGCGTAATATATTGTCTATATGTATCATCTACAAGTGGGGTTTGAAAGGTTTGGTTTGATAGTACTCGTACTAATAATACGATACATTCCCCACTTAATGCAATAACACAAAAAATAAACGCATTACTAACGCATTGATTGAAATAAAAAACAAAATTTACAGTATAACTTTTAACATTTTATTAATCAACCCATAGAATGATTGATCATAGAGCGCACTCACACATAGCAATTTGTCGGTTCTATTATATGACATTGTTTGTAAAACAAACATGAACATTGAAAGCTCTAACAACATCGCGTGATTGGCGGTAAATATAGTTATGTAATAACGGGTTGATGTCAACGTGGCAAGCGACTGCGATGGAGTTTTCGGACATACATGTTTCCATTCTAAAGATATTTATGATGCTTCTGATAATGCCATATCGGTAGCGTCATACTGGTCTTTGGAAATCTGATTTGCCAAAGTCGACAGGCTAAGAAGCACATATGCATCCCATTCCTTCCCTTCATATCGATAAAAGAGATAAATAGAAATAATAGACAAGACAATTAGGAAATATTGGGATTAATAATATTAAGTTCCCGTTCCCATGAGAATAAACTCGCTTACATTCCTAAGAAACAAAATTACAGTCATTTTGACTGAACGTCTAAAGTATGTCACTCAGTAACACAAAAGTTTTACTTATATTGACGAAACAAAACTAAACGTTACGTTGAGTCTTGCATCTATCTCCATTTACCCTACAAGAGAAGACTATGTATGATGATTACGTTACCTACATGACTCATAAAACTGTCATAATCCAGAATCAGAAAATCCAAGTTCCGTCAATTTCGCCATTACGCCGGGGCCAGATGATTGGCTGGCTACGGTTACAGTAACCACTTGTATCAATGGAGCGCCATTTGTTGATTATAATCGTCTACTTTATCAGCTGGTCATACATGTGTCTCATACAAAACACGAACAATGGCTACGATTTCTCGAGGCTTACCGAATCAGCTGATACCTATATGCGGCATTCAAATCGCTTTCTTTTTCTGTATGTTGCATTATATCTCAATGCAAAGGATTAGCGATTTCGTTCAGTTGGAACTTGGTTTGTACTTTTTGAGGTTCCTAAAAATTGATGCTTACTCATATTAATAGGTAACTAACCCTAGGTACCTACTTAAATTTCTTTTTTCATTAGATTAATGCTTTTATTCGGAAATCTTGAAATCGTTATCTAATATTTTCGATAAATTAAAAAGTATAGCATTTTGGGTTAAGTTTTGTGCCTTGTGGTTATGGGCAGAGACAAAAAGATTATGTGTAGAAGGCAAATTTAAGTCTTCGGGAACTACCCACGTTCCATCTAATTGTTTTGGTTGCGCTTTGTCTGTCAGGCATTTGATCATTATGACTCAGTAGCGAAAGAGTTTAATATATATTTTATGAAGTTACACATCACGTGAATTTTATACAGCGATGATTAATTACGAAACGGGATCGGTCACGTGGTGGTACAGTGGAGGATATAAATCGATAGTTCTTCACAGTACCAAATACAGATACCAAAGGTGAACTTTGCACTTTTACTAAATGCAGTGTAGAACATTGTGTTGTGCCTGTTTTATTTCGAAATTTGAATAAATTAGACTTTCGGAAGTAAAATATGCTACTTTGGGAAATTCTAATTTGTTATCTTAAGTCTGGTTTGTAGTATCTCAATCTGATTTGTCCTTGCTGTATGAACCTGCATATATTTTTAATGCAGTGCCTTGCAGTAACGTCTTAAACCATACATTTACAATTTAAATCCGTGATGGCCTGATAAATAAAGACTGCAATTTCCGGTTGTCTGCACACGTTTAGCCAAGGTTTAACCTTTGCCTGACATAATAACACAATGTATATCAACTTTACGTACCTACAAATTATCTGTGACCCTGCTGTTAATCTTAACTTTAATACTTACATCTCGCTCTCACTCTATTTTGCATCCCTCTCTGTCATCTCAGTCTATTTTCGAATGCTTTTTTTCTACCAATCAACTTGGGGCGAAACTATTTTTTTTTTTGTATTATGTTTGTAACGAGATAACTTTCGAACTGTCGTTGGTCTGAGTTCAATAAAATTTAAAATGTATCTTAGATTTGTCAACAGAATTGTTGAGTTCGTATGACATGAAAATCGGTATCATATTTTTTGTGATTTATGTATTTATAATTTCGTAAAACATAAAAGTGTTTAAGATGTCTTATTTCGCGGTAAACATCTAGTAACTGTAAAGCTTCTTCCTTTTCTACGTCTTTCTCTCTTTCTTATTTCTTATTCTTTCTCTATTTACCTCATCACAAGGTCAACCCGATTACTTTTTTATCTTCATATAAAATTACTTTATTAATTAATACAAGTTATGCAGTAAATGCTATTTTTAACTTTTTCTACCTCGTTCCGTTTATCACAATCAAATGAACTGTTGTTTCATATACAGCGTGTGACTATATATTATGAATACATAAGTACATTCATTCATATAATATATGATCAAACGAACTTCTCAAGTGAAGTTCGATCGATATTATATGAGTCGCTTCATTCGAAGATATAAGATATTCACAACGTAGTCCCTTCAACCTACAAGGTAGCATATTAATAGTCTTTAGTTTGATGTCGTTTTCGCTGCTCAAAATCAAATCCATTGCTCTGTTGACAGCGGTTACACCCGCGCCTAGCTGTTGCTGTGCACTGAGCACTTTCTTGTCCCGATTTCGGCTGCTCTCAGTTATCGCTGCAGATATCTCCGGATTGAGCTTGGGTGCTTGCAATAATGTACAATTTTGAGGCACCAAATATTCTTTTAATAATTTTTCCTTATCCTCCTTAGTGAGGCCCTTTTTTAACAAAGGGGTCCAGAGCTGTGCCAAATTTGCATGAATATTGTCCCCGTACTCGGGGCCGTCTTCTGTCTTGGCGCCGAGCGCCAGTAACACCTCGGGATCAAGCTCCGGGGCAGCGGCGTCGCCCTCAGTGGTTTCGCTCTCGTTGGGCCCTGCACCCTCTCCCAGCGGCGGGACGCTTTCGTCGGCCGGATGAGTATTTGGAGGGTCCGCTTGAGGTCTTTCCACAATGATCTCCGGCTCGGTGTCATCTATGACCACAAACATCGATTTTAGGTCGTTGCAATACCGTTAAATGACACACATAAGTACGAGTATATTACGTACTCATAAATACCCCTACGTATAAAGACACTTTTTTTTTTTTTTTTTGTGGGTATATGCAAAATGATTAAATTGTTTTATATTGCACATGTATTTACCGAGAATTATGAATTCTCAAGATACATGTTTAGCAAAAGAAGGTAGATGAAAAATATTAAGGTTTTGCCTTCGTGTTGGTTCACGACCAATACCCGGGCATGACAGTGCCAATTTTTAACCTTCGTGTTGATTCTCGACCAACCCCCAGGCATGTTAGACACGTATTTATACCATCGTGTTGACTCACGGCCAACCCCCCGGTTGAAATGGGTATTTTTAAATGTTTTTCATTTAATTCACAACTAAAAAAAGTAGTAATGTAATGTATAATGTACTTACTGTGACTTTTTTCGGAGTCTGATGATTCTGAATCCGAAAATATTATTCATCTTCGACGAGATGACTTCTGCTTTTCTTCCAATTTCCGTAATTTTCTCCTATAGTGTGAGATTTTTTCGTCTGCACTACGCTTGGTCATTTTTCTTTGCTAACAAACTGTTGTAGGTAGTTTAAATTACGTTGACGGTAGGAGACGTGTGCTTGCTACCTCGCACGAAAAAGGAATGAATTATAGATGTCTGGTGTGAGCGAACGGCGAATGATTGAAGGAGAACGAATGAATCGATTTGGTAAAAAATAATCGATTCTTTCTTTAAAAATCGTGCGATGCTACCTTGTAGGTTGAAGGGACTACGTTGTGAATATCTTATATCGAGAATGAAGCGACGAAATATAATCACGTCTATATCCCCTGGGGGAAGACAGAGCCGACAGTCTTAAAAATGTGATGGGCCACGTTGAGCTGTTTGATTTAAAATTATTGTTTTCAAATTCAACTAGGTACTCGTATACCTTATAGGCATTGTTAAATTTTTAAATCTATTCCCTTATTTGATTTTAAATACTCAATACTTCTTTCTCTTCAACCACATTCATAACTCTTTTCATGTAAGATTGTCGGTAGCAGCATGGGTCAAGAACCCCTGCTTTCGGCCAAGACGATTTTCCTAATCTGTAAATGTATTTTTTATTTTTCTTTGAAAGTAAAACTGTATTTCACACGAGCGTCAACACGAAGTCACGCTACGAAAACTACAAGATTATTTTATAAAAATTCATAAATCACAGAATGAAGTATGTCACTTCTTTATTTTTAGGTATTTCTTTGTCTTATCCCATTATTTGGGGTCGGCTCCTCACCAATTTGCGCCAGGTTTAGGGCTCTGATTATGTCCAGATCGGTTCAGACTAATTTGCGTCAGGTTACGGGTTTGGTTTTCCTGTGGGTCAAAATAATATCGTAGATATCTATTTCTATAGATTTATAGCCAACTCAGAAGCAATATAAAACATTCACTCTTGAAAAAATACATTAGTAACTTACCCTTTTTGTAACACCTGTATATTATAATGCGGTCATGTGACCGATTATTCGTAATAACGTGTTCATCAATTAATTCCTTTATGTGCTCAGAGGTAGGCTAAGTTGGCGCATTATCATTTATTTATAAAATACTCATTTTGCTGGAATGGGCGCGAATCGATCCGTGTGTTCACACTCAAATGATCCATATACATATATATATATTTTTAATTATTATTTAAATCTCATATAAATAAATTAATCTGAACAATGTATTCTCTCGTCCACATTTTAATTAAAAAAAAAATTCAAAAATTCAAAATTTTTTATTCATTATTATAGGATATTATTATATCGCTTAATAATTGTCGTATGGTTTAACAACTTGGTTGACGTCAAATAAATTACTTAAAAACTAAGTTTACTGCCGCTTCCAAGGCGTCAGTGCAGAAGAAGCGGTAACAAACTGCACTGCAGCATTTTCTTCAACAACGTCAACTTCACAATATTAAATTATACTTAGAATAGAATGTGGACGGGAGAATACATTGTTCACGGGAGATTTATATATTTATGAGATTTAATATTGAAAAAAGAAAAATATATATATATATATATATATATATATTTTATGGATTGCCAATTTTAAAGAGATTTATGTACAGAGTGTACTGAAATTTTGATTTAAGTTCAAATTAAACTACAATTAATTACGAGGTTCCTGTGCCAAGCTCGAGCCAGATGTTTTTATCATTAAGGTAATCATCAGTCCTATAATAAGCCTTCTCACAAAGTACTTTCTTTACATACTCTTTGAATTTTCGGTTGGGCATATCAAGAACAGACTCCGGCAACCTATTATAAAATCGTATACAGTTCCCCATAAATGATTTACTGACTTTGCTAAGCCTATGAAACGGCACGACTAATTTATGTTTATTACGTAAATTTCTATCAGTTGTGGCACTAACTTTTTGAAAAAAAGAGGTATTTTTCCTAACATACATTATAAGATCAAAAATGTACTGGGACGCTACTATAGGTATGTTTATTTTCTTAAAGAGTTGTCTTAACGAGTCTCTTGGTCCTAAGCCGTAAATTGCGCGAACGGCCCTTTTCTGAATTATAAAAATAGTTTGTATATCAGCCGCGCTACCCCATAAAAGTAAACCATAAGATAACAAGCTATGAAAATAGCTGAAATAAACAAGCCTAGCTGTAGCTACATCTGTCAATTGTCGGATCCTCCTAACAGCATAAGCGGCATTCTAAGTTTGGATAGTTGTGAAGTTGACGTTGTTGAAGAATTGCATGAGAAGAAGAACGTGGTTGATGAGAATAAGTTTTAATTGAAAAATAAAAATAGAATGATGAAAAAAGAACTTTTTCTAATTAGCCTAGGCCTTATATGTACATCTATATATAAGTATTTATTATAAAATTTAGTATCGTTGAGTTAGTACCTCGTTACACAAGTCTCTTCGAGGCTTACTCAATCTGTGTAATTTGTCCCGTATATTTTTATTTATTAATTAGTATTCCTGTCTTTTAACCTTCTTCGGTCCATAGGAAGCAAACAGAATAATACTTTTCGCTTTGCCGGAAATCGCATGACATATTACTTGAAATGCAAACATAATTCATACAAATTAATTGTACCTACCAACTTCCTACTCATTTCAATAGAAAATCAAGCCTATATTTATTACTGGATTAATAACAATCGTTATCTATAATAGACAGCTTTGTTTTTATCTCGTGTTTATAAAACCTTATCCAGTTACATAATAATGTAGCAATAACATTCACTTTGATCGTCGAAATCCCATGGCATTGTGAGCAGTGTGCCTCTATTGATTTTGATACAATGCAGTTCCATACGATGACCCTGACTCTTTGTAAAGGCCGAAACACATTGCCTTTCTCACGTCAGAATTCAGACGATCACATTATAACACAGAGCACCGAGGAACCAGCCGTTTGCGTCTGCCGGTGCTCTGTGCATTATATACTCCCGATTTAGAAAAGGCCGTTTATAAATCTTTCCACGTTACCTGCATTTTGATACAATGTATTTTGTGTAAAATCGCTGTTTCACTCATGCGGATAGCGTTAATTAATGTTATTATTTTCCTTAACTTATTAAAATTTACTTTATAATCAAGCTAGCTAACATATTTATTTTTTAACCAACCGGTTTTATTCAGATTTACATAGTGTAAAACCCACGTGGAATTGGCGTCAGGCAGACTACCTATTTATGCGTTAAGCATTCAGACAAGGAAAATTGTTTTTCAATAAAATGTATTCATTCGTATTAATAATGTGGAATATTACCGGAATATAACTCGGAATAATTTATAATTTTCGCTTACGTTTGACATCCATTCTTCAATTAAAGATCTTGAACTAATGCCATTGGCACACATCGTAATAAATGTGATGTCAGTTCTTACCATGGCACAAAGTATGTTTGTACAACTGAACTATTAATTATATCTGTTTGTATGTTTGTCTTTAACATTTTATGGTAAAAAACGTGGGATTGACAAAAGTCGCTTTTAATAGATGCATGAAACTGAGGCGAAAATGAACATACTTTGTAATAAATATTCCCAGGTTTAATTAGCATTTGCCAGAAACCGGCCCGGTCCCGATACTTTAATATACATCCTGACTCTTCTCGGGATGTAGCAGTAACCATGATCCAAAGGTATTTTTATATTAATATGATCACGAGAATACAATTTCTCAGTCTACAAACGTGGTTGTAGGCACAATTGCTTTTTCCGAATTGCAATCATCAACACTACAAAATAAAAGTCGCTTCTCGCGTCTTTCCTTGTATGTGTATGCCTATGTTTAGATCTTTAAAACTACGCAACGGATTCTCATGCAGATTTTTTAACAGATATAGTGATTCTATACGATGGTTTATACGTTTAAATGGTATCCTGCTGGTTTAAGGGTCGCTGGTTTCTTATAATATCACTTACCTTTCCCATATTGTCAACAGGCGACGCCGACATGTCGCTGAAGCAGGGCAGCGGCACCGGGAAGGTCCACTTCGGTGGGTTGGACGATGTGTCTCTGTACGGGACGCCAGTGGAGCCCGCCCCGCCGGCACCAGACGCCAAGCAAGGCTTCCTCCGCAACCAACTGCAAGCCCTGTTCCAGCCCACCGACAACAAACTGGCGATGAAACTCTTCGGCTCCAAGAAGGCCCTGATGAAGGAGAGGATCCGGCAGAAGGCGGCGGGACACTGGGTCATACATCCGTGCAGTAGTTTTAGGTGAGTTTTAGAGAGGAAATAATTAAATCTCGTTTTAACATGCCTGTACTGAACGTTCATACTTTGACAGGTTTCCCGGCTCCCTCTTAGAGGCACATAAAGTAATTTATATAAGAGTTCGGAAAATATGATGTCATCTACTTGATATTGGTAATGGATTAGGTATGCTCAATCGACAAAAATATTTCTGCATTTTTTTTCATGTATTGAGACTACCTTCTCTTTCCAAATAACAGAAATAATTTACAAAAACGGAATTCAAACACATATGAAAAATTAAGTAAGTAAATAAAAACCAATTCTAAACCAGTATGAGAGTATGAGCGAATTCTCGTAAAATTACTGAACTGAATTTTCACGTTTTCGAAGCTTAATTGGCGGATATACGTGATCAGCGTAACAAAAATATGCTTATGATGGTAATAACGTTTATTTCGCGAAAAACGCCACATATGGTCATGTGATTTATGATGACACTATTGTGTAAAATCGTACTTCCGTAAGATTTCGTATTTGGTAATAGCTGGTACCGAATTCCGTAAAACAAATTTATACTTCTTATATATAAATAGTTTATTATCACTTCCTGAAAAACGAAACGTTTTTAGTCCCGCAAAATTTGACATGCATAATTTCTGATGTGTAATTACACAATCTTTGTTTAATTAAATTACAATCATAGCCCTGTCAATATCTTATTTTTTTAAATATTTTCTAAGATATTTTTTAACGTGCTAATCTTTCTTAGCAACTAACATCTGGCAAAATTTTCGACCGGCTATTTGTCAACATTCTTAATTGTCATCTTAACAACAATATGTTCGCATCTGGCAAGAAATTTTGCATTTACTGAGACGGAAACGCAGCTGCATTCGAGAAATCTGGGATTGAGAAACAATGGCAGCGTTGTCTCCAACTTTAGATCTGTGAACTACCGAAGCAGAAATGTGGATGGGTTGACTTCTGAATAGAAAAATGTTGCGACACTCATATGCTCATACAAAAATGCGGAAGTTTTATAAATAGGAATCGTGTTGGGGAATATCTTTAGCGATTAATATTGGAATTTGGGATGAAAAGTTAGCTGTAATTTGTGAAATGTTTTGACCCATTGAAATAGTTTCCTACGCTCATTTTAAGCGTTTTATTAGTTGCGATGATTAGTTGGATTAGAGAGATGTTATATAACAATTTAGTATGACCAACAATTTAGAGAAGATTCTTTTTCAAAAGTACCACAATATCACCCAGATTTCTAGATTTGAAACTAGTATTTCTAATACAAAATTGATTTTAAAAGAACAGACAGGAAAATTTAAAAACATGATTTCACTACTTCTTTGTCTCGACGGAATACCATATCAAACAATTGTTAACTCTCTCAAAGATTTTTTAATCTGCTTAACAAAGCCGCAAGCAAGTACTAAAAGAATACAACACAATTCATGATTGAACCATTACGAGTACAAAACATGTAAGGTTGGGGTTCTACAATGAGTTATCATAGTCTAATTACATACTCAACACTTTTGTAGCGCTGCGCTTCGGTGAGCAAAACGCGTGGCCGATGATTAATAGCAACAGTTTGTGACCATTTTGCAAACTGTAATACAGCAATATATTCAGATAACTATCACACGATGTTACGTGTGACAGTTATCTGAATACAACATCTTTAAGTTAACTATGTAGTACTAGTACATACATAAATAAAATTACACCTCTTTCCCAGTGGGGTAGGCAGAGACAACATCTTTCCATTTGCCAAGATCTGTGCATACATTTTTCGCTTCATCCACATTCATAACTCTTTTTAACAGTAGTTTAGTAACGGAATCATCACATATCACGTATTTATTTCTTACGGGGTAGACAGATCCAACAGTCTTGAAAACTCAAAATTCAGCTGTATGGCGTAAATTATCTGAATTTTGTAAATTAATAAATAATCGAAATTGTTCGAAATGTACCAAACGAGCTCCTAATTTCTAAGTCCATTGTTCTTTGAAATACATCTCCTCGGTTCATGTGGATGGTCCATTAAGCCAGAGCTGAAATTTTAATAGACTCGGTAGCGCTGTGCCACAGTACAGAATCACAAAGGCTTTGTACTGTTAACTCTGCCTAAATAGTAATTAGTTACAACGAATGCCTATTGCCATGTGTACATTATTCCATTAAGTTTCAAGCAGAGTTTTTCAAGTTGGCCATACAGCTGAATGTGGCCTTTCAGTGTTTTCAAGATTTTTGGCTCGTAAGGGATAAAGACGTGATCATTTATTATGTACTTAGTCGTATGTATGTTCTCCAAGACTTATAAAAAAGATCAAAAATTAGCAAAAAGACTAATAAGTTACTTTAGGGATAACACAATCTGTGTAATTTTTCCTTTATTACAGCATTTTGACCAAATTACCGAAGTGGTTGATAAATACGCAATTATCTTTCCAAATTCTCTCGATATTTGCTGACATTTTTTTTTTCAATTTTTGATTAAACATACTTACAACAAAAAGTCATACTTTTTCAGTTATTTATTCTATGAATAGTGGCTAAGTGGATAAGCTTTTTGCGAGTTAACTCGCCCATTCTACCAAACCAGTGTGGATTAGCAGTGGACGCTGAAATCTTGTTAGCCTCCGCATAGGAATTAAATCTACTAACGAGCAGCCGTTAACTATTTGAGGGCAAGATGGTTTGATGAATTTTGGAGAATTCGATGTTCAAATGAACTATTTTTATTTGAACATCGCATTCTCTAAGATTCATCAAATTGAATAGTGAGTTATGGAATGTTGAACTATTTTGTTCCATAACCCACGATCAGCCATTCCTCTACTCTTAGCTTAGTACAATGAAATGAATAGATATGGTAACTTAATATTATTGAGACTACTTAAGTTCTAAACCAGTCTAAGTGTCTAATACAATCTCTTCATTCTGTGTCTTATACAATAACTAATGATAAATGTTATGACTATGCTTGTTATTTTATGTCAATACGTATATCAATTCAAGTACCTATTCACTATGCACTATACATATTATTATTAATTTTCAATGAAAATTAATTTATTTTATTTACCTTGTTTTATGTGCTGCTTTACTGTATTTCCTTAATAAAATACTATATATTGACATGCAAAAACCACTTATCTTGGCAAAATCAACCACTATTATATATATTTCGTTTCTAATTATCTTAAAAAGAAAACTGATTGTTTCACTAGGTCAAGGGATTTGAAATTTGGCATATGAATACCTTACGTAGTCTAAGGGTATGCTAGGTTTAAAAGAGGATTTTTAATAAGAACGTAAATTAAGAGATACTTTGAAAAGAAGTGAAACAATGTTTTTGATGTGTATTTGTTTATTTTAAGGTGAGTTTGAGTTAATCCACTCAGGTGAAGCCACGAAAAAGGGCTTTAGTAACATAAATTTCTTAGTAAACTGTAAAATCAAAATCAATATGGCGCCTGCCCTAGCATTTGTTTATCGGCTAGTGTCGTCCAACATGACAGCTTCCGCTCGAGTAACTCCTAGCGATTAGATACAATCGATTGACTCGATACCATCGATTCAGTTCAGATAGATTAATAATCAGCAATGGTAGCAAGGATTTATATCACATCTGGTGGCATTGTTTGTTACTGCCGACTTAAAGAAAATCAATTCAGTAGGACAGATACAAATACTTTTACTTCATTATTTTTTAACACTGACGTAGGTATATCAACACTGAAAAGCATAGGTATTTTTATATTTTAATATGTTCCCGTTAATTTCCATTCCCGAGGGAATTTTGGGAAAACCTATCTTAAACCACGTAAGATACATGTCAAATTTCAAATCTAGGTCCAGGCAAGTCTATGTCTTCTTTTATATACTTAGATTGTTGTTTTAGAGGCATTTTTTTATATTTCTTCTCCTGCACCAGCGGTCTACTCTCTATCAGTCTTGCGAATTTTGGATCACATCAGGTATCCCGACGCGAGTTAAAAATTTTTTACACATCACAAAATGTGCACATGCACAAACCAGCTCAAGAAGATTTCTTTATAAAAATAATTGTCCACCAATAAATTCACGCTCTTGCTGAAAACTATATAACTAATATAGCGCTACGAAGGCCCATTAATGAAATCGAAAAGCAACAATGTACATCAAAGCTATTGAGATTGCAGAACAATAACATCCCCGTTTCCCGGCAAATGGCATAATGACCGAGCAATGTATGTTGTATACTCAGGTCTTAGTGATAGCAGGTAGCGATTTTTGTTCAAAGCTTTACAAGAATAATTTTACACACATGATATAACTTCGTACTATTTTAATCTGCATTCTTACAGAATATACAAGTGCCGATATAAAGTTTTTGTTAATTACTTTTACTCTCTAGAATTATTCAAATTATGAATTCTAGCTTCTGTTGGACCACCAGTGTAAGGCATGGCAGCGCCAAGTCGAGTCCTTTTCTCGACACGATTCAGGCCCTAATGGATTTTAACCTTGACGTGATTGCACCTGTAAAACTTCAATCAGTCGTTATTTTTCTTTTTTCAGTATACAACAAACTGATAGGATACATATGACAATAAATCTTCACTATAAACCCCTAGGAACCCCAACTTAAGTTTTCTACTTACAGCCATATTGTCTGGGCTTTATTCAATAAACTTATCCGCCATTCGCTTCTATCTAAACCACAGCTCAACACATACAGTACCTACGTGACCAGGAACCGTTCTTATTGAAAGGAAACACAACCGGTTAGCACAAGTGCAGGGGCAAATCTTACCAATGTCAAGAGTCTCTAATAGAAACTTCAATAGATTGCTCCCGTCCCCTTACTGTTTCTCAATAATACCGCATTGCTATAAGGCTGGGGTTACACTGCGGCGGATAAGATGGAAAATTTAAGATGAATGGTTCTTGTATGAAATTAACTTAGCAAGGAACTGATATAGTTAATTTGATATTTATATAATACTTGATACCTACCCTTTGTGGAATCACCGTTTTTCATTAGTTCGTTATAATTTTTTTCTCTTTTGTTAATGATTGTTCTATTTTGAGAATATTATAAAGACATACAGCTGTACGTGGCCTTCCGGTCAAAACTGTTGGCTCTGCCTACCCCGCAAGATATATAGACGTGATATTATGTATATATTTTTATCATAGGACAAACTTTGTATCGAGTTTAAATGAATGTCACCTACTTGTAAATAAATTTTACATTCAACAAAAAATTGCTGCCTCGATTGGGCTTTGAATAAAAACACGCCCACTATCGATTTTTCATCGTCGAAGCTAACGATTCAGAAAATTCGAGTACTTTACTCTTAATTGAATTTCATCTCTGGCTCGGGCAATTTTAATAAAAACAACATTACGTGCTATAATAAACTCATTTATATCTTCACTAACTTTTTCCCGCAGCTTTGCCCGTATGACTTTAGCGCCATCTATAATAAGCGACGAATTCAAATTTAACGCCGTCTAAAGGTTTTAGCCTGCCTTTTACCTGATATCAAAGAAGGATAGTAGCATCTGTTTTTCAGGGATAGAGTAGTCCTATGCTAAACTACACAGTCCAAAACCTTTAAGTAGAGTAGTTCTTTTCTTTCTCTTTTTTTTATTATAATTATTAATTTTAACCTATATTTTGTAAATAAGACAGATTGTAGCATAATTCTATATAATATCCTATCTTTATTTTATTTAGTGTATTTCCCTTTTCGTAGATATACAAAAAAAAGTAATTTCGTAAAATGTAAAAAAAAATATCTAAATGACCTCTCTTTAAAGGAAAACCAATATGTAGACGGGATGATTGTTTATTTGCAACTGATTCACATAAACTCCTATCAATTGGACAATGCATTTGAACATCGAACAGGGATAAAGACATGATTATATGTATGTGTGGCGACATCTATACGCCACAAGTCACAAAAATAAAAAATATAATCATGCGACACTATCAGTCAAAAACAGCGAAAAACCTAAATCGCGCAAGCAAAGATTTGATGGATTGGTGCATATTATACAACCTCCGACACAAAGTTCTCCAGGCATAACACCTAGCCTGGCGGAAGATCTTCCCTTTGGTGGCGGTCGAGCTGAACTTATGTTACAACAACGTAAATTTGTCCATAAAACATATACTATTTAAATATCAAGTTGATTGAAAATATCGTTTATAGTTGCAACAGCTAACAAAGGGTACTGGGAAAGCAAGAAACGGCTTATCGATGTTTCATACACGAGATGTTTTGTAAACATCGACGTAGGTACAAGTCATAACGATGCTATATTCGCATATATTTATCTAACTCTCATATACCTACATACCAACTGTGTGTTAGTTTGTCATTACACATAGAAATGTTACGTCTTTATAGCTTACGAGGTATACAGGGCCAATATTCACAAGAATCAAATGCCACGTTTAGCTAGATTGATTAAAAATGGAATTGAGATTCACACTTGAATCGCCATTTTCATAAAATTTCATAATATACAAAGGTTTTATGAAAATTTCATGGGAATGAGGAATACAGGAATTCCACTTTACTGCGACGGAGCTGCGGAAAAAACTAGTATCAAATAATTAACAATCAAAATATAGGTACATACATGAAATCAAAATACTCGTACTTGGCTCCTAACACACTCATATACAGTGTATGAATATATTTAATTGCCAAGTCTAATATCCGGAGGTTGATTGAACGTCCTAGTTTCTCGAAAAGATATGTAATGGTCTCTTTACGGCAGTTAACCATAAAGCACAAGCAAAAGAAGCCAGTCCATTTCTTTAAGTTCCTTGATAGAGAGATTTTTATAGAGATTAGATTTAGTTTGTTTAAAAAAAATAACAAAACTTTCCGCGTAATATTAGAATAATACAACTGGTAAACGAAATTCTAGTTTGTATAATTACTCACCTCGGAAGTATTTACTTGTTGGGCTGGTAATACATTAGCCGATGTCACGCATGTCATACGCATGCGAATCAACATTATTCATGAAGTTTGCGGTTGGCTAAACGTAAAACGCTACGTTTAGGAGTATTAATTACAAACGAGTATAAGAAATTTTAAATGAAAGCAAGTTCTGTAGGGTTCCCATGCCTCGTTCAGCGAGATGCCTTAGTGAAGAAGGTTGCTAGTCTATCGACTTAAACAAGAATCTTAACTAGCCTGTCCTTATTTTGAATTTTAAAAACTACACTACATTACGTTTTTTCTTGACCAGCATGAAAACATGCACTAAACAAACATTTTATCTTATTCCTATCAACGACATCTATGGATGGAATGGTAATTCTTGGTCGCGGGAACTACTCAGTATTAATAACTTTTGCGATTGTTTAGAAATACTGTTCCTCTGGCGTAATAAACCAAAAGCTACATCGTAAATATAGAACCACGATCGTGATTGGAATCGAACCCGAGGATTTGCCACTAGCGAATATTTACGACTGCGCCATATGTACATTTGACACATGTGTAAATTTTCCTAATGACAACGTTATGTTTGTTGAAGAACAGGTTCAAATCCTACGTGTACCAATGACTCATTCCTGAGTTATGTACATTAGTTTTACTAACCGATGCTCTTAAGATGAGGGAAAAAATCATGAAACTCGGGCATGCATATATAACCATGATCCAATAGGTATGGGTAAGATTACCCTGCAACCGTTGCGGATATCAGACGGTAGTCGCTTCGTGCAAGTAAAATCTTGACTTACCTAATGCAGATCTTAGTTAAAGACGCAACCCGAGCTGCACTCCAGCGAGGTGAGGCTGTAATCGGGATTAAAGCCGGGAGCGATATGAATTAGAGAAAGCAGAGAAGCTCAATCTGAAAACAATTTCCTACTTTTTAGTCTGTTACAATGAAAATCTTATAACAGACAAACACATGCATAAAATTATATTTGGCCTCACTTCAAGTTCACTTTCTTACAGTACACACCCAAAGCGTATGTTCCCCTTAATATTTTTCTCAAGTCACTGCCCTATAAATAAGTTTTCGCTACAAACTTCTAATGACAATTAGCGTACTATACAAAAATAATAAGAATGTCTCACCGGCGGCATATTGTTTGCCCTCTTAATAGGAGAGGACACTGGGAAAGTTTTAATTAAAGGCGTCCATTGCCACTACAGTTATCGTAGTTTCTTATAGCGAGGGCTTCTGAGATGAAAGATATCTTGTATGAACTTCTGATTGAGCATGTAACTTTGTTAGTTTGATTGTGAGTGCCAATAACCTTTTAGGTTATTTTCTTTTGTCTACAGATATATCCATGGAAGATAATTTCTCAATAACTTCAAATAAAAGAGAACGAATTATTTTAGAACGAAAATGTGTATAAGCTATATAAAAAATTCTACTCTGTCAAGATATTTCAACAGACAAACATAGAAAAAAAAAGATAGGTACAAATATAGAAATCTAAATAAAATTTAGATTTTTTGAGGATTACATTTTCTGAAATCAAGTCGCATATCGTGACGACGTGTGCGACTTGATGTCAAAAATCTTATAATCTTAATTTTTATACATCTTCCTCTCCTACATAATATTACATTTAAAATCGATTATAATCAGTTTCTCTATAAAATACGCATTTTTTTTGTATTCCGTATTTATAACCCCAGGCCAAATCTCAATATAGACGATCTTTTGATGTCGCAGCCATTCTGATATATAACCTAAACGCCATGATTGATAGATCCGCAATAAAATTCGCGATATGTATCGATAAATCTGATGCCCGAGGATCCTGAATGAAACATGAGGGGTTGGTCAGGTCGCTTGGCCTCCAGAGGCACTGACTTAAATATTGACACCGCAATCTGCTTGCCGAGTCATTTTCTTATACGGAGTTTAATGGCAGGTAGGTACACTCTTACGTACAACTGTGAATCGAGATGGTATGGTATACTTTACTAAATCTCTGTATTCTGTGCTTTTCTATATGGCATACACATCTTCATATATAAAAATGGTGAAATTTTGCCACTTTTTACAACATATTGGTACGTGCACTTTGATGCTCGGACCATGAGTTCCGAAATCAATAGCAGAAAATGTAATCTAAAAAGACTTCTCTTTTTGATTAAGTCTACACAACAATACTCTGAATAATAACTTAGTCAGAAAAAATAAAATTCCTGTACCACATAAATGAATCACGATTTTATACCTCAATCTTTATCAAGATTGAGTATCAAAAATTCATAACTTAAACATAAACAAACGTGCTTTTACTCAAATGAAAATAATATATTAATTTTCACGACCGCATTATCCACACGAGGTAACACAACTGTCGCAGACTAACAAACTACGCGAATGTGACTAAAACTAAAAAAGCTGAGTAAATTGTGAGCAAGCGATGGTATTCGTTCACAAAGTTGTTCATTGCACAAAGTTGTAGCACAAAGCCTGCGGTTTCTTTGGCTTAAACTGAAACATACATATTTTAGAAAACAGAAGAACGATAAGGTGAGAAACGTTACTCATGAAATAATTGAAAAGCGTGTTGGGCCCATAACCTACTTAACAAGCGAATGTAACATGAAAACTATTGATAGTATCTAATAAATAAAAAAAATTGAATTTTTGATAAATAAATATTTTATCAAAAATTCAAATTTTTTTTTTAAAGATGAACAGTAATTTCTTCATATTTTGAATATGATAGAAGCCTAATATCAATATTACGCGATCACACCGTCCAATCTGTAATATGCAAATACACACATGAGTTCTTACCGATTACTCAGGAAAAAAGAGTCCTACGTTTTTATTTAAATCGAGCAACTTCACGGTTTGATCAATGCTTATTTATCAACACAATTAAGAAAGTAAAAGATAGCCAAAGACTAAGCAGCTTGTAGTGCAGCGGAATAACTCGTGTCATTACGTCTTCATTCTTTACCCTCTTTATTTTGTTACTTAGGGGTTGAACCCATGTTTGTTTTAACTTTAAACAAACATTTGTATATCGCGCAAGTTCTAACGCACCTGTGCCTATCGCAGTCAACAATTAAAATAGTCGAATAAGTTTTCTGTTACCTTCTTTATTCAAGGTCATCAAAAAGAATGTTAAGTATTTGGAGGAAAAAAATGGCCAGGACTATGATATATGATATATTTAAAGATACACAACATAAATATACATACATTTAATAGCAGTCTTATCCCTTCTGTACACATTTTTTTGGAAAATAAGGACTTTCACTGTTCTATAATTGAGCTTGTTCCTTTGGTTAAATTAATAGAAATAGATAAAGTTTTCTAAAGTCTTATTCTACTCCACACGGTCTTGGAAGCAAAACAATATACGTGTTTGTATCTTCGGTAGATATTCTATATCATTAAATATCAAGCTGTCAATTTATTTCAATAATTTGCTTCCAAGACTAATCTTCCATTCCAAAATTCAATTAAGAGCTTAGTTCGGATATAATCTAGGCTTATTTTGGTCTGATTGCAACACCAGCTCATTAGTGCAAGTATGTCCGTGTGTATTTGCATATAACAGATTAATTCGAGCTCCAATAAGCGCCATCACCAAACCTTACCAGCTCATATAATCCTCTTATATTTCAAAATCATTCGTAAACATTGTACAATAAACATGATTTTTTTATAAATTTTGTAATTATATTTATGTGGCTAATATAGGAGGTATTTGTCCAATAGCGGATTTGATTAAAATTGTGATTTTGCTATCTTCTATTATAGTTTCTTATGTCATCGTTGAATTTATAGACATATAGTGTCGGTACAAACGTGGCGCTTCTTATAAACATCGTAATTTAAGAAAAACAGCCCTCCAGCCCATTCTGGAATCATTATACGTTATGACTTTCTAAATGTTTCTGTGAAGCCAGACAAATGACAGAATTTTTGCATCTTATGTTACGTTACTAACGTTCAGCTGTTTGGCTTAATGATAGAATTGAGATTCTAATAGTGACAGGTTGCTAGCCCATCGCCTAAACAAGAATCCCAAGTTTAGAAGCCATCCCTATGTCGCCATTCACGACATCCTGGAAAGATATGGAGTGGTCCTATTCTTTTATTTATTGGTACCGGGAACCACACGGCAAAAACATAACAAAACTCGAAGATTTTTTAAGCAACTAAGACATAACGATACAGTCAACAAAGTAACTTTTATCGTGTTAGCATACTGGTCTAAACTAAAAGGTACATTTGTGTAGCTTTTGTTGCTGACCTTACCTAGACCTGGTACCAGCCTGTGCTTAGAAGTCAAACCAAATCAGAATATAAATTAACCGAAGCAGCATTCAGACACGTAGAGGTATGAGGAATAGAGACAGTACACGTAATGATTCAGGGAACTACACAACGCCATGAATTACAATCGAAATTATCACACCGATCAAGCTTTTGTATTCCTTTAGAGAAAAAACAATAAAAAATAGAATACTGTCTTCAGTCATCGTCACATCAGTATTAAAATCCAACCGTAAAATATTCCATTATGTCGTCATGCTCCCAGCGATAGTCTCAGTTGCGTCCTCACCTTTCTGGAGAGATTTTGGACTTCGTTTCGTGTAAAACCTTGACTTTAGGTAAATCGGGTTTGCAAGCGAACCTCACTCATATTGGATCATAGTTTCATTTCCTTTCAGTTACCTGGTAAAGTGCAGGTTTCTTCACGTTATGGTTTATAACTTTAAGAGCATCGGTTAGCAATCAAACTAATGTACACGTCTATACTCTAGTCTGTACTCAGAGAAGAGTCATTTGTGGCCATCATCACTCCTAAGATATATCACTCTTTATTCGGATGGCCTGTCCGGCCTGGATATTATAACTATTCTAGATATTGGTGACACTTTTAAGTAAATTTTATGCTGCTAAAATATGGACAGAATTCCTTAATTATCTGAATGCGACTGAATATTTTAAGTCAACACTTGTAAATCAGCGGAAACTCGGTCAGGTGAAATAAGTTATTGCTTTCGTAGCACCGTTCCAGCTTCAAGTATATGCATTCCATTTTACACCCCTAGATGCATTTTGTTTGGAAACTACTGAAATTTTATGAAAGATGCATTAAATTTTCGATTTGCAACATACGCCATTTGCTCGGCTATGTCTCTCCCATCTTTACTAAGTATATTTATATTATAAGAGTTAAGATTTATGATTTTATATGATTAAAAAAATTTTGGATTTTTTTTTTATTTTTATGTGATTTTTGTAAAGGTGGATGGTGGATAAGATCTCCAGAGTACTACGTTTATTCATGAAAAGTCCACCGGAATAAACATTTTTTTTCAACAAGCGTGATAAACAAGTATTTTACTAAATAATTAATTAATTCTTTTTCACACTTCTATTAATACATCAAGAGTACCCGAAACCGCTTGCATGAAGAGAGTTATGAAAATGGATGAAGCGAAGGAAGTATGCAGAAATCGTGGCAAGTGGAAAGAGGTAGTCTCTGCCTACCTCTCCAGGAAAGAGGCGTGTTTTTATGTATGTATGTATTAATACACTTTACTCTTTTGTGGATTCAATTGAAAGGCATACTGTAAATAGATGTGCAAAGAAAGTGGGTGGGTGTAACAAATGTATTTAAGGGAGTTTCGGGGTGTTTCATACGACGATAAGCAAGAATAATGATGCAAGCTGGCGCGGGTTGCCCTGAGAAATTACTAAGAATCCTGATTGCAAAGTTTACTTACATTTTTTCTTCTTTGACTAATAATGTAGATTGGTATGATACAGCGAGCCCATATTGGGTCCCGTAAATTTTACCTCTCGTTTTTGGGCATAATTATCGCTCCCCATAACGTTTTACGCATGAAAATGATGATTACACCAAAAAAGATAAGCAGTGTTCAAATTATTTTTATCAAAACAGGAACCAATTTAGACCCGATATAGTCATTTATTTGCGACACGCGTATTTGCGTTAGTAAAATTTAAAATAGCTGTGTGCCGTAGCTTTTTCTTAGCTTGAGCTTCGGTTACAGTTGTAAACATAGTTCATTGGCAGATTATAAAGTAAGTTTAAATATGATAAGAAATTATACTTAGATCAGTTTACTCTCTCTCTCTCTACATGTACCTAATAAGCAACTACATATGATCTTAATGGATTCCCGGTCTTTTGAGACAATGGATCAATGTGACTTTTGATGATTTTCAAATAAAACCAATTCAAGGCGCATCTGCTGAATGAATTCAAAGTTCATAATGGTTTTATGTGGCTATCTACGTTTTTGTCAAAATATAATCAACATGTATTGTACATAACACGTTATTAAGTAATGACATTCTACCTACATTAACCTGAAAAAATATTTATAAAGTCATTAATATAAGTTAAACATCTTATTTTCACGTATTGTAATTTTCTAAGAAAATCATCTCCTTGGTATATAATAAAAAGATTTACAAAGAGTGATCTCTGTGTTAGCAAGAGGGTACTAAAACTGAAGTCACGATTCATGTGACAAAGTGACAATGTATTTAAAGAGGACATTGAAGAAAAATGTGTTCTTTATCAGTTTTTAGCGGCATTTTGGCGATGCAAATATTCCGAAACGATGTAAATATTTATTATTTACTCTAGCTTTGCGAGATTTTAGCCTAAAGATGCGCTTTAGTGGAAATCTCGAGATGCGTAAAAAAAATATTAGTATAAAATATTTTTTTTTTAAATCAAAATAGATTTCAGATCACAAGAGCATTGCGCTGCCCTAGTAAGTCGCGCATATTTCATTATTTCCTCAAAATCAGTAATAGTAAACATGAGCGAATTCTAAATCTGAATACAGAAAATTTTCAAGATCAAATCTTAAGTAGTCTGCGGCTTTGGTCTCATATCGCTTGAAATGCACTTAAAAGCGGGGTGTACACTTTCATGTTCGAACAAAGGTCTAGAAAATTGGGTTTCCAGTAAAAAGGCGGCCAGAACACGTACAGGTGGCTCGACTAACTCAAGGGCCACCCTCAACTCTCCCTCTTCTGATGTGGAGCCCCCTCGAAACGTCCAACTCAAATTCTCAATACTTTATATAACGTTTTGGAAGGTTCTAGAAAACGAACGAACTAAAATCGGTTTAAAAATTCAATCCCAACTTGTTAACAGTTTGATAAAAGTAGTTCCGAAGTCCCAACGGGCCATTTTGTTTTAGTTTCGTGTTCTATATTCGGTTGTTGCCATTTCTCTGTGCGATATATTTATTTTCATTGTATTTCTTACATTGGAATGTAGTTAAATTTTTATTTTTTACATCAAGGCTACACTCGGATATACCAATTTTTTTTGTATTTCAATCTTATGATGTTAATGTTGCCGATCATTTAGGCCACCCACCCTCTCGACAAAAATATAGTGCTGGTGTGAAACCATTAAATGAGATCAGAAAGCCATAAAACTGCTCGGCGGCTTTAATATTTTTTTTTTTTACGGCGACCGTGCTACATCGTGTTCTAACGTACAATTCTGAAACCGTCTTATACCAGATTTCTCATAAGTTAAATAAGTAGAATACCTTAACCGCAAAATGTAGTCATAAAGGCCCTGACGAAATATGTAGGCATAATTAATTCTTATGTCGTATTTATCCACCAAGTAGGTTTAGTCTTAGGACATGCAAATATGATCGTGAATAAAATAGTGGTTGCGAAGTAAATAAACTAGAAGGGCCGAGCCGCCGCAATTCCCTCACCAGAGACGCCCTGCGTTTGAATACAGGGTTTATGTTAGTTTCATGAAATACCACGAATGTCGTAAAAACCACTCAAAGGATCTTGGGGTGGTCTATTGACATATTTTTAACGATTTTCAAACAAGTCTATTTTTAAGTTATAAACTGAATATATCCATATAAATAAAATCAATGCTCCAAATGTATATAATGTAGTAAGTCAAATGAAGATTTCCTTTATGAGAATATCTTTGTTTGAAAAGACAGTAAAGTAATATGATTTTATAAGTAGGTATAAATAATGTGAAAATGTGTCGTACGTACATACATCGGCTTTGCCCCGGAGGGATAGGTGGGGACTAAATCGTTACACTTTCCACGATCCCTGCATACACTCGCTTCATCCACATTCATAACTCTTTTCATAACTTAATAATTTTAAAATATCTGAGCTGTCACCATTCAGCGTTCTATAGCTAATCCCACAAAACGCAAAACGCCAGCTCGAGACCTACTTGGCATTCGCTGCTCTGTGGTTAATCCGATCTACCACTCAGGTACAAAACATTGTAGGTGTACTATTATGCAGAGCAGCGATAGCAATCCTAACATGAATCCACTAATACCAGGTAGAATGGGAACAGGAATAAGCAAAATGGAAAGGGGATTTGATCTTTAGTGTTGTAGGAATAGAATTGCATTTTAATGATTCTGTGCACCGTGATGGACTGGAATATCAAAGAGCTTTTTGTTCGCATATTACTAAGAATATAGGATAAAGTAAACGAGGAAATGGTTTTAAGAATGAAAATGTTTTGATTTTTATTATATTTGCCTAAAAATATATTACTTGCACGGAAAATTTTCAAAGTAAGGAATTTAGAAATTTCCCAAAAATCTTTCTACAAAACTCTTTCTTAATCTTTTTAGAAAACGACAGTTGTAGCAAAGAAGTTCCGTTCAGTTAATTTGCGTGAAAAATTTATAAATATACATAAATATCCTAATTACAAAATGCGCTTTCTATTCGTACGATGAATATATAAATGAAGCAAAAGGAGTTTGTTATATGTTGTATGTCCAATATGGGTTAGGTTTGGAGATCGCTTCGTGTAAAAACCTGATTTACCCAATCCAGGATCCAGGTCAACGGCATACTCTCCATATATCATGTAGTATGATTAGAAAAGAAAGTACGCACCTATTGAAAACTTAAAACCTATTTTTAGTAGAAAGAGATTATCACCAGTTGATGTAATATTAAACTGTGTTTCACGTGACTTGGTTTATTCGCGGGTATATTATGTAAGTCCCTATACCAACTATTTTTAGAAGCTGTCGTAAGCATCGCAAGCCCACAAATTATTATTCTACTTGTAGTTTTAGTCGACTTCCTTCTTAATAGGGTTGATGTTATTCCAGAAATTTCCGGAAAAATCATGTTAAGATTACCTGGCAAGTCGTTTTTGATGTAGGTAATTGAAAAATTCACATACCACTCACTAATGGATAAAAAATATAGCAAATATACATCGTTACTTCAAACATAATACAAATCATATATCGTTTTACATATTCAACCAAATATCAACACTTGGAAGTACCATGTGATAATATTCATGATATAAATTTTTACGGATTATTTGGAATCCATTTAGCGGCCTGCGTACCCTACTTGCAAAAGGTCAAAAATATGTCCCCGGCATTTTGCTAAAATGCGAAGGCCATTAACTTACTACACTTGGTAAACTTGTGGTATTGAAGCTAAGTTGTGTCAATTAATATGAGAGTCAAATAGAATCAATGTGTCTTCAAAACTCTGAAGAATTTTAGTTGTTGCCACCATTTCACGGTCCAAACTCAGATCATTTACAGTGAGAGACTCCCGTCAGATTTCCGTTACCCTGGTATCCCGTGTTAATATGTTTCTATTCAAAAATACTTTTTGACTCTCAATTCTATCATCGAACCAAAAAGCTGAACGTGGCCTATCAGTATTTTCAAGACTGTTGGCTCTGTCTACCCCGCAAGGGATATAGACTATATGCATGAATGTTATATTCTAAAAGGTTGTGAACCATACAGCGATATATATACGAACAAATAGGCATAGTATTGACACCACATACAGGGTTGCTTTGGGACAACCAGTTTGCTTTGAATTCGACAAACTCGACTGTAGATATCAACTCCCAGGGGGCGCAATAGTGTATTAGTTGGACGGGCAAGTGACGGTACAAATCTCCTACCGAGGCTGTTGTTTCGGTCTAATTTAGTTTAATATACTAGCTATTACAGTACGGTTTATTCTAGTGGGAATTTCAGATACAGTGAACGGCAGCGAAACATGACCTCCGCATATATACGAAAACCGTAGGGGGATTAAGTTTTTCTGCAGGTTTACCGTATCCGTACCCTTGTCAGCCAATGCCTACCTCTGTTAGTTGATAGAAATTGTTTGCTCTGACAGATCATAAATAGTGAGTCTCATAAATAATGAGTTGTATAAACTAGGTACTCTTTTTACTCTAGTTGCAATTACAACTTACTCCTTCTTGGATCGTGGTCAGACTATAAGCGTGTTGTAAAACAGTAGTTCTAACTAGTTTATTCACAAAACCATCTTCTGAAACTCATCTTTTGTGGTCGTTTGGCCTACGACATAAAATTTCGTCATCGGGAGATTTAGAAGTCAGAACTTTTCAAATTTCACCAACAGTAGACAGAAAAGTCGAATTCCATTATAAAGTGCCATGTCTTGATGTAGCACCAAAGAAAAAAACAATATATTCCTTCAATTCTTTGGTCTATTACGTCTAAGTCAATTAAGCTAAGCTCGATAAGTGACATACTTCCATCATCATCTATCAGCACTTGTCTCTTGTCAAATATTACGAATAACATCAACAGGAGGCCTATTACGGTAAGATTATTTTGATGATAGGTTTTCGAGTACCAAAACATGGGTATCACTCGATTGCTCTGATAAAAGACTCAATATTCTATCATGCGAGGCCCGTGTGGTCCTGTTAGGTCCAAGTGTTTATTTTATTTCGATACCTCTAGAATTAAATTATTTGATTTTTGAACATATACGTGGTAAAGTCCCGTAGTATCTTCTGCGGTTTTGTATCAACGACTCTTTCCTGGGTTAAGTAAATTAGTTTGAATCTAAACAAGATCTTACTATGAAGGTTAACATTAAAAAGCCTGCACTACAGTGTACAGTTTAACCGATCTAAGTTGAGTTAGGTCTAAGTTGAGTATCGCCAAAGTAAGGTAGATTTGCATAGTGTGTACAAAATCTAATCAAATAAACATAAATAATTTTGGAGTGTACCGGCAGCCCACTGCGCCAGTTAGTACCCGGCGTTTCGTGCTCTGTGGCCGTCACGTCACTTAAACAAACATCCCGTACAGAGTAATACGAACTCCCAAGTGGTCTAGACTCCAGACCGTATGTGAATCATGCCATCCGAGCATTTCTCGGAATTGAATCGGATACGAAATTGAAACTAAATGACTCGTGAAGCTCTTTTGTTGCTTAATGGAAATACTAGGAACGATTAAGTAACTACTTTTGATTTATTTTGTATACTTTATTAAACTATAATTAAGGCAAATTTTCCCTATTAAATTTGAAGGAGCTGCTATATTTAAAGAACTTTTGCCATGAGACGGGAGTCACTACGTTATTATCTAACTCGGGTGGGTTCTACTACCGTATCGTGATTATGGGATGATCCTGGGCTCCTCCCCCGGGAGGCGAGAAACAGCTAGTGAAACGATGATTGTCAAGAACATCGACGAAAATTACAAAAGGTGACCAACACATACGTTCTCCGTTCAACTCTTCCGTTACTGCATATAGGTAGGTTGCTTGTGTGGTCTACATTTGTACTTAGAGAGGATTTCCTGAAATACACGCGGGCGGATCCGCGAACGAATGCTTGTTAGCCTGACAAGGTATATTTTGCAAGAGTACAATTACTAAATAAATTAAGTTAATGCAGCTATTGCAAATGAACCCATAAGTTTGCAGCCGCCATCTTTTATGGTAGTTGTTGCTTTATTATTTAAGTTTCCATTAGCTCTTGCAGTATAATTAATCGCTATGTCTTTATAACACCCAGAATACAGAAATTTACGGTCCCTAACGAACTGCTAGTTTGCGGTTTACGGCAGGTCTAATTTACGGAAACTCGCCCCAGCAAGTTACTTTCATAATTCTTTTAATTTTTTTTAGCAATCAGCAACTTTTTTTATACCATAGTTAATATATAATTGCAGTATGTGATCTTTAATTCCACCCTATATATATATATAATATATTACTTAAAGGTTCAATAGGACTTTGTTTTATCTAATGTCTGTTACTAAAATGTCTTCTTTTATTTTTCTCAGTTGCACCCGCATTTTCACAATATAGCTAGAAAATGGCTAAGCTGTTCATTTGATGGTTTATCTCTTTGAAACTCGCTATTTCTCATCTTATTGCATTGACAGAAATGCATCTGCATACTATCATTAATTATCGCATTCCGGTGAAATATAGCACTGACATACTAAGAAAAGTTTTTGAAGTGATTCACATTGAGCAAATTTTTTTTAAAGTTGTCGTCATCACAATATAATCAACCGACTGATGATGATGATATCTTATCGGTCGTTCCCGTTCTTCAATCCCAGCTTGTCCCTTCCATTTTTGTTAAAGCACCTGGTGTTTCAAACGGAAATTAAACTATCTTACATCCCTGGGGAAACCACACCCTTGAGAAAAACTGCACGTTATATCAAGAACTACTAAGTCAATAAGGATGCAATTTGGCAGGAAGGTAAATTGTAGCTGAGAGAATCCGCTAACAAAGGATTTTAAGAAATTCGCAAGAGAACGGGAAATAACACGAGTGTTTGTTTTACGCGGGCGGAGCCGCGGGCATCTCTAGTTATTGATAAAGCATTAAACGACGTCATCACTAGCCTTAAGACGTCATTCCCATCCATTGTATCCGCACCATAAGAAGAGACCTATCTTGTTAAGATTTCATCTTCAGATTTTTACACGAAATGACTCCCGTTTGACCGTTGCCACCTTGCGAACTCACCCCGCTTGGATCATGACTAACGCTATAGCTGTAAGTTATTTTAGATTCCCTTTACATTTTGTTTTAAGTTTAGATGTACTACCGAGCTAACTAAATCTACTAGGTACAAACCAAACTTAATTTATAACGAATGTAACAGCAAATGAGCTTTCAGTCTTTTCAGTCAGTCATTCTTTTCTGTCAGACTGCTGTACCTTTTTACCCCGCATGGTATAGACGTGATTATATGTATGTATGTATGTATGAAACTGCACTCGGTTAAATAGAAACGTTGGAAGTTGACTGAATGACGTGCATAGCTGCATTAAGTTGCATAGTTGATGCATCAGACAATGCGTTTGGCGGACAAAACATCACATTAGCTATGTTTACCGTACTCAAACATTATGCCGTAATATCAGTCGTTAGCAATAATTTGTCGCGAATGTAATGGTAGCGTTTAGATTTACATATGAGAAAAAATATAGTTTTGATATGTGCATTTGTGCATGTATGTGCTTTACGTGAGTTTTAAGTTTTAATTTTGACGCGATAAATATTTTAATTATTCAAAATACGATGGGAGGATCCATTATAAAAATTCTAAATTATTTTGAAATAACTATACCTACAGTGAATGAAAAATATGGAACAACTATTATTAAGACATCATAATTATCCAAAAACGCAATTATTAAGGTAGCTGCCAAACAAATAAGGTTCATGACGGGAACAAGAAACTCAGGTGTAACGTCATAATTAAGTAGCGTTTTGTAAGATACGTTTTCGACTCGCCCGAATTATGTGTTATGTACTCCGTTATATCCCAGACCAGCAGGCAGATATATTTTGTTTATTGATGCTATTATTTTACCAATGTTTAGGTAATTGTTGTGAAACTTAATTAATAAACACAAAAACAACAATTAGTCAACATGTCTATTGGTATAACTTGCAAAATGCATTTGGCTTAGACGACAGTCCGTGATGTGAATATAACCCATAATGCTTGGATTAACAGCCATGCATACGGTTGTGCAATATTTGCTAGAAAGCGCATCGAGCCGTAGGCAAACACGGCCATTTCTATTGACATGCGTCTAAGGTCTATATCACACTACACAGAAAGTAATACTGCATAAACTGCCTAAGTAAGAAGTAAAAATAAAGATTAAATCTATTTGTGAAATTTGTTAAGGTCGCCTAGAAAATTTCAATGTACAAGTTATTATGTACTATGAATGCATCGATTTTCGTTGTTGGTTGGTAGGTAAATTACTTAGGTAAGTATAGGTAAGTAGGTGACTTTAAGGCCAAACATTATTGCAATACCTTATGCCGATTATTCTAACAAATATTAAAAAAAAACAATCTTATTTCTAGTTAAAATGTAAGTACTTATTGTTGTAAATTTTCCAGGCTTGAAAGATTATCTTATACATGCCTATGTATGCCTAGGTGCCTACCTAGCAACAGTATTTTATTCAAATACCAGTGTATGTATGTACGTATGTCACATATTAATGTGATGACTGCTGATGCAATCATTACATTTGATGTTTATGCCTAGAACTTTATCTAAATTTTCCACTCAAACAAAGCCTCATTATTATTCAATACATGTTAGGTAATAAATTCAGGTATCATCAATAATGATCGATAAAACTACATAGAACATTGTTTGTGGGCATGATATACTTCTTCTTACTTCCAGGCTATGATCAGGTTAAATACTCACAACTGTAGCCTAAAGTTATAATAATATGTTGTGGAGAAAGAATTACCCCATCTAAATGCTATTGACGTGGTGGAGTATAAAAACCATTACAAATACAAATCATATCAAGTCAACGTAACATCATTTTTATACGCATTTTCTGAAATGTTATGATTCCCCAGTATTTTCTATTCATTCTTTATTGTTAAAAAAAAAGAAATTAATTACAATTTGTAGAGTACGATAAGCGTACTTAATGCTAAAAGCATTATCTAACAGTCTACCATTGGGTTAAGCAGAGAACCATTGTTTGGATGATAATAAATAATGTATAATAAACATACTTACTATACCATATACATATACTATAAACCTATACTAAATATACCTATATACTATATACTATACTAAATAAAAATATGCAATATTTGCAGCAGATTACATACAAATTACTTATTTATGAAATAATATGTTGTAACATAAGTTCATATCGTTAATTTTAATCAGCCCAGCTATTTGTTTAAACATATTAGGTTGAATTATTATCTCGCGTTTATTATGATCTAGGTCAAAACCTAATTAATCAGGCGTGCATAATTTAGTATTTCCTATTATATGCATACAAATTAACAGTTATCTCTGAGCATCTCTATTCTACTAAATGTATATATTCTATTTAATAGGTAAATATAAACACAAAGTTATATATTATGTAAACCTTAATTCAGGTATACATCGAAATTCTCTTACATTATAAAAATCAATTATAATATCAGTTTATCTACTTATATGACTTGAATTAAATGTCTATTATATATATTAAAGTAGTTAATAGGTATAATATGAAACTCGAACAGAAGTTTACAACTTTAAAATGTTCTTTAACAAGGTACAATATGAAAGGTACAAGTACTGCGGAATAACATATGAGAACTAATTATATTTTATGAACATAGAGTAGGTTAATATTAGTACTTTCCTTTTACAAGAATCCAATATGTAAATATGTACATTAAAGATACACTCACAAACATTTCAAGTAACCAAATGGCCGCTTTTATTAGCATTCAGCGATAAAATTACCAATCACGTTTCAGATGGCTGTCATGATGAGCCATTCAGTATGACGGGCCTCTTAACAGCTATATGCCTCCTTAAATTCCCGGGTAATACCGGTAATCAGGGCTAATGTACTGATTAAAGCTGGTGTGCTAAAACGTTAAATCTTTCTCTGGAATTAGCGACATTGTACTTAATGGAATAATCGTGTTGGCCCTTTGTTTGTGGATTAATGTGTTATTGATTATTGTTGCTAAGCAGTTGATTTTTGGCAATTTGATATACTTCTTTTTGTTTCTCTGTTAATCCTTTTCGGCACTTTTAATATTCGAATGGTTTTATTTGAGCCTTTTTTGGTAATTCGTCTGCTCAGGTGTCACTTGTTGTTGAGCAATTTCTTCGTAATGAATCTCTTATTTCGATGGTCTTCTAGATTCGAATATGTCATGGGTAAAAATTAAAACAAACAAGTGGGTGTTAAAGCATCGAATACTGAGGACAGGCTGAGGATGGTGTACCTAGTAAGTATCTAAATAGTGCTAAAAGCTATCCTAATATAAGTATTGAAACTTTCACTTGCTGATAGCTTTATTACGAATAGGTATAATAGGTACTACTCTGTCAAGAAAGTAGCGGGAAAAGATCAATAATACACAAACTGTTTGTTATTCATCCAAATTTATTTTATCACCTTCAAAATATGCTCCTTTAGAAACGATACACTTACGCCAACGAATAATCCAATCATCAAAACATTTTTTAAACGCTGTTTCCGGAATTGAGGTCAGTTCTCGCCGCGAATTCTCTTTTATGTCTTCTACCGATTGAAAACGGGTGCCACGAAGTGGTAATTTGAGTTTAGGAAAAAGAAAAAAGTCGGCTGGAGCCATATCTGGTGAATATGGTGGTTGCTCGATGGTATTTGTTGAGTGTTTGGTTAAAAATTTGTTCACAATGATGGCCTTGTGCGAAGGTGCATTATCATGGTGCAAAATCCAAGAATTTTCTTTCCACAAATCTGGCCTTTTTCGTCGGATTTGCTCTCTTAAACGCCGCATAACACTCAAATAATATTCCTTATTTACCGTTTGACCTTCCGGCAAGAATTCCGAGTGCACAACACCGCGATAGTCAAAGAAAACAGTCAACATTACTTTGACTTTTGAACGACTTTGGCGTGGTTTTTTCGGTTTCGGTTCAGTTGGAAGGCGCCACTCCGAAGCTTGTTGACTAGTTTGCATGTCAAACTCGTAAACCCACGTCTCGTCACCAGTAACAATGCGTTTCATGAATGTTGGGTCGGAATTGACTCGTTCTAGCATGTCCTCAGCGACTCTCATGCGATTGAGTTTTTGAAAAAAATTCAGGTCTTTTGGGACTAGCCGAGCGGCAACATGTTTCATACCCAAATTATTAGTTAAAATGGTACGGATCGACTCGTGAGATACAGAAAGTTCGGTGGCTATCTCTCTCAAAGTTGAATGAGGATTTTCAGTCACTATTTCCTTCACTTTTGCGATGTTAACTTCAGTTGCAGACGTTGATGGCCTACCAGAGCGAGGCAAATCTTCCATCACATCTCGACCGCTTTTGAACGCTTTGTACCACTCAAAAGCACGAGTTTTTGAGAAAGTCGATTCACCGTAAGCCTTCTGTAACATTTTCAGTGACTCCGAACACGATATTCCATTGGCAATGCAAAATTTAAGACAAACTCTTTGTTCGATGTTTTTATCCATTATGAAATTAGCAATACACACTAGATATGATATAACTAAAAATAGCACAGTATTTAATGTAAACAACAGATGCAACTCAAACTCCGCGCCAAAATGGAAAACAGTTGTGCCAATCTAACAACAACAAAAAAAACAAAAATTTGAATTTGGAACCATAAATAAATAATCCATTCCCGATACTTTTCTGACTGAATGTATATAGGTATTGCTGATAGCTTTATTACGGTACCTACTCAACCAACAGGAAACACGTTTTAAAAATATTCAGTACTTACATGCAATTGCGCCCTTATTGGGTCTCTATTTCATATTTAAAAGCTAACAGATTAATGTAACAGAAGACGCTACAAGAAAAATAAGGGCATTTCTTCCCATTATTTAAATCACTTTAAAAATATTTGTTTTTCTTAAAAAGTAATGCTTGTAAACCGCAAATCGGTGTCAACTAAACCCACCTACACGTGATTGCACTATTCAGTGCAACACAAAGTGTATCGAATTAGGGTTAATTAAAGCAATTCACATTGCTTCAGCAAATTCACGTGAATCTGAACTTTGTCGCAGTACAAATAGCGCTTCAACACTTTGTAGGGTTCATCTACAGTTTATAAAGGCATTCTATACAGATTGACATCATGTTTGGTTTAGATCAGGGCTTGCATTCCGAATAGATTAGATTGGAGACCATATTCAATTTATTATGTTAACTATAGGCAAATCGACTACATAAACTAACTACCGACTACATAGTAACTTCAATTGATAATATTGAGGAATATGAAAATTCCCAAGAAGGCGTTCAATGCTGTCAACATTGAACGCCTTTTCCTTTCCAGAATACAGAACAAACATCTGCAGACAAACATGCCGTCTTTAAGTAATTTGATTTGAAATTCAAACGAAATAACAGTTAATATTGGGAAAAAATTAACCTAAACAGATATGATTCACTTAGAAAAGATATTTCGTTCAAATAAGAATAATTTCATAATAATCTGAGACAAAATTGAAAAATTGTTTATTTCTAAAATGTTGTAACTAGTCATCATAGTAGTTGTTCCCAATAAACATTTTCTCCTCGAAAGAATCCGGGAGACATAACTCCTGTAGGAGTTTACGAGGCGAAATGCCCCGTTTTTACGACCACTATTTGTACAGTACAATGGGAAACATTGGCATTCCTTCCCGGATAATATACGGTCATGGCAACAATGGTATAAATATTTTTATTTTGTTTTCAAAATCAATAAGTTTTTTATATCTGATTGATTATACAGACATATTTACATTAAAAAATATTTATACGAGTACGTATAACTGTTTGCTAGTTTTCATGTGACTAGGCATTTAGTTGTCCTTTAGATTTTCCACGGGATTCATCGATAGCCTCTGCCTTTAATCGAATCGTTTCGAACACATTTCAATTAACATTATTTCATGAAACAAATGTAACAATAAATGGCCGTTATAAAAACGCCTTCTCCAACACAAAATCAAGATAATACATTGTTAATGCGCATCAAAGAAAAATTACAAATGCAACAAAAAACAACGAAATTCCATTTCTTTCTTGCAACTGTGCAGATAAAAATCTCATTAAGTGGGGCAATAAAGTGGCAGATGCTGGAGACGGGGAGTTTCTGCTCTGTGAACATTAAAGTTACTGCAGAAAAACATACAGCTATAAATTTTTAGAAACAAATTATTATTTATAGTACAATTCTTTAAGTTTCTTCACAAAATTAAATAAAAACTTTTCATAAAAGTAGCTTCGTAAAATGGCTGAGAAGCTTTTCAGAATAGTGCTTCGAACTCTTAGCTTCGTCAGAAATAATTGTAATTCTATTATTGACTTTTTCACGAGACGAATAGCATTGATATTCCTTTGTGACAATAACTTTATCTTTAACGATTGTACCAAATTGTGCTAATAAATTTGATACTTTAAAGGTTCCGGTCGGTTAACGCCAGATAAATGTATTTATATCTCATAACAAAACTATCTTGAAAGAAGATTTTTTGCAACTTTTGCCAGTCTTAAACACTACAAGTTACAACGCTTGCATTAAATTATATTTTTAGAAGCACCATCTCTGTACCTTCCTTACTACGAGTGTAAGGCATGGGCTTCGTTCACTGCCGCTCTGTCGTCGTTAAAAATACGAAGCTTCGCGCCAAAATCCTGCCTTGTGCCTAACAGAGTAGTAAATTTAGGCTTTTTATTTTGTAGGAAATAATATAATTTCATATACGTTTTTACAAACGATGTAACCATGTTACAGCTGTAAACGCAGTTCTAGTTAATAACGGTCCCATTCACGGAATAATTACTTATTTAAATCAATTTCTTTTTTAATTCT
Source organism: Amyelois transitella (assembly GCF_032362555.1). Lineage (NCBI taxonomy): Eukaryota > Metazoa > Arthropoda > Insecta > Lepidoptera > Pyralidae > Amyelois > Amyelois transitella. Next base: position 6,380,339 of record NC_083522.1, on the reverse strand, counting down.
ATGTAATTAAGTAATTGAAAAATTTAGAACAGGCATAAATTTATTTAAACGCAAGTTTCAAACCTTTTTAAATAGTGTATAACCTGTGGTATAACGTTTCATTTAATAAGTAATACCACTATCTCACTCCTCTACTACAAATAAAATTTAGAAATAATAATGATTTAATCAATTTTGTACTTCCAAGCAACCATTTGAGCTGGATATAACAATTTAGAATAAAAACAAGCAATAATAAAAGCAAATGGATAGAATATATACCATAAAATTGAGTTGTTTTGCACTTACTATCAATGTTCTTATGCATATAAAATAAATGAACAAGAGATGATAATTATTTACTGCTCGATTCAAAACAGTTACAACGAATTTTCAGTGAATTCAATTATAATGATAATAACAGAATGTTAACGTTCATAGCTACAACGTTTCATACGAATTTCACCTGACCTTTACCATTCCTACGACTACATTATTTAAATTTCATTGCGCTGGAAACGGTAGGTATAGGAAAACAAGCATATTGTGCCAATAGCGATGTAGCAATATTCGTAGCTCTATTTGCCGGGTGTATTAAGATGAGTATGTATGCCTTTTGCCTTGATCGTGAATTGGGCAAGTCAGGTTTTTACACAAACCGACTCTCATCTCACCTCCACAACCCTTACAGAGAAACTTAACCTATATTGGATCATGTTAACACATCTGCCTGAATGTGCAGATTTGCTTACCATCAGAGCTCATACTTTATCTCAAGGTTTATAACGATGTGATTCTTCTTTTAGGCGATGGGTTAGCTAACTTTGACTATCTCTGACTATCAATTCCATCATTATGCTATACCTACATGTAAACGTGGCATTCGAGTCATATTGTTACTTGGGAGAAACTATCGATCTACTTGAACGATCCTTATAGATTGCTTTTATTTCTTCTGAAGTCATTACGGACGTGTTTTTATGTACATATGCTTGTATAAAAGTAGCAAAAAACATTAAAATAAAATTAGGCTACAATTCAGTCATCTTGAACTAAAATTCATTGCGACTCCCACTGAATTTGTTTGTTTGTCAATACTTTTGCCGGGTGGGTTGGTCAAATACTTGCGCGGTATTGGATTTGGGATGAAATTGAACTGACTCAGCATATGAGCTCATATGTAGAAGAAATTTGTAATGTATTTAGATTCCACTTTGAGGATAAAGATTTTTGATGTTGGATCCCTAAATTGTTTATTTGTGTTCTAATATCAATATTATTGTCATTATCAATTGTTATTGCTGAATGTTTAGAGATTATTATTCCTTTTTTGGGGTATTAGTGTTTTGTATAAGTGAGGACCTGTAATTGGCCATTTTTGTCATAAAAGTGGCGCTATTTTTTGTAAACGGTTGTTGGTCTTCCAAATAAATAAATAGGTTAAAAAGTAATAGTCAACTCAAGTCACTATCCTTCACTCAACGTTTCTCTCTCAATGACCAAACCCAATTTATATAAATTAAGTCAATTGTAGCGACTGTATAAATGAGTATTTCCCTTTATAAACAAAATATACCTATTGGTATTAGTATAAAAGATTGTAATTTTATCCGTTTCAAATACGTATGCATTTCAAAATAGGAATGTATGACCTAATTGCCAGAGGAATACTATGCGAAACGCCACGTGATGACGATTAGTAGGCACGTGAGTATTCTCAATAACATGCATATTAATAATCGATTAATTTGAACCGGTAACATTCTTGAAATATTCCTTACCCTTCGACGGGCAGTGGTTATAAATACATGATCCTCTTTAAAAAGTCGGATAAGAAAAACGGTTGCTCTACTAAGTAGTGCACCTATGTAGTTGTGGTCACCCTGGTGAAAAGGTGCCTACACTTATGATAGTACTGATACTAATTTCTCTTTGATATAATAGGTATAGGTATATAGGATTAGGTAACATTGTTATTCGCTAAACTGTAGTTGCCATTACTTGAGGACAGAATACGTGAAGTGGTAAAACAAAGTTAATCCAACTTAATTTCTGCCGAAAAAAGAACATATTTAATAAGGGATAAACCCCAGGTTATAGGCCCGTAACCTGTTTGTTCTAGCTAAAGAAAAGTCAAGTACCAAGGGTTAATATCGCAGATATAAATATCAAGGTTAGACATTTTTTCGGCTACGGTTACACAAAATTACGGCCATTTACCTCCTTATTTCAGCCATAATGTGGTAAGCCGGGAGCCGCGGATTCTTTCTGAGAAATCGCCTGCGCTTCGACCCGCTTGACTTTTATGAAGTCACTTTAAAGTCTAAACTCCCTAGCTTCATACATACATACATACATAAAATCACGCCTCTTTCCCGGAGGGGTAGGCAGAGACTACCTCTTTCCACTTGCCACGATCTCTGCATACTTCTTTCGCTTCGTCCACATTCATAACTCTCTTCATACAAGCTCGGCGGTTTCGGGTACTTTTGACCTGACCCTTTACCAGGACGTCCTTAATTTGATCAAGATACGTTCGTCTAGGTCTTCCCACTCCGACCCTTCCCTCCACACTCTCCTTGTATATCTGCTTAGTCAACCTGCTTTCATTCATCCTCTCCACATGACCGAACCATCTTAACATACCCTTTTCTATTCCTGTAACTACATCTTCTTTCACATCACAACATTCCCTTATCACGCTGTTCCTTATCCTGTCACTCAATTTCACACCCATCATACTCCTTAACGCTCTCATTTCCACTGCATTTATTCTGCTTTCATGCTTCTTTTGCCATACCCAACTTTCACTCCCATACATTAATGTCGGGACCAACACGCCCCTGTGCACAGCCAGTCGAGCCTTTTTGGATAGTTTCTGACTGCTCATAAAGGCATGCAAAGCTCCATTCACCATGTTCCCCGCGTTCACTCTCCTTTCAATATCACTATCATACTTGCCATCTGATGTAAACTTTGATCCTAGATATACAAACTCTTTCACTTGCTCCACTCTTTCTCCTCCAATCAAAATATTACATGCTGTCATTTCTTTCTCCATTTCAAGCTAGCTTCATTGTAGCTTTATTAGTGCTTTATTTTTAAATTCGGCACTTGACTTAGTTTACGCGCAAAGATTTATATTTCAATTTTAGAGTTCCTCATGCAAAAGGTAAAAGTCCCACTATGATGATAGAAAATAAAATTTCTTCATAATCATGTTATTGAGAAATAAAATAATTTTATTGGAGAATATGTCTCCAGTGGGACTTTTTCCTTTTGCATTGATTGACTTTGCAATGATTTACAATAATAAAACAGTTCTTTAATTATGTCAATATTTTGTGAAATATTTGCTTCTACAGTATGAAAAAACTCTGGGCCTAGCTTTTCTACTATGCTGTGTGAAAAAGAAGGTATTGAAAGTTTAAAATTCTATACAAATCATAATTTGTCAATAATTTAGAGGAAAAATATATGCCAAGGAACCCTTGGCTCGCCAGTCCGACTCGCACTTTGCCGGTTTACACTTAGGAACCTATGCGTATGCGTAATATACATATTTAAAACTTAATTTTAAACTATCTACCTATTTGTATCATGTATTTTGTAACTTTATACCCCTGTTACTCCGAACATACAAACTTATAGCTTAAAACCTACAATTAATAATTTTTTAGCTCATCGACCCGTGATGTTTCTGGAAACTTAACGCCTGAATACGCTTTCAAACTAAGAAAGATAAGCAACAATTATGCAGATTTCGCTAAGTTATTAAAAACAACAATTTGTATTCACTTAGTTTTTATGAAGTACACAGATTTTTATTTGTAAGAAATATGGTGAATATAACAATCATTCATATTCATGCCACCGTATCCTTTTGTTTTGTATCTTCATTACACATCCCATCACTTTATGGGGATTATTACTGCACCCCCATCATGGACAAAATTATATAACTAAATTAATAAAGATTTTCCAATAAAAAATATTCTTTTCAGTCACTAACTTACTTATTTCACATGGTGTTAGACACATTTCGTAGGACTGCTTTATTACTTATACTTCTACTATAGATTCGTATCTGGGTTGCGTGAGACAAAGCATATGCGTTTGGCAGTAAATGACTTGGATCGACCATTTGATATGCAACCGATCCTACTAACACAAATTGTTCCACTTTAGTGGGAATGAGGTCGATTTGTGGGTTTTCATAAGGTTTCTTTAATCGATATTTATCGTTCATACAAATTTAAACTTACGTAATCTGAAAGTCCTTTAGATTTTATACTTATCACTATTGAACATATATACTCTTACCAACAGTCGACACAGAAATCTTCATATTAATTGGTATTTTTGGTGGTCCATTAGCTGATGTCATATCTTTAAAATTACGTTGCTGTTCGCACAAAAAAGTGAAACGTTCTGTTCATTTGTTTCAGATTCTACTGGGACCTTTGTATGTTATTACTTCTGGTCGCCAACCTCATCATCTTGCCGGTCGCCATCTCCTTCTTCAACGATGACCTCAGCACGCGTTGGATCGCCTTCAACTGTCTCTCGGACACTATATTCCTTATAGATATCGTTGTTAATTTTAGAACAGGTAATTATTAAAATTTACATAAATATATATTGCCATGAGGGGAAAATTACATCTTTCCAATCTCCATGATTATTTTATCATTTGCTTCTTCCGTATTATCACGCTTTTTAAACAAACTCGTCAGTTATAACTCTTGATCCAGTTTACAGTTAAACATGGCTCTTGTTATCCAGAAACTTAATCTTCTACAATGATAATCAACAATTTCACTACCGATTACATAAATAATGGTTAAATTAATAAATCTATCAATTAAATAATGCAATCATCTGATGGATCGATGTGCAAAACATGCATCAGCACCTGATCAATAACAACAGTGTCAACTTAATTATAACTTGCCACTCTCATTTATTAATAAAATAATAATGATTTAAACTTTCCGTTTTTCAGGAATAATGCAGCAGGATAATGCAGAACAAGTGATATTAGATCCCAAGTTAATAGCGAAGCACTATTTGAGGACATGGTTCTTCCTTGACCTCATCTCTAGTATACCACTAGATTATATATTTTTGATCTTCAATCAGGTAAACGTACGTTGCAATTTGGCCGTGTTGTTCTATTACTAGTTTTAAACCTGTCTTTTATGTTATGGATTCTGTTTCAGCTTGGGAATTAATTTGATTATTAGGCAGTATTACGTTGTTTTCGTATTTATTTTTGTTTTGTCTCTCATTGTGAACTATTGCCCATCGGCCACGACAACCTACGACATCGTGTGTTCGGTTTTATCTCCTATTTTAAGGGTCTAAGAGAAAATGTAAAGGTTTGATTCAAGCACTCTAGATTCATCCTTCGTTGGACTATTTTTCTATTGTTTTCATATTAATAAATTTATTTTCGGCACATCCTACTTTATGCACGTATAGTAACATGTGTAGTAACCCATATGATTCCTCTATTATTAGATTCTTGGTTGGTCCTTTATCTTCTCATTCGAGATTTTATAATCGTATGGGATACTTTCCTTTCTTAAAATTATAAAGCTTATAACAAGCACTTTTAATCTTTGGCACTGGCTGCTCTTCTATCCTTCGATAGCATTCCGATCTCTAACTTTGAATGGTTGTTTTTATTTCATACCTTTTTATCCAATTCCTAAGTAATCAATGCACGTGGTAAATTATGATTAATCTTCTGTCTCATAGCACGACCTATTACAATTTCCATGTAACGAGAAGATCCTTCTCGGTTATACCTTTTGAGTAACTACTTGTATGATCATTTTTAAAACACTTCTTGGGATTAAACAACACGACCGAATTGTATTTTTATATTTATTTTAACAATAACACTAACAGAAAAGAAAACTTTAACAAAAAAATATGCATCGACGAAGAAGCTTGAGTTTAGAATCACAGACAGAAATGTCTTCAATTATAATACAACAACAAGCTTTCACTTGATGCTCAAACTCTTCCACTCAACTCTCAAAATTTTAATTTTAATACATAATTATAACATGTTTATTGTTATGCTTCAGCACTTTTCTTTGGCTGATGTTATAAATCTTTCAAATCAGCAAGTCTGCATGTACACTTCGACTGTATAAATGCTACTTTCGATTTATTTCGATGCTCTCTTCTCCTTAGAGTATCGCTTGTGAAATTTAAATTCATTATAGTAATCGTGTTTTTATGTTGACAGGATTTTAGCGAAAGCTTTCAAATCCTTCACGCGGGTCGAGCCTTAAGGATACTGCGGTTAGCGAAGCTTCTCTCTCTGGTGCGGCTGCTGCGGCTGTCCAGGCTCGTCCGATATGTGTCCCAATGGGAGGAAGTTTATGTAAGCCATCATCTCTTCTAACCCATCCCTTTGGGTTGACTCTTACCCACTGACACAGCTCTAACACCATTACGCTTACATATACTAACACAATATGACTAAACCGCTACTTAAACTATTTATAATATTGGATTAAAATAAATAAGGCACAGCATAAAATGAAAGATGAAATTGTGACAAATAATAAAGTGTATAATGTGATTTGGAACTGTTCTAGCCAGTAGTGAACCTAATGACGTAAATGGAGTTTTGTTGTAATCCTGTATTATACCATTGTCCCGCCCCCACTGTATGTGAGCCCACGTCCCGCTCTGCACTTCTCTACTGCTTCTCTGCAAGCTTCTTTCTGCCTGAGCACGCTCTAACGTGACGTCTCTATCTTCCTGCGCCCGCGCCGCGCCCGCGACCGATGCCGCCGCGACCTGATCCGTCCAACACTGCCGACTATTATTTGCGATATTAATTGATATTATTTTGCCGCTTTTACGAAGCCTTTAGATGATGCGCTGACGCCGATTGATGCAAACCGTAACATGAAAACCGAGCATAACATAGCGTGATATTAAAATCTCTAATCTATTTAATTTTCGGTAAAAATTCAACAGCAAATACGTTTCTAAATAAACACCACAATAGCAGTAGCTCATAGTACTAACAACGTCGAACAACTTGTTTCGTTTAGTCACTACCAATACATTCATAAATCCTTTAAATCATAAAGTTATCACATCGTGCAAAAAAAGAGATCCCACAGCAATCCCTAAAAATCTCGTAAGATGGCGAATTGACGACAACAGTAGCCATAACGAATGCGGAGAGTCAGAGAGAAGTGGAGCACGGGGAGGGTGGTGGCGACACCACACCGCAGTGACGGCGTTGTGTGCAGATGAGCCCCGCGCCGCAGCCGCGCGCGCCGCCCGAGCCCGCCGCCGGAGGCTCCCGCGACCTCGCCTCCCAGGTGCTGCAGCATGCCGCGTCCGGCGCTAGTGTAGGGGCCTAGCCCGCGCCTTGTCCCGCTCGGTGTTAGTGCATCCTGTGTGTCCGCACGCGCCCCGCCCCGCCCCGCACCCCGGCGACGACCTTCGCCCGCCGATCCCGCCCGCGTTCCGGGCGCGCCTGGCTCTCTTCCTACTATCTCGTGTTTCTCGCTTGTTTTCTAGATCTTGCAGAATCTTCAAAAAAAGCGCACGGAACGGAGGGGACGCCTCAGCTCTGACGTTGCCAAAAAGAAGGGTGACACCAAAAGCAATCTGATCTTCAAGGTAACCAGGGTCGGCACGAGCCGGCACGCATGTGCTCGTTCGCCCGCTTAGCATGCTGCCGGCGCCGCCCGGCGTCCTAGACCGCTGCGTTCGCTTCGCTTCCTCTCTTTCTTTGGCATTTCTGTTTCCGACCCTCGTCCCGCCGGCGGCCGCGCCGATGACGCGCGAGGCGGCGGATCGCACGACCGCGCGGCGGCCGCGATCGTGCGATCCGCGCTACGCCTTCACCTCGCATGCTCGCTCGACGACTCGTCGCACGCGTTCATATTTTATTTCTCACTACTTTACGAATCCATCGGTAGAGAATCATCGCGATGCTTGACCTCGAGCGTTCTTGTCGCGCGCAGTCCGCACGGCTTCCTTTAGAGGCGACCCTTAATGCTGAAATTTTCAACCCTGATCGGGACCTCATCTGTTCACAGTTTCTCAACATGGCATCAGTGTTCATGCGGATATTCAACTTGATCTGCATGATGTTGTTGATCGGGCACTGGTCTGGTTGTCTTCAGTTCCTTGTGCCTATGTTGCAAGGATTTCCACCAAACTCATGGGTTGCAATCAACGAACTTCAGGTTGGTGTTATATTTATTGACAATTGAAACTAAGAAAATGCCTACAAAGTGAAGTCAGTTATATATCACTTCACACCATGAAATACCTAGTCGTCAAGATTTTTCCCGACTCTTTACAGTGTTGCAGACATAATTGCTTTGAAATTTAAATAAACGTATATGAATTTACGTTATTTCAGGAAGCTTTTTGGTTGGAGCAGTACTCGTGGGCGTTGTTCAAGGCGATGTCTCATATGCTCTGCATCGGTTACGGTCGATTCCCTCCACAATCTCTCACAGACATGTGGCTGACTATGCTTTCCATGATCTCCGGAGCCACCTGCTACGCCCTGTTCCTTGGACACGCCACCAATCTCATCCAAAGTCTTGACTCCTCGCGCAGGCAGTATCGTGAAAAGGTAAAATATTGTGAACCTCACAAAAATTTCATGAACCCCCTAATGAACCGAAGAGTTTTGCCCTAAGCATGAAATAATCATAATATAGATCAATAAGTCAGTAATTTTTAATGTTAACGTTATTTGGAAAACCGTTATGAACACCTAATAAAATAGACAATTTAATGCAAACATTTAACAACAAATACATTAGCTTCAAATATTTTCAGTAGACATGAACACATCATCATTTGAATTCAATTCAGCATATCCTGAATTCATGAACAGAATTCATAACTATAACTAAATCCTCAATTACCTGTTTCAGAGATTAGACGTGAGTATAGAACGAATGTGTGTCGGTGTGTCACTCACTGTTGTGCAAATGTCATAAATCATCATCATCGCACTAAACATTATCACGAAATTTAACGGGTGTTCATAACAGTTTTTCTCATTGATCACACTAACAATCATATTTTTGTTTCTATGAAGCAGATTTCTAAATTAAAAACTCTTTACTCGGAAGATTCGTTATTATTCTCTTTATTATTTTTTAAATTAGAAAGTGATGAAACCTTTTATGAATCTAAACATAGAAACAAATATAATAATGTACCTGTGTAATTGTTAGTAGGTAGAGGGTTGAATGATTACTGAGTAAATCCACCGTGTGTGTATTTATGGTTTGAATTTTCAGTTCAGCTGTTTAACACGCATGAAATCAAGGTTTAATTCAGGAATTGGGGGTGTATTGATACAACTTTAGACATATTATGATTAAAGCAATTGTGGTCTTTATAGAAGTTTTATTTTAAGAACATAGGAAAAATCACACTTAATGATAAAATCAAAGTTATAGGTAATGATAAAAGTCCCTGTTAAAAGGTCGCACTGGGAATCGATTTATTTTTTGATTTGGATATAACGTCGAACTGATGGATACTAGCTATGACAAACATCGAACCTATTAAATGTTAGGTGGCTTTTAGGTGAACAAGCGTGGACGCTAACAATTAAGGACTGGCAATCAAGTACAATTAATACAAGTCATGGATTCGTAACCATCGCTAAACCCATAATTAAATCTCTTTCTGATGTCTAACCTTATCAATTTCAGGTAAAACAAGTGGAAGAATACATGGCATACCGAAAACTTCCTCGGGAGATGCGACAACGCATTACCGAGTACTTTGAACACCGGTATCAAGGAAAGTTCTTCGACGAGGAACTGATCTTAGGGGAGTTAAGTGAGAAGCTCCGAGAAGACGTCATCAACTACAACTGCCGGTCGCTGGTCGCCTCCGTGCCTTTCTTCGCCAATGCCGACTCTAACTTTGTATCCGACGTTGTTACTAAACTGCGTTATGAAGTCTTCCAGCCTGGTAAGTTATACTTCTTCTACTTATTATATTAACCAAGTGACAATATTTAAGTTAGTTTTGGGATTTTAAACGATAACACAAAAAAGAAACTTGTTAGCTTACCTAAAAAACTTTCACTTACCCGAATTTTCTGAAATTTTTCAGGTGACATCATCATAAAAGAAGGAACAATCGGAAACAAAATGTACTTCATCCAAGAAGGCATAGTAGACATCGTGATGGCCAACGGCGAAGTCGCGACCAGTCTCTCCGATGGGTCCTACTTCGGTGAAATCTGTCTACTGACCAACGCTCGCCGCGTCGCGTCCGTCCGAGCCGAGACCTACTGTAACTTGTTCTCCCTCTCCGTGGACCATTTCAACGCCGTTCTCGACCAATACCCACTCATGCGGCGAACAATGGAGAGCGTCGCCGCCGAACGGCTCAACAAGATAGGGAAAAACCCCAACCTGGTAGCGCATCGAGAAGATGACACCACGTCAGAAGGAAACACGATTAATGCCGTCGTGAATGCACTAGCCGCAGAGGCCGAGCACGTTAGCTTGTCGGACGACAGCGTCGCGCGGCTGTCGGAGCGATCGCTTGGGCTTGCGCTGCAGCCGCTACAAGCGGCATCGTGCCGTATGGCCGGCGTGGCCCTGCCCGGGCTGGGCGTGGCGGCCGCGTTGCCGCGCCCCAAGTCGGAGCACGACTTCAGCTCGGCGCAGACGCCGCACCCGCCGCTGTCGGCCGCCGGCGCCGCGTTCCACAAGTCGGACGCCGGCATCGCGCCCTGACGCCGCACCGTGTGCTAGGCCGATGCCGCGAGATAGCAATACTAGGCTTAGTGCGGGCCGCCGGCGCAGCGCCGCGTCGCCGCCGCGCCGCGCCGGTTCCTCGCTAGTTGTAGCGTAGACTCGAGTAGGTATTATAGCTGCGACTTCGCCGGGCACGCACCGCGCCCGCTGAATCTCATTTTGTGATCTTATACTTAATTCTCCTGTGTTATAATTTAGGTTAAATTTTATATCATTGACGCTGTGAGGGATCGACGAATACGCGACGTATTCCGATTGTATAGATATACCTGTTATATATTGAGAATGATACTATTGAATCTTTATAGAGATACCTTGCCATTAAAAGAGAAAAATAATTATATAGACTAGACTGATATGTAAAGATATCACTATTTTATGCTTTGTTGGCGTATGAAATAGACCTATTGTTGAATTGGAATATTCGATCGAAAGATTATAACGTTCGAAGTATATAAACGTTCCTGATAATCACGATACGGATATTATATTTGAAGTTATTTATAAAATGTATAGACGTTGGATCGTGGGGAGTGTATGGCGCGGGAGTGCGGAATGTGCGCACGACCTGCATATTTCGATTAGTTGGCTTGCAGTAAAAAGAGATCGCCATTCACGAGATCAAAGTGGTATCACAAATTAATAGCCAAATCTAGTTATTTTGATGGCGAAGTCTCTTTTTACTCTCTCCCCTGTTGACAAGGGATGATTTCGAGCGCACAAACGCAGACCCGCGCTTGTTGACTGCACAAGCGACGCACAAAGGTTTACCCTATTAACGATAGAAATACAAAATGATGGTTTAGCAAATTGTCAAAGCATACAAAAATACCTCGCTTTATGACCAGTTAATAAATTGTATAAGGATTTTCAAAATCAATATAAATGCTCTTATTAATTGCATTATATTTTACAATATGACCATTTTCGGCGCAATTCGCTTATATAAGTAGGTACTTCAATTTGCTCACTGTCGTTTTGTATTTTTATCACTCGTCGGTTAAACCGATAGAACGAGCCTCATGCGATTCCAATAGCACACAGTTGCTTTGATCATTTTAATTATAAGTAGTCATATCTACCTACCGATTGTGGACATAATTAGCGCAACTTTGTCTCGGTTTCCTAAGTAGGAATCTTTAGCGCTTCGAATCTTTTGAGGATTCTTTGTAAATATCGTATTATATCGAGGATTCGCCAAGCGCTCGTTGGACGGAGGTATTGGTCCCATCCAGCCTAATAACACTGGCCAGAATGAAAATTTTGTAACTTTATTCTTCTATTGGACCAATCACCAAGGTATAATTTATTGCTCTAGATTAGCAATATAAAAAGAAGAAATCAATTTTTAATTGAAAATTCTTTTACACACACAGGTTTTATTTAACCATAAGATTTAATTCCACTCTAACCCGGTTTAGGTAAATCTAGGTATTGAAAAGTTTTCGCGTATGGTGATGTGCCTTAGCTATCATACACACGTGCGGAGTTTGGGAATGATCGTGAAAGGAAGAAGAATTATTCATTTCATTGAATTCAATACAATTAGGAAGAAAATTTAAATTATTTACGTGCCTTCTGAAGCAAAGAGAAGCTCATTAACTCATGAAAAATGCTCTAAAACATCCATATAATTTTAAATGTTGTTCTATAAGTTACTTCGAGGAAAAGGTCAAAATTAAAGCAAAATGACAAACGCGCGTTTATTTTCCTCATTATTAGTACTTCATTGTAATATCACTCATCCCTTGCCATAAATGTGACGTTTATCTTAATAGTAGTCGGTACTAGAAAATGTGTCTAAAATTTTACATAATAACTTTTCTTTTCATCATAAAAGTGTGGCTAGATTCTGACACAAGAACCATTTTGTTTCTTTTTTTTAAGTGCTATAGGTAAATATAAATTAAAAAAAAATATAAGTCATGGCCAGAGCTATTGGACTGGATGGGAGCCGAAAGGTTGGAGTGAGTGCCGTCTGGCTCGCGAGCGCCCAGCGGCCCAGTCAATTATTCCGTGCGCTCGCCATCGGGGCCACGAATCGTTCTCGATGCACTACACTTCATACCTTGTTTTAATTGTAGGTGAAAATAATTTATTGTCGATAGTGATCATTTCGTAGGAGTAAGTAGGCCGGAGCGTTAACAAATTCGGACGAATTACGTTATGTGATAGAGCAGCAGTTGGCTGCGCGGCCGCGGCCGGGCTCGGCGACCCCTTCCAGTAGCACCGTAGATGGACTCTGCCATTATTACTCGCTTCTAATAACGACTCCATTTGGTCTATCTTTTTCTTCTACAATAGCCTTAGTTGACTTTCCGAAATGGCTTCTCGCAACGCTTACATTCTAATTTAAGTTAGAAATTAGGTACATAACTAAGTATGACATATCGTAGAGTTCGGGCGAGTCGCCGAGCCTGGACGCACCGCCGTCTTGGCACGACCATCGTTGACTATTTCTTATAGTGTCATGACAATTTGTAAAGATGGTTTTGCAAATGTTGACTTTTTAGCCAAAATATAGTTAAAGAAAGACGAACCAATACGCGGTAGCTTACTTGTAGATGAATGCAGCCTAGTTCTGTTTGGCGACTAACACCAATAGTTACTTTGTACTGGTAAGATATTTATATACAATTGGTCTTAGCAGAGTGACTATCTGTCAATTTATCTACAAAGAGAAAATATAATTGTGTTTAATCCCGAAAGCATTTATTTACCATTGTTTTAACTACCTAACATTACAGCTTTTGTAAATTATATAAATTTTATAGGAGAGATCTATTTTTATTGTGAAGTTGAATTACTGGATGTAAGTGAAAACCTATACGAAATCAAAGTTTTTTTAGATCTGAACTGTTATTTATTAAATATTTTACTGATTTCTGGTATCTATTTTCACCAAAAGTGCTCATCGCTGTCAAGAAAATTAGAGAAAATGCATTAAAGAATGAAGAAAACTGTGCCGTCGTTTCACTATTTTTGCTGAAGCAACCCGCTTTCCTATACCTATGGCTTGACTTGACGTAGTGATGTACCCGATATCGATATAACATTTCTTTACACAAATTAATTCATACGTACATTAGAGGGGTTTCTATCAGAATACACAGAAACAGTCTCCAAAATACTGGAAGGCCAGATTTAGTAGTCAGATGGTGATTGGTTGATAGTCCATAGGCGAGGAAAGGAATCTCAAATTCATAAGCCTTTCCTTGATTGACTTTTACAATCTGTAAAGGAAAAAGGAACATTTATTTCTTTGCTACCAGACCAGCAAGTAAGCTTGCACTTTTTTTTATGAATGTGCAAGTTTCCGTATTCGCCTCTTGCGACATCTATGGGTAAAAGGTAGTCGTGCGATATACGTGCCGGGAACCAAACGGGCCGAAAATTTTCAACTGTTTACTTCATAGCTTATCAAAATCGTTATCCAAAAACAACAGTAAAATTAGACAAACTTACTTTCGGCTGTGCCGTGCCGTGTGGTTCCCGGCACCAATAAAAAAAAAGAATAGGACCACTCCATCTCGTTCCCATGGATGTCGTAAAAGGCGACTAAGGGATAGGCTTATAAACACGGGATTCTTCTTTTAGGCGATGGGCTGGCAACCTGTTACTGTTTGAATCTTAATTCCATCATGGAGCTAAGCGGCTGAACGTGGCCTATCAGTCTTTTCAAGACTTGGCTCTGTCTGCCCCGCAAGGGATATAGACGTGATTATGTGTATGTGTACTTTCGGCTGCCTGACTTCAACCCACTTGGATGCAACATGAACGGTATCGATATTAGGTATTCAACGAATCTCATTACCTTGAGAAATTAGGATACCTTTTTAATATCATAACAGATAACTTTGTGCGATATAAATAATGCACAATACATACCTACGCACACACATCACGTCCTTACCTACCTTTCCGAGGAGACAGAGTCAATAGTCACAGAGGTCGCATGTTGCATTGTGATTTGAGATACTGAGAATTTGTCCATTGTCAAGGATCCCAAGTTTATAAGGTCTTTCACTTGATTGACTTTTACAACCTGCGTCCTGTCTGCGTGGCAGACTTCTAAACATGACAAGATAGCTTAAACAGGTTTTGGCCATTTCCTTCTTATGCTATTGAATTGTTTAAATTGGCCTTTTTACATTCTACAAAATGTTAGACCACCAAAGAGAAAATAGCATTGATATGTCTTATTATAATAGCGTTTCGATTTCGTGACTGTTAATGAGGTTCCAATAAGTCTCGAGAAGGGGCGAAATTAAGCATCCACACCTCGACCACTATATTATGATGAATACTTATTCTACAAGAACTGACTTAATCTCGACACTGGCAAAAAAAGTTCATTTAGCACAAGTTTGATTGCCAGAACGAAGTGAAAAAAAAAGATCGCCCATTTTACATTCCATGTCTGTCAAGTGAAACTGTCAATGTCTCGCACGGCACAATTAAAATCACTAATTGTTGTCTTGTCAGTTGTCAATATTTGTATTTTCTTTTGCATTTGCATTGCTTGCTTTGTACTTGCCTAATGCAGCTTGCGTTTGCGAACCGATGCAAATTCAATCATTATTTTGTTTCGGTTTATTTACTATAAATTAAAAAAAAACGTACAATTAACATGAAAATGTAGTGTGTATCAGTTAATATTAAAAAAGGTACCATAAATGTTTGAGCTACCCACATGGTGTATTTGAATTGATTAAATACCACGCACGCAGAACTGCACGATGGCGACCAGAAGAGCAAGAATAAAAGCTGTTACATCATTGCCTCCACGAAGGAAAAACACAGACTCAGACAAAAAATCAACTGCTACCAAGGAAGATGTCGAAAAATCTCTGAAAAGTCCTAAAACTCCTAGATCTCTTCTTAAGGCCGACAGTTCTGAAAATCCCACTAGTTTATCCAGGCCGCCACCTGGTCTTTTACATTTACGGTCAGACTCGCCCAAAACTCCTAAAGTGCCTACTTTTCAAGATAAAATACCAACACCCAAAGAAAATCTGCCAGGAACACCGAAAATTTCTGAAAAGGTTGCAGTTATCACATCAGCTAGTAAATCCTGTGTTTTTGCTTCTCCTAAACTAAGGACTGACAGTCCAGACAGGCGCAAAATTGTGTCACCTCTTATAACTTCTGGATTAAGTAAAAATGCTCTCAAGTCTACCCCACCACATACAAAATTTGTTGATACGATTGTTGAAGCCTTTACAGGCAATAATACTGTAAATACTCAAGCTAATAACAGTAATAATATAGATGGTAAGTTCTGTTTCAATTATTCATTGTATTAAAAAACACTTTTACCCTCAATAAATAATAAACCCAACAATATCTCGGCAATTAATAAATCACAAATGAATATTTTTTGTTTCTATTTAAACCTATAGAAAACCTCTGTGCATGCCAAATAAAGAACTGTATATCTTTCATTGAATTAAAATCTTTTCTGTGAGCATCCTGCCAGAAGGTGGTTTATTCTATTCAATGCCAATTGTAGCTTGAGAAGCTTTGAACATTAACCATAACCATAACCATTATTCTAACAGAATACAATGTGCCAATTGAACCTGAAAGCATCACCGAAGAGGCCATGGATGGCATTGTTCCTCTCCAACCAACCAGCTCAGCCCCCAAACCTATTGACCAACTGAAAAATGAGATCATATCGGAAAATGCTGAGGTTCTCTTTGATCCCATTGTTCCACTACCTTCGCCAAATAAAGTACGTCCGAAACTTAGACCTGCACCAAGATTGGGTCCCTTTCGGAGGAACAGTATACAGGTAAAAATTTACCTTTAATTCTTCTAATACTAAAGCTTCATTATTAATAATAGAATTGGTGTTCTTTTGGTGAAGAAATTTACACAAGAGTATTATTTAAATGTGGTTCAAACCTGACAGAATTAAAATTTTTAAAATCAGTGTTATTTACAATACATCGAACATTCCTCTTTAGGGCAGTGCAAGTGAGTCAGAGGATGAAAGTCGTCGGGCGCTCCTCAGCACAGGTGCGGCGACGCCGGCGCCACCGCGGCAGAGGCATGACTCACACACATCTCTCAGCACGCTACTCTCCGCACCAGCCAAGTAAGTACATAAACTTTTGGTGTTAGTCCCGAGGGAAGAAGACATATTCCTACAAGCACCAAATTAGTTCAAAGTCCATAAAGTTGATGGTTCTTATTGATCATCATCAACCTCCTGACTTTATTCCAGGCGAGTTTATAAAAACCCAAGTTAATTAGCACCCTCTTAATATTTGAATCTCAATTCATCTATCTGAATTATAGATGAATACTGCTAATCGTTACCTTTCAATCTTTTCCGAGATTGTAGGCTCTTTATACCTCGCGGAGAATAAAGACGTGAGTATATGTATGTAAGTATGTTAAAAACCTCAATCTGCATATTAAATGTCAAAGCTGTAACTGAAACATTTGTTGCATACATTTTCTATGAATTGGCACTCATCTGTTATGAAAGACAGGGACTGTAGAATAGTGCATACAACATTTTATTTCCGCTCCAGACAAGCCATTTCGATCATGATAGACCTTTAGATGTGGACCAAGATTCGAATAGGATTCAAATTCATGTTATTAGTCTGGTTGTCCAGGAAAACATTCTCATTCACACTGCGTAACATTTTATCAATCTTCAACGATAGTATGCCAAAACATACAATATTGTTACTTTGTTACAGAGAAATTAACCGCACACGCAATGACTCTATTTGCTCGAGTGTCAGTCAGCTAACCACACAGCCGCCGCCCACTTCACCAGTCAAAGAGAATCTCCTTGTAGCCAGGTCACAAGATTAACATTTCACATGCACAGTAATAATGTTTTGTCAAGAGTCTGTGGTCAAATCGGTAAGGTGCCAGGTGCATGATGCGCATAAAAGACAAATTCAAATACCACCTCGGCCATGTACCGATGACTATTTTTGAAGTGATGTACATTATTCTGAATACTTACCGATGCTCTTATCGTGAGGGAAAACATCGTGACGAAACATGCCTATTCAGGCAACTGGGTGTGTAACCATGATCAATCTAATACAGGTTAGATTCCCCGGCAAAGATTGCAGAAGTCAGATGGCGGACAGATCCTGCAAAAAGCCTGACTCGCCCAATCCAGGGTCTATAGTCAGAGGCATACCCTGATCTATACGAGAGAGAAGGAGATGTAGATAATGTCAATAGTAAACCTAGGTAAAGAGCTTCGATGATCTAGTATAATAAATTACTACCGCGTCCATGTACCAATGACACCTGCCCAGAACTCAAGTCTTATGCCTAATATGTTTAACATATTGTAAATTGACGTCCGATGAAAATGCTGCAGTGTAGTTTGTTCGGCCGCTTCTTCTAAGCGCGAGCTTTGGAAGTGGTAGTAGTTATAATAAGATTTAAGTGATGTGACGTCAATAAGTGATACTTTGTATCCAATTTTGAAAATAAATCTATTCTATTCTGTGGTACAGATCACGGCGTCAGGACATGAGCCGCCGGATGTCGGCGATGCGGCGGCGATACGAGAACGTACAAAGAGACAAACTGACCATGTACGACCTCATATTCTACAATCCCACCACCAATCCTATTGTGTGAGTATTTTTTTTTGTATATACAGGGTGACATTTAAAACAACTGCATCCTTTTAAACATAGACTACACCCATGCTTCTGAACCGTTTGAGCCTATTTTTCTTTAAATTTGCAGGGCTAGCAACCTGTCACTATAGAAATTTCTATTCTATCATTAAGCCAAACACCTGAAAGTGGCTGTATCAGTCTTTTCAGGACTGTTGGCTCTGTCTACCCTGCAAGGGATATAGACGTGATTATATGAATTTATGTATCTTAGTTTACTACTATTGCCATGAAGTAGAGTAGTACTTTTTGCGAAATTCCAGTGACGCGAACTGACTTTACTTTGTGTAAATAAATTTAATCTCTTAATATAAATCCTAGTATTATAAATGCGAAATTAAGTTTCTTTGTAAGTTACTTTTTCACAGACAAACCACAGAACCGATCTTTATGAAACCTTGCATAAATATGTGTAGTAAGGAGTACCAGAAAGGACATTTAAGTTTTTTTGTCGTAGACGAAAATGCGGACGGAAACTAGTTGTAAAGGAGGTTTAGACTAATCCATACATACCATATGGGTCACATCCCTATGAATAGTATAAACTTATATTGTAAATGTGGATTAAATCGTTTTTTTTTTTCAGTCAAACAGAAGACGAAATCATAGCAAATGAGGCCAATGAAAAAGAGGCGGAGAGGCAAGCTAAGGAGAGTGAAGAGAAAGTGGACGACCCTCCCGAAATTGAAGCTACAGCCGCGCCCGTGCCGCAAATCAAACTTGGCCCTAATGGAGAGATTGTCATCGACGAACAGAGCTTGGTGAGTGTAGATATAAAACAACATACATACATATCGTCACGTCTATATCCCTTGCGGGGTAGACAGAGCCAACAGTCTTGAAAAGACTGAATGGCCACGTTCAGCTATTTGGCTTTATGATAGAATTGAGATTCAAATAGTGACAGGTTGCTAGCCCATCGCCTAAAAAAAGAATCCCAATTTTGTAAGCCTATCCCTTAGTCGCCTTTTACGACATCCATGGGAAAGAGATGGAGTGGTCCTATTCTTTTTTCATTGGTGCCGGGAACCACACGGCACTAGGCACAGATATAAAACAAACAGGACTAAATACGCAGAAACAACAAAGCAAAAGAAAACAAAAACAAACCAGATGACCCTATTGTAGTAGAAGCTAGAGCAATGTTTTTTCACGGCTTGTCCGCCAGCAAAGTTTGCATTTATGCTCTAACTAATCCATACAAACCGTAATAACCCGATTTAAACTCTTCGTTGCTATTGGCTGATGGCGTAGCGTGTTTGACTGCGATTGGGTGTTGACATGTCTATATGACTAAGTATGCTACAAAAAGAGGTTGATGCAATAAGCATAGGAGAGAAAAGAAATAAAAATGATCTAAAAATAGTAGGCAACGCGATGAACATGCCACAGAAAAAAAAAATTAGCCCCAGTAGACATTTTGTCACTTGCAGGCCGCGAACTAGCGATTAGGGCCAAGCTGAAACCGTTTGCTTTATAAAGCACTTAAAGAAATTGAATGCCTAGTAGTTAACAATACTTTCACATTTTACATACATACATATATACACACATATGATCACGTCTTTATCCTTTACGGGGTAGACAGAGCCAACAGTCTTGAAAAGTCTGATAGGCCACGTTCAGCTGTTTGGCTTAATGATAGAATTGAGATTCAAATAGTGACGGGTTGCTAGCCCATCGCCTAAAAGAAGAATCCCAAGTATAAACTTAACCAAGTATAAAAGGCGACTAAGGGATAGGCTTATAAAAGCCTATCCCTTAGTCGCCTTTTACGACATCCACATCACTTGCACATTTTATTTATCTTTTCTCTCTTTCATAGGTAATAAAACAAACGGAGAGCAAGCGCAAACTTTCTTCAGTGGTCCATGAAGGTTCTTGGAGCGGTTCAGGCGGGCGATACACCCGCACGCCGCGCACTGGCGATTGGAACGAAGCGGAAACTGTCCGCTTTTATAGAGCGCTCGCCGCAATCGGGACTGATTTCAGCCTGATGGCGCCACTGTTCCCCGATCGGAAACGAAGAGATTTGTATTTGAAAGTGAGTAAATTCTTCTTCATTCTTTTTTTAAGAGTGCATACCTTATTATACATTGCCTTGTAAAGGTATTAAAAACAAATGTTTGGATCGAATTGCTTCATAGTAAAATAATGCAACAAAGAGCTAAAATTTTCTAACTTTACTGTTCTAGTGAACCAATAAAAACTTTGGATATAAACCATATTTAAACCAAATACATTATTGCATACTT